>NW_027094086.1:85440136-86640136 GCF_029207755.1 Chamaea fasciata
ACCTGCAAGAACTCTCCCATACTATCTGACCTAGAAACACTTGCCTTTCAGTAACCAGACCAGTGGTGTGTACTTGTGACTACATCTCCAGGGTCATGGATAGTCACGTGGTGACAGTGTGCTTTAATGATAACAGTGCACAGGGAATTCAGGGTAACAATGGAAATATAACCTAACCAGCGGAGAGAACATTCTGAAGGCAGCTAAAATATCTTTTATGCTGTATTACAGATATGCAATTATTTCTAGAATGTGAAGTGGTGAAGCAAAGGAGCCGAGAATCTCTTCGGCTGATTTTAAATTAGTTAGCTGAGATTCTGGTAAGAGCGTAGCTGTGGCAACCCAAGATACTCTTGGCTAAAGATGCCAGGAGCTGGGCAAACTTGGGAATGTCAGCTCCATCCTGCCAAGATAATGTCATGTAAAGCACCTACCAGATTGCTGTGGTCCTTGTCTGAAGGAGGCTGCATAGCTACATAACTGCAAGTGTGTTACATGATGCAAGGGAGAGAGGGATGGGCTGATCCAATGCAGCAGTAGTTTAGGTCTGGATGATCTACTCAGTAGAATGATAAGCAGGAGGCTGCACAGATTTCTTCAGATCCACAGCTGATGCTAGACACAAAGGCTAGGTTTATGTTTCAATTAACAAGAGTGTCATAGAGATTCTTAGTCTTGTTTTACAAATGTTATATTTATTATGAGAGGAAGATGGAGCAGATTTTAATTTCCAGCATTAGCATGAACCTGTCCAAGACAGTGTTAACACAATGCTTATAATATGTTAAGGATTGAGTCCAAGCTCACATGGTACAGCTGAAAACTTAAATAAGCAAATAGTGGTAGATAGGATAATTTCAGAGACCTTTATGTACTCGCTCCCATCACAATGACAGATTGAAGAAAGTAACTGAAGAGCTTTCCAGTTTTAGAACTGATCTCTTAAGCAACCACTAGAAAGTACAAAGTAATTTTACTAAGTGAGAACTTACTATGATTTAATTGCATTGATAATGCAACATTACAGGCATTTTGAAAATCTGCCTTTATCTGGCAGAAGATAAAAAAGAGAACAGGGGACCCATGCCATGAACTCTTCTATCTCTGTGTTCAGACACAGCTGCTACAGCTGCTACACCCTCTCTTATTTAACATTTCCTCATTTTTTTTCAGATTTTCCTTGGATCTCCTAGATACCTGTGGCTACCTTGCTTTTTGTACTGAAAATGTTATGTTTTCTGCAGATCATGTGAGGTGTATCAGTATCAGGGGTACTACAACACTAGGCAATATGACTTTTGCAAAACCAGATCAAGCATCTTATTTTCTACAGGGCTTAATACATGTTGAAGTGTATAATATTATTGCAAAGGTTTTACATTTTAGTTAAGAGATGTAATAATTCCAAACACATTGCTTTTCTCTTTGCAAAAATTTTATTTTGATTTTTTAGCAGGCCTTTGCCTTTCACTCTACTATATATATTTAATTCTCCTTTATTTCTCACTTACAGGTGGACTTTATTATGCTGCCATTAATAGTAAAGTACATATATTGTAGGACTTTACCAAAAATCTGGAAGCCTGTCAAAAGAGATTTTCTTACCTTTTTGCAGCATGTGTATGTTTCATAACAGACTGATGGGGTTTGGGAAACCTGAGAATCTCTTTTGGGGTGAATAATGTAATTGAAAAGTCTCTCAGCTTACTCTCAGTGAAGGATTAATGAATGGCAAGGATTTCTCATTCTTGTTCTTTCAAATCTAACTTAGAATTCCAACTTTATAAAATACAGAGATTTCACTGATGTAGTTTTTGGCTTTGCAGAAAGACCAGAGCCAGAGGCAAAGCTGAAATAGGTGCACAGTAAGTATTTAGTTCCAAGTGGTAAAAAAAAAAACCACACACATGCAGCTTTCCAGTTCTGATTCTCCAGCCCAGATGAGCACAGAGGAATGTGGGTGGAACTTGCCCTTCTGCCAAGGGTATTACCTAAGCCCTATTTTGATGAGGATTTAAGTGGTGCATAGGCCTTGTGCTGCATGGGGGCGAAATGGAAAATCACAGAAGCATCTGTAGAGCTTCCTTCAAATCAAGGCAGCAGAGCAACACAAGTTGATTTCCAGGACTGAGAAGAAAATAAACTGCACTCCTGTCCCAGAAGGAAAGCAGCTGAGTGGTTATAGGACTACTCTGTGTGCCTCTAATTGTCAGGTTGCTGGAACTGGGGCAAATGCATCTTGCCCATTCCTATTTAATTGGCTCAGAGATGGTCTCCAAGTAAAGGAAATCCCAGTTTTGCTTTTTCTCGGCAGTTGTAGCCTAAAAGGTGTGTCTGTATTTTTATATAATTCCTAATGAATCCCAGAAACTGTTTTAATGCTATGTTGCAAAAGATTAAAAGAGGATGTCTGAAGGGGATAATGTGAGCATGGGAGAATTATATTTTAAATAAAATTAATCCCACCTATAAAGGGGGCCTGTAACAGTGTCCATCTGGACAAATCCAATTTAACTCCCTAAGAAGCAGTGTTAAATTTGTTTGATGCACTTGGTTAAGAGAGAGAGTGGAAGACCAGGAAAACGATTCTCACACTAGGAGAAAAGACTTGGAGGATTAAGGATTTTTTAGGATACAAATTACAAAATACCTCTCATTTGCTGAAGAAAATAAAAAGATCTTAAATCCTGAAATTTTAAACAAAAGCTGTCACTGATCATCCTAGATAGGCAAAGAGTGGGGGAGTTGCTGGCACTGCTGATTCAAGTGTTTCCCAGAGACCAAAGATGAGCTGGGAGGAGCAGAGAGGAAGAAGCAGACTGGGCATTCTTGCTGTGCATTTCCTCCAGAAAAGGTGAAAGCCCACCACTTCAATACGTGATCAAAAGCCTCAAGCTCTTTTTTTCTACCACAAAACAAAATATTCCCTTCCTAACAGGCTATTACACATGCAGACAAGTTTTAGAGCCTTCTACAGGCTTCAGAATAGATGCTGAGGAGGAAAATGGCTTGCTCTCTCATGCACTCTCACTCTCTTTTTAAAAAAAAAAAATACAAGGAAACGTTGTTTCTTGCCAAGGGAAGAGGTTAGTCAGCAGAAAATGAAGCTCTCCAGGCTGCACCCTCACATGTTTCTGCTTGTGCAGCCCAAGCACCTGCAGTCACAGCTGCCAGAGGCTTCGGGAGGGAAGTGGTCCTTGGCCACCCCCTCCAGAGCTGTGCCCCACAGTACTCTCATGCACCCTGCAGGCACTCTCTGTGCCTCCCCTGCCTTGTCAGGCTGGGGTGACAAAGTGGCTGGGCAAGCAGATAGTCCTCCTTATGGCTGGGATGTGAAGGATCAGCCTCACCCAAGGCTTTCAGCCTCGCATGCTTCAGCTGCAAGTGTGTTATGTCATGTTCGACTGCTCAGGAGAGTCAACACACCTAAGAAACGGGGCACCTGGATCTGTCTGTCCTGTAGGCTCCAGCTCTCTGCCAAAGAGGTCGGGATCTGGTCCCTGAAGGATCTGGAGGTGCACAGCTCACAAGTCAGTAGCCTGATTCAGCTCTGTAGGAGGAGATTAAACTGTTGCCTCTCACTCTAGGCATGCCAGAGGATATCTAAAGTTCCAGTGGTGTCCAAGGAGCAGGAAGCAGTGCTTGATGCAAATGTTAAATATTGTTTGTTCTTGTGTTAAAGCCCTAGAAGACTTTTGTCTTGCCGATGAGTAGGTGGTAGTCAATAAGTGTGTTACCTGTAGAAAATGTACACACATACATCTGCCAAAGCCTCTAACAAAATGTTTGTGGTAATGAGAGAAAACCCTGTCCCAAGGGTGTGTCGATACATGACATAGGAAAAACTAGCTTTGTGCAGTGAGGGAAGCGGATTTCATGAGAAGGAAATTCCTCTAACACAAGTGAGCGACCATACTTTGGCAGACCCATGTCTCCAGTTACACTGTTTGTCAGAACTGAAATCAGTTTTCATATCATAAAAAAAAAATTGCTGTACAGAAAAAAAATACTTTAAATTAGTCGCATCTTCCACAAAGATAATAAAGCTGAGAATGATTCAGAGCTCACATAAACAAACCAGTCTGAAGTAAGCAAAGGCTGTCTGCAACCTGTTCTTTCTATCATTGACTAGATAGAGTTTCTCTTTAGAGATAGTGACTATTTATCTAGGAATATTAAAAGAAGAAAAAATAAATTTACTATAGTGCTGGCTACCAAAATGATCATCTTATAATCAGAAATACCTATTTCTGTACCCCATGTGTCTAACTTTTGATAATCAAAAAATTAGCAGAAAAATTTAAGGTGAACACACATTCTTCAGAGATTAGCTCAGAGGATAGACTATTTGCACCAAAACAGGTTAAGAACTGAAGGATTATGTTCAGAGTTATGGGCCTCCATCACTGATTTCAGCTTCTCATGTTCTTTTACATGCAGGTGAATACAGTGGTGCTAGGTTAGTGGTGTGAGTAGGTGAGCTTAGAGGTCTGTTCCAACCTTAACAATTCTATGATTCTCTGTAGTGTGTTTATTCTTCTAAGAGAATTAGACAGTGTTGTGTCTCCTTGTTCTTGCTGTTTGCGATGTGTACCATGGCTAATAAAAAATTCTGTTGTCTCAGCTTTTTCCCCTGCTTGTCTGTCCATGCCTTTACCTAAATTTTAGCATTTGAGTAGGAGAACAACCTCCAAATCCTGTTGATTTGGTGATGAGATTGATGACATACTTTGAGACCAATTAGTGGAAAAGACTGATAATATATGCATTTATGAAGGACTGTTAGTTGAGCCTAACCTTTCATATAAAAGGAGGACTCTTGTTCTGACAAGCAAAATTGAGTTGGTTATTAATAATGCAAGAATGGTTACTGAGGGCAATACTTAGCTCATATGAGTGATCCTTATTAGGAGAGACTGGAAAAGAAAAATTCAAATGGGATAAGTGCAGCTTAGTGCTTCTGCTTAAAGCATTACTGTTGCAAAGAGAAATCTCCCAGACTTATATTTGTGTTTTCTTTCATTTGCCTGTGGCCGCACCAGTTAGGTGTGAGATCTCATCAGATCTTACAAAGTGAGAAGAATTCAGCAAAGTGAACCAGAGTTCACTTTAGTGTACAGAACTTAAGGGTAACAAGAACTTAAGAGTGACAAGAAATGATGCTTCTGCATTTTTCAGTGGCAATGTTTATATTATGGCAGCACTGACTCTATGGATTGATTCGATAGCCATAGCATTGATCTGCATGTGATGCCAAATAAGAAAGCGTTCCTAATTATGTATTATTGCAGTTATTAATATTGTTTTTGTTGCTATTATTATTATTATTATTATTATCATTATCATTATCATTATCATTATTACCATTGAAAATCCCAAGGCTCTTTTTCAGGTGGATATTGGCCTTCAATAGCAACATAAGACTCTGCTAATATAGTTGCTTTTGCAGAAAGGAGGAGATTATGCCCTTGTACCCCTCAGGTGGCACAGGGCAGAAGATGCAGCTCTGCAACAGGAGGTGTACATTTTCACATTCGAAGTTATGGGGAAAAAACTAAGCAAGGGCATAGAGATAAATGAAGAATGAAGACTAACAAAACAAGTGGATAAATGTTTGAGACATAAATATAAGTAAGCAGCACAATAGTCAGTCGTACCTGGGGACTGTTTTTCTTTGCCAGCATTGCAAATACATTTTAATTTCACAGTCATAAGATATAGGACTGTACCTGAATTTCTTATGTAAATTCAAAGATATAGATATGTCTGTGTATGTGTTCTAGACAACACGATGTTATCCTTTAAAAGGACAGATGATCCGCAGATGATTTTCAGTGCATTTTTAAACATTCAAGTTTCTTAAACCAATGCCAGTTATTTTACACTCCTTTGATTTAGATAAGTCTCAAATTCAAACCATGCCTGTCTAAAAGTTTTATCCCATGCTTAGAGAATTTTCTGAGTTTCAGCACTGATTTAATTTGAACAGGAGTAAGCCCTAAATGTAACTGTGCTCACTGTAGCACTATTAGACATGAAGGGCACTTCAGATCAAAGTGGGCGACACACAAAAGTGCAAGCTAAAAAATCCAAACCCAGTGTTTTGCCTCCAATTATTTTCTCTTGCCAGAGTAGAGGGAACAGATATTTTACCATAGTTTTGTTACAGTATAAGGTATTTTGTAAAGTATTTTGAATGCAGGATGTCACACACAATTCAGAGGAAAATTGTAACTTTGTGTTGGTAGAATAAGTTAGAATCTCTTAGAATAAACATTCATAAACCTAACATAGAAACATATAATAAGTAGGTCAAGTTTCACCAAATGATTTAACATCTCTTCTGTCCTTCGTACCTCTAAAAAGAGATAAACTGACATAATATGTTGCTGTTTGAAAACTATTTGTTTGTAATTCAAGAGTACCGGAGTAAAATGTGCAGCATTGTGTTCAGCTTTTAGAAATAAGGACAACATGTTAGTTGAAATGTATCTGAGGTTCAGAAATGCTTTTAAGCATACCTGGCTACAGTTTGTTTGGATCATTTTAATGACCAGTAAACTTTATTATAATTTTTGTGATGCCTCAAAACAATTCCAATTTTCAAATGCCCAACTCCTCCTCCTTTCTGAAAACATGGCTCCCTCAAGCCGGCAGAACGTAGAAACTTCAAAAAGTGAATGAGAGTTCAGTTTATAGTTCCCATCTGTCTCCCTTACATGCAGATTCTCAGGATTAATATTCTAAAAACCTTTTAACCAGAAAGGAGCTACCCCATGAGGTTTATCAATCTCAAAACCAGACCATATGCTTCTCTGGAAAAGAAATATTTCCAGCTAGCTTGTGGAGGAATAGACAACTCAGCCTGAAAAGACACTCTACTGTCAACTGTAAAGACAGGCGTACTTTCAAAACTGTAACATACAGGCTTTATCCAGGAAGGGGGTTTTGGTCATTTTTAGTGGTATAGCAATGGGCTGTCATAAAATTTCATCTCGCTTTTGCTGGTGTAATACAGAAATAATACCACTGAAATCAGTAGGATCAGTTTGCCTCTACATATATAAAAAAATGGCCCCATCATAAAAATGTTTATTTCTTTTTCTTCGCTGTACAGTCTGACAAATGGTAATGGTAACAAGGTTCTTGCCTTTCCAGGTGAAAGGATTAAAAAAGTACAGAAAAAAATCCCCATGTAATCATTAAAATACTAAGCAACAGTTAAGGATTCAGTTTGCCTTCACCTTTCTGACAATGAAAAGCCTAGAACAAAGAGCTTTGAAGGCAATTTGCAACCAGAGTAGAACCTCACAAAATTTTAGAGGAAAAACACTAATATTGCATTTTAGTAGCATTTCAATAATTATAACCCAAATTCCAATCCTTTTCAGAGTTTGGTTACAATGATAAGTTACCACAAGGTAAGCAAGGGGGATAACTTGTTTCACAACGGTGAAAATGGCAGATTTGTATATCATTTCATTTATCCATTATATAGCATAAAGCAATGTAATTTACCTTTTTCACTGAAGCACAAACTACCTCACATTCACTGAATGATGCAAGTGCGCATGCTGGCAGTTAAAATATAGTAATATAAAGACTTGAAATTCGTTTCTTCTCACCTGTAACTTTCTCACAGGACTGTATTTTGCAACCTCTACTAATTTACTGTCCCTTCTTCACTAAAATGTCCTCCAATATAACCACATGAAGGAATAAATATTTCTGATTCCCCTTTCTTACTCCTTCCCTCATGGCTAATTTGTAATATTTATTTGCTCTTTCCTATGTTTAGATAATCTTCCACATCATCATTTGCACTTTAGCACTATATATTTTTTCCTCAAAACAGCACTGTAGATATTACAAGACCTAAGAGAGGCAATAGTCCTTGGCTTTATTTTTGTAAATACAGATTTATCTGTCTTGGTTTTCTGGGACTTGTGTTATTCAAGTTCTAATCTGTTTTAACTCCTGCATGTTGGGGCTTTCAACCTCTTAAAGGATGTTCAACTAATGGTATACCACACAGTATTTTCCAGATGCACATGCCTCATATGCCTATCCTCTCTCCTGGAGATACTATATAGCATTTTAAGTCTGATGCTAAGTCCACTTTGCTATATCCTGCGGTTCAACAGAGCGTTTTACATTAAGCACAGAAGTGCAGTAACCACAGCTACTCAACCTGCAACCTCTATAGCTGGTTAACTCTGGCTGTAAGCAGCACTTGTGCAGACTTATCTGAACAGCATTAAGAGGAACCTCTTCATTTAGCTTTGGTATCAATTAATTTTTTCAAATTTTCATTACGTTTTACTTTTGATTCAGTTTTCTAACCCAAACGTAACTCAATTTACATTCACATTGTTGAATCTAAGCTTGACTGTCCCCTACATCACTCCCCCAAACCTGCCAACCTGCAAAGCTCAGTTCTTTGAGACAAGTTAGGGGTTGGGCATATGTGAGGTAAGTATGTACCTTTTGGGAATGGATGGAAGTAAAAGGTCATTGCAACCAAAGGAACACCTCTTGCCTCCATACCAGCTTCTTCTACCAGATGAGGGGCAAAATTGTCTCCTGCTCCCAGGGCTCTGCCTCCCCAGGCAAGGTGGGGAGAATAAAGCTCCTGAGACCCAAATACAATTCTCCCTATCACCATGCTTCCTCTCAGTGTCATCCTGGTAACAGGAAATATTCAGTTCAAATTAAAGAAAACTTCAGAAATGAAGGAAAACTTAATTTAGCTCTAGAGTCCTCCACCTCTCTTGTGGAAGAAATTTCTCAATGCTAGTTGAGTAAACACCTTGTTGTTTCAGTCCTGCTGGCCTTCCAGAAAGAAGAAATAGAACTTCCCAAGCAAGCTCCTATGGAAATTACTGTCCCCACTCACCTCACTCTACCTTATCTTCTCTCCTGTGATCAGAGCCAGATTAGACAGAGCAGTGACTGTCCAGAGGACTGACTGTACCTGAGTTTATACTCTGGCTTAAAATATGGCGGAAAAATCATTGGCCAGGAGTCACACAGAATACTAAAATCACCTTCACATTCATCATCCACAATAATTTTCTGGGTATCTAATTAAAAATCCATTTTCTAGACTCTGAGGAATGTCAATGATTCTCAGAGATGAAAATATTAAAAGTTAAATAAATAGTAGGTAAATAATTGAGTCGTGATACCTTATACAATATTCCACCTGTCACATAAAATGTATGCAATTTATACTCATCAGGAGTCTGGAAGCTGAAAAAAGAACTGAAACTGAAATACCTCCCTTCAGACATTGTTCCTGTTGCACAGTCTGCAGCAGAGGAAGACACACTGGAGGAGGCTCAGACTTCTATTGAGATGCAAAATTATTACATCAAGATATTCCTCATCTACTTTGTGCACGAATTACCCACTAGCTCTATGACCTTTTTATTTAGGTCTCTTGTGTTGATTTATATATCTTCCAAAAACAAGCGACATCTGAATTTTCACAATGTACCTTGAATAGTCTCGATTAATTAAAACTATTTTGGTTTCATACTATTCTGTCTTTTAATGCTGTGGCTTTTTTCTTCCTTCCCCAAATGTATCCTATCCATGTAAGTCTCAGATGTTTTTAACTGTCTTTAAATGATTCTAAGTAGAGAGCATGAGTTTTAAGTAAGTGTCAGATCAAGTGAAGATGAGAGAATATCTGTTCAAGTTCAGTGTATGTTTTCTGTGCACAGAGTGCAGAAGATTTGATGGAGCTGCCAGTTTAAAGAGGTGAGAGATAAGAAAGGTACCTGTAAAAGGGGGACTACTGATGCTGTTTCTACATGAGCAAGTAGTGTGGACATGTAGAGTGGAAGAGTTGGAGCTGAAAAGCCAGTAAGCACTCTGGACAGGTTTCAGGGCTTATGGATCATGATGTAAGCAGGCCAAGCACAGCTCTGGTACTTCTGTACCCATTTCTGCACTCCTCTTCATTCCACGCATTGTTTGTGAGGTACAACTGCGAGAAAGACCTGCCCAGGCATGCTGAACAAGAGGTGCTGAGGGCAGCTTCTTCATTATCAGATGAGGTGCTTCTGCCACCCTTTCCGGAGAATGCTTAGAATAAGTTCAACAGTGAGAAATTTAGGGAAAAAAAGACCCTTCATTTTGAAGTTCTGAGCAGAAGTTTTGGGAGGATCCGAAAGTGATGAACTGGATGGGTGTGAAGCCCAGTTTGCATGCTCAAAATAATGAAAGAAAGAGAAAGATCTAGTGAGACAGACCCGAGGATATCTTTTATTAATAATGCAGACATTTGGACTGTCTCCAAAAGTCATTACTTTGACAATCAGAGTCCATAAATTTTAAACTATAAATGTATTTAAAAATAGGTTTGATATTGTCTGTTATTTTTTACTAGCACTAGTAAACATTTACAAGTCTGTGCGCTATGACATAGTGTTATAGCACTTTCATCATGTAATTTCTTAATCAACATTTGTTTGGAGAGGTTCTGACACTTACTTTTGCTTTGCCCCATCAATCTTATTTTGTTTGCAAAACAATAAGGAAACAACATCACAATCAAAGTAATACCAAAAAAATTACCTATGCCTTTGCAGCATTTGACATATATTATGTATATTACAAATCTCCAAAAATATCATCCTGACATGGAAGAAACAAAGCAAAAGGATGACCAAGCAAGGCTTGATTCAGAAAGCCATGTGTTAACCAAATTTTTTCAGCCTAAAAGTAGTCATGAAATTCAGCATGGAGATTCAAAAAAAAAATCCTCAGTATCTAAAAAAAAAAATCATTATAGATTCGGCCTAAGGTAGAATCAAGGTGAGAACATGTTAATAGTTTTAACATAGACTCTGTTAATAGGAAACTGTTGTTTCGCATTTTCTGTTGGGTTTGTCATTCATTCATTATGAAAAAAAGGACCGGATTTGCTGCAGCGCATACATTGCCTAGCTCAACCACAGTGCATTAGGAGACTTGGATATTGCTGGCAACACAGTTTTTCTAGAGGACAGCTCAATTAGCGTGCAAGCAAAGATAGGAGGACTACACAGCATCAAAAAGATTGAGTTATGAAACAATTATGAAAAACACCTAGCAATAATTTTAGCAGTTGCAAATCAAGTATTATCTTGAAAGGCAAAGGAACAAAAGAAGTAATTCAGTTTTCGTATCTGCTCTGGGCACCAACCCAAGAGCATGTGCATGGTAGTACTGGGTCTGTGTAGCCCAGAATCCACTTTTGGATTGTTACCAAGAGCAGGTGGAGGTCTGAGGATCAAAGATAGTTTTTCTGCAGCACATTTTCTGGCTTTCTCATGGAGGCTTGGGTTCATGTCCTGCTCTTGCCATCTGAATTCGACAGACGTAATCCCTCCTACTGGTGGCAGTTCTTAAAGTACACCTCAAGGTCGGTGATCAAAAGCAGATGGCTGGAGAAGAGTACAAAAATGGAACAAGCATATGACTATACTTTTCCAAATACTCTCCCAGCAGCCAGGCAGCCAGCAATTTGAGGAAGCATCTGGGAGACAACAAAATTGGGGAATCTATCACAACTCTCTCTGGGAAAGCACCATGGCTAGGGGCCTGTCCCAGTGCCTGTACATAAATGCACATAGCCTGGGAGCAAACAAGAAGAGTTAGTAATTCGTGCAGTTGTAGACCTGTGACCTCATTGGAATTACAGAGACATGGTGGCGTAGCTCATGGGTTGGGAATGCTGCAGTAAATGGATACAGGCTTTTCAGGAAAGACAGGCTGAGACAGCAAGGAGGTGGGGTTATACTCTATGCAAAGAAGTGGCTAAAGTGCCTTGGACTAGGTGAAGAACCAGCTGAGACCTTATGACTAAGAACCAGAAGACAGAACAACACAGGTGATGCCATGGTAAACATGTTAGAGACTACCTGATCAAGAAGAGGAAATAAATTTAGCTTTCTTTAGACATCCAGAAACCTCATGATTGTACATCTAGATACTCAGCCACCCTAATGCCTGACGGAAGGACAATAAGGCTGTGCAAACAACCCAGAAGGTTTCTGGAACACATCAATGACAATTTTTTGACACAGGTTATAATGGAGCTGCTTAGAGATGGTGTTCTCCTGGACCTCATACTCACGGTCAAATCACTCATATAAAGATGAGCTGACTTAGCTGCCATGACTATTAGATCCTAGAGCTAAAATTCCTGAGAGGAGATAGATAAATTGAAGGATCACAACTCTGGACTTCAGAAGAGCAAGTTTTGGGTTAGTCAGGGATCTGCTCAGTAGAATCCCACAGGAGACTATCCTAGAGGGCAAAGCGACTCATGTCAACTGTTCACCTTTTAGCAGAACTTCCTCAAATGCAAGACAGGTCTACTCCAAAGAGCAGAAATTTGAAAAGAATTAGGAATACCAACACTCAACTGGAGCTGAAAGTAGCAAGGGATATAAAAGGCAAGGAATAAGTACTTCCACAACCATTCTGGCAGAAAAAGCAAGGCCAAAGAAAATTAATGATTGGTACTTAATGAGGGAGAATTTAGTGAGAAAGGATATGGAAAGGATATTCTTTTGCTCTAGTTTTCACTAGTTAAATCTTCCCTCTGACAGCCCAGTTTCCACTGCCTAATAACTGGGAGAGTAGGAGTGTAGAGGGAGGTACAATTAGGGAGCTCTTAAGCTAATTTGGCACATGTAAGTCTATGGGACCAGATCAACTGCATGGAAGGGTATTGAGAAAAGCCAAACATCATACTCATCTTTAAGGAGAGCAGGAAGTATGGGAAAGTACAGAGTGGTCGGCCTCACCTTTGTCCTTGGGAAGGTAAAGGAGCAAATCCTCCTGAGAACTATTTTCAGCCACAAGAAGGAGAATATGGCGACTGGAACAGCCAGGATGAATTAACCAAGGGCAATTCATGTACGAACTCATCTATATTTACAAACTTAAACAACATTTGGTTATTAAGAATCTAGAGCCTAAGGAGCTACCTAGCAGTTTCCAGTTGAAAATTTATTCTACCACAGGACATGTATGTGAAAGCTTGAAAGCCAAAAAGGGCAAAACCAAACATCTAAGCCTCTTAAAAAATCAAATGCCTGGAAAGAGTGCACTTCATACCCACATTCACCAGAAAGTTTGGCAGATCCATCTTTCCAAACTTATCCAGAAAGGAAAATAGAAATACTTTGAGTACAGATTAAGAACATATGCCATAACCTTGTCACTGAGAAGATGGAGGAACAAACACAAGAGTAAAAGAAAAAGTCCTGCAAATATTTCTAAGTGATGGAAGATTTATGGGACTTGACAACACTGAGTATATACAAAGATCAACAAGAACACTGGATGGCCATTTTGTGAACATTTAGTGATCTCTAATTTTGCAGGAAGGTTTCAAAATCTGGCTAATGACACAGCATGTAATACTGTGATAAGAAGGTAACATAAATAGCAGCCCATGAAACTACCTTTGTCTACATTTTCTCATGACCAGACCTTACTCCAGTCTCATGGTCATTTGCAAACAGCAGTCTGCTGTACTTGTATATGTTAAATTCTGGCTACATCAAGGAAATGTAAAAAGAGTTCATTATTTATAACAATAATGCCACGTGGTTACTCTGTTCAAGCATTTAGAGAACTTGATTACTCAATTAACAGCTGTGGGCTATTAAAAACTATATTGACTCAGGTCCTGTGGTTTTCATGGAAGAGGCAAATATTAAAATAGGATTTTGAATGAGCAGAATCTGCCACTGTGGTTTCTCCAGCTATAAAAAAAAGTGTTCATATCTGTCAATTAATGTGTTAGACATCCTTCCTTGTCTTGCTATTGGTTAACAATCAGCACTTATATTTGAAGGAGTGTTGTAAACATGATTGGCTGCTTACATATATAAAAATGGAGAAGAGAGCCAACAGGAAAAAATTGTTATCTACCTGCCTTGTTACTGCACCTGTAATTAAGACACAGTCTACCTGCTGTCCTAAAAAAAAAAAAATTGGATCTGACTATTAATTGGATCAGATTACTTATTTTAATATAAATGTAAACTATTGGTTTTGTCTTTGGAGTGGCTAGGTAGTACCCAGTTTACCAGGAGAATAGCAGGCACATTCCACATGTTTCCACCTGCTGTGCTTTTCTGTTCCTAACATAGGAGGTAACAGTGGATTAACAAAAAAGCAGGAAACACCCCCCCTTATTAGAAACCCAGCCTCTTCACATTCCAACAAAGCCAGAGGGAGTATCACATACAGGTGTCTGCAGTTTCACACCCACACTCCAAAGGAGATCAAGTGTTTGACCTATCCGTCTCCAGAGAGTACTTCAAAATCCTGTGGTCAATAGGCAAGTCAGTGGAAGCAAGACTGTCAGAAGAGTCTCTTCTAAAGTCCCTATATTTATTAATACAATAAAACTTGTAGAATATACATCTTGTTTAAAAAAGTAATTTTTTTAGGGATTACAGACTTTGCTGACAATGGTACAGTGATAATGTGTTGAGATTACTGCAGGGAATTTAACTTAGTCATGCATAGCATTCTCATTGAAGCAATTTGTGTTCAAAACAAAAAAAAAATCAAAGAATCTTACAATAAGTAAGATTAAAAACATGGATGATTTTTAAGGTTCCTCACAACCTGTGGTAAGAGTAAATGGTGAACTGCCACCCTGTGGGTGGGGATAACTTGTATATTCTTCAAAGACCCACAGTGAGTCCCATAATAACCACTATTTTTCATAAAGACCTGAAGAAAATATGAAATATTTCTAAAAGTGTCACAGAAGACATGAACTGCCACAGCATGCCAGCTCCTTGACCAGACTCTCTCTGCTTCCTCTTTTCATGCTGTATTGTATCTTCAGGGGTAGGGTCTGTGAAGAATTCAACTTCCTGTAGTAAAAATGTACTTTCCCCCTTTCAGTTATGCTGCCTTCAAGTGGAACAACTCTACTTGACCACTTCAACAGACTTCCACTTGCATATTCTAGATGTCTTTTTACCTATAGCTTGCTTTGTAAGCCTTTCTTCAGATGTTTTTCCTTGTTTCTCTGAGAGGGAAGTCACTGGTTTAATCCAAGAGAAAATTTACAAATGATGGGGTACTCTTCCCTCTTTTTGGCTAGTCTGTTCTTCCTCTGCTTCAGTTACATCTTCTTCATAATCAGATTTCTCATCTGATTACCCCCTCCCACCCTGTTAGTGAGTCCTTGCAGATCAGGATGCATTCTTATCCATTTATAGTATCTCCCTGCTTTTCTCATCACTTTTGCTTCTTGTTAGTCCTTTCTTTCACAATAAAGATTGTTTTATTTTCTCCCATTAAAAAAAAATTACAGTCGTTCTCCCCATTTCCAGTCTCAAAGATCACATTGTAATTTCTGTCAGGTGTGTCATGCCCTTATTCCACTCTCTTCTCAGTTAACCTGAGGTTTCACAACCTTTCTCTTCACCTTTTTATTCAATTGAACCTACAATAAGTATTACTGTATTGATCCACATCTGCTTGAGGCTCAAAACCAGTCCCTTCTCCTCGCCACCTCACCATCCTCACTTGTCGCTTGCTCTTATCACAAAAACCAAACTCCTCTTTTGAATTATTTTCTTTCCCTAGCTTCAGAGACTTCAGCAGCTTGGTCCTTTCATGTTCCTCTTGCCAATTACTTTGTTAGTCTGTACTTTCAAGGACCACGTGTGTTCACACATGATTGTATGGAATTCTGATTTTGGCTCCTTTCCCTCCTGTGCACCTGCCAGTGTCTCAGTAGTCTCATCCACTAACACAACTGCCATTTCCATGGAGAAACAAAAATTTGTTCCTCTGCTTCATCTGAAATATCTTGGCTTGTCTCTCAACTTCAGCCTCTTCTGATAGCTATCAGCTCAAATGCAGTATGACTCAAGCATGTCACACACTCCTCTCTTCCCTAGTGAGTCCTTACAACTTTCCTCATTTACAACTGCTGTGAATAATGGGATCAGCAGACTTGTCAGACAGACAGGTGGTGCAAACAAGTTTTTAGGTCCAAAAAGTTTCCATTTGCATCTTGTTCCTGGAGCTAGGAAGTTCTAAGTGTTTACCAAATTTTTATAATCTTTTCCTTCAAACCCTACAACATTTTTCTGCTGCTCTTAACAGAAACAACATTCACCCTATTGCTTCAAAGACCTTTTCTCTAGGCTTTCCTTTTTGATTCTTTCCTCTAGCTGCCATTTTTTTTTTTGGGGGGGGGGGGAGTGCTATCATAAAGAATTAGCTGGATTTTGTTGTATTTTTCTAAATAATGCCTTCCAGGCACATTTCCACTTTTCAAGCTGTCTTGTTCATTCCCAGTATGTCAGTTTTTGTCTGCAACTGATTACCTGTAGGAGTTTTCTTGACTTTTCCTTTACCTCTTCACAGGTTTGAGGATAGCCCTCCAAATGACCAGCCCTCCTGCCCCAGTGGATGTGCTAAGTATAGGAGTCCCTGGTGCTCCCACAGAGGAAATAGTAATGATTAATATGTACAACATGAATTTTTAACCCACTAAATCAAGATCAAATATGTGTCACTGAATCAGCACATCACATAGGCTGGAACAGACCAACAATAATGTCTAGTCCAGTCCAGCCCCATGCTCAAAGCAGACCCAGGATTCCCAGGACTGTGTCTGGATGGGTCTTGTATCCTTCCAGAGTGGGAGGATGGACCACCTTGTCCCCTCTGGACACCTGCTCCAGTGTCTAATCATTTTCATAGTATCTCACCCTTTTACAGTGTCCCTCCAAGAGCATAGATTCCTCTTTTGTATGCCCCCCAGTCAGGTATCTGTAAACAGCAAAAAAAAGATCAAACTTCTATTTTTACAAATGAAACTGTAGGGTGAATGAGTAAATAGAAATCTAGAGTTTGAAGTCAATACGAGATATATTCAGGTAGGAGAGGGTATGTTCTTTTTTATTTTTAACTGACTGGAAATTAATGACAAGTTAGGAGGATATGTTTGATCTTTGTCCCTTGTGAGCTAAGTTAAAGTTTGATGTCTTTATGAGTCTCAAAGAAACATTGAGGTCTTGGTGAAGGAATTACAAGATGAGATTTTTTTAATTTGCATTATCAAAAATAAATCAAAATGCAAAATCAAACATTCAGTCAGTGCAATGTTCATTCCTGTTTTTATAACATTTAACATTAACATCTGAAAGAAAAAAGGAGGTGACTTGAAGCCAACAGGTTTTTCTAAATGTACAATGCTACAATGGTAATATTCCTGTTCCAGGCATCTGGTTTTACAACCGTGGAACTGTTCAGTCCATATAATACATAAGATATAATCTCAGGTAATTAATATGAAGTGTTCTTCAGCCCTAAAACAGTGGTACTGCGACAGAATTTTTAAAGGAACATTTAGACTTTCAGGGTTTCTTAGTTAAGAAGGCAAATGAGAAAGGAAGACAAAGCTATATCCTTCATTAACTTCTTGTGATGAATTAACCTCAGCCAGATGCCAGGTACCCACCAAGCTGGTCTATCACTTCTCCTCTTCAACTGGAAAAAACAGACCAAATTTATCCTCTTGAAAATTCTTTGGCACATTAGGTTTAAGATAAAATGAAACAGAATAAAATATGTTGAATCTGCTTCTACTGACCAATGCTTCCATGTCTGTGTGTAAACAAAACAACTGTTCATTCCCATAATATCCCCTGCTTCATGGCTCACTGTCATCATTCAATCTGTGACAGGCTCCTCCTTTGTCCATAACCAACAGTTCTTTTGAGGTCTTTAGAGAGGTCTATAGATAATATGAAAGTCATATAAAAGACAAATGCCTGTTCAGAAGCTGAATAGAGCAAACAATTTGGTAGGTGTTTTACCATTCAGAAATCTTTCCTTTCTACATGTCAGCACCTCATCAAAAGATTCTGACATTAGTTGTCTGTTCCTGAGAGCTGCCACTTCAGTGCTGCGTGATTGATTTTGCTTGTCAGGGACTAACAAGACTTAATGTTTCTCCCATTGCCTTAACACTGATCAGCTTCTCTAAAAATCCCACCTTTAATAATGAAATTGTAATACTTCAGCAAGACTTATGATCAATCTCACCTAATTCTACCTTATAAGCCTTTCTATCTGAGCTACTCATATTGGGCTCACTCAAGTCAAAAAAGAAAGAGAATTTATAAGGAATTATTCATTTGACCTATTTTAAATATCTACCTTATGCTTAAGCAAATCAGATCCAGGAGTGTAATTTTCTCTCTCATTGATTATAAAAGAAGTCTAGGCAAAAAGTTCAAAAGATAGACACTGTTGACATCTACTTCTGGTCAGACAAATCCTATCTCTTCTGTTTATACTTTTACAGGGACATCAGTGGTAAAAGTCAAATGTTTCACTCTTAACACATAAGATCCAAGCACATTTTATTGGTATGGTGGACGTTTTGTATATTCTTATTCTACAATGTTTTGTATATATAAATATATTGAATAATAATACCTCTCTTAATGGGGTTCATAAACCAAAGTTTTCACATCTTCATAAACCAAAGTTTAGGCATCTCTGTGTCACCATTTTCAGAGATGAGTGGACCAGATGTGTTTGATAGTTTTCAGATGTACAGAATGGTTAAGAAAAATAGATATTTCAGTAAACATCCAGATAGATATGAAGCGGTCTGTTCTATGTATTGTTCACATGTACAGTTAATACTCTTCCAGCACAACTCTTGAAGGCAAAAGTGGAATCATCTCTATCATTTGATATCCTTACAAAAGCTCTTTTTAAGGACTTCAAAATTACCTGGAAATGATGAGAATACTGAGGACTAAACCAAATAGGTTAAGAATTTTGGTTATTTGTCTGACAAAACATATCTGTTAAAGCAGCAAGGTTTCTGGTTATGTATATTTTAATGCTATTTTTATTTTTGAAGTTATACACTTGGAATGCATAAGAAGGACATGGAACTGTTGGGGCAAATCCTGAGGAGGGCCACAAAATTGATCAGAGGACTAATGTAATTCCCCTACAAAGACAGGCTGAGAATGTTGGGGCTGTTCAGCCTGGAGAAGAGACGGCTGCATGGAGACCTCACAGCAATCTTTGATGATCTGAAGAGGACCTACCAGAAAGCTGAAGAGGGACTCTGCATGAGGAACTGTAGTGATAGGACTACAGTTATTCAAAGGAATATTCAAAGGGATAATGGGTACAAACAGAAAGAGGGGAAATTTAGGTTGAATTAGGAAGAATTTCTTTATTGTGAGGGCAATGGGATACTGCAGCTCGTTTCCCAGGGAGGCTGTGGATGCCCCAACCCTGGCAGTGTTCAAAGCGTTGAGCATCCTGGTCTAGTGGAAGGTGACCCTGCCCCCGGCAGGGTGGTTAGAACTAAATAATCCTTAAGGTCCCTTCTAACCCTTAACATTCTATGATTCTATGGTTCTAATATGCTCATGTGACTTTCATCAAAGGACTAGAAGAGAAAGCATTAAAAAGCATCAGACTGCTGTTTTTCTGATCTCACTAAGGGTGGGATTCACTCACTAATATTAATCATATAGAATCTAGACTCTTCCTATCTAATTGAGTTGTCAAGGCTCCCTCTATAGTCAACACAGAGAGAGACTGGCACTTCCCAACTATGACTAACCAAAATGTAGAATAAATGTCTAAAGGGCATTAGCTGAGTCGTTTATGAAGTTTCTAACTCTATTCATTGATTAAAGAAGATCTGCCTGACTATCTCAAAGTAAATAAATAACTTTTAGATGAATAGAGGGATAAGAAATTAGGCTGTATCAAGTTTTATCTTACTCATGTAGTAACTGTTAACTTGTAATGGCTACCAGACTTTGGCCAAAGATAAATAGGATGAAAACATTTTGGTAGTATGTGGTACTATTTTAAAAAGTCAAATTACAACAGCCGTCTGGATATTAGGGAAATCTTCACAGACTTATCATTTCATCATGCTTATTGTAGACAGTGTTGAAAAAATTTCACTGAGCAACCTATAGAGTATCTTGACTTCATTTGTTTGAGGCAGAAAATAATCATCATGCATGAATCTTAAATACTACTTTCAGAAGAAAAAAACTTTCTGAAATATATCCTGCTATCTTTAGCTTGAGAAATTTTATCTAAAATGTTAGGGAATTATAAGAGAAACACTTGTGAATCATTTAGCGCATTTTTAATAAGCAACTTTCCCTTGGCTTGTTTAGAGATTTCACAAAGGAGTCTTGCTCTTGGAGCATGCCAATTTAGTTACAACATGAAATTAAAGGTGTGATAAGGGAGGGTCCTCAAAACACACCTACCTTTGATACAGCGCACTGTTAGAATGGTGATCTAATAGTCAGGACAGGGGAATGGAAGAACTATTTGCAGCTTGACATTGGCTCTCTGTGACATTGCATTAGTCACAATTCTGCAAAGTCAGAGAAAATGATTAAGCCAGGGGTAGGGGAGGAGGCTCCCGTCCACTTTCAAAAGCACAGTCTCCATCTGGGAAGTGGAAAGACTGAGAATAGAATTCAATCCTCACAATGAATCTGGCTCTCAGGAAAGTCATATTCCCCCTAATTAAAGGTTGAAATAGTACAAGCACATTTTGTCTCCCAGCATGACTGAAATGGCACACCCATGGCCCGATAGCTTTTTTTACAACTGTATTTCAGTTCATCTCTATAATTGTTTGTGATGTCAGTGGTTTAACTTTTATAACTGGCATTAGGAATCAACATGTTCCAGTGGATGGATTGGAATTCTCCAAAGGATGAAGAAAATGTTATTATGTGTAGGAAAATTACATACTTGGTTGCAAAAAAATAATTTATTTCAACAATGAATACTGGGCAGATTCTGTAGAGATAACTCTTACACCTGCACAAAATCCCATTGATGTTAATGAGGCTTCATTGTTGTCAAGAATCGACCTGGCAGATGAACTTGCAAAATTACAGTTTTAAAGCAGTCATTTTTAAAGCTCTGTGACCTCAAGCAGACTGCTGAAGAAGTAGATCATAAGCAACAAGCTCTGCGTAATCAATGAAGTCTACTTACTGCCAAGTCCTCACCCCGCTTCTTTCCTTTTCCCACTGCAGCGAATAGAATATTGACCACTACCAAGAATATCCTCCTAATTAACTTCTAGACTCTGTCCCTACTGTACAAGTTAGGAACTGCCTAAGCTCTATCCAAGAGCCCTGTGGACTAATGAAGTAGATAGGATCTCCCTCAGAGTTAGCACTTCACTTTTGTGCACTTTTCTATCGTCCCTTTATGCTTCTGATTTTTTTTTCTGAAGAAAGGAAAGGAGGAAAAATAAATGTTTTTTTTTGCTTTAGGTGAACTAGGTGCCAAAGGAGCTACATAATTGGGTCACTAATATTGACAAGTCAGAGGACTTCTACTCCCATTTTAAATTTCATATGTAATTGCTAAATAAAATCAGGAAATTGCTATTGCAGTCAAAAGGTGTTTATTGCCAGTTCTTCATTCACTTTTAGAAAAATTATTTTCTTTGACCAGAAACTCCACTAAGCATTTAAAGTAACAAGTAGGAAAAAACATATAGATATACAAGTTAGTCATTAGGTTAACTTGCCATGGAAATGTGACTATGCTAATTAAACAATTATTCTTCTAAGATCAGAGTATTGGAAAAGTGTGGATAGGGAACAAGAGGGACAGAAGAAGTAGCTAGGATAGGTTGGGGAGGAAGATATTTACTGGTAGCAAAGGAAGTGACTGGGGAAGAAGAAAACAAAGAAATTCTCTTTGTGATTCAAAAGGTGAGAAAGACAGAAGACATCACAAAATAGGAGACAGGAAGAAAAGGTAGTCAGAGAATATAACCCAAAGGTTACGCATGTAGTTCTGTAGCAAATTTTTAAGTGTGTCAGAGCAAACTTGAACATAGGGCTCAAGGCCATCAGCCCTGGCTTGATTTCAACCCTTTTCTTCTTCTTCTTTTTGCCCCTTTTTTTCCCCATTATGACATCATGACCATGACATAAAGAAGCCATATTTCCTCAGTGCCTCTAGAGCTACAACTGCACTGAGAACAGCCAGTACACTTCAGCTTGTCATGTTGTCTATTTGTTTCCAAGGCCTCCCTGTGACATGCAATGAATTTTATCAACATTCCAATCTTAAATGTTTTTAGTAAAAGAATAAGGAAGTTTCCTGTTAAGTTCCGTGCTACCCATTGGCTTGGAATGTGTGGATGACTTACCTAGGAGATGTAGGAACCTACATCAAAGGGTATAGAAGCTGACTTAGTGAATATGGAAACTATCTATGATACATACCTGATACTCATGCATATGTTGGCGACTATCCCAGTCTTATGCCTTAACTTCTGCTTTGTCCTCCCAGATGTGTCATCATTGTGAAATTTGCAGAGGTCTGCTTACTAAAATGGATTATATATTATTTCAAAATAATCCTGTTTTACTGCAAACACAGATCATTCCATGTCAGGCTCTTTTCCAGTACCTTTAAGTTTTGAGTAATAGAGATGGAGAAGTAAACATGGGTTAGAAGTTGTGGCACTGAAGAAACACCAGGAAAGAAAGATGATACGGTTCAGAAACAGATGCTTTGCCAAAACTGTGTGTGGTGTAGAGAATGTAGCTATCCTTGTGCTTGGCTTTAGTCACATACAATTCAGAAGAGAATGTAAATCTAATCATCCCAAACAAATCATGTAGCTGCTCTGGAGGCTGCATGTGTTATGATGCTACTCTGGGAAAATTGCTAGACAAGGGCAAAAGGCTAATCATTAGCAGTGGTGTTTGTGCTCATCTGGTCAGAGACATAAACAGTCAGAAACAGCCATCCATCTCACTCAGCTGGATATAACTCACACTTGAAGTCATATGGAGGGTCTAGCCAGTTTGTGCACTCCTATGCATGTTTCCCTAGCAGATGCACACTTCACAGTCTTCTGGGCAACTCAAACCTCTAAAGTGTTTTTTTTTTTTTTTCTGATTGGCTATTGATCTGTCTTATCCACAGTAGTTCTGGATCCGAGGGACAAAGATTTGCAGAATCTGCTATCTGTATATTTAGAGACAGAAGCATTTCACTAGTTCTGCAATGGAAGCCCATTGCAGGGAGGTGTAAGACACTGCAAAAGTGCTGCTGATGTTCAGAGATATTCTCTTGACATGAGACAGCATCACGGGATTGGCTGAAAATCTGAAGGAAGGTGACTCTGCTAAAGGCTGCTAAGACCCAGAATACATTCAAAGTTAAATAATTTTCTTCTTAACTGAAAGATATTTAGTATTAAAGGAATATTGGAATAAAATGGCAATACACTGAGAGACCCACACTCTCACCTCATTATCGTACCACAAACAGTGTAGGACCATTATGTTATTCCCCAGGAAGAGTGTGAAGAAGCATGTCAGTGAAAACTATCCAAGCAGACAGTTACTAAGTTAATAAGATTCTCCTCACCCTTATTCTCATATCACATCAAGTTTTATCCGACATATGTCATGTAGCATCACAAATTACATAAGTACCCAATGTGGTTGGATCCAATGAGTGTGACAAAGCTGGATGTTGGTGATTACGTATCTGTGTTGTGTTCTGTGTTGGTGTACTACAGTTCTAACCTACAAAGGATCCAGCTAAAGTTTATGATAAGAACCTGAGACTGAACAAGACTACCTAAAAACACAGTTCCTTTAAAACAGTCATTTAACATCAAACTGCATAGATATTTTAATATTCTCAGATATTTTTTGCCCAAATTTTAATACTGATCCTTCTTAGAATAATTGTATATTTCAAATCTGGTCAAATTCGACAGGGAAAGCAGCATGTTAAAAGATTCTGAGAAGAGATAAGAAGGGAGTCATGTCTAGGTAATGACACAAATAAAACAATTTGTACAACACAGGAGTAGGAGTCCAATTACAAGCCTGTTTGCAAGACATGGTAGTACAGAATAAATAGATGACTTATGGTAACATGCTAAAGTCATCAAACCCAAACAGCACTTGGATAGTATGAATTCAAGTATTGCCATTGTTAAGTACTTTTGTATGTGTAGTTTGCATTCTGAAGGAGCTCTTTCAGGAACATTTGTACTCAACACAATAATTCAGGTTTAAGAGCCAATATTTCAAAATGCTTTCTAATCAATGTGCATACCCAGATTATTCTCAAAATTTATGTGCCTAGGAAAGAATCAAAAGTGCAAGTTTAGGGTAATTTGCTTCAGTTGCCTTTCTGCTCAAAGAGACTAATTTTCATAAACAAGGTGCTTGATTTACATATATAAGCACATTATCTTGAAAATTGCAATAGTAGTAGCTGAAGCAGAACTACTGGTAGAAACTTAAGATCTTTTGACTAAAGCATTTCCAATACGCAATGTCCATGGTAAAACAGCTTTCAACTTTAAATGTGTTCTGAAGTCTATTTAAATAACTGAATGCTGATGCGTCCAGAAAATGAATAGTTTTATTCTGCAGGAAAATCTTGAGACATTTAGTCCAAGTATTCTTCAGATGTAGCTCTCCTCAGGAAATAGCTGATTTTATTATCAAGAGGGCTTTAAATTCCATGTTGACAATGCAGTTGTTTGGAAAACTGTCAGATTTTGAACAAAGGTAGGTGAATACATTAGGTTGACAGGTTGTCTTAACCCCCAAGAACTCATGTGAAAATCTCTGTTGATTTTTATTGACTCTTCTCCTACTGGTATGTATGGGCTATTTAATATTTAGTCCAGAAGGGCTAAGGTCCCTTTCTTAAATATTATCCATAAAAATCAAGTGAAAGGATCTAGGACTCTCCTATACAGTCATTATTCTTACTGTAATGATCAGGAGACGGTTGCCTCATGGCCTGTCAGTTTACTGTGTACAGTCTTTGCTGTAGTCCGTCTTAGACTTCAGCACACAAACCTTTCTCTTGGTGGCAAAACCAGCTGGAAGAGTTTTTATCCTACCCCACCCCGAGCCATTCATTTCTGCATTTCTCATAGGAGTTCACTGCCCAGTTTTGTTGTGCTAATAAGACTGTGAGGTTGTGTTACAACATGGATCAAGAACGTAATCTGAGGTTAAAAATTAATGTGGTTTTTACCCTAATCCAAGTTTCTGGCAATAAGCAGAACTGAAGTATGATTGGAGATCTGACTAGCAGAACCTGAATTTATGTTCTGAAGTAATGCTGTGCTGGCACATACATCTTCTGAACCTTGAGAGTGATACATTTCACCTTTCCTCAATGAGATGTATGTCTGTAGGCTTCTTCACTCCTCATCCCCATGCTTGCTAAAATTTTGGTTTGAAATTGTGTAAAACAGGTATACATTTTAAACAGTAGGAAAGCTGCGTGTCAATAACAGCAGTATAACAGCATACATAACAGTATAAATAACAGCAGTTGTGTTATTTCAGATTTCACTGGAGCAATTGTCATCTGGCCAACTTTCCAGGAATTGTCCAGATTGAAAAGTTATCGTGTACAAAAAGTTCACTCAGTTTAGTTCACTCAACTAACCATCCACTGTCTGTCATGTAGCTTTCAAGGGCCATCCCATATGTAAGTCCCAGGTGTGCATCCTCATTGGCAACACTTTACTGAAAAGAAGGGAAACTGATTGCCACCAAACTTATTTACTAAAGTTCACCATAAACTATGGCTCTTTACATTATTCCCAAATGTGAGCTGTACTTACACTTAAAACCACTGAAAACCTATAATACTTAATAAAGACCTTAAATTTGAAGGGACCAAATGATAGAGGATTGGAGTAATGCTAGGGAAACACTGACAGCAAAGGAGTGATTGTTTTCCTGCTATCAGTGTTTCTATGTGTAAACATGTATAATACACACACAGCAGGGAGCTGGAGCTTTATTTAGTATTTAGATTTTTCTAAAACTTTGAGCAGGAATGAGCCGAGATGCTTTGGAAAGGAAGTCGTCTGAAACAGAAGTATGAGAAACAGAAGAATGTTATCATACTTAGCTAGCAATGCTCTCAAGGCTTTTCCAAAGAAAGCTTAATAACTACTGAGTGAATTTTTCAAGAGAGTCATAACCTTGCCAAATTCAATTCTTTGTCCAAAATTACTGGAATGTAACATCTAGTTAGTTAGTTTTATTCGAACACAGACGGAGAAAAGGTTTTATATTTTGTTTCAGAAGAAACTTCCCCCAGAATCTCAAAACGAAACAAACCTTCTGGAAAAAGGTAAGTACAAATTTGAGTCCAGACAGCTTTTAAGTTTCTTAAAAAATAACAGGAAAGTGAAAATAAACACATAATTGAACATGCTGAGCAACTACTGAGGCTCTCTGTAACAAAAAATTACTTAAAAAATTAAATTGCCTACCTTGCAACAGGGGTTAAGCTATGTAGAAATAAATTCTTTAGTGAGCAGGGGGAGTACTGAGGAAGCTTGCTTTTCTATTTGCTTCAGTTCTTTGTCCCTAAACATCCACATCCCAGTTCTTCTCCCAGAGACAACATAATGGGATTAGCTACCTTGATGCTGATTATCACTATGTTTTAGGGAACTCTGAGATCTTTAGCCTTCTGTTAATTTCATTTGAAATTATTTAACAGATTTATAGGTCGTTAGAGAGACTGCAATAAAATATATCACATAAGCTGTAATTTATCAAGATACCAAATAAAAACATTCTTTTATTTCCAAAATGAGGAATTTCCTTATGAGAGAGTGCCTTATAATGCACAGCTTATATAATTAATATAAAGAGCAATTTTCTTATGTAGACAGTTAGGATTCAATTAGGTAGCAAGACTCCAGTGGAAAAGACCTGGACAAAGCCAGGATGCTTCTTAGCTCTCAGATAAAATGCAGTAGCTGATAGTCTGTGTATTCTCTGCTATGCAAATGCAAATAAAATAAGTTAGTATGTAACTCTTTTAAAATAGAAATAAAACTGTTGTGACAAAAACTTATGCTATATTTCCACTGTAAAATAACTATTCATTAGTGACTAATGGAATGTCTCCCTCTCACCATTATGGTGAAAAATGTTAGATGATTACTAAGCAGCTTTTTTCTAAACCTCACTGGAAAATAATGTATTATGTATTCTTTTCTTAACTTTCCTCTGAGAAATAGATTACCAGTTGATAAGTGATGCCTGCTTTTCAATGCATTTATTTTAAATTGTTGTGACTAGCTTAAAATACTAAAATTATTTATATGAGATTCTCATATGTATTTCTTATGCGGGTGAGTGACTTAAAATTTGGCAGCAAAATGGCTTCTGTGTCAGGGATGAGCCTTTTGTAATCTGCGATGAACTGCCACAGTGATAAGGCTTTTATGAGAACCACTCTTTGCTCATGCCCAGCAGTGCCTCACCACAATTTGACAGCTACAGTCCCTTAAGAGCCTTTCTGCACTGAGGTGCTGAGCTGGACAATCCCTGTCGCTGCTGCTCCAGGCTGCTGTAGAGCACTGCAGAGGACAGCATCAGAGTTGGAAGACTCCTCTCTGTGGTCTTGATATTTTTGCACTGACAAGTCAATACTAGAGAAAGAACCTGAATGAAATAAATTAGAAAAATAGGAAAGTCATTCTGTCTGAAATGCCAAAATGTAGCAAAAGCTTGGACTGGGGGAGTTTGGATGAATTTTGGGGACAAGATAACTTGTTGTTGTTATTGGTAAATTAAGAAAAGGGTATCAGCTTCAGGAAATTGAGTTTGGGTCTAAGATAGCTAGGGGATGAGTAGGCTGAAACAGAATGGGAAGTTGAAGGGAATCCTGAGACTAAATAAAGAAACTGGAGCAAGAGTTGAAGGAATGAAAGACAGAGAGGTTGGAAGTGGCAAGGACAACAATGCTCATGGAAAATTGTAGCAGGACTGAGAGGAGCAGCTCTGTGTGTGTGTGTGTGTGTGTGTGTGTGTGTGCCTGTGTGTGTGCGCCTGTGTTTGATGCAAATTATACAGAATAGGGAGCAGGGAGCCAGGGCTCCTAATCCTGCAAATGGCTAAGCACTCTGACCAGAGCAGGAACCTGGTGGTGAGCCACAGCAAAAAACACAGAATGGGGGTTGGGGGTCTGGAGCTGCAAGACGAATCTTGCGACTGTAGTCATACCACTTTGGCAGTAAGTGAATGACAGGGAAACTATACTCAGATTCTAAAGAAAAGAAAAAAGAAAAAAGAAAAACAAACAAACAAACAAAAAAAAAAGGGCCAGCAAGACAGATCTGAGTGGATGGGGACAAAAAATCTACCTGTGGTGGACAAAGTCCTCTAGTAGATCACACCCTGGCAGCACTTAGACCTGAACCCAGGTTTCTTGACTGTTCACATTCTTCTGCTGTCAGCAAACACTTGTGAAAGTCACTAAGGTTTGAGTAAGTCAGTATTTGGTCTTCAGTGGATTTGAGGACACACTTCCATGGAAAAGAATGAACATGCATTCTCTCTTGTCTCTGACTGCCCCTTCCTTGCTTCAGTATAATGAGTGTGGGCTCACAGGAAGAGGCGACACAGCACACAGAGTTAATCAGACATGGGACACTATTTTGCAGAGATAGCTTTCAGGAAGATCAGCAAGCTGATCTGATTTACTGAGTTGCCACTCAAGTGCCCATGTTGACAAAGGTTAAAATGGCAGAAACTGCAGCAGAGACAGATGTGACTGCAGGGAATATCTCCACTCTGGATTTTTTCGGACTCTCCGGCCCTACATTCACCTATACCAACCCTGAAATGATGCCCTCTTTCCCTGCCATTTATGGACTTTATGGAGGGGATAACTTAAGGATACTTTTTACTCACTAATCGAATTGTAGGAACCTCCTTTCTGTTACTAAAATTTATAACCCTACTAACGAATGCTAATGCTACAATCTGCATGGTGCCACACAAGGAGATCTTGAGTTTCATTTGCTTCTTTAATTGTCTAGAAAAACCCTAAAAGTAAAAAAAAAAAAAAAAAAAAAATCTGAGTTAGCAGGTTATGAAACTTGTAAAATAAGGATTCTGCGATAAGAAATTAAAGCTGCCTAGTGGAAAATCAAAATGTAATTGTATAAGTAAAGTCAGTATCACAACAGCTATGAAATAGAGCTCCCTCAAAGCAGCTCCAGAGTTCTTGATCTTGCAACTTCCATAATGTTCTTTTAAAGTTTCCTGTGCACATGTGGTAGAATACAAGCTCGTTTGAATCTCTGATTGAGTATTTTAGAAAGGATGAGAAAAAAAAGGAGAAAGAGGGATGTGTGTTTTACAGGTATAAGCAAGCAATGACAGGCACCACAGCTGAAATAAAGTGAAATGAAAGGCACATCATACAGCTCTCCTGCAATAAAACTCTAAACACACCAAGGATTCTTGAATATTCCCTTGAGGTTGCTTATTGGCACCTGCAAAGGAAAAAGAACTCTCTGTATTGTATTAATTATAATGTCTCTGTACCACTACAAATAATGCAAAAGTACTTGCTTTTTCACTCTGAGGGAAAAGGGGAATAGTCTATACCACTCAGATTTTTAAAATAACTTATATTAATTGCTTGAAATTCCATTTACTGAACTCATTTTGCTGCACTTAGAATTTGATTGAATTGTATAAATTTTAATAAAATTTTAATCATTGATTAGGGAAAATGTGTGAAGTTTGCAAAAGATGGCTCTAAGCCAACAGAATCACTCTGCCTTTACAGGAAGTGGACTTTGGTTTGGTAACTCAATTCATTACCAACATACTCATGGAGGAAACATTTCCTTTGTACGGGCGTATCTGCCTGGAGATGGTGTACCGGCATAAAGTGAGATTGACTGGAGCACACTGGAGCTGCATTTGCAGAGTAGACTTCGAAGAATTATCAGGCTTGTTCCCAAAGGGATGGTAGATGATGGCCAGGCTGTCATGCTGGTCACAGCCTGGCTCAGAGCAGAATACTGAACCAGCTAGTTGCTCAAATAAGTTGGTCTCTATAGAAATGATTTTCTTTAGACTGGACCAGAAAAGAAGAGGCCCTTCCTTTGCTACTCTTCATATCACCAAAGCCAAACAGATTGATGAGTAGGAGGACTTCTATTTGCACTTGTGAGGTTGAGGTTTCCCATGATGGAAAGTTTTTGTGCTGTTTGCACAATAATTATTCTCACTTTTGTCCAAATAAAGGACAGTTGTATTCATGTTCTCAAAGGATATTATAGATGGAAAAAAGTAATTTATAGTGATAACTAACAAGGTTTAGCTTCAATTTTCAGAGCCAAAAATTAACTGCATGAAATGGAAGAGGAAGGCTCTAGGATTTGGTTATTTTGTTTTTAAGACAGAGTAATAGGATTAGTTCACTTCAGCCTTTGTTGCTAGCTGTGGCACATAGTAGAAGAGACATAGAGTTAGCAGCTCTTTTTATCAGAGACTTGTCGTAGTGATTTAATTGTGGAACATGTTCATTTTTCTGTATTTTGAAACTGTTATATGTTATATATATGATTTATGTGATACGCAATTAATATGCTTATCTCGGAGCAGATGACACATTGGAGGATAACTGCAACTGAATGTGTATTGATCAAAAGAATCTCCTCTAAATCATTATTACAGAAACTTACAACAAAAACACAACCAAAATGATTTTGTGGAAGTTGTTAATTGGTTGAGCAAAAGGTAGACTCACTTGGGGATGAGAAGGAAAATATTTACACCAATTTGCATGGGTTGGCAGCAATACTGCAGGCTCTCTTAAATGCCTGTGAATATTAGTAAATTTTAGAAAATGGTTCCACCACTACAGTAGTTGATCCAAGTGTGTAAAAGCCCACTTAATTAAAAGTAAAAAACTCAAGACTGACACATTTGAAAGGTTTGTTGAGCTGTATCTTGAAAGCAGATTCGGAGGACACTACTGTATCACAGAATGAGTTAGAAAAGGCTTCAGGGAAAGTGTCAGAACAAACTGTACAGGCTTTTTTGCCAAGTGTCATTATTTTATATGAATGCATTGCATTATCTGGTAAAATAGTTTGAATGTGTCACCAGGTATGTCATGCCCACCTGCACTTGGAGATTATGTCTGAAAAGATCAACAGAAAATCTCTAAAGAGCAAATTTCACATTATTCACACTTTGAAAACCAGAAATGTCAAAGCTATTTGCCACAAGTGTATAGCAGCTTGGTAGTATGGACAGTGATGGAAATCTTTATTACATATTTCTTGATTCACTCTCTATATTGCAAAAGTATAAAAAAGCCAGTGTGAAAAGAGTCTTAGTAAAAAATTATCTACAGCAGACTTAATTTGAAAGGGTTTTTGTTTTGTTTTGTTTTGTTTTGTTTTGTTTTGTTTTGTTTTGTTTTGTTTTACAATGAATTATTTGGTTAGGGTTGCAAAAATAATGAAATTTATGTACTCTAACTCAAGTGCATATAAAAATTAAGCTAAATTAAAATATGCTTTCTGAGCAAAATGACTTACAGTGGCAGCAGAGCAGTGTGGGCTTCCACAATATTATTAGTGAATACTGAAGTGCAACTGTACTGCTTTAGAATTTAATGGACTAAGTTCCTGACATCAGAAGATATATCACCTGCTGTTTAAGATGCCACAGTCTAAACAGAATAGAAAAAAAAGTATATGGAACTTTATTCCTCAAATAACATTTTGAAAAAAACCTACTTTTTTTGCTGTGTATAACAATAATTATAATCACTATTATAAATGATAATATTTTTTCTCTTCAGATTGAAAGGATCTTGAAAAGATCTTCAAAAGATGTTGAAAAGAATGACTTTCATGCCATTTGAAGGAGAATAACAGCCTCTTGCAAAAGCCAGGGGGAAAAAAAAAGGAGTCTTAAAGAGTCAATGAGGTCCTCAAAACTTAGAAGTGCCTCAAAACTCTATTCACAATGAAATCTGGCTGAGAATGTTCATTTCTGAATGAAAGTCAAAGCTGACCAGTCTTAGTCTTTTAGACTAAGGTTCCTTTTAGGGATCCATTTTAGGCCTAGTGCTCATCAATATCTTCATAAACTGCTTGAGCACAGGACTTGAAGGAATACTAAGTAAGTTTGCCGATGACACTAAATTGGGAGGGTCTGTTGACTCCCTTGAAGGTAGAGAGGCCCTTCAGAGAAAACCTGATAAATCAGAGGGCTGAGCAATCACCAACTGTATGAAGTCCAACAAGGGAAAGTTCTGGATTCTGCACCTGGGATGGGGGCAACCCTGAACATACGGACAGACTGGGGAATGAGAGGCTGGAGAGCAGGCCCATGGAAAGGGACCTGGGGGTCCTGGTGAGTGGTAAGTTGAACATGAGCCAGCAGTGCGCTGGCAGCCAGGAGGGCCAGCCCTGTCCCGGGGGGCATCAGGCACAGCATGGCCAGATGGGCAAGGGAGGGGACTGTCCCACTCTGCTCTGCTCTGGGTGGCCTCACCTCTAGTGCTGGGGGCAGTTTTGGGTGCTACCATAAAAGAAAGACATTAAGCTGTTAGAGAGCATCCAAAGGAGGGCTACAGAGATGGTGAAGGGCCTTGAGGGGAAGCCATATGAGGAGTGACTGAGGTCACTTGGTCTGTTCAGCCTGGGGGAGACTGAGGGGAGACCTCATTACAACTTCCTCATAAGGGCAAGAGGAGGGGCAGACACTGATCTCTTCCTAGTGGTGACCAGTGACAGGACCCAGGGGAATGATCTGGAGTTGTCAGGGGAGGTTTAGATCTGATATCAGGGAAAAATTCTTAATCCAGAGGGTGGATGGCCACTGGAACAGGCTCTCCAGGGATGTGGTCACAGCACCAACCTGGATAGAGTTAAAGGAGTTTGAAAAATGCTCCCAGGAACATGATGTGACTCTTGGGAATGGTCCTGTACAGAGCCAGGATGTGGACTTGATAATCCTTCTGGGTCCCTTCCAACTCAGGATACTCTATGATTCTATGATTCCGTATCTCTAATTACTACTGTCAGTAATAGAAAAAACTGTAGAGATACATTCACTTGGTTCTGCTGCATGCAGAAGAAAAGAGATGAGAACAAATTTAAGCAAAGCTGACATGGGTCTACATTAATGGATTTGTTTCAGGATTATGAAAATCAGAAGACAAAGTGATAAAAAAGCCCAAAATACCCCAAGAAATTACTATCTGATCTTTCAGATTTTGTGCGTTAGTGGAAGACTTAGAAATAAATTACATTGATGCTTGATTGCCATTTGTCATTAATCCAAAAATAAAATTTCTCATCAAATTTACCTTAGTAGACTCATAACAGCCAGAACTTGAAACTCCACAAAGGAATGGAATTGTTTTCCCTCTTTCCAGGCATATGATTGCTTTCTGAAATAATATCCATGTGGAGACTTTTAATTTTTGCCAATTACTTCCCAAAAATATTTATAATCCCCCAACAAGATTTAAATAGAAATTGCACTTCTTCAGTAAGCCTGAATCAGCAGGATATCAGTATACATGTTGAAGACTATTTATAGTGAAGGGGAAAATCTGTGTACGTGCATAGGTGTCTTGCTTTAAGGTTTATATTCTACTGAAAACAGAAGTTCTTCTCTTTATATACCAGAATGCAAACCAAATTTTTACCTTGGGCTGCTCTTCAAAACCCAAAGATCCTAACAGCCATGCAAATTCTGTTTTAAATATTTTTCAGTGTGTCAAGAATTGCAGAGAGTATGGTTATTAATCTTCAGCTTCATAAATTCCCCTCATGCCCTGAGATTCCAAATTAGCTGACAGGGTCAAAAACTCTCCTTAACCAGTTGGACAGAAAATGAACCTACTTACCTTGTTCACAGCTACATTTTCATCAGCAGCAATGTAATTGTGTTCCATGCTACTGAGAAAATACCCATATTGGAAGATGGCAAGGACTTCTGTGGCCAGAACAAACATTTGAAATATATATTTCAAAATATATATATTTATCTTCAATAACTATTGTGTTGTTTCATCTCTGTTGAGAACATACCTGCAGCTGTTCTTCTTGTCAGCTTTCTTTAAGAAAACTAGTATTATATTTCCTTATGTGACATTTCCATGAAAACACTGAACATATGTTTTAACTGAACTTAGAATATCAGATAAATGCAAAAGTATTGTAGTCAGTTCTTTCATTCATGTGTCTGTGTTTATTTTATTTTTGTCAGATATTGTTTTCTTCTTATACAATGTAATAGGAATGTGACAGTGACAAGAGCGGGCGTGTCTTCGAATAATTTTTCATGCTGAATGTGGATCTGTCTTTAATACGAGATTTCTGTACTAAACATAAGGCAATGGACACGTGACTTTCAGATCTTGATGTGAGTTTTCACCTCCAGCCAGGTGACAGACACAGACATGTGAACACCAGGGTTAACCTTCTGTGGACGAGAGTGTTCCCGCAATGGAGCAGTACTATCATTAATACCCCCACTGATTTTTAAACTCACTCCTGTAAGTCAGGTTATATGAGCCAATGTACCTTTTCTGATTGTGTCAGTTGCTAGCGGTTGCCTGTCCTGGGTGGTGAAGGAATTGTGAGAAGCCATTTGATGACTATCAGCATGACTATATTATTTCTGCATATCCCTATGCAGTGGATTGGTTCCAGCTGGACCTTAACCAAAATTGAACTAAATATGTGCTTAGGCTCTTTGGTGTTTCTAAAATCTCCTTTTCTTGCATGCTTTATTCCAACTTCTAAATAAAGATGTCTCCTTTCAAGGAGCTGTTTGTCAATATCGAAAGATAAACAGGTGCCTGAAACCAGTCACATCTGCAGCATGATATACATCGGTATATACAGGGTACTACTTGCCTCCTGAATGAAAATAAAAGAAAAGCAAGATGGCATACAAACCCAGCATCAGACAAGTCAGAGAGGAGCCAGAGGTGAAGTCACTCCTGTAACATTGGAAATGCCATGTTAGGACTCTGGAAAAGGCTGATACCGACTCCATTGCCTACTCCTACAGTTACAACTCTCTGCAAAAAAAACAAACCTCACAACACTTTTGAGTTTATTACCCCTTGAATACACTCTCCACCTATGAATGAATACTTATCTTCAGCAAAATTTCATTTGCTGACTCTAGAAGTTGTTTTATAAAACTTTGACCTTTGAAGTCAATGAGAATAATATCACCTGAACAATGAGTATGTCCATAAAGCATAAAAATTAGTTTTGTCTTATTATATGCCACTTGTTGATGATTTTCTTTGGCATGTTTCAAGTATGCTCAAGAACAACTAATGCAAAGAATAGAATTTGAAATAAGCCCTGACACCATGACTTCCAGTTTCCAGCAAAAACAGGGAAATTTCTTCTCTAATGCCATCTCTAGTTTCCTTGACGTTCCACATGACAGAGTCTCTGAATAGAGCCAGGAAGATGAACAGTTACTGTTCTCTGCTCTGGACTTAGATGGTTTTTAAAGAAATATAAATGATTTCTGATACATTTTTAATGATTGACAGGGTTTTTTTTTTTTTTCCCCTTGCCATTCTGCAGAGCTTTTAGCAAAAAAAAGTCTATTCCTTTGGGAAATCCCAAAAAGTTCCAGACTTTGTAGGTGTAGAAAATCCTTTATTGCACTTTAGAATCACTTCCATATACAGAAACAATTCCAAGTAGTTCTGAGGTCTTTTGCAGATATTCCTTTCAAGCCTTCATCTTGCCTGAACCTTGAACTATTGCAGTCAAGTTAATTAGAGCAGCCTTTACAGGTTCAAAAGATTCAGACAACAATTGCAATACTGTTTTTAGAAATTTTCAAATACTTTTGAAATAGTTCCTCTCTGATATATGTATTATATGGAAAAGAAGAGTAACATTAAGATGTTATATGTAAAGATACTATCTTCTGCACTCATTTGGGCTTACCTGCATGACTAATTCATAACTGTGTTACTCATGAGAAATGGCATCATCCCATATTTATTTTAGAGAACTTTATAATATGTAGTGCTTATGCATGCCAGTGATGATCTAAGACTGTATCTTTAGAGACTGTTACAATGTTTTACAATAGCCAATACATATAGTAATGCCTACGGTTAATGCTGCTTGACGCTAGTGTAAGACATTAAGCTATCTTTGCTGACTTTAAAGCACTTGGATTGCAACTTTTCAATATATGACCCTTGACGTATTCTTTGAAGGAATACTTCACCTGAAAAGATTCCATTTGTGGTTGGGTTTGGTTTGTTATTGTTGTTTTTTGCTTGTTTGTTCGTTTGCTTCTTTTTTCCTAGAACAATGTTCAAAAAATGTTATTCTTTGAATAGCTTTTGTAGTTTTCATTATTGGGATGTGCCAACAATACAACCTTACAGTGGATTTACTCCGTGAGAAAGTGTTCACTGGAGGGTCTTGATATCTTCTTTGCTTACCTCTTTTCCTCACTGCTGCCTAGTGATCTTAGGGTAAGATTACAAAAGGCAGATGTAAGAAATTTTTAAAGGCAAGATTTCCTTATAAACTGTGTTCAAACTATGCTCACTTCAGCAAGCCAAGATGACAAAAATACAGTAACATCAACCAAAACCACCACAGGCATTTAGTTAATTTCTCTGTTTGATTAGGCATGAGCTGAGATAATTTTGATTTATTAACTTTATTTTGTTGCGTTTAAAAATAATGAATGTGCTGCAATACAAAATAATTAATACCAAAAAAATGGATAGTAATTGTGACTTTGTATGTTTGACTTTCTAGAGGAAAACTCATTCCCTGTTACATTCTTAAGGAAAGACTGATAGAAACACATCCATGCCCTTCTAAAACATGATCTCCTTGTGTGAGGACAATGAACACAGTCCAAGATGACACAGAGGGTTGATGGCAAAACCTAGTAAAGTGTTTACTAGTGAATTTACCCTTGTCTTTTGATAGCAAAACTTGTTATTATGGTACCAAATGGTTGCCAGTGAGCAGCTGCTAAAATATAACAGGGCAAATCCAGTAGAATTCGGCCTATCCTAATACAGGCAAACTTCTGGAACAAGGCCTTTTGTTCCAGTGCCGCCAGTCTAAACAACAAGGCTATTGACTGCATGTGCCAGCCTTTGTTACTGGGGGCTACCTGAAAAGATTAAAATTGCATGAATCTGCAATTTCAGATCCATCAATTCTCAGCTGCAAAACCTCCATCTGTAAACTGACCCAGGAGGAGTATACTGTTGACTTAGGCCTCTGTGTTAAAGGGTCATACTGTCATAGTCTATCCCTAGAAAATAAAATAATTCCCAGTGCCAGTGCTAAATAAGTCTCAAGAAGCTGTAGCATCATTTTTGATCTTTCATATTGCCACAATTATTGCAAAAGGCCATTAATTCATCTATGGACCATCAGTCAAATCAGTGAATCCCTTAGACAACAGAGAGGAAACAAAATGAAAAGAATTCAGACCACTTCCTCTTCCACTTTGTCACAATTTTACCAAGCTATATACTGACATCAACACACTTCTCCAAAAAGGAACTGTTTGTGAATCCTCTCTAAGGATTCTAAGAATCTAAAGATTCCTTACCTTTTGCACCTCTTCCTTTACAGAATATAGTATTATTTTTGTTCAGGCTACACTGAATCCACAGTGAAATCTGCAGGCTAATGATGAATCAAGTATACCTTTTACTTTCCCTTCTCCATGCTGAAAGGCAGCTTGCACAGTTTTGTGAAAAGTTTTCAAGCACTAAGCCTAACACTAGCATAATATTCTTATATGAGTCAAGTTTCTGGTAAGAAGTACTGGTAGAACTAGGCTGCACTGAAGTGTACTGAAAAAATCTACATTATGATGATCACAGGAAGACTAAATGGTCCTGGTTCCGGCCAGGACAGGGTTAATTTTTACAGTAGTCAGGAGGGGCATGACTAGGACCCAAAGGTTATTCTGTACCACCTCACATCACTTTCTAGGGATGGGGATGGTCTCCCTTCCGAGCCAGCATAGTGTGGCAGAGGGAGCGGTTGGGTATTGTCTATTGTCAGGGCGTTTCTGTGTGAATTGTTTGGTTTTTGTGCCCCCTGTCATTAGTATTATTGGTTATAGTGTTTGTTTTCCTAGCTCATGGTTGTTTCCAGTAAATGGATGTTGAATCTTCAAACTGAACAAAAACCATAGATCTTAAGTTCATATTGTTTATTCATAAAAAAGCATTTATATTGCTTTAGAAGATAACTTTCCTCTACATGGTTCAGTTTTCCCTTTTTCAGTTATTTAAGAAGATTGTTAGGCTATTTTATTTTTCTCATCTGAATGGAAAAAAAATGATGGTTTTTAGCCTTTCTCTAATTTTCAGAAGAAACACCCTGTTCTTTCTCAATGTTTACAAATGTCCTTATTTTCCTAAAGGAAAACAACTAACACTTTACCACCCAAACTAACGTTCTCTTCACTGGAAAACACTGGCTATAAGATTCAGAAAATACTTGATAGGACATGTTGAGAAAAAACAAACTGCTGACATTTACATTCTTGAAAAGTGAACCTGTAAATACTATACCCATAACCAGAAAAAAACCCAAAGCTCTCCATGAAAAAAATATCCTGCATGAGATGTAACAGAATATATACTTCATTAAAAATCTGTAAGGCTCTCTGCATTCTCTGTAAAAATACAGAATTTCAGATGTCCCTATTCTCCACGTACTTACTCATTCTAGAAGTGTACTTAGTCATGAAAACGCAAATTACAAATTCAAAGAGAAAAGCAAAGAATGTCTGTCTTTCCGATATGGCCCCTACATTTGCATCAGTCCTCAGCCTACCCTGTTCTTAAGACTATGACACCTCCTTTCAAAAACTGAAGAGGGCACTCCCTAATTTAATGTTCAGGTAATGCACTCTTCATAATGATCATTGCATTGACTATGAGAATGAGCAAATTGTTAAGGCTGATCAGACATTTAAAGTGTTCTATAAGGACAAAATTATCCTTCATCTTCAATCCGTGCTCCCATCCCAACCAAACTACTGAGATAGGATTATGTTTTCTTAGTCCTTTTATAAACCTGTTCTCATCCTCACCATGGCAAGGGAAGCTACATTCCAGTGGTAAGACAGTACTATTTTGAATAGATCCAAGGAGTTCAAGGAGGTAGCTAAAAGTTTTTATCTCTGATGTGGATGTAAACATTTGAACTCTGCTGGTGAGCAACAGGGTGAGCTGAAAGGGCGAGCAACGTGATTGCACAAGATTATTTTTATTTTAGATTTCCAGTTTGAGACTTCTAAACATAAACTCATTTTAAGTTAGGTAATATAGGTACATCTTCACTTTCTATATTCAATCAGCTGTTCAAACTGCCTTTTTCGTGGCGCTTTTGTCTCGTTCAAGGTACAAATCCGCTTCTAGGAATAAATCAGAAATGTGTAGAACGTATGTAGTCTAACCCGGGACTTAAAGATATTGATATCATCTCTGTCAGCATAGGCTTCACGGTGCCCATAGTCAGGGCTCTCTATGTCTGTTGCAGATGGATGTTGTTGCATGTAAGATTCCAGTTTCAAGTGTTGCAGAACTAGAAAGGCGGGTGGGGAAAGTGTCAAGAGAATGCACAAAGAGAAAAGCACGTGTCCTGGGTTGAAGTATATTCTATCACCATCTTCATGAACTGTTGAAACCAGGTGAGGCAGTGCTCCCTGCCTCCCCAACTCTGGCTTATCTTCTGTTAATGGGCCCATCAGCACCTTTGCTACACAGCTCACAGATAACCCCCTCCTGGACTATCTCCTGTTAATGGGCCCATCAGGCCTTATCACATGACTCACCATCCCATTGTGAGATGCTCTGCCCAGAGAGAGGAACCAAGCATTCCAGCCTGGATATAAGCTGAGACTCTGAACACCAGAGGGGCGCTTACCCACTGAATTCCCAGAGGACCCGAGCTACCAGATCTTTCTACAGGATCACTGCTTCAGGAAGACCACCTCATCTGGACTGCTTCCATCACTCCGCTTAGGTTGTATTCTGACTCTGTCAGTGGTCTTTTGTATTACTGCATCTATTTTTTTTTATTTTCTTTCCTTTCTTCCTATTAAATTGTATCTCTGACTTGGAGCCTCTCATTTTTTTTTTTTTTGCTTTCAAACCACTACAGCAGGTCCTGTAGATAAAACATGCATTCTCTCCCATGTAATTTAGTCTGAATTCTGTTGTAAAACTTCTGTATGATACTAAGCAAGCCATTAAAACATAGTCAAGTGTGGATTCTATAACTTTGGAAAGTCAATTCAAGATATTGGGTATCCAGCTAGAGATACAAAAGCATCTAGTATTTACACCTGTAACAAATATCAATAAAAATGTTACTTTAAAAATAAAACATACTCTATTCTATTATGTTTTTAAATCTAGGCCACTTTAATTGAAAGGCAGAAGTCAGGGGACAACTCTGACAATATCTGCTGTAATTTCATGCCTTAGTTCTACATGGGTAGAGATTGGATAACAAACCCCTCCTTATTTAATGGGCATATTGCAAAGAAAAATTATTGGTTCTTAAAAAAATGTCTACATTGAGTTTATCATTGAAGTCATCAAGGAAACAGTAGTGTATTGATCATATTCTTTGAAAGCAAAAATTTGGGGAAAGGAACTCTCCTTATCAATAAAGAACTAAATATCATAATGTCAGTCCAAAAAATTACCAAGAATATATTACTCTAAATATTGCTATTCCTTTCCCCAGTTATTTAAACTTGATTGTGTTACAGTCTTACTCTAATCTAGAATCAATGTTTTTCAGATCAATGGAAGGAATGTCTCAGTACTTTAGAGAAACAGGAGGTCCTCTCTCCCAGACTTTCCTGTAAAGAATCTTATTCAACAGCTGTTCCTTCAAGTGATCCCACTTTCCTCCATGTGTTGAAAACAAAGACATTTTATCTGCCTGAAATGACTTCTTCTGAGACTGCACCCACTACAAAATGGGAAACATAACTCTCAGCTCTGGAGAGCTGCAAGTACAGATTGCAAGAAATACATTTTTCTATCGTTTCTGCTTCTCCATTTTAACTTAAACATCTCAGACCACTTAGAAGACTGAGATGGAGATCAAGAAAAGGTGAGGAAACTAAGAGGGACAGAATTTACAGAGAACAACAAGTTCCAAGGATGAGGCACACTCCAGAAGTTGAGGGCAAATGAGCATAGGATCAAAATAGGAGAGAAAAAACATTAGGTACAAAGGGATATTATGCATTTCAGACCTAAACTGCCAACATAATTTGGCCATTACAGAGTTTAAAATCATCCAGTTGTCTTAGATCAAGAAAGCCTGGGTTATAGAAACATGAGTAGGATTAATCTCAACTTTCTCTAAGCAGTTGCAGAATAGGTGACATAATTCCGGTCAGCAAAAAAAAGTCAACAAAATAAATAAGTTTAGACTTTGATTCAGCTGACCTGACATAGACATCTGCATTAGGATGAGATGAAGCATCCGCCAACGATGCTGACTATCTTTCCTTTGACTGTGAAAAAGTGCATAGTATGATTGGATCAGGTGTTAACGCCTACAGCACAGACCATCCCATTTAGCATATCAATCCTGCCTTTTGAAATCCTTTAGCTAATCACTGGCTGTACCTCAATGACTCAATGCTTCCTTTCTAAGCCTTACTCCCAAATACTAAAGGGCAGATAATCACCTTAATATAACCAAACATAAGTTATTGATAGTCACTGTATTATCAAGAGTTACGATCTTATGGATAACCTCTGCATATCAAACACATCTGTGATCCCTCAGTTAGAGCAAATCCTAGAGATGTAGACCCATTCCCATCCAATACAGACATCCATGATATTTTCAATACCGTAAACTTTCAGCTAGCTGTGACCTACCACCACAACTATTTCAAATTCAGCATCTACGAAGATCTTTATAGACATTACAGTGGCACACAGCGAGGTCAAAACTGAGTTGACCTTTCAAATGAACTTGATTCCATGATCTGTATTTTGCCCATAAATTAGAACATTCTTTATTCTGCTAAATGGAAGAACAATTGTCCTCCTGACTTTACCAGGAGTGCTACTAAGGCAATTGTCCACTTCAAACTGGAAGCTCTGTATGCAGGTTGCAACACTTCCTGCCTGGCTGACATTGTCTGGTTCTTTTCCGAGGTGGATTAACAGAGGCTGTTCAACCACCTCTGAAAACATTTGCCACTGTTGGAACTCAAACTGGCCTGGCTTTCCAGTCCTCCTAGACTGCTCCATTACTGCATTCCATACAACTTCTCTTTTGGAAGTATTTATATGCAATGTTAGGGAAGCCATTTAGGAAGCTGGCAGTAAGGTTGGTTTCAATAAACAAAATATTGTTGAAATCTGATGCGTCCTGCCTCCAGTAAGGAATGTATGAAACACCTTGAGAAATAAGAAAGAGACAAGGACTTCAACAATTCAACATGCAACATTTGGACAATTGGATTTTTTTTTCTAGAGAAAGCAAGATGAGAGTAAGTTAACATGGAACCTTGTGTAGCAAAACACAACTGCAAAAACTCTCACAAAAACTTGGTACCTCTCAGATGCTTGGACCATAGCACTATCACATGGTATTTTTGAATAGTGTGATTGATTCTCCTGAAGTCTTACCAAGCAACAAGGACAAATGGTTAGAGTGGAAGGCAAAAAAGAATTAATGGCAATGCAAGCAACAAATATGTGTAAAAGAAGAAATTCTTTCACTGAAGATGAATAACCATGGTCAGAACACTAAAAACTAGTGTGAACTGAGCTTTGGATCTTTCCTTGAAATACTAAAAATGGAGAAGTACTGATGAACAGTATTTCTTCTGAATCATTCAGAAAATCCAAATGCATAAGACCTGGTTTACTGCAACGGTGAGACCCTTAGTACAGATTAAGATGTTTTATTTTTATGCCCTTGCAAAGCAAAGTAACATGTTCAGCAGCTACTTCTGCCATCTCTTTGCGAGAGTGATGTGAATACTGATTACCATCAAAGATTGTCCTTCAAAGGGATGCTACAACAGTGACATTACATTGTGTACAGCTCAAAAAAATATTTGGCCCACCTCTTAGGAATGGTGATTAAATGCTTATGTCCTGAAGGCAGTCACAGAGTTACTACACCTTAACCATCTTAATTTTGTATATAGGCCCATCCTTCCACCAATGATCCTGCTCCTGTCACTGAACAACTCCCTCTTTCACCACCTTAGATTAAGCCTAGCCCTTAAAGATATCGAGGAGCGGATTAAAAACCTTTTTGTAGACCAGTTAGAAGATTAGAAAAGTATGAAAAGCATGAAAGTTCTTAGATGTTTTATCTGCACAAATGATGTCCATCTCGAAGTCCAGTACAGAATTTCAGTCATCCAGATGAAGGATGTTGACCTTGGAGACATTGACAGATTTGTCATAAAGAATGGGCAGATTAATCAAGTCTGAGAAAGGGATCTCCAGCTCTTTCTACATAAATCATTCAAAGCCCATAAATCGACCAATGTTTTCCGAATGAGTGTCTGCTGGACAAGAGTCCAAAACTTGTCCATCAAAGTAGAAGATTTGAGAAAATTTTTTTGAAAGACCTTTGAAAGACTTTGGAAAAAAAAGCAAAAAGAAAAAAAGAAAAAAAAAAAACTTTGGTCAAAAATGAGTTGGCTCAATGGGTTAGTTGGTTGATTACACAAAAGTGACGAACTCTGCGTCAGCCTGTGCTGTTCTGTGGCAGAGAAAGGCTCCCTGGTGTGCCATGGAATAGGAGACCTAGCTGGAACAAACACTGTGGTGTGACAGAACGCACAGTTTGGCATTCCTGTCCTGACACTGGTTTTGTCTCACCCTTCAGCCCTTTCGAGATAAGAAATGATGCCTTGAAGAATTTTTTCTCAAAGAGGTAACTCGGTACATCTGCCTTTGCATAACGAAGCCTTGCATTCATCAGGTTAATGGCTTGCTGTGCAGGCACCCCCAGATGACACACGAGGTGACGAGAACAGGTTGTGGGGTGTAACTAGCGATGGACTCATAGGCAAGTCAACAGTTCAGCTACTTTCTGTTGGCCCATCATCCCACGGAGGCCTTGGCGGGGCCTTCCCGGCTTGGCAAACACCGTCAGCAGGGAGATGGAAGGCACATATCCGGTGTTGGCAGCCACCTTCGAGGGCTGCTTAGTTTCTTTTACGGCAAAGGCATCCAACCAAGGAAGTTTGGACGGGGAAGAAGCGCGTGCAGACGCGTTATATATGGCACTACCGCTGGGCGATGGACCTGGCGATGGTGGAGCCCGCGGGGGAGTGGAGCTCGGAGGGTCGCGGCGGGGCGGGCACGGAGGGCTGCGGGCGGGGGCTCGGGGGCGTGACGAGAGCCCTGCACGTGCGTGGGGCCCCGTGTCCTCCCACCGCCGCCCCGCTCCGAACTCCGCGTCCGTCCCGCGGGCACATCCCACACCCCCGCACCCCCCCCCGCCCCCCTCTCCCATCACCCGCGGTTTCCCGGGCGCGGCCCCGGGCGCGCGCCCCCGCCGCCCCCCGCGCGCTGCCGGGCTCAGCTGAGCAGACAATGGGAGATCAAAGCCGGGATGGGGTGGGAGGAGGAGAGAAGGAGGAGAAGGAGCAGGAGGATGGTGCCGGGCGGGGGGGGGGGGGTCGGCTGGTGGAGCCGGCGGGGCGGAGAGCGGTGGTTCGCGTGTGGCGCTGCCTCTCTGCGCTCGATTAGTGTTCCTGGGGAGGGAGCGAGCGAGTGTAGCCGGCGGCGGACGGAGGGGTGCGGGGGGGCGGGGGGGGCGAGCACGCGTGTGAGTTCTGTGTGCGCGGGTGCGCGCGCTGCGTGTTCCCGCGGGCGCGCGCTCGGGCGCGCGCGCGGGTGCGTGCGCGCCGGGCTGTGCGAGGGCGAGCGGGGAGAGCGAGCGAGTTGCGCAGCTGCCGTGCGCGCACCCCCCCCGCCGCCGCCGCCGCCGCCAGCGCCAGCAGCAGCAGCAGCAGGGGCAGGAACAGGAGCACCTCACTGGCATTTAACGAGCGGAGCTGCTAGTTGCGCTGGAGAGAGACGCGCAAGGAGGAGGAGGAAGAAGAAGAGGAGGAGGAGGAGGACGGGAAGAGGAGAAGGAGGAGGGGAAGAGGAGGAGGAGAAGAAGAAAAAGAAGAAGAAGAAGAAGAAGAAGACGAGGAGGAGGGAGAAGAGGAGGAGGAGGAGGCCAAACGGACACCAACTGAAACAAAAGTATTTCCAAACCAGCACCCAACTCCACCTTGTGAGGCTCCCCCAGCATGGCTTCCGAGGAACTCTACGAGGTAAGAGCCCCCGAGCCCCGCCGGCCCTGCCCCCGGCCCCGCCGGCCACCCCACCCCACCCCGCCGCACCCGAGAGCGTTTTTGTTGCTCCCCGGGAGCGCCGCCGGGCTTGTCACCCACACTTGCCGCGGCTGCTGCCCCTTCCCGCTGGGCCCAGCGCCTGCGTGTGTGCCCAGCCTGGCCCCCCGCCCCCCCCTTCCCTCCCCAGTTTTGCCGGAGGAGGACGGAAATGTGACTGAACGGAGGAGACGGCAAAGTGTTACCGTGGCCTGCGCTCCCCCCCAGTCCTTTCCCCACGTTCACACAACACTTTGACTTCAGGAGGAGAAGGGGGGGTGCTGGATGGGGCGAGCAGCGCTGACAGCCCCGGCAGTGAGCACGTCGAAGTGCGAGCCCGGCGCTGTGCAAAAATGTGAGCGAAGCCGAGTTATTGCCTCTGTCCGGGCCGGGGGTGGGGGGGAGGAGGAGGGCAGAGGGGCTTTCCTCTTAGATTTGCGTCCATGCCAAAGTCCTGTGCCACCATCGTGTGCCTTGGCCGTGCAGCAAGCTGCGGCGGTGCAAAATATTAAAATTTAAACTCCTCGGCTCTTCGTGCTCCAACGGTAGGGTTGAGGTTGCGAGAGAAGCCAAAAAGATTGAAAGTTAAGGCTCTGACACGCCATCCTTCACTCGTCACTCGGGAGGTGGTCAAAGCGTGTGCTGACGGGAGAGGGAGGTCTTGGGGTGAAGAAGGGAACAAGGTGACAGCCGAACTTTGAATTTCCTTTCTTACGTGAGGCGATTTCACATCCTTGCCCTAAACTGAAAAGCATCATGGTTCTCTTGGATTGAACTTCCTTGTTTTTATTTTTACAAGAAGTCATCCCTTGGTGTGAAAAGCCATTGTTGTTTTGGAGCTGTTCCTGCCTTTTGGGTAGAGAAGTGGCCTCCCAAAACCAAAAATGCTCTTGTCTGATAGTTAATATGCATCCAGATAGTGATCTGTTAAAAATATGTATCCAGAGGCTTGAGCTCTTAAGGTTAAAAGGAGGCAGATAGCCTTCAGGACACTTGACAGAAGATGTCTTACTGTACGGCTGGTGCACGTGTATCTCTCTTTAATGGAGTTACATCTGTGATGCCATCGGTGAACAGACCCTGTAGAAGTCAGTGGAAGGTGCCTTGGGTGGGCTTGTATTTTAAGCGAGTTGACTGTCAAGCAGGGGTGCTGAACTGATAGACTAGAAAGAAGACCAAAGGCCTTATTCCCAAGACAGATAAATCATGGTGAATTGCTTAGGCAAGTTTCCCCGTCCTCATAATATGGCTTAAGCCAATCTTGAAGGGATCATCCCTGGAAGTAGGAGAGAAATTTAGGAACCACTCTGCATCTCAAGGGGTTGCCAAAAACTTGCTTTGAGTTTGAAGAAAGTTCTGTTGGGTTTGTGGAGTTGGGCCTGTAGACTGCGCTGTGGCCGATACTTGCTCTTCGTGTGTTGCTGTGTTTGATCAAAGATGGACAATGAGATGTTGGTTTCGATGGGCGCAAAGAAATGACCTGGAAAAGTCTGTTTGCTGGGCATTGGACTGAGGCTAACAGTGACCATTGTGCATGACTCTTCTTGTCTGTCTTAAATTGTGTTCAAAATGTTGCCTTGTTGGCTCAGTGGTCCGTGGGGCGCAGTCATCCTCTGGGCAGGTGGCGCATGGTGGCCATTGCGCTAATGCTGTGTTTGGAAAACACCTGAACGGATACTCTTAAATTTTAAAAATCAGACGCATTCTTTAGTTGTTCAAGTGCAAAGTTTATTTAAGATGCCAAATTTGTTAATGCTTTTGGACTCACATGTGGTCGAGCTGTCTCTTTTTTTCTAAATTGTTTTTCATTTTTGACAAGTTTTGTCTTATAATGAATTTGCTAGCCGTATCTGAAAAACCATAAAGTAATAAATTTTTTAAATATAGTGAGCACTGATTTGGGAAGGACATAGCTGCAAGTTGACCTGAAATGTTAATTATTAAGTGATTTAAACTATTTTGTGAACTGCCTGTGTTATTGACTGTGGGTTTACTTCTGTTTCATGGTTGTCTTATTTATATGTCATGCCATACAATATTGTTCGAATCTCGTGTTTGAAATCTGGTACCATTTGTTATACTTCCATTTTTCCTTCTGGATCTTGATCTGGTGTCTTGATCAAAAAAATGTTGTGTAATCTATTTGCAATTGTTAGCTTAAGTATGAATGCCAACTATTTCTGCTGATATGTGTCATGATTCTTCCAAAATACAAATGAAAAATGCTCTTATAAAAAAATGAAGGTAAGTTCATTTTTCTTTTTTTAAAAATAATCTTAATGGATTCACTTGTTGTGGTATTCTTTTTATTCTGGATGTCAACCCTGAAGAGAGGGAGCCGATCTCTATGTAGGCCAGTGATTTGGAATTCAAAGATCAAGACCTTGAAATCTACTAATGGATTGGCAGTGTGACTGTGGGGCTGGCCATGTATCCTCAATGTCATTTGTTCCCGTGCATTTTAGAGGTTGTGGGTGATAACTACCCACTCTTTTTTTTTTTTTTTTTTTTTTTTTTTTTTTTTTTTTTTTTTTACTGGGGTAGAAACATTGAAGAGAGTCTTTTTTTCTAGATGGTAAATCAAGCTATTGGTAATATTGTCAGCCTCTGTGGATGAAGCAAAAAAGATACTTTTTCTGTTTGCAAGTTTGTTTCTTCAAGGGACAGTGTGTTTGTTAGTGAGGTGGACAAACATGGAGAAGCTGGTGAGCAAGACAGGTGAAGGAAAACGTAAGAAGAGGTGCATCGGCCTTTTATTTCCCCAAGTTTGTTTCAACAAGCATTGACGTGGCACCTCTCTTTGTGTGTGCCTCCTGCAATTTGTTAGTGTGGTTTTTGAAAAATCCTTCGTACAGCCTTTGGGCATATGGTAGGGTTACCTTCTTCTTCAGTGTGACAACTTTCCTTGGGCTTACGGACCTGTTTCCCACCAACTGAAACATTGTTGGTTGGAAATGTTACTTTTTCTCATCATCTTCACTGGAGTAATTAGAAGTAGACCTCATTTCCAAGGTTCTTTGGGAAGCAAACTATGTTTGCTCTCTCTGCAGTCAAATCCCTTGACCTCCTTTGGCAAACTCTTGCAAGTGATGTCTGGGATTGAAGTTGTCCCAAGCTGGGGTTGGCATGACAAGTTTGTTTGATGAAATGTGGAAATGTTTCCATGCAAGTGCTCCGTGGGAGAACTGTGTGCTAGCTAGCGGGTGAGACGTACCAAGTTGCAGTCGGTAGACAACTACTAACCTGTGCTGAGTTTGGAAAAGTCTCTTTCTCTTAAAATTTAATAATTTGTTTTTGTATTCGGTGAGGTGGAAATGCATTGAAGTTCTCTGCTGTTGGACATTGTATCTAGTCAAATTACTGAGTGTTTCTGCCTTTTCTCTGGGAACTACTGGTACACCTGATACTCATAATATACATGGCCCACTGGATCCATTTATGTAGCTCTGGCTAGGCTTGGGTCACCATTGCTACTCATATCAAAACATTTTTACCGGGTTTTACTGATAAGTAAGCAGAACATTTTGTGTGAACTGTGCTGGTGCATCTATGCCGTGATGCCTTTTCTTCACTCTGTATTTCACCTTGGCGTTAGTCATAAGTGTAGTGTCTTAAGGTGTCTTAACCAATTTCTACTAAAATATTACAGATTAACATATTGAAAGTCCTGTACTTCAAAATTATACATTTTTGTATGTTTTATAGAATGGAAAATATATGTTTATTTTTTTCTAATTCTTCCAGTGGCTTGCAGAAAACATCTGCATTTTTTCATACTGATGTCTAGTATTCTCAAGGTGATATTTCACTTCCAATGATGATTCAGTACTTTTGGTTTTATTTTTAGAACTAAAGCCTTTGACATTAAATTATACACATACAGTGAAATTACAAACTGAAACAAATTTCAGGAGCAACTGGCTGAAGTTCTATGGCTTGGCATTAAGCTATGTGTCAGGTTTAATCACCTAATAAGTAAGCCCAAAGACACATATTCCAAGAAAATTTAAGCTTTGTATGTAGAGTAGTGGCCACAAGTCATAAAAAGCAATCCTATGGGCTGTTCTTCATCTAGTGTGCTAGTTTTTTAAATGGTAGACTGTAGAAAACTGATGGAGAAATGCTGTCATTTTGTCGAAAATTTGATACTGCATAGGAATTGCTCACTTAAACCCAAAGTTTCTCTCACAGCCCTAGTAACACTGCAGCAATCAAATCTTCATCTTGTTTTGTGCGCATTTACTGGAAAGTTTAAACATTTGTTTTGCTTAAGTTAACTGAAAGGGTAAATCTATTATCTACAGTATGCAGCTTGGAGTTGTAGTTTTTTATGGCTATTTGATGAAAAAATACTATTTACAACAAATTAGACTTGGCTGTTGAGGCACTAGCCATTTTCTCTTCTCAGTGAAATGGGTTGTCTTCGTTCAACCCGTCTTGCAGGAAGTCCAGATTGTCTTGGGGTCTGTCTTCTGCTGCTTGTTTCTGATGTGGTGATTCCCAAGACCTTGGTTAAAGATCTTATTCATAAGGAGGGTCTCACAGTCATTGAGGTGTAATGCCTGAGTTTTTTTGAGTTTGACAACTGGTGGAAATGGTACTGCTTGTTTCAGGACAGGTAAAAGACATAAATTTGCTTGACTGACCCTACCCAACTAAGACTAGGAATTTACATCAGACATGTTTCTGTTGCTTCCACCCCTTAGGAACTACACATCTGACTTAAAATAGAGTTGAGGATTTGCTGTTCATTCTCCGTGGGTGACTTTCACTTCTTTAAATCAGAGCACAAATGCAAGAGCATTGCAGGAATGGAGCCATCACGTTTAGTGCAAGAAACTTGACTTCTCCATGTCCCTTGCCGAGCTGCTTTTCACCAGTGTGATTCACCCCAGAATTCTGGACAAAATTGAGGACTAACGCCCTGTCTTTTGGTGCTGCTGCAGGGGAAGTGTCTGAGCTGCCCCTGGGGTTTTCTCCATTGTGCCTTGCCCTCTGTGGTGCCACTGGCCTGGCAAGGCTTGAGGCTGCTCCCAGGGTGAGCTCAAACACATGCAAGCGAAGGAATGAACCTCTGTCTGTCCCGTGTGGAACACAAATGGTTCACAGATACGGAGATGTCTGAACAGGTTTTATGCACAAAACTCCTTTGTATGTACATGTACAAAATCGCTATAGTAAAAAAAATGTTTTTCTTTTTTCTGTATTACTTATTTTGAATTGCTCATGTCAATGACAGAAAAAAAAAAAGATGGAAGGGAAAGAAAGTGGGAAAGAGATGCCTCATCCATAAAGCATCCATTAGCTCTGATAATTCTTAACCTTCACAGTCTGTCTTTTCCTGTGATTTAATTTCTTGAGTTTTTTGGTCAGTCAGAAATTTACTACTGCAGTGCCAGTTGCATTTAGAGTTACAGAACAATTACTTTCAAGTTGCAAGACTGTACTATCACAGAAGGTTGTTTCCACTATGCTGATGTTCAGTACCTCTTGAATGAGGATAAATTACTGGACACAAAGAACTTAATGAGACATGCCACAGCCCCTTGTTCTTCAGGAAGGTTGGCGTAGCTGGAACAGCATCACTGATGCTGTGTCCCTTTTAGACCTCTCAGTAGGTGCAGCTTCATTTCTTCCTGACTGCCACAGCATTTCTGATCTGTGCCAAAGCAGTAGAAAAAACCAAGTTACTAACAGTTATGCTTTCATCTTACTCAGCCAGAATATGTGATAACTGGATGTGCAGATCTGTTGGATATAACATATAAGCAGCTCTGTAATGCCACTCGTATTCTTCTGTAATAAATTCCAAATCTGCTGTTACTGGGCAGTGTATTATTTTTGTGTATCTGTTGGAAATACAAGCTCCACAAACTGTATTTGCAGGATACAATGGGATGCACAAGTCTCTCCCTGTTCTCTTCTGTGCCTTTGAGGTTTTGTGTGGCTTGATACCACATGGTAGATATTATGGGTCAATAAATACAGGGTTGATTATTTTTTTAATCTTAGAATAAAATATTTGTAATTCACATATTAAACATACCGTGTGGTTTGTCTGACAGTATGTTGTTAGTCCAGAAAATATCTTAAAAGTTTGGTATTCTATATTATAAATTGTATTTTCCAGAGCTGTAGTATCTCTCTAAGAAGTTTTTATTTTTCTAGTTTCTGATGAGCTTTTAATATTTACACACAAGGATTTTGTTCTCTTTGAAATTATTTCTTTGAAGTTCTCTCCATATTACTTAGAGGAAAAGAAAACTGGCATGTTACTGGCTCAGTACACTATAAAGGCAAAAATATTTACTATTTTCATAAACATCCTTGGGAGATTTACTTGTGTCCCTTAATGGTGACTTGTGGCAGATATTTTTCAAGGCATCTATTAATACGTATGAATATATGGAGTAGTGGCCACATAGGATGGATGTGGATTAAAAAACATTTTTTAATCATAGATTTTTAAATTACTTTAAAGCCAGTTTGGTAGGATTAATTACAAAATAAAGCAACTATTTTCTTAGTGTCTTTTAACTGGAAATTAGTTGTATTGAACTACTTTAACTCACTTTTGTTGTGATTCTTCAGTGATGCTTCACATTTTATTATCACAGTACATGCAATAAATTAGTAAAGCTCTGATCAAATCTTTCTTCTTGGCCATGTTAAGTGTGAAGGTTTGTTTCATTTCTTTTGTGGGGAAAGATAAAGTACGTATTTCAAGTGGCCTAACCACATTTGTAGTTGTGCTTCTCTAACTCTTCTGCCCCCACAGTTTCTTAAACTTTACGCCTTTTAAGGAAATTAAGTGTTAATGCCCATTCTTGGCTGATTGTCATAGTAGCACATGAAAAATCAAAACTGTTGTTTTTTTAATGTCCTGGATTGAAAGGGAGGGGAAGAGCTTCTTCTCTTCTCTTCTCTTCTCTTCTCTTCTCTTCTCTTCTCTTCTCTTCTCTTCTCTTCTCTTCTCTTCTCTTCTCTTCTCTTCTCTTCTCTTCTCACTTTGTGATTTTCATTTTTCAGAGGCATTTAAATACTTTTCTTAGCATCTCCACTTCCTGTAAAATACTGGATTATGGAAATTTGCTTGGTTTAGGGAAAAAAAAAAGAAAACATTTACTTTACTTTGGAGATGCCACAGTTTGAAGCAAGTTGTGGGAAGTATATTGTGATGTATTTATCACGGAAAAATGTTACATATACGTTTTGTAAATACGTATGTAGGGGAACCATTGAGGTACATTCTTGAGAGTGTTGAAATGGGTATATATCAACTTCAAAATACTTTCAAGATTATGATGTGTTGAATGTTGTGTTCAGTGGATATTCATAAGTCTGTAATTTTTGAAGTTCCGTTAAATGCACTTCTTCAATGAAGCATCATCAGGATATTGATAACATTTTTTGTTACCAATAACTAGAGGTATGAAGGGTACAAAAAAATTCAAAGTAAATTTGTGAGAGTTAACTGAAATATAGTTTGGCTAGTTGCTAAATCATGCTCATTTGTTGTGTTTTGATTTCAGCACCTGATTTTCCCCAGTTCTATGTATGTATAATACATATGTGCTTGTGATAGCACAGTGTGACAATTCCATTTTACTTCAGTGGCGAGGTCACTTACAGAGTTAAAACCAACAGACCTGGGATTGTGTCTGTAAGAAATAATAGAAATGTAAGGCTCTATGTACTGACACAAAAGATCCATCCAGTTCAGCACCATGATTCCTATCGCAGGTCCATAATGTCTTACTGTAGAGCAAAAAAATGGGAAATGTGGCACAGCAATAGTCACTGGGAGCTTTCATGGCTGGCTTTGTTGGGACAAGGCAGATTTCACCTTTGGTTATAAAGTACTGGCAGCATAACCTGAGCTGCCCAGATGTTCAGAGCCCATGTTCATTACCTGCACCCATCTGCCAGGGGATTGTCACTGCAGGCCACAAATACATTGTTGCTCCTGAATTCTGTGTTAATTTGAACTCAGATTTTTCAAGAAGTTGTTAGTGTATGTGATCAAACAAAACAAGCACTAACACTGTGTGAAACCTCCAGTCATCAGCTGTGTATGCTCTGGATAACCTATGGAGTCTTCAGCGCAGACTTGATGTGCTTAAAGACTGTATTCCAGAATAAGGACTAGCTGGCAGCTTTGTGTGAGTCCACTCAGACTAGAAAATTTGGAGAGAGGAATGTGCCCACAAATTAAGACAAACTGTAATAGCTCTTGTAATAATAACAACTCTAGGAATTAATCTCATTATTTGAAATTACTACTATTCTGTAAGTATAAACCACAGTAGATTGTACTGAAGTATAAAATATAAAATTAGGGAGACTGGAAACAGGAAAAAACAGTGTTTATTTCTCCTCTGTAGGCTTTTTGCCATTTAGTTACTTTATAATATAACTCCTAGGTGGCCAGTCATGTTTTCAAGACTAGCACATTTTTTCTCACTTGTTTAGGTCACAGATAAGGACCAAACTTGATCTTGGATTAGCAGTGCTTTCTAAAAACAAAGAAACATAAAGTGAGAGCAACGATGTTTATGTCAGAATCTTTAGCTTTTGTTCTTAGTACATTTTTCTCTGGAATTAGGTTGTAAATATAGTTGTGCTAAATAGATACATTCAAAGCAACTTGTCAGTTGAGTGAGCATTTCCAGCAAAACAATTTCTAATGTTTCCTGAAGAGGATGCTTCGACCCCAGCTTGCCACCTTCTTTTGTAGCCGAAGGAGTAACTAACTAGGTGTCCAAGCATTTCCAAGTGTAACAGAAGATTTAATGCAGTGCAGTTTTAGAGCAGTCAATCAGTTTTCACTTGTGATATAGCGAAGACAGAAGTTTCAAAGAGAAAATTTAAACTGTTGGTGCACATCAAGTTTTTTGGTAATATACATATGCAGAGAAGGTTAAAGCCCAGTTTTGAAATTTGTTCTCTTCTTTGTCTGGTTCATATGCTTAACGTTATGTGCTTTGGATTTTGATTTGATTGTACAAAAGGGAATGTGTTGAGTGGGAGGAAAAACGGACATTTGATCTCTGTTTGGTTATAATCTGAAAAAACTTTCATAAGACAATATAATATGGAAGTCTAGGACAAGTTTATGATTATATGACTTTTGAAGGTATTGGCTTCCAGAGAATTAACATTAGAATGAGCTGTATTTTTACCCAGGTCGTCAAGGAATGATCAATAACAACAAAGAATTTTTTTTCCAGATGCTGAAGGCAAGTAAGTTGGCTTCCTGTTTCAAAAGATCCATCAGTGTTTCAGATTGCATTTCACTCATGTTAGAGGCATCTCTCTTCTATCAGGGCATCTCCTTAATTGATTTGTTTTTCCTCTCTCCCACATTGTACTCATCAGCTCTCCTGAGGTTTGTGCTTATTTATTTAAACTACCCAAGAATAAAATACTGAATGAGAAGATGGAAATCACTGTATTTGAGGATGCTTCTTGGAGATGTAACTTTGTAGGACTGTTAAAACATGGAAGCTGGTGCATCAAGCAGATGTTGATTTGACAGCTTATGTCAAATGTCAAAATTTCCATGACTACAGAAACTCAGTAGATATAAAGGATAATGACTTCACAAAACTTTAAAACTGTACAAAGATGGGATCTTGTACATTTTTTCATCAGCAGGATACATGTCACAGCTGTATGCAAACTGTACCACGCTTTGCTACTTTCTTAACAATAAAGATTTAATAACACGGTTGCTTGTCTTTTATTGGATTTTTATTTTAAATGTTTAATGAGGAAAAATCATTAAAACACCTTATCTTTAAAACCAGTTCTTTACAAGGATTGATTTGGAGTTTAAGCTCAGTTTTGCCCTGAAACTGGTGTGATGCAGAACAGGTATATTGAATAAGATGGTATTTTGGGAGTTATCTGTGTGTGCCACAAAACATGGATTTAGTGGGGAGATAGAATGAGCACTGGGATGTGATATGGATTCTGTCCCCATGAATGTTAGGTTTTGAGGCACTCATAGTGATAGATGAAACTTTACTGTTACTCATTTGTATCTATACCCATATTATTTTCCTACATTTATCCAGATAAAATAACTATGCTCTGTTCTTCATACCTTCAGATACTTAGGAAAAGAAGGCAATGATGGATGGCTATCTGTTAAGTTATACTTAAAATGTGAGATGTATTTTTTCGGTACAAGTGAACATCTTAGTTAAACATAATGCTGGTATTGTTCTGTAAAATGTGAAGTTCTTTATTGATGTGTGTTATTTAAATATATTCAGTGTTAATTGAATTATCCAACTCTAAGTTCCTTGTTTAAGTAATTACAAGTGAGTTTATTATAAAAAATTCAATCCTTCACACCTGAGCATATATATATATATATATATATATATATATATATATATATATAATCAAAGCTAAGAAATGTAACAAAACTGATTCCTTGCATGCACACAAAGTAATTTCTTTATTATGGTATACTTACTGTCAAGCAAAAATAATGGGAATTAATGAGAGTCATCTTTCTAGCCTGTAAATCTCTCTATGTGGGTTTATTATTTCTATTAGTAAAATAATGCTTTATTTGGCCCTTTATTTTTTCTTTTGTGCACTTGTTTATATTTATGAAGCTTGAACTAACAGTGTGTGACTAAAGGTGATTAATTTGGAGAAAGGGATTTTATATCTCTATATGCTAAATAAAGACTTAAGGTATACGGAGACAGTAAATTATGAGAAGGGAAGAAGAAAAAAATGCTTGACTCTAGAGCCAGTGGAATTTTATCTTGTGCTTTTCACTAAATTAGTGCTCTCATTCTATTCATTTGTCTCTTTTGTCCAGTATTTGAGTTCTACCTTCCCAATGTCTTTTCAATACCTGCCTCTCTCATTTTCAGTCAAACCACCAGAAAATTCTTTTTCCATCCAACTTGTTCAGAAAAGGGCACTTTCAGTGTGGAATTAGTTGTCCATTGATTGTAAAATAAGGATGTTTTATGTTTTTCTGCAAGAATCTGGAACTTGGTTATGTAGTGAGAAAAAGGCCTATGCATTAAAATTGGTTTGTCATTTGTAGAAAGATGGGTAGGCAGGTGTTGTTGAGTGAAAATTGAGGTTCTCATCATTAGGACACCTGAGTGCTGTCTCAAAAAATATAATTCTCTCTTTTCTCTGTCACAGTCTAGCATTGAGTGTATCACTCAGACTCGGTATTTCCGAGATGATTGCTCATCTCCCTGACAAAGTTTGAATCCCTGAGCCAAAGCCCAAGCAGAATAAATCCTTTTTCTTTTTTGTGTTTCTTTTTCCCCCTCAAGTAAATATTGTCAGAACATCTTAGAATAAAGAGCGGGCTAATTGGGTCTGATAAAGAGAAGCTATGCTGCAAGTACAAGCTATAGACAGACCTTTACAGACGGTCCCCTTTTATATCAGTGTTTGGTTTTCATGGGGCTAACTCCAGAGAGGTGCTCAATTTGCATGCAGTGTTATATTTGATGTCCTCTGCAGTAAGCGAGGACTTCAGGCCATAAGGCCCTTTAGACCATCTACGTGAAATTTCTCCGAAAGGTCATAGACTTCATCCCCTTCCTCTGTAAAAAAATATCGAAAAGCTAATTGGGTTAATTTAGTCAGTTAAGTTAAATATACTTAAATCTGGCCTCCTAAGCAGTGAGGTTTTGTTTCCTTTTTCTACGGTCTTCTGATCCTAATGCAGGATAATACCCAACTTTTCATTCATTATAGGCTTTCCCTTGGGGCTGTAAACTGTGTTAGTAGGTGAATGTTGCTAAGGGATTGTACTGTTGAAGCATAAAGAGTTTAGGCACAGCACTGAACTACTGTGGTGTAAGCTAAGGTTTGTTATCTGAGTGACAATAACTGATCAAGTAATGTTTTTAAATAATTGTTGTATTTTACTTCCTTTTATATTAAATCTTGGAAGATGTTTGGGTGGCTACGCTTTATGGTTGACTTCAGTAGTTTTTGCTTGGATCGCTCAGCTGTTCCTTCTGTTTGAGCCACAGCAGGTGCTTGGCCATGTTTTAAGAAGATTGGAAAATTGATCTGGCATCATTAAAAACAACCAAACAAAAAACTCCAGCTCAGAAATGTTTGTTTGGTTGAAGCAGTTCCTCAGCCTTTTTCTGTGCATGGCCATACACGTACTTGCCAGGATGACAAAGCAAGTGTGGAAGGTTATTGAAGCTGTTGAACTTCTGAGTGATGGCCACAAAAAAACAGCCTCAGTGACCAAGCCCTGAGACCGGGGGAAAAACTATCCTGACAGTGTTTGTGTTGGTTTTTCCTGTAATGGTTCTTTGAATGGTGTGATATTTGACATTTAGGAGACTGTCTATTCCTTGTCCACTTTCAACTGTGGGTATTAGGGCTCTCTTCTCTGCAGCTTAAACAAATTTAAGTGCCACAAGCCTTGCTTGCCACCACTGTCTTTTCCAGGAAACGGCTCATTCTTCCTCCTTCCTTTGCACCCACACCGATTTCTGTCGCTGCCTGAGGTGAAAGCTCATTAAGGAAGCTTGCCTAGCTGAAGGTTGCCCACTGCTTTTACAGAAATAGTTTTCTGGCAGTTTATTGACTGGCCAAGGTTGAAATCCAAGAGGTGGCACTTCAAAGGAAGAGACAGAAATATATGGCATGTTTGAAGAGAGACAGGAGAAAATGGGTTAGATATGAGGGATGGTTGCAGAAATGACTTGGCTCTGTTAAAAAAAAAAAAAAAAAAAAAGAATCTGTCAAACTGCAGGCTTAATTTTCAGCTGGATCAACTCGCTGGACAGACTTGCAGTGCGACTGCACAGCCTCTTGCCCGTGGCTTGAGCTGACTCAGAGCCGTGTCCCCGGACTCCACCTTGAGGTCACGCAGCCCGTGCGGGATGGGCTGAGGAGCGGCGCTCCTGGGGAGGGGCTGCAGCCAGCGGCGGGCGGGCGGGCACATTCAGAGCTCTGGAGACGCTGTGCTGGATGGCTACTGTTTTAGTGGCTGCTTACCCTTCCATTTCCTGTGAAAATGGCAAACTTGTGCTTGCAAGAATTTGGGATTCCAGTTATTTCTCAGTGTTGCAAAACTTACAATTCCCTGAATTTTACTTTCATCACAGCAGCTGGAAAGCTTGGTGAAACGTAGTACCTTTAGTGTGCTATGCAAGTAATGACAATTCTTTAGCAGGGTAAGGCTGTATTTTCCTTGTCCACCTTGATTATACTGTGACATGCTCTGAGGCTGTTGTGCAAACCCAGTTTGAAGACGCAGGTGACATACAAGCGTAGTTAAAAAGTATAATTTATTTCTCAGTGTTCTGGTTGTTCACTGAGTGGGCAGTGGGCAGGGAGTGGGATGAGACAGGATGTCTTCTTGTAGTTGGGCTCGCTTTAAGCTGCATTTCATTTAAAATGCTGATATTCATGAAGATTATTTTTAGCCCCTCCAATGGAATTAAAGTCCAGAGTATAAGTGCTGTCAATATCTTTTGGGTAGAAAAACTTAGGCTTTAATTACTTTTGGTTTCAGTTTCATAAGCAGGAACAAATTATTTTCGTTTTGAGTGTGTTTACGTGAAGGTGGGAAAACTGATAAGGAAAGTAAACTGCGTTGCTTTCTAAGTCCTTCCAATATGTAAATAAAAAACAGTTAGGAAGAAAAAATATGTATTAATACTAAAGACTAAAGGCCAGTGCTGTGTTATGGATGTATTTGAGAATATAGAGATAATAATTGAGTGAGAGTTTAGAAAGTAGCTGAGTGCTTTAAGTGCCCCAAATCCAATGTTCTCAGTTCTTTGTGTGTATGTGAGCCCCTTATTTTGCTTATATTAAGTAAAAATATTTTCTCAGTTATTTAGGTATAGGTAATAATTAAGAAATTTATTATTTCTGTATGGTAAATATTATTATAAAATACAAGACTGTGTATTCAGCATTTAAAAGACAACTTTATTAAAAAGATTTAATATACTTATTACAAATTCTGAATTTGTATGCAGTTTGAAAACATAAAATAGCTTAAAATATTGGTTATCCAGGGGTGTAGCACTCAAAAATTAAAATTGCCTGAATGTACATTCAGATGACTCATTGTTTTAACAGGTGCATGTAGCAATAAGTTTTAAAGCTATACTTAGCTTCTAAACTAGTACAATTTTATAGTATTGCCAGCCATTGACATTGGTCCTTCATTTAGTTTAAAAACCCAAACCAACAAATTATTAAATAAATAATTTAAATGTAGAAAACAAGATTACAGTCAGAAAAAAAAAAATCTATTGATCATTGTCTAGAAACTTAGTCCAGTATGTTCAAATTTATTTACTTGCCAACAAAGTATTTAAAAAAAAAAAAACCCCAAAACAAGCAGTGAATACTTTAGACTACTTTTGTGAAAATTACTAAGTCAAATCAACTTTCAGTGTACCAATTTTTATTGAGTGCCCCACTTTAGCAAGAGCAGAATGAAATTATAAAATTGTCCATTATTGTTGGCCCTTCCACTCTTCCTCAGTTCCGACATAGTTTTAACAGCCAACCTGGCCTAGACACTAGGTTCATTACACATGGAAAACAAGGAATAAAACATTCTGGTTTTGATTTTTCACAAGATAAAAGTAAATAAATAAAGTGTACACTTAAGGATAGAAAGTTACCTCAGAAAGTTCTGTAAGGTCTACATTTTCTTTTTTTAGACGTAAGGCAGGTTTTCCTGATTTTTATGTGACAGTAATCTTTCTCTAAATGTCTAGATGCAAAGAAACCATGCACTGTTATTTCAGAGTGGTTTCATTAGCTGATGATTATGGACATTTTCTTGGAATTACTGATATGTGTAGGTAATCATATTTTTCTGAGAAAAAGCAATTGTGTTGTCTTCAATTTTACTCTTCTGACAAAAGTGAAATGATATGTAAGATCATTTCCATGAAAAAAATCAGCACTGATAGTTATCATTGCTTATTTCGATGTTCTACCAATAGTGGCTTTGTCAATAATACATAATCACTGAAAAGGGATGATTTCCTAAAAACAATGTTATACAGATTTTACTGCAAATATAAAGAATGCAGTTTTGTCTCAAAGTTATATTACTTTCCAATAAAAGCTACTCAGGAGTTTTTTAGTTCCTACAATGAAAAGTCCTTAGGGATAGGTATGAAACTGTCATAGTGCAATAAGGCAGAGGTGAACATTCAAATGTATGAAGATTGAGAGAAAATGCCATGAACAGTAGTGGCTATTAGCTGTCACCCAAAAAAGACCATTCATAGTAGATTATATAGACACTAATCATAAACCTTTTATCCATGGGCTTAAGAACAATATGAAAATTCTGTTATCTATTGAGAGCAAAAAAATGCCAGTAACGATACGTGTCTACCAGATAGGAATATTAATAGTTGAGACAGAAATGCTGAAAAAAATATTACTCTGTGTTGTTTTTTTTTAAAAACATGCTGTGAGTCAGACTACTGTTGTTTTCTGGCCAAAATCTGGATGTTTGTTCTCAATTTACAGTGACTTACAATTAAATATTTCTTTATTCTGCTAGAAGCAAACAAATTTAAGTTTTTCTTTAGTCTACAGGAGACCAGGTTTAAAATAAACAAACAAAAAACTGCAACCAACTGGAGATATCTAAGGTATTGTGGTTTGTATCTTGGTTTGTGTTGGTTTTAATTGTTTAGAAGTGTAAATTAGATAGGATAGGCCAGGATGTAACATAAGTACTAGACTGGACAGGTTGATTGCAAAAAGAACTCTAAAAGGTTGAAATGAGAATGACAGAAAATTAAAGAAAGCAGAGTGACTGCTTGCCCAAGTGTTTATGACCATTTGAACTGATCTGTTCTTACTTCTTTATTCTGAGGCTGAAAGTTCTCATTGACAAAGATACTCATGTAGGTACAGTAAGCTTTTGTAAAGCACTTGATGCAGTACTGCATGGAATTCTGATTTCTGAAATCTATCTCCTTGCTAAGTCAACATAACATGGGCCATATCAACTGCATTTCAAACTGGTTGATTGACAGATCATAAAGCACTAATAGATTAAGGATATTCGTGTTGGATTTTATAGAAGTTTTTTACAGCCCATTGCTTTGAGGATTTGGATAATGATCTGGAGAAAAATAGAATTTAATCTCTGGTAAAATGCATATGTGCAGAAATGGATGGATTAATAAGTGTGAGGGGTGGTCTGTACCTAGTTAATGGGGATCATTTGAACATACATTAATATAGCTGACAATACCTGTCCTGACAGTAGGGTCATACATGCAAAATGGAGAGTGGTGCTTTGGAAAGGAGTCATTTGATGATAAAATACAGCACCTAAAAATGCACATTGCAGTCTCTTGGTATTGGATTGGATATTGGAGATCTCAAGTGGAGTTTGGCGTGCTGTTACCTTGCTATGTAGCTTTTAGTGAGATGTTACAAAATTGCATCTTACTTCAGCTTGAAGTGAAAAAAAATCCAGGTGAAAAAAAAAACCTAGGTGAACTTTCAAAGATTCAGGAAAACATGTCAAGGACAATTAAAAACCTTAAAAACAAATAAGTCAACAAACCCTGGTGTGCACCAGGAGCCTGAAGAACCTCACTCTGTGTCGTATTTAGAAAAGGTGACTGGTGGCCTGTAAGTACTTATATGGAGCAAAGATTTCAGACAAAGTGGTCCTTTAGGTAACACTTGGTTTTGGATGACAAGATGCAGGAGCTCAAAGCTGAACTCAGGTGTATTGCTTCTAGAAATAGAATAAATTTAAAATTTAAGTCTGTTATCTATCAGAACAGCTTATTTAAGGATGTTCTGGATACATCAGGAAAAACAAAAAAAGCTGTGGATTTTTCCAAAAAGATGCCTTTGGTTCTAGCACAATATATTCCTGATGCAGGAATTTTGGAGTGAAATTCTCTCTTACACAGGAAGGCAAACTAAGTAATTGTTACATACACAGGTCATCTACAAAATCTGGTTTGCAAAGTGTTTTCAGCATCAAAGGCACAGTGCTCCTTTGTAATGTGTGTCTGAGTTTTTGATGGGAAGGCTGAAAAAAGAGGGGGGAAAGGGAAGGTTGGGGGTGTAATGAGAGTATATAATAAAGGGGGGGTTAAATTTTATTTTACATATAGAGAGGAATTAAGGATGAGATTTATTAAATCAAAATATGTGATAATCCAAGCAACACATACACCTTCCATATAGCATTTCAAAAGATTTTTGCATGCTAATTGTGTGAATTAGCAACCAGCTGGGAACAATACCCTGCTATTTGTTAAAGGAGAGACAATAAAGTTCTTCTAGACAGGAAAGAATCTACATTGTTAACAGATGACCTGAAAGTTCAGCTCACTGAAAAGGCAAATATTTTGACCAGGAGAATAATTCTTCCTGTGGAGCAGTATGAGTTGCCGTGCTAAAGCCCTACAGCTATTTTTAACCATGTCACAGCTATTGAACTTAGTCTTCAATTTAGTTCATAAACAATGTAAAAAAGACTAAGTAGGTCTTTCTTTTTGATGAATGTAGAGGTGAATATGTCAGAATCTCCTCTTTTTTTTGCAGTTTTTGTTTATTTTGTGCAATTTCTACACTGGTTTTAACGGTTTGTATGTAGATTTCTGTCACTTGTTGTCACTATCTGCCACATTCTGTTTTGTTAAACTCCAGGAACACTATTCCACTGGGGTAATTGTGGGCAAAAGATGAAGTTACATGTGAAATGAAGGTTGTTATGGTATAGGGGGAAAAAAGTGGAGGGTCTGTATAAAATCCTACTTCCTTCCAAATGACACAGAATTTTTCAAAAGTTTGTTCTTGAACACTTCTGTGGTTTAAAAAGTGTTATTCCAGTTTTGTTTTATGGTAGTTGTACAGCAGAATTTGAGTTACATATTTAACTTTTGAGCTTGCCTAGAGTCTTTTGGATGCTTGACTTGAGTATCTGAAGTCTTTATCAAAAAATCTTTGATTTCCAGTATTCTAGGTTTTTCTCTTTTAAATGCTGATTTTTTTTGCTATTCTTGTTTTTTTACTGTGATAAAGGTCTCTGAATTACTTCAGTGCTTTCCAACAGCAAAGTTGTTACCTAAATTATGTCTGCAAGTTAAGATTCTTCACAAGTTTATAATATAATTAGTATCTTACTGAAAAATATTTGTAGGAATGAAATGCTGTTTTTAAGACCTACGCGCATCATAGATTTAAGATATCTCGTTTTTCAAAGATGTTAGACAGGAAAATGATACATCAAGGTAAATATATTTTAACTTCAGAAATGGACATCATGGACAGACTTATGTATCTATGTAGGTAGTTTTTTGTGGCAATCTCTGAATGTTATTTTGTGATATAACTCTTGAGACTGTGTATTGTGTATTTAGATATTATATGATTTCTTTGGGACGTGCTCCAGATTTTATGCTCAATCTGTGTATGTTTGCATACACAGTTACTGCATTTTTTGGGAAGAAAACAAGCATCTTACCTCTTTAGTTATCATTCCTTGCAATGTGGAAAATGTGTAAGAAAATGTGACACAAACAGGAGAAACAACTATGAATTGCACAGAATGCAAAGCCCAATGAATTTTGTTCTTTTCACTTTTGCAGTTAGTGAGTTTACTCTCGCTATCTATCAAAACGGTGAAACTGGGTAAGGCCTAATCTTTTCCCTCTTCTTTCTACCACTTCTCCACTGCAATGCTAATGTTTGTGGGACAATAGGAAGTGGGCATGATGTAATAAATTTGTGATAACTTGATGATTTGGTGACAGGCTGAGAAAAGACCAGACTCCTTTTGAATATTATTCATGGAAATGAACTAGAAAGTGTAACCACACACGTAAATGTTCTGTATGTTAGAGCACGTTTTGATGGTGCATTCCAGCTTTTAAATAACTGCTTTGACAAAGACCATTTGACTGACCAAAAAAAAGTGATACAGTATAAGTGAACTGGCAATACATAAGTGTTAGCACCAAAAAAACCCCCCCCCAAAAAAAACAAAAACAAACAAACAAAAACCCAAAAAAAACCCAGAAAAGAAAAACTTCAAATTCAGCTTCCACAGATTATGAGATGATTACTCTTGCTTGCCTGATAAAGACAATATAAACAAACAAAATTTAGGTTAGCCCTTTGTTCATATGTACTAGATAAATCTAATAAAACACAAGGACTGTGCCTAAGCATATTTCTTTTTTTCTTTATAGATTTGGTACCACATTTTAAAAATACTGTTATTTACATCACAAATTGAAACACTTTCAATTGAGGAACTGCCAGATTAAAGGTTGCCTGTGTGTTCTTAATTCTCTTTATATCCAATTTATGCACAGACTGGATCATAGGTCTTGTGGTCAGGGAAGAAAATAATTTGCCATCATAATTGCCAGAGAACTGGAAGGTTCACAGATTAGCACAGCTAATCTACCCTTTTGGATGAATTTAGTGGGAAGGGGTTCTTCCCCTTTGGTGCTCCCAGAGGAGAAGCATAAGCCATGAGCAAAAACCTGCCATGCTTAAGTTCGCCTGTTTGTCCTTATTCTCAAGGACTAGAAATTCCCCACATATTTCCGAGGCAATGTATGTTGACATCCTGCCCTTTCCTCGTCTCCTCAGTTGGGTATTCCCTCTACCAACATGTGTAGTCAGGATTCCATACAGAGACATCTTAGGGAGTTTATCCAGCTGAAAAGTCTCTCTCATTTTTTTTCTCAAGTATTTTTTCTTCTTTTCCCTCCTGTTTTGCTTAATAGGGTTAGTTTGAGGCTAGCTTTTCTTCCACAGACAGGTTCAGTTTAAATTTTGGCAATCCTGTGCGTATTACTTTAAACAGCTGTGAAAAAGCATCCTTGGACTATTAATCTGCTGAGTTTCCGAAGGTGCTGACAATGTTGGCGGTGGTATAACTTCTAAACGAGACTGCCATTGTAAGGAAACCTGATATTTGCCATTATTTCACTACCAACTCTCTTAAAATGAAATATCTTTAAAGTGGCATGAAAATTACTTTAAAGGTATAATAACTTTTTAGTAGAAATACCAACTTTTTGTATTGGTTGCAAGCACCTAGACTGGATTTGTGAGTTAAAAACTGGAATAGTATCTACTTAAAACAAAAATGCAAAGTTCTCAAATTTTGAAGTTCTCAAAGTTCTCAGTTTTGAAGTTAAGAAAACTTCCTAGAAATTTGACTGACGACTGCCTGTTGTTTTATCACAAGAGAGCAGAGTCAGAGTTTGTTTCTCTTGTAGGATTTGCTCTTTATTCTTTGTTTTTCAGTAATTTTCTTTAATTAGCATATGAGGATCTGATGATTTTGTTGATTTTTTTCCCCTTTGTATAGTGAAAAAAATTATGGAGTAGGGAGACTGCTTCTAGATAGCATTGCTATGTTTCAAACAATCGATGTTGTGATCCAGCTGTATTGGTAAGGAGTTGGGAGTTTTTTCCATGCTATCAGACCTGTAATTCATAATAATGATTTAATTTTTTTTGTCCACATGGGTTGCAGTTAGTGTACCCAACTTCATGTTCATGGGATCAATTTTGTGGGCTCTTACCTGCTTCCTGGAAGCCATTGCTCCTTTCCTTTGGCCATTTGAACTTAAGAGTACCTGTTTTTAAGAGAGTAATGTATTTCCTGTCCATATAGCTTCTCTTGATATCTCTTACCAGGCTTACAAAACAGCAGCAACCTGCCTACAATATATATATTTACTTCCTTCTTCAGCAGTAGCTTTGTCAATGGAAGAGCAAGTCTACCCCAGAGCATTCATCACTGCCCTCTACCTGGGGTTAGTGCCCTCTCTGGTCTGCTGGCTGAGCTGCTCATGGCAGCTCTCCTTAATCCAATTCAGTCAAATTGAGCCATGTTAGGAAAGATTTGTTATTTAAATTACTTAAGCTGATCTAGCTTATTTTGACTGACATGTTTAGGGAGTTCTTATATGTGCAGCTCAGCCAGAAGATTTGAGAAGTGGTAACCGTCAGCAGGATGTGATGATAAGCTGAGGCAGTGGGTGGCAAAGAGCAGGTCTTTCCCAGCTGTGCTCAAACTGGTTGATGTGTACTCATCTACAGCCTGAAATTTGGGAACCTGACTTTTCTTCATGGAGCACTCTGAAGGTTTTTGGGCCATTAAAAAGGAGAAGTCTGCCTGTGCCAGTTCCTCTCTGAGTGCTCCCATTAGCCACAATTTCACCCAGAACCACCTAGGGCATATTAGCCAAGAGGTTTTGATTGTCCACTTTTGAATGACTCCTGCCAGCATTATTTCATAGTTGAACTAAAGTGCAGGTCTCCCTCTGGTGCCTACTTTGTAAAAGCACAAGATTTTATAATTGGGCTGAGCAATTGAAAACCAACTGTATGAAAAAAGAAAGGTCTCTTTGTTGTCCTGGTAATAGCAGTTCTGAGAGCGCTGACAGTAACGTTAGACAGTAGACTAGTTTTGCCTTGTGGTACATAGTGCTAATCTGCACATACATTCAGAACTCTGTACTCACTGTCAGCTGCAGCAGTGCTCATCCTCTGCACCCCTTCTAACAGCAAAATCTTCTTTTTGGGAGGTGTGTTTGTTAGGATGTGAATATATGGGTAATGGGATATCTGGATGTAGATGCAAATATAGAAATATAACCAGAAAATTTTCATCAGTTCCTAACCTTTTTCACTTTCTTACTGATTTCCTTTAGCTGTTCATTTTTGGGAATTAGTTGAACATAGAAACATTGATCTTTATAATACAACCAGAATTTTCTGCTTTGATGCATTTTTATCTAATTTAAAACACTTACTCCACAGTTGGAAAGGCTCAGACATTGGTATATTGAGAGGAGCACACCACCACACATCCTCAGCAAAATACTGAAAACTGACATCATCATTGTGGGAGAAAGTTTTCATTTACATCGCCTTCCACTTGAGGCCCTCTGCCCCTTTCAGAGAACCACATTTTGCATTATCAGTTCTACCACTCAGGGCTATCTGTGTGTAAATTTTCCCATTCATATTCCCAAGAACACACAGCACAAATATTTCTCAGAAAGATCCTGGTTATGCCATACATCAAAAGAAATCCATGCCTTTTGGACTTGGTACCTTTTGGTTGTACCTTGCTGACACAGAGGGTACTTTGACAACGCCTGCTATCAGCAGGGGTTTCTCAAACAAACACAAGTGATGTGTGTGACTCAGTCCAGCAAGTTGCTACTTCCTGATACAAGCCTGCTCTAAAAATGCCTCAAACAATTTTTTAGGAATACAGTTCCGGAGGAATTCTGGTTGATGTTTCAGACATGATTTTTTCATCCTTTGTTGTGAACCAACATGTGTCTAAACCCTTCCCTGGTATGAGAAACAAAGCAACATAAAAGAACTAGTTTGGACGGCCCAGCATGAGCAAGGTCAGGTTGATGCTTAGAAATGATAAGCTGAAGGCAGCCCCCCATCAGGTCACCTGTCTGATACAGTCTTACAGTGCAGCCTAATCCTGCATTTGAAGCTTGCCTGGGCCTATCTCTGGGGACAATATCCAGCACAACAGCCTGCTTGGCTGAGGTTTAGGATTCTTAGCTCTAAAGCCCAGGGACAAGGAAGCACGTGGAACAGGAGTTCATTCTGGGGAGTCCAGTCTTCTTGGGATGTTCATTGGTGTCTATATGGGGGACAAGCTGGCAGCCCTGGAAAGAAGCCAGCTGATCTTTTGACTCATTCTTTGGAAATGTGCAGAGAGTGATGATGATCAGGTTCTTTGGGGGTTTGTATGGGTGCTGGGGTGATGTCAGCCTTTAGTCTCCCTGTATTTCTCTACTCCCTTTGTGTAAAACTAGTGTTTCTCCTGACTGTTAGGCCATAGGCTTTTTTATGTATTAAGTCAATACTGCAGTGGGAATGGAGGGAGGAGACAGCATTTGTTCTTTGGGGATTTTATTCCAATGCTGCTTCCAGTGTGCTGGCTAATATGTTTTTATGGCTGGATGTGAACCAGGTCCAGAAATTCAGCTAAAATATAAATATTATCCTTCTCAGCAGAATTAGTTCTATGAATGAGTACAGTACGCATCTGTTCAACCACTATGCCTGTGTCTTTTTTTTTTTTTTCTTTAATAATTAAAAAAAAGGGAAGCAAGGAAGAGCAGGTATCAGGTCACCCAGTGGGGAATGCTTTTCTGCAAGCTGCTATTAAAGGGCTTCTATTCATTCCCAGTAGTATGAATTCTCAGCTTGAGCATCTGGATGTAACTGGTCCTTGTCTTGTCCTCTTGTCACATATTTTTCGAAGTTCTTTCATAGAAAACAAAACAAAGTGTTGAAGAAACTCTTTCACACTTTCCTCATCTGCTTTCAAAAGGAATAAATTTGCCTCAAAATGCTTTGTAATTGTGTTGTTTTCCAAGGCAGGTCAGTGACCTCCTCTGAGAGCATATCAGAGTACTAGATTACATCCTCACTGCTAGCACTTAGTACCTCCTTAAATTCTGCCCTTGAGTTTAAACATCCTCTGAAAGAAATACATACTATCTGTGTCCTAGTGGTAGCAGATGTACATGGAGAGGTGGCAAAAGATTGTCTGGAAGGCTTTCAGTTTTCCAGCGGTATAAATAATGGTTTTGTCCTGGCAGCACAGAGAATTTATAGGGCTTTTGAACCTTACTCCTCCATTCCCTTCCCAAGAAAGCTTCATTTCTTCAAGTAATTACTTTAAGAATTTGTTTGTTTATTAGCTTCCAAAGTGTCTTGAAATCAGAGAAACCGTCTCTAGAATACTTGCACTCAGTGCTGTGAAGGAATATTGCTCAAAAAAGCTTCATAATAAAATAAAGAAGGCACAAAAGATTGATGGAAGGTACCCAAATCTCTGTCAGAGTCAGATTATGGTAAAGTTTGATGAAATGTAGTTGTCCATATAGCTGTTTATACCCACACTAGATCCTTAAACTGAGAAGCACAGTAAGGATTGCACTGCAAGACAAATAATGAAAACCATTCTTCTGTGTTGAGAATTCAAATTCAGACCTTAAAATGGCTGCTGGAGGGAAGGAGGTGTTCAGAATATATTGCACAACCATAGAGATACATCAGAATATCCAAAAGCTTTTCTTGGGAAAAAACAACACCTTTCTGAAAGGCAATACTTAAAGAAGATGATAATTTCAATGCTGTTGAGTTTCTACTGTGTAGAAATAATTCTTGTTTAGCCTGAGAGAAAAACTGAGTGGTGCATTTCTCTTTCTCAAAATGGCCTTTTTCCTAATTTATTTTTTTCAGAATTGCTTAAATTATTTTTAGACACACCTTGAGCAGATGAGTTTTGTGTAGACTTCAGTGAAATTTGAGTGTTACTTGTGGTCTGAGCCTATCTGCTAGACCACAATCCTAACTAGAGTTAAGTCCACATTTGATCCTTTGTGAGTATGACTGAGTGTAGCCAGGAACTCGTGTCTCAAACCACTGTGCCAGGGAGCATCAGTCAGGCGGCTGCTATGCTCACAGTGCTGTAGCGCACTTCTTCATCCAAAGTGTTTTTCCAGCTTTTCCATTTGACCATTTTACTCCCGCCTTCCACTCCAAGTCACTTGTAAATCTGTTACTCCATGCAGTGCTAAAAAGTCACCTGCTTGTCTCTTTGATGACACTATTGCTGTACTTTCTATGTGCAACCTTCATACCCTTTGTGCTATCCTAATCCTCACCTTCTTTTCACTTGGCTTCTTTGACAGACACTGCTCCGTCTTCTCTTCTGCTTGAATCCTTATTCTCAAACAATATTTCCTTAAGCCCTTATTTGAAAAAAACCATACCAACTATTCTTCCACCTTAAGAACTGAACACAGCAAGGGATTTGGAGTTGTCTTTAATGTTCTTTTTCTGAGTGTACAGTATTGTTCCTTTCTGTTGACCCTCTTGTCCTCTTTACTCTTTTTTTTCTCTTACTGTATTTTCAATCTTTTTGGATCAACGATGTAACTAAGTGCTTACCAGCAGGATTTCAAGTTGTTTGTCAGGTGACAAGCTGAGCATTTTCTTAGATTCCCCCTGCTGTCACAGTATGATCTGGTTCTTCTGAGCTGATGCATTAGTGTTGTTGGTAATCAGCAAAATCTCTCTCAAATTCCATTGGTGTGAACTGCAACACTAAGTATAAAACTAGGTATTTAAAATTGAAACAATTCAGAATAAAGTAAATGCTGATGTCTTGTTAAGTAGTAGGATGCCCATTTCTGTTTTTTAAAAGAATACAAAGCCAATCTTGCAACTTTTACTTGTGTGGAAAATACATACTCAAGCAAACTATCCATTGTTTAGACTGAATATTTGTTTTTTTCCCAAACAATTTTAAGGTATGTTTAAAAAATTGTTTGTTTTCTCATATGTGAAACATGTACATATTTTTTAGGCCAGAAGAAGTTACAGAGGTGTACATGTGTTGGATACACTTCATAATAATATGTAAAAGAAGCATATGTTGATTCGTGGATCTGAAAATGGTTGTCTGAACAAATCCTCATATACTGTGCTTGGGGCTCTTCATGTTCCTTGACATACTTCCCTGTTCATTTCCTAGGTTTAAATAGCTGTCCTCAGCTGTTGTGCATTAGCAGATCCTCACTGCTAGTCTAAAAAATTGACTGAAACTGTTCTTTAAATTTAGAATTTGTTCTGAGTTTAATTTAGGCAATGTTTACTACTATAACTTCTCTTTCTCTGGAGAGAGGCTCAGGCAATGAACATTTAACAGATATAGTAACTCTTGTGTAGCTGTAGGAAAACTGAATCTGAGGAACTGTCTTGGTTTGGGAAGACAGGTATCTGTCAGGTAATAAAAAAACCTGCAGTTTCCTTTGGGATGGAGAGTGTAAACCCCACCACCACCCCCTTTTTTTCTTTTTCAATTATAAATTACAATCAGAGGCTCTTAGGCAAAGATTTGGGAAATAGGAATAGCAGTTCTTTACTAGTATGTATTACAAAGCAAACAAACACAAAAAAAACCCACCAAACAACTACAGCATTAATAGCAATCGAAAACAGTACCAAGAACCTTGAGGGCTTTGTTTCACAAAACCCAGGGCAGTTTGGTTTCGATGTCCCTGCAGGATCCTCAGAGCACCAAGCTGAAACAGTGGGAAAGTCCCGGGCTGGTAGCTGGGACGGCAGGGTGTCCCGGCAGGCAGGGGCAGGATGTCCCGGCAGCGCAGGGGGTGCAGGGTCACACTGTAGCAAGAGGAGCAGCGCCGAAGAAGCCAAAGGTGAGGCAGGGCCGGCCCAGCTCCCGCGGGTAGCAGAGAAAACTTAGGATTCAGGCCGAACCGGTGATAGTAGATTTCCCAGGACTGGATCCCTTTGGCCACAGTGAAGCTCTTCCAGCCAGCAACAGCCATTCTCTCTCTCCCCGAACGCTGGAAAAAGAAGAGCCCGCAGCTGCCTCAAGCTCTGTCTTTTACCTGCGTTATCTCCCCCTTCCACCTTTGTCCACCTCTTTGTTTCGGTTAAGTTCTCTCAAGTATCCAACACTTGGTCTCCTTGGTAACTTATGGGGAAAAAATTCTTTAGAGAAAGAAGGAACAAACCTAACCCCCAAGAGGAATTAAAAAGATTTATTCTTGACAGAACACTGAAGTAACGGTATTATGCTAAATAAGCAAAAATATGCAGATTAATATAAAAATCTGAATAGGTGATGATATGATGAGGTGTATTTTAAATAAGTATTTAACTTCATTGAAAAACTTACTTAAAATATGGTACATGCATTAAAGTCTGAACTCTTTATAACTTACCAAGGTAGATGATACAGCAGAAAAATATAAAATACTGGGTTTTTCTGCCATAGAACCTACATCATCGAATCAGTCATGGGCAGGTAAATTTAAGTACTTCGTGCATTCTTAGCAGTAGTGGCAGACCTTTTGTAGATGTACGCTTTCTTCATTCCAACTTATTCAGCTGTCAATAGAGTAACTTACTAAAAGCTAGGAAAACATTTTGCATTTCAGAAATCAGTGTCTTATATATTCCTGTCTAAATAAAATAATAGGTATGAGTTCAGATATTTTACTTCCAAAATCTTGGAGCATAGACATAGCAAATCCAAGTTTAGCTCCCTGCTAAGTTTTATGTTCTTGAAATTATTTATAATAAAATAATATAATTGAATCAAAAATCAAGTATTTAAGTGCATAACCTATTTTTAGCTAAATAATACTGAAATAAACAATCAGAAATTTAAGCTTCGTTCCTTGTTGCAAAATTTTAGTTTACATCCTATTAGAAATAAAATGTGTATGAAACCCTGAGTTTCCTTAATTCTTTAAGGATTAAGAATTATGTACTTCCTGACTGAGTAAAAAAGCAGTTGAATCTTTTCACACCTTTAACATCACACTGTGTTGTCCTGTTTAGAAAAATCTGCCAACTATGCTTAAAAGATGGTATTTATAATTTTGTTTTTACAATACCAACCATCAAAACTGGGCCTTTCCTTAAAATGTAGGAGGCAGCTGCTGTTAAAATGTAAGATTCAAGCCAGCAGAAAACCTTGATTGAAATCAGGATTGCATCTGTGGTGGTCTTTGGTTGGTTGATTGTGTTGGGTTTGTTTGGTTTTGTTTTTTTTTAATTCCAGTGAATGTATTCTGCTGTTCCCCTTCCTCTGAGTTTATTCATTCTTATTAAAGCACCTATTTGGTGGAGCAGGGAAGGGTATACCTGTAAAGAAGAACTGAACAAACTGAATCATAAAGGATTTGTTCCCAAAATGTAATGAAAGAGAAACAAAACTGGATCTTGACTCTTTGGAAGCTGCAGATATGGTTGAAGAGAAGTAAAAAGATTATTGAACTGAACCAGAGAAGCCGCTCTCGCTAAATTGATTTGATTCATTCCCATTGTGTGTGTGTGTCCTGGGGAGTTAAAAGGAGTAGGAAAGAAGGTGGGAACAAAATTGTCTTAAAGTAAATTTGATTAGTGGCTAGATGAAGAGGAGGATAAAGTGGGAAAAGTAAATTTAAAAAGCAGGTTGAGCAAGAGCTAGCTGAACTTTGTTCTAGCCCATTTGCAGCACCTGAATTCTACTTTATTTTCTCCTTTAAAGTTGGCTTTCTATTTGCTGTGGTTTAGCTTTCTTATTCTCTGTCTGCAGTTGTTAGGTTGTGGGTTTTTGGTTTTTTTTGTTTTTTTTTTTTTTTTTTTTTTTTTTTTTTTGTGTGTTTTTTTGTTTTTTTTTTTTTTGTTTGTTTTTTTTTTTTTTTTTTTTTTTGCTGATAACCAACACTAAAAAACCCCACCAAACTCAATTCGAACTTAATTGAGAAAGCAAATGTGGAGTTAACTACTCATCGAAGTGTAGGATGACTCATCAGTCAGGAGAGTCTTGGATTGAAAATGTCCTCAGTTACAGGGGGCTGGACCCGGTTATCCGGACAATAGAGGATGGAGCTGAGTGGCTTCCAGGTGCATTTCAATTGCAGCTTTTAGTCTGAGCTGAATGAGGACTTTTTGAGGTTTCCCTTTTGACCCATCCTAAGCTCCAGTTTTCTGCCTTGTATGAGAGCTGCCGGTGAAGTCATGAGCCACTTTGGACAGCTGGTGAGTTTTATATCGTTTTAAAGAAGTATGCGAGTATGGGGGGATAAAAAATTCCTAAGTCCTCTCTCTGAGATCAGATGAACTCCAGTGCTACTCCTAAGGGAAGGGTCTGGGACACCCTCGGGGTGGGAACAGTGGGACTGTGGAATGCTTGTCAGGAAACTTCTCTTATAAGAGAACCAGAGAAATAGTGATGTGGTGAAATGACCTTCTTTAAGGCTTTGACTTGATTTGCTGAATCGGTAGGAACATTGCAATACTTAAGAATTTATATAGTTTTCTATGGGCTCAGTTAGTAGGGGGCAGGTGATTGTGGGGAAGAAGAGAGGAGAAGAGGGAAGATAGAACCAGACTGTAAGACATATTGGCAAGTGGGACAAAATGTTCCAAAGGTATTTACACAAGAACAGTTGTAATTGATCACTAAGTGGTGCCGTTTCTCGAGTCATAAGAACTGTGAAATGACGTCAAGGGGAAGGGAGAAATTGCAATTCCAGGGAAGACTGTCTTCAGTGGGAACTATATCTGATGCCTGCAAACTCCATTAAACCCAACAACAAAGTCTCTGAGCTGCGTCCAGCTATTCTTTTTAAAGACCTTGTTCTCTGTTTTGGTTTCATCTTCTAGTTACTGTCAAAGTTCTTCGTTTCATAGTAAAACAAAAAAAAAACTTTCGGATGCCTGTTAGCTGGCAGAAAAAAAAATAATTAAAGGAAAAGAACGCAGTTATTCCCAATAATGACTAGCTTTCCACTGATTAAAGTAATAAAAGTGATTTTTCAGGAGGTGTAATATCCTTATAATTTATATAAGTGGTGGGGAAAAGTAATAGTGAAATTATGACGGCTTGTTTTAGTTATTGTTTATAATTTACCTGCAACATAACAGCTTTCCTGTAAGCATCTTTAGATCTTCATGCTGTTCCATCAGCCCTATATGGAGCAGCTGAAATTGATGTTTTGTTGGCATAAGTTAGCACAGGTGCCAGAGAATGTAGTTTTCCTGCACCTGGCTGCTCCTTCCTGCCCCTCTGCATGGCAGAGATTTTGATCAATAGTGATGCAACATGATACTGGAAACAAATTTAAGTTTAAAGGTTTTTTTGGTTTTTTTTTTCTTCTTTATTGTGACATTTTAAACCTGGATCTGTTTCTCCAGCTTGTTTGTTGTGTAGCTAAAAAACCCTGTGGTAGTGTTGGGGGGTGGTCTAAAGAGCACCAGCACCCATACTAAAAGGAAAATTGTATTAGATACCATCGTCTCCGTTATCCTGGTACTTTTAACATTAATTCTTTTAATTCTTACCAAATCATAAATTAACATTAATACTTTTAATTCTTAGGAAAGTGTTTGTGGGGGTTGTGTTTAAATTTAGAAGGCAAGACTTTTGTCTTGCCACAGGTCTCTGGCATTGGCATCCCAGGTATTTGCCTGAGTATCACCTTGTGTTTGGACATGATTGAATTCCGTTGGGGGTGTGAAGTGCTGGGACTGGGTGGAACATCTCGCTTCTGTGGTCAGTAATCTGGATCTGTGTGGTGGCTTTCTGCTCCTAAATGTGTTGTGTTCTCAGGTCCTCTGCTTTGCCTGCTAGGCAGCTAATTAGCCTTCAAACATCAGGGTCCTCATGAAAGCATTTGTATGAAGAGCTACCTAATACTTAGAATTTTCAGCATGGAATTTCTGACAAGCACGATTTGTTTCTTTGTAGAGTTTGGGAGGAACAATAGAGGTTTGTTGGTTTTTTTTTTTTTTTTTTTTTTTTTTTTTTTTTTTTTTTTCTTGAAATTAACTTCTTAACAGTAGAAATTATCTTTTTTTTTTGAAATGTTGACATTGAGCTGACTTTTGATTCTTCAACCTGCATTTTGCCTCTGTTGGCATATCATCTTCAGGGTGCTGTTGTTTGGAACTTCAGTGTATTATTTACCCAAAAGAACTGAGAGCTTCGGCCAAGTTATTTCTCCCAGAATGTGGAGAGAGTTTTGTCTCTTTTGTGCTTCCTGGATGGGCAGGTGGGGATTACTGCCTTCATAATGTGAGGAAATGCATAATTTTCTGAGGAAGGACTTGTGATTCTCTGAGGAGTAGGGGCTTTAGGATCTCCAAAGAGAGGCCATCATGTCAACTTTTCTAGGAAAAGGAAGTTAAATTGGTTTTGAATTACATTAAGGCAGAGTGCATTAAGTTCCTTTTAAGTATCCTGTTGAGATGTTACAACTTGTATCCGACAAAGAATGAAAAAGTGTCTTATGGTGTTATTGATCAGAGAAAATAAAATTTATAGAAGAATTGAAATTCCTCGTGATAGCATCGATTTAATGAAAACAGCCTCTCTGATAAGAAAACATTTCATTAGAAAAGTTCCTTAAACAGTTAAATTTAATAAGTAGTTGTCTTTGTTGCCTACGTTTTCCAAATTGTCTCTAACCCAGACTCTGAAATGTCACTGGTCTGAATGAAACAGAAAATAAGGGCTACTACTCCAGTTCAAGCTCTTGATTGATCTGCTGGTGGCCTTAGCTTTTCCATAAAGCTTCTTTACCCTGCTGTCAGTGAAGTGTTAGTCCTTATCTTTATGCTTCTTAAAAATGCCAAGTGGCTTTTGATATAAGAAATGCTCTACTGGACTAGCCCAAAAATCCACCTAGGTAGTAATGAACAGATAAACGACTGATAAGACACAACAGAATCTTCTTTGGCATATCCTTCTTGTCACTGGGGAACAGTAATTTAAGAGCTTCCTGAGTTATGGTCTGCACTTAGTATTTACTAATCCATAATGGATCTGTAGATCCTGAATTTGTCTAGTCGCACCACTATGCAATGAGACAATAAATTCTGCAACTTGGCTGTGTTTTTAATAGATTTTTTCCCCCACTAAGTATTTCCTGCTTTTTTTTGTTGTTGTTATGGGAAGTATAGAAAACATTTCCTATTCATTTTCCTATTCATCATATCATACACCTCTTAAGAGTCAGTCTGTTCTTTTTTTTCCTTCTTTGGAAACTGATGGTTCTTGCTTCTTGAGATCATCTGCTCTATAAAAAGGTGGAATGACAACTGTGCATGTGATGCGGATGGTATTTGAGTTTATACCGTGCAGTTCCTGAGAAACTGACGCAAACTTCAAAATTTTCTTTAATTATGTTTTGGGGTTTTCCAAGTTGGTAAAAGGTCTGATCCCCGTAGTTCAACATTTTCATATTTGTGATAAGTGGTTTAAACAAGATGAGCCCCATGGCAGACAGGTAGTACAAAAAAAGATAGTGCTTTAGGTTCTTTGAGGAAGAGATGGGGTGAACTAAAGTAAGTTTGGACAAAACGTAAGAGAAAAGAACACTCAGACGGCCACTGGTCCTCATAAAGATTTGTTTAGAGGCTTTGAGTTCTCAAGCTTGTTTTGGCAGAGGATTCAGTTTTACGCATGGGGTAGTGTAGCTCATCTTGCCATTCCATGCTAGTGTCAGAAGTTTCAAAAATAAGCCCCTCAGAGCACCCCCGTTCCAGGAAGTTAGAGTGTAAAGTTGTGTTGTCTGTCCAGTCCCACTGGTATAAAACATTGGCATTTCCATCCCATAGACTCGTGAATTTTGAATACTGTCAGCAGAACCTTAATTTCAGTTGTCAGTTTAGCAAAGTCTTGAAGATTTTCACTTTAATTCTGGATGTCACCACTTTCATTCTTCAGAAGTAGCTCCAAACTCTTTGATAGAGAGAATCACAGCACTTTATTGTGGAAAGCTCTGAAGGTGTAAGAAGGAACCAGCATGACTTACGCAGCAGTGATTTTGGGTGTAAGGAGGCAGATTGAAACAGTAACTTTATGGCTGGCAGCAGAAGAAAGCTTAGACTGCTTCTAATACACACATTACTCGGCAAAAGGGCTGTTGCTATCAAAATGTTAAGCTAAAAAAAAAGTAAAAGCAAAATAAGTGTGCTTTAGCAGTAGTTGGTCTGCGACAGTGTATCTCTTTCATATCCTGTCATAAACTAGTGTACAGGAAAAAAAGCAGCCCATTTTAAGTTCAGGTGCTGGTAGCAGGATCTCTCTTAAGGTACGTACACACCACTGCATACAGAATCCTTTATAGAAATAAACCATTTTCCCCCAGATTTCTTTTTCAAAGTGACACTGGGTATTTATGTATAGTGGAAACCAAAATGAAATTTCACATCCATCAGTAATCTTATTCTTTAGATTTGAAGAGTAGTTTATTTCACTTCCCTTTTTCCTCCTGCCTGTGAGATGTCACAGACTTATGGAACTGTTGGAAGAATAGTTTCTTTCAAAAATCTCATCTGAGTATTTAGATTTAAAAATTTTTTAAAAGCTTGACTGAAATGCTTTTCTAGTTTGGAAGCAGTCATGCATTGTTTTTCTTTGGGAAACACAGCTCTGAATGAAGATTCTACTTTGGCCCTTGAATAATTATTTCTAAATGTGAGATGACAAGTTAAAATGACTTTGTGTCTTTAGACCAAAAATAAAACCTTTTACTTAACCCTTCTTGTGTTTATGGCAAAAACCAATGTAAGTTCCTTTCAATTTTTTGTTTGTTTTCTGATTGGAATGATTTAACTTTTACTTATTCTCTGCTTTAGTTGTTAGAAAGCAAGGCTTCTTTAAACATGCAGTAGTCAATGTAAGGAATACATAGAAGAAGAAACAAAGTCCTAATCCTTTCTTTTGACACCACATTGTACTTGATTACTGTGAAAAGATTCATGTCATAAAACAAACAAAGATTTTGGGTAGAGAAGTTTTTGAAAGTGAGTGACTTTTCAGGACTCTGATATCCTTGTGTAATTGAAGACATTTTAAAAACAAGAAGTAAAAGACAAACATGCAAGCAAGAAATTGAAAGGTTTTAATTCATACACATCCCAGTACTTTTAAAATGTAATTAATTCGTCTTTAAGAATTCTTGATTATGCATTTAATTATATATGATACTTATATACAATTTGTAATTATTTTCATGCATATAAACTCAGTATTCTGTCTTTAAAGTGGTCTCCAAAAATAATGCATTCCTTCAGGTAACTCCCTCACCTCTGGGGTTATTTTTCAGGTAAAGGCGCCAGGGGTTAAATTTCCTTTCTGTTCATGACAAACCCATATAAACCATGCTGCTATGGAACTGTATCAATTTTCACCATAATTCCACATTATATTATTCCAGAAAAACTTACCAATTCTGTATCTCCACTTCCTTTTTTCACTGCTCTGTCTCACTTGCATCATGTAAGGGGATGATTACACAATAAACCAGCTGAAAGCCAAAACAATTTGGATGTATTTAAGTTCAGGGAGATTCATTCACCAGTATAATTTGTAACATTGCTACTTTTTGGAAGAGGAAGGAATTAGCTATGCTCTTCACAGTAACAGAGCCAAGTTGTTCCAGATTCAACAGAATATGAAACAGAGATGTTTGTTGTCATGGATTATAATTATGAAAATTAGGAAGGTGGGGTTTTTTAAGACCTTGTCTGTTCAAGGGAAAAAGCCCTAAATAAATATTACATTCCCCCAGAAATTATGTTCATACATTACTACCATGTCTTAAAAGAAAGAAAAAATTATGAGAAAAACACCTTCTTAAAGAAAAAAGTTGAAAGAGCTATTAAAGGGTATTTGACTTTACCTAACACTTAACTGTTTTACTTGAGCTAAAAAAAATTATTTCCCATTGATGGCATGACTAATCTCACTCAATATTATAAAAAGCATAGCTTTAAAATGAGGATCTAAATTAATCAGTGATATGTAGAATCATAGAATGGTTTCCTTTTGAAGGAACCTTAAAGATCATCTAGTTCCAACCCTGTAGCCTTGGGGGTTCCTTCCTTCCTTTCACTAGACCAGGCTGCTCAAAGCTCTATCCAGTCTGGTCATGAACACTTCCAGGGACAGGGAATCCACAACTTCTCTGGGCAACCTGTTTCATTGCCTCACCACCCTCACAGTAAAGAATTTCTTCTGTGTATCTAACCCGAATTTGTCTTCTTTCGGTTTGTGCCTGTTACTCCTTGTCCTATCTCCAGTTCCTGATGAAGAGTCCTTCTCCAGCTTCCCTGCAGGGCCTTTTCGCATACTGGAAGGCTGGTACAAGATATCTATGCAACCTTCTCCAGGCTGAACTCTCCTCAATCAAGAATTTAAAGGATATAGAGGGAAAGCCATATGAAGAGTGGCTGAGGCCACTTGGTCTGTTTATCCTGTAGGAGACTGAGGGGAGATCTCACAGCAGTCTCCAGTTTCCTTACAAGGGGAAGAGAAGGAGCAGACACTCATCTCTTCCCTGTGGTTCCCAGTGGAGTTCTGTCAGGGGAGGTTTAGGTTGGATATTACAAAAATTTTCTTCACCTAGAGGGTGGTTACGCACTGGAATAGGCTCTCCAAGGAAGGTGTCACAACCCCAAGCCTGGCAGAGTTCAAGAAGTGTACTGACAGTGCTCTCAGGTACATGGTGTGAGCCTTGGAGTTGGTGCTGTGCAGGGCCAGGAATGGGAGTTGATGACCCTTCCAGCTGAGGATATTCAATGATTCTATGATAACCTTCTCAGCCTGTTCTCTGACCTTCTCCAGTCCTCTTAGCAACTTTGTGGCCTTCCTCTGAACTTGCTCCAGCTGTTCCATCTGCTTGTGTTGAGGGCCCCAGAACTGTACACAGTGTTCCAGGCGAAGTCTCATGAGAGCAGAGTAGAGTAAAGAATCATCTCCATCAACCTTTTAACCAGTCTTCTTTGGATGCAGCCCAGGGCACCACTGGCTTTCTGGGCTGTGAAAGCCAGAAACACACTGCTGGCTCATGTTGAGTTTTATTGTCAGCTGCCCCCCACCAAGTTCTTCACAGGGCGGCTCCCAAACACCTCTCTGCCCAGCCTGTGGGTGTTCCTGGGATTGCCCTGACCCATGTATAGGAGCTTGCACTTGGCCTTGTTGGACTTCATGATGTTTGCACAGGCCCAGCTCTCCAACCTGTCCAGTCCCTCTGGATGCCATCCCTTCCTCTCTGACATGTCGACCACCCCACACAGGTCGGTGTCATCAGTGAACTTGCTGAGGGTGCTCTCGATCCCACTGTCTGTGTCACTGACAAAGATACTGACCAGCACTGGCCCCAGGACCAACTCCTCAGGGACACCACTTGTCACTGGTCTCTGCATGGACATCGAGCCATTGACTGCAGCCCTTTGCATGTGGCCATCCTGCCATTGCTTTATCCACTTTATGCTCTGTCCATATATCCATATCTTGGTGACTGATTAGTAATTATAAAAATAGCAAGGAAAAATCTGAATTTTTACTCAAGTAGCAAGGTGTGAAAGATGCAGTCTCATGAGTTACATGATTAAGTACTGGACACAGTTTACAAGAAATCCCTTTACACGCACATTAGTGCTTTGGATTGCATCTAAATGTGTGCATTTGTTTTAGACACAAATTCTGTTTTCTGTACCACTGCTTTAAGGGTAACAATATGAATTAATTTAGTTTAATTTTTAGCAGCTATAGAGGTAAGGTGAAGGCCTGTGCGGAGTATAATATAGTGCTAAAGTATTAAAAATGCTATCCAAAATGATCACAGAAGACCTCTTGTATGCAAAAATATTTTTTAAAGTTATTCTTTAAAATATATTGAAGTTAATCACTAGCTGTTTTGAATTTACAGATGGTACTGGGCATTGACAACAAATGACTAGATTAATTAGCAGCACCTGATAAAAGGGAAAGTATCTGTTTTAATGAAGATTCTGAATTCCAAATGTTTTTTAAAATGTGACTATTTCTATAAACAGATGGACACTTGACAGGGAATTTGCAGCAGAAATTCTTTGGATACACTGTACTAATGCTAAGCATAAACACAAATGTATAGGGGAAAAAAAGGAGCGCTCACCTGTCCTTCCAGGCAAATTTTACAGAAAGCAAAACATGCTTTTATATTTCAATGTTACTGTAACTAGCTTGTGAAAAAATAACTATGATGCCATATTCTTATAATTTGGAAACTTGCTTCTAAATAAATTCTCTCTATTTTATGGAGGCAAGTATTACCAAGGTTAGAAGTTTGGAAGACCAACCAGCAACCAGCTCTGCCTTGGCTGAGCATACTGTGAATTTGAGGACTTCTTTGTGCAAAGAAACCGCCTGGCATTGCTTCTGTAGGAGAGAGGTTTTGTGAGCCTGTAGCTGTTTCTGAAGGGTTGCTCCCCACTGGTGACACTGGCCTGTGATGACTGTTTCTCAGTATAGGCAACTGTAAATAATGCTTGTATTGCAATGTGAAGGTAATGTTATATAAATTTTCATGTTCTCTTCGTGGTATTACTTTGGATATCAGAGTTTTTTGGATGGAGAAAGAGCAATATGGCTAGGGTGCTATATATAAAAAACAACTCTTAAGTAAAAAAGTGTTCACGATTACAGAGCATATTTTAACTGACTTTAGATATGGAAAGACATAGTAGAGGGGAAGATAGATGCCAGTGTATTACATACTTAAGTCTTGATAATCCATGAACACCTCAAATTAGTGAATTTGTCTATTTCTTAAACAAAGAGGTAAGACAGTCATTTATTCTCTACACTCTAAAATAATTTGAGGTTTATCAGGGAAATAACTAAGGCAAAAAGAAAAGTTTAGGTCTAAATTGTAATACTTTCTATATAATAAAAACCTGTTTGTGAACAGTTGCTCTACTGCAAACATCTGCATAGATTAAGTGAACATGATGATTTTTATTTTTTTTTTAAGAAATAGGTGTTGCTTTGCAAAATAAGTGTTGAATCTGGAGAAATGAGCTTAATACACCATTACAGTGTAAAATTATGAGGAAAATAATCCTCAGGGCATACTTTGGAGAGCAAACTGTGATGTGGGATTAGGAAAAGCACTGCAAATAGCAGTATCAGAGTCACACGGGGACAGAGGGAAAGGAATAAAAAGCAGCTGAAAGTGAGGGAGACAGCATGAGAGGTGATTTTACTGTTTTCTCAAGAACAAAAGAAGTCCTGCAGGTGGGTAAGGATATGCCAAAAGCCAATATAGTATCCATATCTGGAGGAAAATACAGAAAAATGTTCTTCCTCTGCAAAAAGCGTATGATAGTTTGTTTACCATTTTTTTGTAGTTATAATAGAAAGTTGGCAGATTATTTTATATGATATCTGTGCAGAGGGAAAGACTGGAATGCAGACAGAGGACATTTGTGCTTGTAGAAGGTAACTCTTGAAGGAGTTTAGCAAGTTGTTGTGCTGTATTATTTCTGGAGATTTCAGTTGTCCTTTTTTCGGAAGAAGCTCTAACTATTCACAGACTTTAAAGAGCAGTGGCCAAATGCAGTACAAATAGTTCAGGCTGCTTTATTATCTGTGTTATGACCTTAAAGAGCATAATTTTTAAGTGTTTTTTCAAGAGTTCAATGGCTGCTTCATGCTACAGCCACTGTTGAGGTGATGCTTTCTGAAGAAAAACAATGTTGAAGAAGAAGTGGTTTGAGTTAAAAAAAACCTTTTAAAATATTTTATTACCCAGTTCTGGAAACTGCATTTGTTTTTCCTTGTCCTACTTCATTCAAGATTACAGGAAGTAGAAGATGCTAATAGAGAAGGTTTTTATATATATATTGCTTCAGAAATTAATGTTAACCATGTAATAGAGAAGTTGCTGCTACCCAGCTTTTTTGAAAAAAATCTGAATTATTGAAAGAGGAGTTTAATTACCTCAACAAAAGCTGCTATTAGTGAAGCTGACATTTTCCAAGTCTAAAACGCTTTGCTTTTTCTGCTTTGTTCTCCTTGCCAAAACATGAGGGATTTTGAAATGGGAGGTGTTTCATTGACCAACATCAGAATAATCAGATTAATACCTAGTGTCTGTTACTTTTAGAATGCATATATGAGCTGATGGTGGATAGGATCAGTAGGTAACAGAGCTTAAGACAGTGCATATTTTCAAAAGACAGCAAAAAGTAATCTTAGTCGTCAATCTCTTTGATTCAGGAGTTTTAATATCAGTGTAATATGTTAGGTTGAGTAATTAGTGATTTGATATTAAAATGTATGTAAGCATTAGATGCATTTCAGGAAAATGGTAATTGTTGGGAATGTATCTTCACGCAAATTACACCAGCAGGAGGTATATGTGTGATAAAACCAGTGATGCAGTGTAGGGTAGTTTTATTTCTGATTGACATGTTTGAAGGGTAAAGCTTAGGAAGTTACTAATAGTGGTGAAACAAGAAAGTAATTTGAATACACACCTTACTGCAGAAATTGTGCTACTCATGTGCAGTGTGCAGGCCTAGTAAAAAGCTAATTATGTGTGAAGATCGTGTACTTATTTGTATCTACTCTTGAGTCTTTTCTTTTTTTGCTGTTAGGAAGGTACACAATGAATGAACATTGTAGAACCTGTTCTTATGAATAAACTTTACAACCTTGAAATTTGGAAGAAGAACCTTTGCCAAGCAGAGTTACCAGCAATCCCACAGCTTTATTTGTACCCGGTTGCAAAAGCGAATGGGAGAGTGTAGTTATGGGAGCTGCAGTGATATTAAATAAGAAATGTGTTCAGGTTCAGACTAAAGATGGGGAGACTTGAGACCCAAAACAGAGAAATACCTTTTTCCATCTGAAAAAAACATAGTTAATCTACTGATAAATCTCTTAAAGAAATAGAATGTCAGAACTAAGAGGCAGCTGTGCAAGCACTGAGGTTGATTAATTAGGGGAAAGTTCTGTATCACCAGCTTTTCTAGATCAAGTATTGAGAGAAGTCCTCTTGCGGGCAGAGTGACCAGGGACACACATTCCTCTAGGACATGTTAGCATTGAGGTAAGGAATACAGAAGGAGCCAGCAAAGAGTGTTGTTCTTAACTGTGATCTAGAATTGTTTAGCATCTTCGTATTTGAAAACAAAAATTCAGTCATGGTCTTGTAACCAGGAGCTTTATTTCTTATGGAAATAATAAGCTGTTGATGCAAGGGTGAAAGGAGCCAGGTAGGAGGCTCCAAGTATGTATTGTGCCTTCTTGGATGGAATGATTCCAGAGAAAGCTCTTGCTATTATATTTAGAACTAGTTCTGTTATATATAGAACTATAGAATAGTTCTATATTTGGAACTATTTAAAACTATCTTAGAACCGGTCCTTAGGACCAGGACCTCTGAGAGGAAAAAGAAAGAAGAGACTGCTACTGAATAAGCTTCTGGGAGCTGAGGTCTGTGTCCCTTCTTACTGAGGTTTGGTCAGATCTACAGTAGATCTGATCTACAGTAGCAGACTTGTCACTGCAGCTTCTGCAAGCAGTAGGCTGCTGAAAAGCCTTCCTTGGTGTTGGTAGATGAAACTGTTGTAAAATTAAATGAAATTTGATAAATTGACTGCAGCATACCAAGTTCACTCTGTAACTGACTGTCCTATGATATTTTTTTCTGCTCCTCTTTCTTTCCCATTTCTGAAGTTTGCTTAGCTGTGACAAGGTGTTCTCTAACACATGGAGTGCAGTTTTGCTGTGACCTGCTCTCTTCTTAAGACACTCTTTTTAGATAAAATATTTTGAATTTTTATCAGTCATTTGTACTTGAGTGCTGTTGAAGGTCCAGTTTCTCCTGCTTTGAAAGCAAGTTTGTAGTCCTGATGCTTAATATTGACAAATTCTTTATCTGCTACTCTGTATTATTCTCACTGAAGGACAAAGTGACAATATTTCTGTTGGCCTTATCCTTTACGTAAATAGTGGTCAAGGTGTTGAAGCTGTGAGGTAGCTTTAGGTTATTTCTACGTTTTCCCAACTTATCATATCCGAAATATGGGCATCTTTGGGTGAGAGCTTTTCCTTTCCAGAGTTGCCAATAATAAGTATGCGTTTTGGTTTTCTATATTTGTTTATTTAGCAAAACATTGGTAGCACCAAGTTTTGGACCTTCACTTTTTGTACTGCAGTGGAGAGATACAAGCAAGAGAATTTGGCAAGTGCACACAGAATATTTATCTCTGGGAAAAAATACCCAGGATTTGCCTCCTGATGTGTAACTTTTACAAATGAATTGAAGATGGGAAGAATTTTCTTTGGTGTTCCATATGTGGGTGATGGTGAAATCTTCTAGTAATGATAAAATTTTTAGTAACTTAATAACATAGTAATACTTATGTAATAGTTTTGACTGCCAAAAATATGTATCCTATATCCAATGCTAGTGGTTTTAATACTTTCTTCTAATTAGGACCTTTTCCATTTAAGATGATAAGCCTATTTGATGCTACTTGTTCTTATTTCAAAAGGAGGAAAACAGTGCATGTTTGGTAAGAATCCATTGTTGCAGGTGTTTGTTTATATTATGTTTGTACAGATATTAATTGCTTTGCATGGATTTTCATTCTGCTTTTGTGCAAAGTAGAAAATGTATGTCTGTCTTACCTTAGTGGAAATAAAAGTTTAGAACTGTTGCTAACCATGAGTTGATACAATGAGATTAAGATTTTCAAATCATTCTTGCCGTAGCTAGGTGACTATAATTAGGGTAAAGCAGTTGATGAATTCTGCAGTAGGCTGTAACTTGCATCACAACTGTTGTACCTATTTCTCTGTAAATTATATCTGGAAAGATCTGAAATGCTGACAGTTCAGCATCAGTCATCATTGATGACTTGTGAGGAAGTAAATCTCAGGCAAACTGTTTATCCAGAGAGTTAATTCTCTAAAGCAAAGTGGTTTTGTCACAGGTCCTCCCTCCACACCCGTTTCCCTCATGTCCTGTACGGAAAAGCCTTTTTACAAAGATGTGCTTTCTGATTGTGATCTGCACTTTTGAATATGTCATAAAGGAGTTGCACATACAGTGATTAGTTTGTTTAATGTAGGTATGAGATATAAAACTTTCTGAAATGCTTTTTCAGGAGGTGGCTGTGCAGTCGGGCATGGCATGCACCATAGCTGTGATTCCCTGGAATCACTGGCATTGATGAGAATGCAGTAATTAAACTATTTTGTCTATTGTCTTTGCTAAGACCATGAAAGGATGTAAAACGTCAAGCTGGTAAGAAATAATGAACTTCACTGGGACAATTGTAATTTTATAGGCAACTTGATTAGAAATTTATATAGAGGGTAAAAAAAAATGTGAATTACAATCCACAGGCCACTGTATTAATTGAATGTTACAGATAGCCTCAAAGTTAGCTCTTGCATAACTTGTGTCCAGGAATCCTAAAGGAATGGACAAGTTAAGTGCATTAGTTCCTTGTGGGACTCCTGCTCATAGACATGAATGTGTTCCAACCTCACTGCACACACTGCTGCCTCCAAAGGAAGTTGGGAGTGGCTGTGGGTTGAAAAATGATGATCCTGTATGAACTCATCCTGCTGGTCCCAATTGCCTGAAGACAGTTGAGTTGATGGACTCTGTATTTGTCAGGCCTTGGGCCTGATGAGGTATCATCCCTTATCACAGAGCTGTCACAAATGCAACACAAAAGCTGCATCATCTGCTGTAGCTAATTTGACAGAAAGGCAATAATCTCCCCACATCTGATCCAGGTTTATTTTGTACAGCTCTGGCTTCCAGAACAATATATATGTAATACAGCCCTCACCAAGGCCAGTCCTGTACTGTACAGACACTCTGGTCAGTCATGCCATAAGGATGCAGCAGCTCAGTTTACAGCAATTCATCGACTGTTAATCCAATCAGTCTGTTCTGCTAATCAAATCAGTCAGCTCTGGGAGCATGTGGCAGCAGGCTTATGTGTGCTCTCCCAGGCTCCTGTCAATGGAGCAGCATGGAGCTGCAGTGAAGATGAACACTTGGATTTATATGATAGCCTAGTGTAATTTTTTAATGATGCTGTTTGAACTTAAACCATACAATATTGGTGTTTTAATCTTGTTTTTGATACAGATTTTGATATTCCAAGTGTATGTGTTAAGCTGTTTTAAAAATTTCCCTGCTGGTGCAGTGAGCAATATTCTGACTTGGCCTTAAGTCATCCTATGGGCAGTTATGTATTTTCTAATAAAATGTGTACATTTAAGATTTTAGTGCACATTTTACAGATCTTCAGGTGTGTTTTGGCGTCCTCATCAAATATCTTTTTGAATAACTGTTTTCCCAAAACTACTTTAAGCGAAACATGTCACTTAATGGTTTTTGTGTGGTATGCTTCTATTCATTAGTTGATTTTTTTAATGTAGAATGCTTTTCTTTTATTTATAATGAGTAGTATTTGAATACTGTTTATCATTGACTTCTGGAAGATTTTTATAGATGGAAGATACAATCACTTGTAAACATTGCTGATTGCTTATGAGGGATCATTTAGGTCCCATTTGTGTTTGAAATAGTTTCCAATTTAAGAAAGGGTGACTGTTCACTTGTAGTGCATACGTATGTCATGTAAAACTTGAATTTATTCTAGCTTTCTGTCTCTGATTTGGGGAATATCTCCAGTAGTAATTTGACTCCACTGGAGAATATCAGTAGAGTGAAGCAGTTGGTGCTGTGACCCCCACCTCTACATACTCTGGTGTGCAGCACTTTTATTTTGGACTAGATTTAGTGGAGCCTCTCAGGATCAAATATCCAGCCACTACATGTATTGAAACTCTTCAGAGGTGTTACTTGCTTGGATCTTTGTGACCCCTTAGGGGTTGAAGTGTGACAGATGCATTGGTACATTTCCATTTCCAGTTTATGTTTCTCAGTAAAGAATCCACATCCTGTACACCAAAACTGGTCTGTGAATAAAACCATTCCACAGTAAGCAGGAATAGTGCAGAGGAGGGAAGGATTTGCTTCCAAATTGCGCTACTGCTCTGAACAAAACCAGTAATGTAAACATAGCCTTCAGCTATCAGAAAAGGCCTTCTATATTTCACAGACTACAGATAGAGTATGAAGTCCAATAGATTCTATTCTGTAAACTTTAAATTAATTTAGCCTGACATGAATGTGAAGACATGATAGGAATGCACAATGGATTTATTATAAACAAGGCTATACTCATTGAATATTTACATGCCCACACATTTACATGTGTTTATTTTGGTCTTTCTGGTTTTTGTTGTTTCCCACCCACCCCCCACCCCCCAACAGATGTAGCTTTAGTTTAATTTCTTCAAATGTTCAAAGTATGATCTTTTTAATAAATATACATATACAATGACTGACAGCATGCCTTATGTCAAGTTTACAAATGTGCCCAAATTATAGTGCTTTAGATTGAGAATGTTGTTTTGAATTTCATGCTTATTTTTATTGACCTAAGCTAAAGAGTTTTCATCAGGGATTAAGAATGCATGTCCTCTTCCTGACAGTGAGGTTACTAGACCAGTCCAGCCTATAGGTGTGTGTTTGTCCTCTGCTGAGAGTTGCGGTCCTCTTAGATGTGTCAGAAAATACCGCATACGTGGCTGCTTTCCAAACCAGTTATTTCAGGATGCCTACATTAACTCAGGTATTCTTAATATCTAAACCAGGTCACTTTGACAGACCTACATTAGGGAATAATTACAGAAGAAGGTGTGCTGACAGATGGGGAGGAGCTGTTGTCTCTGAGTATAGGACAGGGAGGAGTTGCAGTGTTGCCATTTTCACCTGGTGCAGCTGTACCAGACAGCACTTCACCCTGCAACCATATATTGCTTTTGTTTGTTTGTTTGCTTGGTCGTTTGTTGGGAATTTTTTTGAGTGTAAGTTCTGTATAATTTGCTAACAAAAGCAGTTAAAATTCTCAGGGAGGGAGAACAAGCATGAACCAGTTTTACCACATTCATGGAAAGAAGGGAAATTTACCATTTTACAGATGGGAAATCTCAGGTATAGTTGTGGTGGGTGCGATTAAAATTTGTGCATTTCAGCATTGGATTATACTGCTGAGCAGCTCATTGTTTTACGGTCAGTTCTTCTGCTGCATGAGTTTTTGAGTGTCATTGATCAGTACCTCCCAGGTGGGGAAAATGATAGCTTAGCTTGCTAAAATAAGCTGGAGGATGTTATTTTTTGGCCATTCGAGTAGTTTGTTTGATAGCTTTCCCTCGCACCTGTTTTATCTTCTTTTAATGTTATTTTGTATTTTGTTGTGATTCTTCTACAATACTTGAAAATTAACCATTAATGGCAAATCCTGCAGTACAGAACATTTTAGTCTCTAAAAATAAGTACCACCCCATGGCACAGGGCATGTGTCACTATAGAAATGGTAGTTGTCACAAAGAACTAGTCAGCTTTTCTAGTGTGATTATGGCAAAGGGTGTACCTTGCTCTCAGCTCTGGATGAGAAACCCTTATGTAGCTGTTATCATCAGCAAAAATACTGAGGTAGAATATTCCTGAGCACTTTTTCAAGTGCTTCTAGGAGAGTCAGACTAACCAAACTGAGTTAATCCAAAAAAAGGAGTCCCTCACTATAGCTCTGAAGCTGCATGATAAATTGTGTATCATTGGTTAATTGTTGTAATTTTTGTGCTGTAAATAAAACAAAAAATGTATTCAAGAAAAAATAAAGGGTCACAAAAAAAATCTTTTTAATCAAAAAGAGAACTGTCAAACTAGGTTTTGTTGCAGGCTTGGACAATACAGCTAAATATAACTGCTTTCTTTATGCATTTCTGCTTGCTCCATAAATCATCAGGTTAAGAATGGATTTTGTGTCTCCTGTTCTAGAGTTCATCTGTTATCTCTGCAAGGTACCTGTTTTTTTGGATGAGAGGGATGGCTTCCTGCTTGAAAAGGGCATGTCCTTAATGGGTGGCCTTTCAGTATAGAAAGAGAGTGGTAGAACTTTGTGCTCAGTAATTGATGCTGCTCGTTACAAAGATTTCGTACTAGAGAATAAAAAAACCTTGGTAGTAGAGACCTTCCTCTGAGAATCGTGCTCTTAAAGTCTATTTTAGAAGGTCAGGAGAGGCAGAGAGGATCAGCAAGACCATCAGTAACTGCTTTTTTGACAAGATAGGAAGTTTGATTAATGAGTTTGTTCTTAGTTTTTAATTTAACATTTCTGATTTAATATTTGAAGGTCTTTTTACTCAGTCTCTACTAAGATTGAAGGCATGTTTCTCCACTGTGACTTTCTTCAACTCTTGGAGTTGCGTTTTCTTGTAAGGTGTCTTTAAATAGTTTAGTGGAAAAACAAGTTTCATTTTTGTAGCTGCATTTTTTAATCCCAGTAACTACTAGAAGGTTAAATAATCAGAATAAAAATATTTTTAATGTATTTTAAGATTTTAAATAAAATTTGGACAATTTATATTGCATGTGTCTCTACAGAATGCATTGAACTGATTAACAAGGCAAAGGTGGAGCTTGCTTGTATTTGATTCTTATTTTTCTGTTGATTTGGGTGATTTTTAAAGACCTATGAAGACAGAGCTAAGCAACATCCTGATGACACAGTACAACACCTGGAGGGTGTCACATGCAGTTGTAGGATATGTCCTTTTATTGCTGCTAAGATTACAATAATTGCAATCATTTAACCTTACTGTTGAAAACCAGGGAGTACATTAGGATAGCATGCCACGTGTAAAATTGAGAGGCACTGTTTTAAGAAAATCTGTTGTCAGCAGTCATGTGATTTGGTAATGAATCATATATGTACCATATATGTACGCTGTTTCTATGTGCACCATACATACTTGTATTTTTCCTCCCATCCTTCTAAACTGTTCTGTAGACATTCTGTTTGGTTAATGCCAGTCCAGTAAATGTCACTCTTTCTTCAGAGGTTCTTCTGAGTAGGTGTGATCTTGGCTTTTATGCATGGTTTTTGTTCATGATGGGCTGGGAGTTGAATTAATAATAGTCCAAACCCCAAACATGTGCCTTTTTTTTTTTTTTTTCAATTACCAAAAAGAAGAGAGTGATGAGCAAGAAAGCTGTATCAGTTCCATAACTGAAGTGAACTGGGATGGAGAATTTACCAGAAGAATCAGCCTGGGAGGAAAAAGGAAATATAAAGGGAAAACCCTAAGACTAGCCTTGAACTTACCTCTTTTTCTGTAAAAGAATTCCCTTTCCACAGGATTAGCATGATTGGCATAAGTTTTAGTCCGAGGCATGAGCCTCTGTCCCTGCAGCTGCTGCTGTCTGCTGCTGTCTGCCCTGTCTGCTTTACCCCAGTGCCTGAATTCCTCCAGCCTGTGGGTCCCACATGCAGTTGCAGAATGTGCATGCTTAATACTTGTAACATAAATATCATCTCTGTTTGCAGATAAGTGAGGCATGGTAATTTGTTCAAGTATGTGTATCAAAGGCTGTGGCAAAAACAAATTCTCTATTTTCATCAGAATCCTCTAAAAAAATTGTCTGAATTTTCCCCAGTTCCTAAGCTGTTCTATATTGTCCCTGGTAGCTAAAGGTTAGCTCAGTGTAAGTGAGAGATTCTCACATATGCCTTATGCTAAGCAAGCAAATTATTCAAACAGTATCAAATTGATAAGTTTGGTAAGGTAAACACACTGTATTTATACAGCATATTTAAACATGACTTCTATATTGAGAGAGGGAAATCATGTCCACATTGAGGTTAGTGCAAGAGCTTCTCGGAGGCCAGTGCTGATTGTCAATTTTAATATGTCATATTCAGATTCTTGGGCATGCAAAATACTTAGTGAAGAACAGTTTTGGGATTCTGGAAGATGTTTTTGAGATAAAAGCAACCGTCTAAAGTTTGAAGTGAGGGATTTTCAGTCAGCAGTGGAAGACTATAATAGTATAGAGCTGCAATACAGAATTACAAAACTACAAGACTATTTTATATTCTCTCTACACTTAACAAATTACTTATGTGCAGGTCATTCTCTTGAGTTGTATATCTGCCCATGCCTAATGCTTACTTTTGCTTTTAACAGGTAGAGAGAATTGTTGACAAGAGGAAAAACAAGAAAGGAAAAACAGAGTATTTGGTGCGATGGAAAGGATACGACAGCGAAGATGATACTTGGGAGCCAGAACAGCACCTTGTCAATTGTGAGGAATATATACATGAATTTAACAGACGCCACAATGAAAAGCAGAAAGAAAGCACATTAACCAGGACAAACAGGACCTCTCCAAATAATGCCAGAAAACAAATTTCTAGATCTACCAATAGTTCTTTTTCAAAGACATCTTCTAAATCTTTAGTTATGACTAAAGAACACGAGTCAAAAAATAGTCAACTTTTTTCTGCCACACAGAAGTTCCGGAAAAACAATTCACCATCGCTTTCTGGACGTAAAAATATGGACCTTGCAAAATCAGGTATTAAAATCCTAGTGCCCAAAAGTCCCGTTAAGAGTCGGACAACAGTTGACGGATTCCAGAATGAAAGCCCAGATAAAATGGACCATATAGAGCAGGATCAAGAAGATTCTGTAGCACCAGAAGTAGCAGCAGAAAAACCTGTGGGAGCTTTGTTAGGACCTGGTGCAGAGCGTGCTAGGATGGGGAGCCGACCAAGGATACATCCATTAGTGCCACAATTACCAGTGCCAGTATCAGCCACAATTGCATCAGCATTAACAATAAATGGAAAAGGTAGGTGTACGGGTCGTCATTTTGGTAGTGATTTTTCATTTGACTGGGGTTTTTTTTGCTGTTGAGATGCAGACAAATTACCCACTCTGTTTCAGCCATGCTAAATCAAGTCTGGAGAACTTCACTTTATTTTACATAACTGTATAACTACAAAGCCATTTGGAATTTTACCAGGTTTTGGTTTCCTTGCAGAGATTCATTGGTATTTGTGTTTTCAGAATCACCATAAGATACATCTGTGTTTGCCTTGACATTGTGTGGTACACATATTTAGTGTACCATTTCCAGATACTACATCATTGCTTTAAGTTTATTTAAATAGGTCAAATTTGATATGAATATTAGAAACATTAATTATGGGAAGAGATGAATGGTGTGAGCAGGGATTCTTCGTAACAGTTTATATATCTTTTTTGTTATAAATATTGCCTGGAGAAAAAGCAGTGAGAGTAATGTTGCTTAAAAAACCAAAGTTAATAAGCTTTGTGTCTGTGAAAATTTGAACCAGTTGTGGAAATACATATGCCTTCTGCCTGGATTAAAATTTGTTTTCATTATATTTTATCAATATTTTGTTGTTTATACCTCATTTGATATTAAGGAGTGGTGTCAGGCTTGCTGATATCTCAGTAGATCACTGATGAATTTGTACTGTAGATTTTGTGACACCAAAGTAACCCAAACTGCTCTTCTAGGAGGGAGCTTTGTCCCCCATCCAGCTGAGATCCTTGTTTAAGATTTCTTTGTCCTTCTTGTTGTGCCCCAAACCTTTGTTCTTCCCTGACAGACTCAGTTGTGTGGTTACAAGGGTCCTTGTAAGCATGCATTTGAAGCTAAATTTCCAAATTTAAAATTTCAAGTAAAGACTGTGCCCTCAAAGAAAATGCAGCAGGTCAAATGTGCAGGTGTGCTATTGATGACGGCTTGCTGGAAAAATTGTCTGGAATTTTTCAAGGACTGGGCCTGCCAAAAAACACACTTAAAGACGCTGTATAGGGAAAAACTGCACTGAAGACTTCGGGAGAGTTTGTGTTGGGTACCCCACTCTTGCTTGCATTAGGATTTTCCAAAAGAGCAGCTGCAGCCAGAGAGGTTGAGAAGTGGTGGACAAGGGAGGAATGTGTTCCTGGAGCTGCAGTGTCAGGTCATGGACCAACCCATTTTGCTGCAGATGAACTAGGTAACCATGGTAATGCACACATGAATGCCAGGAATATCTCTTGCTTTGCATGGGCTAAAGAAGGAATGCAAATCTCAGAGGATGTAAACGATGCTGAAGGGAAGATGCAAGAGATGCCAGGATGAGTGTTCTCTGTGTAGGTAAGGTAGAGGAGTTTTCGCATGGGATGGTTTTATGATAATTAATAGGCATTTTGGTATGGTATGGTTCCTAGTGAAGTGATTGATAAATTCTGCCTTTAGTGTCTTTTTTTTTTTTGCATCATGGCATCCAGGAAAAATACCTGGGACGTGAAGGACCTTTTTGGGTAGATCAGATTAAGTTGTTCCTACCAGTCTCTCACTTTGGTAATAGTGGTATGGCAAGGGCCCAGTCATAGGGCATCAAATGGAGGCAGAGAGGCCTGCAGAGGAAAGGGAGTGACACAGAAGGTGTTAGGTGAGATACCTTCCTGTTCCACTGCGGTGTGAAAATTTTCTCAACTGCCACCACCTCCTTCAACACTTCCTAGGCATTTGTCTCGTCAACTAACAAGGAAAGCTATTGACTGGCTCTAGGGATGATGGCAATAGGAGTTTTCTCACACTTACGTGTTCATGAGATCCTGAGGTGTAGATCAAAAAAGGAGAGCCAAGGAGATAGTCACAATACGTGGTTGATGAAACATACACAATATGTTCCGCCTTCTGTCTGCTGCTGGAGGCTTATCAGTGCATTAACTGAGGTTTTCCCTATCGTCCCTGATATACCACTGCCAATCCCCAAGCTGAGCTGTGCAGTCTGCTGGGAAATGGATGCTAAATGTCCATATTTATTGGGATTTTATTTGTTCATTTGCAACACTTTCGGGGGTAACCATCCAATCATGCAGTATTTCTGTGATTATAAAACTTGGAAAAAAAGTTGCAGAAGAAAAATACTTTGCACTTTTATCTGACATCAGTCTATTGTCCTGACTTTTCAGGATTTCTTTGATGTATCTTCCTTGTGGAAGCCCAGGCTCCAGCTCAGCCATTATGCATGGCCTGAGTGGATTTATTTAGGGAGAAGCAATGAGAGACAGCCTTGTCTTCTAGAGCTCTCCTGGCCTTGGAGCTTCCTGAGCTGACACATTTGCTGTCTTTTCACTCCTTGAAGATGCACTCTTCTCCTTGTTGTTTTTTATTTTTAACTTCACACTGCATCTCATTAAAAGTGTAGTAAATAGGTGCTTCCCTCCCCTGCATGGGGCTGCTGCAGTTCAGGATCCTGTTTTGCTCCTTACTCAGGACATTCCTTCAGTCTTAAATGGACACCTCATCACATTTTCAGCACGACCTTGGGAATCATATATCATGAGGGGTATTCATTGCATAGAAATGTGTCTTTGTGTGCACCAGATCTAACATATTAATAATAACTGCCCACCTCCTCCACATACACCTTCTGTCAATTTTAAGAATTCCTACTACCACTTGGAAGATGCTGTCTAGAAGACAAAACCATGTTTTGAAAAGTAAATTCTTACTTGAGCTGGTTTAGGAATTTTTAATCAAGATGGTTTTGTTGGTAAACTGAATTAGTCAAAACAGAAATCACTAATCATAAAGCATAATTTTGAAAGAGTCTAGAAAAAGACATATTACACTTCCAAAAAATTTTAGACGGGTTTTAAAATTAAAACTGAATTACATTTGTTGAAAGTAATATTGGAAAAATAATTCAAGATTTTAACATGAAAACAGTGCTCCTGATTTTGAGTATATTGCTATGACTTCTTGAATAGTGTGACTCAGGTTGATCTTTAAGTCCTACCTCAGGATGGTGAAACTCCTCAGTGTTTAGTCTGTTATTTGTTTGTTTTCCCCAGCCTTATTTTACCTTTTTTTTTTTTTGTTTAATTTTTAAGAGAAGTGCATACCAGAAATCCCAGAGACGTGTATGTGTATGAAAATACCATGACAGCCATTACTAGGAGATACTAGTGTCATTGTAGCACCTAATCCTTCTTTTTCTGAGACAAACTTCAGTGGTGCAGTTCATGTTCCAAAATCTTGCAGTCTCAGAAAAGGCAATCATCAAATAACTGTATAAATGTATGGGAGTTCTGAGGAATAAAATAACAGTAATGTTTACTCTGGGAGCTGGTGGTCTCAGCACACTGAAATCAAGCCACTATCAAAAAGAATAGCATTGTGTTGAATGTTCATATTTTAAAGGCTTGGCCTTGAAAACTGACTCAATGGAGTAAAAAATGTACAAGTCTAAGAATTAGGGTGATTTACTGAAGAAGTGAGGACAGATCACTGAATTGAACATTGCTCTGGTTCTGGTATTTTGAAATATATAGTGATTATCAGCTGTTACTAAAAGTTAATAAAAGCAATCCTGAAATGGATGAACAAAATAGACAACACCAAAGAAGTGAAATGTTGTGAAAAAGATGTTGGTGGCAACTACAAGTAAGGCGTATTACTCAAAACTAGGTAAGACAAAAAGTGGCTTTGTGTCTAACAACAGGTTCTAATACCTTAAGTTTCTGAAAATTTCCTTCAAAGTGGTACTGAAAAGTAGCTTTGAAATCTTATTGCAAATGGTTTCAGCATAGAACGGTCGTAATAACCAGGGAAGTTCTGTTTAACACAGTGCACAAGAAGAGAAGCTATAAAGGGAATCTGATCTGTCAGTCACACAGGGCTAGAGAGTTGTCTTGAAATTTTAGAAAGGACCATAAGCCAGGGGAATACCATTTCTTGGCAAATTCTGTTATTTTTTATTCTTGGTAACGCTATAGTTGCTGCAGTTTCTATTCAGCTAGCAATGTCCAGCATGTGGATGTAATTGAGAATAAATGCCACAAGAAGGGAAATTACGGGCAGAAAGGCATGCAAAGCTCCAAGTCTAAAATAAGGAAGAAAATAACATCTAGCTGCATATGTGGTCACAATTAGAATGAGGCAGGCTGGTGCTGGTATTTGGGAAGAGAAGAAATACAAGAAATGCAGTGAATTACATCACTTGTTAGTCAGACAAGCACCACCAGTGTTCACGGAGGCATTAGCATCTCCCTCCTTGCACGTATTAGTTCAGACGAACGACTTGCAGGAGCAGCAAGCTGACAATACAAAGATGCTTGCAGTGTAGCACCCTTCAAGGAACAAGGGTATCTGCTGATTTTTTAGTTGGATAATGGTGCTGTTTTTATCTCAAAACAATGGAATTGTCAGCAAAGAAAAGCAGGCATCAGAAAAAAAACCAAGAAGAAAAGACTGAACTTAAGTTTTGTTTGTTACCTGTTCTCTCCTTTCCCCAGAGCAGCTTATGGGATTAAAACCCACCAATTTGGAAAAATAAAAATCCACTCAAAACACCAAAGGAAAATAGTGTCTGTTTGGTTAAGTGTCTGATAGCTTTAGTCTCAAAAGGAGTCAAGCAAGCATTCAAGGGATTATGGAGGTCACTGGAGCTGAGGAGAAGCATCCATTCTCAATGCAATACCCAGCCCTGCTGAAAGGAGTTCAGTCCCTCCCTATTCATTAGGGTGAGGGAAGCTCACACACTTCCAGATTCTCCAGGTTGCTTTTTCACCTGTGCCTGTGTGTGCCTGGGTGTTGAGCTCTGCATGAGGAAAGCTCCACTGTCACCAGCATAACTGGCCAAGCTCAAGAGTCCCATGGAAAGAGCACAGCACTGACAGAGCTGTGAACCACAGAGTTGTCCAGATGGACCACAAGCCATGCATATAAACCCTCTGAGAAAGCAGAATTAAGAGAAGGTTGAAGAAGTTCATTGCTGTGAGTTTGGAGTACAACAAAAGGAAAGTTGGGATGATGTGTTACAGTTTGTTTGTATTTCTTTTTAGCATCCTGAAAGGACAGGAGCAGCTTTGAGCCCTCCTTTTGTGAGTTGGGAGATTTTTTTTTTGGTTAAGTGGTAAAATGTGATTCAAAAAAAAAAAGCCCTAAGAGTAGAACTTCCTTTTACAGTGTGTTTTGTACATTGCACTTGGATGGTGGCTTGATCTCTGCTGAGTGATCTGGAAAGCAACCAAATATTTTATTAGTGCAAACAAAAGTCTATGAAATAGGTTAAAGTCCTTTGCAAAGCCCTCTTAACTTCTGAAATTACTGGTTAAACTTCTTTTTCAAATGCAGAAGTTTGTAATTTTCTGTCTTTGGTTGTGTATCCATTTAGCAAATCACTAAAGAGTAAAGAGGAAAGCAATTTTCATTTAATCAGGCTTAAAGGCACCTTTGGGTTGCTTTTTTTTTTTTTTTTTTCTCCAGAAGTTGAATTTTGTTTCAATTTTATTTCTTAAGAATTCACATTATTATGTCCCTTATGCACAGTATTGCAACATTTTAACTTAACAGCAATTTTTCCTTCTGTCTTACGATCTCATGTTCTTCAGCTTCTTTACTCTTAACTAAAAATAATCCAAATTGTTTCTAATTTCTTGTTTATCTTGTTTAAGTTTTAAGCAATATGGTAGAGTGCATGCTCTATGTCATGTGGAACACTGATCTGTTACTGTTCTGTTTTTTTGTCTTCCCTCTGCCCTATTGCTTCTGCAGTTTATAGTACACATTATTGTTACTTTACATGGAGCACCAGGGTTGAGACTTGCTGTGAAAATCTCTTATCTTTAGAACCGTATTGGTTTATGTCAACAGATTATCATAATAATAGTAATCAGGATATAAGTGCAGAGTTTGCTTTCATTTTGAGGCTTTATTCCTGAGAAACATAAGGCATAAGTGACTGGTTTCTTTTCTGCCTTCTGCCATTCTCCAGTACTCAAAATGGCGACGTCTCAGTTGGATGCTACATCGATGTAGACTTTTAATTCAGCTGAGCTAGTGTAAAATGTAGTTACTTTGAAAAGAGTGATCCCTTTCCTTTCCCCAGTCCCAGGTATGGGAGATATATTTATATATATGGTTAACCATATGTATATATGGCCTAACCAACTGCTTCTTTAAGGGCAAGCTTATTTTTATCAGCCTTCTGGAAGTGACAGTGAGGTAGAGGATATGTCCCTTGGGAGGGAGACAGACACATACTTTTTTCCTTTCTTAATTCTGTCCCTGAAAAACCTCTAAATGAAACTCTGAATCAAACGTATTTAATTAAAAAAAAAAAAAGGGTAAGAAGTTTCCTAATAAATTCTCAGTTTGGATATAAAAACCTCAGCCTAAGTTGCTAGAAAAGCTCCTGTGTTGTTCTCGCTGGAATTTGTCTCACAGGTTGTAGTGGTTTGAAAGCAAAACAAATGAGAGGCTCCAAGTCAGAGATACAATTTAATAGGAAAAAAAGGAAAGAAAGTAAAATAAAATAGATGCAATCATACAAAAGACCACTGACAGAGTCAGAATACAACCTGAGCAGAGTGATGGAAGCAGTCCAGATGAGGTGGTCTTCCTGAAGCAGTGATCCTGTAGAAAGGTCTGGTAGCTCGGGTCCTCTGGGATTCCAGTGGGTAAGCGCCCCTCTGGTGTTCAGAGTCTCAGCTTGTATCCAGGCTGGAATGCTTGGTTCCTCTCTCTGGGCAGAGCATCTCACAATGGGATGGTGAGTCATGTGATAAGGCCTGATGGGCCCATTAACAGGAGATAGTCCAGGAGGGGGTTATCTGTGAGGCGTGTGGCAAAGGTGCTGATGGGCCCATTAACAGAAGATAAGCCAGAGTTGGGGAGGCAGGGAGCACTGCCTCACCTGGTTTCAACAGTTCATGAAGATGGTGATAGAATATACTTCAACCCAGGACATTATCCACCCCTTATTCTATTACCATCTACATCATCCCAAATCAATACCTTCCTTAAACTACACACACACATGCATATATATACAATGAAAACCTACACACAGTTCTCACTTAAAATAAGGTCTCCTTGTGGTACACAGTGGGTTTCCCCATCCCTTTGCATCACCCACCAAGTGTAACCAGGTCCTTGAGCAAAGACAACCCCACGGATGGGTTTGCCCTTGCCCGAGGTGGGATTAATCCAAACAGTCTTTCCTAACATACCTCTCATGTGTACTACAGGGACCCTATCTCCATCCACTGTGTGCAAGGATTCAGACTGGGCAGGACCAGCTCGATTGATGGACCCTTGGGTATTGACCATTTAGGTGGCCTTCGCTAAGTTCAGTTCCCAATTTTTGAAGGTCCCTCCACCAAGTGCCTTAAGGGTAGTTTTAAGCAGTCCATTGCAGCGTTCCACCTTCCCGGCAGCTGGTGCATGATATGGGATATGGTATATCCATTCGATTCCGTGTTCTCTGGCCCAAGTGCTTATGAGGCCATTCTTGAAATGAGTCCCGTTGTCTGACTCAATTCTCTCAGGGGTGCCATGTCTCCACAGGAGCTGCTTTTCCAGGCCCAAAATGGTGTTCCAGGCAGTAGCATGAGGCACAGGGTAGGTCTCCAGCCATCCAGTGGTTGCTTCCACCATGGTGAGCACGTAGCGCTTGCCTTGGCGGGTTCGGGGAAGGGTGATGTAGTCAATTTGCCAGGTTTCCCCATACCTCTATATTTTGACCATCGTCCGCCATACCACCGAGGCTTCACTCGCTTGGCCTGTTTGATTGCAGCGCAGGTCTCGCAGTCATGGATGGCCTGGGAGATGCTGTCCATAGTAATGTCCACCCCTCGGTCACGAGCCCATCGATATGTTGCATCTCTCCCTTGATGACCAGAGGCATCATGAGCCCAACGAGCTAGGAGTAATTCTCCTTTGTGCTGCCAGTCTAGATCAACCTGAGATACTTTCACCTTGGCAGCTCGATCCACCTGCTCGTTGTTATGATGTTCTTCATTAGCCCGACTCTTGGGTACGTGCGCATCCACGTGTCGAACCTTCACGGTCAGCCTTTCTACTCGGGTGGCGATGTCCTGCCAAATCTCAGCAGCCCAGATGGGTTTCCCTCTGCACTGCCAGTTGGCCTTTCTCCAGCGGTCCAGCCATCCCCACAGAGCATTAGCTACCATCCATGAGTCAGTGTAGAGATAGAGCCTCGGCCACTTCTCTCGTTCAGCAATATTCAAAGCCACCTGGACGGCTTTAAGCTCTGCAACCTGACTTGATCCACCTTCTCCCTCGGTAGCTTGTGCAACTCGTCGTGTGGGGCTCCATACAGCAGCTTTCCATTTCCGGTTAGCACCTACAATTCGGCAGGAACCGTCGGTGAAAAGGGCATATCGTCTCTCACTCTCCGGTAGCTCGTTGTATGGTGGGGCTTCCTCGGCCCGTGTCACTTGCTCCTCCTCTTCTTCAGAGGATAATCCAAAGGTCTCACCTTCAGGCCAGTTTGTTATAATTTCCAGAATCCCAAGGCGATTCAGGTTTCCAATACGGGCGCGCTGTGTGATCAGGGCGATCCATTTGCTCCACGTGGTGTCGGTGGCGTGATGTGTGGTAGGAACCTTTCCCTTGAACATCCACCCCAGCACCAGTAGTCGAGGTGCCAGAAGCAGCTGTGCTTCAGTATCAATCACCTCTGAGGCAGCTTGGACTCCTTCATAGGCGGCTAAGATTTCCTTCTCTGTGGGAGTGTAGTTGGCTTCGGATCCTCTGTAGCTTCGGCTCCAGAATCTCAGTGGTGGTCCCCAAGTCTCAGCCGGCACCTTCTGCCAAAGGCTCCATGACAGACCATGGCTCCCGGCTGCAGAGTAAAGCACATTCTTCACCTCTGATCCTGTCCTGACTGGGCCAAGGGCTACCGCATGAGCGATTTCCTGCTTGATCTGGGCGAAAGCTTGCTGCTGTTCTGGGCCCCAGTGGAAATCGTTCTTCTTGCGGGTAACCAGGTAGAGAGGGCTCATGATTTGGCTATACTCGGGAATGTGCATCCTCCAGAAGCCTATGGCACCTAGGAAAGCTTGTGTTTCCTTCTTGTTGGTCAGTGGAGACATTGCAGTGATCTTATTGATGACTTCGGTGGGAATCTGACGCCGTCCATCTTGCCACTTCACTCCCAGAAACTGAATCTCTCGAGCAGGTCCCTTGACTTTGCTCCTCTTGATGGTGAAGCCGGCCTTCAGGAGAATCTGAACGATCTTCTCTCTTTTCTCAAAGACTTCTGTTGCTGTGTTTCCCCACACGATAATGTCGTCAATGTATTGCAGGTGTTCTGGAGCCTCACTCATTTCCAGTGCAGCCTGGATCAGTCCATGTCAAATGGTGGGACTGTGCTTCCACCCCTGGGGCAGTCGGTTCCAGGTGTACTGCACGCCCCTCCAGGTGAAGGCAAACTGAGGTCTGCATTCTGCTGCCAGAGGAATGGAGAAAAAGGCATTTGCAATATCAATGGTCGCATACCATTTTGCTGCCTTGGATTCCAGCTCATACTGAAGCTCCAACATGTGGAGCATACGGCAGAGCTCAGTGGTGGTGTGACTTCATTCAGGCCACGGTAATCCACTGTCAGTCTCCATTCTCCACTGGACTTACGCACGGGCCGTATAGGGCTATTAAAGGGTGAACGAGCCTTGCTTACCACCCCTTGGCTCTCCAGCTCACGAATCATCTTATGGATGGGGACCACAGAGTCTCTGTCGGTGCGATATTGCTGACGGTGCACTGTTGCTCTGGCGATCGGCACCTGTTGTTCTTTAACTTTTAGTAGTCTCACAGCAGAGAGGTTGTCTGAGAGTTCAGGCAAGGTACTCAGTTGTCTGATGCCTTCTGTCTCTAGAGCAGCTATGCCAAAAACTCAACGGTATCCTTTTGGGTCTTTGAAATACCCATTTCTGAGATAGTCTATGCTCAAAATGCATGGGGCCTCTGGACCAGTCACAATGGGGTGTTTCTGCCATTCCTTCCCAGTTGGACTTACTTCAGCTTCTAGTACAATCAGCTCCTGGGATTCTCTTGTCACCTCAGAAATGGAAATGGGTTCTGCTCCCACATACCTTGATGGCATCAGAGTACACTGACCACCGGTATCAACCAGAGCCATGTATTTTTGTGGGTCAGATGTTCTAGGCCATCGGATCTACACAGTCCAGTAGATCGGATTGTCCCTTTCTTCTACCTGGTTAGAGGCAGGGCCCCCTTATTCTTGGTCATGGCATACATTGCTCTTTTCTTGTAAATATGTTTCTGAGGTTTTTTCAAGAGGATCAGTCATATCATCATTCCTGTACTGTTTGGAGTTTTGTGCAACATTGATTCTAGATGGGCTCTTTGTGGTAGGTGTTTCTCTTTTCAGTTCACATACTCGGGCTGCTAAGGAGGAGGTGGGTTTTCCATCCCACTTCCTTATGTCTTCTCTGTGCTCCCGAAGAAAAGACCAGAGGTTGCCTCGTAGTGTGTGTCCTCTCTCCCTGGCTGGGGAGCGCCTGCTCCTAATGGCAGAGACTCTCATTGGCTCTGGTTGGATATGGTAAATTTCTTCCTTAAGTTCTTTTTTCAGTTTCTGATGGCCTTCTTCAATCAAGCTCCGGACTTGCTTAGGCAGTCTTGTTTCCACAGACGAGACATGGGTACGAACTGGGGCAGTGACAGTGTCCTCGTAAATTCTTAGTTTATTAGCCAAGACACCTACCTTGTTTTCACTTTTCTTTCATTGCAGTGTTGCCAGGTAACGTGAGTACATCTCAGGTCCAAGCCGTGCAAATCTCAACCACATCTGTGATGTGCACTGGACACCATCTGGGGTTTTAGGAAATTTTTCATCTTCTAAAAAAATGATCTCCAACACAGCCAATTCTCTCAGGCATCGGATGCCTTGTTCTATTGTGTTCCATTTTCCTTGGTGCACTTGGAGGTCTTCTTTACAAAGGTATTTATCTTTCACACTTGTTAGCAGTCGCTGCCAGAGGCTGAGAGGTTTTTGGCTTTTCTCAATCTTTTGGTCAATGATGACATCTCGGGACGGGACAGCGATCTCAGTTGCTTGACTTCACTTCTATCTAGAATGGTGTCATTGGCTGCAGTGTCCCAGATGTGGAGCAGCCAGGTCAGGATGGACTCGTTGGTCTGACGGGTGAATTCTCTTTGCAGGTCACATAGCTCACTCAGAGATAGAGCGAGTGATGATTTCTGGCTCTGTCTCTTCTGCTGAGTGTGAAGGTCCTGCTGCACCTTCATCAGTCACTATGCGGACTGATTTGGTCTTTGATTTTTTTTTTTTGAATGGAGGCAACTGCTACTGGTTTAGGCTGTTCCGGTTCGGTGACGGTTTGTGTGCAGATGCTGATGGCACTTTTGGTCCCTTTCTCTTCTGTGACAGTCTGCATAGATGTGGACACTGTTGCCTCACTTTTGGCTTCTTTTTTCTTTGTGAAGGTCTGTGTAGATGAGGACACTGTTGCCTTGCTTTTGGTTCTTTTCACCTCTGTGACACTCTGTGTAGACACTGATACTGTTGCTCTGCTTCTTTTTCTCTCTTCTTCTTTTTTCAGAACACGCTGTATCACACTAGGTAGTGTTTTGATTCTAAGCATGGTGCGGGCCGTGCAGAGAAGACAAAGCAGGACTAACAACAGCATCGTGCTGTCCTTGGCATCTAGAGGGTACTCCATATTTTCAAAAACTGCTGTGTAATGCCTGAAAAGCAGGAAAAAATCATTCTTTATCCCTCCCCACAGGGGCTGGGTGAGATTGTTGAGGCTCTAAATGTAGCATCTTAGACTAGAACAAGAAAACAAAAGTGGGTGTATATTCTGAATAATGTTCATTGCCTCGGAGTTTATCAAGCAATGGACATAATAGACCACTAAAGCAATTTTAGTACCATACCCTGGTCTATACAGGAGCATTAAGACTGGCAGATAGTTCCCCAGTTGTGGAAAAATATAGAGAGATAGATATAAGACACATGTAAGCATGTTGAGCATCATAGCGAACAGGTGTCTTCTTCAATTCAAAATTGTAATTTTGACTTTTCTCAGTGCCTTGTGCCCCACGTTGGGCACCAAAAATGTAGTGGTTTGAAAGCAAAACAAATGAGAGGCTCCAAGTCAGAGATACAATTTAATAGGAAAAAAAAAAAAAGGAAAGAAAGTAAAATAAAATAGATGCAGTAATACAAAAGACCACTGACAGAGTCAGAATACAATCTGAGCAGAGTGATGGAAGCAGTCCAGATGAGGTGGTCTTCCTGAAGCAGTGATCCTGTAGAAAGGTCTGGTAGCTCGGGTCCTCTGGGATTCCAGTGGGTAAGCGCCCCTCTGGTGTTCAGAGTCTCAGCTTATATCCAGGCTGGAATGCTTGGTTCCTCTCTCTGGGCAGAGCATCTCACAATGGGATGGTGAGTCATGTGATAAGGCCTGATGGGCCCATTAACAGGAGATTGTCCAGGAGGGGGTTATCTGTGAGCTGTGTGGCAAAGGTGCTGATGGGCCCATTAACAGAAGATAAGCCAGAGTGGGGGAGGCAGGGAGCACTGCCTCACCTGGTTTCAACAGTTCATGAAGATGGTGATAGAATATACTTCAACCCAGGACACAGGTGTAGCCCACTGATAGACATAAAGCTCATGGTTGTGCAGTTCCTCTGATGTTACATCAGTTTACATGAGCTGAGTACCTGGAGTCTCAATCTCTCTTGACTGACTGCTCACATGGGGTCAGTAATGATCTGCCATTACATTCTCCTACAGAACATCTGCCTACATGAGACAAAAGTAAATTCTGAGGACAGGTTTGTCACACCTGCTGTGCCAAAACTTAGGAAGCACTTGAAGCACAATGAAGCAGAGCCTCTGTTTACAAGGCACTCTTTCCACCTACTTTGCATACATTTGCACAGATAAAGTGTGCTGAAGATCAGACTGAATGATAGAACAGAAATATTGATCTAGATGCTTTTTTTAGTCCAACGTTGTCAAAATTGTAGAACTTCAGGGCAGCTTTTGAAATGTGAAGCGCAATCAGAAACACTCTTGAGGTGCCTTTTGCAGTTATGCCTGGTAGAGTAACCAGCCACTTTTTTTGTCTCTTGCTGTTTCAATGTTTGCAAGAAGTTTCATCTCCCATCTCTGTTAAAGCTCTGAAGTGGATGGAATGAGTGTTTGCTAAGGCAGCTATCTATATGGATCTGTGTTCTCTTGTAAAGAGGATTAATCTTAATAGTTTGTTGCAAAAATCCATTAAGAAAACTCGACTAAAAGAACCATAATGTGGTTTGTGGAAGGTCTGCCTAGATCACATTGTCTTTGTAAAATAAAGTCAACAAAACATCCTCGCAGGGAGACTGTTACAGGTGGGATAAAATATCATGCAATTAAGACAAAACTCTGAAGTAATTTGTTTACACCCATGCTTATGAAAGAGAGAAAAGAGTTAGATTTAAGAAGGTGCAAAACTAAGATTCAAAACCAAGTTTCTTTTAAGGCGAGCTGTTGGGATAACAGCTGGATACATTCTTGAATGTTAGAGGTGTTCATAAAATACCTTTTATTTTTATGTATACATATACATATATATTTTATATTGCCCTGAAACAACTCTACTTCCTACCCAGCCAGAGAAATTTCAGTACTCCGCGTGGCATAACCATGATCCGGAGCTGCTGCTGTGAGTTACTGATAATAATACAATGAAATAGTGTTACTTAAAAGAAAATAAATACAGAAGCTGTATGTTTGTAATACTGTATACATTTTTTTCCAAACAAAAAATCTACATTATCTTCTTCACATATCATTTATATTGTAAACTTGTTTAAGAGCATACACTGAAATGCATTAGGCCACAAATTATCAAACAGTTAATTCTTCTTTAGTAACTGCTTTCTTCTTTAGTAACTAGTTTCTTAATTTTGCAATCTTAGAATGCATAGAAAAGCTTTTGTCTTTAATAAGTGTAATTTAAAATTCTTTAAAGTTTATTATGTTTTAGACACCTCTAAGAAACAAACACAAATCATAAACATTGGCACTTTGAACTCTGATATTCTAGATTTAAATGCATCTGAAAACTGGGAAGTCCTAAAATTTAATGTTGAAGAAGAGGAAAGACAGCATCATACTATTGTATTAAGAGTTCTTTAAACATCTTATTGAAATATGGGTAAAGAAATACAGACTGTCATCTATTTTCTTTGAAAATATTCCTTGAAAGAGGCAACCAAAGAAAGTAAGAAAGTGCTTCAAAAGGCTGCTTTGAAACTGACTGGAAAGAAGGAAAATAGAGTAGGCTTTGTGGTTCATTGTAGTTATATCACAAGGTTGACAATGGGATGTGTGTTTATTTGTATTTAGTGATCTCTTTTTAAAAAACGTGTTGCAGTGAGCAGCAGAAGTGCAAAACTTGCAGAGAAACACTTTATTACTTAAGGTACAAGAAAACAGAAATTTCAGAGGGACTACCTAAAACAGGAGGCTAAGTGAAGTGATGAACAGCGGGAAGATAACTTGAGCTGATCGTTTTTCTTGCTAGCTCCTAAATGAAATTTTTAGTCTGGGATGCAGATAGGAATGCCTGAACACTGCTGAGGGCAACTCCAAGAAGACTTAGCTTAATATTGGACTTCAGAAGCTCTCAAGGTTTCTCTGTTTGTCACACACATTTGTTATTACTCTTCAGTCACACCTGGTGTGTAATTAATCCGTAGATAACACCTTGGCTGACACAATGTCTTCCATTCCTTAGCACTGCCATCCTTTGTATTTCAGCTTGAATTCCTGTGTTGTTTGTGATGGGCTAGAATGAGAGGGAATGGACTAAGTGGCTGACAAGGTCCCTATGAGAAGTGTCCCAGTGTACTTCCAGTGCATACACTGTTGGGGAATCTAGGCCAAGCCATTGGTGAAAACTGGTACAACAGGAACAAGGAGGGTATTAAGTCATTTGTTTAAAAATCCTGTATCTAAAGGGAATATAGTAAACATTCTGGAGAAGAAACAAATTAAAGACATGTTGAAATACTGACGGATGTAGTTGGAAATTTCTATTCTGGAATTGAATGTATAAGACAAGGGGACATCCAGAGAAATCAAAGGGTGTCAAATTCAAAAGAGAAAGATTTAGTTATGGCTTTAGTTGCTTCCATTTAGTCCTGAGAACTCTTTGCTAAAACATATTTGAGTCCAAGAGGGGGAAGTAATGGCCATTAAAAAAAAAAAAAATAGGCATTTATGAGGATAATGGGAATATACTGTACTTACAGGCCTGGTATAGTTTTACAAGGAATGTAAATCCTCTTTCCTCAGAAGTAAGGAAGTTTTCTGTGACATATCTGAAAATTGTAATTCTGTCATTTTTATATGTTTTTCTACATCGTTAGCCAGTACTATTTATGGAATTATTATCTTAAATATTACTCATAGAATTAGCATTTTACTGTGCACATGTTCAGAGATTCTAATCATTGCCCTGTTAGGGCATCAGGGTAGACACTGGAAAAGGAGTGAGAGCGTAGAGCTCTGGTCTGGTTCCTTCTGAGGTCCTTATGTGAAGCATTCCTCCTTTACAAAACTTACTTACAGAAATGTATAAAAGAATCATTTTAGAAAAAAAAAAAAGCGCTTCAAAGTTTAGCTGCTTTAGGTAAAGAACACTGATTGTCATTCATCCTCTTTTCGTTTGGTATAGTCAGCTCAAAACCCCATCCAGCATAAACAGAATTACTGTGTTGTATTCTCCTCTCATCTACTGGTTTTCTTGATGGATTTCAGATTCAGTGGGCACTTTTGAGAAATACAGGAATGAGTTGGAAGCAATAGTAAATGCAAAGCTTATTTTACCAGACATGACACTTTATTGAAAGAGCTAATTTAAAAACAATTTTCAGCAAACAGAAAGAATATCCTGCCAGGGCTTCTCTCAGAGTTGGTGCCTGAAGATGTATTTGTGGCAGTGCAGGATAACACCCTTTCACCAAAGAATTCAAAGACAGTGGGTTTTTTCTTACATTAGTACAAGCAGGCAAACTCAGTATGGTCATAATGGGTATTTCAAAACAACTTACTATGTGGTTTGTGATTTTCTGTTTCAACTTCTGAGTAGAAAAGATGACAGATTATTCTGTCTTCTTTAGAGAATCATCTATTTTTACCTTCTGTGCATGGGTAAACAATTAGCTTGGAAACCTGTTTTAAATATTTAAAAGTTATACAAAATACAAGTTACATCTTTCCTATTATTGAAAGCTAGTGGGGCATTTTGTTTTCTCATTTCTTTTCACATTGATAGTGCTTTTTGTTCCATTAGCTTTATTGGGTCCTTTATTGTCAGTCAGGTTTGGGAGAGGTTTTTTACAAATGATCTTTCTGAGCACAGACAGTGGAGCAGTGAAAAAAAACCTTTTCAAATAGGTAAGAGGGAGAAAAACCCTGAAATTTAAGCAATTCTTATTCCATGTCCTTGTAGGAAGTGGAAAGTTTTCAATTTAAAAAATGGTAAAAAGTAAACAAATTAGAAAGCTTACCATTAATATGTATAATATTAATATGTATCGTGTAATAACTCTATAGTAAGAGAATAGGTTTTGTCAAATGGTCATATAATACCAGATAGTAATGATAGGAAGTGGAGGGCTGGCCCAAACCATGGGTCAGGAGCCAGGACCTCTTCTGAAAGAAATACTCTGAAAATAGGGTTTTCTGAAATTGATTTATTTTCTACTCTTAAGAATCAGCGAAAAAGTTTATTTCAAGGATTTTCTTTCTCTTTCTGGAATGCTAGATTCCACAACCCTTTAGATGCTCTAAAGAAAAAGTACAAAGTAACATGTGTATTATGTTTAATCAGCTTTGAAGGCAATGGGTGAAATTATTGAGGTATGAGTACCTTTAAGACACATAAAGATTGGTGGGTTGAGGTACCTGTTATGTTTATTGACCTAATGGAAAAGTACTGATGCTTTGCATTCAGATTTCTTTTTGCATTTCCAAATACAGCTGTAACTAGCTAACATTAAAGACTGAGCACTAAGTCTTCTGATAAAGTTATAGAAGCCAAAACAATTAGTACTGCCTACTGATCCTTATTTTTCAGCTTTCTGTGAAGCTTTGAGAAAGAAAATGGACTTGTTACAATATGTTAAGATATTTTGCTCTGAAGTCCTTTCTTTTTTCTAGTGTTAAGTTTTACCCTGGCACAGTGGTCATCTTCAAGGAGTCATTGTTCCTCTCTTATAATAGTTAAGGCTTCTCTGCTGCTGTTTTGTTGGCATAGTCCAGTTTGAAATGTCATTTTGTAGTTTAATAAGGTTTATTAGTAGAGTAGTGATTGGTGCATGACATGTTAAGGAGCAGTCTGTCCTCTATTAAATGTTTTTGGCATGTCAGTAATACACAATTTTAAAAAACGGTAATAAACTCTATAGTCTTTTCAGTTAAACTGTAATATGAAGAAGTTTTCACCACACTATTGTGTATTTTAAATTACAAACACTGTAGGTTACTCTAGTACAGATGAGATAAATACTCATGTATGTTCAGGTTAAAAGGAGTGGGAATTATGATAGATAACATTTATATCAGGATACACCTGTATAAAAGTCAGTGGGTGTGTAGTTGACCTGATACTAACATCTCTATACTTTTCCTTTTGCAATTTTGTCTAATGTTTAAGTACTTAGCCAGTGTCGGCATTAGCTATACTATGGTCTTCTAACAGTTCAGTCAAATTCAGTGATCACATTTTCAAACATTTCAGTCTTTTGTGTGTTGAGGGTTTTTAAATATACTTAAATATTATTCTGTCTTTCTCCAATAACTACTACATACACTCTTTGGACAGGCCTCATATTCTTTGAAGACTAAAAAGAAAAATTCAGTATTCTGAGGCAATTTTAGATTCTCCTGCATGGAAGTGAGTTGGGCAGCACTGTGTCAGGGTTAGGGAAGGCCCTTGGGGAGGCTGCTGAAACCTTTGGAAAACTGAGACAGTCCTGCATCCCTGGCAATCCTCAGCAGTTCAGGCGGATTTCTATTGGTTGCAGGATGATATGAACTGTTTGTTACGTGATCTTGGTGTGCTTTTACAGACCTTGTTTATAGGTCAGTAAATTCCTTGCTATGTGTCCAGTTCTCACAGATATTCTTGTAATTCTGCTCTAACTGTATTGTGACTTCATTTATGAGTAAAATGTTTTTGTAGAAGGTGAAGTTAGGTAGGAAAATGCGTTATATTATTTAAGTTTCTTTTAATTTAGATTTTTCAGAAATTGCAGTGAAATCCTAGAAGTGCTCTGCCTGGTGTTTGTTGTACCTCAGATCAGTCTTGTTTACATCTGTTAGATACTGTGAAATGACTGTTTTGAACAAATCAACAAATTAAATGCAGTCCTGCTTTGTAATATCTCTGCTACTGATAGCCTTGGCTGCACTGGCCACAATATTGTAGTTTGGGATCCTGCTGAACACACTGAAGGTTAATATTAAGACAAATGTTTTAAATTTTAGAAGAGAAAACTTCAGCTTGCTAAGAGCTTGATTGGGAGGGATTCTGTAGGAAGCTTCCATGGAGGATAAAGGAGGCAGCAAGTGCTGGGAGGTTTTCAAGAACACTCTCCTGGAAGCACAAAAACCATTCATGTCCTTTAAAGGTGAGGGAAGTAGGGAGAGACCTCCTTGGTTTAACTTTGAGCTTTTAAGTCTGCTCAAAGCCAGGAGAAGTGCACCATAGATGGAAAAGCAGATGGACACCCAGTGAGAACTACAAGAACATTGCCAGGATGGAGAGATGCAGTTTGACAAGCAAAAGCTCAGCTCAAATTGAAATTGGCCAAGAAACTACAAGAAAGGGTTCATTAGGTAAGAAAACAACAAGCAGAAACAGAAGGAAAATACTGGCCCACTGTTAAACAGGAGAACTGAACAAGGCACCAAGAGTGCTGGAAAGGCAGAGAGATTCTCAACATTTTCTTCACCACCATCTTTATCCATGCTGCTGGGTCTGTGGCCTTGGGAATGGAAAATCCAGGTGGATGCAAACTTAGACCCGTCATCAGTGAAGGAAGAGTTGGTGTGGGACCTGTCACAGGAATTAGACCCATACACATTGATGGGCCCTGTCACTGTCCACCAGAGGTGTTAGGAGGCTGCTGACATCACCACAAGGCCATTCCATAATTTTAGAGAAGTCAAGAATTTGTGGAGATTAGGGATGTCCCAGAAAACTGGTAGAAGGCTGATGTCACCCCCATGTAAAAGAAAGGCTTAGAGGAGAAGCCAGGAAATATAGGCCCGTCAGTCTAACTTCAGTTCCTGGGAAAGTGAGGAAATTAGTCCTGCTGGGAGCCATCAGAGCTCAGATGAAGATGTTATGTGAAAGAGCCAGCACAGAGGGCAATTCTTGCTTGACAAACCTGACCACCTTCTGTGACAAAGTAACCTGCTCAGTGGATGGGGGGGTGAGCAGTGATATTGTCTACCTGGATCTCTCCAGGGTTTCCAAGATGGTTTCCTACAGCCTCCTCCTAAAGAAAGTAATGTGTAACAGTCTGGTCTGGTATCCTGTGTAAGGAAAATATAATCCAGGAGTGTATCATAGGCTGGGATCTACCCAGCTGAGGGGCAGCTCTGTGGAAAGGGACTTGGGTTTGGTCCTCGTGGACAAACAGCTCAGTCTGAGCGAGCTGTGTGCTTCTGCTGCTGCAGCAAAGAGAGCTGGTAGGATGCTGTGCTGCATCAACAAGGGCATCACCAGCAGAGATGGAGAAGTCGTTGTCCCTCTCTAATCAGCGCTTCTCAGGCTGCACCTGGAATACTGTGTTCAGTTTTGGTCCCCAAAATGCAGAAAGGTTTGCACAGGCTGGGGAGGGTCCAGAGGAAGGCCACAAAGATGATCAAATGCCTGGGGAGCTTGACATGTGAGCGAAGGCGGAGAGAGAGAGAAATTGATGTGTTCAGCCTTGAAAAAAGAAGGCTCAGAGAAGACCTTATCACCATGTCCCAATATTTATAGGGTCGCTACAAAGGAGATAGAGACTCCCTTTTAACAAGAAGTCATATGGAAAAGGTGAGGGGTAATGGGTGGATAAAAGTTGCTCCTGGGGAGATGGGTCACAAGAGGAAAATTTTTCACAATGCAAACAATCAGCCACTGGAATAATCTCCCCAGGCAAGTGGTGTATTCCCCAGATTTGGACACTTTCAAGAATCAACTGGACAGGGTGCTAGGTCTTCTTGTCTAGACCATGCTTTTGCAAGAAAGGTTGGACCAGAAGATCCTGGAGGTCCCTTCCAACCTGGTGTTCTGTGACTCTGTGGTACTGTTTCAGTGATGAAGTTTGTAATACTCTAGGCATGTAGTTGATTTATTTAAAATAAATTTATGTATTTAAAAATGCAGTGTAGAAAGCTGAAGATTTATGAAGAATAATATGCAATTGAAATTTTGTTGACAGAATATCTATATTCATGGAAAATAATGTAAAGTTAAAGTAAAGCCTGTTAGAGGAATGGATGAAAATGGGATTGTACTCTAGTCTTCCCTTCATGGACAATGTAATGCCCTTCTTCACTTCTAAATTTTTATAACCACAGTCAATTGTAATATCCCTAGTTAGCACAGGGATCCCAACTAGTTTTTATTCTCATCAGGGATCAAATAAAAGACTAAAGCCAAAAAGTGACTACCTTGATTTCAATGTTTCTCAGTTACAGTAGATGAGGGGGGAAATGCTTTTTGTTATTGTCCTTCTCAGTTACAGTACTGGAAAGAAGAGCAACGTGATTTCAGTTCCCTGAAGGAATTATTTTCTCATTCATTACACCTTTATATGTAAATTACATAATTTGCTGTAACCATTCATTTCTCCAATTATATCTTTTTTCACACTCACAAACAGTAACCAGGTTAATCTCTGAAAACACAGGAAATCTCTGGCTCAGCAAGTGGGTTTTACTACTAACTTAAGGGCAGGAGGCCCAGACCCCCAAGTCTTCCATCTTCTCTTTACCTTAGTATCTCATGAGATGCACATTCAGAATTTTGTTTGGGTTTGTTTTGTTTTTTGGGGTTTGGGGGTTTTTTTTAGGAAAAAGTTAGGTAGTGCAGACCGGTTTGAGTAGCCCTTAATGATCAGCCCTTAGCTGATTTGCTAGGTTCTCACTAGCGTTGAGATGCTAGTTGGCTGCATTTCCATGGGATTCATTGTGGGAGAGCCAGGCCATGGAGGAAGATTGAAGCTTCCTTCATATGGAGCTGTAGGAGCTCAGTCATCACCTCAGCTGTTGTCTCTTTCCCGAAAGGGGACAGAGAACACAAAATCAGACCAGCTGGCAATGCTTGGAAATAGTCTTCAGTATGAAAAACCATAGAAGAAAAAAAGTGTGAAAGTTTGAATTTTCAGTGTTCCTTTCCAACCTCCAGTGATATTTAGGTACCTGTTAAGTCTCTTCAGCATTCTGGATGTAGCAGAGGGGGAAAGTAAGGATGCAGGTTAATCTTCACAAGGGCACTTGAGTTGGGCAAAACCATCCAAATAATAGTGGCCCAAACTCTTAAAAATAAGAATTACACACATGTAAATAAAACCTATCTTTTATTCTCTTACCTATGTTCAGGCACAATAAAGTAAAGTAAAGTAAAGTAAGAGTAAGTAATTGGTAAGATATGGAATGTTCACACTGAAACTAGTTTAGATTTACCTACTCAATTTATCCTTATAAATATAAGAAGAGAAAGAGGGTGATAAAATTTCTTCATGATACTACTACTGTTTCGTAAATTTTATCATTCTTTATCATGAGAACTTTGGGTACAAGTTACTTTGTGATTCAGTAAGTTTGAAAAAAGATACTTTTTTTTTTTTCTTATCATCTTTAACTCCATATAGTCATTCACCCCAAGAGTCAGGTCATAGGCTGAGTTGGTCCCAGAGGATCCATTCTTGGAGTCTACTGCCCTTTCCTAAAGACATGGGACCAAGTGCAGTTCAAATCCTCAAGTCCTTCCCTTCCCCTGCCTTGCCAATGGAAGAAATAAAAGGCATAGGGAAGAGGAGTGGGGAGGACCTCCCTTCACAGATAGCGGAAGCTGGTGATCTCAGGTAGGGGTACATGGGACGCATTGAAAAGAAACTGGAAACACTGGCAGGAAAAGAAAGGGTCCTTAATGTGATTTCAGTGGCTGCTGAATTTGAACAACCTTGGTAAAGTACATAATGTAAAAATTCCTTGAGTTGATATTAGTATTCTTTCAATGTGCTCTTATTTTAAAATAAACCCAGTAAATTGTTAAATTATTAGAAAATATTAGGACTGGTCACATTCTTCATGCAGAAAATTCTAAAATTACTTTAGTTTGTGGGAGTCCCTTATATTTTAATTATGTGTTGTATGAGGCCATAATGAGAGGATGACTCACTTTTAGTGTACTGCATTGTACAAATGGCAGTGGATTGTACAATGTGACAAGTTAACCTCAATACATCAATACATTTGGATATGTATGACTTCCCTATTAAAAGGAAAACATGTAATATGTATCAAAGATAGCACACAGTGGTATCTTAGTTGAGGTGTGGAGGAGGAAGGGTCAGGAGAGAGGGTAGTATTTGATAGGACTTGACTTCCTTCTAAATTGTGTTTTGTCTGCATGAAGTGATAACGTTTTCTTCAACATGATATCCTTCTACAAGTCCTTGTGGTGGTTGCTTAGACTTTGCAATGAGAATGGAGATTAAAGGTCATGATTCAGCAGGAATTACATAAAAACTTCATATGAAAGCTGTCAGCAATGTCACACAGAATCCTACAATACAGTGATTGCATGGCAGTATTACTAACACTTTCTGACAAGATTTCTTGCCTTTTGTTCTCCATTTATACAAATGCAAAAAATCGTGTTAGGCACTTCTGAGTAACCATAGGTCATGGGGCTTGTCCATCAAATGTGCTTGTCAGCGCAGAGACTGCAATTTATAATTTTTTTTTTCCTGCGGTTGGAATGCTTTTTTATATAACATCTTAAGTCAAAAGACACTGAAGTCATCTAGTCCATACTCAGTGCATTACAAGTCATTGCATTTCATCACTTACTGCTCTATCCTGAGTTAGCTTCAGTTAGCCTAGAGTATTATCAGACTCTGGAGACTAAATTTTTGTTTGTCACTTAATGATGAATAGCAGGGAGTTGATTAGAAAAAATATGCTCAGATGAAAATACTTGTTTTGTGTGTCATGTTCTGCATAACATCTTGAGAGGATGCCATCTGCTTCTGAATAAATAAATAAACTGGATTCCTATTAAAAGAGCTTGCTTGCAGAAAAGCAGCTTATGTTTCAATCATGTACACATAGCCCAGCTTTGGTAATGTGCCCTCCGAACACTTCCTTCTTGCAACCTCTGCTCTTCTCACCAAGACCCGTGCAGATTGTTACGCCTCCCTGAATGCCTGAGTGTGCTGACAAGGAAAAACTGTGTAGGCTGGTTATTAAAACTTTGGCTGAGGTCATTCTAATAAAGGACTTGCCTTTGCCGTTTGTAATTTCTTCCTTTAGCCTCCATCTCAGCTGAGGATGAGAGTAGAGCTGGACTTACATGATATCTTGTTAGACCTCTGCAGCTCCAACTCTGGATGTGAAAGCTCAGGGGCATAAGGGGTTTGCTGAATACAAGAGAAGAGTGAGGATTTTTGAAATTGCTGCTTCCCCCTTTAACAAAAAAGGATTGTTTTGTTTTGATGTGATTTTTTTTGTGATTTGGTTTTGTTGCAATTGTCTATAGACTAGCATATCACCAGAGAGACTTCTTAATTTTAAATGTGTCAGGCTGAGCTGTAGTCTGGAAAGATACCTGCAGGGAGATCCCATGTGAGTAGATTTTAAGATAAAAGGTCTCACAAACACACTGCCTTTTTTTTTCTTTTTTTTCCTTGCATTGTCTAGGCTGTGAAGTTCTGCAAAAGTAAGAAAAATTTTAAGTGTCTTCTTCAGTTTCACTCCATCTGTTGTGTGCAGCCTCTTCAAAATCTTCATTCTGTACTGCTTTCTTGAAAAGAAAGAGAAATGCAGCCACAGGTTTCTTATTGGGCAACCTAGCCTAAGCCATGCTTTCCCCCCTATTAAGTACTGTGGTTAAACATTAAGTAGAAGTGCTTCTCTACACTTGCTTGCACAATATCTTTTTTCCTTCTATCTGTCCTGCTTATCGCTCCGTGGTTTTGGCTGCTTGTTCTTGTCCATATCCTTTAATTTGAGACAGCCTATTTAAAGGGACTGAGCACGGACTGAAACCAGCAGGCAACTGGGCAAAGCAGGACCTTGAAACTGGCAGTGCTGCGTACTGAAGCATGCCCTAGGTGTATTTTGAAAAGGTTTAGTTTTTCTTTTGTTCCTCCTAAAAATAGCTGGTAAAGTGGTGGGGCAGGGGGTTACCAAAGCTGATTTCTTCACTGAGCAAAAGCCCTTATAACAATAAGTAGAGATATAGAGATGACTCTGAGACCCCCTAATTAACAGTCTGAGTTGGCCATAACCTGATGCAATAGACCAGTCTGCTACCTCCCTATAGATGCAATCAGTGTCATTAAGCAGCTTCTTGAAATACTGGCAATATGTAATATATGAACATAGAAACCTCTGAACTCTTACAGCAGTGGAAGGATTGCTTTTTATCTCAACTCATCTAATACAGAGCCTTTTAAATGACAATTTAGTTTAGCCATTTCCATTCTTTGCTTTGGCAGCTGTGTTCCTGTGGATGATAAGAATGAAGGTACCTGATTCAAACCTTTGCCTCAGATGAAAAGTTTGTAATTCAAATCCAGCAAAATGTGGCGTGGGCCATTAGTCTGTGTAACTTTTTGGAACTGATGAAGGAAGTTGCCTTTTGACTTAATTTGATAGTAGGTCATAGAGAGATAGAGCCTAAACAAATCTTAAAAGGCAGTATTTAACAGGTAAATATGTCACTCTTCTTTACTCAGCTCTGTAATAAGAATAATTACCAAGATCTAGCAGTTAGTCCAATGAACAGGATATCTTGGGTTGTTTTTGGTTATGGAAAAAATTATGTGATTCTATCTTGTGCGTAAATTTCTGGGGGTTTTTGTTTTGATTTTCACAGTACATTTTGATGTCCTTGTGAAGGTTGGTCAGGGCTGGTTTAAAATATTTGCAAGGACATTTGTTCCAGTAGTTGACTTACCTCTTTGTGAACTCTTTTTTAAACCTAATGTCAAAATTTCAGTGTTACAACTTTCCATTGCCCCACATATCTTAATGTACACCTCAGAGAATAATCTGGTTGTGCTTCTGCAGTGATGTATGTTTGGTAGTTAAATACAGCATGATCATCAGCTCTCGTTAAGTTCATGCCATCCTACATAAACTGCAGGAACCAAAATCAGAATAGTTTTTACTTGTTAAGTTTCAGCATTGGAAATCTGATTTCAGAGAGAAAAGGGGGACTTAGTTCTGAGAATCTCCCATCTACCTCAGCAAATAGTCAAATCGAGCCTGTAAACTGTATTCAGACCTTGTTAAGTATTAGTCGTGTTTGAATCATTTGATTATTTGGACATGTAGCCTTTCAGTCTTCGTTACAAGTTTGGAGAATTTGAGAGGTCAGTTAGGAATTTTCAAGCAGGTGGTGTTACCAGGTGGGAATTCCGTGGTGTATGCTCTAGAGTGGATTTAGATCTCTTAGGCAGTTGATGTCTATACTGGCTCTGTCTTTAGTGGTGCTGATTTCTACCAGTAGCTTCAAACTGGCAAGATGGTATCTGTTTATAGTAAGCCTGTTACTCCAACACATTTTCTCCAGTTAAAAATACCAAACGTCTTACGTTTAAGAGCTATGTAGAACAACATGTCACTGAAGCAATAAATATTGGCCTTCATTCAAAACACAATAGCATTGAAACTCGAACTATGCACGTGGAAAGCAGAATTTATTTTTAAACCTCAGGGATCTTGTATGGGCCACAGCTTGGACTCAAGGAGATGCTGATCATCTTAGTCCATTCTTGTTCTAAGGCAGAATTGAGCATTTGTTTTCCCTGACACAGGTTGCATGGTCAGTTGCTAAAATACACCCATAATGGAAATTAAACCGTCTCTAACTCTCCTTTCATACTGCTTTTATTTGAAAAGTCCACTTCTTTTCTTTCCTCAGTATATTCTAATAGGTACGGGTCCAGTCAGTGTCATTCAGCAGTGATTCTTCCAACAACCAATTAATGTCTGACTTGCATATGCTGTAGAACAGGGTCAGAATCTTGATACTTATTCCTTATGAACTGAAAAGACCCTAATCTGTTAATCTTTCCTCTTACATATTGTTTTTAAATCTCTTGACATAGTTGATCAGCCATGAACAGTCCAAAGTATCTCTTTTCAGGTACATTTCTCAAAACTGGATTGTTTAAGCAGATAATTAGTAGAATGTATCATCATTTGCACATGTAAAGTTTCTTTATCAATGCGCCTCTGAATTGGGTATTGCCTTCTTTTATATATTAACATTATTAATGGGTGTAGACTTCATGATTGATTATATATTCCAATAAACTTTCCAATGTTCTGCTCCATAGTCTGTTATTCCATATTTTAATGCGTGTTTTATTTTTCTTCCATACAACTAAAAATTCTCCTTTCAAGCTGTCTTTCAAATTCAGCAGTATAATTTAGAAATGTGATACTCCCCTTCTAAACATTTGCGGTCCTTCCAATTTGATGTAATCTGTTAATTTCATTAGCGTAGTTTCTCTTCTGTCATCCGAGTCTTGATTAGAAAGTACTGACTAGAATTGGGCCCAAGGCAGACCTTTGACTTGAAAAGTAATTTGGTAGTGTGTGAATTTCTTCACGTATTTTTCAATTATTCATATACCTTGCTTCTCTCATCTTCCAGTGGTTGTTACCCTTTGTAACAACCTTTCCTTGTTTTGCCACCAGTCTCAAAAACATCTGTTTTCTTTTCCTTCATCTTTACCCCGTATCATTAGGTTTTTTACTTGATTTCAAGCAACCTGTAGAGGTTGGTTGTAGGGGTGTGTGGTGGTTGTGCTGGTGGTGACTTTGTGTTGTGGTTTTTTGGGGGGCTGGAGATTGTGTGTCTTCAGAATTGGGTAGTCAAGAGTAGGAGCCAAAATTTTATTGAAAAAATAACAGCAGTGGTCCAAGTATGTTTGCAGGGGGAAACACAATACTTCCATCGGGGAAGATTGGACCGATGTCATCCCCCTATCAATTCCTATAACCAGTGTCCCAGCACAGCACAGCACAGCTTTTTGGCCAGGCTTGTCTAATCCAGCAGCTATTATCTTCTGAGATTTTCTTACCTTGTTTTGTTGTTTCTCAAACTTAGGGGTGATATTAGCACCTGTGAGACTTTCTAGAGTCTGAAGACTTCCTAATTTTATCCTTATAAAGCTAAAAAGGTGCTAAAGACAACTCACATGGTTCACAGCACAGCGTAATACCTTATTTGCTTCCATTGCACCAATATATATTTCACTATGGCAAGAAAATGTAGTTCTTTTTTCTTTTTGGTTTTCCCTTTTTTCTTTTCCCTCAGTGAGTTTACTAGATTATGGTTATGTTTTTCTGACTGGCACCAGAAAGGCTCAGCATTTTCCTGTCTCCATGCAGGACTGGGCTGTGCTCACTGCCCTACCTTCCTCCCCTGTAGAGGGAGTAGCCTTGTGACCTACTTGGAAGTTGTGACCCACTCTCCCCTCCCTCTGCATGACCTCTGGGTGATGGCAGCTCCCTGAACTCTGCCCCACATGAGGTTTATCCATCCCACTATCAAGGGCAACCTTGGGCTGCTTTAATTTATGCGTGTCTCAAATTTTGGTCGAGTTTAAATTGAAATGTGTGCTATTCCTGAATTGGCTGAAAATGCTAAATGTTTTGCCTATCAGATTTTAAAGATCACTCCAGTTTTAAAAATCAGTGGCCCAAGATCTGTAGCTGTCTTTGCTATGCATTGCATGCTCAGTCTGGTCAGGTGATGTTGTTTGCAGATACTTGCAGCATGCAGCAAATTCACTTCTTTCTTACATTTACGATTTTTTTTCTCCACACATACAATTCCCAGTGTTTGTAGTGTACTGACTCTTTTATTGCACAGTGACCTGCAGTTTCAGTAGTTGACACTGCTGAATCAGTTGCACTTTGTTTCATTTTTGTCTCCAGACCTTCCAAAAAATTATGCACTGTGTTTGAATAATCTGAGTTCTATGCTTGTTCGTCCTTGTTTCACAGTGACAATCTTTCCTTTTCCCACGTATTTCCCAGTGATCCTCATCCTTTCTTTTAAAATGGTGCCATATTTATTTTAATCTCTTTTTCCATGTTGAAGGTAAATGATTTATAGATCACTTGGGCTCTAGGTATGTGAACTAGTAGCCTTGGTACTGGGCCTCAGCTCAGTTATAATCAGGCTGTTATTCAGAGGGTAGAGAGAAATACACATTCTCAAAATATCTCACAGATTTGTATAATACTAGAATTTGTATTGAAATAATGACTTCCACATTAATTTTATCACCTGTAGCTTGACATCATAAAAAGTTCTCTTTTAGTTTCATTTTGTTTGCTAGCTGTACAGAACTATGGAAAATGTTTTTGGTCAAGCAATTGCCTGGTTAAGATAGAAAAAGCAAATCATAATGAATGAGGTCTCTAATTATAAACTGGCAGAGCTTCAGTTGAGTGAATTCTGCTAAGAACTTTTCCTGTCCGGGCTCTGGCTTCCTGTCTCAGGCTTAAAGAAACAGCGTGTGTATTCTAAAAATCCACTTGTCCTTGGCTTGAAAAGCCATGCATGCTTTTCACTTTAAGACTGTTAAAATTATTTATTTGGACCTATTTAATGCCATAAGCAGTGAAGCATTACCTGAGACTTTCCTGAAAACCTTTGACTCTCTCTGGTTTTAAACGTATTCTAGAAAAGTTGACAAATCTAGCCTGTGTTAGGTTTTTCTTGTTTGCAAGGTAAATATGACCTCAGGCTTTTAAAGAATCAACTTCACGAGGTCACCACTGAAATGGATTAGAATACTTCATTGTTAAATTTAAAGGAAAATTCTCTGCGTTTCACAAAAATATTGGTAGTTTTTTGTCCTTTATATTTTCTTTTCAAGATACCAATAAAGACCTCCTAATTTCAAGTGTTTGTGCAGCAGTTTGACAAATAAAAATGCATGTCTCAACTTTTAAATATAGTCTGCAGTTTATGGGCTCTCACAGGATGTTTACAAGCATCTTTATAGTTCTGTAAGAGGTAACAGTTTGCTAGAAGAAAGAGGCAAAATGCCCTCAAGAGCAATATACTTCTAAGAGGTAGTAGTCTGGAAGGTTTGGAGTGTAGAGTGATACTTTTGACATTGGACAGTGACAGAAAAGGTATCCTGGCTCACTGTGTAAATGAGAAAATGGTCTTCATTTACAGGCTGACCAGAAGTACTTAATTTAGGGCCTCTTGTGCTTGCATGCAACTGCAGGTTTGTTTTTTCTTTTGTCAGCGGCAAATCTTCACTGCTGTGTGAAAGCTGCAGTGGGGTAGCTTCTTTCTAGTGCACCTGAGAGGGAAGTGTCATAATAGAATTCTTAAATGTAGATTTTTCCAAGGTGAAATATTTGTATATTTATTTCACAGTGCAATTTGTGGTGATGTGTACACATACCAGTAGAAATATATTTGGGATGACATGGAAAATAAACTCAATTGTGTCTAACATTCACTTTGTGTAATATTACCTGCCCCGTAAAATTCCAGAAACTGATGCCCAGTTCTGCAATGGCTGCTTCAGAGACTCTTGCCTTGTAAATTCACAGAACAGGATGGCTACTGTTGTAATACATATCCAAGCTAAGTGGCAGCTGTTGTGGTCTAGAGGTAATAATATAGATAGAAACCAGCAGGAGGCCTGTAGTCAGTGGTGTTCCCCAGGGGGCAGTACTGGCTGCAGTCTTACCCAACTTGTTTGTGAATGACCTGGATGGAGGGATGGAATGTACCCTCAGTAACTTTCCTGACAAAACTGGGGGGAGTGGCTGACACACCTGAAGGCTGTTCTGCCATTCAGCAGAACCTTGATAGGCTGGAGAGTTGGGCAGAGAGGAACCCAATGAGGTTCAACAAAGGTAAGTGCAGGGTCCTGCACCTGGGGAGGAATAACCCCAAGTACCAGTACAGGCTGGGGCTGACCCCCTAGAGGGCAGCTCTGTGTAGAAGGACCTTGGAGTCTTGGTGGGTGACAAGTTGACCGTGAGCCAGCAGTGTGTCCTTACAGCCAGCAGGGCCAATGTTATCCTGGGGCTCATGATGAAGTGAGTGGCCAGCAGGAAACGTGAGGTGATTGATTCTGCCCCTCTGCTCAGCCCTAGTGAGGCCACATCTGGAGTGCTTTGTCCATTTCTGGGCTCCTCAGTACAGCAAATACAAGGACCTACTGGAGGGGGTCCAGTGGAGGACCACAAGGATGATTTGGGATCTGGAGTATCTCTTACGAGGACAGACTGTGGGAGCTGGGCCTGTTTAGTCTTGGAGAAGGGGAGACTGAGAGATCTCAGTAATGCATATAAATATCTCAAAAGTGGGTGGGTGTCAACAGGGTGGTGCCAGACTCATTTCGGGGGTGGCCATAAACTAAAACACAGGAAGTTCCACCTCAATGTGAGGAATATTTTTTTCTTGAGGATGGCAGAGCCCTAGAACAGGCTGCCTGGGGAGGTCGTGGAGTCTCTTTCTCTGGAGACATTCCAAACCCTCCTGATGTGTTCCTGTGTCACCTGCTGTAGGTCACCCTGCCTTGGCAGGGGAGTTTGACTCAATGTATCTCCAGAGGTTCCTTCCAAACGTGATGACTCTGTGAATAAATAGTAAGGGGGTGCGTGTTATTATATCTCAGTTAAATGAAATGTGAGTAAATCAACACTGTTTGCTTTTTATTGTCAGGGTAGTAGGCTTTTGCCCACAAAATTTACTAGACAGACTATAGAATCAAGTGTTTGGAGGTTTTTTGCCTGACTTGGGGACAATTCAAGTTTCATTGCCTGAGTCTGCTGCTCTGAATTAATAACACGAGTAAATCTAACAGGGAATAATCTCCATATCTCCACTGTAAATTTAAGACTATATATAATTTGATACATTTGAGGAGGTATTTTATTACTTGGTTGCAACTTCTTTTGTTTGGGGTTTTTTGGCATGTTACTGAAGGTCGGGATAATAAGATATCCCAAATCTGTGTCTGTTAAGTGTATAGAAAATCCCTACTTCTCAGCTATTCTGCTGTCTGGTCATGCCAGGGATCTAAGATCAACATGAAGTCATTAAGGAAGCTCTTTAGGCTGGTTGTAAGTGCTACAAAAGCATCAGACTGATCTAAATCCCCAAGTTTTATGAAGGCAGTTAATACATTGTGAAGAGTAATTTCATTCATGGAAACGAAGGGCATTTGCTTCCTCTTCTGTCTTTTAGTCTTCTCGTGATTTTTCTCTGGTGATTATTGAAAAACTCAGTCTTGTGGGAGAAAGGCTCAATAGCAAATCATTGAATGATTTGTGACTTAAAAAACTAAGTGTTTCAAAAAGGAGAAAAAGAGACTTTTTCCACTGTTTTTTGAGAGCATCTCATCAGTGCTTTCCCATTACAGTTCTTTTACGGTAGAGGCAAGTACTATGATACCATTCTATGCCTGTTGCTACCCAAACAACAACAACAAAAGAATTGTATAATACCTCAGAACTAAGTTCAGATTTATACTTTTTATTTCTCTGTGTATTATCTTCACTTTTTCTGCCCTCCTGTTTTAATTTTTCAATACAATCCCCATAGCATGGGTTTGGGTTTTGATACTAATAGTGGTTTTTTGGGGTTTTGTTTTGGTTTGGTTTTTTTGTCCATGTTTTTGGCTCTTACTATGTACACAGTTTTTGACTTGCTGTGAGGTGAGAGAATGTTACTCTTTGATTTCCAGATTACTTGACAGGATTTAAGCAGTAAAAATCTGTAAGACAGCAAGCAACACTATATAAGAGCGCCACGGGCTTCACTGAGTACAGATTCCTGTAAAACATTTCCTACTTTGAAAGCCTATTCCCTCAAATGTGCCTAAGTTTCCTGAGCAGAAGACACAATGCTTCAGAAGACACACGGCTTCATCTATGCTTGCTGTTCCACAACCCCCTTTTTCTGCCAGTCAATTTTATTGTCTAGGCCCACAGAAAGATGTTCTGTGTTTTGTCTTGGTTCCATATTGAAAATATTTAGATTTCTGTAGGATGTCAGTATTTGTGGTTGGTCTATATTTGTTGGTTTTGGTTTTTTCTTTCTCTTGCAACCATTGTTAGACATTTAAAATTGTGAAACAGATGAACTGCTAAAACACAAATATTTTAAAGTTTGGAGGGTATTTATTTTCTTTCTGTGTGTATTTTTCTCTCAAAACATTGTACATTGTTACAAACCAAAGGCATTCCATAGACAAACACTCTGTTTTACCAGATGGGTTTGCCTGAAATGCACAGGATTCTGTTACATTCATTTTATTGCAGTTGTTACCAGCACAGCAGAAGTAATATTTTATCCTTCAGTGCTGTAGTGGTTGGGACTTGCCTAACCATGGTGCTGCCATAATGTTGCTATTCTTACCCTCTGTCCTGGGTTGAAGTATATTCTATCACCATCTTCATGAACTGTTGAAACCAGGTGAGGCAGTGCTCCCTGCCTCCTCCACTCTGGCTTATCTTCTGTTAATGGGCCATCAGCACCTTTGCTACACAGCTCACAGATAACCCCCTCCTGGACTACCTCCTGTTAATGGGCCCATCAGGCCTTATCCCATGACTCACCATCCCATTGTGGGATGCTCCGCCCAGAGGGAGAAACCAAGCATTCCAGCCTAGATATGAGCTGAGACTCTGAACACCAGAGGGGCGCTTACCCACTGGATTCCCAGAGGACCCGAGCTACCAGACCTTTCTACAGGATCACTGCTTCAGGAAGACCACCTCATCTGGACTGCTTCCATCACTACGCTCAGGTTGTATTCTGACTCTGTCAGTGGTCTTTTGTATTATTGCATCGATTTTATTTTACTTTCTTTCCTTTTTTCTTTTTTTCCTATTAAATTGTATCTCTGACTTGGAGCCTCTCATTTGTTTTGCCTTCAAACTACTACACCCTCTCATGAGGTTATGGTCTGGCAAGTGTTACAAGTTGCACTGGCCTTTTTTGCTCTAAGTCTCATGTATATGCTCATGGACTACTGTTAAATATTTTATTTGTTTTATTTATTTATTACTTTATGAAGCTTCAGCACTTGGAACTTCCAATAGAGATGTGAATATTCAATTTGAATAACTAATTTTCCAAATGTATCAATTTTGGGATGAGTGTGTATATACTGAAAAATGTCTGTGTGCTTCTGATTGTTTACATTTGATTATATGCCATTTTTGCTGTTTTATAGGAATACTTAAAATATTTACTTTGTCATATTTGTGAAAGAAAATGCATCTTTAAGTGGTCACATTGTTAAATTATCCAAGAAATGAGTCTTTACTAAGAGATAAGAAGAGCTATTTTTGAAATATAGGTTATAAATGTAAATTAGATTAGACAATGTTAAATTACTTTAATGAAGTTTAATACTAAAATCCACATAGTAAAAGAATCAATTACACTGGCAAAATTCAGTTTCTCTACAGAAACTGAATTTAACAATAATTGATTCTTTTGAGTCATAAATATTGCTTTGCTAAGCAGATGAGAGGGAACACTTTTCACTGCAAATTAGCATCTCTTAGTATTATAGATGAAGGAACATGTTTTCTAGGAAGAAAATTTTAAAACAAACAAAGAAAAGGTTTACCAAGAACTTTGTGTGTGTGTTCACACAAGCAAACTTGCAATGCAATGCCTTATGGTTAGTTTTTCATTGAAGGTGTAACAGGGAGTCATTGCTATATGTCACATTTTGGGGGGCTAGATTTATTTTTAGCTATCTTACTTGCAGTATTTAAACTTAGTTAAAGTGATGAAACTTTACTGGCTTGAGATTTTAGTCTTTTAGGAGGGGAGGGGCAAAAACCTCAGGGTCTTCACCTATTATCCAAACTCAAATTACTAGAGAATAAAGGAAAGGAAAATGTCAGTAGCAGAAAGTTCTGCAATGACTATTTGGCTTGCATCAGAGGGAATTATATGGTAGAAATGTATGAGATGTCAGGAATTCCCATATCCTGAGAATGTCATGTGTTGCTCTGCAGTTTGCCTTCTGAATATCTTTGTTGTCAAAGGCGGTGGAGCTGATAATCTGCTCCTCACACAAGCCTTTGTGTAATGATTTGCAATTTAACAGAGCTTTGGCCTGTGTATCAGAGATGTGCTTTTGCTGTCATTATCATTTATAATCCGTTCAGACTTGGCCACCTTTTAAGTCTTTCTAAAAATGTTTGGCTGTGTGCACACTCAGCAAAACCCTCTTTGTTTTTTATCCATTACGTTGCTTGAAGATCGCCTACGCTGAGCACAGTCTGGCTTGGAAATTAATGTAACGATGCCTGCAGATGTTTCCTACTAACATGATGCTAGCAGCAGAGGAAGCAGTCTCCTTTTTAGCTTACAGATCTCCTCAACATAGAAATAGATGCCCTTAAAAAGATACTTTGTTTTGTGGGTGGATTTTGTTTGTCTTTGAAGTGACTGAATTCTGTAACCAGCTCCTTTTGCTATGGGATGGCTGGGCCTGGGGCAGCTGAGGCTCTCTCTGGGCAAACCAGGTGGGGAAGGGGCTGCTCACCAAACCAGCCAGATGTGGCTGCCTCTGCTGGCAGACAGCTAAGTGCTCTTTCTGCTTCAACTCCTTTTCCATCCACCTCCCTCCTCCTTGATTAGTTTCAGCCTTTTTTATCTTTCTCTGATGTAGCCCTATGCTTTGCTGTACAGGGGTGTCTGTGCCCTTGCTGTGTCGTTTCTGTGCCTGTCCTGCTGGGAGCCCATCACCTCCTGCCTGCCAGCCTGGCACAGCCACTGCGATCTTGCAGAGGGACAGAAGCAGTGCCAGCCTGGAACACCCTCCTGCAACTCTTGTTCAGCTACTGAACACTCTTGTGGCTCATGAGGATGTTTCCCTGACAAAGTATTCCTTGATTTAGTGGAGGGAAAAAGGAGGAACCTGAAGGCCCCTCAAGAGAGAACTGGCTCTGTTTTGGCTGAGACTCACGGAAAACTAATTTCCCCCTTTCTCCCCCATATGTTTTATATATCAGTGAACTTCCAGCATTCATGAGTAGGTAGCAATGCTGAGCAATGCTGGATGAAACAGGCAGTAGCAGAACCACTCCAAGTCCAAAAAATGGCATAAAATACCATCAAAAATTAACTGTTGTTATCCCACCTTGATAAATGCAGTAAGCCAGGGAAGCATGGCACTCTTAAACTGTATATGTCCACTCTTGCTATTGTTTTACCAGATAGTCCAGACTCCCCCAATGTCATGGTACACACTTAAATGCCAATATGTTAGGCGATTCAGAGTGGCTTTACTTCTCTATCTGTAACTCTGCCAAATTCCAGTCTAACACCAAGCATTGCAGAAGGTCATCCCAGAGAATGATTCCTAGAGTTAGCCAAAAACACTCTTGGGCATTCCAAAAGGTATTGCACAAAGTTTATCCAATAACATCACCCGTATTTAATTTAGACAGCATTTTGGTTGTACTGAAACCAAGGAGAAACGTTCATCAGTTTCCCCTGATGAATGGCTGTTCTTGTTCCTTACCCTTGAAGAAAAATGGAATTGTCGTTTTTAATCTGATCATCTGGAAGTTTCCTCTTACCCCAGGCTATCATTCTCATCATTATTTTGAAACTGTTAAAAGGCTATCATTTCTTGTACCCAATCATAGATCCAGTCTTCTGATTTGGAAGTATTTTGTGTATATTTGGAAGAATAATGTGTAAACCAAGAGTAATTTTTACAGCACTGAGATCATTGCAGAAATTATCATTTCAGACTGGAGACTGTAATCAATAGCAACATTTTTACAAAGACCTTACATAGCATGAGACCCTAAGCTTTATGGCAGAGTTGCAGATACATATACTAGACCTGTGGTTGTGGCTTCCCAGACAAATATTCAGGCCTCTCCACAGAAGAGGATTCTTTCCCTCCAGGGTTGATTCAAGGACACAGGCTCTCCCCATCACGACTGAAAGCAGCAGTTAGCTGAGAATCCAATTGTCACTGTCCAGAGTTTGCTAATCTGCACTTGATACCATGGATCCAGGTACCTTGTTTTTGTATTCCAGCTTGTTGAAAGGCAACTGCCTTTAGGTAACAGGAAAAAAAGGCAGAAGTGTTACACAATGTGATCACATATGCATCACAGAATGCTAGGAAATAGGATTGGAAAAGACCTTTGTCATCTAATCCATCCTCCTTCCCTCCAGACTGCTCTGCAGATGCTGTTGTTGTTTCAAACTGTTTTGACATGCAGAGGAATCCATCAGGGTCACTGAGAGACACCTGTAGCTTTGGGGTTACAGAATGTGCCAGCTAGTAACTGTTGTGTCAGTGTGCAGGAGTAAAAGCAAGTAACTGCAAAATGGAGGTACATTTTCTCTGAGGGTCATCTGGTGGAACAGAAGGTGTTTTAGGCAATGTGATGGAGTCAGAAATGCCATCTGCTTTTGTAGATGCCCTTGGGACATCAGAAGTCTTGATAGCTCTAGCTGGTCAACGATGTAGTGGAAAAGAGTTTTATGAGCGAACTTTTCATTGAAAATAATGTGCGTGTCTCTGGAGATGCTTGGGTTGCTGTAGAACATTTTTTTGTCTGTGAGAACTACAAAATGGGAGGAATTCTTGTTTCCAGTGTTTGACTGGAGTTTTCTCATTGAAGTGTTTGGTTGTATCAGGACATTATAAGGCAGCTCTTGGCCAAATAGTAGGGTGGGTTGCAACACACAGCAGTGGATGTACATTATTTTAAATGCACTACACTTCATTTTCTTTGCTTATGAGTCCTGGTTATTTGCTTCATTGTGTAGTATGACTGTACAGGGCTGTCGGTGCTAGCTCACTGGAGAGCCTGTGTGGGACAAATGCGTTGGCTTTTGTAGTGGAATCCTACCAGGAGAGGGGGTGTTTTTTGAAGGAAAATAATTGTTGTAAGTTGTTGTTTCCAGTTGCTTTGTGACCACTGACATGTAGCTTTTTAAGTTACCCAAGCAGAGCGAAATCACTGACAGACCCTTTCAAAGGATGATCTAGAAACAGCACAGGCCTGAATTCTCAAGCCATTGATTTCCCTTTACTACATAAAGAAAACATTTTTTCAGTTAAATAATTTCAGTCCTTCAGCTAAGCACATGTGGGACTGAAGTTATGATCAGTTTAAAATGTAGCATATAGTGCTGGGTTTCTTCTGCTTCAACTTTAACCTTCCTCAAGGAGAATACAGTGAATTAACTGCTGTATTAGAACTTGTGAATTTTATTGTTTCTTATTTATTTTTGCTACAATTAACATGAAGACTATGGATTCATGTTCGTACACCAAAAGAATTAAAATTACTACAGTAACTCCAGTACTAAATGCTGAAATTATATTATTCCTGAATCGATACAGGCGACATTCCTTTTAACAATAGAAATTGCAGCAGAAGTAAAGCTTTAAACAGGCAAGCATATAATCCTATTTACAAATTACTGCAATTTATTAGATACACATCTGACCTGTTTTGAAGCAGTATTTTTACTTCAGAACAGTTTGAAAACTGATACATAGAAGGAGTAAATCTCAAAACAAAAGAACCACCTGTTTAGGTTTGTTGTGTTTCCGATTTACCCTCTGAGCCAAAATCCATTATTTGCCCACTTCTGCATTTGATTAATTCCTACTTCATGATGATCACACTGGTTTTTTATATTTTACAGGGGACATATATAAGCTAGATGAAAAAGAAGGGGAAATTTTGAACTTTAAACCTTAACCATCCTAAAAGGAAAGGAAAGGCTTTGGTTCCTGGCTAGTATGCACAGTGGAAGACACATCTTGGGGAGAAGCAGTTGTGAGAGAGCCACCCAGGTGGAACAGTTTGAGTCTCTGTCTGGAAACAAAATTGTTTGATGAGCTGGTAAGCATAGAATCATTTAGGTTAGAAAGGGCTTTAAGTTCATCTTAACCCAGCACAGCCAAGTCCACCATTTAGCCATGTCCCTAAGTACTACGTCTGCATAGGCATTGTGTTATGGCACATAAAAGGAATGTGTTTTGCAGTGAAATCTACTGTTTGCCATAGCTGTTAGTTTAGGAATAAAACTTTTCCTAACAGCTTTAGAGTCTGTATTCTTTGCAGTGTTTTCTGTGTCCTTCAGAGGACTGACAAAGTTGGCAACTAAAAAATCCCAAATTGACTTTTTGAGTACGTACTGCACTAATATAAGTCTCAGAGATATCTGGGTGCTCTCTAACAACATTTTCAGGGGTCTTACTGGGGCATTTGTTAGACAGATTTGTAAAGCCTCAGCTTGAATTTTAGTCCCTTTTCCTTTCCCTTGTAGTCTACTCTAGCATTTATTGTAGTCAAAATTCTTGCTGCCTGGACCTAGCAGGCAGGGAAGTCCCTGCTTGTGAAGAGGAGGTGATGAATAGTCACACTTCTCTGACTGTCCCCGTTCGTGCTTCATCCCACTGCAGACTGTGGCAGCCTCAGCGGATGCGTGGCTTTACCTCCCACCTCCTGCTGTACCTCGTGCCTCAGCAGGACATCCTGTTTGCGTTTTCTTTCCTGGGGCAACTTTTCTTGTTCATTTTTTTTCTCTAGCTAAGCATTGATAAACTACAAATTGATGGCAGCAATGAAATGGCATTGTATTTCTCTTGCGGATACCTGCAACAGTTTTTCTCATGAATTTTTTGGGAGAGTTTAAGGAGTTTACATCACAGACTGTTTTCTATAGTGTGAATAACCTAATCCTCAGATGTGGTCTAAAGTACAAGTCATGTTGTGTTTGCAAAAGTAGTTCCCAATTGCAGTGTATTTTGTAGCCACAGAACCGAAATATTAGAAGATAGATTCACAGCAGGAAGTGGGTTTTAAAACGCTAATTATTATTTGCTAGTTATTAAACTGGAGAAGAATGTGTTGATGTTATCTTTAGCCATGGTGCTTTTCAAGTTACTCTGTTATCCTGTCCTCTTTTCCCCCTACCTCTTCCAGATGAGTTCCTGGTCAGGGGCAGCAGGTGGGAATTGATCAGGCTGAAAGTTAACTCAATGCACCCCACAAAAATGTTTGGCTTGTTCCTGCTGTTAGGTTATTTTTGTCAGTTTTTGTGGGGGTTCTGGCATGTCTTCATTTGTTTATGTCAGTTTATTACTCATTTCTTGACACTTAGTCAGAAGTTGATATTTCTGTCCAAATAATGAGCCTAGAGAAGGAAAACACCAATACTTTTGCCCAGATACTCAGCGGTAGTTGAACTGTATTTAATGTTTTTTGTAAATTTGGTTTAGGATTCCATTGGTCTTACTTGAGACTGGGAAAGGGAAAAACAAAGGAGGTAAAAGTAGAGGTGATAGTTTTAAACTGGAACTTGGTTGAACTCTGGAATGGTTCAGCAGATGCATCAGTGGATGGAGGGATGGTATTAAGGAACCCAGCTGCCTTGTGTCTGGCTTAGGTAGAAATACCTGCAGTGAGTGACTTGTTTCTGATGTGGCAGACTATACAAGGAAGAAACAGAGCAGTGAAAAGAAACTAATCTTAATTTTGATATTATGTAAACTAGATTGATACTTAAGTACCTCAGAGTAATTCAGTATGTGCTGCTTGCCTGGGTCGCAGGAGTGTGCTGAGGCTTATGGAAAGAGTGATCTTACTGAATTTTCCAACTAAACGGAGTTCCAGTCTGTAGCAAGAGCAATCAAGCCCGAGGACGTACATGCAGCAGACTTCCTCCTTGTAGCAGGAGTAAACTTGGTTACTCTATTTGCAGCGTTGGGCTGATATGAGCAAGGATATGATTGTGCTGCTTCTTGCTTGTAGTCTCTTACCTGATTTTGTGGGGTAAAAGGTGCAGTCAGGAGGGGAGTAATCCCTCTTTGTGAAACAAACCCCACATTAATTCTTCTAGAAATTTCAGTACGTTTATAATTTTGTTTAAAAATTAATGAAAAGGATGATCCCACAGCAACATTTTTCTTAATTGTGATGATTCAAAAGGCGAGCTTAAAAATACTTCGAGATTGATAGTATTTTGACTGAACTGTAAGGGGAAATATCTAATGGTGTAGTACCTTTTGTGATGTAGCTGGCGTGGAAAAGTCATCAACTGTTGTAACTAAGAAAAGACAAGGTGTTTATGATTGCAAAACATAAATATGTTGATGTATAGATAACTAAATAGAAAACTATAAGCAATAACTTTTGTTCCAGTAACCTGTTAAACTTAGACAACACATTAGTCATGTGGCGACATATTCTGAGATTAAATGGAGATGCAGAGTTTCTTATAACTCTGTATATCAAACTGCCAGTGACAGAGACTGTCCACAGAACATCCTGATACAATAACCCTGAAATCTTCATTGCTGCGAATTTCCACTTTTGAGTGTCAGTACATTTTAGGATTTTTAGCATGCAAAATTAATTTTGGATAGAAAATTTTTAGTTTTAAAAATATTTCCGACTTGACTAAACTGAAAATAGTTCTATGTATACAGTTTCGATGCTGAGCAAAATAGGGCTGCTGCTGTGATGAGGTTATTATTTTTAAATCCTGAAATTCACATGTAAGTACAAATGATACAGAAGCTTCTGATTCATAATTTGTAATGGTATGAAACTGCAAAATATTGGTAAAATATATTCCAAGTAATAAGTGACCTCTTGTAAACAAATGAAATATCTCTATGGTACCCAGGATGGCTCTCCTGGGTATTGCTTTGGATCTCCAGTAGGTTTTAACTGGAAGGACATTTGAAACTTGACTTTGAGACCAGTCTTGTTTATAAACAAAAATAAACTGAAAAGGTTTAAGGCTGCCTTTTTTAAAAAGTGGTTCTTCTACCTATATCTGAAACTACATCACTACAAATTTTGTTACCCAGGGTACCTTCCAAATTTGCTAGTATTTAAGCAAGCAAGTCTTGGAGGTATTTCACTGACGATACACTTCCCATAGAGACTATCACATTTGTCTGTTTCTCTTTTTTTACTGTCAGCAGTCTTGCCATGGTCAATCCTTCTAGTCTGTCATTTGTTGTATGTACAATATATTCATACCCATTATAAATATTTTTCTGGTTTCTTATGTCATGATGGTTTCACCACTAGCATTTTTATTGACTTTGTAGCTTACACTACATTTCACTTTTGGTTTTGGTCTAATTCTCCTCTCTCTTTTTTCTTTATCACTGAAAAAATAATTTGTGTTTAGCATCTGTTACTATGAGAACTTCAGAGTTTTACTTTGCATTTCTAATACCCGTTCTTTATCTGTTTTAGCATCTCCCTGTATTCTTCCCAGTGTTCTTTACTTCCTAATTTCTTGTAAGTATAGCATATTCTCTTTTTCCCCTCAGTTTCTATTGACCTTTTAAACCATGTGGAGTTAATTGAAGCTACATCTCACTCCTGAAGAAAATAATTCAATTACAGTTTAAGTTCGGTTTCATTTTTACACCCTCTCCTTATGTCTGGGGTATCTTGTTATTTGTCTGAAAAGTATTTAGTGCAATATCTTTTTACATAACACAGCTATCTAAAATTGCACAGCATTCATCTTAGTAGAAATTAAATTTCAATTCCATTCTGTTTGTTTAGTGGTTGGAATCTGACATGAACAGGTGGGTCTCTGGCAAGTTTCAGGAAACAACCAGTCATGTAGTTCATCTATCATTCTGTCTTATCTATGACATGTTTAAATGGTTTCCAAGTTAAAATTGAGCTCACAATTGTGGCTGCTTATGTACTAGTCCCATTATTTTTGTGTACACGATCTTTGCTTTACTCAATAGAATTCTTCTGTCTTTTGTGTAGTGACTCCCCTTGATATTTTTGGTTTCCCTGTGTGTTCTTAATAGATTGTTTCCTAAGGCACGATTTAGCATTGTAGGCACCTACTGTACCTAACAATGTTCAGACCCTGTCACCCATGAACCACCTCCTAGTAAATATATGTCTGAGCACAGCTTTATGAACTTCCTGCTGAACACGAGGCTTCAGTTTTGGACTTTGGAATTTGCAGTGATAATATATTTAAAAATCTATAAATTTGCTCGTGAGCTATGAACACATCAGTATGACTCCCATGAAAAGATATTCTCCTGCCCGCATCACCAAATAGTCAAATAAACCTTACTTGCCTATTGCCACCTACACAAACTCTCTGTGAGGCCACTGCACCCTTTGATTTAAATTATCAGACATGATACGCTTTGTTCTTGGTTTTTGTGTAGCAGCAGCCATTATGGTACCTAACTAAACTTGCCTTGATTTTGGTAGGGTTGATAGTAATTGCTAAGTCCTGGTCTCTGAGATGGACCTTAACTGGTTTGTCTTCTATGAGACCTGTTTGGAAATCTGCCTTAAATCACATGTTTTTCTGTTCGTTGGTTATTTTCTCTGTCACAGATGTAACTTCCTAATTTCTTCAGGTTTTTTTCCTTCCCCTGCAAAATCTCAGCCTGCTAGTATTAGTCTTTGTAATAATTCAGAGGCTGCGGTTTCATATTTATACATTGGTGCTGCTGAAATAATATGTCCTACTTAAATATCACCATTCTGTTGCTTCTTTAGCTGTCTCTTCTCCATAGCAGTAGTATCATTGTTGGTACTTGTATTTTAATCTTGATACTAGTAATTTCAGTAAAGAAAATAATCCAGTACTTCATAAAAGCAGATTCTTACAGGAAAAAATAGCTTTTGGGGATAGGGACCACCTGTAACTAATAATCCTGGCTTCTATGTTCCTTGGTTTGTAGCCTAAGGGAGGCCACTTTGGCAGCTCTGAACCATTTTCTATGTGTGGCAGCATGTGTTAACTACTTAATTAGTGGTTTACGGACTTATCGGTTCAGGGGGTTTGTCTGTGAGATTTTTCCTTTGACAATTTGTTCATAAATATGACAACAGTCAATGAAGTAGAAAGCCTAAGGTCTTACGGACACTTACTGCTTTCCTCAGCAATATGAGGAGCATGCACCCAGATAGAACCCGTGCATGTGATGCATCCTGCTGTGTAAGGGCAGCTCACTGCCTCCAGCCCTTCCAGCTGCTGGCTGAGGTGCCTTCTCTGTTCACTGCTTTCAGCTGTGGTTATTTCCCTGTGATTTATCATGGGCATTTTTGGGAGGGGGGGCGGGTGTGTGTGGTTATTTATTTACCACTTTGTTGCAAAATTTGATGAAAACTTTCTTATGACTGGCATTTTCCCAAGACGTGGGGCCAGCGTTGTAGAATGGTTTGGGGTGGAAGGGACCTTAAAGATCATCCCACCCCTCTACCAGAGGCAGGGACACTTTCTGTTAAACCACATTGTTCAAAGCCCCATCCAGCCTGGCCTTAAACACTTCCAGGGCAGGGCGTCCACAATTTCTCTGGGCAACTTGTTACAGGGCCTCCAGATTTGTTCCAGCAGATCTGTGTCCTACTTATGCTGTGCACCATGTTCAAGATGTTCACTGTCTCTAAATCCCAGGTGAGCAGAGCTATACCATTTGTCCTGCAGTCAGGGCAAAATGATGTGAAGACAAGTGCCTCCTGTGTTTTCTAGTAGTTGCCTTCAGTGATACAGGAAAAAGCCTAATTGAGGGAGGATGTAATATTTTTTCCTCATGCAAAGCACCTCATCTGAGTCTTACTCTTGGTAGTCTCCTACTGTTGACTTTAGGACTTTCTCTGAGGTTTTTTTTATTTTATTATTTTGGTGGAGTATTTTTTTTGATGTTGACGATTACTAATAGGGTATTATTAGATATGCTCCACAAGATCTTCAGTTGAGGCAGGTCCTGATATATATGCTGATCCTAGCTAGTATAGCCAAAAAACAGACAGGAGAGACTAGATTCAGCTTGAAAGCACAGCTTGTCTGTCACTTACTCCTTTCCATCATGCCTCCTTTTAACTGTGGCCAGTAGATCATATCCTCTGCAGCAGTATAAAAGGGCAGATTTGGCAAGGTGATTCTGTTCTGAATTACTTCTTCTGTTCTGAGCATCTGACTATCCAGCACTTGTTTCATGGGATACCCAAAGATACTTTTCATCACCCATTCTTCAGACGTCCCTAAAGCAAGCTGTGTTTACACTTTCCCAAGACCTGTAATCTTCTTTTCACCCTATTTTCTCCCACTGGTGCCAATGCCCAGCCCTTGATTTTCACACCACACCCTTTCAGGCAGCAGAAGTGGTCAAGGAGCTGGCAGCTCTCTGCTTAAGGTCAAGGATCAGGACTAAATGCCCAGCATTGCAGTGTTTAGTTTTTCACTTGAGGGTTTTGGGAACCTCTCAGAAAAGTCAGACTCTTCTTTTGCTCTTCCCATCCCAGCCAGTTATTTCTTCCAAGATCAGTAATTTCTGATAAGAGGGTGCTGCTGCAGAACAGTTTGCCTGTGTATACATTATGTATTGCAGGTTTCTCAAGATATAAACTGTAGCTGGTGGTGTTAGGGCACACAGTTTTGTGCCCTTGTGTACTGGAAAATGGCTTCAGGTTCATTTGCCACCTCTTAATGAACCTCTTGTTGAATATCCCACAGGAGATTGAGACAGCTTCTATGAATAGCAGACATCAGATAGTGGCTGGAAAGACACATGGACCTTCTGGAGGTAGATACATAAAAACAGAGGTGCATTTTTCCAGCAGGCATGCTCACTCCAGCACTCTGATCAGGCTTTCCTGAAAAGATTAACATGTGCACATCACTGTCTTGATCTTCTGAAAGTCCCAAGCCTTCCCTGTCTATTACTTTTCTGCATTGAAATGCCAAATGGTTTTGGGGGCTGTTGTGAATGGTGCTTTTGCAAACTCTGATATTGAAAGCCTTGTCTATGTGACGAGAATGAACCTGTCAATTAGTATTCACATTTGTTTTCAAAAAGGAGGTAAATGAAAGTGTTCTGCTGATATAGTATTATACGCCTCTATTTAAATTTCATTCATAATCTAGCTAAGATATTTTAGAATGTTTTAATGTCCTTACAAGCATTGTGTAATGTGTACTGTGGCATGTATATGTTTGTGTCTGCAGGTGAAACTACTGGTATATCTTTTGGCAGTATCTGTTCTAGACAAGCCTTACATTAGGACACTGATATCCCACAAAAAGAGAGCCGTTTTTCACACCACTCAGGGGATTGGATTAAATTGCGGTGAAGTGCTCTTAATATAGAATGTGTTCACCTTAGGAGTTAGTGTGAAATAGCTGGGTATACCTCAAGTTTAAACCTTAGCCTATTTTGCAATAGCTTCCCTCTGTAGATGAGCCCCAAGAGTTGTCCTTACTTAACTCTCAAATTTGAGAGCATTTTGAATGAATGCTGTGGTATCATAACCTGCAGCTCCAAAAATATCATGATAGAAGAGTTTTCCCTTATGAAATGTTCCCAGTATTAAAAGACCTCAAAAAGGAGTCTGTAACCTGGGAAAGGCTTTTCTCATTTGACTTATTCATGGAAAAAAGAAATTAAACTAACTCTTTGCTTCCCACATCAAATACTTTGGTGCACGCAACTGCAAAATGTGGCTGGGATTTCTTGACTGGAGTAATACTGGAGGCACTTAGGCATTTTTATATTATTTTTTTTTTCCTTACAGCCATCTAAAATGGTATAACAGTCATGTTCACTGTTTTCTATTTGTCAGTAGCATCTTGACTATAGATTCAGTGGAAGACAAATTTCTCCAGAAAGAGGCTAAAACTGCAGTGGCAGGGGAAGGGAGAACATATTTAATTTATCTTGATTCATGATAAAGGGGAAAGATTTTTCTACCTGGGGAGTGTTTGTTTCTCTATTTTTGGTGAAATAATAAGAATGGAGATGTATTTGGAAAACCATTTGGAGCTGTTAAGAGGAGGACATTTTCTTTCCATTGTAAGCCTGTGGGAAGTTTACTTAATACATTATGCATAAAATTGCACAGTTCCTCTTCAAAAAAGAGAGTAAAATTTAATCATACTCCTTAAAAGATGTTGCAAATTTATCTATTATCAATGTTATCCTTATTGGTTTTGTGAGCATGGTCTTAGCAAATCTTAGATCGAATGTTTTGTTATTCCCATTTTTTAATGTATGTAATTTTTTTTATTTTCACTTATACAATATAGAACAGTCAGGCTAAGGTAAACCTATTCAGCTGAAAGGGGAAGAAATGCCCTTTTCTCTTGTATTAGTTCCCCACTTCTAGTAATAGAATTTTATGTTCTGATTAGTTGTATTTTTGATTGGCATTATGAGTTTATCTTCACATGAATGCTTATGCTCTGAAAAGGAAAAACATTCAAAAGCGAAGATAATTGATAGGCTATAACCTACTGAAGTCCAATATGACCAGTAATGCTGCCCTATTCCTAACAGTACTAAAAGAAAAAAAAAGTATATATATATATATATATATATATATATATATATATATATATATATATATATATATATAAAATACATAAATATATTTGATGCTCTAAGTAATCTAAGAAACTGAGAAAACTATCTACACGAGGGGGAAAAAGGCTGCTGTAGTTGATATTACTCGAAATGTGACATGGCAGCCAATATTAAAAGCTAGTGTAAGATGGAAAAACTACAAAAGTTGGGTAGAGATATATTACTGGCGCACGTGTGTGTTTCTCTCCTCATATTAATTTTGTCCACAACGGCTGTGTCCTGTAAGAAATGCAAGTTTAATAAGAGCAATGTTTCCAAGTGACAATTATGATTAACACCTATACAAAATATATGGAAAAGAGTAGTGATTAAACAGCATAAGAAAAGGACTTCTTAGGAGTTGAAGGTAGACATTGATAAGCATGATTGCTTGCTGCTGAGCTGTAGTTTCCTGTTGCTGATGTTCCACCAAATTCTATCACAATTTGCCAGTTAATCTGTTCTTAAAACCTTAGTCCTTGTTGTACTGAAATGCGATATATTTGCAAAAACAACAGAAGGCGGCTGAAGAACCTCTCGTGATTCCCTGTGTAACAATTTCCTTGAAGCAGAATCAAAAGTGCTGGACTTTATTTAGCAAGGATAATGTTACAGTGCACAAACACTCCCTCTCCACAGTAAGAGTTTTGAGGAAGATATCAGCAGCAGGGTATTGCAGTGATCATCAGCCTATACTTTGAGGGAATATTGTCCTTTTTCCACCCCTTCTCCTCCAAGGCATCTTTGGGGATGCCTGTTCTCATGCTGGGGTGTGCACAACTTACTGCTGGTTGCACTGTTGGTTTGTGCTCTGTAACAATGGAACCCCATATTCTGGAAGGAATTAACTGAAGTTGCATCTTTCTTACATAAGTGACCGGTACATTCTGAACACTTCCAGAAACACAGAGCAAGTCAGCATTTTAGGTGAAATGTACAATAAATTTAGACTTCTTTTTCTTGCAAATATTTATTGTGAGATTTCAAAGTAACTGGAACTTCTGTTTGATTCAAAAATGTAAGTGCTATTAATATGCATACTCAGACAAAAATAGGCACACACATAGGAGGTTTAGAACCCTCATTTTTAGTTTCTCTACTCTGTGCCAGTACACTACAGTTCTAAGATATTTTCTGTGTAATCGCTGAAGAAGAAGTGAAAAAAATATTGGAAACTCTTCTGTATTATGTTTGCATTGTGGTATCGCTGTCTGGAATTCCTGTCTCCTGTGAAATATTTGATGTAGTACAGAGTTAGGACTGGAAAAGCTTAACAGTGTTTACAGTTAGAGATTGCTAATACATATGAACATGTAACAAAACACCTCTGTTTGTAGGCAAAAAATTAAATGTGAGGCAACCTGCACTGGACAACTAACGTTGAACTCTTGTGGATTATGTATACAGGGTACAGTGAAGAAGTAAAAGTACAGAAAGGACTTAGGGGAAAAAATGTAGCACCGGATTTTAATTCCTTTTTTTCATTGAAAATTCAAGTTGTTTTTACCAATCAGTTTTCCAGATCATGTTGTTCCCTGTTTAGTACTTGCGTTGTAATCTGTTACAGTTGCAGTTTTATTTCTGCTGTTAACACTTTAAGACATTGCTGCTGGTGGTGTTTGTTCATTTGCTTATTCAAGTGGGATGCTTCTCATAAACCCCTTCATCACTTAGTGTAGGAAAGGACATAAGTGGTGTCAGGAGGGTACAGGAAAGACATGGGCGTTCCCGAAGCCTCTTGTGAACACAGTCAGGCTTCTCTGAAAATACTGAGTGATTTCATGATTAAAATTAGTGCTGATTTTCAGTGCTGATGAATGCCAGGCATTGAGGAGGTGACGAAACAGGCTTACACACCAAACTGTGCCTGTAGCAAAACATATAACAGTGACTGGTTCCTGGGTATGTGTTGCTGCTCAGGGAAAGGGCATTGGGTTTGTTTTGGATAGTTTTCTGCAAGCATCTGTTTGGTGGTAGTTTAGGAAAAAAAACCCAAAACAGATATTGAATATTGTGTCCCATTTCGGGTCCTGTTCCAAGAGTTAGTAGAAGAGGAAGAAGCATGGAGAAGAATGGCAGGCTTGGATTGGCTTCAGGAAGAAGAAAAGGGAAATAAGATTGGGGCTAGTCAATCTGGAGAAGGGCTGTGATGAAAGGAATGAAGAAAGTCAACATGTATGTTCCAGAACTTGCTGCCAAGAGATACTTTGGAAGACAAACCCATAGTAGTTTCAAAAGTAAATTGGACAATCCTGTGGAAAAGAAGAATTTAATTATATGGGATTTGGTGCAGCCTATGATTCTGGGCATGCAAATTTTAGTAATTGCGAAGTTACTGGTGGCTGGAGTTAAAGAAAATACTCAGACAGTATTGTTCACACCTCTCATGTTCTTGTGCTTGTTCCTTAGGCATCTATGCTGAGCTTTCAGGGACAGCATACTCTTGTCAGTCAGACCTTGAATTAAGAGCACCAACACATATGTACCCAAAAGAAGTGTGCAAAAGCAGCTTGGCTGGTTCTAGACCATCTCTTCGAATGTATCCCCAGTATTGTTGGAGGGAGGGGAGTATTTGTATTTGAGGTTTGGTGTGTAAGCTAAACTGGACTTCTCAGTAGCAGTGAGGCATGAATATCTTAGAGAGGTGCTTGGGATTTTAATTTTGGATTGTTGTGAAGTGATTGTAACTTGTGTTTTTTAAAAACACCTTTGTTCCACCCCTTTCCCAAAACCGGTATTTTGTGTCTGTCTTCCTTTGGATAAGACCAGTTCCTTTTGTATCTGTCGATCATAGCTTTAGGGTTTTTTTCCCTCCAAGGGCAGTTGCATGAAATTGCTGACTGTTACCAGGTCTTGGTTAGCAGCTGCTGATCAAAGCACTCCTCTTAACTTCCTTTTGCATCTGTGAAATGAAGCTTTGGCTTTGTCCAGTAGTAGTACTGTCTTCAGCTCAGAGATGACATTGTTAACAATTTGCAGGTGGAAAGGTTTTTATAAGCTGTTTGTTTACACCTTAAAAAAACAGTTCTTCATTAGTTGACAATATCCAGGGTAAACTGCCTTTTTTTCCAAGTCCTTACTTATTTTTGGAAGCTCAGTTTGAAAGGAGAGGGCTGTGGTGTTTTATCTTTGTTATGCTATCTCCATTAATGTCTTAAAATGCAGAGCTGCTTTTGGTTTGTTACAAAACTCTGGTTTAAAATACTAAAATATAGCTGTAGTTATCCCAAAGATAAGTAACCTTGATGTAAAGTTTTCATGTGAGGAAATCTCTGGCAATACAATTAACTCTCAATTGAACTTGTTTATTTTCACCCTGATTTGCTGTATCACGTGTCCAAGACTGAGCAGCAAAACCACCTTTGCCTATGTACTTACAAAATGAAATACTGCTTTTTGTCTCTGAGTTGTCCCTTTGCTTCCAAGGACCAAATGCCAAGAGAAAGAGCCCCTTGTGCTGTCAGCTATACAGGGTCCCAAACTTCCATTGGTAATGACAAACATTAACAAACATGTTTCAGCCTGTTTGGTGCAATATTCTGATCTGTACTGGCTGGCCGAGCCTCCCTGTGCAGAGTTATGATTTCTAAAGCTGACCGATTTTTTTTATTCCAGTCTAAGTATCCTAGAAGTGTGTTTACACAACTGGAAAGAGGAGACTTCTTCCTCTGAACTGCAACTGTCGCTTGCTTGTGGTTTGAAACTCCCAACTATTGATAAATGTAGACAGGGTTTACATGAAAAATCAGGAGGTCTCTTGCCAGTTCAATAAGCATGAAAATTGGCCTGTGGTGTTTACATCTTGATCTTTCTTGCCAGAAGTTTTGTCTCTCAAAGTATATAATCATTGTCTCTTGCCCTCTCAAAGGTAATTTTCTGGTATTTGAGTATATCTTTGGAAGAATGAGTTGGGGGAAAATACAGGCTCAAAGGTCTTGCACAAGTTTACTGACTCCTTGTTTTGGCTTAGTCTAATCTTTCCCGCTCTCCCGATTCTCCATGTTTTTCACTATGCCCAGGACAAAAGATACAAAAAAGTTTTGATCAGGGTTTAAAAATCAGAGGTGATTTCAATTGTTTTAATTTACATTTCCTATGGAAAACCAAGCCTGTGATACCATTTCATCTTGTGTTCTCAAGGAAATATGGGGCAACATTGGTGTTCCTGCAAATTTCCTTTCAAGTGTTGGTTTTGGTTTTTTTTTAAGGAGTGTAATTGCCATAATATTGTTTACAAGGGAAAAAATGAAAGCATTCCTCATGAACTTCATATTTAGTATGCACTGATTTTTTTTTTTATTCTGCTGAAATGAATAAAATAAGGAATTTTATAAGCCATGGAAAATTTGGGAATAAATGTGAAATTTTTGTGACGATACAAAATACTGATTTTCCATTTCTTTTTGTTTATCTCTGTATCTAAAACTGATCACAAACTGAATCCAATTTCTTACTCTTCACTTTAAACTAAAAAAATTCTGAGTTGTCTTTTAACTTCTTCACAAAAAAGTGTGATGCTGAGAGGATTAAATCACTAATACAACAAGAAAGACCTTAAAAAGGAGAATAAAATCTTATTGTATAGCTCCTTAAACAGACTAGTTGCCATTAGACTACTAATTATAAAGTATTTATAATAAAATATTTATTTTGAAATATTTGATAGAAAAATTTCATTTATATCCAGAGACAGCTTCAGCAATATAAAAAGGAAAATTTATAATGTTCTAAATTTTAATTAAATTTAGTCGCTTTTCTTATTGTCTCTCTCATGCTTCATATGAGTCAAAGTACGCAGCACTTGAATACAGTGGAAATGTCAAGATATTTGATATTCCATTACTTAAGTGAATTTCTTAAATGTCTTCATTGGACCAACAAATATTTCAAGTATGTTGTAGTTAAAGCAAAGTTTGAAATAGTTTAATTTTTAAATAAAATTTCTTCAGAAAGATAATGACAAATTACAATAACATTTAATTAATAACTTACTTTTACATGGTTTAACTCTACTTCTTAATACCTTGTATGCATGGTGTTCTGAAGTACCTGTTAGTGAGATAAGGGCAGTGGCTTTCCAGAAGATTTTAGTCTCAGGGCTCAATTTTCAGGAAAAGTCTTTCAGAACTTTACTGTCTTGGACTCTAACACACTTTCCCAATATTTTTAACCCCCCCTATCCTATGCACACTCCATTACTTTAGTATGACAAATTCTATGGCGATTTTGCATGGAGACCTAAACATACAGAGGTATTATAGATCCAGTATGTTCTCTTATTTTCTCTGTTTGGTATCATGTTCCTAATGTGGACTACAGAAAAACCCGTCCCTCCTGTGACATGAGGACTGGCCTGTTTACTTGAATGCCTTCAAACTCCCTCTGTGTAAGGGACTTGGGAACAAAACCTGCGAAACTTAATTGTCAATTTCCCAGTTCCCGTAGCAAAAAATGTTTAACATTTAATGAGAAAGATCTCATTGTCTATGAATCCATTAAAATATCCATCACTGCATGGGTCTTGTGCTCCTCTCAAAGAAGTAGAGTCTGCATTTCTTCATTTCCATTTTTCTTTAAAGACTGTTATGCTTTTTATGATCTTGTCAATCGAGTTCTTTATTTGGTTTATTCTACATATCTTTTTCTTCATAATAACTTCTGATGTTTGAAACAAAGGGCTTTTGCTTTCTCTTAGCAATGTTGATGCTGTTAAATGACTTCAAAATGTTGGAAAGGAAGAAAGCAGACCGTTAACCTACTGAAGTGCATTGGTATTAGGAACATTAAATATACCTTCCTCTCCTTCTAAAAATAAATAAATGACAATGGGTCTGTTTGGCTTATTCTATATGTATATTCTCAAAGTGTTAAAATTAATTTCTTGAGTCCATTTGTCACTTCTGTGCACAGTGTGTCTTTCAGTAACTTGCAGGAGACTGAGTTTCATAATTACTGTGTGTTCTTAATATGAGTTTCATATTAAGAAATTATGCATGAATTAGTTTTCATGCTAATAGGCACTTTGAGATGGGTGAGCTAATCAAGTGTAATTGTACTTGTTTAAACTATTTCTAGGTACACCCACCTTTATGGAAGCATTAGCAGCCAATGGTACAACGAACATCCAGACATCTGTAACAGGAGTGACAGCCAGCAAACGAAGGTTTATTGATGACAGGAGAGATCAACCCTTTGATAAAAGGCTACGCTTCAGCGTGAGACAAACGGAGAGCGCCTACCGGTACAGAGACATTGTTGTCAGGAAACAGGATGGATTCACACACATTTTGCTGTCAACAAAATCATCTGAAAATAATTCATTAAATCCAGAGGTCAGAACAATTCTGGTTTTGGGAGGGGAGGGGAATTTGAAGTCCTTGCCTCATTTCTGCTTGTTTTTCAGGCGCAAACGTACACAAAACACAATACAGGTTCTTACTTGCAAGATGTTACGTTTACAGTTGACTTTATATGTAATTCACTTGCATTTAAAAACTCAGTTGTCTGACCATATTGATGTGTATTGTCTTTTATAAGATGTGCAGTGATTTACAAAGTGCAACTTGAAAAAAGCTTTAGCCTCAATTAAAGCTTTAGCCTCTTTTTTTTTCTGTATTGGTTGCATATGCCATCTGCTGTCCAAGTTACAGAAATGCTGAATGAGTTTAGTTACAGATAACATCTAATAGATACTTCCTTAATGATTTAATTATCTTTGTCTAATTACATTTTTGAAATGCAAAGCTTCTAATACATTAACTTCCCCCGTTTTGGATAATGAAGAAAGTTAACTTTTCTAATGAGATGGTTGAGTGGATCCTAAGGAAAAATTAAAGATATTGGAGGGAGGTAGGGGAGAGAACAACATGCTACTTCGTAATGATGGATTTAAATGATTCTTATGAAATTTTTATTTTTCAGGTAATGAAGGAAGTCCAAAGTGCACTGAACACAGCAGCTGCAGATGACAGTAAACTTGTGCTGTTCAGTGCAGTTGGTAGCATTTTCTGCTGTGGTCTTGATTTTATTTATTTTATACGACGTTTAACAGATGATAGAAAAAAGGAAAGCACTAAGATGGCAGAAGCTATTAGGTATGTATGACTGTCTTCAGTTATCCGATGGGTATTGTTCATTATGTGGCCTGGCTTGTTCTATCTTTGTTTCAAAAGCCTCTTATTCAAAAAGATCTCAGACATTCACCTGTTATATTATAGCGTGTAGCACTTTATGCTCCCTATCCGTTTCAGTTTGGGTTGTCATTTCATGCATTTTTAATTTTAAAATTTAACTATTAAAACTGGGAGTATTGTAATGCTCCTCCAGTTAAAACCAATATTAAAATACTTCAATAGTCGTAGGGTTTCAGGAAAACAAATTTAATACACCAAAATTCAAGATGTGTATTGAATGAGTAAATTGATATAGTACGTTCAGAGAAGTGGAATGATGGACATTTTAGAGGAGTAGATTAATACTGGTGATCATCATCCCAATATTAGGTAACAAACCTAACATTTAAAAAAAATTAACTGAACTACTACCAAGAAGAGGATAATATGGAAAAAAAGTATGGATCTTGGAGACACAATTTAACAATACAAACAAGTATGTTTGAGCACTGGTTTTGAGATCCTGGTCTCTTGCATTCTTCTAGAGTATCTATATTCTTTCGGAGCCCTCCTTCTGTTGTTATCAATGGTCATGTTTCTAAAAAAAAGGCCATGGACATGTAAAGCTTCTTTTATTGGAGGCACAGTTGGTTTGTAAAGATGATTATAGTTATTTTTATCAAAGGAAATTCTTCTGTCATTTCATGTAAAAGTTGCTTATGCAGTGACTTCAGATATGGCCAGAGGCTCTTAGCACTGAACTTCTATCACTGTTTTAATTTGGGCCCTTCCAGAAACCTGGGTTTTTTTACCTAATATTCATTGTTAATAGAATGGGCAAAGGTGACTTTAAAGACTTATGAACACACACCATCCCTTTCGAATAAGGTATTTTGCATGTATATTCTAGAGATGGTCCTCTCTGGGATATTCAGACATGATTAAAATTATCTTAAGTCTCTGGATGGGATGTTTGTATGATGGCTTGCAAGAGGTGGTTTCAGGTTTGGATTTGGTTTTTTTGCATTTAGCAATTTCAGCTTACTAGAATGAGTTAAGAAGGAGCGAGATAACCTTTAGTGCTGAATGCAGTATAGTAAAATTGTCCTGTTTTGCAGAAATACAAAAACATGTAACACAGATTGGGAGCAAACTTTAAAATTACCTGTGTGTGTATTCATACATGCACGACTTTTTTTTCCTCAGAAGCTCTTAGAGGCATTACTGTTTGAGAACAGAGAAGCATCCATTTTTTTTCCAGTGGGTAGTGGAATGAATTGTCATTTTTTGCTGTCAGTGAGGATGAGAATATGCATGTGTCACCCAATAGCATAGTACCCAGACCACCCCAAAGAAGGGAGATGAGATGAGGAAGTTTACAGGTGTGTGATATGGGATAATAGAGCTCTACTATTTATCTTCATAATTTTAAAAAGCAGATTTATTTGTTAAGGAAAACTCCTCAAGGAAGATCAATAATGCTTTGCCCATGTTCATTTTTACCTTATAACTGGCACTTAGAAACACAGGTAAATACCTTATGCTGATGCCATACATAAATACAGTGAGGACCAAGCAGGGCAGTGCCACAGTTGTGGTGTCCAGAGGTGAGGAAAGGCTGCAGCCTTATCTGAGAGCTGTGGGACACGAGGTACCAAAGTGCTGTATCAGCTGATGCTTGTAGTGGGGTGTTAACTCTGCACCTGCCCAACTACTGTGATGTGCTGGGCTGGGAGCAATGTTAGGCTTTTACAGAATCAGAAAATGGTTGAGTTTGGAAGGGACATATGCAGGTCATCTTGTTCAGTCTGCACAAGCAAGGTCGCCTAGAGCAGGTTGGCCAGGACCATTTCCTGTTTGTTTGTTTGTTTGTTTTTTAAATCTCCCAAGACTGAGAGTCCACGACCTTGTTGGCCGCCTGTTTGGTCACCTTCACAGTAAGAAAGTGTTTCCTGCTGTTCAGAGGGAACCTCCCATGTTTCAGTTTGTGCCCACTGCCTCAGTGGGCACCATTGAAAAGAGCCTGGCTGTCCTCTTTGCATCCCTTTTCAGGATTTTTACACATTGATGACATCCCCCTGAGACTTCTCTTCTCCAGGCTGAACAGGGCCTGCTCACTCAGTCCCTGGGTCACTTTGATGACCCTTTGCTAGACCATCTGGAGTCTCTCTTTCACTGAGAAGTCCACAATGACACTAGGGCTGAGCAGAGGGGCAGGATCAACTCCTACAACCGCCAGACAACATTCATCCTAAAGCGGTGCAGGATACCACTGGCACTCTGCTGGCTCAAGTTCAACATGTTATCCACAGGGAACCCTAGCTCAATTTCTGCCAAGCTGCTTTCCAGCTTGTCTTCCAGCATATATTGATGGCTGAGGTTGTTCCTCCCCAGGCACAATGCTTTGCACTTCCCTTGTTGAGCTTTAGGAGGTTCCTGTCAGCTCATTTCTCCAGCCTGTCAGGATCCCTCTGGATGGCAGCACAATCCTCTGGTGTATCAGTGTGGTTTTGTACCCTGAGCAAACTTGCTGAGGATATGCTCTGCCCCGTCAACCAAATCATCAGTGAAGCTGTTGAACCGTACTGGACCCATCACTGACCCGATGGGGTGCAACATTTAAATCACTGGCCTGTGCCATGAGTCACCACCCTCTGGGCCAGCCATTCCAACATTTTTCAGCCCACCTCAGTGTCTGCTCATACAGCTCATACATCAACAGCTTGATTATGAAACTCTTAAGAGAGACAGTGCTGAAATCCTCGCTCTGAACTCTGTGTAGACAATATCCACCTCTCTCCCCATATCCACTGAATAACCACCTCATTGTGGAAGGTTATCAGGTTGGGTTTGAAAGTGATGTTACTGTGGAGATGAATTATTATGGAGTTTTCAAGGGCTGGTATATTTTACACTCTCGATATATGTAGTGAGTGCATGTTTCTGTTTCTCTTCAGGAATTTTGTGAATACTTTTATTCAGTTTAAGAAGCCTATCATTGTAGCAGTAAATGGCCCAGCCATTGGACTTGGAGCATCTATATTGCCTCTCTGTGACGTGGTTTGGGCCAACGAGAAGGCCTGGTTTCAGACACCATACACTACTTTTGGACAAAGTCCAGATGGATGTTCATCCCTTACATTCCCTCGGATAATGGGCCTGGCTTCTGTAAGTAGCTTGCAGGGTAGGGGCTGATAGCTTCACAATTCAGTTGGGATAATTTATCCAGTGTGATTTCAAGACTTTTTGCCTTCCTGTGTTGTCTTTTAATTTTTTTCTTTCTCTCATGAAAACCTTTCATGAGAAGCCACCCTTTATAGCTTTTCTGCTCCATGCTCTTACAACTTACTCTTCAGCTGCATGCACGGAACAGAAAGCAGGCACGGGACTTAATCCCACCTTTGACCCTGACGGTGACAGAAGGGTCATGTCCTGTGTACCAAGACACACCTCCCCTGCTGCTGCCTCGTGGGGACCAGCCATGGGTGTCTTGCATTCAGTGCAGCACCAGTGTGGCACTCGGTGTCACTGCACAGCGGAGCACTGTGGCACCAGCCAGGAGCAGTCTTATGCCACTATGCAAAATAACTATTTCAGCTTTCATGCACTCCTAACAAAAAGCTATTTAAGAATCTTTTACCTACGTTATTTTCGTGTTGCTTAGTGCTTTTTTCATGCTGTGTTCTTTGAAAACTTAGATCTACGTCCCATTCCAATTTGGACTGTATGAAGCAAGTGCTTGTGACTACACCTGTTTTCCAAAATTGCTGTTTATTATAAAAGCCATTTTTTCCCTGTAGGTATTTATTGATTTAAAAATATGCATTTCAGTATATTAAAACACCAGTTTTAAAAGATATAATAATTATTTGTGTCATCTTTGGATTTAGTTATTAGAAGAGAACAGAAAAGGTAACTGAAATAGATTAACAGTTATAAGAGTATCTTTAATATCTTAGCATGTTTCAAACTACTGATTGTTCCTTTCCCTTTTTATTTGGCCATCCATCCATTCATCCATCCATTCCATCCATCCTCGTCCTTTAAAGACTTGTGGTTGTTACTTTTCATTTCTTTAGAAGCTGTACAAAAAACACAAGAAGCTCTTCCCTAGTGTACTCTTTCATGTGTGTTTGTGAATGTTCTCATTCTTAAATATAAAGATTTAAATTGAAAGCTTCCAGTGGTAACAATTCCATAATGATCAGTGCAGAAAAGGGAAAAAATCCACTGTTTTTGTGCTACCCTTGGCTCTCCGCAGCACAGCAGTCTCTATGGGACAAAGCTGAACTTTACTCAGCACATTTCATGAAATACGTTCAGAATCCATACTGAAGACTTTGATAAAGAAGCATGCTTTTTGTCTATAAAAGAGAAAGAGAGAAGTCAGCAGGAAGATGTTATAAGTGAAATGTAAAACATTCAGGTGAAAAAAAAAATATACAAAAGAAAGAATTAAGGCCTCTATATGCATCATAACATTTTCTTCAAATGTATCAATTCAGCAGGAGTAGTACCACCCACCCCTGACTTTTTAAAGTCAGTCTTACAATGCAATGTTGTTAGCTGCAGCTATGTAAAAACGTTCTGTTGCAAGATTGCTGGAAATATCTTCCATGTGGGGTCAGTCACCTTCTGTGAGTGAGCAGGTCAGTCATGGGTGTTTGGGGTTTTTTTCCACAAACATTTTCAACCGTGAGTTTATTTATTACTTTTGAAGTAATTTGAAGCCCAAACCTTAGGATTCAAAACTGATACTGCCTTGGAATTACCAAGAATTTTAGAAGTGTCCCTAAACTTGGCTTTTGAGTTTTGAAAATAATCTGTAATGGACATTAAGGTGATGTCTGTATGGGGAGAGGTTATTATGTGTCTGCCATGGAGTTCTTGCTCTGGTTATCTGGTCCTAGATACAAAGCTGAGGAGCTGTGTGATCACACATCACACACTGGGTCTCCCTGCCAGTCCCCAGCACACTTGGCAGGATTTCTTAGCTTTTCTTTTTATCAGTCATGAGGGAAACAGGTTCCATAGTGCCTGGTGTCCACATCACAGCCAGCATCAGAGGCCAGCTGCCTCCTGATCATAGTGCAAGAGAGCTGAGGTGCTTCATGGCCCCTGGTGCCTGTGGCCTTGCACAAAAGGACCCTGGTGAGCCTCAGAGCCCTCACTGGAAAGAGAGTCCAGAGGTCCAAGTGAAGTTCCTCTGTGGAAGGAGATGTTTTCTACTCAGAGTAGAAAATAAAGGTTGCTAATGAGAATCTTAGAGAAATATTTTTATCATACTAATTTCTATTGCTGTAGAATATTTCTTGGAAAGTAACCACCAAGTGAGTTAATATTTACAGCAGGTACAAGGCATGATTATGATGAAAGCTTGTTTAGCAGTTGGTCTCCAACAGATTTTGTGTATAGATCAAAAGTGAAGATGCCGGAGCAAGACATTTCCCTTCAAAACCTGTCAAGTGAGAACATCAATGGGAATGCTATTTTCCTGTGAGATTTTTATGCTAATATTGTGTTACAGCTGGCAGAAATAAGATAACTGCACCGTTCTCATTTATGGTGTTTCATGTTCAGGAGAACTCAGCAGTTGCAACTAAGTTTTAGGGGAAAAAAAGTTGTTTTCTAGTATTCGTTTTTATCCTTGCAAAGATACATGTGAAGAATATGTAGACCTGACCACCTGCCTTAAATGTTTGCCTGTCCTAACTGCTAGTTAGATTGATTTCACATTTTGATCTTTCATAGAAATGTTAAGTGTTTTTTAAATTATTTTGGAGGAATAATTTTTCCCCAACTGTGTAGGAAAAAGGATTTCCATTTTTAGACAACCATGTGTACATCTCTGGTTTTTAGCTGGCATTTCAGGTTATTATTATTCACATACATTCTGGAAAATGAGAAGGAATGGTTAATGAACCTTGCGTATTTGATATTGTCTTCCTAGAAGGTAGAACTCTAGGGTACAGAACTTGATCATAGTGCAAGAGATTTCGGTTTTTATAAACTAATATTTGTGAATCTTAGCTTTCTAGAGTAACTGAGAGATGTGCTGATGGTAAAATCACAGGGAAATACACTAGGAAACTGTTGGGTCTTTTTCTTGCATTCCTAATGGACTGGCAGTCAGGAAGCAAACTGCCAGTAGAACCCAGACTTTGTATTTTGTTACAAAGGAACAAATAAGAGATTGCAGAGTTTCCAAATTGCTGTATGTGTAAAATGGCAATACCAGAAACACAGCAGCATAACAATTAATTAATCATTTATTAAGTTAATAATTAATTATTTTGAGATCCTTAACTGGAAGTTGCTGAAATAATTACCAAAATTTCCAGTATTAGAAAACATTAAAAACCTCAGTATTTTTCCCTCAGAAATGTTAAACCTGTCAGGTTTGTGTTTTAGAGCAGCCTTATTTCCTATGTTTCAAGAATCCAGTAATGGGTTTATCATAGTTTTTCAGTGGAAATAAGTCATTACAAAACAATAACACTGATTTTTTTTCTTGAGGTTGACTCTTACTCTGACTTTTTAATTTCCACTGCTGGTTTCCATGTAAATGTCACTGCAAACAACTGCAAACTGTGTAAAAAACTTCAGTAAAGCTAGAATTAAAGTGGCTGTTGGACAAAGCTTTAATGGGGAAATCGGTAAATAGTGGACTGCATTATAATTAGAAATCAAAAACATTTACAGAACTAGAGTGAGCATCTTCATCATTGCATTAAAGGTAGTATTTGATGCTGAACCTTAAACCATGTGCAAGATCTTTTAAATACTGGGGGTTTTAATAAGACTGCTGCATTGGATTCTGAAAGGATTTATAACTTCAAAATTGGACTCTTGAAGAAAATATGAATGTTTGTTTTCTGTGAATTTGGTCAGAAATTGGAATACATCATTATAAAGGGCAAGCTGATATATTCATTGCTGTTTTACAGATTTGCCAGGGTTTATAACCTATTCCCACATACACAGATAAACAAGTCAGCAATACTGCAAGGAAGCCAGAGCCAACAACCATTCATGGCCAGGAAATCACAAAAGACATTTCCACATTTAACCATTAATCATAGATGTCCATATTTCAATAACTACTGACCTAGTACTGGTCAGCAACACAGGCCAACCAGCTGTAGGCCAGTATTTCTTTCTTTTTTTTTTTTTAATTAAAATTTGGAAGAGCTGTAATAGAACTATTTCCAACAGTGCAGGCATTTTTCTTATTTGTTTTGAACATTTTTCCTTTGATGAGTTTTGTCTCATTACATTTCATACCAGAAGTAACTTTTTATCCCTTCAGGCCAATGAAATGTTGTTCAGTGGAAGGAAGTTGACGGCGCAGGAAGCTTGTGCCAAAGGACTCGTCTCCCAAGTGTTCTGGCCAGGAACATTCACACAGGAAGTAATGGTTCGAATTAAAGAACTTGTCACATGTAATTCAGTTGTAAGTTTCCTTTATCTTCTTGTATTTTATGATTATATGAATAAGAACTAATCAAAGTAATATTGGACTGCATCTTTTTGTTCTGAAAAAAAAAAGGTCTTTTCATGAAACAAGGACTCCATTATAGTACAGCAATGTTTTCTGACAGATTTCTTATGTATCTTTTTGGGGTTTTTTAAGATTCTTTTTAAAGTTTCTATCTGACTCTTCTTAACTACAGTGTGCTGTGGCATTTGATATGGAACATAAACCCATGTTAGATTTTTATAATATAATTTGGTATTAACATAGTTTCTGAAGTCCAGCTTACTCTAATCGACAATATAAACAGTTGCCTTAACATCTGCACAGAAATCTTGAGTTAGCTTGAGTTCTAATTTAAATTATCTAAGAAATAAATACAGTCTTTGACATTATGCTGGATGTCGTTTTATGGGTAACACGTAGTGGTTGTGTGCACTACTGGCAGTTGCACCAAAGATAGCATGAAATAGTGCTAATTTTAACTTTCTACAAGGAAAGGTGCAATACATATTAACCGTTCTGTGCATTAGCAATTTTGGATTTTAAAAGCAAATTACTCATTTTCTAAAAAGAAAAAACAAATGAGATTTTTTTCCAGTGTATTTTAAGTGCTCAAGAAATCAAGATCTGTCCAGTTATTAGAGCAGTTTGGGATAATAGTGTTATGATTAGCCTTTGCTACTATGGACTTGCACTTTCCTGTAGTATATATATATAACCATATATATATATATTCATAGTTATTTTGTGATTTTCATTATTTTCACACTTCTGTGCCCTTTTAAATTGTGCTGGTATAAGGTAAAGGAAATTTTGTGGGATGCCACAAGGAAGATGACTATGAGAAACATTTCTTACAGTCATGGTATGTCCATGAATTGATAAGCTTAAGTTGATAATCAGCTCCAGGATTTGTCCATTTTAAACCAGTTATATGCCCATAGAAGCACATGGGGTGTTCAGGCAATACTAACCCAACTCCCACTTTTTTGATTTTGGCCTAGGTACTTGAAGAATCCAAAGCTTTAGTACGTAACATCATGAAGGTGGACTTGGAACAAGCAAATGAAAAGGAGTGTGAAGTTTTGAAGAAAATCTGGGGCTCAGCACAAGGGATGGACTCAATGTTAAAATATCTGCAAAACAGAATTGATGAATTCTGATGAGATACCCATGACACTGGAATTGTATTTCTTGGACATCAGGGCAAGCAAAATATGCCCATTTTAAAAAACCTTATATAAACTAACCCCTTGCTCAGCTTGGGAACAGGAGTGGACACACCCCTCTCTTCCCCTTTAATTGTCAAGGGGTTTAAAAGTACTGTATCTCTTAAATTTGAACAAAACTCCTTTCTCCCTGATTGTTACATGCAGATATATACACACACAAATGTATGTGTGTGCATATATCTATATATGTCTTTTATATATATATATATTAAAAAAATGTAATATGTGTGAGAGTGTGTATGTAGACACACACACACAAGGTAAAAAATGATAGAGTGCACTACCAAACATCTCTTTAAAAGCTCTAGTTTTTGTTATCTTTGGCTAGTACTGTATCAAATAGAGAATTAATTAAAAAGTGAGTGGTGTTGCATTATTTTCTGTGTGGCAGGGAAGTCTGGAATAATGCTTTTCTTTTTCATGAGAATACAGAACTGAAACGGGTATTAGCCAGCCCTTGCTTTCTCTGCCCAATGAGTCAGCTTAGAGAAAAGGCATTGTCTCAGAAGAAGGTTGAAATACCTCAAGTAATGGAACATTCTAAAATTTTGGGGTAACTAAACCCTGTTTTGCTAAATCACAAATATCCCCAAAAAGAGAGTGTGCTCAGGATTAATGCTAAGGAAACACTCTGTTGTTTTTTGGGGGGAGGTATAGAGGGGTGGGAGGAAGGGGCAGGAGTATGTCTGATTCTTACCCAGACAGCATGAAGAAACCACTGTCTCTTAGGGAAAGGGAATGCGGAAGAGCCAGATGGAAGAGGAAAGGAAAAAAAAAAAAAAAAAAACAACACAAAAAAGCTTGTTTTGCAGTATTAGTGAATCACTGAATATCTTATGTATGAATATCCTAAGTTATAAGTTAGTTTTAGTGGGTTTTTAAAAAGCCTCTCTGGGTTGGGTTTTTGTTTGTTTGTTTGTTTTGTTGGGTTTTTTTAATAACTACATAAGTGCTTCTGTTGCTGGGTGAAAATACTACTTTATATACAGTTTGAGTTTTGTTTTTGGTTCTTTTTTCCTATTTGCTGGTTTAATTGATGTATTACACCAAAAATGCATTATATGTTCATAAATTTTAGGTTCACTTAGAATATATTATTTAATAAGTTAAAATTCTTTTGGCACACTATTAAGTAAAAAAAAAAAAAAAAAACTTTAAAAAAACTACCTTATATTAGATGTTTAATGTTCTTTGTCTATGCTTTTTTTATTATTTGAAATATACACTATATGCAGTATGGTGTAAAAGAGTGCCCTGTGTAAATAGACCTATTTTGCATTCCTTTCAGGAGTGGTTATTGATTCCTGACTGCAGATATCTATTATTACTTGGGTATCTGTGCTTGCAATCTTATTGAATGTATTATGAAGAATGAAAATTAAATCAAACCTTATTTTTGTACAGTTTTGAACTTTTTACTTGGAACTGACCCACCTCCCCTTCCCAGTGGAGAGCTGTACAGTGTGTAAATCTGCCTTTACCTTGGATTGGTACAGTATTTTTGCATCTGTGGGACCTACTTCTTTGTTCTAGTAGTTTGAACTATATATAAACTGTACAATCTGTAAAGTTTTTATAGAATAAATATTCAGCTGTGAAAACTGGTTAAATAAAACTAATATTTCTTAACACATTTTAAATGTGGCTCTCTCACAGAGTTGTCTTTTTCAGACACTTCCGTTCTAATTTTAAAGTTGCTGAAACAAAGCTTTAGGCTTTAATATTTGTTTTATGTTGTTTAAAAAGCTCTTCATTACCTTCAGATTAAAATTTGAATATTAATTTATTGATGTAAATTTTACAGAAGTTTTTTGTTATGGGGAAGTAGATGGGGAAAGAAGACATGGGAAGTCATTCTACTTTTAATTATTTTGTTAGAGTTCAAACTAATGTTCAGTAAAATTTTTTTGCAATCTCTTAAAAAAGACTGTTTTCCTTACAATAGTGGGGGCTAAGTTAGAATTCCTTGGCTGAATTTGATGTTAGTGAAAAGAAGAAGAAAAGATGTCTTTATCTACGAGTTCTGTAATGTTAAAACTTTTGGAGTTCAATTTTGTATAAAGATCACTTTTCTGGTACCTCTAAGGCCATAGTGTTCATATATATGCATCAGCTGGGAGGTTATTTATGCTTTCTTTAAACATGAAAGAACTTTTACAGTGAAGACATCTAGAATTAAATCAGTTGAAGGCAATTCAACTGAAAAAATAACTACATCATTTTTTTTTGTGTTTCTATCAATCAAGCTGTTATGCTGCCTACAGTATGCATGATAAGATGAGAATCATTTATTGACTGTTTAAATTCCTGTCTGACTGGAAAAAGTCATTAAGGCCACTTCCTATGCACTGTCAGTAACTAACTCGACACTATTAACAAATTATGTTCTCATGCATAAGTAGTACACACCTTTTGTGTGTACACTGGACTACAGGAATACTGTTTCTTCAGGAAAGTTCTGTCCCATTTTTTTTTCAGTATGGGTCAGTAAATAACTTTTGCTCTGTGTGAAGGTTACAGTCAAGTCTAGTTCAGTCTCTGCAGAGCCATAATAGAACAAAGGAACGTTATAGACCTCTAGTAACATGCAAGAAAACCTGAGAGATCATAAAAACTGACTTAAGACATTTTTATGAGTGTTTTCAAGGCTTTTTTTCACAGAAGAGACAGGTCTTTGTGGAGTCTGATTCATTCCTGATGCTTGTACTGTTTTACATAAATTTGCAGTACTGCATAGATTACCTAACCTGAAGCATCACATTTAGGCTCTGATGACTGAATCCAATCACAGTACAAATGTTCTCCCAGGCACATGCAAAACTCTGCAGCCAGCATTTCTTCTAAAGCTCCAGGTTTGGGGTCACAGCCTCCCAGAAGTAGTAGTACTTCAAAATGGCTCTTTTGTGTTAATTCTAGTGTGAACCTGGAAGATGTTGGAGCAGCACAAATTGTCAAACCCACCTTTAATGCAAGAACTTAGAAACAGTATCTTTCTAAATGACTGCCAAAAAACTTCCATAGGGCTTTTTTATTATTATTTGTTTTAAACAAAAAGTTTCCCGGTTTTTCCTCCTTCCGGCATGAAGGCAGATCTATTTGGGTGCCAGTGTCTGGTCAATGGCTAGTAGAATTAGCAATAATGGTATTAGAATATAAAATTCAGCTGGTTTTAGCCTTGCTCATTCCTGACCCCTGCATCTCCTGTCAATGATCCTGATTGTAATTGCTACTACACAGTTTGATTAATTAGTTATGCAACATAGAGACAATCTGTGAGGCAACTGGCTGTGTTGGTGCTGAAATTTAAAAGTAGCACAGGAGCCTTGATAATGCAGTGTGGGAGTCCTTCCATGACATTTGAGTTCTCTTTCTGAAATAGACAACAGCCCAGGCACTACCCAAAACAGCAAACTGAGGAGCACTGGCCACTGGACTGCACTAACCACTAAGGCTTTCCTCATGTAAGTTGCATCACATCCAAATTTATTTTTGGAAGTAAATAAGAGAACTTTTCTCCTGATGAGCAAATAGCAGTGACCCAGGGGCTGAGGGTACTCAGAGCTGTTTGAAAACCACCTCTGTGCACTTCATCCCACCTTCTGCTGATGCATTACTTTGAACAAAAATCAGAGCAAGGTCTTAACTCTGGGTAAGCTAACCTGCAACATTTTGGGGTAATCTGAAGATCTAAACCTGCCTGCAGATTTTTTCCATGTTCACACTCCCTAATTTCCACGAATCTGGGATTTGAAACAGTTCCTCTGAGCAAATTCTCTACCGGGTTGGCAATATTGCTAAGAGACACTTCCCTGTAATTCAGAAGCTGCACCATTATTATTATGGAAAAAAGCTTTGGAGGAATTAAATTAAATTACCTATTTAGGTGGGATTCATTTCCTAAACTCAGGAATACTTGAATAGAAAAAACACATAATACTGAGCTATAAATTACTTAACTTTCTACTGATAGCGTTCATACTTTCCCTAACTGGTTGAAGTCCTATTTTATCACTGTTTGGGTAATGAGGCAGCAGACAAAACATTTTTGGCCAAAGGGACAGGTAAAGCTTACTTCAATACATGGAGCCAGTGCTCTACTTAGGTTTGTTGCTGGAAGTTAAGTCACTTTCACATTCATCTGGGACATGACAAGTGTGCTTCTGAGAATATGAGGAGAGAGTAGGAGGGAGGAAATGCCTCAGCTCAGTTACAGTTTGCCACATGATTTTCCATCCTAAGGAACTGCCAGTAGCTGTCAACACAGACTGTTACAGGGTTTGCAACAGAGTCGGAGTTGGCAACCTTCAGTCATGCAGCGCAGGAGCTCAGTTCTGCTGGAGGTGGCATACTGGTGAATTTGCCTTTCCAAGGAAAGAAGTATCTAGAAGGAGAGCACCTGTATAGTACAAGATCACCATGGTGCTGCCTTGTTCCGCCCCTCAGATTTCTCTAGATAACACTTCGCTCACAGCCCTCTGCATTTTCTTTCCTTACTCAGGGGGGATATGACTGAAGTTATGCACCAAGCTTCCTAACTAATAAACCCCAAATATAATAATCTCTTGAGGTACTCACAGGATGAAAAGCGGTTTGATGGGCAAAGATACTGAAATGTGATGCAAAGTGAGAAGACGGTGATGAAATTCTGGTCCTTCTCATTCATCTTGCCCAGGGAAAAATACAGCAAATAAGCAGAACTAGAAACCACCAAAAACCCAGCATGTAGGAAGTAAAAGGAGCTACAGCAAGGAGTAGAGAAGTGGCAGCTATTCTCCGTGAAGTCCTCACTCTCATTGTGGTCAAGTCTGGAAGAGCTGCAGTTGACAGGAGCACCCAAGTGGATGTGTATTTGTTCCACAGAGTCTGGAGGAGATTATCAGTACCTGTGTCTAAACTCAGATTTTGAGTCTCAGGCCTTGGTCCCCCTTCAACCACCCTGGTATTTCCTGGAAGGACAACACAGAGAAGGAAAGGCTCAGGCAGGAGCTCATCTGTGTAAATTAACACCCTGTGGGCAGTGCAGAGAGGATAGAGCCAGGCTCTTTCCAGTGGTGCTCAGTGACAGCACTGGAGCAGTGGGCACACACTGAAGCACAGGAGGCTCCCTCTCAACAGCAGGGAACACTTCCTTAATGTCAAGCTGATTTCAGCACTGGCACAAACAAACGCCAACTTTCATTAATTTTCCAACTCTCCAGTCATCATCACAAACTTTCTCTCTGGCTTGGACTGCATGGTCGTCAAGCTCTGGATCACTGCAGGCTGTAGTCTTTGAGAACCCAACTCCTGGTGGATGATACCGAATCACCCAGAGCATGCATAAGTACAGCTCAACTCATCAGAGTGAGCTCAACTCATTTCAGTAAAAGAGGGGGTCATCTTTTACCCTGCCTTGAAAAAACATAAAGAGGTTATTAATTCTAAGAAAAAGAAATTTATTTCCTCTAGGATAAACAGGATTTCAATGCTTAACCAAAACAAATCCATGCGTTATACCTGAAACATTGCTTTGGCCTCAGCAACTCTTTCAAATTTTGCATTTTCTTCCAAATTCTGCCTCAGTCAACGAGGCTGAACAATTACCCTGCCATGGCAGTCATGCTGAAGCAGAACCACATGGACTACCCAAGAAGCAGCAGGTAGTGTGAGCCTTTAGAGCCACTGTAACTTGTCTGTACCACATCGTCTGGGTATAACTAACTAAACACTCAATGTAGAACAACTGTGCAGCTCTGCAGGGTGAGAAGTCAACTCATAATGTTCTAATAAGCCAGTATTTCCTAGATACTCCTGCTTTCCAAGACTCATAACCCTCTCCAGCAAAATATTCTGACTGCCAGATGAAACTATACGATTTGTCTCAGTAGGAAAAGGTGCTCGCTGAGGCCACCCCCAAAGAACAGGTTTAGTTTGCCGTAGAATCATAAACATCTGAAGTAATTGATATTAGTCTGTGTGGCAGCAGAATTGGTTCCAATGCCTTTAAAAGAAGATCTCTGCAAATGGTTAATCCTAATGATTTAAAGCAGGAAATTTGGAAATCTCTCACAGTGCACACTCAGAATAAACCCTTAAAAAATAATTCAGATCCCTGATCATTCTGAAAGGTCCTGGCACAAGAAGATACGCTACTGCATTTAATACTTGAAAAAAATACAGCCCCAAGGTCTGCCGTTCCGGTTCCCCTACAATGGATACCTCCATGGTCACACCAGCCATTCACATGAAGGCAAATGTAGTTTTTCACATTCATTCAATTTTTTTACATTCTGCTACAGGTTTAGCAGGTTAGATCAGCCACCAAACTTTTCACAGACATTAAACAGTTTAAATAGCATTAGTTGAAAACATAGTTTTCAATGAGGAAAAGAAAAAGCAGTAGGTGTAGCAAGAATGATATTAATGAGGTACCTCAAGACCTGAAAATAAGTGAAGAGGTTTTGGAAATCTGTGGTTAGCCTGCATTTAAAATGCCATTCAGCTCCCTCACAGCACCTCCTAACAGAAGAATGCTTCCACCCAATGCTTACATGGTAAGTTAATGCTTTGGGAACAAAACTCACTGAACAAAAGATGTGGCACCTCTCCTAGACCGTTCTTGACACATAGGCATTAAAACTACAGTTTTCCCACTGAGCTGGGACAGGACCCGAGGGAATGGCCTGAAGCTGTGTCAGGGGAGGTTTAGGTTGGATATTAGAAAACGGTTTTTCACCCAAAGGGTGGTTGGGCACTAGGACAGGCTCCCCAGGGAAGTGGTCACAGCACCAAGCCTGACAGAGCTCAAGAAGCTCTTGGACAATGCTCTCAGGCACATGGTGTGACACTGGGGACAGTGCTGTGCAGGCCCAGGAGTTGGACTTCGTGATCCTTGTGGGTCTCTTCCAACTCAGGATGCTCTGTGATTCTAAGAAATACAGCAGTCTGTAGTGCTAATATATATAAAATAATTCAATGAGTCATATAAAAATTGTCCAGAAGTTCCTGACATGGTTTGGTTGGCTGAAAATTAATGAGACTTCAGAAATCCTCCGCAGAGTTTTGTATCCCAGGAAGGTGGTTTGAACGCAGGAAGTTCCCTGATGGGCAGTACTACACAACAACCTGACACGCCATCGTTATTTCCCCATTGCTGACTTTCCTAGAGCTCCTGTAAGTTCATCTTAATGAAGAAGAGCAGCTGTAAGCTGAGAAGAGCTCCAGCACCAACAGCCAGAGGTGCGCTATCACTGAGGCACAGCAGCACCAGGCACGAGTGAGATAAGCGCTGGATTTTCCCTCCAGGCCCTCGCCTCAAACTGAAACCACTGGTATGGAGGACGAAGGAGAATCAGAGCACCCCACCCCAAATCCATGTACTGTAACACAGGAAAGAGGCACAGCTCATCCACAGGGATGGCAGCTGAGATTAAGCATCTTCTACATCCGTTGTTCCTATCGGGCACAACAGGAGCTCTGTTTGAGGAGCTGCAAGGGTGCCCATGCCTGGACTGCTGCCACAGTTGACCCTGCAAATCACTGATGATAAAAGAGCAGAGTGTAGCACTGCTCACGTTACAGACTTGCCCGCTTTGCCCAGCAGATCAAGGCACTATCAACACCTCACAGGCTCGATCCCAGCTCACACCAGCAGGGCGAAACTGCACCTTCCAAGTGTGCTCTCCCTGATAACAAAAGCCATCCACACCTACACCATTGACGTGGAAAGGAGTTAGGCAGGAGCCTGACAGAAGAAAGGGCTTATTCCTTCTGGAGAATGTGGGGCCAGAGGCAAGAGTGCAGTAAGTGCTGCCCTGCCCCAGGTGCCCTCAGACCATGGCGCTTGCAGCCCAAAGGCTGCTGGGTGGCCAACATCTGCTGCTAGCTCTTTCTCTTGATTCATGTTTTGTGGAGGGGCGTCAAAATACCTTGGAAATGTTCGCTGACCAACTGCCACAGAAACAGTGCAGTCATAAATGAGGAATGATGCAAATGCCAAAGCCTCTCAGCCTTCAAATAGAAAATATATTTAGAAATTCTGTTTTAAACGATGAAATTTTAAAAACCCAGAGCACTGTGGTTCTCCCAGCAGCAAGACCTGGCTTTGTAGGTTGGGGATTTGATCCTGTGGAGTGACACACTGGCTTGTTGCTGCCTCTGATAGGATTACATTTATCAAGGAGCTAGAGGGCCTCTGCGACTCTGTGTCTCTGTGGGAACCCCTAAGGGGAAAATCAGGGTCTCCTCAGAACTGACAGGAAAATTTAAGACTTCCTCAAAGAAGAAAAGAGGCAAGACAGAAGAAATCCAAGGGAAGAAGTGGAACTATTCCTAACAATCATGATAATTGCAGTTTTGTAAGTTAGGCTGGCTGGGTGCCCAGAATGGGTAAAAAAACCCCAAAGCAGTTTAACTGACAAGCATATAACCATTTGCACAGCCCTGCAGCAAAGCAAAATGACCTCCAAGTTCTCAAAAATCTCAGTCACAGATTTTCCCTCATATCTACTTTTATTTGGGCAAATTAATGAAGCTAGGCTTTAAAGCAGTAGTGAAGTTTTAAATTTCTGACAGCAACCATGAGATTTAGACACACAACTGTCAGTATAAACAAACAGGAAATAAATCTTGCTTAAATTTTTAAAATCCCTATTTAAAACATGCTTATGACACATAACAAGCCAACTACACACACCTAATGCATAATATTCAGTAGTCAAATATATATTCTGCATGTATAACTTACCCAATAAGTTTACAGGGGTTTTGCCCATCGTAAGAATTTTAGCTACATTTTTGTCTCTCATGTTCATTTTTTAAAGGTTTCAGTAACAAGTCACCAAATTATTTTTGCATCATGACAACTTTAAACTCAGTTTCATCTCCCTGCGACAATGACCTACCATTGTGGCAGTACAATTTCTGAATTCAAAACTTGTGAAAATAAGAAATGTTCACAAAACTGCAGACCAAGGTATCCCGGCACAGCTTCAGAAACTTCACTTTAAAGGTTCGTGATGCAGATTATATATGATGGGGAAACTTTCACAAGGAATTCCAGAAACTCTAGAGGTGGATATCAGGCATCCTCCTTGATGTTCTCTGTGGTAAACAAAAAACTTAATTTTTTTTTTAAACAGAAAGTGGAACAGTGAAATTATTTTGGACTGTTACTCGATCTGTGCAGGCTTTTCCTGCCTAGAAAGAGTTAATCCATACAGCAGTTTTCTTTCTTTAGCAGGAATTACACGTCCCCTGATTGAATCATACAAAATATAGAATTGTAAGAAATGGCGTCCCTCAGGCTTACTGAGGGAAGAGGCAGGAGCCACATGAAAAAGGAACCCCCTTAAGACTGGGCACTATATTCTTCCTTAACTTTCCAGGATCTGCCCATGTGTTGAACCCCCTTCAAACCTCCTTGCTGCATTCCCTTTGTCCAACCACACTTGAAGCAGAACTCCACCAACACTCAGAAGCAGCTTTTGACAAGGACATGTAAAAACTTTCCCAGCTGGAAAAGGAACATGGGTGCTGGGGGAAGCTTGGCACTTTTCTGGTTTGAGCTGCCCAGAGCTTCTACTATACAACATTAGAGAAACGGAGACATTTAGGCTCTTAATTGCCCACTCACACTGATATGAAGAAGGCCTTGAGCACTGTTGGCTACAGTCTGCCCAAAATTATATTTACTACCTAAATTTAATAAGTTTATTTTTCCTAATGATCATTTTGTATCAGGAGAGAATAAACAGTCCCTCAGGATCCAGTTCCTTTTTCCTTGAGCCTTTGTAATATACTGGTTTCTCAGCCCTTGATGCCAGCTCCCCGCATGCTCAGAATGACATAAATCACAATTTTATTTAATCTGCATCTTTTCTAATAAAAAGAAAGCCCATTTCTCTCCTAGCATTATGTCAATATTCATCTTTGAAGTCCCCTGGAGCTGCATCCAATTCATACCAGAGTACAAAAATGACTGGAGCACAATATTTTTGTTGCCTTTATTCAAATCCTTTAGTCTGTTTTGCTGTTATCCATCTTTCCCACAAACCCAACTTGATGCCTGCTAACACAATGCACAGTACCCTGGCTCAAGACTCGCTGTTTATGCTGCTCTGGACACGTCTCTTTCCCTGCCCCCCAGCATCTCCGTGCTTTATTTATTCTGCTGACTTGTGCCAAATGCTGACATCACAGTCTGAGTTTTCAGTTAACTCATATTCCTACCTCTTTTTCCTATTCTTATGCCTTTCCTCACAAACATTATAAGGTTTGAATAGTTCAGTCTTTTTCATACCTGTCATATATCTACATAATGGACAACTGTGGTTTATTTTCCTTTGCCCCTTCTCATGAAAACCTGGCAGCTCACAGTGCTCCATCCCTGTGCGTTTCCATATCACCTGGGATAATCTGGACCTCAAAGTGACATGGGGGTTAAGAAATATGAAGCTTATTTTGGCTCTGTTGTGGTTCTGGTTCCTAGCAGCCAACTTGCTTCTTTCAGAATGTCATTTTTCAACAAAACCCACAGGCTTTTAGACTCTAATTCATCCCAAAAATACATTCAGATGAACAGGCTCCAGCCAGCTCTCACTTGCCACGAAGCCAACATGCTAACAGAGCTCCATCTTTGCTTTCAAAAACCTCTTGACAGGATAATTAACTTAATAGTCCAGACTACTCTTGGGTCAGCTTCAATTCCCTTCCCAGAAAACTTCCCCAAGCTCTTGACAGTATCTTGAAACTGGTTTTCACTGTCTCACACTGTTACTGCTCTTGACAGTCTGTTTCAGGATTTTCCCATGTACTAACCTTTTCCATCACCAAGGCAAAGCCTGATGCAATTGAAAGAGAAGGAGAACAAGGAGTGATGGATCCCCTCAGTAATTCCGCAGAACCTGGTAAGGAGGGCATGATTCTGCTGGCAGCAACACCCTTGGAACAGCTACAGGAGCACAACTACACAGGCTGCTTGTCCAACTGCAGCACCACGGGGCAAGGACATTTCTGATCCTTCTTTGAAAAGGCCAATCAAGTTTAAAAGCATTTGAGTTGGTGAAAACCTCTGCAGTGCATTTCCCTCTTCTGCAGCCTCCCTTTTATAGTAAGAGCAAAACCTTTTGTTCAGCTTTGCTTCTCTTCCCCATGACTTCTTTTTTTTTTTTTTTTTTTCCAAAGGAAGCACCAGAAGGCAAAGATTGTTTTTACACATAAGTACTGCACTTGACATGATGCTTCTAGCAGGCTATGGCATTTCATGTTCAGTATGAGAACTGATTAGAAATTGGGCAAAGTGCTCAGGAGTTGCACCGTTTCACTCTGAATGTGCTACTACCCATAGTGAATCCTTCACTGAGAACATCCAGAAAGTTCACGCAGGAAGGGTTTAAACAGCAGGAATACAGTTTATGCCCTCTGCAACAAAACTGACTGTCATAATTTCAAATTACAGACACAGAGAAACATCTGTGGACATCAAAAAATAACATCAACAAAAAGGCAAACTGAAGATGAGTGAAGCCAAGAGAAACTGAAGTCCACAAGAAGCTGCTATTTATTTCTACTTCCAAATGGAAACAGGATTCTTTGACAAATCTGATTCCAGAAAAATATGCCCCAACTCAGGGTCACAGAGAAGAACTCAGAGTTGATGAGAGGACTCAGCTCTAGGGGCTGCTGTCACCAGATGATGCCACCCACAGCAGTACTTATTTATAAGCCTGCAGGCTTGCAGGTGGATTAGCAAAAACATTTAAATGCCTTTCATGGGGAGTTATCAAGAGGCTTTTTTTCTTGCCATAGTCGTACAAGGTCAAGAAACCAAAAATTTTGTACAACACCGATCAGTTTCTTGATTTTTTTTTTTCACGCAGATTCTTGTATTTGTAGATGTTCTCTCAGAACAGGGCAGTATCTCATCTCATGTGATTATGAATGGAATAAATTTTAATATGCTCAGAGGTATCTGCATTGTAACCTATTTGTTCATCAGGAAGAAATAAAACCTGGTTCTTACCAAATTCAGGACACTGTGGAAGAACCTGAGGGTTCTTTATGCACACTGCAATCAACTATCTAAACATTCTGTTTTCTTGTGACCACAAGACTCTCAGATTGTTTGGAGAGAAACACATCAGAGCCTCATCTTATGTCTGGAAAATACTGTATATCTTTCTAGATTATTATTGAAGAGATTCAAGGTGAAATTTTTCATGTTTAGTCTCTGTCCAAGACCAATTTCTAAATTAATTTTTGTCTTTATCCTTTCAGACTTCTTTGAATTCAGAGGTAAAACAGGGGCAAACCACAACCCTTTTAGAGTCGTAGCTATATAAGCTGGCACAACTTAAAAACCCATGGTGCTTCTACCATGTCCTCACAAGTTCCAGGGACAAGCATCTTATCACATTTTGGACAGAGTCTGGTTCATGAAGCCATTTCTGTGTTATTGAAAAACTTCAGCCAGACATCCATCGTATGTTACCGCTGCAGTTTTCAACTTTTATAAACAAATGTCAGTGAATCCAGGAGGACTTGAACTTCCTGAACGAACTCACCAGTGCATACTGGAGTAAGACAAAAAAGAGCTGTTCCATATTATAGAGCACCAAAGCAGCCCTGTATGGGGAAGCCTACCTTCTGACAGTCATGTTAAAGTATTTTTTTTCACAGCTCACCACTCAAGAGGTCCTTCAGCATATAATTAATTTGATCCAGCCATGCATTAGAGAAGAAGCAGAGGGAACAGCATCTGGATCTAAAAGAATCTCACATTTAGTTGGAACTGAGCAGCAACTCCTCTCTGAGCCCCCAGAGAGGAAAAGTCAACATAGATTGTCATTGAAAGAAATGAAAGAAAAAAAATCTATAGAATAAAAATTGGCTTTTCCACACAGTCTACCAGCACCAGTGAAGAGTTTTGCCTAGAGCCTGTGTGCTTTCTTACATGGAAGTGTCATGGCTACACTCCAAGCCCCCACTTCCATAGGAGCTATACGAGAGGTTCCCATGGTCAACAATACCTTGGGGACTTGAAAGAAAGCTACAGAAATTCATTATTATTTTAAAAAACACTCACTTCTCTTCAAGGGAAGACAGAGAGGAGAGAGGTTCCCATGCAAAGTAACAGGGGTGAGGTTGGGCTGGAAGCCCTTTTGAAGCCACATCTTATATCACTTCCTGAAAACGTGTTCAATCCCTGCTGAATCTTGCCCCTCTAAATCTTTGTTGCAAGGCACAGAGCTCTGATTTCACTCTAATTTAATGAGGAGCTTAATGTCTAAATGTTTTGAGCATTGCTTGGGGAATAGCAAAGAAAGCCTGGCAGCAAGAAGTAGAGAAAAAGGAAAGAAAAAAATTAAATCTCTGACCCTTTGAGAAATCAGGGAACCAAAAAAGCATCCTACTGATTCTGCAAAGTTTAAGGGACTTCTATCAACAGGGATCAAAACTTGGCTCCTAAACCTCATGTGTAATCCCCAAAATAAAGACCTGGCTGCTTCCCACCAAATGCATCAATTTTTGCCTAGATCACATAGAACTGACATGCTTATAATGGGAGCAATAATAGTGTTTCAGCAAAACAATGCACAGGAATGTCTCTCTGCTCTGAAAGAAACGTCCTACAGCTAAAAATCCCAGCCTTCCTCTCAGGGAAGAGCAGAACAATGAATCTTGCTGCAGAGTGACATATTCCAGGCAATTACAAGAGCTGCAGACCTCAAAACCACACTCCGAGCATGACTGGAACATAAATAGATTAGCAACTGCTAAGGACTGCTCTTCCTCCTGATTCACAAAGCATGTTCCCACTTCGCTTTTGATGCCCTTAATGATGCACAACCATTCTTTTAGTAAGAAAAGCCATTTCACATTTTTATAAATAGCCCAAAATGCTCCATGTTACCCTTAGTTACCCTTCATCCCTCTGTTCTCTGCAATGCTGCTGACTAAATGGAGACATGTTTTTCCAGTACATTACAGTTTTGCCTTAAGCAGAGTAAACCCCATCCCACTTCCTTCACTTACATCACCCTCCAGGCAGGTAGAGGAAAGAGAAGACTTGTTTTGCCCTGAAGCCCTGACCAAAACCACCCCGGCTCTGATTAGCAGTCTTCAGAGGAAAATGGACGTGGCAAGCACCAATTCCAGGTTCTGAGGTAAATTCTGTGAACACTAAATGGTAACCTATGGCTCTCTCAGAGTGCTTTGCAAAGCAAGGAGCATCTCTGAGGCTGTTGCATTGAATGGGAAAGTGTCAGAGCAGCACGGAACTGCCGGGCTATTTGTAGAAGGTCAGCCATCAATTTGTTACCAGGGCTACAAATAAAACCCAGATGTCTCTATCACTGCAGTTCAGGCACCCTTCTCTTTCTATCTCAAACGATCTCTTCTCATGTCCTGTTCACCCCCCCCCCCCAAAAAAAAAAAAACAAAACAAAACAACAAACAAAATAAACCCACCCCCCCAAAAAAAACCCAAACCAAACCAAAACAAACAAACAAACAAAAACCACCAAAAAAAACCAACAACAAAACCCTGAAAAACCCAACCAAAATATCTCCACCAATTTTCCACTTCCACCAGTGCAGGATGCACTAGAATCCAAAAGAGCACTGTAATCCTTCACCCTGTCTCCCAGCTAGTGTAGGTAGCTCACTACTCAGCACACCCACTTTTCTGTACCTCTGTTCTTAGAAGTAGAGGAAGCGCACTTCGTGGGGCCGGGTATCCAGGCTGAAGGCTGTCAATTCCATTGGAGAATTAATTGTCACAAATAAACACCACAATGATCTACTGTTTTAAAGTCCTCAAAAGTCTGTAGGGACTGCTGCTTTTTACAGTTACAATATGAGGGGTGCTTATTTAATTTTAAATGCTTAATTCATGGAACTTGCAGACGCATACACGGAATTGCTAAATACCAGCTACTCCTACTGACTTTTAAGATCAGTGCAGGCACAGAGGTTCCACGAATCTCAGACTGTGATTCTGAAGTATTTAACATGAGAGATGCAAGTCATGCCATACTGAACAGCAGCAGAGACTTCAGTGACACCAGGAAGACACCACCAACTTCCTGTCAAGTCAGTCAAGAGTACATGATATGGCATTTAAGTCAATTATGGGACAGCAAATTATACCAAATGATCACAACGCTCAAAAATACGTGAGCACATTTAAATAATTTTATGGTGCTACACCACCTTGTTCTGACACCAGGAGAGCTAAAGATGGATTTAATATCTGACCAAAAAACAGGCACAAGGACCAGTGTATCACTGCTGGGTTTTTTGTCTGCTCTGCAAAAGCTGACCATTTAAATTCTTCATTCCCAGCAATAAGAAAGAAGAAAACTCTCTTCATAAATAGGAACTGGCATTGTCCAAATAACAGAGTAGTGCCCAGTTTGTTAAGGATTTTATTCCATGCCAAACTACAAAAAAGTTTTGAAAATTGCCATGTAATAGCACTAGCTTCCTGTAGAGTCTCAAGATAAAGCCTTTAAAAACTGCATACTCCTTCTGCCAACACTGAATAGGGCTAAAAACTTCAACAGGGACAAAATTAGAAATACAGGTCTTCACGAAAAACCAATAAATGTTGTTATTCAATGGCAACCACACACTAAAACTTGGTACCTTTGTATTCTCTATTAGATGCTGCAGAAAGGCTGTTGGCATCTACAGAACCTGGACATCTGCCTTAGGCATTAACAGCAAGAATATTACAAACAATATTATCTATATTTTACAATGGGATGGGGAGGGCTCAGAAGAGCCTATTCCACTGCTTAGGATATTCTCCAATTCCCCAAAAAACACATCCATATTCTAATAACAAAATTGTTCTAAGAAGTCAACTAAAAGAAACTTGTCTTGGCCAAGGCCCCCTGCCCTTTGGTATCTGGAAAGCTGAAAACTGCTCAAAGCCACTTTAGCTCCACTCTTTCTGCTCCTGTATACAGCTGTATTAAAACAAATACTGTTCAGGAGGGCTGGAAGCTACTTCCAAGGGTGAAAGAGAGGCCACTGCTTTATAAGAAGTTGCCTTAGTTTACAGCAGATATTTCTGAAGTTCTTGTTACTATTCAGAAGGTGGTGGTTGTTTAATAGACCACTAATTGAATTAATCTCCAGTTTTGGTCTTTAAGCTCCACTCTGTGAATAAAAATGATAAGGAGAAACAGTTCAAGCATGTTCCAGTATAGCTGCCACATTAAGACAGAGTAAATTGCATGCATTAATCTTTAATTAACAGCATCAGAGGAACTATAATCTAGTAGCTAGAGTACTGGACTAGCTACAAAAAGCCTTCATTCTAATCCCAGATCAGCCACTGATTTGCTATGCACCTCCCATGAGAGGGGGAAGAGAAACACCACTTTAAATTCTCCTTTCCCTTTATATCTTTTGTCTGCCTTACCATTTCCTTTTGTAGTAGCTGTAGCAGGGGCACTTCCCTGCATGAGCAAAACTCCACCGTGGCTTTGCAGCATTGGGTGAGCAGCCCAGCTGCTAATTGCAATTAACAGCAACATCAACAGAATCTGACCTATCTCAAGACAGCTGTAAATTTTTGGCATTTCTATCACTTCTCTATAAACCAAAGAGAGGCAGCCTGCAGCAAGGAATAATAAAAGCACACAAATTACTTCCAACAAAAACATTATGGTCCATCTTCGTGAAGCCTTCCTTACCACCATTATTGCTATGCAAACCTCAGGCTCATGAGACATGAACTTGGCTTTTTTTCCAGTCATCCAACTTTACATATTGACTAGCCTCTCTAAAATGGGTATTTCCCAGTAAATAACAGCGTGATGCAACCAGAATAATGCTGATGCTTCTCTTTCATTAAGTTCTGTCACCTCCCTTTCAAGCTGCCTTAGCTGAGCACAGGTTCTTCTCTCTCCTGCATCCCCCAAACTCCATCTGTGCCAAGTCTTGCTGTTTCCCCTCTGCAGCCACAGCATCTCTGGAACCTGAGAAAGAAATTTCTCTTTCACATCTTTAACTTTTCTCAGAGTCCCCTCATGCTAATATTCCTTTCCACACACTACCTTCAATGGTGGTACTATCACCGCTAGTCTCCCACTCTTCCTAAAGGGACGTACGCCTTTATGGGATGCATAACTTCTGATTCAGGCAGCATTTGCAAACCAAAAAGGCAGATATGTTCTATTTAGGGTTATTTTGTGTAACACATGCCATCCAGCTACCACAGCTTTAATCTTCCTTTGTCAACATCAAAGTTTGTCCTCTATTTGTTCTACACCCACCAATCTATGAGCACACATAAACACTTAGTCAAACATAGTGTGCTTGGAAAAGCACATGGTCTTTGTGGCCCATTTCCAGAGGGTTCTGCTACCCCTCCAGTAGCCTCTCAACAAAATTCCCTCTCCATCCACAAGCAGAGAGGCAGGAGTGCACAGCTCAGTAGAAAGGCTAAGGTTAAAGCAGAGCAATTCCCTAGCTCTCAAGGAGTGGCTTATCACAGTCTGTCCGCATTCCAGGACAACAAAACCACTACTTCTCACACAACTAGCTTGCCTCAGGCTTGTCTCTGCGTTCAGATATTTGGCTCTCCTTCCCCACGCTAGATAAAACACTCCCCTGAGGCAAAATTTTTTAGTAAGCACTTAGTCGCCTTTGATCTCAGAAGCAGCTGGTGCACAGCTGCTCCCCATTACTTTTGCAGCTCCCAGGAATCTTTTGCATTTTCCTGTCCTCACAGGCAGGCACAAAGGGCAAGAACATCACCAGCAACCATCTTTCATTCTCAGGCAAAAACTTTTATCTCCATTTCACATGCCCTGACCAATTCCTCCTTGAATTACTGCCCACCTGGCTCAGTCTCAGATCTTCCCTCCTAACGGGATCCCCAACCATGTGAGCAATGCCTTCCTATTCCTCTTCTCAGCAAGGGTCTCCTCCATGCTTGGGAGTCTCCTGGGGAGACACAGTACCCTGATTGTACAGATGGTAATGGAGAGGCTACTGTACCTCATCCCTGGAAAAAAATACTCCCTCGGGTTCATTTTTTAAAAATTGTTTTTCAGGAGGGAAGATTGGAGTAAATTCCACCCCAGTTTTTCTTCTCTGCAACTACAAAATCTCTCCTTAGGGGTGAGTGCACCACTGGACCTGGCTAGGACGCATGGATCTGGTTAGCACAGTATCACCTCACAGAACCTGAGATTAGACCAACTGCAGTGTCTATTAACAGCACAAGGTTTTTCAATTGTACTTTTTACAGGTTTAAAGAAAACAGGAAAAAGCTAGAAAACAACTCAGCATCTCAAGTTACAGGATTCAGACACAGTATTTTAATCCCTTCCTTAGCTGGAAAAGCCATTTGAAGCCACCACCAGCAGCCAACTATGGGTTATAGGATGCAGCACAGACACAGCAACACAGCTTTGAGAAATGCTTGCAGTCCATTGCCTCTGTACACAGGAGGTGAAGGGAATTACTGACCAATCTGCTGAGATTTCCTTAGACATCTACAAAAAAAAAAAAAAACAAACAAACAAAAAAAAAAAAACCAAAACAAAAAAACACACAAAAAAACAAAACAAAACAAAACAAACAAAAAAAAAAACAAAAAAAACCCCCAACCCCCCCCCCCCCCCCCCACCTTAATACTCACATGCTGAGGAGAACTGGGAGCTGAAATCCTTTTTCTCAGCTTGCTTTCCAGAACGGTCTCACTAAGACAATCACTGTGTACTCACCAGCACTTCTGCAGCTCCTTCTCCAGCAAGGAGCCAAACCTGCTCTTGCAACCAGGTACTCATCAGCAAAATCACTTCACCTGGTCCTACTGCTGACACTTCAGAGTCAAGGCCCACAGCTGCCTCCGGAACCACCATGAGAAGCAAACCCACCCATACAAAATTCTTACTTCTGGGTGGCTTTTTTTCTCCCTCAAGCGGTACTTATTACACTTGTTTTTATGCCTGCACACAGGCTGTTGAGGAAAAGGTTTTACTAGAATCTGGTAGAAAGATGATCACACTCACAGGACCTACAGTTAGTAGCTCTGAAGATACAAACTTCAAATTTTCATAAAAATTTAGGATTTTTAACTTTGTATTGGAATTTTTTGCTACAGCTGTAACTTCCAGGAAAGCTCAAGTAAAAACTCGACCTTCTGGTCCAGAGGAAAAAGGAAGATACTTCTTGTTACTAGTTTACTACCTTGTTACTACCATACTGCCTCAACGGACACTTTCAAAGAATTCAGTCAACAACTCAAACCCTTCACACTGATGCACAGGAATGAAACACAACCATGTTAAGTATTCCCTAGTCATGTGCAAGGCAAGAATTCTCCCAGACTCTTGTACCATTGTCTATTCAGTTCGTGACTGTGTGAGTCTGTGCATGTAACTTCTGCTCCTGGTTTCACATCAAGTACATTGTGTGAGGGCATGTCTGCAGCTTTCTTCTGTCTGCAATAACATCACAGTGGGACTCAGTTCCCTGAGTAGCCCTGTAAGAAAGAACCACACCCTCCTTTTGAAAGCAGAGATTTAGTGTGTGTGTGTGTGTGTGTGTGTGTGTGTGTGTGTGTAGGCCAACTTAGAAAGGAAGCAGCAAACTTTTGCATCTGCACTGTCAGAAACATACTTCTGATAACCAACTGATTGCAAAATCAAAGGGGCTGGTCAGTAAACCTTCATTCACTTTTTCCACATTTAATGGGTACTCCTCCCAGTGCCACACAACCTCCTCACCTTTATTCTCCTAGCCCCCACCAAATCAGGGAGAACACATCTCCCCCTTTGGTTTTTTTGCTAGCATGTAGGCTGAAATATCTTAAATAGGGATATGAAGGTTTTGCAGTTCTTTAATGGAAAGAAATAAAACATTTAATCCCAAGATAAGCTTTTGTGTCAAATAGTCTAGCTAGCAATCTGCAAAACTAACTTTCAAATCCCAAATTTGCTCACGGAAAAGAGGATTTGATAACTACCTACAGTCAATTCCTGAGAAAAACTCCCAAAAACTTAACTTTTTCCTAAAAGCCGTGAAGTTTCGTGAAGTTTTTCAGAAGGCAATGTATGACAGTGAAGAAATGAAAATCCATTTCTTCCACTGGCTACAAATAACAAAAACATGAACAGACTCTTAGTTCTTAATCTGTTACATAAATACTTGTATAAAAATATTTTATTAGTTTTCTGCCAGTAACAAGGGATTATTAGAGAACTTCTTCAGTGGACATATCTTTATGGAGGACAGTCATCATGAGCTCCTACAGCCATCTGAAGCCAGTAGTCCAGATTTCTAAAAATGACAAAGTTGTACAAGTTCTCTCCTCCTTTGTGGAAACCGTGTTCACTTTCTCTCCAGGAAACAGGGCTGTCTGCAAAGCCATGCACAGTTAAGGTCAGCCAATACGCCAGTTTTGGTTCACTAAAATAGCAACTGCAAGCAAGAAGACAAGATAATCAATGATTATAAAGGAAAAGGCAGCCCATTCAAGTCTACAGTATAAAGTAAAACAATTGAAGACACACTTCAGTGAAAATTTATTACCAGTTAAAAAGTTTAGTGCATAATAAATAAACTTGAAAGAAAATATACAGAATACATTAGGGAACAAAGTAAGATTGACTATCTATTATTCCTACCATAGTTTTATACATGGCAAATCTGCAAGTTGCAGCAATTAGATAAAGTTATAAGTTGTAAATTAGCAGTTCTGATTTTCCTATAGCATGCACCGTCTTTCAGAAAATTGAATATTTAATGAGAACAATTGGTATCAGGGAAGAAAAAAAGACATTGGAGGAAGTAAAGTAGTCTATGGCTATGCTTGACACAAGTACTTTTACCATCAGAGAGGAAATAGATTATGAATAATCAAAGCCAGATACTATCCACGCCGCATTTTAAAAATGTAGGAGTACCACACAGGCCACAGTTTCTTAGAAATTCAGACAAAAAACAAAGTCATGACTAGAATACAGGGCAGGCTTTTTCAAATTCAAGGCATCCAAATTTGTTTATTACTTTTTTTATACTGATGTCAAGCATCCAGCTCATTTCCTAATTAAGAGTCTTAATTTATGTATTTTGCTATTTACTTCCAACTGAAAAGTATTTAAAAGTGATTTCAAATAAGAAGTGTTTGAGTACAAGTGTTATAGTAATGTGCTCCTGTCAGCCCTTACCACAGCTGCTCCAGTAACTGAATAATCTTCTCAGGAATTATAAAGCCTGTGATTGTGCACAAAAAAGCTTTTTCCACCACTGTGTTGGGCTCAGGGCAGCAATAGGTTGATAAGAAGCTGGAGGATTTGTTGTCTCTGGAAGAAAAAACAATAAAGCAACTGAAATAAATATGCTTTTAATATTCCAGAGGATGTCTTAGTAATCAGAATTTGCACCAAACAAGTAGGATCTATGTATATCATCTAAATTCATACCAAAGTAACTAATGACCAAGCAATCAGTACAAAAGATCTCATGATGCTGTGGGTTAACCCTGTAGGCACCCAAACACCACACAGCTGCTCCCTCCCTCACTCCCACCTGGAACTGAAAGGGTAATGGGAGAAAATGCATGGGTTGACATAAAGACAATTTAGTAAGCAGAGGAAAAGTTCTACATGAAAGCAAAGCACACAGAGGAATTAATTTACTTCCTCCCATGGGCAGGCAGATGTGCAGCCATCTCCAGGAAGGCAGGGCTTCTAACTGACCTGGGAAGACAAATGCTGGAACTCTGAATGTTTCCCACCCATCCTTGCCCCAGCTTTGACTGCTGAGCATGTCACCATATCCCATGGTGTGGGATAATATCTCTCTGCTCAGCTAGAATCTGCTGTCCTGACTGGGTTCTCTCCCAGCCTCCTGCGCACCCCCAGCCTCCCCACTGGCAGGGCCACAGGAGAGACAGAAAAACGCTTTCCGACTATGCAAGCTCTGACCATCAAAAGCTAAAACATCCCCTGTTCTCAACACTCTTGGACACAGATCCAAAGCACAGCACCACACCAGTTACTACAAAGAAAATTAACTCTATCCCAGCCCAATCCAGTACAAAGGGGTACCCCTAAAAACACAGATAAAGTCATTCAAGACTTACAACAAACATTTAACTGCAAAAAAGACTCCCCCTTACAAAACAGTGTCTGTCTTGATTATAATTCAACTATTTTTTGAAAAAAATTGTGGCTTTTCTTACTTAAAACATTTTTAAAGATCAAACAAATTCAAGTACTTACAAGCTAACTTGATTCAGGACAGCACCCAGCCATTCAAAGAGCTCCTCTGTACTGCAGGACTCCTCTGGTTTTCCTTGTAGATCATTACTTTGTAACACTGGACACTGCAAGTCCCTTAAGGTGCTGAATGTTATTTTTGGCTTCAGGGCCTGTATCTGGTTTTTTGAAAAGTATGACATCAATGTTGATCCCTCTGCACCTTAACAACACAGTACCACAAACAGCTGTTACGAAACTACTAAACAAAAGAAACAGTGAATACATGAAACATTTGTATATAAACAAAAAAAAAAAAAAAAGCATTGTGAAACTGCTTGTGTGGTTTTAATCCATGGGAAAACCTGAGAATATTCAGCTTCCTTATCTTCTTGGAAATAAAAATTAGTGCAAGATTTAGCAACTTAGTACAGCTCAGTAAATTCGCTATCTAACTACAAAGAGTAGATTTGCCAGTAGAAAATTCAAGCAGAGTTAACTGCATGAGTAATAAAATGAGCTCATTAAAAGGAGGAACTCAGAGTGTTCCTGAAAAGGAAAAGATAAAATGGAGCAGGAATGTCATATCAGAACAGCGTTTTCCCTGAATAATGGAAAAGTGAGCATGTGATAATAGGTTTAAGAACAGAATTATCAATGATGTCCAGAGAAATTCCAGAATAATCCAGAGCATAAGGACTGAAGAGAGAAAAAAGAGGATAGGGTAAATAAATCAATATACATCACAAATGTTGCTTTACTAGAAGAATAAACTCACCCCTGCTCGCCTCTCCCTGATAACTCTTCAAATGTAGTATGGCTGTAAGAGTTAAATGTACCTTGATGGACTTGTGGGAAAGTACTAGTAAGAGACCCAAAACAGCAGGTACCTAGACTAAAAAACTAACCTAGGCAGGCATATTTTAAATTCAGAGCTATTACCAACTTGCTTTTGAAGCAGGAAGGTAATTGACATGGAATAAATTCTCCGAAATTTCAAATTCCAGATAATGTGTGCTATTTTCAAAAAGTAACAATGGGTGTCTAGGAGACCAAGAAATAATGCCTCACTCAGGAAAAGTCTGAAGTGCAGAGCAACATCTAAATACCACAGAAAAGGCATGTGTAAACAGCAGAAATTCAAGAATAGGATAGAGTTTACTGTGGAATACTATATCTAAGATTTTCTACCAGAAAATATGGACTGCCTAAAGTCTATCAGCCATATTTATGTCATCAAGGACAATCATTTAGGGGAGTATAAAAAGGAGGGTTAAGCTCATTTTCTTTAGTCATTCTTCAAAAAGAGGTTGTTCCAAAGGGCACAGTGACAAAGACAGGCAGTCACTGAATTTTTCTTAATTTAGTATATTTACATAGATAGAGTTAAGTCTGAAGAGTGCCAGAAGAGATGATCTTCCTTACATTCTATTGGCATTTGTTAGGCTAACAGGCTCAAATAATGTATAATATTGCCCTAGAATTCCTAGTAAAATATAGAAAATAATACCTTTTACATGTCTGCTGAATGTGGGAGCCTCAGCTCCAGCCCTAAACGCAGGAAATCTCAAAGACAACAGTCAAGACCCTAACAGAACAATTCCTCTAGCTACAGCACAGCTTTCTATGTTAACAGCAACCAGGCACATCATCAAAGCTTTTCAGAGGCCACTGAATTTCATCCAATAAACATGTAAAATTGTGATAGAAATTACAGCAATAGAAAAAAGATTGTACTTTCTCTGTCATTAAAGACATGAGACACTCCATATTCCCTCTTCCTGTTCTTCTTGGTGCCAAAACCACAATGTGGGAAAATTGGGTATGAAAACCAAAAATTCTGCAGTGCTGGCCATAGCAAGAAACACCAGTTATCAGCAGGAAGGCTGAAAGCAGAATGTTCACAGAGGACACAGACTCTCTTGACAAAACACAGCCCACTTTTTCCCTTCCAGCAGAATCTACACAATGTCTCATATCTATTAATAAAAACCTATAAAAGTTTTATTTTTGTCAGTACTAAGGAACTAATAGTCTTTTGTGTGTTATGAGCACAAGATTCTTGCACGGAAAGGCATTCAGATTTAACTCCTTATTCAGGAAATGACTGACCTGACCTGTTTTTGGGATGTAAGAAAGTGAGGAAAAAGATGCTATTCTTCCTGAATGCTGTTAACATGGGCAGCAGCAAACATAAGAAAAATAGTGACCCTAGAGGCATTTTGCTGTCTGTCCAGGGTCAATAAATCCAAGCAAGCTGAGCGTGAAGATCTGCCACCTCAGTTGGATTTATGTCACCATTTATGGTAGCAACAGCCTTCACTACGACTCTTTCCTGAAGATCACAAGGACGGGAATTGCAAGCCTTTAAACAATTTCTGTATGACAAACAAGGAAGCATCCTTGTCATATGATTAGTATTTAGAAAGGGGGAGGGGAAACATGAAGGAATAAAGTGAAACATGGCACACTCCTAAAGGAGCTTGTAGGCAGCTTCTATTTCTCAGATCAGTTAACTCCTTCTCAGACTTGGCCTTGAAGAGCCGGGAAAAATGAACAATATAAAGAGGAGATGGGAAAGCATTCTCAGGGACCTTTCAAATATCCCTTCTCCCTAGTGTGAAGAAAGCAAAACAATATCAAAAGCTACACATCTGTGATAAAGAAAACCATGTTTTTCAGTATAAACACTTGCAGTTTTCGTCAGATCTATGTAAATGCTACATATCCCTTAACACAGCCTGTTCTAAGGCAATACAAGCAGCTGGGGACTTTGAAAAGCTTCCCTCAGAGGAGGAAAAATACTGAGTCCAGAAGAAAAAAATAGTGTAATTAGAAAACAGTAGATAGACAAACACTAGAAGATTGTTTGAAACTAGTTGTTTCAAACAGGGAATCTGTACATGTCCTGTAACTACTGAGGAAATCGAAGTTCCCCATCCGAAGTATGTAACTAGATATATAATTTGTGTATTAATAAAAAAACCCCCCAAAAAATCAGTATTGATAATGGTTATGTATGTCACAAATTTATAAAGAGGCAGCACCATCAAACAGATAAAGTTTTGCCTGAAAGCCTGGGCAACACAGAGAAAGGAAATGAAGCAACTGATATATCTCCTATGAATCACTGTTGTGTTCCTGAACTGAGAAGTTCTGTGCACAGGAAGTAACACCCTCCCCACCCCCAACAAATAAACAAAACAAACAAAAAATCCCATCCATACACATTTTAATCTAACTTTGCCCTCCACTGAAAATGCATTTGGACAATCACTAGAAAAAAACAGTAAACTAAAAATATTTGGACTTCACGTCAGTTGCATTTTAGTTTTACATTTAGTTCTTATTACCTGTATTATACCAAGCCAGTAGGAAGTCAAATTCTAGAGGTTTCTTTTCTTTCAAGGCCCAAAGCACTCTGTTATGTTTCTTGCTCTCAGGGTGAAAGCCACCATCAGTCAAGTCAATAGTGATAACTGCAGAAAATGTACAAGAACTATTGGTACTCAACTGAATTAAATTTTATTATTAAATTAGAAGAGCACAGAAAAACACAAAGAACATTAAACTTCCACTTTACAGCTACAAAATATTTACAAAGTACTTGATTATGCAAATATGACTCCCCATTATGTAAATAAATATTTGCCTCCTGCTATCCTTACTTTGATACAACCTGGAACTGCTTCCTAGTGACTAGAGGGACAGATTCCTCTTGAAATGGCACTGACAGAAGTCCCTGAACAGTGCCTTAAAAATAACTTGGTAATTAGGCTAGCTATTAGGAGTAAAAAAACCCCAAACCACAAACTAGAATTTGTAACAACAAAAATCATGTATAAAGCAATGATACTTTTTCAGTAGGTTGGTTTTTTCCTAGGTAAATTGTCCCATGGATAAGTTATATTTATTTTTCAAATGGAAATTTCATGATACGTTTTGATGCTCAGAATGGTAAAATGATGACCCATTTTGCCAAAATACTTATTAGAAATAACAAGTTTCCCCTCCTAAAGTTTTTATGTAACTATACCTATCAACTGCTGCAAGTTCAATACATTTGAGATGGCACAGTGTTCATGTTTGGGTTTCTTTATTTCCTAAAAAGACAAATTAATAAAATTCACACTCATGATGTCTCCTCTGCAGCTGTTAAAAAAATATGTTTTTCAAGTACTTGGTACATAGAGATTACCACCTTAAAAGTGTGAAACACAGTACACTTCTCCATTTCAAGCACACAGTCTTGGGTGAGGCTCTTCACTGATTTTGTATAGTGCATACATTTTAAACACCTCCTTAATCAGTTTAAAATTTTCTGACTTAAATCAGAAGGTATAGACACTATGCAGAGCATGCAAAAAATTCTCGAGTCCTGCATCACTCCAGTAGAAACAACACAATGAGAACCCCTGAAATTAAAAAAATTATAGACTACTGAAAAGATGATGTATTTGTGTCCTTAAAGCTGCTTTACTACTTGGAGAAAAAGTACCTTCTGTCTTCAGGCAGTCCTTGTATTTGGATCTGGAAAAATACAACCTAGAAAACAACTAATTTTAGTGAAAGGGAAGTTTCAACATCCTAACAAGGTGCTTCTTAAATAAGCCCTGTTTATATAAATACTTACTGTATCTCATTACTTTTTTGCCTGAATAGCGAGAAGGGTGACCTTGCAGTCCAAGTTCCTCATAAGTATCCTTATCCACTGACAGAATTAGTTTACCTATAAACAAAACAAATTTTAATAGAAACAATCTTCTACTTGGTTCCCTTTGAAGTCTTTTGAGAACTGCACACCTTTTACAACGTTAGCTTCAAATCAACGGTATTACTAATGTAATGTAGACTTCTTAGTTCCAGTTAAATGGATTACCAGATTAATCCTTTAAAAAAAAGTTTTAAACTCAATTATTCTTTTTTTTAATCAGAGGTCTTGGGAACTAGACTGAGAAAAACGTAATATTATTCCTGAGATAATCGTAGCTTTTTTACTGTACTACTCAGTTCATTGTCTCCATCTTTCCTCCACTCACCCTCTAGCACTTGCTGCATCATTAGCTGAGCACCTCATTGCACAAGGTGCAATTTAGCAAATATTCATGCTCAACATGCACTGCTCAACTAAATAAACAGAAGCAGTTCCTGCAAGTCCAGTGGGACTACTCACACTGAGTAAACCATGCTCGTTAGCGATGAGCTGATACGTGCTGGAACAACTCTGCTGCTCTGCTCATAAACCAGATCTGGCTGCTGCTGCTGCTTGGTACAGAGCTTCACACAACAGCTCTCTCTCTACCACAGTCCTCGGTTCTACTGCACAAGTACCAGCACAGAGCACAAACAGATAAGACTGCAGAAGAAGAGTTCAGGCAGTGACATCATCAGGAACTGCAACAATGTCACTGCGATAATTGTGCACAGCTTGTAGCACCTGCACGACATTAATGACATCACTATCAAGCATCCATTTTGTCAGGATTGCGCTAACAGACACATAAAAGAATTCTTCTGAACAATTTGAATTTACTCATGCCCTCATGGGCACCTGTCATATCGTGGCTTCTTAGGCTAGAGGGGAGATAGACCAGTTTGTATTTCTATTATATCTTATATACTGTTAAACAGAAATAAGACAGTGTAATTGAAGCTCGAAACAGCTTCATTTTCTCCCCTGAGATGTAGGACATTTTATGATATCTTCTCATAAAACTGTGATGCAGTTGAAATAGACTTTTAACGTGTTACATAGTTCTCAGGGGATCACAGAATCCTCATGAAATCATCAAAGAGTTTGGGTTGGAAGGGACAGTAAAGATCATCCAGTTCCAACTACCCTGCCATGGACAGGGACACCTTCCACTACACCAGGCTGCCCATCCAACCTGGCCTTGAACACTTACACGGATGGGGCACCACAACCTGTTCCAATCTGTTCCTGCCTCACCACCCTCACAGTAAAGACTTTTTCCCTAATATCCAAACTAACCCTACCCTCCTCCAGTTTGAATCCATTTCCCCACATCCTACTACTATGTGACCTGTTAAAAATTTCCTCTGGTTCTCTTTGAGGCCCCCTTAGGCACAGGCAGCTGCTCTGATTCTCCCCAGAGCCTTCTCTTCTGCAGGCTGAACAACCCCAGCTCTCTCAGCCTGTCTTTATAGGAGAGGTGCTGCAGCCCTGTGAGCATCTTTGTGGCCTCCTCTGGACTTGTTCCAGCAGGTCCATGTCCTTCCTGTGCTGGGCACCCAGAGCTGAATGAAGTACTCAAGGTAGGGTCTCATGAGAATAAACACCTAATATATTAGAAGTGCTCCTAAGCAGTGCTGATACCTTTCTTTTTGGGTACAAATTCTGTCTTAAAGAGCAGTAGGAAACAAGAAGTTGGAATGCAATGTTTTCACAAATATAATCCCCTGTAGCAATTGCAATTATGGCTGAAGTGTTGACAATCTGACTATACATAAGCAAAGCTGATTTTTACTGTTTTTTAATTTCCTTTAGATGAAATACATAATTTAAGAGCATGAATGAAAAAAAAAAGAGCTAAAATCAGTATTTTTTCCAATTCACACACATTTCTAACAAAGTTGGCAGGTACAGTAAGCATTATTTTCCAGTTTACATCATTCCAAATTAAAAAAAAAAAATAGAAACAATCCAGACCACAACTGATATCTATTACTAAAACCAAAACAAATCCCCCATACCATTTGGTAGCAGAGCTGCAGTATTATCTTGATCAATTTTTGTCTGATAGGTAAGTGCGTAGCATGAACCTTTAAGAGTAAAGCAGAAAAACATGAGATTACACAGACTGTAAAGACAGACATGACAACATAAACAATTCACTTCAAGACAACCAAACGTGACAAATGCCATCTGAATCATTCTCGTGTTTTCATCAACCAACTTTCTTCCACCTTCTCATGCAAAATGGCATTGTCATTATTTTTATAAACCCTGTTCTGACAATATTTTAAAGCACCTATAGCAGGAATAATATTAATAATATGCCCCAATATGAAAACATTTTCTTTCCTTCCACCTGCGACTCTCCCCAGTCAGCAAATGGAAAACCCAGTTTTTTCCCAGACATATTTTTTATTACCATTTCACACAAAGACAAGGTGGAAGATGCTCACATTACTAAATAATTTTGTCACATTATCTGCCACTAATCAATTTTGCTTTCTAAAATACAAGTGTCAGATGCTGTGAACTCCGTGTACAAATACTGTATTGATTCCATAACACTACTGGCATAAAAAACATTAATGAGATTCAAGGAAATAAGAGTCCCACATTTAGCAAGTAAGGGATCTCTTATTCTCCTGTTTCATCTACATGTTCTCTGCTCTCCTCTCTTTTCTCTGTAATTTTTTTTCTCTCTGGCTAACAGCTGAAGGGTAGAATAGCTACCATAAGGCAAAGGTGTGGGCTCTGCTAGATGAAAACAGCATGGTCTGACAACAGTGAGCTGGCTGGGCAGAGGCTGTATCTTTCTTCTGATCCTTTTTGCTCTTACTGGATAAGGATGAGCTGTCACAGCTCTCTGAGTGAAATATAAAAAATAAAGAAGCATATTTTTCTCTTGCCTGCTGTGGAACACAGCTCAGCACAGCACTGTGTTGAAGCATGAAGGAACAAAAAAGGGAGAAGGAAGATTTCTAAAAGAATCTGCATGAAAGTGAGGTGTAGAAGAAACAGGTGTGAGGATACATGGATGCCCTCATGATAGCTGGCTTTTAGAATTGAGATGGAATAGGGAGAAATTTATAAGGAACAATCCAAGGAGTTTTGGACCCTGTGGGTGTAAACAAACATTGTCACACATGACAAAGTAGAAAAAAGCAAAAGAATAAATTCATGCAGAATTTGCTTAGTATTTTTCCTTTAAAACACTTTCCAGAAAAAATAATAGTAAGACTATTAAGATTTTTACTGTGCTATAAAAAAAGTACATCATGACTGCATTTGTTCTGATTTCCTCCTTACCTTTCTTCACGAAAGCATCAATGAATTCATGAGTGACCAATTCATGAACAGGTAAATTCCTCACCAGGTAGTACTCTCCAATATCTGCAATTGTGCTCTTCAGCACCTCAGGCAGCATGCCACATTCCGGGATCAAAAAAGACACCTATTAGGAACATATTTTTAATGTAATGTAAATTCTATCCTAAAACCTGTTCTGAAAAAAAAACCCAACCAAACAAAACAACAAGAAATACAAAAGAAAACCTCTAGTTTTCATAGACATATCAGTATATCAAAATGAGATGGAAAAAAAAAGTAATGTCAGGCAACTAACTGTCTTTGAAATGAATCAGTTTTCATAGTCTCTAGGTACACCAAACACATTATTTGGTGATTTGGGTTTTGGTTTTTTGGGGGTTCCCCCCCCCCTTTTTTTTTTTGCCATACAATAGCATTTGATGTATTATGTAAAGACATGATCTTACATAGTGTGAGCTAACAGATCTTGTTTCACATCATTATACATTTAGCTTGATGTTGTTGCACTGGGGCACCTGCTTCAGCCCTTGCTGGAGTACTTGTTGAAGCAGTTGTAACTAAAAATGTAAGCTAAGCATTTCTGTAATCTTAGTAGAAAAGTAAAGACCAAAGTAGAATCTTTAATTTACTGTTGCTTAAAACCCTTCCTGCACATTTTCTATAGACCAAAAGAACCCTGAAGTCTGGCAGACCAGAGAAAACAAGGTAATACATGGCAAGTAATACAAAGGCAAGTACAAAGCTTCCCAGGCATCATGAAGGTCTGCCCCCTTGCTCCTCCCTCCATCCCTCAAAAAACTTCTTTCCCAAAGCTCTTGGAGAACAGGTGTGTATCTCCCTTGGCACACCTGTTCAAGGAAAGTAAGGACTGACAAACGAGCTGCCTTCCACACCAGTAGAAAGCTTTCTGATTAGCTGCTAAAACAGTCTCAGAAGTCAGAAACAGTTAACAATCAGCCCAGTTATAGGGAATGAGAAGGGAATTATGAAACAGGGTCCCGCCTGATTGCTGCAAAATGCGGAATACCTAAAAATTTTCTTAAGGATGTTCTTTGCTGTTCGGTCTTTGTACACTTTCACGCCTAATCAACAAGAAGGGAGATTCAATCCATGAAACGAGCACAGCTAACAAGCCCTAAGAGAAGTCCAGGTCTCTTTGTTAAAGTTTAGGGTTGGACACGTGTCAGTGATCTCAGACCTAGGGTGAGGTTACAAAGCTTGGGGAGAAGGATGAACCTAACAGTGGGCAGAAAGAACGCAAAATTTACAGGCCACAAGAACATTTGGCAGAGCTCCCAAGATAAGTAAGAAACTTAATAAACCCAGTAACTGGTAGAGCTCCCAAGATAAGTAAGAAACTTAATAAACCCAGTAACTGTGCTGAATCAGCTCAGAGTGGGTAAAAGGCAATTGACGCAGGTGAAGATCACGGCCACCGACTCACGGGCCACCGACCCCAGAAACCCCCCGACTGCTAAGCAGAGAAGGAATGAGCATGTGGATTAATTTGCATGGGAGATTCCTTAACCAACAGAAGATAAAATACTATTTAGTAAGAGAACGATGTAACTTGTAGCCGATGAACACTAAATCATTTGTTTGCTAAAATGCATAAATAGTGAAAAGCTTTGACAGGTGGTGCGCTTGATTTGGGGAAACCTCCGCCTCGCGCCCTGCGCGGAATAAACAATGTCTCCTTTCTGCGCCGGACCCTGCGCCCGTGTTTAGAGCTCCTAAAATCGGCGCCATCACCTCTCCCACTGGCTCACCTCTCTTGCTCCTCCTGCCCGCCCGGTCTTTCACTCCCGGAGGAAAGAAAGAATTTGTTTCTCCCATGCTGCGCAATACCACAAGTACCAGGGGAGCTATTTCCTCCCCCCCTCCCCCCCCCAAAAAAAAAAATTGGGGCGCGCGGGCAAACTCTGGCAAGGACGGAGGAGCGTCCCCGAGAACACCGAGCTCAGCGCGAGCGGGGCACCGGCGACGCGCCCCTGGAGCAGCTGACGGGCAGAACCCGCGGGGACGGGCGGCGGGGGAGCCTCAGGCAGCTCCGCTCCTTCCCTTCCCTTCCCTTTTCCCCGCCCCACCGAGGGGATCCCGCCGAGGCCCCGCGCCCGCGCCACTCACGCGGCAGCTGTAGGCGTGGTCCCGCACGTGCGCCGCGTGCCGCGAGCGCGGGTGGCGCGCGTGGCCCCGCTCGCACACCAGCAGGTGCCGCGGCGCGCGCCCGAGCTGCGCCGGCAGCATCCCGGATCCCGCCCGCCTTCCTCCTCCTCTGCCGCCGACCGGGAGCGGCCAGACGCGGCGAGGAGGGCCGGGAAGGGGCCGTGCCGTGAGGTCACGTCCGCCGGCTCCGGCAGCGCAGCTGCTTCCGCTGTGGCGGCGGCGGGGCTCTGCCCAGCGCCGGTGGCCGCTCGGGGCTCTCGGTCCCTGCGGGCTCTGAGCAGCCCCGGCACAGATCGGACACCGATCCTGCAGGGAGGGGGTGTGCATCTGCTGATGCGCGGTGGTTTAAGTACGGCGGCTGTTCGGTGCCAGGAGGGAGCACACAGGCTGGAGAGGGACCTTTTCCAAGAGGCTGGAGTGGCAGGACAAGGGGCAGTGGCTTCAAACTGAAAGAGAGTAGGGTTAGATTAGACATTAAGATTAAATTCTTTACTGTGAGGGTGGTGAGGCACTGGAAGAGTTTGCCCAGAGAAGTTGTGGATTCCCCGCCCCCGGAAGTGTTCAAGGCCAGGTTGGATGGGTCTTTGAGCAACCTGGTGTAGTGGAAGGTGTCCCTGCCCATGGCAGAGCGGATGGAACTGGATGATCTTTACTGTCCCTTCCAACCCAACCGGTTTTCTGACTGCCGAGCAGCCCTGCTGGCTGAGCCAGGCCCCGCCGGTCCTGGGGTCTGCATTGCCGGGCCCCGGGGCGCCTCCCCTGACGGTCTGCTTGGGAAAGCAGGCACTGCACGGAGCCACGGAGTGGGACCCTGCTTCGGATGTGTCGTGTTGTCTCACCGCTCCTTCTGTACATTGTAAATTTCACATAAAGCATGTACAAACATTCCGGCTTTTCCGCCTTCCTGCCGTGTTTCTTCTGCCGGTCCCCTGGCTTCGTGGCTTCCAATTTAATTTAAAATGGCACCAAGCAACTTTCTGGGCGGATGCTGTTTCTGTGCCCAGCACAGTCGCTGGTGCAGCGCTTCCGGCTCGCTGGGCTGACTCAGCCCCTCCTGGTTTTAGGGCATGAGCGCTCCGAGCGCCCGTGTGCTGGAGAGACACCGGGACGCTGCTGCTCCGAGCTCGGGGGTGAAGCCTCACCTCGGAAGGTCGCTGGCTCCTTAGCGCCGTGGGGGAGGGCTGAATTCTTCACTGCCCGTAGAAATGAGAGTGATTTGGATTATTACGAATGAAAAAAAAAGGCTGTGTAATCACGGTAGCCTTCTAAGCATGCCAACGTTAACGGGGAAGGAGCCACATGATTAATGCCAGTTATTGTCACACCCGCGGGCAGAAGCCTCTGCGGGCAGGCAAGCCTGGCACTGCGGCCAGCAGAAAGCCTGTGCTGCTGTAGGGGTGAAAAGTTCAAGCCTCTGATCAATAAGCCCAGAGTGTCAGGCAGGAAATTTCAGCTATACTCAAAGCAGCATGTGGAGGGGGTTTTTATTGTTTGATTTGATTTTTTTTGGTGGGGGGACCTTTTTTTTTTTTTTTTTTTTTTTTTTTTTTTTTTTTTTTGGTGAGGTGTGTTTATGAGCTGGGGGCTTTTTATGAGCTTCTCTATGCTCATACAATTTATGCTTTCTGCTGGGGATACGAATGGAGGGGAAGAGAATTGAGGAAAAATATGTTGGGGAAGGGTCAAGAGAGTCAAGATTCATGGTGCATATTCAGTGTTAAGTCAGTATTTTACGGATTCTGGCAGGAGTGTAGTTCAGTGCAGCACAGTGGAGCACTGAAGGATTCACATCACTGTTCAGTCAGTTTGGTTCTTATGTCAGGCAATTAATTTTAACCCACCCTCAGTCGTATTATAGGATACGTGTGTTTTAGAGAACTCCCTGAAGATACTAAACTACATTAAAAAACCTCCTTAGAAGTCCAGTAGTCCGTATTTTAAGATACAGAATTTCCCTATTTTTAGATGAGACATAAATCACATCTATATATGTGTGTGTGTGTGTGTATATAATTGTTGGTTAATGCTGACATTTTTATAGTGGTTTTTACAGTTTTATGAGTAACTTGGTATGGGATTTCTTTATATTGTAAAAAACCTAACCAAAACAAAAATCTTCACCTTTTAAACTTCTAGTATTTTAAACAATTTAAGGTGTAAAGCTATCACAATTTTCCCAAGGATTTCAAACCTGTGACAAGGTAATGCAGTTTTATAGCAATTCAGTTTCTGCATGTTTAAAGACAAAGTAAAGACGATATAGTGAAGAGGAAAGGATTGCCTTGAGGCAACTTGCGGTAGTGAGTTGAAATACAGAAGGATCTCTCAAATACTTCCTGGGACTGGTGAAACTTGATTCTGATTTTGTATAAAAAGACTGAGTTTGGAAAGAAAAGTCTGATCTTCAAATTATGTACAGTATCTTTTTGTGAAGCCCAGCTGCTTCTTGCATATACTTTTTATGAAGAACAATCTTAAATGCTGGATTTTCTGATTTCAAAAACAACATTATTAAAATACTTAGTTTCATTAAATCAAATCTAAACAAGAATTTGTCACAGACTTTTGATTTTGGTTTGCGTCTTTAAGATGAATCAAAGTATTTTTCTTTTTAGTCACTGTTTTTTCATTCTTAAATAGTGTTGACTGCAGAAGAGAAGGAAGTTGTCTAAATCTTTTAACCTTGGCTATTATAATTAGTTCATGGCAAAACAGAAACAAAGAGCTACCTCTGGTACTGTGTTCATCTAATAAAGTGCATAAGACTGAAAAGCAGCAATTTACGTGATCAGTGTCCACTTTTTTTTTTTTTTGGGGGGGGGGTGTATGTAGGAAAGTGGAAAGATGGCGAAGATGTGGACAGTTGGGTTTATACCCTCTTTTTTACACACTTTAGTCTATATATTCAGAGTGGTGATGGACTGTAAAAAAGGTTCCACTCAGATTTGTTCTTTAAGGGGCTTACAGAGAAAGCTCTGCTGAGCTACTCCCCAAAGCAGCTGTTCAAGCCGGGAAGATCAGTGAATGCTAACTATGGACCAAGTTGTTGGATATGGTTTAAAATGCCATTAAACCCCCCCAAACAACCAACTATCTGACCCGTTTTTCTTAGAGCTAAACCCTCGGTAATCTGAGAAACCTCCTACTTGCTCAGTTTTGTGGTGTTACAGTGGTAGAAGAAATGAGAGGGATAATTCCTCCAATAGGGTTCTAGGGAGCAGGAGTGTGTTTCATCTATATTCAAGAAGGGTCATCACCTCCACTTGCCTCCCAACGATCAGATTTTGTCAGGGCCTTGCATGATACTGGGGAATTTTCAAATTTTCAGTTTTCACATTCTCTCTCTTCCTTAACAAATCATCTGTGCTTCACATGGATAATATGAGGCACATGTGCTCTGTTTTCTATTCACACTTCCTTGCAGTAGGTAACAAACTGTGGCCATGTTCCTCTGCTTGCTCCTTCATCTACTGGGAGACATCCTAGGGAACACTTCCACGCCTACCTCGACCTTCCATGGGCCATAAAGATGTCCATCTCCTTGTCCCATAACAAATGGGGAAAATGCTGCATTTCCATTGCCAAGGTCTCCTCTCCTGGCATGGCAGATACCAGGCACCATTTCCCCTCAAACTGAATAACCAATTAACATGATCGTGCTAAACTCTTAGCAATTTTGTTCTCAATGTGTACATAATTTTCCCACTTATATGAGCTGCTGTGCTAAAGGATATTAATTGTCCCTGCAGAAATTGTCTTGATAACATCCTTAGAACATTTTATATCTAGTAACATTAGTGCTGCTCCTGGGATTGCAGCAGATCACACTGTTGCTTTAATACACCATCATGAAGATACAGAATGCAAACGAAAGAGAAAAGATAACTAAGCATTCCTTCCTGTCCATACCTTAAAAAAGAAAAAAAGGTGGCACAGAAATTTAAACGTAGGGGGCATTTTCTCTTAAGATCAGTGCACAGTACTTCCTTCCTGTCACAGCTCAATCTTCCAGACTGCTTCAAGGAGAGGATTTGCCATTCCCACCAATAAATCAGTAATATTTCTTGTACCTGTTGTTCAGTCTTTTGCGTATTACTGCATTTTATTAATAAGTATTTGGATTGCAAGGCCACTGGCATTTTTCTCTTGCTAAACTGTTTCTCTGACACCCCAAAATTATAAAAGGGCCTGTGCTGCACTTCACACCAGTCTTGTGTGGGGCTGGCTGTAGCTGTTTCCACCAAGGATGGGTGTCAAAATTTGGCCCTGCAAGCTTAGTGCTGTAAAATTTCAATCATCCTTTTGCAATGCAACATCAGAGCCACGTGGTTGCGGGTTTCAAGCACAGAGAAGCTGGAGATGGTGCCAGCAGAGGAAGAAAGCCACAGGGAGAGGAGCCTGCTGTTCTCTCAGCCAGCTGGAAGCCTGTTCCTCTATGGCTGGATGGAGAGTTTGCCTCAGCCACCCTGCCTGCACACAGGTTCTCTAAAAGCAGTTACTGGAGTGCCTGGATTCACAATTTCTCTCCCTAATATTATCTACGAAATAAAGCAAAAGAAACTGTGTAGTATTTAAAATAACCCAAGATTTAAAAAAAGACCCAAACCCACAAACAAACCAAAACCATGCTCCTTGGTAAGAGTAGTATTTTCAGCAAGATCTAAATGTTTAGGGACCAGTTTGGCATTATCAAAAGTTTAAAATTAGAATTGTACATTTCATTCATTTGAGCAAAATTCAAAGTTTCAGCCTAGAAGTATGCGAAAAATATTCTCCCTGCCTTCACCTTCCAACTATGCTAATGTTAAACTGGCTCATAGGAACAATGGAAGCAAGCTTTGTTCAGGGAGTATTTAAAAGACTATGTGAAGGTCAACCATCAAGTCACAGTAAATAAACACATATATATGACATATATATGAGAGTAATATGAGAAGCCAGGAGCGCAGGTAAGAGTATAAACACAGAAGTGTGTACGTGTATGTGAGCTGAAGCCATAACTACAGACATGAGGTTTTTTCCTCTGGTCCCCATGGTTTTGAAGACTGGAGGCCTCCCAAGCACCTTTCCTGGAAGGTATGCACAGTTAACATGTTATGCAAGCAGCCTGTTCTACTCTCCTTTCCTTTTTTCATTTTTCTTCCCTAGAATGGTCATACTCACATACTGGTTGTTTTTTTTTTAAATCTTCTGGATTTTTAGGGATTTTTTTTTTTGTCCAGAATGACTCTGAGGTCTTTGTATTTATTTTTTTTTTTAAGTTCATATTTCAAATGAAATATTAAAAATGCTACTTTGAAAGAACAGCAATCTGTGGATTATGGTTTAAACCTATATTTTGGTGAATTTAAAACAATTATGTTTTCAATAAATGCAGTTTTATCCGAACAACTGGAGAAAATGTGAAATTTCCTCCACTATTTTTTCACGCCTAAGTGTTTTAAAAAATTTTTTGAATAAAAGCTCTGCCAGTGCAAGTTGGCTCTTTACCTGTGCAACCCATTCACACAAAATCTGCTGCGGATTGCGATGATGAGAAGGAAAATCAATTTCATCTTTAGAAGTTGTGTTTTTGTATTCTGCCTTCTAGCAGGTTGCACTCAGATTAACTTCTTCCAGTAGTTGCCGCTTTGTTTGGGAACACTTTAAGGAACAGGCAAACCTTTGTACATGCCTGGATTTTTGTTTTAGTCAAAAAATCCAGAAAAGAAACTGCACCATCCATTAAATCATGCAAACAGCAAAAACTGGATCAGTGTGAAGACATGGCATCTCAAATAAACTTTTAGACTTCACTGGTTGCCTGGAGAATTAGAGCTCTCTCCAGAACATACTGAAAGGTGACCACCTCACTACTTTTCTCCACTGCACTTAAATGTGAAAAATAAAGAGGGCGATTTGCATCTTGTTGCAGCTGAGTGACAAAACTGTATGGGTCTTCCTGTTCTGTAACATGAATCAAGAAATGATGACTACATGGATTCATTTGTAAACCACAGTTACAAGACACCCCCCTGAACATATGGCAGGAACGAAACATAGAATTTTGCACAGAGTCATTAATCTTCAAATTTGAAAGTAAGACAGGCTTCACAGTTAAACAAAAACACTCTGCCTTTGGCCAAGATAAACTTTCTGCTCTTGGAGTGGAAAGGAAGTGATTTCTGTTGGAGAATGAATGCATCCTTCTTGTGGGAGAAATACGAAATGCCATTTTTTCTTCATTTGCCAGGATAACTAAAAAAACAGCATATAAAATTAAGTGAAATTAAATGCAATCTTCAAGGACAATGGGTAAAAAAGAAAAAACTGCAATGGAGAGAAAATTACTCTTGAAATAGATATTTGAGGTAATTTAGCTTTTTAAAATCGCTGAATCCATTTAATATTCACAATGAAAATTAATCCATTGCTCTTAAAAGTCTTGCTCAGTTCAACAATTCATTAATCCCCCATGGTTGTTAAGTTGCTCCTCCTCATGTCTCCAGCCTGATTAATAATTCAAAAGATAACTAAGGACACAAAATATTGGTTCCCTAAGACTAGTATGGCTAATCTTGGTCTTGTTGAGCTATCCTTAGATATGCTCAGATGGAAAGGGTCTGGGTAGCAGATATGTGATATGGAAATGTGATATGTGATAAGGAAATAGTGGCATGTTCGGGAGAGGGACATTGAGTATCAGAAATCAAAGCAACAAGTCCCGTGGGATGAGTGGGCAGTGATCTACTTAGTGCTGTTGGGAAGAGGGTAATGCAGAGCAGTGAAAACTTTCTGTTCACTTTAACTGTGCCTCAGGCACTTCTGTTTCTTGGATGGGAGATGGAGCAGGGTGTGAATGGCACCACTTCTTCTTCAAGAACATCTTTATTTTGAAAACAAAGTGTCTTCTTTCAACTGAATTTTTTTTGAACTCCTTACAGTGTGACTTCTTGAAGTATTTTGAAACTGAAGTGAGTCCTTCTGCTTCACAGAGTAAAAAGATAAACAACTCAGTTTTGGCACCCTTAGGTTGCATTCACAGTCTATCATATTACAGAGACATTAGAAAAGATGTACTGAGTAACGGAAGTAGCAGCCCTTAAATGTCTCCTCAGTTTGGGAGTGAAAACAAATAGGAGACATGGGATTCGTCTTTTTGCCTCAGTTAGATATGAAAAAGGACACAGAAGCAGAGTTACAAAAGATTAGTAGTCCAGATACCAGCAAAGGAAACATATTTTGCTAAATTTATTCTTAAATATTTACTGTATGAAAATGTACTGAACTACGTATTATCTGCAGATGGCTTGTAAAAGCAACTGCCCTGAATTGTGCCAAGCCAGTAGGAACAAAAAGCCTAGAAGAACTTTATTAATGTTGCAATTCCAAATCATGATAACATACTTTAGTAAAGTTTTAATGTCATGATCACATACTACTTATGTGGCTGGAGGACTTGGACTTCATTTTCTTCAAATTACAAAGAATGCAGGAAGGAAAATGATGGTGATGCCACAGAGGCAAGTGATTTTCTTGTCTAAAGGGACTAGATTTTCATTGCTGCTCCAGACAGTAAGCGCCTGGCAGTGCTATGCAAATTGCTCAAACTAACTTGGCTACCTAATGCATACTGATAATTTTCTACCCCAATAACCTAAGCAGTCAGATTTTAGACTTACTGAGCTCTAGCTGAAATCAAAAGGAGATGTGCTGAGTCCTAGAAAAAATCTATTCTCATAAGCAATTTCAGAAGTCAAGTTGCACACCTCCAAAATGAGCACATAGAATAAAGGGACACTTTTTTACCTTGACCTCTCTGCAGCTCAGCTCTCTAATGCTAAAAATCAGAAATAATTAATCTCAAGTAGTCTACTGTTTCTGAAGCACTTGAAGATACTTTGGTGCTGAGCACAATGGAGGATCCTGTGAGGAAATCCAATCACATCTCCAGAGCAGGACTGGAATACTGTCCAATAAGTCAGGCCTGCAGTTACACTTTGAGCAATGTGGAGGAAAGCAGTGACAACACCATTAAGTAGCTGTCTATCTTGTGTGCTTAACGAGACAGTCCTGAAAGAAAAATGGCCTAAAAATGCATAATTAAAGGCTGTAACCTTAATGATGGGCTCAAAAACCAAAAAATAAAAAAGGGCTGCATTAAGGTTATAAAGGCAATGTGACTTCAGGCAATTCTTAGTGTATTGATGCTTGAATCTGTATTCCCATCATTCTTTTAACATGGATTTTTTGTGGGTAATTAATATTAGGCTCTGTTCTACTATTTAGGAAAAAAGTAATGATACATTGATTTGATGAAATGCAGTGTACTGCCCATTGAAATGTGGGCACTACAAAAGAGTAGACAAAGTGTATTTTATTTACCTGAGTTTGTAGGACAAGGTTTATGTGTGTCTGTGTTTAAAACTGCTGTTGTTTCACACAAACTTGGACTAGAGGCATGTCTTGAGAGAAATTGCCATGGGTTCTTGAAGGAGCAGTAACAGACATGAACTTATGCCTGAAAGTAAGCAGAGCATTTTAGTGGCTCCACCTAGTATCATCTACCCAATTAGGTTTATACTCTACAATGCTTATAACATTTTATAACATCAGCTTGGGGGAACGTGTTTCCCAGTCCCCCAAAGCCATGACTTAGCTGAAATAATGTAACAGAACTAAATACTTGCTAAAATTACTTGGAAGCTTAGGTCAAATAATTTTACCTGACCACCAGCATTGCTGCAGTTTGTTCAGCAATTCTTTGCAAGCAGTAATAATAATAATAATAATAATAATAATAATAATAATAATAATAGTAATAATAATAATAATAATAATACCTTTTATATGACAGGTGAAGCAGCAACTCTCACCTGGTGTTCACACACCTCCTCCTTCATCCTTTAACAATTGATTCCTGCCTTTCCTTCTGTGCAGCCTGGGCTGCAGCAGGTCACCTTTTGAAGTGTGCTAATGCACCCTTTCATGTTTGTTAGATTACTACCCTGACAGGATCATGTGTGCCATCAATCTTTTGTATTGAAAAGCCTCAACTCTGACTTGCTTAAAAAAAAAAAAATTCCTGGGTTTAGAATGTTTTCTGATTTTAAAGTGTTAGATAATGCTGGTTCCATTTGCAGGACAAGTGATCTTTTACATGTTATTTCAATTTTTCATTTTTTTTTTTGCTGGAGAAGAATGTATTTGCAATCAGATGCAACTGAAAAGCAAGGACAATCAGCCACACCACCAGATGGAGCTTCTTTTCTGCCTTTCCTGCTGAAGGTGCTGAAGCTGTGGAACTGAACTCACTGGAATTGTGGGACTTTTAACTGTTTTTATAGTCAATGAAATAGAAAACTCTATTTTTATTTCTGGTGATACAGGACTAAGTATCCCTACATTCACAGATGGCTACTTCAGCAATTTTTATTTGTCTACTGTAAATGACAGCTATTGTGCCAGTCCTTTGCTTGTATAGGGTTAGGCTCTATCATGCAGTCCTGTTTCTTGTTCACCCACTTAAGAGTTTTCAAGTACAGGCTCACTCATTAGAATGGCACACTAACATTAAAGCAGTGCATATTTCTGCTCTTCTTTCTTTCCTACTGTAAAAACTATTAACATTCTTTAGAAAAGAATGCTAATTCTTTGAAATGTGAATCTGTATTCAGCCCACTACATAATCTATTTTATTCACTGAAATTCAACTCTGAAGTCTCCTTGTGTGCTTTTAGAAGTAATGTATTGTGTTACAGATTCCTAGTCACTGGTTTATATATACATCAAATGAAGTTATGATGTTTGTAAGTCATGAAAATCAATATAAATGACTGTGATAAACATTTTCTCTCTTTACAGGATATACTCTATCAGATACCCGTTTTGCTATCTGCTATCATAGCTGAACTATTGAGAACTGACTGTAACTGAGGCAGTCTGGGAAAATGCAGAGAGACAGGGTTGAATTTATTCCTTTTTTGACAGCATGAAAAAACACATATTCAAGCCAACAAATTTTAATGCAGCATTTATACAGCAAGACGGCTTGGAAGCCTTTTCCCATTTTAACCCAAGACATGGGACAACTTACCCAGCTGCGACTGCTGGACTGAAAAGGTTGGTCTGCATTTGCCAGGAGTTATTAGAACAGGCTGGATTGCCCAACTCTGTTTTCCCAAAGGACAGGGAGGTACCTGAGCTGGTGAGGTCAGGTTAGCATTCCATTGTGCCACGTCAAACGCAACTCTGACGACCAGCAAGGTTTTGCCAGCCGACGTCATGAAGGTCCTTCTGACCAGCTGGCAAATTCTGTTGTCCTGGGAGAGACCAAATGGGTTCATGCCATTATTGATTTTGAGTGAGCTACGGTACCTTGCTGCTTGTAAGAAAGGCAAACACAAAAAGACAAAGCAGAATTAATGTGGGTACAAGTTCATGTTGTTTTCCATTTTCATGTTGCATTTCCAATGAGTAAAAAAATCTAATGCTGTAGAGTGGGAGGAAAGGAGGGGGGAAAATCTCATGACTCAGACATGTAATGGTCGTGTGCTAATAACTCAAAAGGTAATCTAGAGATGTGTTGTTTTGTCATGTTTTATAGTCTTTCCAGTAGTTAATTTTGGAGGCTATGTCAAGCATTTGGATTTTTTGAGAGTCCTTAGACAAGAGGTAAACATCTTCTGTCTGAATAAGTTTCCTTACAGAATTTTAAGGAGACACTGGGTTATGTTTTCCAAAGGCAGGCTGCTAGGTGGCAGGGCAGGAGCAAAATCCAGCAACCTAAGAAAGAAGGCAAGAAAAAAAGTTAATTGTTTTAATACTTCAGCAATAGTTTTGGGGGTAGAATGCCATTTGTATCAACCTACTCTGGGTAAGATTGAGCTTCTTCCACACTGAAGTCCAAAGCAGTAGACTAGCATAATGTAGGGCAAGAATCTGAACAAAATATACTTTTCCTAGATTGAAAAAAACCCTCTGAAACAAGCAAACAAAACCCCACACAAACACAGAGGTTTTACATGTGAGAACCTGGATCCTAGTGTTCATCAGAAACTTTTGAAAGAGATGTGGTTCTGCAACTTTCTGGAGATCCACATTAAAACAAACAAAACCCATAAAACAAAACCCTTTTCAACTCCTATGCTGTGAATACCCTTTGGAAGCTGAAACCATTTTTCTCACTGGTAATCTGAACTTTTCCTTTTCAGAGACTGTTTATTTGAGTTAAATTGTTGAAATGCAACAACAATCTATAAAGAAGGCAGGATGACAACTTGTACATGGGAGGAGTTTTTTATCACCATATAATTTACCAATTAAAAGACTGACAAATGGTGTAAGATTTTCAGTGTACGACGTGCACATAAAAAGTTTAGATAAATACTTTATAAATACAAAAGGTATTAAACCTATCTTGACACCTTTATGAACCACAAGATCAAAGCAATATGTCTGAAATCTTAGTGAATGTAAAGTTTTTGTGCAACATGGTTTTGTCACAGTTAATGCCAATTTCATTCTGAATTTAGAATCCTTTTTGCCATTACTAGATATTTACTCATCAAGAAGAATGGCTGTGATTTTATACCAGACGTAGGGAAATCTTGCACATACTGAAATCAATGACAAAACTCCACCTTCAAGGAGGTCAGCATTTCACCCAAATGAAGAGACATTCCTTGCCTTACTGCCAAAGACTTGGTGTTAGTAATTGAAAAAGGATATTCAACATCATTATAGGAAACACAGTCATTGCTGTAGTTCATAAAAACTGAGTAAGTGTATTTGCATGCATTAAATCTCATTAGGAACATCAGATGAAAGTCTGCTGAGAAACATGAAAAACTACACAGCAGAGATCTCTAAGAGTGCTTGTGGCTGTTATGTGCACAAAAAGAACTACACTCAGGGTCAGAGGTGAGCAGAGAGAGAGGAAGTTTATTATGATTTGGGGTTGAAATAGGATTTGGGATTTGATCAGGGATTGGTAGATGAGAGGAACACTTTTCTGACTCCAGTGGTCAATTCAGCAGTCCATCACAGACTGGTATGTGAAAACAATCTACTTGTTTATGTTACATGGGTGAGAGACTCCACTATATGTGTGTAAACAATCATCAGAAGGCTTGAAGAATCAAGGCGAGAAGTGCTGTCTGAGAGACTCAAAGCTCGAAAGGGTTTTGCTTGCTGGGCATCCTGCAGAAATTACATTTAAATCTTTGTATTTAAGATTTGGAAATTAAAGTAATCACTTCCATCCATTTGTTTCCATTTCAGTACTCTTCCCATTTTGGACCTAATGCATGCCTTTTTGAAGTACAGCTGCCTGGTTTACCAGCATAAAGAAGAAAACTAGGTCTAATAATCAAACTTCTGAATAATTTCTATTCATATTGTATAGACCCACTGAGTTTTTTGTTCAGTGTTTGACCATCCTCATAAACATAGTTAATTGAAATTCCATCCTTACTAGAAACACAGAGAAGCCAGAATTTCATATGGGATAGGGAACATCTTTCTTTTTGTTTTTAATAACTGAGGCTATTAATACCCTTCCTGGATTTTTTGTACAAAAAACATGACTGCTAAAGCTGGGATAAAGAACTACATAATTTTCAAAGCAAAGCAAGAATATTGTTTGAACGAATGCTGCTAGCATTTGGAAAAGGTGGTATTAATTTTGTGTGTGAACTGTGATAATCCCTGCCTATTTCTAAATCCCTGTAAATTGCTTCATAGGGCTTAGGAGTTATAACTCATTCACATTTTCTGACAAGCTATTATCATGGGAGATATAACACTTAAGTAGGAAATTGGAGAGATCTGGCATATTTGAACTAGGTACATCCTAAAATGGAATACTTTACCTTGGACGAACTGGAAAATCTGCTAGTTTTGGGTTTGAAAGTTGAAGGTAATATTAAAAATGCATTAAAAGAAATGATGAACAGTATTTGAACATGTTTCTGTTTTACATTGTGTGGTTGAGTTGAATACATAGATTCTTCCAGTGACTTGACTCTGGGTGTCTGCAAACAAATACTTTCATATTAATTTTCTGTTCAAAGGATGACAACTATCGATCCAAGCAGCTTGACCAATTTATCAAGCTCCATATCAAATATAGCTCCAACCCAAAATCTCTGATCTAATGAGTCCTGAGAAATACATTCCCATGCAATCATAGTGAGAATTGAAAAGCAATACCATGGATTGCTTACCACTGATTTTCACATTCTTTTTTCTTCCAGTGTCATTTTCAGTAATCATCTTAGGATGCAAATGCTTCTGCAAAATGCGTGTGCTGATTGCAGGATGGGGTCAAGGTGGGCTGTTGTGAAACAAGAAGCAGGGAAATTAAAGGAAGGGTTGTGTTGATGCTGTGTGTAGTTGATAACCCTAAACATATCTGGTCCAGGGTCAGGGAATGCAAAAAGCCTCATGGCTGCTAATAATGCCATCTCTCTTTTACTAGGAAATCCCTCAGGTTTTATCACAACATTTTCCTTAATAGCAAATGTGGTAAAGTACTTAGAAGCCTGCAACCCGGCTTCCACCATTCTTTTAGGAGAAGCCATTTTAAAACACATAAGAGAACACTAAATGCCTCCTTAACTAATGTCCTCTGGCAGGGTTTGTTGTGTAGTTGAACATCTGTTCTAAAGGTTTATGTGATTTATTACTCCTTTCAAAATGGTAGCAATTGATTCCCACTAAAATACGAGTTTGTGTGCTGTTAATTGCCGGACTTTAATTATTTTCCTGCAATTTAGATTCATGTTGGCTTAACTGCTTTTGCTTATTTTCTATGAATTGTAGTTCTTTTTGCAGGCATGTCTCCCAGAACTATGGAACATATAAGAAATGTGTATTAATTGCCACCATATTACTTAACTCATCAATATTTACAGTTGTTTTCTCTTTTTGCTGTCCCTTATTTTGCTTAAACCTTACACATTACTCTGAAATTTCTAGTAGTCCAAATGGTTTTGCCTTATGAGCAAATGGCACAGTTTTTCCCTTCGCTGCTTAAAACATTTGTTAATGATTCGGCAAGCTGGGATAGCTTCCACATGAGGAAGTAAGGGTTGGTTTCTTCATTTCTGCTTTCCCCACCATATAATAGCACTTCAAGAAATTAAAGTAGCAGCGTCGTATTTTAGGTAAGGGTTCTTGAACATATTTTAAGTACTAAGCACCCCTATCCTACACGTCATCTATTCATTTTTCTTCTTTCCGGCTTAGTAATTTGAGGTGCCACAGCCTCAGACAGGTGAGTGAGGAGGTCTCACTTCCAGGCACAAGTAAGAAAGTGCTTGCAACCTGTTTTCATCACAGTGAATGTTACTTAACAGGAGAGTGTTTGGGAGGACACAAAATTCCCATCCACTGCTCTGCTAGAGACACCAGCAGGTTGGGAGTGATGATGCAAACAGGTGACACCAGGACCTTTGCTGCCACGTGCAGGAAGAGGACAACTGTGTTCCTCCTTCTTGTCCTGCACCACAGAGGTCAGCTGAGTAACTCAGGACCACGGTCTGTGGTTTAGAACCATTAAGTTGAGGCTGGTTGGTTCCAAGAGCTGAAATGGTGGCACACTAGCTCCCTTGGAGCAGACAAGGCAAAGGAACGCTCCCATGAAGGGTTTAGCCAACAGCCTGCCGAATGTGGCAGCTCCCAGCAGAGCTGGTGATCAGCAGCTGATTGCAAACTGGTGTTCATCATGTTTTCCATCAGCACAGCGGGCACCAGCCAGGATGTTTGTCCTTCATTCCTCTTCTTACAATGCCCTAAACCAAACGACAAACAAATGTCAAGTAGTCAGATTATCCAGCACTCCTGAGGAACTGCTGGCTGTGCAGCTCTTCCGTCAAGGTGTAGCAAGAACATCATCACAGCAGTGTCTGCTAAGAAAACTGTTTGGTGATGTTTCTGCTGCTTTGACATTCATTCCTCTGTGAGACCCAGACTGCACACTCAGTTGAACTGCAGTGTATTCACTCACACTGGGAGGCTGCTTTTTGGCAACCAGACTGATGCTAAAAATAAAACAACCTATGCAAAACTAACAAAAAAACCTTCTTGCTAAATCCATAGCGGGAGTATGTTGCTTCAAAAAGCGCTGGGTTGTCTGCATATGCTTCTTGGAGTCTCTTCCATGAGAAAAAGAATGGAGGGAGGTTTAATAATGTAGTATTTTTGCAATCATCCGTGCAAATCACCCCAGACAATAGCTGGGGCACACACAAAGTACAGGACCAAGTTTGGAAACTTCTCAGATATGGACTTCATCCTACTTATAAAAACATTTTGTTATAAGGATGCTTGTTTACTATGCGTCATGCCTACAAAATAAAACTGAGAGGGATACTACTTCTCTTTATTTATTTAGGGGCAATGCCTGTATTTTGTTTTCCCTTCTTGTTTTTCTGTTTTTTAATTGGAGACTTTGGAGATAGCCTGACTTTCTAAAAGGGTGTTTGTGCACACGTGTGTGCCTCCAGAGCCTTTGGACTGGATTTTACACAAGTAACAGTACAGTTAGTACCGAGTGTGGGTAAAAAAATAGAGATTTGCTTACAAAACATATCATAGTTTAAGAACTTAATGCCTTTCGAGTTTGTTTTACCTTTGGGGTTTTCTCCTTCAGCTCTGTCTCAAAGATTTTCTCTGCAGATAGGAGGGTGGAAACTGATTTACACACAAAAGCCGTGGGGTCTCACAAACTCCCAGCAGCAGAGGAGCGAGGCTCACGGGCAGCACCCAGCCCTTCTTACGCCCAGGCCGGCGGGGAGGGCGGCGGCTCAGCCCGGCCCAAGGGCCGCTCAACTCCCACCGCCTCCCGTTCCCTGCACGGATGGAACTCCTCGGTGATGCCAGCCTGGGGCTGGGGGGCTCCTGCTTAATCCTGACCCTCCGGGCTCTTTCTTCGGTGAACTCCGACGGGTGGAAGCCTAAATAACGACGATGGCGATGATATTAACAACTAATAATTAATTACAGTAATAACGAAGCCTGCTCCAGCAGCCCCCCGGCCTGGGTGTGCGGGGCGGGGAGGCGTGGGGGACCCCCGGGGGGGCGCCTCTGGCCGCTGCCCGTCTCTCCTCCAAGCCCGTAAAACTCGGAGCGTTGCTCGCTGCTCGCAGCTCCGCGCCCTGGTAACCGCGGCCCCCGGCGGGCGGGAGGACGTGCGAGGCCGCCCGTCGCGGCTGTTTCCGCGTTGCCCGTCCAGGGAGGTCCCGCCCCCGCCCGCGGCCGCCCCAGCCCCAGCCCCGCGGGGAGGCTCCGGGGCCGGCGGGGGGGCGCGCCCCCAGCCCGGGGCCTGCGGCGGGGGCGCCGGATAAAGCGGTGGCGGCCCGCCCGCCTGGCGGCACAGGGGCGGCCGGGACCGGCCCAGCGGGGCGCCCCGCCATGGCGAGCCCCGCACGCCCGCGGCAGGAGCTGGCGGCCGAGGAGCGGCGGCTCCGCGGCGCGGCCCCGACGGTGCCCCGCGACGCCAAGCGGGAGGCGGCGGGGGAGCGGCTGGTGCTGCTAGAGCTGCGCCGCTGCGGGCGGCCGCCGTCCCCCGGCCCCGGCGAGCGGCAGGAGGAGGGGGAGGAGGACGAAGAGGAGGGGGAGGCGGCGGCGGGCGAAGATTGTTGCGGCAAGTGCAAAAAGCGGGTGCAGTTCGCCGACTCGCTGGGGCTGAGCCTCGCCAGCGTCAAGCACTTCAGCGACGCCGAGGAGCCTCAGGTGCCGCCCGCCGCGCTGTCGCACCTGCAGAGCCCGCCCGGCGAGGAGCGGGACCCGCCGCCGCCCGGCGCCGAGCTCCCGCCGCCCGCGCTGCTCCTGGTGCCCGACTTCCCCGACGGCGGGGAGCCCGGCGCCGAGCGGCTGCGGCGGCAGCACGTCTGCCTGGAGCGCCTGGGGCGGCCCGCGGCGCCCACCGACGTGCGGGGCACGGTGCAAGTGCTGGGCGGCCCCGGCCCCAAGGAGGTGACGGTGCGCTACACCTTCAACGAGTGGCTCTCCTTCGTGGACGTCCCGGCCGCGCCCCTGCCCCCCGAGCCGCCGGCCGAGCGCTACGGCTTCACCCTGTGCGTCCCGCCGAGCCTGCGGGAGGGCTCGGCCCTGCACTTCGCCATCCGCTACCGCAGCCCGCAGGGCGAGTTCTGGGACAACAACGGCGGCCGCAACTACACCCTGCGCTGCTGCGGCTGCCCCGGGGGCGGCCCCGCCGCCGCCCCGCCGGGCCCCGCCGCCCCCCGGTACTGAGGAGAGCCGAGGGGAGCCGGCCGGGAAAGGGCAGGCGGCCGCCCCCCGAGTGAGGCCCGGCTCGGGAGAGAGACAGCCGGCGCGCCGAGGGCCCCGTCCCCGAGACTGCCCCCAGCCAGTCTGGTGGTTTTTAAGCAGGAGCTTCAGTTTCTGCCAGCGAAAGATGGACGTGCGTAGGCTCGCATTGCTGTGGCTTGTGGAATCGTTCTCCTTTTTGGTTTTTCGTCTTTTTTTTTTTTTAATTTTTTTTTTTTTTTGAGAGAGAGAGATAGAGCAAGGAGACTGAGTAGCGTGGGCTTTGCTTTTCCCCTCTTGAAGTGATTTTTGAGGTCTTGATTTGGGCTTGACTCCACTTACCTGATTAGTCAAGAGCACTTGTGTGAAAACTTGGTGGCGTGTTCGCTACAGATTTAACTTAGGATCCCAGTTTTTCTGTTCTCACATCCATTTGAAAGACACAGTACTGCGACAGCAGTGGTGTGCTTTGTCCTTTTTGTGTTATTTTCTCTTAGTTCAATGGACTCTGTAACAATACGCTTCACTGTTGTGAGCACCTGTCAAACCCGTGACAGGCTTGCGTGCCCGTCCCACCTTTGCCATGGCTGCGGCAGCTCCGAACAGCAGGCACTCTGTTTTGGGGCTGGACTGGGCTGCCCTGGTTTTTGTCACTCAACACACTTTGATACCGCTCCCCAGGCTCACATGGAGATCCCGTCTGGCTAATAGCAGCCAACAGGGACTTCGGCAGAAATGTTTTTGTTTAAAATAGACTGGTGACTTCTTTTCACACAACTGACAAGTCTAAAACCGGGACGAAGGAGGAGTTAAAATACTTACTGTGTTTATCAGGAGGACGTTGGTAACACCTTTGAGTCCTGCGCTGTGAAGTGAAAGATGGTGTCCGTCTTGTACACGGTTCTGTATTTTCAGATTTGGGTCTGGTTTGGATGATCCTTCTCACTGAGGAGTGCTGCTGCTATACAGAGAGGGTGTCCTCAGTAACAAATGGAAACAAGTGCCTTAGTTCAGCTCTCCTCACCACATTTCTCAAGTATTTATAATTTATTCAGCTTTTTTGCTGCATATTTTTCTGTGTTTGTATGTTGCTGGGAAAGGACTTTGTTGTGCACACAGCTGGACTTTACAGCGCTGGACACTTGGAATTGATTTTATAGTCTTCACTCTTGCACTGCAAGCCTAGAGGTTGACTAGTACTGGTGTCCCAACTCTTGGAATGAAGCAAAAACTACCAATGCAGATGGGTTTGTAAGAATAAAAAAAAGTTTTAAAAAAAGCCATAAAGCTCACCATTACACATTTTCTTTTTTTTCCTTTTTTTTTTCTTTTTTTTTTTTTTTTTTCCTATTTAGCAAAACTTAACAGGAAGCTTCACAGTTTTGCAACCTGGTTGTGTCCCCACCCTGTTGTGTGTGTGTCCTGACCAGGGATGATCCTGTCCGTGAGCAGTGTTTGGGGCTGTAGCTGAAAATGACTGTTGTCCTGCAAGAACTATGAGGCAAATCACCCTCCCAGTCCCTGACAGCCCCTGTGGCAGGCATCTTGAGCAGGCAGAGCTGTGGTGTGAGGAAGGTTTACTAGCTTGTGTGGAAAGTAGATGGGTTTTGTTCAAGTCTTGTTCTGGCTCTTCTGCAACTTTGATTTTTCTTGTTCTCTTTTGATACGGTATCTCAAAATGTGGGTTACTTTTGGTTAATGAAGAATAGATAAGACATTGCCGGAATGCAGAAAATGCGCTGATATAGATGTATGGTCTTCAGTAAGATCATGGAATGTAATATTCCTTTTTTGAAACAGAGCATACTGCGAGATTTCTCAGGTCTTCGTTTCCTCTGAAGATGTAAAACATCTTAAAGGCAATTACAATAAGACATTAGAAAAAATAGCTTCTTTATAAAATTCCCCATACTTGAAAATGTTTTCAAGCCTACAGCTAACCTGCCTTTTGAGATGGCTGGAACAGACCCGGAGCTAAAAGCAGGGAGTCTGTTGGGTGAAAGATGCAGAGCAGAGGGAGCTTCAGACTAAGGGTCCTGCAGTTCTGCTCACATGCGCACTGCTGCTGAAACACAGCTTGTCCTCCCTCCTCCCAAAAAAGCCTGTACCTACACCACAGTGTGAGAATACAGCCAGAGATAAGAAGGTGTTTAATTCCTTCAGAAACCATTCTGCTGTTAGACTGTATCTGTTGCTTTGACAACGCACAGAGGGAAAGCTCTCTGCAGGCAAACAGAAGTTCCTACTGTTGTCCTTCAAGTTACACGTGAACCTTGGCCAAAAAGGTTTTAAGGGAAAATAGTGAACTCTACTACTTCCCTACACAAGTTTGTTTTAAGTCTATCCTGGATTACAGGATGTTATGTGGGATTACCTGATATGAATTAGCCTTTCTTCAGATTGCTGCATCAATGAAATAGTGTGCTCCTTAACTGATGTGTAGTGCAGTGTCAAGATTGATTCTTCATTTAAGTACAGTGTAATATTTGGGATTTCTGGAGCCCATTCCTTATTCTGGGCTTTGTGTATTAGTTGCTTCAGAGAAAAGGGAAACATCGCCAAAAAAAGGAGGGGAGGGATCTCTCCTTAAAGGAGCAGCCATATTCTGATGGCTGTGTCTGGGCAGAGGTGGTACCATAAAGAATCTTGGCTAGCTGTGCCTAGTGATAGAAGTCTGGAAACGTTCTCTGGTCCACTGTAAACACTGACATCCAGAACATGTAACATTTCTGTGTGCTTTTCTGATTTGTGACCTGAAATTCGAAATACAAGAAAGTACTTGCTGAGGCTAGACAGTAAAATCATCTGAGTGCTTTGGAAAATCAGTGCCAATTGAAAATCCTGCCAATTGTGTTAATTAAAGCACAGCATTTCTGTGCTTTGATACCTGGTGAAGTGCTTTTATTTGTTATTAAGAATTACTTGTGAGAGGAAGGAGAAAATCTCTAGATGGGAGTCAGACATGTTCACTTTTTGATAGACAGTACATTTCTGTGCTCTTAAGATTTTACGGAAGCATAGATTTCCAAAGCAGGGTTCAAAGACTGCCTACTCACAGTTGTCTGTATTTTCATAGCTGAGGTTACTGAGGGCTATGGAAATGCGAGGCTTTATTAAAGATTACGCTGGGCAGCAGCTGTAAAAATCTAACTGGACTATGTGTGTACCAAAGGCTTGCAGGCTCACATCAGCAAAACCTAGGGCTCCTGTTCCTGGTCATAGGTTGAGACACATGGCATAATTGCAACATTATTCTCAAAGGAATATAATCAAAATGAAGTCATTTTAATTCCATTAAAATCTAAAGGCCAGTAGAGTAAAATGTTAAGTGAAACACTCTTTCTGTTGGTTGTATTTGGTTGCAATTGTTAATGTATCTCATAAAGATTCAAAGCATAACTTTTAGAGGATGTTCTCATAAGCATGCTCCCTTCCCTAACCTAAATAAGAAAATTAAGATTTATTGCACTTTTGGAAAAAACTGCAGCTCCAAAGGTTTTTATTTCATGCAGATTTTTGTTCCCCCACCATGGATTAAGGATGTAAGGTAGGAATATCTGCCAAATGGTTTTAAAGGTGAATATAAATGAAGAAAGTTTAATACAGTTGAAACTCTGTAGGGGTAACTGTGAAGGACATAAAAATTACACTTTCCTTACGCAATTTTTTTGCCATGTACACTTATTTTTAAATTAAGATTTAAACGATTCAGAAAAGGGCTGTGAAGCTAAATTTACTTTGGTGTCCTGAAGATCTGTAAGCTTCCATGAAAACTACTTCTGTTTTATTTAAAATTGGAGCTTTCAGTCAGTACTTGGAAAGTCTGGCTTCTGCTCCCATTGGCTTCCCTGGGATTTGGATCCAGCCCAAAGTACTGCAGAAAGGTAAGGGAAATGATCTAGGTTTAATTGTCCATTCTGTTCAGAGTCTTGTGTTATGGGGTTAGGATAACATGGCACTGTGATGAATGTTCATCTGTCAAGAGTTCAAAATCTGCTGTCTGTGCATGGCAGTAATTAAATCACCTTAATTGTTTTTTCATGATTCTTTCTGAGAGAGGGAAAATTACTTGACTTGGATTAGCATATTGCCAAAGACTGTTATAAATATTTATGGGGTGTACTCTTTCAATAGAAAGCCTGTACATTCTTCACAGGTCTCCATAGTTCTTTTCCTTGAACACAGAAGAGTAGTTACTTGAATGCACTAATTACCGTCATTTCCCCCTCTTGCAAAGCTTCAGTAGATACTGGTTTAACAGTAAAAAAGGTAAGTAGTTCTGAAAGAAGCATCTCTTGCAAAACATATTTAATTACCTCTGTAAGCTGTGGAATCTTTTTGAAGATTCGTATGTTTGTGAAACAGGTTTGAGTTCCATTTTTTTTCCTTTTACAGTTGTAGAAAATACACGGTTTTGGAAGAATTACTGACTTCTCCGTTGGTTTTTTTTTTTTTTCCTGCTTTCACATTAAGGCCTCATGCACTAGTCTTATATTCTAAAATAATGAAAAAAGTAGGAATGTAAATGCTCAGTTAAAGAGCTGCAAAGCTTAGTCCTTTTTTTTTAAATGAAGGTCGTCAAGCAAAATGTTCCCAAGAGTATGAAATAATTATGCCCGTGTTAAGAATGGTGGAACAAAGCGAACAGTATAGTCCTGACTTGAATAATGCCAGGATTTCACTGTAGATCATTATGGAAAACTCAGGAAAACAGTCAGTGCACAGCTCTTTCATGGCTCTGTTTACGCGTACGTATGGTCTGTGCTGGGTATCGAGAGAGATGCCCTGATGTTGCATTACAGGAAGTAAAGTTGAGGGGCTGGTGCTTCCCCATAAAGTTATTCTGTCTGCTGGTGTTAGAGGGTAAAAATTTTGCTTTTAATGCCTGGAAACTTGGAAGGATTTTTTTTTTAATAGAAATACCTTTTGAGAAAAGTGAGTAGTAAGTTAAAATCCTTCTTAGTCTGTTTTTACCCTGTATGTAAAGTGTTCGCATGCTTCTCACTTGGGTTGCTCTCCTCCTGAAAATCTGTACCTCTGATTTGTCTGGGCATTTTGAAGCCATGCTTTCAATTGCAGAAGAATTTCTCGAGAGGTTGTTAATCACAGCAGAAATGCCTGTGCTTGGAACAGTTAACTAATATTAATCAAATGCTTCCTTTTTTCCTTTCAGAATACTCTTTCCAAGTTTATCCTGTAAAAGTAAGGACACACTTCAGTATAGACAAACACTCAAATTTTGGTTCATACTGCTGAGGTCAATGGTTTGCTAAAACGTCAAGATCAGGAAAAAACTTTTTTAATATAATACAAAAGCAAACTTGTTTTGCTAAGGCATTGCAGCTTTAGTAAAGATATTTATTGAGCTCTGTTCTAAGGAAAAAATATATACTTTTTATAACAGTGGACATTTTACATAAGTCATGGGATCATTCCTTTGTGTTTTAACTATTCCTGTTGTTTACACTGCTTTGACAAAATCCAACAAAGCTTCTGACAGCGTGCCAAGAGAGATTTAATGAGTATTGCAACGTAAACGGAACTGGTGGAGCACAGAAGGTGCAGCTGTAAGAGCAGAGCAGCTCCGAGGCTGGAGCACAGTGCCAGCTCTCCAGGCCGCTGTCTCCGCTGTCGGCGGTGAGCACATCCCTAGACAAGAGTAAGAACAGAGCAAGGGGGTCACCAACACAACACTAAAGTCATCCCAGCCTACAACTGGGCTCCACTTCCTAAGCCAGGTGCGGTTAGCAAGTATTTTCATTCCATAGTTTGTAGGACTTTAATGATAAAGCATTTGTCAAGCTATGTTTGTATTCAGAACTGGGCATGTTTTGGCAAAATACCTTAAAATGTTCATCAGGCAAGGGAAAAATATATTTGTGGGTATCTTTCAATCATGTACAACTGATACAATTAACACTAACTGACCATGCACTTACATGTATGTTACAAGCAAAGGAAACATACAGGCCTGTCCAAAACAGGGAACAAGCATCTAAAATGCCAAATGCCTAAATGCTGCTGGGTTTCAGGAGTAAGTGGGAATACTTTTGCTAGCTTTGCACTCCTGTTAACAAGCTAGATAGTGTTACGCAGACTTTTGGACTGTAGCAGCAGGGGCATTCTTACCTTGCTTCTAATAAGTAATGTATAAATACTGTATGATAAGCTGATCAGTAATTTCAAGGAAGAACTAATTTGTCCTTTACTGAGGTGGTGATCTGTCTTACCCTCTGCAGTATGGACTGGGGACAGAGGGAAATGACAGCGCTCCATTATTTTTCCCTGCTTTGATGGTCCTCTCTGCAGACTGTACCTGAAGGTTACTGCTGCTCCACTGAAGGTAGAAATAAGTAATGGAGAGAGAATGTGAGTGGTAACCATGAGAAAGAAGGTTGGAGCAGATGGCATGAGCTGGGACTGCACTAGTGTTCTATCTACCACAAAAGCTTAACAACAGAGTTTTCAGGCATTAATGGAGAAGTAATCTGCTTCATAGTTTGGAGTGGATTAATACGACACTTCATGTTCCCAAGACTGCCTGTCTGTATGACAGCATGTACCATCTACAGCTGTATTCTTGTTAGAAAAAATGCTAAAAAACTTCACTGGAAAAGTATTCTGGAAGAACTGATTCTGCATTGAAAGAGTTTCCCTCACTTTTTTTGTAAATATGGTGAAAACGTATATTTAAATAGTAAAAATGTTACCAATGGAGTTGTCCCCCTGTATAAATCAGGGCTATGCTATTTATAAGTATGTTTGTTTTGCTTCCTAGCATACATTCTCAGATCTTGAAATGGTATGCAGTACTTGTTCCAGTAATTAAGCTGTTTTAGACAAGGATTTTACATGTACTGTTTTAGCGACCAAGTTTCTTAGAGTATAAAACTGGCAGCCCTTCCAAGCCTGTGTCATCCAGGAATGTAATATGTTACTGCATTTCTGTGAGCTCAATGGAAGCTTAAAGAGCAATCAAACCCTTCTTCCCCTGCACTTTCACCATTAACTTAAGTGCACTTAATTATCCAGTTGTGAATGTGGAGATTTCAAATACAGAACCTAATGTATATTACCTATTAGAATAACTAAATTCCATTTTAATAAAATGTTCACTAAAAGCAATTTACATTGCAATACTTACACACCTAATTAGAGGAGAATTATTACTGTATTTGCTTTTTATCTGAAATTGAGAAGGGGCTACGTTTGCAGTCTCAGGTACACACTGTTTTATTCTGTACACTGTATTGTCCATATGAAATCCATTACTATACATCTCAATCTAACTGTACAAAATGGTAAAATACACTTTAAGGGGCAGTGAGGAATGGGAGTTTGTTCTAAATTAAACACTTTAATTAGACACTCTGCTTTAATAATGTTTTCACAGAGCATGAACAACACAGAAGAACATAAACAAAGATGAAATTTGTGAAGCAAGAAGAATAAGGGGTGGATTTCAAAGGCCACAGTGCCATGGAAGTAGTTTTGAGCTTCTGTTTCTCTACTTAAAAAACCCCACAGCAATTCACTGAAATAAAAGGAAACTGTATTTTTTCCCCTGTGTGCCAGCTTTGTACTGCTTAACTTTTCTGCAGATTTCTAACAAAAAACAAATTCAGGCACAGCAATTACTTGAGCAGAATCTGATCAAAAATTTTGCTTGCTTTTTTATTAATCTGTGGTCTTAAAAGTGTTGAGCATTCTACGAATTTAAGAATAGCCAATAAAATGCTATGCTGAGTGTTCCATTTTTTCTAGGCAAAGCTTGTTGCCACTTCATGACCTTATAGCACTTGGGTTACTGTTCTGGTTAGGTTTTTTTCTTCTGCCAAAATTCAAGATGTTTGTGAAAAAAGGGAAATCTTTCATAAAGTGATGTGGAGCTTTCTGCTAATAGTTGCACCTCAACAAATTAAAGGCCTTGGTGAAAAAACATTTGAAAGCTCCCAAGCTTCAGTAATTCAAGTCTTAAATTCTGCTATTCTGATCAGTTAATTGTTAAAAGTAGGATAAAACTGGTTATTAACTCCTGGAAACTAAAGAAAGAAGTAGTGAAATTTTTATATCACCTCCTGAAGTGTCAAGGGATGCTCTTCAAGGAAACCACACAATGCAGCCTATGGTATTTGTAAGTATCAAAGTCCAGGAGATGAAAATTCTGACCATCTCTGGTTTTAATACTTTAAATAAAATATGTACTTATTTAATTCAGATGCTGGGTATTTTAAAATGCAACAGGATCAATTCAAACTTAGCAGCTGGGTGAGGGGTTTTAAATCTAACACTTTTTTTTGTGGTCAGTGAGAGACAAGGTCAGCAGCAGAACAGTGTTTCTGGTTACAGGTAGTTTAATGAAGTTATATTGTTGAAATAGGGCAGGAACTATTCCATCACATGGGACATACAAGCAAACAGATTCCAAGACTACCTTAAATACTATTATAAATCACAGCCATTTATCTTAGAACATGTGACCCATTAGAAAATAGTACTTTGGTTGCCAAAAACTGAGTCTCTCAGGCATTTCTTCTGCTGAACAGACAAGCTCAGACATCTGCAGTGAGTTTATGTTTCCGTATGTGGCACTGTAGGATGCTGAAGATGGTCCAGTGTTGCTTCAGGATCAGAGACTTTTCTTGGCTATGTGTTTCCTGGACTCTCAATGACCAATTTTTGTGTGGAGTACAGCTGGTCAATGGTAACCTGAAATAAAACCAAAATATCAGTAAAATATCCTAAGAACTGAATAGCCCAGATATTAACCTTTTTCATAACTACATTTTTCTTTCTCTAAACATTTCTTTTTGTAAATAATACACATGTCTAGACCTTAAGAAAAATAACCAATACATAAAATACCCGCACATGTAAAATCTTGAAATAATGACATTGAGGAATACCGTTTAAAGTCTCAAAAAATAACATTAGAAGTTACTACAGAGAAAAAGCAAGCAGGCTCTTTGTTTAGAAAAATGTAAAGACAAATATAATGAAAAAAATGGATATAATCAGCAGATATTTCTTACGCTTTTTGGGTGGAGAGCCTAGATATAAATTGTATGGCATGGTATTATTTTCCGTTCCTTTGCAATTTATTTTGCCTTACGAATGGTGAAGGCAGTTCAACAGTTGTTAGTTCAGGGGTAGCCTTTTACACACACTGGAGCTACCTCTTGTTGAGAGGTATGTTGAGATGGTATTCAGACCTCCTGTATTTGTGCTTTGTTGTGCAGTGAGGAAATGAAATATGACAAAAATGCAACACTGATGCTTTGACTCCTCTTGTTCTTTAGCACCTTCTAGTCTGCCCCATAACACTGGTAAATTGTGACTAGATGAGCAGTTGGCAGTTGTCACACAGCTCTTGGCTCAGCAGCTGAGATGGGGAAGGAAGAAGTTTCATGCAAGTAGGGTAATGAAAGCAGAAGACAAGATTTATTTTTTAAAGTATGGATTTTTGAGTCTATTTTTTAATATCTGTTATGCCCTTTCTTTCCCCTATTTTCTTCTTCAGGCCTGGGTACACAGTAGCTCTGTGTCCTTTTCACAAGAAAATGTAAGTGTTGAATTAGGACCAAAAAGGCTAGATGCTGAATTACACTAAGCATGCTTAGCACATTTAGTAGAATTTAATACTCTGCAAATTAAGCCTAACAGCAAGTCAGGCTCTCAAAGTAGTAAAAAATCAGGGAAAGAATGTTTTTGGCGTTTTCTGTTTACCATTTTTTGTCAGGAAAAAATCCTGGCCACTCTTGAATAAAAATTTCTCATCTATGCTCACACTCACATAAAATGTGAGTAATATTGCCTTTTAGGAAATGAACAATTTAATCTTGATAGACAATCTTGTCTGAAACTTGTAATGCATTGATTTAAATCTTGAAATATTTATTACAAGGGAGCATTTGTAAAGGAACAGAAGTTTTCCTTGCCAGCAAATATTTCCTTCTTTTTGGCACTCTGAGCTAAGTTAGTAACAGCATATGAACAACTCTGATTATTTTTGAAGTTACTTATGAAATATGTTGCATACAGAATATTTAAAACAAAGGCCATACACAACTGTGGCATGTGTTACCAACAGAAATTTTAAGCTGTCAACAAGTGTTACTTGTCAAAGAGAACTTGCTGCTCTGGGTTGTGTGGCAGGCTGTACACTTTAGTTGCTGCCTTACCACAAACCATGCTGAAGTACTTAATTTTTGTATACTGTGTTTTGGAGCCCAAAGAATCTTTAATCCTTTCCCACACAGTAGAGCAAATTTAATGGGAGGCTCAGAGGGATTACAAAAATGCTGAAACCTGAATTGCATTTTTTTTTCTCCCCCAACTGGGGAGATAGATGAGACTGAGTACGTGACTTCTCAGTCAATCATATTCAGCTGTGGCAGATGGCTTTGTAGGAGAAAGGTACGAGCTGCTGTTTGCTGTCCCTGTGCCAACAGGTGATGTTATCTACTGCTGCACCTCTTGACTCGACTGCAATAAAAGCACAGATTTATGTGTGAGCTGCTTCCTTAGCAAACCACAGGCGTGCAGGCATTTCAGCAAGTGCAGAGCCACCAGTGCTGTGCTGTCAGCCTTTGCTGGGCTGCTGCAGCTTGCCTGCCCTGCTGCCTCCCTTCCAGAACCTCTGCCATGGCACTGTAAGCCGAACTTTGAAACCTAAGGATTTTTTTTAAGCCATTAGCATTGAATTTTTAAAGTTATGATTAAGCCTTTCCCATGTGCCTTAGACAAAACAAACAGACCTTCCATTTATAGCTGCTAAAAAATTCCCATCTATAAACATCCCCTGCCTCAGCAGAAGGATTGCACCAGTATTTACACACTGACACTCATTAACCCTACGAACCACAACAGCCTTCTTACAGTGTCCTCACCACCCCGAGTCTAAAGAAAGCACTTCAGCAGCACACACTCACTGTGGATCATTCTCCCAAAACAGAGACTTAAGTGGTTACCTATTGTGGTCTTTTTTCATCGTGTATGTTTGTAGCTTGTACACCCCATTTACCCTTCTGGTAGGTGGCTGGAAGCCAGTGCATAGGTCAGTGCCAGGGGAGTTTCACTGACCACAGGAAACTTTTGGGGAAGAACACTCTATAATTTGCTGGGCAACTTGGTTACCCAAAAGTTTATTTACCTCTTTAGGTAACACATTGCAATTAGATTCCCCAGGAAAGAATGTGCAATAAAGAACCACTTTGTCATCAGGAGAAAACAATAAATAGATATATAAAAGTTGCTTCTCAGCTCCTTTTGAATTATTTGATATTTAAATTCTGCCTGCAAAACTATGTACATTGGTTCTGACAGGTTCAGCCCTCAAAACCTGACAATTTGCCTTGGTTCAAAGATTTAGTACAAGTCTATATGGTCAGCTGATTCTTGTGAACAGGAAGACTTGTTCTAGAAAACCCTACCGCTGCCTTCTGTCTGAATCCAGCAGAAGGCTTAGGGCTTCAGAATGGGATTTATCAGCACATGTGAGACAACAAATGGGGAAAAAGAACTCACTGAAGAGTATGCACTAGTCCATCTTGTTACCCAGCTATTCTCTGGTTATTAGGTATTTGTGTGGAAACATACAGAAACAAGTACTAGGCTTTTGCAATAGCTGGCAGGAATTAGCCACTTCATGGAATCTTTCATTGCTCTTGGGGAAAAAAGCATGTAGGAAAGGTTTTCCCTATATAACATCAAAGATGTCAATGGGGAGGTCCAGTAAGAATTAAATCATAGAGTTAAGAAGAGTTAGAAGCAAAATCTGAATGTCCTGCAGACACTGAAAGAACATTATATTACCCTAAAAATTCAAAAAATACAGCCAAATTGACAACTCTGAACTCTATCCTCTCCAAAGGTGTCTGGCTGCCAGTGTCTGACTCTCAGGGACACCTGTGGCTGGTGAGCAGGTTATGTCTGGCTTCCATGCCAAGCCACATGACAGATGCAATTGCAGTGGGAGAATGCTGGCCTTGGAGGCAGCCTGAATCCTAGGGGCTAACCTGGATGCTAGGGGCTAACCTGAATCCCAGGGGCTAACCTGAATCCTAGGGGCCAACCTGAACCCAGGGGCTAACCTGATTGCTAGGGGCTGCCTTCCCATCTTCACACAGGTGGTGGAGTAGATCCTGCAGACCTGTTGCTACTACTTGCAAAATACTACTAGATTATCATCTTCAGTTCCTGAAGGTATGTGGCACGTCTTGTGTATTTTATCCACACAAAGATTTTACTTCACAGCTCAGAGCTGAGGTAGAAGTGACTGCTCATATTTCTGCAGGGCTGAAAATAAGGTGACTTGGTTTCAGAATTTCTTTCTAATTTGCCTCACTCAGAGTGCATAGTTCTGCTCTGAAAAGTATGATGGTGTCTTTCCTTGACAGCTCTGTATAAAGGTCTGTCTACTTCAACAATCACCACATTTTTCTTTCCTTCTTTAGGCTCTGCAGCACAAAGGTGGCCAGACATCTCTTGTTCCCATGTACTTTAAAGGACTGCAATTGTGTGGTGTATAACCCATGAACTCTAACAAATCCTGCTGAGCCCTGATGATGATACTTTTTCTCACTGTCACTGAATTACCCTTATCATCCTGCCAAACTTGCCAGTCTCCAAACAACTAGCTACCTACTTGTGTAAGGTCACTGATAAATTTCAGGGTGACAGCCCTAAAATTACTCAGGTAAGTAGCTAGGCAGCAGCCTTTCTGCCCTCAAAGGAAACTAACATTTGTGGTTTTTTTCATACTACTGTTTATTTTTTGATGGCAGACAAAAGCAGGAGCAGCCTAACAGGTGGTTAGGTGCAACACTCTCACCTTATGTAGAATCAACTTACCGGACAATGCAAGGCCTAAACACATCAAAGTGCCACCACAACATAGTAATATAAAAACCCTGCAAGACAGCAATTTCTGTAGGTGTCAGTTTTTAAAAAATTGATCTCCCAAGACGGTAATCACTAGAGAAGTAACAATGGTTTCCTGTTTTTCTTGAAGAAATACTGCTCATAACCTAAGCTGATGTACAACAGATAGATTTACATATCTAATATATAGATATAAGGTGTTATATACACATGTATAAATACATGAAAAATACCAATCTCTAGATAGTAAACATAGCCATCTTCTCTCTTTCATTACAAATCTGCAGGCAAGAAATGGTGACCTTATTACAGCCAGGGATCATATATAAACATACACATTTTCATGGTTCTTTATTATGGAGAAACAGGAAAAAGTCCTGTGTATTAATATATTTATACCATACACAAACACACACACACATATATATATGTATAAAATCAGGGTTTTTTTTCCTGTTGCACCTAGGAAGTTGACAGGTGTATATCATGGGCATACTGCTGAATTTAACTAGGAAGAAAAATCCCTGATTTTTCCACAGTCATATTGCATTTATGGCTGTTAATCTGGGCCTCAAACACTACATGAAGAAGTTCCACGTTCATGTTTTCCAGCATGGTGACTACAGAATGCATCTTACGTGAATGCTGACAAGAACAGAAATGTACAAGAATAAAGGTTATTTTAAGAGCTGGCAACAGTCTTGTAAGTTGTTTCCCTAGAGTCTTTCCTATTAGATGATGCCAACCAAGTTGCAATCCTATTGCAAATTTAAGTGAAGTGGTTATTGTTCTTAAGAAGCACTACCTTTTTTCCCCCATGCCCAAAATTGGATATGCTACACACAGGAACACTTTATAATAGATTTTTCATATTTACTAAGGTCAGTTAAATGTTTTTTTGTTTGTTTTTAAATGAATATGGACAACCATTTTTGAAATGATCTTTTACTGCAATAATAAACACACCAGTGTGGTACACAGTAATTAATACGACTCAAATGGAACCAAAACCCTCATCAATAACTTTAGTTCCTTGCCAAATCTTTGTGTTGGTATTAAATGCTGCAGCAGCAGCCTTATTTATTTTTACTCAGGAAAGAATGTTGAAAAACTGCATTTGGCTTCTTAAACACATAGGTTATTCCAGCTCTGAAGAGCTGGAATAAATGTGGAAAAAAATTGTTTTGGAGACATTTCCCTTATTTTAATTGATTCCATTTGTCTACACAGAATGGGAAAGGAAGTGAAGGAAAGCACAGAGCTGAGAAGTTAAAACTATTGTGTATTTTACTTCTGTAAGCCTGTTCTTTGCAAATGCTGTTTTCTTTGTGCCACAACATATCCTACAACCACTGCTACATGAAGCTTTTGAAAAGGCAGGAAATATTAATTTACTGCTACCATTTGTTTGGCTTTCATGAAGATGTGAAGTAAAGTACGACACTTAATAGGCAAGAATGTATCTGAAAGTTATTTCTTCTAATAATGATAAATAATGTAATTTTGTTAGAACCATATGCACTTTATCTTGAACACCTTCATTTGGTCTGTCAGAAGTAGCGTGATGTATTTATTTAATACTCTCATTAATTTATTCTGTGAGCCTCCCTGAAGAGATACTCTTCAGTGAAAAGAGCAGTGAATCTTACCTACTCCAGCAATGATTTACACATAAAATACTGTAAACATAGATATTCGTGTGTTTTGTGTATGGTCATCTAAAACAGAAAGGGATTTTTCTTTTTAAACGCTTACTATTTCTCAGTTATGAGAGCCCCTTTTTCTTAGAATTACACAAGCATGCTACTGTCCTTAGAGACAAGATGGGCATGGCAGACACAGCCTTTGCTCCTAATAGCTACAACTGATGTAGCATGAAGTAACAAGGGCCCTCGTCAGAGAAAGCAAAAGGGGAATCTTTCAAGCCCCTTCCAGCCTGGGTTGTTCTATGATTCTGTGAAAGCCAAGTGGACCAGATTATGTGGTCCTTCAGTAACGTCACAGTTTCACTTGTCTCATTTCCTGCAAGCCACTCAGCCTCCAGATAAAAAGGAGCATGACAAGAAAAATGCCATCTCAAAAGCACACAGGGACCAACAGCAGATGGCTGCAAAGGGGAAGAATCAACCCTCTGCTATTGCAATGGTTACCTTACAAAGATGTCAGAGACTGGGAAAGCAAGCAGTGACTGATTTTGGGCTTAAACAACCAGGTGAAGGTTTGATACAGCACACATAGAAGGAAGAAGCAGGTCCGCAGATGTAATGCTCTGATGTGATCTTTTCATGCTTTCAGCACCCTGGCAATCTCCAGACTCCCACCTTGCGTCCCTCCCTATTTGTTACCTGCTAATGTTATTTCAACATTAGCTTTCTCTCTCACGCTTGTATGGAAAGCCTCGACCTTTACAGAGCAGCTCAAACTCTTCAAAAAGGCAAACACAGAAGAAGCAGATCTTCTGAAGAGTCAATTCCATGTGGGTCAAGGGGAAAAACTTCATATGGCCTGATCTTTTCTCAATATAGCATGAAGAAGAGAAAAATCACTCAGTTAAGATGCTGAGTGTAGCAAGGAAAGTAATATAGAACATTAGTACTTGAAAATATAGAGACAAAGACGTGGATAACATTGTGCTGAGTGTGTGTAACAGGTAGTCTAGTAATGCTGAGACATTTGGTATGTAAATACCCAGACCATTCACAGAGGACCCTATGTTTTGCAGCAACTACATAAGCAGAATTCATCAATGCCAATGTGAGTGCCTGCCTTACTTTTGTCAGTAGCATAATACAACAGCCACTGTCACAAAACACACATTCTGCACTAGGTCCACGAAAGTACTGTAATGTTTGTGTATTGCAGATAGACTAACTCCACAATATGTACAAAAACTAAACTGTCATTATTAAAGGAAAACATTTCACCCTTGAGTGTTTTCTTGGATCACTACTTCTAAGAGACTTTCGGAATGGAACAGTGAAGAAAATGTAGTCATTATAGACAGGTTTAAGCAGATATTAGGTATGCTTACTGAGTAGTGTGATCAAGTAATTCTGTAGCCCCAATAAATTTTCATACTGTGAACTACTGTGGTACTAAAATGAGCAGCATTATGAAAACAATCATAATTTAAAGACCACCTTTTACAGCAGATGCCTTTTAAAGTCAGATGCCAGAAACGCAATGTACTGAAATAATCATCTTTAGTCTTATTTCTCATGTAAGCTGGGGGAGCTTGGCTGGGAAGAGCTGCTAAACAGTTACACAAAGATGTATATGGTATATCTGTAGATTACCATCTTTCAGAAAATGACTTATCCACCTGTACCTCCTGGCCTTTTTTAAAAAATAATGCCCACCACCTTCTAGATTTATTCTTCCTTCCAGTACCTGATTTTGTCCCAAACCACCAAAGTCAGAGAAAGTTCCAGAGCGGCAAATGGTACATGGACTTTTTCTGTTTTTAACCGAGATTTGCTTGTCTAAATGATGATTGTTTAAGGCCTTGAAAAGCTTTGTCTTCACCACATTTTTAAGTGAACAGTACATAAAATAAGTGCAAGGGGAAAAGTACGTAAAGTACGTTCCTTGGGAAATGCTGAACTTCAGGAGCTAAAATATTTTAAGACAGCAGGTACCAAGATATCAAGGACTGAAAAGCAGGACTGGCTGGATGTAGTTCTGGGAAGATGCATACAAGAAACATGCCAGAGAATATGTTGTAGCTCACACAGGTCAAAAGCAGCCCAGAAGTGAGCAAGCCTAGAGTGGTGGGAACAGCTAAAGCCACTGATTCTTCAGTGTAGAAAATGCTGTGGCACATGGCAATGCTGATGGCTCTAGAAGATGCATTTGGTTTGGCAGCATGGAAAACCTTGGTCACCCTGCTTTTGAAGTCAGCAGCTGTCCTGATCCCAGCATGGCCTGCGCTTGTGTCCATTCAGAGTTCATCCCTGTAGTATCTTACACAGCTCAGTAGCTCCCCATGCACACCTGCTACACTTTCACTTTGATTTTTCTGAACGAGAAGCTTTCTCAGTATCTGCAGCACCAAAGTGTGAGGCTGCACAAACACCTGCAGTAATAACTCCACGAGACAAACGGATAACAAGTACACAACATGTATTATGCTTGAGGACTCTCCTGTGGGAGCTACCTCTCTCTGCAGCATCCTGCCCAATATTTTATAGAAAGTATATATGGGTAGCAGAAGTACAGAGATGTATAATTACTCTCACAGCTCAGATCTTCGATTACTAGCATAAACAAAAGAAAACTGCATCAATTAAGACAGTTTGGCATAATCACCTATTACAGAAACATGCATCAAATATTCTTCCTTTCAAGTGTAACACACTGTGTACATTTGGTAAGGCAATATCATATTAACTACATAAACTTGGATTTGTTTTCTTTATTTATTCTGATCTTATCCGGAACACCAAACATAAAGGGGAAAAGTTCAGGTGACTCAGAACTGTAATACTGTTTAACCTAGCAATTTAAATTTTCTGTTTTGTTAATGTCCTTTGAGCCAGAAGAATGTTTAAAAAAATGCCTTTCAATCTGGTACTGAAGCTATGTTTGGGGATGTGAAAGACACAGATCTGCTGAACCTTGGATTTGAATGGATGTTAGCCATAGTTTAATTATTTGGTGGTGATGTGGCTTCTTCAGGACTCCAAACTCTCCTTACCAAATTCCTGGTGCTGGTTACAGGATGGCAGCAGGTACACTGCATTTTGTAAAACTGACAGGTGCTTTTATTAGTATTTTAAAATAAGAAGACCTTTCGTGTTTCGGGAAAAAAAAAAAAGTCAATTCGGTAACATATACAATTTTCTAAGACATAAGAGACAGAGAAAATTCATTTTCCCCTGTCCTCCAAGAAGGCTATAACCAAGGATTAAACTTAATTTTATATGAGGAACAAATTACTTTAAGGTTCCAATATGTCTCTTCTTCTGCACTTATGTTACCTTACATACACCTCAGATGTCATTACAGGCTGGGCTTTTCTCTGTGCCCATTCAAATTACAAAATTGAATTTGAAAGAGCAGAAATAACAAATTGAATTTATCTTTAGAAAATATAGCTGTGTTTACAAAGATAAATTTTGTATTGGATGTTTTTGATTCAATCTGCATCTTCACCCAGAAAGGAGCACCCCATTGAGGCAAATACTTACATGTCAAGTCTCTACTGCAGTGTTTAGACCTCTAAGTGTATCAGGACAGTGTATCAGGACAGGAATAAGTTTTTATTTGTCTGCAATAAAAAGACTTCCTTTTTTTTTTTTGCAAAATCCTTACAGATTACTAAATTACAGTCATCTGTTCCTGACAAAATCATAAAGATAATTTCCTTCTTTATCTTACTTTCTTGTGATGGAGGATATCCAAAGATTTCTTTTTTCTTGCTCAGTCATCATTCTTGGTTTACTATCTCCAAACCTCCAAGCTTCAAAAGAGCATTTTTCTTTTCCTCCCCTCTTTTGGAAGAGTTCCAGTGAAAGCCATACAAAAAAACCCTCACTGCCTGGACTATCTACACTCTTTAAAAACCTGAGTAGGAAGCCAATGAGAAGAAAGGACATTAATGTTTTAGGACTGAGGATGGATTTGTTGAATTTCAGTCAATGTTTAGGCCTGTGAATTCTCACTTGCTATCCATTGTGCCTTGCTATCCATTGTGCCAGGGTCACCTTGAAATCACTTCTGAGGTCCAGCTCAGTTTCCAAACCAACACCCCAGTCAAAAAACATGACTTTGATCTACTTGATTAAGCAACCGCCATGGAGCCATAACCGCAAACACATTGAACCACTCTGTTCCTCTTGAAGTTACTCCAGGTGAGGGCAGGCAGGCTTCTGACTTCCTGCAGCCTCTCCCCTGGGGCAGGAATTGCACCCCTTGCCTCTCAGTGCCAAGGCAAATATCCCCTGCAGCACCACACCAAGCTGATGCCAAGCCCTCGTGCTCCAACCTGCCCAAGTTGAGGTGGGTGTCCTGCCATCACACTGCTCTTCAGGGGGACAGCTCACGCTCAGCCAGTTCCACACACAGATGGGTTAACTTCCCAGTGCTCCTCTGCCCAGCCCATTTTACAAACAGTAAGGAGAATTAAGAAAGGGAGAAAATAATTATTTGCAAACCCTGCAGCTTTTAGGCAGGAGATATCTGTGTTTGTGTGGATATAGGGTGTTGCTTATATTAACTTGTTTAATTGGACTAAACTAAAGCAGCATTTTTTTCTTTTGTTTTGGCAAAGATAAATTATTGGATTTAGCACAGCTGGTAAGAGCTAATTCCGTACAAAGAGTTCTTTTCAGTAGTGTGGGTGGCAAAACACTTTCAGCAACTGGCCTAATTAGTTCTTCCTTCTTTGCAATAGCACAGGACAGTTCAAAGAAGAAAAAAAAAAAAGAGATTGTAATGGAAGATGCGGTATAAAATCACTCTGCTCTTCTGGTTTTGCCGGTCCTCCCTTATTTAACGTCACACTAAGCAGAGGCTTGCCCTAGTATTTTGCAGCACAGATAATAATTAGGAGTAGGAGGTTAGCACTTATTCCAAACACAGGCAGGGAGCAGCGTCTGTTCCTTTGCACATGTCAGAGTAGAGCATTCCTCTCCCGAAACACCCCGGCCAAACCCAAGCAGCAGTGACGGATGCACCACGGAGGGCTTTCCCCTCGGCAGAGCTCCCATTCGGCATCGCGGTGGGATGCTTCCTTAGCACAGGCTGGGAAGCCCGAGCTGCCGACGAGCTGCACTCCGCAGCGCACCCTCCCTGACACGGATCATTTACGTGACAAAAGACAACGCGGGTGCCAAGTAGGATCATTTCAGCTTCACTGCTCCCGACGTACAGCCCACCAGCTGCAGGGCAATAACCAATAACCCACTGCCCCCAACAAGCACTGACTTGAGCGCACAGACACCGTCCTTTCCATACGAGCCGGCCAAAGGCACTCGGGCTCTTCCACCAGACCAGCACACACACTGACGTGCAAACGCTCTGCAGCTGTCAGCAAGATACAGCTCCTACCAGATAAAAACTGGGCTTGGCGAGATCCACTTGACCTTCTGAATGTCAGTGAGATAAAGGGTAAAAGGCCAGGAAGGGCACAGATGTTTGAATTTACCTCCATTATAGGCCATCTAGGAAACTGCTGGAATTTTTTTTTCTTGCTATGTTGTTTTGAATAATGATTCTGGAGGTGTGCTTGAGTGAGTTACAAATCTATTAAAAAAAACAATTCAAAATGTTACAAGCCATTAGCAATGTTTCTTTTTCTCCTAACTAGACTGAATAAACGCAGGATTATGAAAAATGTCTGTTAGGAAAAACTGAATGTGAAGGGCAAAACCAAATTAAAAGTGAAGAGTATTTTATGAGGACAAACAAAATGACCAATAAGGAAACTCTCCAGAGAGCTTAAAGAAAAACTCAGCAATGAAACGAAAAAATAACAGTTTTTACCTGTATCTACAGTTCCTGTCTTTTTATTATTATTATCATTATTATATTTGCTCATTTGTTTCTGTTGGCAGCAAATGGAAGACAGACAGCTACTCCTATAGGTAATATTAGTCAATCTGATGAAAAACAAGAATTAATAAAATTTCTTAGAATTGCCTGCTGCTCATTTACAGTTTGAACAGTCTGATATTGAGAATAATATTTTCTAATACATACTTCTCCGTAACAGTTGTTAGAGAGTCTGTGGAATTTTTGGCCAATGGAAGGTTGTTGATGAATCTTGAAAAGGCTATTTAAACACATGTTGGGGGGAAGGCAGAGACAGGAGGCAATTGTGGGGAACAGACTGAATCTAGGAATTTGTCAGTGAGGAACCCTGTCTGAAATAATTTCTAATACAGCACTTTCCTCCTTCTGTGGCTTGACACCTTGAGTGTTACTTAATTTTCTTTCCATTTTTCTCTATAAAAAACATTGGAAAAAAGGGAAACTGATTGACTATAAACAGAAAACAGTGAAGCTACTACACACAAGCTGTTATGTAAAGCAGAGATCTGCCCTTTATCTTTCAGTATTAATCATCTCAGAGTTTTAACAAAAGGAGAGCAAGACTAACTGGGAAGAGATTAAAAATGATTCTGTAGTGTATATAATGTATTATGTCCTTTAACAAACATATGAATCCAAAAATTATTTTGCACATTCTAAGTCAGCTTGTTTATTTTTCTATTCAAAAACACTGTGCAAAAACCTTACATATAAGCTTGTGTACAAAAGAAATGCCCCTCTGGGAAAAACCACAGAAAAGTGAGCCAGTAGATGGCATTGTGGCACTTCAAAAGACATTCCAGAAAATTCCACATAAAAAACATGCAAGCCTAAGTGCTGTGTTTAACCACTTACTGTTTAACCGATGCAGTATTTTACTCCTGCTCAGTGCTCCACATGCACAACCGAATAAACGAAACAGCATGATGTAACTCTCCACTCCTGAAACAAATCTCGTCTGCTCTGGTTCCCAAATCCAATTAGCTCCATATGCTAGATTTACAATCCCAGTCTTGAAAAGATGGTCCTTATTTGATGATTAATGTCCCACGAGCCATGGCCATCATAGATATACCAGAATAGATGTGATTAATGGAAAAATATTTACTAAAACGCCATAATCTACAAGATTTTACAATCAATGCAGACAATACTATTTCCTGCCATACAGCAACTTCTGTGGATTAGATACCCCTTTAAAGTTAATTTCTTAAGTATTTTCTGAATATTCCCACTTTGTTTCAATTAAGCTGCTGATACGCCCTCACAGCTAGAGATGAGAAGACTGTAGCAACCCACAAGTTTCTTGTGCAACACAGCAGTTCTCTATTCCTCAAACCACACAAATTTGAAATAATTTTGCAGAACTCAACATACAAAAGACCTTGTGAGTTTAAGAATTATATTCCACACACAGGCAAACTTAGTTAAACTGAAGCTACAGTTGCAATTATCAACTTTATCTGCAAGCTACTTTATAGATAAACCCGCTTTACCTTGATCATCTCTGTACAGGGGGTTGGAGCAGAGATTTCTGGAGGTCTCTTCCAGTCCCAGCTGTTCTGTAAGGCTTATATATCAATCCCCCTCATGACATTACTCTTTATGAAAACATCTAGTTTCAGTATGCTATTCATTTTCTCAGGAAGTTCTAAAAATCCTTGTATCAGAAGGAAAAACTTTCAGGATGGTGTAAATCAATCTGACTACCTTAAGGACCCTCATTAAATTCAAATAGCATATTCTAAGCATCCAGTTGTATATAGCCCTTTTTTCTGTGTGCCACTTCTAGAGTAAACTAAAGCAGCTTAGTTTTGCTGATGGAAAAAAATTCAACTTCAGGTCTTCACTGCCTGATAGTGTAACACTTGGATTAAGAAACAAAGAAGAAACTAAAACTGCATCCACAAATTAATAGATCAAATCTTTTAGCAAATTTAATATCTATTAAAACATCATCCTCACTTGAACAATGCTGGGGTTTGTATGTGAAAATTCCCTCTTCAAATTATAAATAGGTTTTTAAAACACAGAAAGATACAAGAAAAATGTTTCTTTCATTCCCTATGAAGTTATAAGCATTACTGTGAATATTTAAATATTAAAAATGGATGTCTCCTTTTTGGAATAGAGGAGGTCAGATTGGGCTGGAGCACCCAGGAGAAGAGGGAAAACAGTTCCTTCCTCTTATTGTCACTTCTTTCAACATGATCCCATCTTAGAGGTAGATGACAAGTGTCACAAACCCAAAAGCATTTTAAAGAGATAGAATGGTGTAGCAGGGAGGAACACGAGCACTGATAACTGGATCAATTTAACGATCTACCTTTTCCAGTATTTTGTGCCCAACATAGTCCACAAGCAGTTCTTCAGGGAAAGGGAGCATGAACATGACACACATGCATCCTTCTGCTAAAATGCCTCTTCTGCTTCTAGTGACAACAACTTTTTGGCAACTTCATGGCCATGTAACCATAACACCGTTTCAACAGATGTGATTAATTTGTCTAATCCCATTTGAACTCATCCACCTGCTGGCCTCCCCCCAGCATGCTGGGGCATGTGGCAATGAGTTCTACCATGTATTTGTGAACTTGGCACTTCTTTTGAACTCTTCAAGCTTCGTGGTTGATCATTTTGCTTTGACCTTGTAAAATGTTTAGAAGTGTAAAGAAAAATGTCACTCTACTTGTATTTTCCTCAGAAATGTTTTTCTTCTGTGGGAGTTTTCAAGTGGTATATTCCTCGTACCCAGGCACCAGGAAGGAGGGTAACTCAGATAAAGTACTCCACCAGCTAACATCTACGTGGTCAGGAGCAAATGAAACAGGACAATAGCAGACACCATTTCTGAACAGACTGGAAACAATGACCCCCTGCAATCCATTTGACAGTAGAAGTAGAAAAAGGTGACCTGACTGACTGAACTTACTATTGTAAAGCAGAGTCAGAGTGCCCAACTGTGTCCACTGACCACACTCTGGGTCACAAAGTCCATTGCATTGGAATGAACCCTTGGAGTTAATACAGTGTGACCTTGTGTGGTGACCTCCAGAGTGTGGTGGCTCACAGGGAAAGAAAAGCATCCTTCACCATCTTATTTATGATGTATGTTTGGTTTTGTATCCTGTGAGGCTTGGTGATGGGGACTGACACAGAACCAGCAAGAAGATGATATGGGGTCATCCCAGTTTGGCCTTCTGGGAAACCTATCTTCAACTTAAAATTGTTACAGACCTCTCTTGCCTGCATTGAACTGTGATTTGCAGGGGGCACCACTTATATCTCAGAGAGAAAAACAATTTGGTCATTTTCTTGTATTCATCAGCTACCCTTTGCTATCAAGAGAATCCTTGATGAGGAAAGCAGCCTGACCAAGGACAGACACTTTTTGTGGAAAGATTTCCTTGTAGCTGAATCCACAGAATGCAATTTCCTTCCAAACCCATCGAAGAGTTTGAATTTTTTGTCCTTTGACATACTCATAAATATTGGTTCTTCTCATGCAGCCAGTGCTTCAACAGAATCAGAGCTGGAGCATGTATGCAAAAGGATTCATACTCTCATCATGCCAGGTGGTATTTTCTCAACCCATTCAGTGGCTCTCGATGCTGTGCTCAGCCACGTCTAAACAAATCATGCTGTATCTGTTTGTTTTAGAGAATGGGAAATACAGCTAATCCCAAAGACAAGAGATTTTTTGAAGATGACTATTGTTTCAAAAGTCCGCATTATAAACAAGTGGTACAAATTTTGAAACTTTAAAATGGGCTTGGTGCTGATTCACCAGAGCAGAGGCCACTGTTTTAACACAGCATGAGTCAATGGGAATTTTCTCAGATACTAAAGAAGTGGTGACAACTGTGGTTGTGTCACAGGCTTTCATTGCTCTTCCAGACCAAAATTATAGTCAGAAAAAACCGCAACCCAGCGTGCTCTTACTTGCAAAAGGAAGATCTGTGCTAGACCTCCCTCTAATGTAGTCTCTGAAGTGTTCCACTGCTCGTAGGACTGGTAACTATTTGTGAAAGAGCAACTTTCTAAACCATACACACAGAGACAGCCATGGAGCATCTGGACCAGGCAGGGAGCTCAGGCATACCATTCCCTCAGGCTGGAGGCATCCCAATTACAACATCTGTCCAGAAGGAGAAACAGATGGCCAACTTCTCCACACTTTTCTGCCTGCCTGACCTGATGTCCTCTACACCAGTCACTTGGGCAGATAAATAATAATAAATAAAATTAATAAGGCTAATTAAACCCCCTGGGTAAATTAAAGAGTTAATTATGTGACAGTACTTCTCAGTCCTAAATATTGGGCCAAATCACTGGGGCTCTCTATGCATTCACTAAAAAAAAGCAGACTGACAGAAAAAGTATTATCCTCAAGATACTACATTTGCTAATTTGCTGTACAATTGCAGGGTTAATTGACAACGTCTTGCCATTTCTGAAAGCAGTTTGACAGATTTTTCCAGGCACTCCAACACTGTCTACAGCAAATCTATGTGAGGTACCATAATATCTATTGCTCACAAGTAAAAGAAAAAGCTCTCAACTCAGCAAGAATTGTGTTTCTTAAAAAAAATTTAAAACATCTTACTAACTGATGCTTAGGTTTTTCTGTACAAATCAGCATTTACAGATTAGTATTTCTCACTTTGTTTCAAGCTCACAATCCAATCAATAATTACATTAAAATACACCGGCAAGGACAAAATACAAAGTAGAGGTAGCCAATTAAGAATTTCCTTAAGCTGCAAGCATGCAAATCAAATTGAACTAATAAATTAAAATTTTTAATCTTGATTTTTGAGCATTCTTCCCTCCATAAACTCAGTCTTTAACTCCACTGTTAGTTATTTCCTGCTTTTCTTTTAAATTCTTCTAAATGATATTTAAATCATTTTTCTAAACCTGGTAGGATTTTACGGTTGTTTTGTCTGCATTTGTGCTGGCAGTAACTTCTGAAGCTGCCACCTCACTTTTACAGCAAAATAAAGATATTGTGCTCTCACAAGTTCCTATGGACACCTGGCAACCACCTACAAAAGAACACCCAATTAATGGCTTCTCTGGAAGAAAGGCTGTGGCGTGAGCACAAGTCTTTCTGTTTACTCACCAGAGAATCAATTCAGGAGAGGGGAGCAGAAAATGTTTCAGCTACAGGGTAAGCTTACACAAGATCTTTTAAGTGATGAGGTAACCACAATCATCAAGCCATAGGGCCCAGCAATGGAAAAATGGCGATTTCCTAAATTCACACATCCACAAACCATCATTTTAAAGTTCAGACAGGACAGACCTGCAAGCAACCACAAAATAATGGAAGGGATATTCAGAGTTGCTGCCAACTCCCTGGTGTTCCTCGCCCTTGCATTGGCTACAGACCTCACCACCCACCATTCTTTCCTGGCCCTCACTTCCAGTCCCAGTTTAAATCACCTTTTAATGAACACAGGGCAAAAGTTACTCAACGTGTGGCTGCAAACTGAGGTGACTTCTTGCCTGCAAAGCCACACCATACCTTATCCCAGAGGGTGACAAATATCTGCCCTCTAGTTTAGATACAAACCCTCTGGCACCCACCACAGGAGCTTGTATCTCACTGTGTTACTTTGTCCCAGTTGATGTTAAGGGACACAAGTTCAATTTCTTTCAGTCACAGATGGAAATGTTGAATTGTTAAAGGATATTGTAAGAGATGGACCAAAACTTGCCCTAATTACTATAACCTGCTTGAGTCAATATGCAAGTGTTACAAAGCTTCCCATGTAAACTGAAGAAGTTAATCTTAGAAATAAGAACGATAAATGCTGTGCTTTCATCAAAAAAAGCTTTTCCTTTGAACTTTTAATTACGCAACAAAAATTTATTAACTATTTTAGGGAGAAACTTTCTCAGGAAATAGAGTGATAACACATTTATCATTTTCTGTGGCTCAGATGATATTTGACATAATTTCTCCTTAGGACCCTCCTTCCTTTCAGCCAACTAAAATCTCATGCCTCAATTCCACAGTGATTCCAAGTCTTCTTTAATTAGGAAGTTTATGAAGAATCACAGAAAAACTCCTTTAGTTGTGATCGAGTTGAAAAAGCACAGAGAAAAACAGTCCGAGGAAATGCAATGTGAGGCTTGGCTCATGTCAGATTGAGTTTTCTACTTTATTCTATTTATACCTGAAGAGTATATGAATATATTTTCAGAATGTATTCTCAGTCTTTTTCTTACTGTACTTTCCTTTTAAAAAGAGGTGCAGCCCCTGCACATGATACAGCCATGAAGTTACCCTGCCAAAGAGATATCACTCTTACAGAAAGGATCTTGAGGAGTTTGTTCATGAAAGAATCTGATCCAGGAGGGAAGCATAGTCAGGCCACTCTGAATCAGACTGCAGACCTGAGGTTTCTGAGAATGTGCTTGTAAGGTGAAAGTCAGTCAAATGCCACTGAATATGGCATTCAACAGCATCCAATGTCCCACTGGCAGCCATGGTAGCTCCATGGTAAGGGAAGTGAAGGAAAGGAAGCTATTTCCTGATGTGGCAGCAAATCTTCTCTTACTGGTCTGTTCAGTAACACCCTCTGAGAAGACCAGATGCAAACAGGAGTAAGGCCACAGCTAATGTAAACATACCAAAACCAAAACCAGAACCAACATTAGCCAATGTCAGATGAGAAAAAACCATCACTGGGAGGGTAAAAGGTACTGGCAAAAATTGGCAAAAATTAGAAATTATCCATTATGTTAATAAGAGGCATGAACATAGCTTTCCACCTCTTTCCAAACACAGTACGACTCTTTGAAGGCAGACGCCAATTACTGCTAAGTTAAATGATGGGAAAGAAAATGCTACATATGAGTGCCCAGAATTTTAACACATTGCTTTTATATCCATAAAGGACCACCTCTACACTATTAAATGCTGAGAACATCAATTTTTAGTGAACGTGTTTTGCTTCTGCTTTAAAAATGGAAGAAAGAAAGAAGTGCCTGGCATAGAGAATTGGTCTCCTTTTGCCAATAATGCTAGTCAATATTAACATGTAAGTTTTTAATGATTCACTACACTGTTTGATTATCCACTCCCCAAACCCACCTTAATTAGTGGAAATATTGATTTTACAATGTTCAGTCCTACAAGCTTAAGAAATATGAGCTGATAAACCTAGTCCTGAATAACAAAGAATTAAACTGATATAGTAATAAAATTTTAACAAAGGGAAAATGCCCTCCTGGACCTAAACTGAGTTATAGTAGATAACATTTTAAAATTTTAGTTTGAATCCTGCTGAGGCAATAATTTATGGAATGCTGCCTTGCCAAGCAAGTCACCAAGAGCTCCTTGAGAGGATGTGATTGTACTGTTGCCACAACATACTGTCTGGTTCAAAATATTCTCCCAGATGTATAATAGAGTCATAGCACAAAGCAAATGGTGCCAATGGTCTAGCTGACAAGCTTTTCCTATCAAGGAGAAAAACAACCTGGTCCAAATTCAATTTTTTAAAAAAAGAATGGCAGAATCTTAGTGCTTTTTCATTCAGCATACAAAAAATGTTTCCAGACTTCTATCTCATAAAAATGAAAATTCTCCTTTTCTTTTATAGGAATAGGAAATTATGAGCATCTTTTCTGTCTTAGAAACCACAGTACAGCTACAGTCAATGGACATATGTTTAACATTAACAGATAAGCTCTTAAGTCTGAAGGGACAAGAGTAGTATGTCAACGTTAAGGTCTGTTTTAAAGCAGACATAACATTGCCAGTAATTCCTGAGATCAAGCTGTAACTATGTAAGCTGTAGAAACTTCACTTCTTCTAAATTCTGCATTTGCACAAGCATTTGTGAAGTAAAATGTTACCAACCTTCTGTAAAAACAGACTAAGCATTCTCATTAAGTGCCCAGAACTATCACTTAGGGGAAGACACTTTTCCCTGCATATGTTCTAGTAGAGAGACACACATTCAACAGGATCCCTTTTCCTCATTCCTATAAAGGACCAACTTACATCGCCAACACTCATGGAAAAGGAGCAAACAGTTTTATGGAAAAACCCCACATTTTAATCTGTTTTTCCTTGAGAGCAAGTGTATCTTTTGGAAAAGGTAAAAAGCATGTCTTAGCTGTAAGTAAGTCTTCATGTAAAGAACTAAAGCAAATAACTAAATCCTGGCTAATATTTGACAGTTGCTGCCTTATGGAAACACTGAGGTCTGCAAGGACAGTGGCAGAATGATTAAATGGTAAACCACTATGTCAGCTGTTGAAGAGATTAAAAACCAACAGCCTGTGTAACAGTAACAACAAAAAAGATCAACAGGACAACAGCAAGTGGTGGCATCAGCATTACCAGAAATGTGTGTAAAACAGGCTTCAGTTACTATTTCGGTATCAAAGCCAGTACCTTAAATTCTCAAGCGACCCAAGATGTGGAAGGCAGCAAGACCTACTGAGATACAGCCCACTTGACAAATCACGCTTGTCTAAACATCAGCTTGGGAACTCCTCTCCCCCCCCCCCCCCCTTTTTCTTCTAAGAGAGATTTCTGGAACTGCTGGTGTTAGCGTTTGGTTCTGAATGTTCTGAGGGTTGCCAGAGCATAACCCCTCCCTGCTGCTGGAGAGGAGCAGCCTGGGGCCTGGGCACCTGCCGGGAGGGAGCCATGCAGAGCAGCTCCACACCTGCTGCTCCCCAAAATAAGGGCTATCAGGTGGTGCTGCGGGGGCACTGACACGTCCATAAGGCTTGCTATGAGTCATATACACAGTGCAGCACAGCCAGGGCTCTGAAATGCTACCTCAGGCAGAGCCAACGCTGACACATTGCCTTCCCACTTGCAAGAACCAAGACTCCAGGCCATGACTCCTTTCCTTCTCCAGAAAAATGCATCCAAAGCACAGTCAAAAACAAACAGTGGGGCAAGCTATGGAAAGCACTAAAACCTCCCATGCTGGTGTAAATGCAAGAGACGGCCAAAGGAAGTTTTCCTGTGCCTGCCCACTCCCTTTTAGTCCCACTGACATGAGAACAACTGTTCTTAGTTCAATGCAAAAGGTAAACTGGGGGCACTGCCAATGTAAGCACAATCCTAAAAGTCATATAATGAAGAGATGTATGGACTGTCAGCATCACTAACGAGCTGACACATGGTGCCTCTCCCTGTTGTCAACAACAGACTAACTGTGAGAAAGGCAGCCAGAGGGCAGCCAATTTTGGGAGTTTCTGGGTGATGGCTCCAGGCTGGACCAAGTACACAACTACAGTTACCCCTGGCTTCCAACAGTTTAAAAGTTTTCCTTCTGTTTTAGCTTTAGGTATGCTTTTGTTTTCCTTCCATTGATTTTATTGAGAAGATTACTGATGAAAACCAGATCTATCAGAACTTGCTTCTGTATATAAATGGCACCTTCAAAGGTCATCTAGGACCTGGTAAATGAGTCCTTAAGGCTTCTAATAAAAATCATAAATGCAGCATGCTGTTTGTACTGATCTTTAGCTCTGTACCAGAAAAAACTTGACCTATGTTCCTTAATTAGGAGAATTTACTGAGCATTTAATACACAGGACAGGCAGATGCATGGATTTAATTAATAAGGCAAAGAATGTAAACAGAAATAAAATATTATCTACTTAAAAATAATTAGGTAAATAGATTCCTGTAGAGAAAGCAGTTTCCAGGTCATAATCCATACAATTGCAACAACTGAAATAGAATGGGTACTGATTTATACCTGTTACTACAGCTCCCAATTTGGACTTTTTTAGTGTTTTGCACTAAACATTTCATAGTGTTTTCAGCACTGCAAACTTCTTTCTTATATCAGTAATTTGGAAAAAATACAGTTCTGTGACACCACATTTCATCACAGGCAGTTCAAAACATTTTTCCAAGTGTATCAGTTAATTTCACAAGTTTGCTGTGATGCAATGCAGAAGAGACCAACTTTGTTAACCCCTATCTGGTTAAAATTTCTGGTAAAGAATTTGCGCATTTGCATGTAAACAAAAAATATTTTTCAGCCATTAGACCCACTTGCAATTGAGAAGAATGTTGTCAGCACTCAGAAGCCACTTTTAGTTCCTGCCAATAAGATCCATGCTGCTATCACTGAGTCAGGAGGCGCGAGGTAAACGGGTAAAATTTTAGAAAGTGAATCAGAGGACCAAGCAGTGCATAAATGAAGGTGAAATGTTCCTATTTTGTCTGAAATATTCTTTACCAATTATAACTTTTGTCTTATTTTTTCCTGTTGACATAAGTTCCAGATCCAAAAAGAACAAGGTTGATAACTGATCTGTGAGTGAACAACTGAAGACTTCCTAAATTGTGAAAACTTCCAGTAGTTGTAGAAGATGAGGTTGTGGATGAATAATACCAGAGGCTGTGCATATATGAAGCAACTATACACTTCACCAATTTCTCCAAACTGGTGAAGCTCTTAAGGATGATATATTGTGGAAAGGAAATATGGAAATGACTGCATTTTTTCCTAGAAATCAATTGCCTCTCCAAGCAGGCATTGCTCCATATTTCAATAATATCACTGACATTATTCCAGGTGAGCAGGTAGATTTCTAATGTCTAGATTTTCTTGCAAGCTTAAGGTCTTAAGCATGAAACTGATGGTTCCAAAACACAACTACAAACCAAGTGGAAATACTGCCATCATTTGTTATAAAAAAAAAATAAATCAATTTCTCTCAGTTGTAATGTATTGATACAACCTTACAGCAGTTTCTCAGGTTATGTGAGACAAAAAAAGTGAAAGATTTTTACAGTGTTACTTTTCCCACAGTCTTTGATACATGGATCCATGTCAGGAATGTAACCATCAGGAGGTAGAAGAAACTGCTGCCTTGGCTAGTTCTTGTTCTTTTGCAGTGACTGCCAATTCACTGCATGGCTCAAGCAGCTCAAATGGATTCCCTGTTGTTATTCTTTGTGTGTCATGAAAAATATGCTGGAGGACAAGGATGTCTGAAGTGTTCTATTGCTCCTGGTCTACAGATTCATTTTATGCTTTGCTGTTATCCAGCATGAATTCAAATTACAATAAAGTGGACGTAAGTTACTAATTCACAAAATTCAAAACTGACAAATTCAAACATCTATTAAAGGTGTGGAAATTAAAGACAAAACACAAATATACAAATATCTCCGTGGAGGTAAGTGACATCAGAGATACCTCACCTTTTGCTTTCCTTACAAGGCAGGTTTCCAGCCTTTGCCCATGTCCTCCCTTCCTGACAAACTACTTTAATTTTCACAGCTGGTTCATGACTGGGAACACATCCACTCACCCCATCTCTGTGCAACGAATGGTATCCAATCTTTCTCTCTTCAGCAAAGCATAACTTCATATATTAACTTGTAACTTCTATATTGTGTGTCAAATGCATGATAAATGTCGGCGCCCTGAAACCTAGGAATATTTTATTATGCAAAACTAAACAAAATTCACCCAGCAAAATACTAGTGTCTCATGCCAAATACATTAAGAATAATGACATAGTGATAAATACACTCATAATTTCACCTTTGTAAAGGAAATGCAAGGGTTCTGACTCCAGGAGGTCCTCTCACCTTACTGACCTTCAGTGGTCATGAGACTGTGGCAGCAGAGAGTGCAAATATTTGTACAGGCTCTTTTCTCCCCATATTTTCTAAGACACAAAGTAGAATCACCAATTTATTTCTTGTTCATTAAGTGAGTAACTTAAACCATGTTACATATAATAGATGACTTTTAACACATAGCTCAAATTCCCTAAGTTGTTTTCCTGCTGTCTTTTCTGAGACAGCATAAAGTGGCCTTGAAATAAATAAAAAAATCCCACCAACACAACAAAGCAATATAATACAGAGTCATGCAGCATATCTGATAAAAGACTTCCATATGGATGAAAGATCAAGAACAACCAAACAACTTTATTTCAGAAAAATAAAATCCACAAGTTACAGCAGAACTTGCGCAGTTCTAAACTGACACTTTCTGCAGCAGAAATATTGCCTAAGCTCTTTTAGAACTTGCTTGCATGCCAGAGCAAATATTTTCATTTCACTGACCTTGCTAGGCAATTCCCCAACATTAAATGTATGGTAAAACAACTCTACAGGAACATCAAGTCTGGAATATTTATTAAAAATATTTGCAATCCATGAAAACAAACTCTTAATTCCACACGTATTCAAATCAGGCTTGAACTTCATTCTGTGTATTAAACAGCGTAACAGAATCTAATCTAAACCAGGTTTTCATGTAGGAGAAGAGGAGGTGGTGGTGAGTGGGTGCTTTTCTCTACATGATTACTAAGATTTGACCCTTTGAGCCATCACTGACTAAAATTAGCACACTTGATTTCCAACTTTTTGGATGCACACTGTAGTATGTTTCACTGCTCTACAGTAGAATTAGCAACAGGATTTACAAGCATTATAAAGTATCTTCTTATGAGAAAAAAGGGCATATTTGGACATAATTGTAATTCTGTCTGTACTTTTTTGTCTGATATACCTAACATTGTGCAGGCCTAAATGACCACATCTTTCCATGTGGATCATCAAAAATCAGAATGTATGTCTACCTAACACTGTAGCCTCTAAATAACAGAAATGCTAGTGTGGAAGAAGATTTGTTGTTGTGGTCTTATGTAGGACAGCTTACATAATAATACTATTACATTCCCAGGTCTCACTACTTTGGAATACCTACAACAACAACAACTCAACTGTCCTTGCATAAGTTATGATTCTTTCAGATCCATGAAGATCACATCTTCTTCTCTAACTCTCTGGCTGACCCTGTTCAGTTAAGTAAAAGGAACTGGGAACTTTTTAAATGACTGAATCAAGAATAATTATCATCCAGTTTCACCAGATGGATGACGGTAATGCTAAATGGTATTTATTTAAGCAAGAGATACCTTTCTGAAATGAACTGCATTTATAATGATTGCTATTGCTTTAGTTTTTGGCAGTGAATTTCACCCTTTCTAGAGAGGTATGTAGACAAAATAGGATTTCTGCTATACACTAATCTAGAAGCAACATTTATTAGCATGACAATGGAAGGCAGCATAAAGCATGTCCTTTTGGATGCCAATTTGTACGATTTTTGGTGCTGAGCCTTTCTGTCATACTCAACATTAACAGCAAAATGGCTATTACTGTCTTCATGTTAAAAGCCTGGCTCTTACAAACACAGGAGGTTTCTTCATGTGGATTGTTATTACTGAGCTCTGATCCACATTCTCAGTGGAAACCCGTCTCAGCAAAACTGCTGTGAATTTCATTCTTGTCCCTGAAAGAATCACACAAGAAATACACACAGACAGACCAGCCTCTGAACACTTGATACCTCTAACCAAGAAGTATACATAGTGTCTTCAAACTTCAAAAGAAGAAATGCTGAAGTCAGAAAGATCAAGTACTTTACCTTTAAAAAATGATCCAGTGGAGTTTGTGGTCACCTTATCGTTTGACAAGCTTTTCCATAAACCTCTAAAACCACTAACCAAGCAACCGATCCCAACAGATGCCCATTCCCTGCTTTGTTTTTCACCTTCTTTTATGACAGGATCCAACCATCAGTTCATAAATCCTGTAAATGCTTTTCATAGTAGTTTTTATTGCCCTTTGGACTGAAACTGTCCTGGAGGAGAAGGGAATTCACTACTGTACTTTCCTACCAGCCAATTTCTGTACACATCTGTACGTAAAGCACAGAAATAGCTTGTCTATTTTCGTGTTTCCCAGCAGAAATCAGAAACTGAGTAACAGCTGGGAATTGATCAGGTGAGCTTTGGAAAATGAGGACTGAGTGATACAGGTTGAATCAAATGTAGAATATGCAGAACAGATCTTCATATTAGACTGTATTCACAGCTGTAAGCTAGCAGAAGATATTTAGAAAGATGAAACTAGAACAACAGGAGTAGAAAAATGCACTGATATTGTATCTCTACCATAACCAGAAGGAAGTACTGGGAAGTGTGATATTGTATCTGGTCCATCTGATAATACTGACTACTTCATCTTTAAGAAACAATCTTCTGGGTGAATGGGGAAAGAAATAAGTTGGTTGAGGTTTTTTTCCACCATTTCTATGTCCCTTAAAATATTTTGCAAATACCCACTGGAAATTTCCCTCTTAATAGTATAAGTACCCACTTGTGAACTGTGAACAATTAGAAGCATATGCATAGGAAAACTGAGAAACACATCACTGGAAGTCATACAGAGAATCACAGATTACCTAAAAGCAGGATGTTATCAGCTGTCATTGCTTATGTTCTTGCTTACACATCTCTCTAGCTGTGATGAACACACTGAGTTTTCTAGAATCCAAGTGGCTTCAGAAAGCTGGATAATTGCTACAGGCATGTTAGCCAGTGTGCTCAGTCCTATAAAACTTCAGCGAAAGAGTTGGTAGATGCACACACTGCATACTGTGCTGAACAGAGAATGACAGAGACAGACCTGGGGGTTCAACTGAAGAAGCTTCACAAGTCCTGGGAGTTTACTGACCCACCTAGCATGCCTAGTTTTGACAAGATGTGCTGCTGGGTATTTGAGATGAGGTTCATGCCTGAACTGCTTGCAAGTGCTATGGAGTTCAAAGAGATGGGTTCTCCACATCTGCTCCTCCACAGCTTAGTCTAGAGTGTTTACAGTGGGAATTGGCTGTACAACTGGCTGTTTTTCTCACTTTGAGTAACCATAAAATGTAGACACTACTAGTGAAATGGAATTATAAACCATTGATTTACAAGTGGACCAATATCTAAAACTTTCAGCTGCCAACACTGAAAAGCAGATACTGAGGAGGAGGTAGTGGAGAGGACTTGGCAAATTGACAACTGAATCAATATTAAAAAATCAAGTATCATTTTAAGCAGTTCACTTACGATCTAAATCTGTTATCCACAAAAAATTTAAGTATAAAAGAGGTGCTGGACAATAATGCACAGAAATCTGCTAGAATTTGACATTCCAAGAACAGCAACATCGCAGATACGGATTGCCAGTGCATACCTATAAAGCATCAGCTTCAGTATTTCACAAAAGGCTGTAGCTTAAACAAAACATTGAAGGATCTCTCATGGATCTGCTCTCCAAAAAGATTTAAAGCCACTGATTTGCAAAAGCAACACAGTTGTTTTAACTGTGGGGAAGAAAGTTAAGTCTAGTTTGAAGTTTGTACTCATTAGCAAACAGAAATCTAAACCCCAAGGATGATTTATATTTTTATCAAGGGCAACATAACTGTAGTAGAAAATTACTTCATCCTAGAGGATTAACATACACATTTCTGAAGAATGAGAAACTGTAAACTCGTCTTGTTTTAAGAAAGTGCACTTCTCAGCAGTGATACTGATGCTTTCCAAAGTGTGTGTGTGTGTAAGTCATCCAGGGCAAGCCAGTGACAATACTTTTCAAGACATCTAAAAATGCTGTTAAGTTTGCCACCTGCCAAGATAAATGACAGTAAGTGAAAGAGATCACAAAGTTTCAAGGCACAAACATTTTGAAATTCAGATGCTCTTCTATCTTCTGCTTTTTCAGAATTCCTAAGACTGAACATGCAAGTGTCCTGGACCAATGCAAAAATTAAAAAAAAATTAATTTCAGGGGCAGTCTGCCTTTAATACTGCAAACACCACTCTGAAACTCCTGAGACTGCTCCAGAAAACCACCTACTCACATCTGCATCCATTAGAAACAGACTGAAAATTCACACCTAATCCAAGTGAGCCAATGACTGAAACCCAGGACCTCTATACAGAGGCACTGACATACAATCTTTCCAGAAGCTCTTGATTTTCTCAGCATACTCTTCATAAACCAAGAAACACACAATGCATTCATTCAAACTGGGCAAACCATGGCATTTCTGTCCTGGGAGGTACAAGGCACAGCACTAGCTCAGTCTATTTCTAGTTACCAAGGCCTCATCACAGCCTTTGGCAGTAAAACCTGCCAGATAAAATATATAAATGGAGCTGCAGCTGCATGGCCAAACTTACACCATGCCCATCATGGGCAAAAATAACAGCAGTGCAGCTCAGCAGGAAAAGCACATGGGAAACATAAACCAACATTTTATAGGGCAAATAAGAAGTTAATGGTGGTGGTTTAGCCCTACTAAACTCTGAATTAATGGATCAGTATATTTGTTATTATAAAGGATGTACATTTCAGAAAGAGACTTGTTCTACAGACTTAGTGGGGGAAATGGTGGAAGCTGGATGTTGTTCTTGCTGAATCCATTGGCTTTAGGTGGGATGAAATGTTGTTTAGGAGATAATATTTTTGATTTGTTTTTACGATTTTTTAATTAAATTTGAGACATTAAAGAATTTTAAAGCTGTTCTATCTTAGAGTTTCTAGAGACATAGAGGCTGCTTCAGGCTCAAGAAAAACTGGTTGCCCTAGTAAGCTCAAAAATACCAAAAATAAATTTGCTTGGAGAGACTGAATTCTCTTGGAAAGATTCAGATTTATAAGATTACCTATTCACATCTGTTTACCTCTCTGCCACTGAAGAATAAGAAAATACACCTATAAACCAAACAGAAACTACCAAATTGTACCAATAAAGAAAGGTTTTAAGACCAAGACAGAGACTTGTAAATGGTAGATGAATCAATAAAACTGTGGTTCTTTGTGGAGAATAAGGATCAATAAATGACCCTGTAATAGTCTAGTGATGCCTGTAAAGGATTCTGCTAGCATTCCAGAGCAAATGTGATTACAGGGCCGATTGGTGCTGTGGAACTTTGTCACACACCATGATAAAGCTGTGTGCTTTTTAACTCTGCAGCCAGAAAAAAGTTGAGAGACTTTTGCCTCATTTCTTGTAGCAATGTAAGAAGTGTTCAGCACCCATGACGAGACACTGGCTAATCACATGTACTGTGTTCTAAAGCCCAGCCCTTATCAATGAGTTGTACAGCCCAGTGCCCTCTTAAGCTCTGCAAAAAGTTTCAAAGGTTCACTTATTACAAAGTGCTGCATTTTAGCTGCTTGTGTGTTGCAACGTGTCATAGGTCATATTTTGATACTCTGATTTACCATATAAAAACTTGTCACGTTTGTGTACTGCCAGCATGAAACCAACATTCTACATTTGTGATAACTCCCTAAAACTGATAAGGCTGAATTCTGGCAATGATGGACAGCAAACAACAGCCATGGTGCTGTTTGCTTACTGTGCTGAGCTGGCAGAAGGGAAACAAGCCACTGAGAGAATCGACATCTTTACTGTTGACAAATCCATTTCATGGTTGCACAAAAACACATCTGCACTTGGCATGGACTCTATTTAAAAACAGAAGAATTATTGTTTTAGTGGACGTTACAGAAACGTAACTCCCCAAGTGAAACTGGTGCAGTAATAACAGTCCTTTAAGTTGTCTAATGATTTCTGCAGACATGAAATGGAATATTTTATTACTATTTTCAGCCATCTGTGCTGCTTTTTCTTTTCAGCTCAGGTTTGCCAAAACTGTAATGCAAGTCCCTATCCTTTACACCACCAGATACTTCTTGGTATCAATACACCAATTAAACATATCACTGGTGTCACAGGTAGGAACTGCTGAACTCTCATACTGGCAGAAGCACGACTCAGTTGTGCATACAACTAGAGCCTGCTAATTATTAAGCCATCCTCCTATTCTAATTTAACGTTTCTCTAAACCTTAATAGAGGGAGTTAGGAAGGAAGCTTGCCTGGAAATGGAACATGCTGATTGGACTAGAAAGGCCATTGCTAAGTCTTAGTTTGACCATGCACTTTTGTCACTATGGACAAGTAAGTCAAGCACCTACACTGAGGTTATACTTTGTACACAGAATGCCCTTGCAAAGTGAATTTCTTCACTTCCCATACTTGGTTTCACATTGTGGCCAGGCATCTTAAGGCACATGGGCTGGATCCTGCTCTAAGCTGCCTGGGAGACCTCCAGAACCATGATGACTGTGCTCCAGCAGTAACTGAGCATTAAGCCATCAAGACTAGACAAGAAGTCGTCCACAACAACAAACCAAAACACAAAGCATATACAATGCAGACATCAGGTTCTTGACATAAAGTATTTTGCTTTCCTGATATGTTTGTAGAGCCCTGCTCAATAATTAATGAGGACACTACTTCATCTTTTTCAGCTCCTGAGAAGGACTGTACCTTTTGGGGGTGGTGATGTTTGATCCCACACCTATGGGTGGTGCTGCTTTGTACCAGCTCCAGCAGTTTTCTCTAACCACCCTTATTCCTTGATTATTACAGTGTATACTTTCATTGCCACGAGGCAAGAAGGTGAAAGATGCCTCTTCTCTTTCACAAGGATAAAACATGGTATTTTTCAGCTGGACCAGCTTTGTTGATCTAGATCACTGTTTTAGCTTTATGAATTGAGACAGTATCACAAAAAAAAAAAAAAAAAAAAAAAAAAAAAAAAAGGGAGAGGCTGCTTATTTTGACACTGGAAACATCTTAACCAAACAACCTGAAGCACACACATAAAAGTGCCACAAATCCCTCAAGAACAAATAGGAAATTTACATTTATAATATTTACTATATTTAACCTACTCACAGTAGATACTACTTTAATTACTAGGATAAAAAAACAGTGACACAATATGCAACCTGCAAGTTCAGAGTGAAAAGGAGCAGTTTCACCAGCAATGATTTCAAAAAGATTTGCAAAACTTTGTAGAGGCTTCTCTTTGGAATATTGTGGTTGAAATTTATTATTCTCTATTAATCTGTAACCTCCTGTCCACTCTTGTTTAACTTAGTGATATGCTACTCTTTTTCCTCCCTTCCCTGCATTCCTCCTCGGTTGAGCAAAATGAATAGCACATAAAATAAATAAGGTAAAACATAGAAAGCAAACATCTTTATGCAGATAAGGAGGATTATCTGAAGTAGTGCCCCCAGATTTATTTGCATACATCATTAGAGAAAGGCTGCTGCAAACTGACAAGTCAAAAGAAGGCTAACTCCCAGGTAGGAGCAATGGGATTGACAAATCATCCACTGAAGTAGAGAAGGATTATGCAGAAGGAAAAGACTCACATATGGAAAATAAAGTGATTTGTTCTTCCCTTTTATGCTGTTCCTTTTAAGAATGGCAGCTAAAACCAAAACTAATACATACATTACACACAGCTGAAGGGCAATTCTGTACAATGCAACCATCACACAGAAATGGTGTATTTCATTGCTTTGGTAGGGATGTATTTGTGAGCTTCAGTGGTGCTGAGCAAGCCTGCAGTTTTCCTCACTATTCCCTGCATAAGAAGTGTACTTTTTTCCCCCCACATAACCTTTGTCACTGAGGGCCTTTCCCAAAGCTAATTTACAAGCTGCTTTTTCACACAGCCAATTCCATGAAGCATTTCCAGCATGACACATGGCGTAACAACTGTGAGTACACATCAGAGTGGCGTAAAAGTTCAACCTTTCAGCTGACGTACAGCAACCAACTGCAGCTGCGCTCGTAGTCCACCATGATGCAAAATGAAGTAAGCTTACTTAAGTACCAACAGTTTTTTATTTGCACTGCAGCAGGATAGGGATGTCCCTATGGTTGATGCACCTCAGCCAAGGTAGCAGCAACTTTCACCAGAAGGTTCTGTTTTATCAGACTTAGCTCAGCTGCTCTCTTCGGTCTACGCTCCCAAACCTCTTTCCAGCCCCATCTCTCTGTACAGAAGGTTAAATATCTGCAGAGTGAGTTCTGTAACTAATTAAGCCAAACTACCAAACAGGAAGTAAGGAACAATTTATAGTAAGTGAAATGATGATGCTGGAGAAGAAAGAAGACTGGGGAGAAAGGTATGTGCCAAAAAGGAGGTAGACAACTGGGTTCAAAAATTTTCAGTTACATCAGGAAAGCACGTATGTCTATTAAGTGACATGGTCAAAATTTGTAGGTTCATCAAATATTACTCCAGAAAAATCAAGATAAAAATCTGTGCCTTGTAGAAATTTTTAGTCAATATGGAAAAGTCAGACTAAAGCAATACTTTGAGGTTCAAACAGACTGTGACCTATGTAAGACTCAGCAATCAGCTTGTAGGGGCAGATTAAAAAGTAATTTCACACAGTATTCCAATGTCTATGCTAATATCATTGATAAAAAAGACATTTTGACAGCACCTGGCACTAAATAAATTCAAACTGCTGACACATATTTAATACCCAACGTCAACTCCTCTCAAGCTATGGTCCAGCTGAGACTGGTCAGCAATGGGAGGAAAATCTGAGTGCTGCAAAAAAATTTCTAATGATTTAATATGTAGCTTCACTTACTTCAAGTTAGCCCTGGCAGAATTCTTATTCTTATTCTTATTCTTATTCTTATTCTTATTCTTATTCTTATTCTTATTCAGCACTGTGGACCACTTCCCTGTTGTTATCTCTGTATCCTGAGAAGTCATGGGCCTGAGGTTGTCCCCACCCACCTGGTTTGGTTGAGGTTTCTCCCCTTGTAAGGGACTGTTCCTCTGGTCTGGGGGCTGCCTAGATGCCTTCATTGGGAAACCAACCCCATGCTGGAACTGCTCCTACCAGCACTACTGCTCTTTGGATACCTTTGACGAAGCTTCAGTTGCATCTTTCAGAAGATAAGGGATGATATTTCATAGCTTTAAAAATCAGCTACTTTCATTTGATGCACATTTTATCCTGTTACTGGCCATGCCAGTCACTCAAAAAAAGCAGTTATGCCTCTTCCTGCATTTTCTCTTCCCCCCTCTGCTCCCACTGACATCAAAATCTGTACAGCTTTTTGGTAAAGTGACTTGGAAAGTGGCCAAGCTACCCGCCATCACTCTGGTACCTACCTGTAAAAAAAACTCCTTCCTAGCCAGCCTGATTCCATTTCCCAAGCACCACACCAATTACTGACACATACATAAGGGACCAGGCAGCGCTGTCATTTCCAGAGGCAGGGCCAACTTAAGGTTTTTCTTCAATGACAGACCAGTGGTTGCAGTCTATACCCATTAAATTCTTTGGTTTGAAACACATCCGCTGCATTTTCTCCCTGAGCCGCTGAGTGACTTGGCTTAATCTGACATCACAGGCGCGTCTCACTGAGGCGCCTAATTGATGTCCCTGAAGTGCTCGAGTTTGTGCTCAAGAGCCAACAAAATTCTTCGTAATACCCCAGTAGCAAACACTCTAAACAAGATCTCAATTTTAATTGTGTTCAAACTGCAATAAAAAAAAAGCAGTGTGCCAAAGTAACAGTTTTAAGCTATTGAGAAAGCAACTAAAGCAACAGGCATACTAAAAAAATAAGTGACTTCTACTACATCAAAGATGCTACTTAAGGAAGAGTTCAGCAGTTCTATATGAAGCATAACCAGCACATTTTGCAAACCTCAGTAAAGAAATGAAAATTTGTGCCCATGGTGAGAGCTGTCTGTTTGAGAGTGGCAGGGACCTTTTAATTTTCCAGTTTACTGGGTACTTCTTTTCAGGAAGTAGATTTATTAGAACAGCAAGCACTATCTTCTGTGTCTGTCTTACCTGAAGAAAAGTACGTGGAAAGCACTACTGTACAACAACATTACATCCTTGCTGTGCATTTTTGCAGGGGTTTCCTCAGATTGCTACAGGCCATTAACCTTTCACTTCAGGTAAGTAATGAACAACGACTTTTCCAACAAAGGAAATCAGTTGTGTTACCAGTGGCAACTCCACTTCTTAATAAATGCACCAACCCCCTCTGCTTGCACTTGTTATTTATTCTTTTTTAAAAATCAATTCTGGTATGAAATAAGAAAGGTTCCCCTTGGCTTCACCTTGAGCTGATAATGAACAAACCCTCAGTGAAGCCTGCTCCCAAGGAAGTCTTCCTTAATAGCACTGATTAAAAATAAAATGAAGTTTCTTCTAAGGAAGCAAGATACATTGCTTCCTGCTTTCCTGCACCGGGTATCTTGTAATTGGACTGGTGCTAATTGGACACTTCAGCCAAACAATTTAATTTATTTAAAAAAAAAAAAGTAATTTCAATTTCCCTTGGTTTCTGAGAAAGCTACTGCCATTGACCAAACAATATGCAGAACTGTGAAATCAACACAAGACCTTAATTACACAGGGGGAAAAGCACATAAAAACCCTGGTGGAGTCTTTTTTGTTTCACTTATATACCAAATCTTTCAAGCAGAGACACAAAACTGATTCTAAAGAACCTGCTCTGATTTAACATGTCTTGTGCAATGGTAGGATGGGCAGAATAGGTACAACTACCACAAGCTAAAAACTGTCTCTGTAACACTGATGTGATTTTGTATCTATGTCAAATCACCAACTATAAAACAGGCTACATTTTTTTGCCTGACATCAGGGCATATAATTTACAAAGGAAGTGGCAAAAGCTGACATATTCAGGACAGCAGCATAGAAGAAATAGAAACATAATTAAAAAAGTAGGTTATTTCTTAGGCAGACACTAATTGGCAAAGACTTGCATCTTTCTGTTTTCTCTTTCTACGTAATATTGGTCAAACCCACATAAATAATACCAGGGATCTGAAAATCTTGAAAAATTGAGGGAATGCAGCAGCAACTATTTTTCCTTTCCCACCCTGCTTCATTCTATCCATTAATTCATCCTTTACCCTTGTGCCCTTAAGTCTTCCCTTCCTTTCATCATTTCTCCTATTAACAGGGCTTCCTCCTCTCCAAAAGCAGCAGCTGTGAACTACTTCTTTTTAACGTCTCATTTCCAAAATGAACTTCCTCCATAAAGCAGGCACACACCAGTCTGTCTCAGCAGAATATCTAAGAGCCTTGGAGAGGTGCTGGAGAACAAAGGAGAGCCAGGGGAGACTCTGCCTTGCATCTTCTAATGCTGCCTCTCTCTTTGTACTTTCTGTATGGCAAAATCTCTACAAAGGATGCACTGAAAAATGGCATCCTACTACTCCCTTCCCTTAATTTCACATATTGGCATTCATAATCAGATTTTGTTTATGAATTTTAGGACAGATTTTATTTCATGTTAATAGGATGATAACCTTTTATTTTCTACAAAATACTTCTAATATTTTTGCAGCAGCAATATATAGCTGCAGAATGCTTCAATGTACAAAACTTCATTCATACTTCCTTAATATTCTGCAGGCAGAAACTCGAATTCAGCAAACTGCTGATGGGCTGCATTTTTGAATTCTCTATTACCTCAAATGCTACCTCAGTACACTTAAAAAAAAAATCATAATTGGAAGCCCCAAGAGATCAGAGAGACCGCTATTCTAATCCGTTATGGAAGTCCGATTCAGGAGAGATTTCTGATTCTAGCAGTATATAATTCACAAGACCAGAAAGTGCCTCGTTTCTTTTTTTCTCCCTATAGAATAAAATACAGAATTGCTGACATGTTAAAGCAATGTTGAAAATGCAAAACCAAAGCCACAAAAGATGACTTGACATTGACACGCTGAATTACCCAGGGTTTGCAGCACATTTTGTATTTTTAGACCTTCTGTCATATAAATACAGTTTAGTTCCAATCAATCTTGTCTGTAGAAATGTGAAAGAAACAGTTCCCACAGTGAACCTCTGGATTCCACATTAATCATTGCTCTGAAAGACCGTTTAATTACAGCAAGAATTACATATACCAGACTATTTCCCCAAAATTGTATTGCATTCTACACAGGACTTTCTGCCATGCTGTGTCTTTGTGTGAGACCCCTTGTTCCATTCAGGGAAGCTCTGCCTGCAAAACAAGATACAAATAGAGATTTCTGCTATTCATACTTGTAAACTGGCTACATTCCATTCTCAACTCCATCTAAATGGTTTGCAGGATAAAATGACAGAAACGTGAAAATGTTCAAATATTTGCACAAGAAAGAATTTTAAGATTTCCTCCCTTTTCCTTCTTCTGTATGTTCAATTCATCATCTTACAACCCAGCATGAAAATGCCGACTGGGCTACCCTCAGCTATGACCGAAGCTTGAACACATCATAGTTTCCTCAAAAAGTTCAGTCAGTGAGTGATCCCAAACCTGTGGGCAGCGGTGAAAAGTTTAAACAACAATGGATCAAGGGAGAACTAGGCACAAAGGGCAAGCTTCAGCAATATACTTTTAGTGGAATAAAGGAAAATAATCCACTACAGGTAAACAAGCGTATTAGTTATTTCTGTTGTTTACCTATGTATTTGGAAAAGAAAATATCCTGCTCAGCCTTTTTTTATTCCTTAAATAAAAAGAAAGCTAGAAGTCACCTAAAAATATAGTCACCTAAAAATATAAAAATATGTAATATTCACTATATATAGTGAATAATAATTAGGGCAACTATAAACTTATACTTCATTAAATAATTTTGTAGCCACTGAATTTCTTTACCATTATGAGCAATGTGTAGTTCCAAACTTACAGGTGGTACCTCTCTTCTTTTAATTATATTTTTCAAGCTATTATTTTTGCTAGCATCAATGTAACATCAACTAATACAAAAAATCTCATACAAAAGAAGAGTAAGTCAAGTTCTTACAAATCAATTGTTCTTTGAGTGAACTTTTCTTGAGCAGCAAACATACACAAAGAAATAAGAAAAATGTTTTAATAGACTAGCACGTCTTTTTAAGAAAAGAAATCACTGTGCTTGAGAATTGTTTTAAAAGTACAGATAATTACTGAATACTGTCCCAGTTAGTATGGGTACAATCCCATTAAATAAAGGTTTACTGGTTTCTCACTTTACCTAAACAGACACGTCCAATTAATTTGTTGTCATGAAAAAAATAAAACAACTGCATCAGGTTGAGTTTTACCTTACCCACACTGTCCAGTAACTATCAGATTGAGTCTTTCTCTCATGCTACTTCTCTGCCTAATACTCTGTCCTCAGAGATGCCTTTGCAGACTGAAACATGAAGTAGTTATACAGCACTGATTGGCAGCGTGCTGTTAAACAAGCAGTTTCATTTGTTCAGGGTGTTTTGGTTGGATTGCTCAGCTGTAATGATCCCCTTGATGTAACAATGTGGTTCTTAAAAAATCACAATTCACTGCCACAGCAGTTCTGCGATGCCAACACAATGATGATTACTGCGAAGAATTCTCCATCAATTTACAATATGAAATGATCACAGGTTTCACTGTAGGCAACTTAGAATGCCACACCAGATCTCTGAACTTGTTCCCAGTCAAATCTGAAACATATTTTGCTTCACATTATAGCTCCATTATCAGGTGTTTTCTCAGATATCAAGGGTTACTACAACTCTACTGCTGAAAGTAAAGCTGACTTAAAACAGCATGTATGTATTAATTTGGCTATGATGTATTCTAATTTCATTCATAATAATAAAAAGGGGGGTATGGGGTAAACCAGGGCCTTCACTGGAAACTCCTGCTTATTTCTGGGCATACTCTACATTGCAGAACACCACTCTTACTACCTGCAGAGGAAAACTGAGATCCAAACACAGTAGATGTAGACCTAACAATCTGTGAAGTGAAACACAAAAGTTCTTGCAGTACCCCTATACCAAATGCACACACAAACAATAACCAACTGCAAAAGATTAAAGTATTTTAGTGGTGAAACTGACCCTACTTCTATAAGGGTCACTGGGCATACACGAGGTGGTAGCAGCAGGTAATGCAACATCAATACCTGTGGTGTAATAACTGCAGGTGGTTTGCACACCCATTAAAAACTTCACCAGCTATAGCTCAGTGTTGGCAATGGTTTTGGTGGATGCCAGGTAACAGCAAGAAGCAAGAGGCTAGTGAAGGAACGCACAGTTCTCCCCATTCTTCAAAGCATTTGCCACCCAAAAAGTGATGCAACAGCCTGGGCATCAATAGGAATATCTGCCTGGGTGAATGTTACCTATATGACAGCACAGGAGACAATAAATACAAAAAAATTTCTTTTTTACACGCATTATCACAAAGTCCTCAATCATTTGTCAGTAATCACATAAAGAATTATACATAACCTGTGCCATCTTCCTTATCTACATCAAAGCTTTCTGAAGAGGTAGCTAACCTTGTGTACTGGAATAGAAAGTTATATATGAGGAACAATATTTTTCTTAATCCTAGACATGCAAAAATAGACTAAAAATGATCATTCAGGGGAAGTGCCTAATGTGGAGGAGGCACCCTGCAAACCCATTTTTAAAAAACAAAAGCAGTGCTGTGATTACTTTCCTCTCATGGTAAGAATGACATACACTTTTCTTCACTCTGCCCTCTATGTATTTATTTTGGAAGATGACTTTTCATTTTCAGTTTAGCCTACAACTGCTTCCTAAGTGTCAAATGATGTGCTACAGGAAAAGGAGTTTTATGTTAAGACTAAAATTCTCAGCCAGCTTTGCCCTTCCCTGCTGGGCTGTATTTACAGCCACACCTTACATTACTGAGTCTTGAGCAAGCACAAAGTGCTGATTCAGAGCTCCTCACCTGCAGTGAGACAGCCTGCTACAGCCACGTTAAACAGGGGGAGGTGGCCATGTGAGATAGAGCAGGGTAGCAGCAAACCTCTGTTACAATTCATGTTATGGCTGTGGCAATTAACTTTCGCTTTAATTTAAAAGACAAGACATTAAAATGCCGAAAGATCCTCCCTCACCCACAAGAAAAGACATTCAAATCATATGTAGTGTTATCACTCACTTGAATCAGCCATAATGCTCCAACATGTCCTTCCCTAACTCAAATGCCACTGTAAGTGTTAACAATTATACAGCTTTAAGGAAAATGTGAACAATGTTAAAAAAGAAGGGATGAAATTCTGACACCACTTCCTAAGCTGAACACTGGTAAAATGCTGCAACTTCCAGGGAAATCAGACTTCCATTTCAACACCAAATGGTAAAGGAATGACTGATGATTCATGCTTCTTCAGCAGCTTAAAAGATTCTGGAGCATGCGTGGAGGATGCAATCAGGGGGTTCTGTGATGGAGTAAGTAAAAGTGACATCAAATGCTGTAAGTCCCTCTGGCAAAAAAGACAGGCAACAGCCACATGTACCCTCTGGAAGTAGGTATGGGAGTACAAGTGATACTGAAATAGATTTATTTTCTTAGTTGAGAGAGCCATCTGAAGTAACTGGAAAGTTTAGTCCTTTGAGAGACAACTTGTTTAAAGATGACTGAAATGTATGCTACAGGCTCTTTAATGAATAGGGGAATGATGGTGGGCTATGGATTTTTTATCACATCTCTTTAAATATCAAAGACTGATAAACAATCTCTCATTTAGTTAAGTTGCCATACATGCGTTTGCAGTGATCAGCCTGAGGAAGGAGCTTCTGTCCAAGGGAGACCTTGGAGCTTCCAGGTAATCAGCATCTCTAGAAGTTTGCTAAATATGGCATCACCCACAGACAGCTCTGTGAAGTGCTTTGATGCCTGGGATCTCTGGACAAGGAGCCAACACATCTTGTGCATGCTTGGGATATTCCCAGCAGCAGCCAGGTGACCTTGCTTTTTACAAGCAGCAGAGGAAAAGACTCATGCTGGGCCCCAGGGAGGAAGGGAAGAAGCCACTGTAGGCCACAGGTCACAACACCAAAAGAGGAACACTTTCTGAGCATTGACAGAGAAGCAAAACAAAAAAAAAAAAAAAAGAAAAAAAAAAAGAAAAAAAAAAAAAAAAAAAGGGGAGCAAACTGCTTCAGCAACTGAGCAGAGTCCAAATGACAGATACTCAGCAGGAGTGAGGAGGAGAGAATTGTTCCTCAACTACAAGAAATGGCTAAAACCGAATAAAAATGGAAATATCACAGGAAAAAAATGAAAGCAGAATGAAAACCAGAGCCCTCCTGTCCCAGAATCCTAGCTCCAGCTCAGGGCATGTAAGGGGAACAGTGATGCCCATCACAGAGGTTTTATTTTGTATAAACTACAGCTATTTATTATTTTAGTTACCAACAGAACATTTTTGGGGAATATTTCCCATGGCTGATTGCACTTTTAATAGCGCATATAAAAGACTATCTAGAATGCCAAGTTTTGCAATGACCAAACCAAACCTTTTATGTAAAAAAATGAAGAGTAAAAAATAGTCACCCAAAACGCCTGTTGCTCTGCTAACACCCTCCTACAAATATCCACATGCCACATGCAACATATGAGAAAGCCTCAAGCTTGGAATGAAACCACATCAATGGGAGAAGACAAACGGAAAAAGATGTCCTCTTGCTTTTTTTCCTTCACCATTTTGAATGTACACACTTCAGCCTTCCAGCTTCATTTTATTATATTGTGCAGGGGATTGTAATCCTTTCAGCATCTGTACGTAAACACACAGTGAAATTTAGTAGCTACACAAACAAGTGTACAATTTTTTTAAACTAGTGAACTATTCCTCAGCTTCTACTGTTTCCATTTGTCATTCCTTAAAGTACAATAAATCCAATACCAAACCATTAAGCAATCCTGCACCTGCTTCAGTAAGCAACATTTGATTAATGATAAGAAGAATGACATGGGGTGGTATAACCAAGAAGACCCATGCAAGTGCAATACATTTTCTTCATTGTACTGGAAAAAAATACTGCTTTCCTGAGAGCAGTACTGTCTGGCAAAGGCAGACCCCGCAGTGGGAACTCGAGGATGCCATAACTGTATTTGTGACCTGCGTGAAGGCTGCTCAGATCTGCTGTTTTTTATCTCCCCCATGTGGTTAAGCCAGTTAGTAAGTCTGCCTCAGACAAACGGCTTCCTTCCCCTCCGGAACATCTTCCAGTCAGCTGAAAAGGCCAGTGGTGGTCTATGAAAACTTGAAGGCTGAACAAAAATTCATTATGGGAGTAGAAAGCACAGGAAATGCTCAGTCTCAAAAGTAACTAGTTATTCCAAATATTCCCATATAGCCCCTAAATTTACTTCTTAACTCCCTTTCCAGTATACAAATGGCAGAGTTACAACTTGAAATAGTACCCATGTTTGACAGCTTATAAGTGGGTTTAATCACCTCAGTACGGATTTACTAATAATTTATGATCCAATCTGTCTTTGAAATAACTAGTATTTCAAGCACCTGACGACAGAGGTATCTCAACTAGTATAATCTCATTGCAACTAATAGCCTCAAACCATTCAATTGCCACCTCTCACTGCTTCTCAAACAGCAGTGATTACAGTTACTTTCCATTTTTCTTTGGTGAGTCCTGTAAATTACAGAAAATAAGCAGATAGCCTTCATCCTTTTAGTTACATGTATGTTTCAATAGTGGTGAAAAAGGTGTGAAAAAAGAAGAGGAAATAGTTACTGTTATTTTAGCTATGCTTTAAATCTGTTATAAACATTAATGTGGCTGTAGGCCAGTTTAGACAGGGTATAAACGACTGTCTTCCACTTTGCTCTTTTCTTCAATCATTAAAGTTTACTTAATATTCATGAAAAACACTTTGTATCCCTGGAAGCTAAAAGCTTCTCTTTACACACAGAACAATTACACCTCTGGCTGTACCATAAATTACCTACATTGTCAGGACAGCATACTTATAATCTTATCTGGAGGACCAATCCTAGATACGAGAAAAAAGATTCGTTTTCAAGCCTAATAATTAATAAAAATGCTTTGCTGTTTATTTAAGTCATAAACAGTGCTCTTTATTTATGGTTGTTAAATATTACCAGGATGACTAGCAAATCTTTCAAAGTCAGTGAAAAATTTGAAATAAGGAATTTTCACTGATGTTTGTGCTTACTGCTCACACACACTGAATTTCCCAAGAGATATATATGCAATTTGGTGATTGATCTTCCCGAAGAAAGGTCTAGCTGGAGGCAGCTGGCTTGAGCTGGGCAAAAGCAGTCACCAAACAGGCATCTTTCTCATTATGACAGGCAAGGGTGGCATTGAAGGTGATATTAAAACACTTTTTTTGCCTTGTCAAAGCTCCTCTGCAAGTGGGATGAAACATGTACAGCTTTCCACAAACTGAAGTTCAAGAGTACACCTTAACTTCTACTTCCATTGGGAAAAAAAAAAGAAAAAAAAAAAAAAGAAAAAAGAAGGCAGAATTTTGTAGAAACAACTTAGGAATTACAACTTCTGCACCTGGTGCAAATTTATGGATACACTGCTGTTTTATGCCCACAACTTTATTTTTCGTTTCTTACAGCAAGTGATGATGCTACAACAGCTAACACAAAGGAGTTGTTTTAGTCAAATTTCTGTTCTTATCCTGCAAAGGTTTTCAGAAAAAATCATGATGTTGGGATCTAGATTGAAATTCCAGTGTTTATCTATTCCCAAAGCTGTATTCATTCCGGTGAGTATGAGCAAGATTCTTCCTAGATCGAGTAGGGCATAAAGCGGACGCCCACAAAGTAAAACACCTTTTGTTTTAAAAAAGATTTTTAAATACATTGGTCTTAAAAATTAATGCTAAAACAAATACAGCTAAAATCTGAAAGCCACTATGGATAGAAATCTATCCTAAGTACTATTTATATGTCACTTTCTGCATGAACAATAATTTGTAGCACATATACCACGGAGCAGTCACATGATTACTTTAAACAGAGAACAAATGAAATTACAGGTTTGACATACCACGATCACATTAAACACTGCTTTTCTGCTCTGCATCATTTACAGACACAGAATTTGCTTTTTAAACAATGCTGGTATTTGGAAATTGTTTATGGAACAATAAAACTACGTAACATTATTTCTGCTCCAGACCCCTAGCTCCTTGTGTGCCTATACAATAGTTACCCTCAGGTTGTTGCAGCCCTTGTTGTAAAGTTTCTTTGTTACTGGAGCACAGGTATAGAACAAAACCAAAAACAAAGTCTTCAAGATACTACTGTTAAGAGCAGCTTTTAGTTCTGTAAGCTAAATGAGTCACTGATGATGCTTATTGATATGGGAGTGGAAAAGGGAATTGGCACTAGCAAACCAGGATAGCTTTGCAGCGGCCTTCAGCCTTCAGAAAACCTGAGTTTGAACATCAGTGGTCAAACAGCACCAAGGTGAACAAACAGTGCTCTCAGTGCTCAGAAGCTGAGTAATAGCTGCCCTTGTGTTTGTCCTTTTGTGCCTCAGATACACATGGGAAAGACTGACCCAGTTCTCAGCCAGATGTGTCGCACTGCACACGGGTTCATGCCCACCACACCATGCATGGAATGTGCCATGCACAAACAGGAAGGTGGGTAAGTGGCTTTTTAATATTATTATATTGCATTTTTCTCCTACATCCGTTTTACAGTTTATCTGTAAAGCAACAGTGCTTAACTTAGAAGTTGGGCAATATAATAAAGAAAAATGCCACCTACCTGACTTTCCATAATTGGGTCCACAAGAATTCAGAGTCTCACTAGTAAGCTAAATATCAGGATGTCATAGGACAGCAAAGAGTCAGTCTTTTGAGAACGAAGAATGTCATGTAGCCTAAAAAAGATTAGTCAGGGGTTTTTTTTCCCTCTAAAGGAAGAAACAGACGATATTAATTTTTCTGTTAAGCCAAACATTCAGGCTTGCATTCCAATGAAACAGAAAGTGTTTCTGCCACTTTCTGTCACTCTACATACCATTTCTATATTCCTTCAAAAAAGATCCACTAGTTTACCTAAATGTTTTTTTGAAGTGTGATTTCTCTGTTGATAAATAAAGATACCTACAATTCATACACCACTTCCTAAATCTGTTTAAACCATGTTAGGGGCAGAAACTTGGAGAATTTCATGGCCAGACAGAGCAAATTACTGTCAACAACCAAAATATTTTTTTCTAAAACTACAGAAGATTTGCTGCAGCTTTAAAACACTGTTTAAGTGTTAAAAAAAGCTCAAATAGTAAGAATAAAAAGCCCCTGGATTTAAATAATGCTCCAGTCCTGCAGGTGTCTTGACACAGCATGATAAGTAAAATTAATGACAGCATGACTTATAAAGGGCAGCACAGAAAGAAACCCCTCAAAACCAAAACTACAACAAAACTCACAAACACCAACTCTAGCAAAAGCAGAAAAAACAGGAAAACTATCAAATTCCAGAAGAATTAACTGAAATGTGCCATCAATAAAATTTAAAGATCAAATTTTGTTTACAAAGTATCACTTGCCCCTTACATACACACAATACAAAGAGATATACTGACAAACTGACATATAAAGTAACAGCAAACACTTTAAGATCCCCTTAGTACAATGAAAGCTGAATTGGTGGGGGGAAAAAGGTAGGTTCAATTTTCTGCAGAGACATAATATACTTTACTTGTACTCAATAATCGGGTTAGACAGATACCTTATGCCCAACTGTACATCCTTTGATAGGGAGTACAGAAACCTCAGGGACAGAACATTGTATGGAGGCAAAATTCAGGCCCCTTCTGACTAAGGTCAACGGAAAACGCTCTTTACATGTGAGATCAATTGCAGAATGAATAACATTTCCAGCCTGACACTATCTGTGCAGTGGTAACTGTAAGATACTGTTTATTCTTCTAATAGTATGGTTTACAATGCTTTAATTTCCTTATTCACAATATCTCAAATGAACTTTGAGTCCAAATGACTGCAAACTCTCTAAATCAAAGCTGAAAATCTAAAAGGCATTTCCTAACTGAAAAAAAATATTCATGGTATCCCACACCAAAAAGCATTTTCAGCATATAAAGTGAGCAGTAAACCAATCTTGTTATACATACAACTGAAGAATTACCCGGTTTAAAAAAGGGAGAGTCCAAGACGGCAGGTAAAGATAAAAAGCAAAAATGATGTTCTGTGTGACTGAAATATGTGGGAGAACCAGAATTAAGAGGTAATTTTCAAAAATTCTTGTCTTGCCTATCTCATAACATTTGCAAGTTTCTTGGATACCCGAAAAAGAATAAGCATAAATATACACTCCTTTCTTACTGAGTTACAGGGCAAAGGGACTACTTCTTTTTACCCTTGCTAAGTTTCATTAATGCTACTTAAATGTTTTCTTTAATCTCAGGGCAGACCTTTTTTCTGGTGTCATGTTCTTCTAGCCATGACATTGCTCTCCATGCATCCTCTTTTTTCACCAAATGATGACTACCACTTGGTATAAGTTACTGCAAAAATATCTATATAGTTGATCTGAAGTTGTGTCACAGAAGCACTGTCCTTATATGTGGGTTTCAATCTTTCAAATGAAAAGACTATGCTAACAAGTACTTGTACCATGAGTAAAAAAAACCCTCAAATGGTTTATTAAGAAGAATGTTAGAACAACACCTCTTCATGCCTTCTAGTTAAGTGCTCAAAGACAACTTTGAAAGAAATGTGTTCCCATGAGAAAGGGCTATGCAGCAAACACATAACTGTCTCTTACAACGCTTTTGAAAATTCTGGGGAGAAGAATGCATGACATGCCTTAGCCATTGTTTCCTAAAAGACTTCTGATGAAAAGTCTGAGTTTAGCTGATGGTTAATGCAATCAAATACTAGCACTAATAATTTGTAAAGGTACCAAACCCATAAAATACTGAAAACAATCAAACTCCCAATACATGTTTTAGATAGAAAAAACATCTGAGTCTTCCACAATATCTCTACAAAAAAACCCCAAACAAACAAACAAACAAACAAACAAACAAACAAACAAACAGAAACAAAAAACCAAAAAACCCCATGAAATCCCTAAACACAGTAGGACCATTACATATTTTGGACTTAAGGTTCTAAGTCTCAAGGTGGCTGCAAGGTAGAACTGTCATGAGGGGGAATTTCCTTCCTTTCTCTGGTGTGGTCCCTGTGGGAACAAGAAATTCATCACACAAGGAGTCAAGAAAGGGTACTCCATGTGAAAAACACAATGTGGTACTGACATCCTCTTCACCCTTCCCACCTGTGCATGGTCCAGGCCCTGAGCATCCCATGCCTGAGCCTTGGGATACAGAGACACTCACTGGCTCTAGCTATGGAGTAACAACTTGCTCCCTGTTCCCTGCAGAGAAGTGCTGTAGAAAGCAGGTATGGGACCATGTGAGGAGTGCAGCCTTCTGTAGGGCAGGGAAGCAGGAAAACTGTCAAGGTGGGGGGAGCAGCTCCCTATATTCTCACTGCTTTGTACTTTTGGTTTCATTCACTGTCACGTGCAGTTGGAATTACTTTGCTGCCTCTCTTGTACCTCCTGATACATAACTGGAAGATTCTAGTATTTTATTTCAGTTAGTAACAAATGGTAAAAACAAGCCAAAATACATGTGTTGATATCTACAATACAAGAAGACAGTCTGCTAACAAGAGCAGACTAAATATTCCCAGAAACCACAAGTTCAGTGCATTTTTGTACTTATTACAATAGCAAGGAAATGTTTAATTCTAAATATATAGTATCACAATCCAAATGAATCTTTTAAAAGTGGTATTTCCATTCCTGTCTCCCAAAATTTCCCATTGCTTTCTCAATCAGAAGAACAGTAATGGCTTTTAAAACAGCCTAGAAGCTCCAAAGTCTGAATCACATCCAAAATTCATCTAAAAATGAAAAAAACCCCTTGTTTCTAAAAGTGGCCTAATATATCAACACAGTACAGCACAGATTCTTATCAAGGGTGTGATTTTTATCTCAATGGGATACTGGAAGCAGCATTTCAGCATCATTTAAGTCACAATCTCCTGAATGTGATACTAGAGAGCAGGAAGACTAATGCCAGAAATGTCATCAGCTCTTTCTCCTTTTCTTGGGTTTTTTGGCACTTGTTATGTTACTTGATCCAAAACCAATACAAATGTGACCCAGAGACAGACTGGCAGAACAGCCACTTGGATCAGAGCAGATGTTTCCTATTTCAGAACTTACAGTCCTGCGTCTTACAGAAATCTTGTTTTGACCCCAAATTGCTCTTCTGTGTTTTTTTTTTTTCTTTTTTTAATACTACTTCTTTTCAAACATGGAATAAAGAAAAATAATGCTCAAGATTAAGGTTTAAAATCATCTGGAGGTGGATGAGCACATACACAGAGCACCTAAAAGAAAGGAGAGCACAGCACCCAAATAAGGACAGACTACTCACAGCCATTAAAGATATGACAATAATTGCAAGAGCAACCCCCGTGGAGATAAAATCTCTGTATGCAGTCTTCTTCATTATGAGGATTGAGTAGACAAAAAATATGTGAATGTTTACAGCTTTATTTGCTTTTCACCTTTCATGATCCCAGGATTAACTGTCATGCCATGAAACCAAACATAAAAGTCCAGTGGACATATGATGCAGGACTTGATAGGTTGCCTTATCTGTTCAAATCCCTACCATCTCCAAATCAGAAATACATGCAACACATTCTTTTAATACAGAAATATTTCCAGAACAGATACTGCTTAAATGGACCTCAATAACACAGAATTTCCATTCCCCCCCCCCTCAATGTGATTTCTACCAACTGCCCTGCTTACCCAACACTATAAAGAAAGAAAACAAATAGAATCTGAAATGCCACTACTTTCACTCCAATTAAAAGGCACTGAAAGATTCGTTGTGTTGAATCATAATATGAAGTTGTCAGTTCTCTGAAAAATTTTAGAGAGGACTAGGAAGCATTGAATGGTTTTTACTACAAAAGTGTTCTGACCTCATGGGTTCACAGTAGTAAGCTGTGAACACCAGTCTTTGGAGACTAAGAGTACTAAAGAGTGGAACATTTATAAATAATGTAATAATATTACAGGTTAAAAATCAGGACAAAATATCACAGTCAAATTTACTCAAGTCTTACTTTCTGTGAAAGGGAGATGAAACTTTCTATTATTTATCATAATAAGGGACATTCTGCCGAGAAATTGTTAAAAACACTGATCTAAAACAATCCCAGATCTTGGCTGCAGTGAGTTTTCTTTACCACTGAATTCATATCCTGCACTGGGATATCCCATATCCCACATTGAGCAGTTTGAGGCATGATTGTAATAGCCAGGGTAAAATTGGTATATGGAATTGGAATTTTTTGCAAGAGAGTTAGGATTTTAAAATGTTGTATCTAGGCTAATAAGTGTTGAAAACATGCCATTTGACATCTGAAAGCAGACTGATTCACAAATGCTATTACAATTCATACAGCACTTCAGAAGTCCTGGGGCAGTGGCAACTCACACATGTAAATTTCCAAGAATTGGCAAGGATGATATGTTTTACTTTTGCTGCTTCATCAACATCCTTCAAAGAAACTTACCACTTCTTCACAGTTGAGATCTACGGGAAAACTAAGGGAAAATCTCTCTCAACCACAGGAGCTTTTATCTAAATAACTCAAGCCTGATTATTAATTTAGTTGAAAAAAAAAATCATGCTACCCAAAGGGCTATTTGACTATTCACTCCTGTAGCAACCTACAGTTAATACATGAACTACTATAAATCAAACCCGGACTTTGGAAGACTTCATGTCTTTATGACTAAAAGTCAAGTTTGCAAAACAAATTCCAGATCCTACAATCATGTGATGTAGACTCTGATCTTTTCAAAGCACAGCCTAACTACCAATTACAGTAGAAACTCTCACACATAAACGCTTCATTACTTAATTTACAAAGCAACAGTCTGATCATGTCTCACAGTGATTCACAGCAGTGTTAACCTGTCTCAGAAACTGCAAGCTTGAACCACAGCAGGATTCAGAATCAAGCTTTTTGAAGTGTTTCAGGTCAGTAACATCATTCCACCTCAGGACCATTCTACTTTAATGTAGCTGTGTTGCATCTCTGGTGCCGGAAATTAGTTTCCTCTGGCAGCAGCAGGATATATAAATTAAAATGGGTATGTCCTAAGTAAAAAGCAATGGGCAGTTATTGATCAGGAATGATCTCCTGTCACATGCCTGCATGGTGGCTGGGAGAAAACTCCACACACTGCAGAAGTGATGGCTTTTCTCACTTAAGTTCATCAAACCTGCTGGCACTGTGGTATACATCCTACCAGCACCACATGATCCATGGCTGAGAGCAGACATCAAGAGCAGTTAAAAAAAAGAAGAAATGATGAGCAATAACCAAGTAGGTGAAATGTAATAGCTGAAGATCATCATCTGTTGTTTTCAATTACTGAAGCAGACTTAGCACAGATATGCAGCACTATGTAAGATCAAAATTGTCCACATGTCCTGATCAATTCTGCTTGCCATGGAGTTTGAAAGTTGGCAGAATACAGCTGCATGCATTTCAGAGCTGAACTACCTTTGTAAAACATCTTTTGTTGCTCCTAATTTCCAGTCAGTCTCATGTGGGCAAGAGGACATATCCTACTGAACATATGTTAGCTGACTATGCTCATAAGCAGCGGAATATCCATGCCAGTAATCTTCTTCTCTACCGAGTCTGGTTTCTTTAGCAGCAATGAATGCCACAGGTACTGAAGAATAAATGCCCGCATGTAGCTGGAGACACGCACATGTTGTCTGTGCATGACACTTCAGGTAAGAAATTCTGGGCCTCAGGGAAAGACACTGCAAGAAGACAATGGACCAGGAGGGTGGAGATGGGGAAGTCTGAAGCCAGTTAAGGTGTTGGAAACCAAATAAGAATGGTTGGTCCAGGCTGGGCCTTTGAAACAGCAAAGGCCTGAACTACCAGTTATGCTGAGGAATATAAACCATTACTTTGTGTTCACTGTCAAGAAAAGTGTAACTAGCCCCACGCCAAAAAGACTGGCCCATCATGGCCCCATCATACATAGCCCTAGTTGGTGCCCGAGATGTTTGGTTTTCTGAAGTTCCTTTCCCAGGGAATTTTCTGTAAACAAGAGACATGTTTTGGTAACAGCAAATTTGTTTACATATTTACCCTAAGAGAGACTTCTTCTTAATGTCCCTCTGGTCTGACCAATGTGATTGAAGAAGTTTGTCTCCTTGTCACCAATCGAATTGGTCCGTGTAGAATAGTATAAAAGAGGAGACACTTCCTGAGAATAAAAAAGTAATTTTCAGCCTTCTGAAGTCAGAGTCTTTGTGTCGTTGTAGTGTACTACAGCGTCAATCATATGATCCAGTTACAGAGTTTTAAGATACCTCTTCATTTGTTAAAAAAGGAGTAGCTATGATACACACCCAGCTGCACCACTACACACAGAAAGCTGACATCTTAGACGGACTGTCCAATTTTGAAAAAGAGGATGTTGCATCTGGAAACTGATGCAGAATTGCCTTGAGTCTCTCACAGTCACATTTGGGGGAGAACTATGATCACAGCACTCTGCTGGGCATTATTTACCTCCAATACAGCAGCAGCAGTAGCAGATCTACCAGTAGCATGCTAAGCATAAATTTGCACTCATACAAGAAATATAAATAACACTCTTCTGAAAGCTGCAAAAGATGTGGTGTAGGACCCCAGCTACAACTTGCCTCACTGTGGTGAGCTGTGATTTGTCATTTTTTCAAACAAAACACAGTACTGTGGGTATTCACTGTTTCTCCCTATATGTCTAAGAGAAACTCATTTAGCTGTACATCCATTCCACAACCCTAAAACCACTGCGTTAAAATGAACTAAGCACTGCATGTTTAGAACTATGAGTTTTTAAGAACTGAAGAGGCTGAATTTAAAGTATGCTTGGATGAAAATTACGGAAAGGAAATACAAGCCTCCAATTATTCTCCATTAAGACAAATTATAATTTCATTCCCTTTGTTGAAGAGACTCAGGAAAGCATCACTATAAAAATGTGTTAAAATGAGAAGGAAATGACATTTAAAACAGTTTCACTTCTTACTTAGGGCAGACCTGAGAGCCTGAGGAGCAAGCATGGAGGAAGGAGAGTGCTTGAAGAAAAGAATAAAAGCACAGTAGCTGGTGCTTCTCTGCTATAACATTATCAGCCTGCTGAGAGCAATTACAATAGCACAGACAGCACTTGCTTTATTGTGACCTTACTGAATTAAATCTGAGGAAAAAAACTCTGAGATTCAGCAGGGAATTTATTAGAAAATTTTAATGCCAACTTAAATTTGATCCAAATGCCTCAATATTAAAGGTCATATCCATTACTGTACTGTGGGAAACCTTGTATCTCTCTGTTCCTATGTTCCACCCTTTCTCAATTTTGTTTTCTTTCGTAAGAGTAGGTCAGGGTCTCCTCTCAGCTTCACAGCACTCTGTATTAGAGGTACAAGACTGCTATTTACATTTTAAAAAGCCTTAGCCAGCAAGTCAAATAAAGAACTTTTTTTAAAAAAAAGGTTAAAAACAAAAAACCCAAATCAAACAGCACTGATGAAACTAATGCACTATGCAGCTGGATTTAGCTTCCTAACATGGATATAAAAATACGTGACCTGATCTAGACTAAATTATCTGTCACTACGTCCAGATCAACTGCCCTCCTGTCAGGGGGCCAGGTATGAACTGACTACTGACTTGCACACAATAGCGTAAGTTGTGTAGTGTTTTTAAAAAATAAATTCTTAACTGTAGACTGTTACAAACATTCAAAATTAGAAGTACCATCACTGAATTCTGATCAGCTGAGCTTCACTGCTCTAGTGGAAGGTGTCCCTGACCATGGCAGGGGGCTTGGATTGGAACTAGATGGTCTTTAAGTTCCCTTCAAACCCAAACCATTCTGTTATTCTATGAAAGGCTCCTTGTTTGTCTGTGGCGACAGTTACTGGGTACTTTTCAAGCTCCATCACTGCTCTACGCAAACCTTTCAGCTTTACAACAGGGGATGCATTTGCTAAGCACCTGTGAAAAATATAAAGTGCACTGTGAAGTTCCACAGTGCTCTTCAGCTTCCCTGAAGGAAGTATTCCCCACAGATTTGCAGCATAAAGCTACTCTCCCTTTAGTTGAAGATATAGGAAAGAATAGAATCACAGATGGTCTGTACTTTACCAAAAGATGAAAAAGACCACAAGTTCTACTTTTACACTGTATTGATCTTATTCAAATATGAAACCGTAACAAAGGGAAAAAGCTCATGTTCTTGAATCCTTAAATAATTTTGTAGCTTATATTCCTGTGACTTCCAGAGTACCTTGAGCTCTCAAGCACCCATATTACTCAGCATAAATGTGTGAACATAAGTCCGGATACTTGCTTTCAATCTGCTCACCTACCCCCTGAACAAAAGAGCCATCCTCTCTTTTCAGCCTATGAGAATATACATTATGGATATTAATTACATTCTTTCTCAGTAGCCCCAGTTTGCACTCAATGTAGGATGTCTGAGAAATGGAAGATGGTTGAAACACAAGTTTCCTGTACCAGGCCCACTTATATTTGAAAACACATCCCACCTGATGACCTGGTAGCAGCTATTTCAGTCTTCCTCCAAAGTACCGGAAAACCTGACAACTGAACTAGTTTTACTTCAGGCTATGATGGCATTAAATATATTTGTGGAGGACAGTGAATAAAAATATTTTTTTCTGAACTCAATTTATACAAGATTTTATGTTCTTCATGCTAACAGCCTGTGGCAAGGTTTTGGTAAAGGAGAGACTACAGGAGTATCTTTAAGAAGGTGCCAGAAGCTTCCTGCAGTGTCTGAGTGAGCCAATGCCAGCTGGCTCCAAGAAGGACCTGCCACTGGTCAAGGTCAGCAGCAGTGGTAGTGCCTCTGGGATATTTAAGCAGGAGGAGAAAAAAAAGAAAACCTTCACAACTGCATCCAGGAGAGAGGAATGAGAGTATGTGAGATGAATAGCTCTGCAGACACCCAGGTCAGTGTAGAAGGAGGGACAGGACGTGCTACAGGCACTGGAGCTGAGACTCCCTTGCAGCCTGGGGTGCAGACCATGGTGGTGCAGCTGAGCCCCTGCAGCCCATGGAGGTCCACGGTGATGCAGAGATCCTCCTGCACCCTGTGGAGGACGCCACACTGGAGCAGGTGGATGCCTGAAAGAGGCTGGGACCCCATGGGAAGCAGGATACTGTCAGGACCTTGTACCAGGTTTGCTGGCAGGATTTGTGACCTTGTGAGAACACAAGCTGGAGCAGTTTGTGACCTTGTGAGGAACGTAAGCTGGAGCAGTCTGTTCCTGATGGACTGCACCCCATGGGAATGACTCACACTGGAGAAGTTCATAAAAGGCTGTCTCCTGCAGGAGGGACCTCATGGTGAAGCAGGGGAAGAGTGTGAGGAGTCCCCTTTGAGGAGAAGGGAGCAGCAGAGATGGTGTATGATGAACTGACCACAGCCTGTATTTCCCATCCTCTGAACAGAGGAGGTAGAGAAAATTTGGAGTAATTTTAAGCCTGGGAAGAAGGGAGGAGTGGGAGTAAGCCGCTTTAAAGATTTAGTTTTATTTTTCATTACCCTTCTCTGATTTGATTGGTAATAAATTTTACTAATTTTTCCAAAACGAGTCTGGTTTGCCTATGAGGGTAATTGGTGGGTGATCTCTCCCTGAGTTATCTTAACCCATGAACCTTTCATTGTATTTTCTCTCCCCCCTCTAGTTGAGGAGATAGAGCAGCTTTGGTGACCACTTGGTGTCCAGTCAGGGTCAACCAATCACACAGCCACACTAAATTTAGTTTCATACACATCTCAAGTACCTTGGTAGGTTTGAAACCAAAAGCACAAATAAAATTTGAATGCTGCTGAAAGGTCACCATTTCTTAGAGACTTGTGTTTCTTCAGACATCCAAACACTGAACCATTCCAGACATGGATGTGAATGACCTCTAGCTCAGAACCTGTGCAGCAGTGTCTGGGCCGATGTGGCAGACCAGCTGCACCCCAGGATGTCTGCTTTTGAACCTAAATATCACTTATTCACACAAGCAACCTACTGCAAGGCCCCCTACATGCAACATGAAGGTACTTAATCTGCCATGCTAAAGGAAGTGCCAATGGATTTGTCCCATGAATTGCTTTACCCTTCAAAAGAGATTGATTACACACACTTGCTTTAAATGCAATTTGATTTGGTAACTGCTGTAATTTTGTTTAATAGCTCTTTCTTATCAGTCTTGTATCACTCAAAAAAGGAGGGAGAGGTTTAATTTATGACTTCTGATATTTGCAAGAAGTCAACAAAATGGTTGCTAGACTGAACTGGAATATTTAATAATACTTAGTCTTTTCAAATAAAAAACAGCCTTGATGTTCCTGGTGTTCACACTGGTTTTCACTAACCTAGAAAATAGCATCATCTTCTAAGTCTTTCCTCACTGCTCATTAGGCATGATTTTTACTTCTTATATTGTCTTTGATGTAGCATATAAAACATGGTAAGACTGACACAATGTGGTCAGCATCCTGCCAGCTTTCTGTCTGTGCAGATTTCCTTCTTCAGAATACTGCTCCTTTGGTTTGAAGGAGACAGAGAAGGGCCAAGCAGATGATGAACGTATATCTTGTGAGATAGACAGTGCTTCCCGACTTGGACTATCATGCCTTAATTCCTGCTGTAAGCATATTTTGTGAACTTGGGCAAATAATTTGTTTCCCAGTGCACCCGAGGCCTTAAATCTATGCTTATATTTAAACAGAGCTAGCCTCCTTCATTTCCACCTTAAGGACATCTTCCACCTTTCCATCTTAAGGACATTTGTGAAATGCACCATCAAAACCAGAATGCCTTGATCTCCCATAGCTCACCACTACTTCTGCAGAGGAGAAGCAAAACTGATAATTCTCTGTGTCCTCTGTCTTGCCTCTACAGCTGAGAGAACGGAGAAAGTCCCAGCCCTGACAATTCCCTGGGGATGACACAACAAATGTATGAGCACTGTCACAGTCACAAAATTATTAGTAATAAAACAAGCACTTTGAAAAGACTTACTCCCTTTTTTTCCCCATAAAGCATATCCTACATGTGGTAAAGGTATGACACTGTCAATGGGCCAGTTCTGCAGTATTATTTGACAGCATGACTTTGCATACCAATTTTTTTTCTCCTCTTCCCCCATGAGTATACATACATCATTTTAAAAGCAATTTACAACATGTCAAAGTGCTTAAGGAGACTCTTAAAAATCTAATGTATGAAGTCAACCATTGGCATGATTTATTATTGAAGTTCCACAGTTATAACTTGACAATTAAGATATATTGATAAATGTAAACACATTATTGATGTCAATTAAAAAGCACAAGATTGATTAACCTCCCAGAGGTATACTGGTACAAGCAGTTAGAGAGTAATCACTCCCACTAAGTACTCACTACTGACAAATGTGCACAGAAATTAGACTTTTGTGAGACAAAAAATATTTTCAGTTAAAATTAAGATAATTTGAACACAGAACCAAAGTACTGGGTCAACAACAAAATCAAGAGAATTATAAACAAGATCTGTATTAATGTGAAAGGCTAAATGATTAGGTCACATAATGCTCTCATTAACCACACACTTGGGCAAAAATATGGTTAAGAATTATCAAAGCAACAGCTCAGCAAGTCAATTATGCTCACAGAAGAAAAACTATGAATGTATTATTTAGCCACTACACTGCAATATTTACAACTGCCTTGATGAGGGACAGGACCTTATTTTTACAGCATAAACAGCAGACCTTTGTTTTAAACTATGCATTTATGCATTTTCTACTGCTGACAAAATTCTAAAGGTGAGTTCAAAACTCTGCTTAGTAATGCTCCACTTCCTGCCAAGCAAACAGCCAAAGGACATTCAGGCAGCATACACCTCAGAGGGGAAACATGTATCTGACATACCCCAGAAAGCATAACAACAGGAATCAGTCAAATTGTGATTTAAATGTAACTGGAAGAGTTTGGGCTCCTTCTTTCTTCTTCCTTTTACCTGCTTTCAGAATTAATGTATTGGCATAATGCCTGTCATGAGGATGAAGGGCACTGCAGCTGTAGCTCTTAATGGCCAAAAAAACCCCAGGCTCACCTCAGAAAGCACAAAGCTAAAGACAGCAGCAATGCACCAAGTACCAAGGAGACTGCGTAAACACTAATTAAACTTCACTCTACGCTCTTGTCTAGAAAACAGCTTTCCCTGCCTAAACTTCCAAGGGCCTGATCAGACATGCTGCTATTAGAGCCTAGCAACTTTCTTCCCTAAGCTTGGCCTTCATCACAACTTCATGGATCAAACACATTTCCCTCAAATACAGGCAGCTCACTACAGAGACACTAGGCAAAATCTGAATTACTGCAAAAAAGATAAAATTGTAAAACATCACATCAGTGATAAAGCTTCTTTGCTTGAAAGAGCTTTTATGTGAAAGCCACATACATGTTTATTGTCAAAATAAAAGTAGATCACTGTGAATTTACCTGGTTGCAAATTCAATCAAATGCTATTGGTGACAGAGACCATCTTCGGTGCTATGATAATCCACAGGAGTATTCAGTGGATGCCCACAAGATAACAATATATGTAGATATACCAGACACAAAGGAACATGAAGAGGGTTGTTTCTTTTTTAAGTAACTGTTCTTTTCAGAGTTTTGTAAAATGACAGTTAATGTTGGTGGACTATATAAACAGCTTTCATTCTGACACACAGTTTTAAAATAAGAAACCAAGTGTCACCTTTGAAACTGGAAAGATTGAAAAGTTTTAGTGACACCCAACAGAAGCACAGAGATAATAAGATGGGCAAATATGAAGCAGTCATGAAATCAGATTCTTGGAGCAAATAAGGCAAATAGAGGTCTTTGCAGACTGCCCTTATCTTGAGAATGAAGAAAAGAGTAAATTCTTTAGACCTGAAAAATCATCTGTGGAAGGAACAGAAAAAGGGCATCTGATTTAGAGTGGCAGAGGAAAATTTTAAAACATATTTTCAGTGTGCTGCAGGGAGAAGCAATGTTCATCTGAACAACCAGAAAAGAATCCAAGTAGCTTCAGGAGAAGGCTAAAATGCCTCCTCTTCCCTCTGTTAGCTGTAAATGGAAAAACTGAAATTGTAATATGCTGAGACTGATGACTGAGCATGGGGCTGGGGGGGAAATGTCATTAAAAAAACCATTTTACCACAGCTACGGGACCAGGTGACTTGTCATATAGTGAGGGTGCCAACACCAACACTGTCCTTCTGAATTACAGACTGCAGCTCAAGGGCAGAAGAACACAGTCCTGGGGATCAGAGGCACCAGACAAATGTGCCAAAGCTCCTCCTGGAGGGAAGTGTGCCTGCTCAGTTGCAGTGCCAATGAATCTGACAGTATCTCCTTCCAATGAGCAGTACAAAATCAGGATGGAAAGTTTTAATGTCAAGGGAAAAAGAAATAAAAGGACAACAGATTAAAAAGCAACCAACAAACAATGAGAAATCAAGAGAGCACTGTTTCAATAACAGCACTTTTTTCTCTCTCCCTTTTTTAGAAGTCGTCAAAACAGCAATCCTAATTTCCTCATAGTCTAGCGGGTTAGAACTGGTTCACCCCTGAGAAGGGACTCTCAGGAGAGATCAATATTCTGATGTGAATGTAAGTCACAATACATACAGAAGGCTATCACAAGGTTATATGTTTCATAAATAACACACAAGACTGCCATACTACTTTTCCTATTCAGTAAAAAAGAGAACCTCCACAAATGCTCTGCTCTGCAGCAGACATCAGGCAGCAAGAAAGACAAGAAGTTGCTTAAAGGTTAATACACTTTAATGAGAGAAACTCAATCTTCAAACTCTCCCTCAATGAGAACCACTGCAAACCAGACTGACAGGCATCAAAGCAAGATCACACAGTCAGATTAGAAACACAGTAGAAGTCATTTGCTCTGTGATCAAAACTACAGCACTTATTTCTACTTCCCCTCTCTTGACAATATTTTTTATTTGCAGTAAGACACACAAACACTTGCTGTTACCTCATTTGGAAAAGCCTCCTTGAAGTTTTGTTGCAACAGCCACCCCTAAGAGCCATATTCATTACACCCTGAGCTGAAACCCTTGGGACACCAAACACAGCAAAGCAGAAAGCACAAAGGGGCAAATGGCAGAGGGACACATCTGCCTGAAAATGTGATCTTTTCTTGCTTCTGGAGCTTCCCTCAGCACAGAATGGTTAATGCTCCTAACCATTTCAAGGAGCTACTGACTAGCCAGGCTGATAAAACTTAACTCTTTTTTCCATGTGGAAGTTTACACCCAGCATTTCCTTTATTCGATGTGACATACTGCCACACCGAGTTGCTCACTAGAAAATAAGTCCTTCTCCTGTCCTTCAGACAGCCCTCATCTGTGCAGAACATCAGGTGCTCACAGCTCTGGATGTATTATATAACTACTGTTACTATTTATGATAAGGCCCCAACCTCACTGGATTAGCCATTAAATACATGCAACAAAAATAATGACAGTCCTTTACGACAGAAAATTACAGTATTTTAAATGCATTGGCCAACATTCAGCAGTCTTTATTTTTAGGAAAGGTTACTGCATACATCAAATGCTGTGTTTTACCCTAAGCTCTTACATCAGAAAGACAAAGCCTCATTCTACCTCTGAATCGCCTCTGCTGGCAACCTAAAGGTTATTTTCAATGCAGTCTACTTTGGAATTTAATACTGCGGACAGAACCTGCCACTTGTAGTTTAGTCAGCAGAATGAACAGCAGCAAATCACTTGTGAAAACACAATCTTGTTCTCCATCAGGAGAGTTAAATGAAAGCCTAAGGAATAACACTGCTCTGGTGACTCACACAGGTGTAACCTGGAGAGCCATGCCACCTGAAGGCGAGTAAAATGTCTATTACACTTCCTGCACCCTCAGATGCCAGAAATTAAGCTGATATGACAGCTCTGGGCTTTTGGCATCTGTTCCAATGTTGCACATCTCCAAAGCTAGCCTACTTGCCAAGATGAAAAAGGTATTTGGAAAAGCTGGCCAAAGCAGACCTCAATGCTAACAAGTTCTGTGAAAGGACAAGTTCTGAATCAGCTGGATTTCTGTTTAAATTTACCAAACCTTTTTCAAAGTCACTCCTATGACACCTTTTTCTTTGTTCCTCCTCCTTTTCAACCCCCAAAACCTCAGTTTACTTACTGTATATAAAATATATTTACTCTCCTACTGAAATACAAAACCAGTATAGCTCTGAATTTATTGTTTTCAAATTTCATTTTGAAGCTTTCTTTTGTATACTGAAAGACAGGTATTATCTAGTGTGTATTTTACATTCCTTCATCTGTATCTGTGTCTCTTTCTAAGTCAAAAGCTCTGATTTTTAACATATGTTAAGGATTTTCACTGCTTTCTTAATCATGTTCCTCCTGGTAGGTTACTGTTATTAAGTATTTGAAGTTTTCAAACCACATGTAAAGTAAATGCAACATGAACATAACAAAAGGATTTAAACTACCTCAAGGAAAAGAAAATACCTAAAAATACCACCCCAAAGCGCTTTGAAATTTAAAAAAATTAAAATTAAACCCACCAACAAACACAGGAAAATGCCCCCAGTGGCTTCTAAACCCTAAGTCAGCTGATTTGAATTCAGTCTGTGGCTTTGCCACAAGCTTCCAGCAGAATTTTGGTAATTGCAGGTAAGTAACCAAACAAGTGAGAACTTATGATGTGGTAAAGCAATTAAAAACTGACTACCAATACTGCAGCAGGCTAGGAGCAAGAGAAATGCAAGAGGCTCAGGCCAAACATTCTCTACATTCTAGCTGCCAATCCAAGGATTTAGAAGTGTATAGGTAGTTCATGGATACCATGCAGAGACTTGATAAAACTGTTTTACCAGGATATTTATCCATTGTTTGATTATGCCACTCATTCCTGCTCTTCTGCTGTAAACGAAGCATTTGAAAACTTAACTGTGTCTACATTTGCTTTAAGTATAGCTAAATGGCCGGAAAGGTACGAAAAATTCTCTGGATGTAATGTCAGCTCTATCCTGGCTGGAAAATGATGTCCGGCCATAATAAATAAAAAACATGGCACAAGTCAAAGCCCCAGCAAACTTCCAAGGACGATCTTCTCATCTAAGAATTTTAAGTCTACAATTTTGTGGTAGAAAAACACATAATTTTGTACAGAAATGGGTATTTGCCACTGTGAAGCTGGAAAACAAAGAGATAAAATTCAAAGAGCTTCTCAAGAAAAGCAGTAAAATGATCTGTGATTTTAAAACTTCCTTGCAGTGACAAGCTTGATACGAATAAATCATATTAGAACTCCAACAGAATTGTCTCCCAACAGGAAGACATGACTTGCCAATACCAAACACATTCCTGAACAGTAGCATGGTGCTGACCCTAGTCTTCAAAGAGCTTTTCCAGCTATTCTTTCCTCTTGGCCTCAGAACTGCTGCCAACATAATCCAATACATTACACAGTATTTTGCAATTTTCTTACATATACATAAAAATCAGACACAAATACGACCTGTAGCCTAAAACCACTACTAACGAGAGTTTTCAAAAATAATCTTCTCCTGCAAAGGGCATCCAGCCTACAGTGCTCCGCAGTATAAATACGACTTGTTCAGATACCCAGATCATTTCTTAAAGTTTGGGAAGTTCCTCCTGACACTCAATTCCAATGTCACAAACTCACAACTGTGTAAATTGGTACCAGTCCTCCAAATACTCAACAAAATGCTTTCAGTCCAGAAGTACATACACCTTGACAATTATTAACATAGGAATATTTGCTGCCCAAAGGATGAGCAGTCAATTCAAACCAGACGCTGTCAACTACAGTAGTACTTCTACCTTTCTTTTTTTATAGCAACTATAATTGAAATTGCTCGTCTTGCTAGTATTTATTAAACATGCTTTAATATTTATGTTATTTTAATTAACAGAAAGTTTCCTTATGGCTATATAGTCATCAATTCATAATATGAGTGCTGTATTAGTACATTGATTCAGTTTAATTTCCACTTCCATTTAAGTGTTACTCAAATTCACAATATTGCCAAGATGAGATACTGCTAATGAACACTTCAAGAAGGCACAGTACTTGGCTACACACAGCTGCACTGGCAACTTGGCTTGCTGAAAAATAAAAGATCCAGAAGAATTGTTCTTGTTTTGCACAAGTTTCAGCACAAGACCTTACTAATAATTTTGACTGTGGAGAAACATAAGAATATGAGACCAAAATCCCTCCCAAAGTATGACGTGGGCCTTTACCAAGGTGCAGTCATGAAATATTTCATTAAGAGAAATGGAGCTAAAATTACTACAAGCAATGAATATTCAAGGATTAGAATGTACTTTACAACATGCTGCAAACATGAAAAATGCTGCAAGTACTCAGTATTTATCATTATCAGTGGAACCCTTCTAACTGAGGTTTCATGCTTCAACACCACATTCCTTCATTCTACACATCTGAAGGGAACAGTAAGAAGGGCCAAGCCTGAGGAAAAATAACTCAGACTCAAAAGAAAAGTTTATCTGTTCCCTGAAGAAACACAGATGACCAGCCAGCTGTACAGAAGGCAGATCCACAAGTCCCGACTGTATGAGAGCTCATGGTGCATCTCTTTTCTCCCTGACGAAGGTTTGTGCAAACCATGATTCTCATCAGTTTGGACTGTTTAAAGAGACAAACAAAAGCTGTGGAATATTAAAATCCTTTTATTGAAGAGTACTGTGGTTATGTGATGTTAAAACCAGTAAAATTGATAATAAAGGCCCAGAGCTGCCAAGAGAAACAAAATAATCCTTCTGAGCTGGACAACAAGATGACTGGCAGTTTCTAGCTATAATATAAAACTGAGGAGAAAGCACTACAGAAGAATGAGACATCCTATAAATGAAAACAAGGCTTTAATCAGAGCACACAGGTTTACTATAGCTTTTGAACTTCACTGTTATGTTTTCAGTTCAAAACCTGAGAGAGAGAATGGCATACAGAAAACTTCAAAACGCTCGATATGAGCCAATCTTCAAAGTAGCTTTTATAAATCATAGATTTCAGCAGCAGCAGTACATTTCAGTGCAAATGATCCTACCACAAACATACTAAAATTACTAATAGTAATAGAAACTCACAAATGAAATCGTATTAGCATAACTGGGGAATGGCTGTTATGACAATCCTCAAAAAACTTCAAGACTTCACTTCAAAACTTTCTAAAACTTTCTATTTCACCCTCATTTGTGACAATGCATTTCTTAAAACACCCTTCTCTCCAAGAAAGACATCACAAGATTTTGTCGTTTACACAGTAAACACACACGCACAAAAATCTTTGCCAACAGTGTTGAGCTGTTCCTTCCTTTAGCCAGGCTATTATAAAATCAAAACCAACAATAAGCAGAGGAGAACTAAGCTGGAAATTAATGTTCCTCCATGCTTTTCAGCACTATAAACCTACTTTTATAACACTCAAGCAAATTGTACAGTGACTGACATGAACAAAATGACAGTAATCTGTCACTATTTCACGTTTCCCACTAGGCTGATTCAAATAGTTATTTATGAACCTTACACTTCAATGGTCACTTTGATGACTAAACCATAAATTAGAATGTAAAATGAATATAAATTTGATTTTAGAGTAACAACAAATTGTCAGCAAAGAGGGATATTATTTAATTTGTACTGACATACTAGAAAAAAGTCAGCAATACCAAAATGAACCACATCAGAATAAACCGCAAACTTAGCAAAAAACTGTATGCTAGATCTCATGTTTGCTTCAGTGCTTCTGCATTTAAAACTAAAAGCACTTTATATTACGCTTGGTTAGTTTTAAATATAAAGTCTTAATAATGTCAGATTACTTCATTACTTAGATCTTCAATTAAACATAGAGAAAGAATGAACTTTTTCTACAGAGCATGATGAAATTTGACAGCAAGTAAATATTAACATGAACTTAGATGCTCAGGTTTTTAATAGTCTGGAAGAAAAGCTTTTAAGACAGTGTTGCTATTTTTACATCATTTATCTTTTGCTTTACAGATGGGAGTGAGACGACACTGAAACATAACAGAAGTTCTGCAAAGCACAACAGCTTACATTTTCTTAGGAAACAAAAGTTTTTATTACCCAAACAATCAACTCTTGCAGGCATGTATGTCAAAAAATTATCTTGATAAAATAATTTTCTTCTACCTGATTATTTTTTGCTAAAAAGTTCCATCGCCTATTATATTACTGTACAATAACATTTATTATCCATTACTCTTGAAAACATGTAAGGTAAACCCTTCAAAAAGTGAATGCAGCGTGATTGTACTTTGTCTGGAAAACGTCTAGAAGTGCAACATTCAAAAGATATTTCAACGTAAGTTTCACTGTCTTAGCAGTGTTAAAATTGGGAACCTGTGTCAGTACCTTTAACATTCCTTGCTTTTCAAGTATCTTTTCCCTGAGATTCTTACATGGAATGATAGTGATCCAATTTAAAACCAACTTTAGCAATTCGGTTTTTCATGTTGGAGAACCCCTTAAATAGCTGATATTTGACACAAATGTGCAAAACCCTGCAGACTTAGCAATAACTGAGGCCATTCTGAATTATTCTGGTATGTCCCAGTGACACAGTAACAAATGCATAACAGAAAGATGCTGACTGATGCTGAGGGACAATCTTTAAGATAAAAAGAAAACTTCAAAAAAGGTGCAAGGCAAGACCCCCACCTAGACAAGAGTCTAGCCGGTCAAGATTCTGTTTTAGAGACATATCTTTTTTTAGGGTCTACAGAAACAAGGTAATCTGGGCTTACACAAGACTTAGACAGGAAAGAGGAGTTTTATTTTAAAATTGGTCCCACACCTATTAGGACTCAGATCAGCAGAATCATGTTTTGCTGAGAAAAAATGTTGGAAAGTTCTTATTTAGCAAGACTTTATCTTAAGCAAGAATTAGAAGAGCTGAAAATGCCAATTATCACCTACAGACCTGAGAAAAACCACCCCAACATTCAAATGTAATTGCCTTGGAGCAATCCAAACCAAATTGCTTCTTCGAGAAACACTTAAATAAAAAAATAACAGTATTCGGGTTAAAAGAAGATAGCAAAATTATGGTAGCACAAAACAACACCTGCTCCTGGGAGAAGAAAAAAATAAAAATAAGTTGCACCTAAGTATCGATACTGAATTGTCAAATCAAAGGGCCCAGCTCCCTATTAAAATAAGAATCCATCTAACAGACCTGCTGGTTGTTTAAAAAGCCATACCAAAACAAACCATGGAGGAGCAGGTGCACATACTCATTCAGTGTTTAATCAAAGTACTACTGAGCTCTGACTGGCGTCAGCAAGTGCAGATTTTGGAAGAAAGAGCAGCTTAAGCACTGCAAGTTCCCATAGAAGAGTTCAGGCATAGAAACTTGCATTCTTCCAATTTTTAGTGGTCACTTTAGATAGACAGTGGGTATGAACGAGATGTTAAAAAGCATCTGAAGTTCAACCAAGTCTACTTCATTTCTTAGTAACATGGTTCCTAGAGGAAGGAACAGAGATGCTAAAAATGCTACTCCAACAAGGCTGAAGAAAAATATTGCCAGTGACTCAAATTTTCCAAAGAAAAACCTATCAACCTGTTTGGATATTTAGTCAGCATTTACTTAATTCACTTCAGGATTATCTTGTTCTGTTACTATTCCAACACTGTATCTGGAGATGGGAAAAAATGAACACAGAATAAAGTGAGACTATTTGTAGTGAGTGTCCAGGTCACCCTTCTGAACCTATGATGGAAGGACAGATTCAGACAAATACTGACATTCATCTAGAGATGCTTTGAGCAAGGATCTATTTTTTTTCCATCTCTAGTGGCATAAGACAGTTAAATGAGTAGTGGACAACTCCTATAAAAAAAGAGAGAAATAAACATACCTGCCGCTGAATAACCTCTAGGTTTGCTTTGGCTTTATTCAGTAGATCTTCTATTTTTGCAGAATCCGCTACGTTCTTGTTTTCTCTAAAGGCATCTCTTATCCTTCTGATGGCGTATGTTCTAAACACAAACAATAAGAGGACATGTTAATAGATGTGCCATGATTTATGCCATTTCAACATTCTTTAAAACATGTTGATATAAAAAACAAAATGCACACCCCCCCATATATATATATGTTTTGCTCAGCTTTAGACATAGATCTTTTTATTGATGATTTTGTCCTGCACAAGTTGAAATAGTGACTAGATCCTGTAATTTTTTTTTAAAAAGTGGCTCTATTGGAGGTTACTGTAGAAAAATGTCATATTTCTAGTATCAGTCCAGCCCTAACTGCTTGTTTGTGCTGAAGCCATAATGTTGGATGCCTAGCATGGGATAATGCAAAACTCAAGAACAAAACAAAAAGGCTAAGGATGAGAAAATCATTCACCAGATTATTTTGAATCAGTGTGACTATTCTTAACCTGCATATTCTAAAGGTCATTGAGCTAGACACTAAATACAATATACATTTCTACTAGATGCAATGTTGTAATCTAGCAGTCAACAAAGGTAGATTGATGGACCAATTAACACAAAAAGGGCTCCTTCCCTGTCACCATTTTCCTCTCCTGACAAGGTGTATTTCACCTCTCAGTCCAACATCTCATCCATTTCTCCTCTAAGAAACAATAACAGAACATGACTTCTGCAAGTTGGAAGTGGATATGATCTCTGCTTCCAGAGAAGAAGGTCCAAAGCTGCAGCTTTCCCCAAATCCTGCCCTTTCTTTCCAACACAGTAAAGAACTTTTACATAGTCTAGTGTACTGTCATCCTCCCTTCCCTCCCCCTCAAATATGGCCAACTTCTTTATGAAAATAAAAATTTCAGATGGAGCAGTGGATACTTCCGTTACATGGGTCCTTGGGAGGGGCTAGAGAAATGCAGTAAACTGATCTTGCTCATCTATCTTCCTCGTGTTACAATTCTGTAGCACCACATCACATCAGAACCACTTTTGCTACAGAAAGAAAAACCCCATGTGTGGCACTGGAAGGAAATAAAAGGCTGCAAAAAGCCCCCACAATTAGTTTAATATTTCAACAACCCTTTCCAGTAGTGTATAAAAGTGGAACACGAGAGTCATAACTGAAACACTGTCACAGAATATGCACGAACAAGACTGAAAAATAGAATTATTGGGAGAGGAGACTGAGGAGAGAGGAAGAAGAGGAAAGATGAATAGCCTGCGGCACTCCATTCCATTAGATGGTGCTATCCAGCTCCTAATGCGGCTTTCACCAGCCAAGCAGCGTATTTTGTCTTTGAGCTCATAAATAATACATTTCAATCCCAGGAATCAGGATGGTTGTGGAGTGCCACTCTGCCACCGTGCTCCGGCAGATGGTGTGTGCTTTTAATTAGGGCCTGCTCACCTATAATGTGACACTGGGGTGCGGGAGGGAGCGAGTGAGTGCGTGTCTGGACGTGTGAAGTTAATAGAATGTATTAAATATGGAAGCTCAATCTCATCTGCAGCTGTTGTCCTAGCAAGACATGAAGGGGAAGCTGATTATTTCTTCTAGAAAAGAAACAACCCCAAATCATTAATATATAGTGTAATTCTGCTGCTTGATAATGGAGAGATTTCAAATTACCCCATATACATATGTAGGGTTAAACTGTGCAAAACATTTATTTTCTGAAAGGACAGGTTTCCAAGAGATACAACAACAAACATATATATATATCTTTAGCTTAAAAGAAAAAAAAAAACAACAGCAAGTATCTAGTAGTGGGTACAAGTCTTTCAAAATGCAATACAAATGAGTAAATGCTATCTACATAAAAAAGAAAGATGGGTCAAAACCGAATTCTTGTTCAGAATAATGCCTACAGACTGGAGGTGTTTTTTTTGTTTTATTTTGTACATATGGTGTGTTACTTGTTTCATTTTCTCTCTCTTCCTCTAATTACACCCAACAACTGTTGAGAAAGAAAAGATATGTACATAGAAAACAGACCAATTTTTATCTATAATCACAAAGTTGCACTGTTTTTACCTTCTATTTTTTTTTACTTTCTGATTTTTTAAACCTTTATGAGTCTTAACACCCAAAGGAAGTTATTTTATATATGCTTTAACACTATCATAATTCTACAGCTAAATCCATATATCTCTAAACACACTTCAAAGACTAGCCCTATAGCCTGGCAGGACACTTTACCAAAGTTACACTGAGATTCAATGTATCACTTAAAATAAGGATGAACTCAATTCAAAACACAAACCCAATACTATAATGTCTGCAGAATATCCTTTCCTCCCCATTGAGAGCTGCCAGGGAAATATTTTACCAACATTCAAATTCTCTAAAATTATGTAGAAAGTGTTAAGTCAAGATATAAACAAACTGGAAGGCTTTTTTTTTTTTGTATGTGCGTGTGTTTTTTTCTTTTAAACAACAGCTTTCTATATGCATCAACAGTTGTGAGCAGTGTCAATTCAGCACTCGACACTCTCCATGTTTCAACAGTTTCTGAAATGAGAATGCATTAAAACCTAGAACTACCACAAGAAATGCAATATTGCTTCAAGTCTATGAAAAACTAAGCCCTTCTGAAAGTACAGTAGCGTGTGTAAGCAACACAGAGTAAAGACACACACGTATGAGAATAACCTGTTCATTCAGACATGTATCTGTTGGGGTTTTCTTTATAGAGCATTGCTCCAGAGATCTTCTGGCTGATGAACAGACTGGTCTGCTCATCAGCCACTCCAGTGGAGTGTATTTTAAGTTCAATGAGCATAACACACCAAACTCAAACCTGTGACATTTGAAGGCACATCTAGAAATGCCAGTGGCAGTGAATGCATGGCTGTCTTCGTAAAACTTTACATTATCCTAAAAGAAGCACTATCTGCAGACAGTGTGAGAGCTGAAAAGAAGACTGGCAACTGAAGTGATGGCTGTACCTTATGGATGATTATTTACCCAAAAGGGCACAAAGGAACTGCAACAAGTTGAAGCCAACGTGAAGAGAAGCTACTGCAATTTTGCCACCCTGGCAGGCACAAACCCTCCCTCTGCTTCCTTTAGACCAGCACAGTCAGTCTGATATTTGGCCTCAGCTGAGCCAGTCCAACTTGGGAAGTTGACAGATCAACTTATTGTAAGAGTTAACTTCATTTTTGTTGTTTTGGGCTTATTCTGCGGATCAGTGAGTTTCACCAGCTCTCCATGGAACTGGATGAGCAACATCACTGAGGAGGAGTGAATACAGCAGTACTGATTTTGATGGACAGAGTTTGCAGTTGATCCCATTAGAAAGGCCAAGTCACAGAAACAAAGGGGACCTTCCAGAGAGAAGGTACCAAGCTAACTCTTCAGAGAAACAGAATAGGAAAGCAGTTTTGGATACAGCGCACTCAAAGACCTCCTATAGACCTGTGGGAAAAGCCTAGTTCCTAATGCAGTAGTATTTATTAGGAAACAATTTAAATTAAGTCTTAAACTACACTTCTACATTTCACAATTCATTATTCTTCCCACCTGTTCTTTGAAAACAGATATTGAAAAATGGCTGAAAGACACAATAAGGTATTTTGCTTTTATCATCCAAGTGCACTGAAATTTGAATAGAGAACAGCTTTGATTTTATCTTCTGCAGACTTCTCCAGCGACCTAGTGACAGAAGGACCCAAGCAAGAGTGTACAGTTGAACACATTCAGTCAGCGCTCTCATACATATGTACACTCATAAGACCTCTTGTGATCTCTACTTAGGTGCATCTGTCACACAATTAATTCCCAATTAAATCAAAGGAATGCCCTCGATGGGCAGTAGACTCGGTGCGATGGCTTCAGACCAAAGCCACCGCAGGTGGAGGGCTGCACGAGGCAACAGATGCACATCAGCAGAAAGCACGAGTGGTTGGGGGTTAACATGAGAGCAAGGCCAGGGCGAAAACATTACCACAGACTCTCAGGCAATGGGCACTGTCTGTTAATGTTATGAGACTACAGTGCTGCCAAACAGTAGTAAAAACCAAAGAGAAAGCAGTCTCCAGCCCAATACTCTACCTTCAAAGAGTTCCTCTCTTTTCTTCCCTGAAGCACAATCAAACGCCTAATGTGTCCTCATAAAAATGAAGTCTACAAGAAGCAAAGTCTGAAACAACAACTATTAATGAAAAATGAAATCACAGTCCAGGTACTTCAGGAAGTAGTAACTGCCTGGGGACTTATATATTTTATTTCAAAATGTTTACTTATGTCATGCCTGACCAAAAAAATAAAATCTTTGTGCTCTGCTAAATGAAAAGAAGCTGAAACAACATCACAAAAGCATACTTGCTTAAGTACAGAGTTCCGAGCTTTCAAAGTAAACCTGGCCAAGCAATGTTTTTCTCAGCACCACTTTGCATTCCCCAGTATCACAACATGCTAAAGGTTTAAGTCAACTTTCCAAGACATCTCTACAAACATGTTGACGTCTTGCCTTTGTGCCTGTCAACAAATGCAACATATTAATCGGTCATATCATAGTCACAAGCACCACACTGCAGAACACAATGGCTATTACAAGTTGTTGGCCATTGAGCACACACATGAAGATAGGACAGTTGTGGTACACAATTTGTGCAAGCAAAACAGATCGCAAGGAAAGGGGTCACCAGGTTAGCATATTCATATTCAAGACTTTTGGGAAAGGACTAGAGTAAAATGCATTTTTCCTTGACTTGTACTTAATAAATTAAGGCAAGTAGCAGTAGCCAAGCTCAAGGAAGCCCACTGGGGTTAACAGCTCTGGAATGAAGTATATAATGCTTTTATTAAAAGACACCATTTGTAAAAGTGAGATACTCATTTACAATAGAGTAGCATTACATCAAGTGAGGGACCCTTTTTGTAAAAGGTCAGTTTGCTTTTACTAAACTATATTTTCTTACCACTGCTGCCTTCTAACTAACATCTATTAACTAACGGTAACAACAGGATGAATTTTCAGAATTTCGCACTATTACTAGCAAAATGTGAACTGGGTGAGATTTGCCCAACCAGATTTTCAGAATTATGCATCATTTAAAAAGGGAAAGTTTTTATAACAAAAAGCCTCTGCAGAACAGTAATTTTAGCTCACAGTAAAGTTCTATTAGCATTAGTGAAGATGTATTCATGTACAGAATTACTTCTGAGAGAAGGTTTATTTAGATGTATACATGTGTACATATCTATATTTCCATATATATGTATATGTATGTACTTATAATATTTTTTCCTCTACAAAGGTCTCATTAAAAGACACCAATAAGCTGAAGCAAAAGCTGCATGTAATTACCATCTAATACTAAAAAACCCCCCAACTTGACAACAGATGTGTATTTGAGACCAAGAGGTAAGTACCTCACAGGGAAGTAACTGTGATTGGTCTAATTAAATGCAAGACCAACAGAGGGGTGTGGACACAACATTTTTTCAACAAGTTGTTCCTCAAACTCCATCATTAGACACACTTTGAGCACTGCCACCTTCAGTTACAGCACAAGAACAACTACATCTGCCTGTTTTCTAAAGCAAAGCCTATTCTTGCAACCAGGATTTATTTGGGGGAGTCAGGGTGGTGGCTGGACGCCGGGAAAGGAGGGAAGAAGAGTAAAGAAAAAGAAAGATTAGACTGCTGGTAAACTCAGTAGTATTTCCTTGAATTTTCTAACAAAGCACAGTCACTAGACAGTCTTCCCAAAAAGCCCTCAGAAAGAAACCTACCAGCCACTACTTGGTTTCTCTGCTAACATACAAAACATGAATTCCAATGCAATTGCTAAGAAATATGTCTAGAACAGCACTAGAGATAACTTATGAGAGAGGATTAACCCAAAAGAACAGAGAAAAGGAATGAAGACTGATGAACATTAGAAAACATATTTGAGAGAGGGTGACTGTAACCCAGTGCATATAACACATGCTGTATGATCAGATACAAGGATTTGTAGCTTGTTTCTAAAGCAAATTCTGCTATTTTGCATCCCAGATCTCAAAATGCCTAATAAAAACTTCTTTTTCAATTTAAACCCAAAAAAGCCTCCACAGATTTTTAGAGAGAAAGACTCGTGGATGTTTTTAGAAAAGGAGAACTTCTTTTTTCTGACTATAGCTTTCCATCGGTTTGCGTCTGTACCCATTTCAAACCAGAGAGCATGGATGACCACCTGTGATCAACAGGATCACAGAATCATTCATATTGGAAACATGTCTAGGAGGTCTCTAGTCCCACCTCCTGCCGGAAAGGAAGGTCAATGATAACATCAGATCAGATTATTCACAGCTTTGTCCAGTCAAGTCCTGAAAAACAGGATGTTGACCAGACCACCTTGCTCAGAAAACACGCTCAATTGTTTGGCTGCCCTTTTGGGGAAAAAGCTTTTCCTTAAAGCCAGTCTGAAAAGCCTCTCTTCTCTTCCATCATTTTTTCTCCTATCAGGCTCCTCTGGATACTTTGAGGTACCGGCTGCTTTCAGGTTCCCTCAATGTTGTTTCTTCTTGTTTCTTCTCCAGGCTGAGCCAGCTCCCTCAGCCTTTGCTCACAGAACAAGTGCTCCAGCCCCCTTGGTAGCTCCTGCTGAGCTGCCTACAGGTTGTCTGTGCCTTTCCTGATGGGGAGCTGAGGAGGACAAGACTGCATGCTGAACTTCAGATGTGATCTCCCTCCCATCAATCTGCTGGCTGAGCAACACTTAATACATCTCAGGATGCTCCTGGCCTTCCTTGTTGCCAGGGCACACAACTCTGTTCCTTATTACTTCCTTCTTCCCAGAATACTATTGGTACTAGTCATACTTAACTATGATTATTTTTGCAATTCATTGAAACACATATTTTTCTTGCTATATTTCTAAAATAAAAACAGTTATTGGCTTAATTCTAAGTGTAAGGAATCTCTGCAGAAGGGAGTGCTTTTCAGGAGGTCAGGGTTAAGAGAAAAAAGTAAAGACGTCCAAATGAAAGCATCCTTTTAATCTTAATTGGAGTTGCAATTTCAATGTTATATCACAGAAGAAGCTAAAAAAGAGGGATATGAGTGAATGACCCAACTGCACAAGTTGTACAGTTAACGAGGCACCAGGCAATGATGTGCTGCAGGAACTATAACCTGAATTTGCTACAGATGAAAAGTGTCCTGATGGCCTGAAATGAATAATAGCTCTCTGCTGAGTTTTCACTGCCAAGCCCCTGCCAACTGCTCTACAACCAGGACACCAGGGTAGCTCAGCAGTCCAATTACCAGGCAGGGAATGCCTTGAAATGACAATTTCAAAACCTGACAAGGCTGATTTCCCTCTTCTTCCTTTTGAGACAGATATATACCACTCCATTTGCTGTGTTGCAGTTTCTGAACAGTTCATAAAAGAGGCCTGGCCTGCTGTGTATAGCCACTACAATATTTTTCTGGAAAGATTAGTTTTAGTCCAATGCTGTAGCCAACATTTCTCTTTTCAGCATGGCTAGAAAATGGTAGCATGGTATAGCCTCACCTTGAATACTGTGTGCAGTTTTAGTCACCACAAGATGAGAAAGATATTAAGCTATTAGAGCATCCAGAGGAGGCCAAGGAAGATGGTGAAGGGGCTTGAGGGGAAGCCGTATGAGGAGTGCCTGAGGTCACTTTGTCTTGTTCAGCCTGGAGGAGACTGAGGGGAGACCTCACTGCCATTACAACTTCCTTGTGAGGGGAAGAGGAGGGGCAGGCACTGATCTCTTCTCTGTGGTGACCAGTGACAGGACCCGAGGGAATGGTCTAGAGTTTTTAGGGGAGATTTGGTTGGATTAGAAAAATGTTTTTTCCCTAGAGGATGGTTGGGCACTGGAACAGGCTTCCCAGGGAAGTGGTCACAGCACCAAGCCTGATAGAGTTCAAGAAGTGTTTGGACAATGCTCACTGGCACGTGGTGTGAGTCCTGGGGGTAGTCCTTTGCAGGGCCAGGAGTTCGTCTCAATGATCCTTGTGGGTCCATGCCAACTCTCCAGACTGTGATTCTGTGACTTGGGTACCCTGAAGAGGGCTAAACATATTGCACCTCTTGGTGATTTCATTTAGGGAAGCACTGGGTGCTAATCAGCCTTTCTGGATGCAAGCATTTCACACTTGACAGTGGAAAATTATTGCCTTTGATGAAGCAATAGTTGCTAAGGTTATTTTAATTAAGCAGCAGGACATAAAGTCTTGGGATATTCTAACTTCTTGGACTGCAGTATGGTTGGTCTGGATGATGATAAGATTTCGATAGGACATTTCTGAAGCACAGCATTATTTCTGAAAGTAAAGATATAGTAAATATCTAGTTACAGAACACATATTATTATTTTAATATGGAAATTATGCCAGTTCCTTAGAAGAGAAAAGGGATCAAGTATCAGAAATATGTTAATAGTATACAGTTTTAAAATAAATGAGATATTTTGACTTACAAAAGACTTAGAGAAACAGTTCTCTGAAGGTCATCTGAGGTGAAGTTTTGTTGGCCATTTTGACAGACTAATAATTTTCAGGATACTGAACAGACTCCTAACAAAGTTTTATTTTGCAAAAGTGATCCTTGGATTCTAGCAATAAAGACAGTTGTTTTTGCCTTGATTTTTGCTCAAGTAAACTTGAGATTTCTGTGACAGAAGGATGCAAATATCATAGGTCCAAATGGAAGAAATTGCATTGAAATTAGATAGGGTCCAGTTATCTCATGACAAAGGCAACAATATAACACAAATACAATTTATTAAACAACTCACATGAAGTAACAGACCACATGCTCTGTTTATATACAACATACTAGAAGTTACAGGATTTAGAATATTGAAGTTATTATCCAAAATTTATTCTCGCCTCCATTTCTATCAGCTTTACAGCTTATCCAAAAAATCTTTGTTCTTTATAACTCAGCCAGTAATGACAAACATCCCCTACTGGACTTCCTACCAACATTTGGCTCAATGACCTTCCCTCATTTATAGCAAAGCACTGCATGTTTAGTTTAGCAAATTTACAATATCAGTTTTGACAACGATGGATATTTGAAATTACTTAGAAGCACATAAAATTCTAATACATGCAAAGCCTATTAATCAAATATAGAGCCTAAAAAAATCAATTTGGAATTTGTAATAAAATCAGCATTCTACTTTGTGCATACAACAGAGTGCTGAATATTATTTTCAGACACTTGGGATTGTAAATATATGCCTTTTGAGAATGCATGTAATGTTTCAGGAAGCTCAGATCCAGACTATTCTAATTATTACCAAAGGCTCAGAAAAACAGAAATGGGGGTTATTTTGTACACTATGAACACTACTTAAGGCAGAGAAAGTCAAGTGAACTAGATATTTCCTTCTGTATTCTTTCTATTTAATTAGTTATAGGATATGGAAGTCTTCATAGACTTTAGAGATGATTACATCAGGACTAAAGAAGAAGAGGCTAAAATCCCCATCCTGAGTCAAACAGTAGCCCAGAAATCCAAAGGACACAAACTCTGGGTGTCACTTCATCCCCCAGAGGAAATCAGAGACAGCTTCTTACATGAAGAAAGAGCAGGAGGATCCATGATGAACAGAGGCAAGAATTGAAGGAAAAAATATTTCGCTTGGTAAAGCTGAATAACTGATGCACCATGCAGTGAGGCAAATTTGACGCTTTCAAGTAGGCACAGCTGATCTTCATCCACACAAATAACGCAGTAGCCCTGTGCACCAGGCACAACGTGCCACAGCTGCCCACCCTGACTTTCCACACTCCACAGGTCTCACCTCCCAGGTGCTACCAGCAAAAGCAAGCGCTTAAAAAAGCCAGACCCTTTTCAGGCAAGTTATGGAACAATACGTCCACAGCTCTTTATCTTTGGGGCATGATGGTGACCAGCTAAGGCATACCTGAGACCTCTGCCAGCTCCAGTAAAGTAAATTCAGCTTCTCAGGATCTATAGATCCTATGTATTTCTCTAAAGTCCAGAAGTAAAACAGGAATGGAAGCAATGCTAAAACCTAAGCGAAGTAACACAACATTCTTCAAAGCTACTTCATATCAATGAAAGGGAAAAAAAAAAAGGGTTACATGCTTTTTCCTACTATTTTTTCTACAGTTACTCTAAAAATATATATCAAATAGATTATCTATCTGCCAAACATGAAGCAAAGAGCAGCTACTAGTCAAAATGTTTCTTTTGGGCTATGTATGAGCTCCACCTCTAAAACCGTGCTGCATACACTTCTACTCTCCAAACTGTAGATTCCAGCATACAATGCAATACTTTGATCTGACAAGACATACTTTGATATCAGACAGAAAAATGAGATTAAATTTAAAACTCTAGGTATTCCAGTCCAGTGAACAGAAGTCATTCAATAAACCTGCTGACAGATCTTCTGTGCACTTAAACAGTTTAACTATTGTAACAGAAAAGGAGATCAGACGTATTCAGGAAGACAAAGAGAGCAGTCAATTTTCCTTTTTAAAGAAGAGAAGCATTGACAAACACCTTTTAATCTAGGCAAGTGCAAGTACATTAAATATAGACATTAAAATTTAGAGGTGAAGCTACGCTAAGGTCAGTGATTTTTAAAAAAGTCTTCCAGTCAACCTCTTAACACTCTAAGAGTATTACAGTATAAATGAAAAAAGATTACCATATTATATTTCTCTGTCTCTATGCATTCCATTTAGTAGGGCTAGGTTCAGATTGGTAGATTTATATATCAAAAAAGATTCTGCATTTCAAGCCAAAAATGGGCTACAAAAACCCCGAGATGATACTTAATAGCTAATTAAAAGTTACAGAATAACAGTCACTCACGTGAGTGATGGTAGCACTTTCTGTCCTCTGTCTGCAAGCAAGGAAATAGAAAACATACAGTAAACACCAGCTCCCTTTCCTCCCATAAGCACATCGCTGCTGGCTGCAGGAATTTCTTCCCAGATAACATTTACTCTAAATGTGGAATTAACATCTGGCTTAAAACTCAGTAACTCACACAAGTACTGGCTAAGGTTACTGCAGGAGATATTAGGAGAGGGAAAGAGGTATTAGGAGTGACCAACTTATCATAAGGTTTTCAGCATAGCATTTTATGACCAGGGCAGACTACCTTCCCTTTCACATGAGACACGATCTTCCCCTCCCCAGAGTAGCAGAAAAACTTTCCAATCTAGGAACAAATTACCAATACAAGTTGCCGAAGCAAAAGGTCCTCAGCTAATGGCAGCAATAACTTGCACTGATAGAGAATTTCTCCTTCAAGGCTTTCAACAAATTGCTGGGAAACAAAAGCCCAGAACCAAGCCTCAAAGTCCATGCAGGTTAGTAAGCATTGCCACTAGTTCACAGAACAAGGAGTTTTGTACAGATATATGTACAGTACACTTTTTTGTCCAACCCTGTATTGCTGTAACTTATAGGACTATATTCATCCCATATTACCTTTGCTTTTGGAAGTGACTGTGAGAGTGCCACCAGCAGTTTGATAAATATTCATATTTCCATGCAAAATCTGCGAGTAATGGGCAGCAAATTTGGGTATAAATTATGAACTGAAAATAACAAATTAAATTTAGTAAAAAATGTGCTCAATAGCTCTGGAAATCAAGAAACCTATTTAGCGTTCTACATGACATGCATTGCTTATTATTGTTGTGTAAACAAAACACTTGAACATTTATTTTCATACTGTAAATTAGTCAAATCAGGGAAAAAACCGTGAGTGAGACATCTAATTTATTTTGGCCAGTGATAAAACTACTTAGATCAATCAATCAATCAATGTTCCTCCCTTCAAAAGTAGCTTACATACGAAGACCATTAATTTGAAAACCTATTTGCCAGCTTATTGTACTAGAAAAATGCTATGATATTTTAGATGAGTCAAATTTTCTGAAACTTAGCAGCAGGTCAGTTTCATGGCAACACAATACAGTTCAATTTGACATTGTCAGTATAATTCCAGCTATAAGCTTCAAGGACTGTCTAATGCATTTTATTTGAGCTGTATTGACTTTAAAACATTTTCCTGAGAAGGAGGCAGTCTGACGTTATAACTAAAAACACTGAATATATTTTATGAAAGGATGAATGAATTATTGTTCCACAAAGAATTCTATTAGTGGTTCAATCAAAAACTTTATGAAATGTGATGCTTTGTATCTGGCCCTTCACACTTTTAGTTCCCCCTTTTTTAACTGTGACTAACAACGCAAATAAATGACTGCTCTGAACCACACCCCCAACACCCACCCCGGCTACATTTGGCTCTTTCCTTGCTATTCTAACACAGTCTGCAGAAATTTAACATTCACACAATGTGTAACCCTCACATGATAAACCAATTTTCTCCAACACCAAGGCTCTGTGGAAAATTGCACACACATTTCTCCCTCCTGCTTAGGCAAACAATAAATGGATGTTTGCCTCTGTGTGAGACTGCAGCTGAGTATTGTCATAATCTGTATGTTTGTTGGGAAAACATATAATGACTGTAAATACACACTAGCCAAGCAACAATACCATGTGTATCTTGCAAGCAAATCCTAGTTAGCAGAAATCACACCCTGTGCAAGACAGAGATGGAGACAACTCTGTAAGACTGAACTCTCAGGATACAATGACTTGTTTTCATAGGCACCTAAAGTCACAGAAGTTTAATTATAAAAGCTTCAATACCATAAAGGATTAGTGATTACTAACAACATACTAGAATGAATTATAATCTCAGGGAAATATTTTAACCTTTTTTTTCAGACACACACTTTCTCTGGCAGTAAAAATAAGACAATACTACTTTTAAACAAGCTAATGATTTAGAAACAAGCTAACGATTTCATGGCTCCAGACCAGGATATGCCGGACAAGCAGACTCAGAAGGAGTGTCAAGATCTGTTGATGGACATTATTTTCTAATAAGACTGACACACCTATCATGCACTCTCTAGTCTCCACAGTGGATTCACAACTTGCATTAAACAGGGATTTTGCAAAAGGGTTACTAGGATTGAGCAGAAGTGAATTCCAGACTTCTTGATACCAATACATTCATACACGCATACATGCACATAATATTTACTCTGCGCATAGGCTTCTTTAGAAACTATAATGAGATTTAACCAATTGCTATTTATTTTAAAAAATTTTAAAAACCCCAAAAAACGTATCTAAGCAACAGCTTTTCCCAAGACTGTGTAACAAACATGATGCTGAAGAAAGTGTAGTCCTAAGTCCTGAGTCTCTGAATACCATTCTCAGCACAGCACCTACAAATTTTCCTGAAGAATATCTTCAGGATTTTATTTCAGACACATTCTGTTCAGGAAGAAAGTATCTGAACTCAACTGAATTCTTTTATCATATTAAATGTTCAGTTGCATTGTACCCTGAGAAGAATGTTAGAACTTTATATGGAGAGCAGGAAAAAGGAATAGAATAGACTGGACTAGAATAGACTAGAATAGAACATAGAAAAATTTGTAAGGGAAAAAGGCCATAGTCGATAATGCCACCCTAGCAAGAATACTGTCTGGATGATTTGTGGCATCTTCATTCTTGAGAAAAAACTGTATCAATAAGAATCCCCAAGAATATTTCTCACTAAGGACACTGTTGTACTGAGTTCTGCGCAAAACAGTCTTGAAACAGCTGGCTCAAGTATTCATAAACTCAAAGAAGCAACCAAGAAAGTCTCCTTTGATCCCCACTTTTTTTTTGAAAAGCAGAAAACTATGTATAATCTAGGGCTGTACTTTGTTGGTCAGTGAACCCAAAAACACATGGGAAGAGCTTTACTGGACTCAGAGAGCATCCTTGCTATCCATTACTGCAGCAAGTGATTCTAAACATTGCCTCGTTCACTGCAGTTTCCTTTTTTCTTTTTAAAATTACTTTGATCTTTTTTTAATCCAGAATGCTGATCTTCTAAAGAACACTTGAAATTATAATAGCCTGTGTCTACTGTATCTTAAATCATCTGGATGTTAGGAGGTCAGCATCTTTTCATCATGGGCAGCATAGAGATGAAGACAGAGGAACTAAGTGTTAAAGCTACATCCAAGAGCAAGGAAAGGAGGAGGTTAGCTGGGACAGCATTTTAATACAACAGCTACATTTCAAAGTGCTTTTCATTTACCAGAAATCATAAGCATATGTGTATGGGGATGAGCCACTGCCAGAGGCAATATTTTTTCTATTACTCTCTTTAGTTCTCAAACAAACGCTACTGGTAATTAAATCTTATGTAAAAAGAAATATGTCCCTGTTCTTCTGTGCTATACAAGGAATAACAAACAGCCATAGCAGATTTATTCATTTTGGGTGCCTTTACTAAAATAAAATAACTAAAACACTAGATCAGTCTTTTGAGGAAGCCCCCATCCATTTGTCTTCCAAATATTAAATTTCAATTTTTTCCAGAACTCTGTATGCACCCCAAACTCTCCCTCCAAGTTACTACCATTCAAAATTCTCCTCTGCACAAAAAAAAAAAAAAAAAAAAAAAAAAAAAGGAAACCAAGAAAATTACATCAGACCTGATGCGCAGATATCATTGTTTAGGAAGAATATAACTTTACAAGGGTAAAGTGAATGTATTTGGAAAATGACAATCACTGCTGAACCTTTAAGACAAAGATAACAACTCCTAAAGAACAAGATCAACAGAATTTTGATGCAATGATTTTCAGTTGGGTAATGTCACCATTAAGAAATCAAAGTATTTGATAAAACTGTTTCCATTCATTTTCAAATTTCAGAGAAATGTGTTCTGAAAGTAACTAATGGCTATGTTTTGACATTTTTGAAATAGAGTGCTTTGGTTGTCTTCCCAAAATATTTTATATATATATATATACAATACTGAAGTCAAATGGAAATCCTTCAATATGCCACACCCCAATCCAAACCCACGTTCTTATACCTCTAGATTTTGCCAAAAACTGCATATATTTCCATTAAAATACTCTTATAATCTTAAAATGCTATAAAAATACTGACATCTCTATTCAAGCGTACATGATTCTGACAGAATAAGGAAATATATATATAAAAAGAGCTCAAAATAATATAATGGCAAAATGGTATGTGGTCACTAAAATAATAGCCAAAATTTAACTCCCCTCAAAATGAGGTATTAGTAAGGCCAACCACAACTCTGTGTGACTGCTTCACAAAATGATCTGAAAAGGTGCAGTGCCTGTTTGCCTGGGACTCTGGGTCATGCAGCTCCAGGCCAAAGTAAGTGTCTGCACCAGTGTATGATCGAAACCACCCTGGACTCTGGAATATCACAGCTGTTTGCAGCCCTGACTTTTTTATACTTTATACTGGTAAATGGGAAATTAACTCAAAAAATCCTAAAGTTTATTATCACTCAGAATACACTCAGCAATTACATACAGAGAAGAAAAAATAAATTATCTGCCTTTTTTACACAGCTGAGGAAAAACAGATACTGTAAACTGCAATTCTGTCACTGTACACCTACAAAGAAGTAAGACATCTCTGCTGGACAGAACCGACAATTTTATTTTTTTCCTGCATTTCTTATCTCAGCTACAAACAACCATTTCAGTCAGAAAATTATGCCTCTCTTTTCTCATTACTGTCTCGAACCTTTTTTTTTGTTTAATTGCGATTTAGACTTTTTTTCCTCCCTTACACACAGAAACATAAACAATCTGCTGGCAGACCTTGTCAATCACAAACTTCATTAAGATATCCCGTGAGAAGACGGCTTATTCAGCTTGGATAATCGTCACAAGTAAATTTTTAACACAGCTGTTAGAATACCTAAGTGATGAACGTGCAAAAAGAAACACTGACAGGATTCTACACACCAGGGACTAAAAGCCAAGTAAGATTTTTCCATTGAAGTGACCAAATAAGGTATGCCGGGAGTAAAAGAAAGAAACTAATTTCTATAAAAGAGTGGCTTTTAAAAAAAAAAATTACTTGGTATGAGTTATATTCTCATAAGAGCTGTGAGCAGAATCTTAACAGCTTTATTTGAAGTCCTCAGTCCCTTTGAAGAATAGGTCATCATGTAAGTACAGGTCAATTCAACCTATACTTGTACAAAAATCCAGGTGCTCTCAGGAAAGGAACTGGGTTCAGAGAACTTTCTGTTCTGGAACTGGGTATCCAGAGAAGTCTCACTATTAAGACGAGGCAAAGGGCAGAGACAAGGCAGTAAGTAACTCGGCCTTTCCCTTATTATCTGTGACTATGTTTACTTCTGCAAACAACAAAGCATGGAGATTCCCCTTAGCCTTTCTTTTGTCGCTGATATATCTATAGAAACACTTTTTATTTTCTTTTATGGCAGTAGCCAGATAAAATTCCAGCTGGGGTTTGGCTCTTGTCATTTTCTCTCTGCATGACTTCATGACATCCATGAAGACTTCTCTGGTGTAGTCTGCCCCTTCCTCTACAGGTCAAGAACTCTGTAAACTCTTTTTTGCTTTTTTCTTCTTCTTCTTTTTTTTTTCCTCCTGAGTTCCCTCCAAAGCTCTCTGTTCAGCCAGGCTGGTTTTCTTCCCTGCTGACTCATCTTCCAGCACGTGGGGACAGCCTGCTCCTGTGCCTTGAAGAATGTCCAGCCTTCCTGGACACCACTGTCCTCCAGGACTATCTCCCAAGTGACTCCCTCAAGAGGTCTCCTGAACAGGCCCAAATCTGCCCTTGGAAGTCCAAGGTGGCAGTTCTGCTCATCCCTCTCCTTACTGCTGTGAGAATTGATAACTCTGCCATTTCAGGATTGCTGTACCCAAGGTATCCTCCAATCTTTCATCACACAACAGTCCCTTTGTCTCAGCAAACAACAGGTCCAGTGTGGTGCCTTCCCTATTTGGTTCCCTCACCAGCTGCATTAGGAATTTATCTTCTACACATTCCAGGAACCTCCTAGACTCCTTCCTCTCTGTGGTATTATATTCCCAGCAGACATTTGGTAAATTGAAGTCCCCACAAGAAAAAAGGGGCAGCAATCTTGAGACTGTTTTATGATTCTATGTTCCATGACCCCCTAAAGTCAGATCAACAACTGAGACAGTCAAAGTAAGAAAAGCAACTGGCACTGAAAAAGCCAGTGCAAATTATTTTGCTCAGTTTTGTTCCTATGTTAGTAGTCATTTGCAAAAATCAGATTTACTAGTTTTAAAATCTTGAAGGAAATTTCTCAGATGAAATTGCATGCATTCAATTAACTTGTTTCCAATGCAAAACCTGTTTTGACAAATTTTCTTCCCTGATTCTTCTATATTCTGGTAGCCTTATTAGTCAAATAGTATTGCACATTCTAAAAGAAAAATTAAATTCCATTAAAATGCAATTTAGAGAGACAAGAAAAAAAAGTATCTGAAAATAAAAATACAACTTCCACTAGTTAAAGGAGAACATAATGGATAACTGAAATAAATTAGCAATAAATCAAGAAAGACCTTAAAAAAATTAAAAAAATTATTTGCAGAAAAAATCCACCAGAGAGGCTCAAAGCTTCTGACATTGCTCATAACTACAAGAAATTAAAGAAATAGAAAGCAGATGAGCTGGAAGCATGTCATATGACGTTACCCGGAACTTACTACCCATTGTTAGTATCTTTACAGGGCCAGGAAGGCTAGGGATCTGAAAATCATAGTAAGTTGGTTAGCTAGACTCTATGGAGCTCTTCCAGGTCAATGTCATACTTGAAAGAGGCCTGCATGCAACAAGGTGAGGTCAGCCATGGTGCTCTTTGGCTAAACCTATTATGAAAACTGTCAAAAATGGAGATGACAAATTTCCACAGGGGAGACCTGCTCCCATCCTGCACTGTCTTGGAGAGAATTCCCTTCCACTAGATTCCCATGTGTTAAGACCACTGAACTTCAGTCACATTAAACAAGAAAGAAATTTTTAAGTTTTGATTATCTTCATTTGCAAGCAGATGTATTTTAATGGCCTTCACAAGTTTATTAATTCTTTTGTTTTCTGTACTCAAACCACTAACAACATGCTGTTACTTAAACCACTAATGATATTTAGAAATATCCCTTAAATCCATTTAGTAGAGACTATAATCCAACATATTATAAACCATCAGAGATTCTACTTTTTGTCAACCAAGCAGAAGCAAATAGTACACTTGTTAAAAGCCACCTTTTTGACTCAAAACCTAACATCTTGCCTCTCTGCATATTGATTTTCCTCCAGAACAAATCATTCTCCCATGCTCAGACTGTCTGCTTGGGTAATAGGGCAGAAGGGTAGACATAAAATTACTTACAGTCTACTAAATTCCCTCTCCCTGCTGTTAAAACCTGGTCTACACTTCTGGGTGTCCAAACACTCTGTGACATTTACTTCAGGACACTGGAGATGCTCCTGTGTTATTCTGAAGGCTGCCAGTGGGGACCTCAGTTACTTCAAGACATGAACGATATTCTTCCCAGTTACCACACAAGTTCTATTGGGTGGCAGAAAAAAATCTGGGGGTACGAGACGACATACAGAATAAATTTACTCAGAGAGACATAAAACAAAAAAGTTGAATTTTTCATCACAATCTATATGTACACGAGTCCTGGTTTTGTCAGGAAAGTCAAATAAAAAAGTTAATTTTCTTCCTAGTAGCTGGTACAGTGCTACGTTTTGGATTTAGGATGAGAGTGATGTTGGTAACATGCTGATCTCTCAGCTCTTGGCAAGCAGGGTTTACACTAAGTCAAGAAGTTTTTAGCTTCTCACACCAACCCACCAGCAAGTAGGCTGGGGGGCACAGGAAGCTAGCAGGAAGTACAGCCGGGATGATCCAAACTGGCCAAAGGGATATTCCACAGCATGTGGTGTCATGCTCAGTATATACACCAGGGAGAAAGGCAGCTGGAGGCTGCTGCTCAGGAACTGGCTGGGCATCAGTTGGCAGCAACTGTACTGTGCATCACTAGCTTTGTACATTCCGATTATTATTATTTATTATTATCCATTCCTTTTCTGTTCTATTAAAAAGTCTTCATCTCAACCCACAAATTTTACCTTCCCCCCCCCCCCCCATTCCTACTGGGGAGGGGGGAGGAAGCGAGCATTTGTGTGGTATTTAGCTGCCTGCTAAATTAAACCAGAGTAACCAAACCAGGAGAAAGCACAGTAAGCAAATAAAGAGACAATAACTAGCTGATCATACTACAGACATACTCTTAGAAATATGCAATTTGCAGCAATAAAGTATTCTGATACTCTCTAGCTGAAGTCATGAATCAATAATATTAAGCCGTAATACCTTCTACTTTGCTGTAAGTTTGTTCTTTACACAAAGTCCTTGGGTAAACTGCCGAGCACTGCCGTATCACATTACAGCTGCCCTGAGGACACGGCAGGGCTGCTTATCTTGGCACGCAGGAAGCCAAAGGGGTGTCCCTTTTACCTATGGGTGCGGTGTAAACACCGAGGAGAGCTGTTGTTGTGGTCATAGCAGACCTCTAAATCTAACAGCGGCTGATCATTTCTTGCTGGAAACTGCTCTGGCTTTTCGTGCTCACAAATGTGTATACACCACAAGGTTTAAGACCGTTCATGATTTTTTATACAATCTAAGGACGGAGATCTCTCCTTTAAGGAAAGGCGGAACTTGCACTGTGATATGGTGTCATAAAAACAGATCTGCGTGGTAAACACACCAAATAATTTCTATCCTTTAAAATTTCCTATGGACTTCGCTTCCTCACTGCTCAACCCAAAGTACAAACCCACTGATTGCTGAAAACACACTGTGGCCCAGACACGAGCTTCATTCAGCTGCTCACCTCTGTGAATCTCAAGCCACCTCCATTATCCTTTGTTAGCCAGAACAAGGGTAACCAGGGACACTCAGGGCAGCAAAGAGCAGGAGAAAGCCTTGATAGCAACAGAACATGATGCAAACACACACTGCTGTGTGGAGTCAGCAATCAAGGTTTATTAGTACCAGCTCATTTTCAGCCCCACAGTCCTTCTTCTTAGGGTACTCCCTCGCGCCTGAGGCTTGTGCCTTGCAGAGCACAGAGCTCACCACAGTAATGCAAGTTTAAAGGCTTCTGTTCCCAGTGTTTGCCTGAGAGATGATTCACAGCACAGGTAGCTCACATGTCTCTTCCCGTGGTCCAACTGCGTGGTCAAGTATATGAACTACCATTTGGCAATGCAATTTTGCCAGAGTGCATGAGCAGCACCCCCTGTGAACACAGCAGATAGCTAAAGGACACCAGGCCTACACCTTATTTTTCTGCCAAAAAAACAGTGTGTGCCTTTCACTGACAGCCTGGTATGCTGTGTGGTGGGAAGAGTGAACCCTGATCCCTCATTGCATCCTGAGCGTGGACACAGCACATGGTGCCAGGCTTTGGCTGCAGACTGACCCCAGCTCTCCTCTGCCAGGAAATGGGCAGCACACAGACCAGGCATGAGCTATACCAGGTTCACAAAATTACAAAATCACAAAATCATTAGGGTTAGAATGGATCTCTGGAGATCTTCTAGTCCAATCCCCGACAAGGCACGATCACCTTGAGCAGGTGACACAGGAACACATCCACATGGGTTTTCAATGCCTCCAGAGAGGGAGACTCCACAACCACATGGGCAGCCTGTTCCAGTGCTCTGCCATCCTCATTGTAAAGAAGTTCTTTGTCATGTTGAAGTGAAACTTTTTATGTTTTAGCTTTTGGCCTTTGCTCCTCATCCTGTTGCTGGGTGCCACTGAAAAGAGTCGGGCACCATCCTGTTGACACCCACCCCTGAGATATTTATATGCGTTAATGAACTCCCCTCTCAGTCCTCCCTTCTCCAGACTAAACAGGACCAGCTCCCGCAGTCTCTCCTCAAAAGAGAGATGCTCCAGACCCTTCCTCATCTTTGCGGCACTCCACTGGAACCCCTCCGGCAGCTCCTTGTTCTTCTTGTACCGAGGAGCTCAGACCCAGCATAAATACTTCAGACTTCAGCTTGGGACAATCTCTGTCCTGTCCCTTCTTCCTAACAGCCCACATATGCCCTAGTGCTTTTGCGCCAGTCCGCGGCCTGGCAGAGGGTCCGGAGGCTGCCCATTCCCTGCGCTCCGAGCCGGGCCCGGCGCCGGTCCCGCTGTCGCTCCAGGGCACGGCTCGGCTGCTCCCGAGGCCGCAGCTCGCCCGTGCCCGTGCCCCAGGCAGCGCCGGGACCCCGCGCCCGCCGCCCCCCGGAGCCCCTCCCCGCACCTGTAGTTGTAGCCGCTGAAGCGCTGGCTCTCCCGCAGCAGGGCGCGGTACAGCCGCAGCACCTGGGCACGGCTGGACGCTGCCATGTTGCCGACACCGAGCGGCTCCTCCCGCGGCGAGGCCCCTTTTCCCCGCCCTCCCGCCGCCCGCGCCGGGCGCAGCCGCGGCGGAGCGGAGCCGCAGGGCCGGCGGTGAGTGGCGGCGCGGAGCGGCAGCGGCCGCGGCTCGGCCCGGGCCCAGAGCAAGGCGCGGGCGGGGCGGGGAAGAGCGGGTCCCCGGCCGGGGCAGCCCCGGGGGCCGGGGGCTCGGGGGACTCGCGAGTCGGTTCCCGGTCCCGCTGGGTCGGGCCTGCACGGCAGCTCCGGCGAGATTCCAAGGCGCGACTGCCCCGGGAGTGCCTGTGGCCCTCGGCCGTGCGGCTGTGAAGGGCCCGAGGGCGGGGAGGGAAGGCCCGAGCGACAGCGAAAGCGAAAGCAGCGCTCAGCTGCTCTGCTGGGCGAGGTGTGCGCGCCCCGTGCTTGGTGTGCCACGGGGAGGAGGTGGATGCTGGCGGGGGGAGATGGATATTGGGCCTGGAAAGGAGCAACAAGTGATGCGTGCAAGGGTTTGCCTCGGAAACGCTATATGCATTTGCAGTCAGAGTTCATGCACTGGAGAGGATCCAAGAGAGGCCACGAAGATAATTTGGAGTCTGGAGCATCTGTCTCCAGGAGGAGAGACTGCGGGTGCTGGGCCTGTTTGGTCTGGAGAACAGCCTGAGAGGAGATCTCATTGATGCATATATCAAAGGTGGATTACAAGAGGGTGATGCTAGGTTCTTCAGTGATGCCCAGCAAAAGGATGAGGAGCAGTGGCCATAAAGTGGAACCCAAAAGTTTGACCTCAGTGTGGGGAACAACTTTATATTAACCATAGCAGAAGAGTGGAACATGCTGTGCAGGGAGCTTGTGGAGTCTCCCTCTCTGGAGACATTGAAAACCCACCTGGATGCATTCCTGTGTTACCTGCTCAAGGTGACCCTGCCTTGTCAGGGGTGTTGTACTAGATGATCTTCAGAGCTCCCTTCCAACCCTGACATTCTGTGATTCTCTGAAACCGCTGTAGGCAATTACAGTCATTGTACATCTGTGTGTACCAGGGCCCATTGTGTTATCGTGATGTTTGAGTTGTTCCTCTCTCAATATCTGTTTTTAAAATTAATTCTGTTATTTAAACCACACATCAAGCATCCTCCTTTGCTGAAAGTTTTGCCACTGCAGAATAAACTTTATAATTTACAGGTGTTATGCCGTAGCTGTATTTAATAATGATTTTTGAATTTTACCAGCAAAACAATTTATTTGGAGTCATAGAATCATCAAGGTTGGAAGAGACCTTGCAGTCCCCAGTCCAACTGTCACCCCAGCACTGCTACTGTAACCCCTAAACCACCTCACCCAGCGGCACATCCAGGAGTCTCTTGCACACCTCCAGGGATGGTAACTGCATCATCTCCCTGGGTGACCTATTCCGGTGCTTGACCATTCCAGTGCTTGACCACCCTAACAATGTATTTTTCCCCCTAATATCTAATCTGATTCTCCCCTGTCTCAGTTTAAGGCTGTTTCCTCTGGTCCTCTCACTGCTGTATGGCAGAAGAAATCAGTCCTCAGTTCACTAGAATCTCCTTTCAGGTATCATGACAGGGTTCCTACTTCCTTTACAGTTTGTTATTTATATAGTAGATTCTGAAAACAACTACTGTGTAGATATTCTACGTGTCTCTGGCAAAAGTGCTTCAACTGCTGCTTTTAATTTAACTGATGTTTTATAGCATATGCATTTGAGTATTATTGTCAGTTGTACATCTGATGGAATTTACAGTTTGTTGAAAAGAACTAAAATAGTTCTGTGCTTTTGGATGTAATTAGTTTAGATGCATGACTTTATTTCAAATTTACCTTTATGGGTATGCTGTGTTTTAGCAGCCCTTTTAGGCTTCAGGAAATGGAAATTTTCTGTATGTAGAAAATTTCTTGGATATTCTCTTCATCAAAGTCCAAGCTAGAAACATTACAGGAAATGTAGAAAAACATATGCAGCTGCAGTACTGGGATAAGCATCATGCTTCTGAGGCCTTCCTTTGTAAGTTACAAACCAGTGTGTTTTGGGTTAGGTCTTGGCATTCAGGACACCCACGTGGAGAAATACAAAGTAAGCATGCCCTTCATTTGCCGGTGGGAGCGGCCAAATTCTCCTTGTAGCCTGAGCCGTGCTGTTGATGCAGATTGGCATGCCAGAAGCAGAGCCCATCTGGGGTGCTGGTGCTGCCCACCTTTGCAGCTCTTGGTGGCTGGGCTGCTTAATGCACGTTATGGCAGAACTCTGGCTGTGTGTCTACAGACTTACCATCTTCCCTGAAAGCAGCAGTGGCCACCCTGCCCTTTGTTATGAGGGTGGGCTTCAGACAGCTTAAAAAGATACGGTTCTGTCACGTGCAGAGCCAAACTTAGGTTTGAGAGTTTAGCAAAGTTATGTGATATTCTGTGGATGTCTGGCAATTGTTCCATCTAATTTTACAACAGCCCTGAGGTATTATTGGAAATAAAGTTTTTGTGGTACAATCCTCAGCTCTAAAATATGAGGGAGTAATTGGGATGGAAGCGTTCAGCAAATTTTGTTTACGAGAATAGTATTAATTTAATATTTGAAAAGTAATTATAAATTATTCTTAGATAGCCTCCTGTTCCTGAAACTCTGACAGTTTTTGGGAGTTCTGTTTTTTAAAACTTTTTTTAGCTAACCATGTTTTTCTCTTGAAAATGCATAGAGACCTCCTATGTTTAGAATAAGCAGTAAGCACATACAATGCATGAACAAATGCAAAGTAAATCTCTCAAAGAGAAAAGTCTTTCTTCTTATCTCTCTATTCTAGCTTCACCTTTAATACACTCAAGGAGGGAAGATCAAATTTTGGCAGAAACTAGTCACCTTTGTGCAGTTGGGTTGGCAATGTTAGCTGGAAAAATTAATTATTTTCTTATGCATTTGCTCCTGTGTTTTGTTGGAAGTGATGGGTTGTGGTCCAAGAAGCTGTGTCATTCTGCAGGAAGTGGACATTGCTCTGACTTGAATACATGTGTTTCTGCTGGCCTTTGTTTATGTGCACCAGTGCAAGCCTGCTGGGAATTCAATGGACAGACACAGCCCAAATGACCACTGTGTGTCCTGTGACACCGGAGCCTGTGTATGGGGAAGCTGCAATAAGCACTTCATTAACTGCCTCCTCATTCCTGAGGGGGAAACAACACCTGAATTTAGGGTTGGTGGGTGTTCATTTGTACGGAAGTCTTTGCTTTCAGCCTTTGGTCTGGGAATGAAGGTGACATGTGCCTTGCCTTTCTGCGTCTCTGAGCATAAATAAGCACTTTGAGGGGATATAATAGTATCAGTATCTGGAATATTTAAGTGTGTAGTTGCTAAAGGAGGGGAGGGAGGGGAAGGAATTCAGATGAAGTACTTGCAGGGGCTGTGGACTGGAGTGGAAAGAAAGAGCTTTTCTATTCTCTGGGACATATTTGATATCTTGTTGCCTGTTGCTGAATTGTTCCTTGTGGTGCGCTATTTCAGCTTTATGACACAGCACTGAACACTTTCAGAGAGCATGTGCTTTCCTGATATGCTGCTGTTGGTTTGCATTATTTTTCTTTGGGAGTCAGAATGATAATTGATTTTTGTGATATTATAATCTCTTTTAATAATTGCTTTTCAGTTTGTGAAAACATGCTAATTCTTCCATGCTGCTGTGGTGTGGTGTCTGTTTTCTTTCCTTGTCTTAGTTCTTGGTTGGAGGGTTGTGCACAGGGAGATCCTACACAGTGTAGGGTAGGACCTTTAAAAGAAGAATAATAAATCACAAGAATTTTGAGTTTTCAGTGACTAATGTAACAGTCTGTAATTTAACTGTTCTGTATGGTGAATTAAGATTGCCACAGTATCAACAGGAGGCCTTGAGTGACTCTGCTATTTACCAAATTGTATTTAACTGGTTGCCCTGTAGAAAAGAACATTTTTATTTAGGAGGAGAAACTTCGATATTTCAGAATCAGCTATACTCCTGAATTCTTTGTGCATTGAAAAAAATTCTACCTGGAAGTCTGAAGGGAAGAAAAAAATGGTGACAAAACTCTTCTTTCCGTTGGCTTTTTGTGAGTTACCCCATCTCTTTCCAAACTGAATTGCAGAATGTTGTGTATTGTTTAAAGCAAGATTGTAAGAACAGTAATAATAGGAACACCAAAATGCAACCAGTAGTGCATTTCCTGTTGTAATACTTGGTCTTTTAAGGGAATACCTGTTTTACCACTGCTTCTAAACCTTTCCTGGGTTCATTATCTCTTGTGCTACAGGCATCAGACTAAAAGAAATACTGAATTTTGTTTTCCTTCTTGGCAACAGTTTTAACTTTCTAATTTCCTGTGGCTTAAGTCCTCCAGAGGACTTCATGGGCATTGTGTTACCTGACAGCTGAGGAGCTGGACAGTTCAGCAATCGCAGGATAACTTCTGGATCAAAGAAAGGCAGTCTTATACACCGTATTGATTTTGAAAGATGTTCTTAGTGGAGATATGTTGGTAAAGTCCTTTGAAATGCTTGAAATAAAAATACTACAAAAGTCCAGAATTAAAAGGATAATTTTGTGTTATAGGCAAAAGAATAATAGGGAATTAAAATTACCAGTAATGCTTAAATAGTTCAGCATGTAATAGTTGCATCAAACACAAATTACACTTCTAAACACTTCTAACCTTAATGCTGATGAAGACAAGAACCCAACAAAAAATTAACTTATTTTTGCTGTGTGGTTTTTTGTTATACTGAAGTCTTGCTCAGAAATCTAATCATGAGAAGCATGAAGGATTAATGAAGCGTTCTCATCCATGACCCTATCAATTCCAAAATGCTTTCTTTGCTGTGCTTTCCAGTGTTTATCAAATTTAGCCTCAAATAACTTCCTTTTCTGTGGGAAAACACATTCTATTTTATATTGTATTGCTGTTAAGAAATGTTTTCTGATGCTCATCCTGTGCCACCCTCTTCCCTGAGTTCATCCCAGTTTTTCATTTATGCCCCTTCAGAGTCACTCTGTGTAATCCCTTTCCCTCCTCTGTGATTTACACTATCATTGTATTTCTCAGTAGCTGGCAGCCAGACAGGCTAAATTATGTAGTTATTTTGACCTTTTTTTTGGCCCTCTTTCAGAGGATATTGAAAATTTTAGTTTAAGAAGCAAATTTGGCTGTAAAACAAAGGCCGATACTTCGTTTAAGAGAAACTGAGATTCTCTTTGTAGCCACCCCTGTATTTTTTTTGCTGACTTAGGATTTCCAGTTTGGGAGGTTGGTTGCAAATGGTACTGCCAATCTTTTGAGTTAAAGATTGTGATTGCACCTAAGATGTTTTGCTAGAGCAAAGTTCTTTCTTCTGTTGAGTTTGTTTTCAGTCGTATATAAATGTGTATGTGAGTGTGCAGAAAAGCATGTAATGTGTATTCAGGCATGCACATGGTCATGCTGTGGTGGTAAAAGTCATGCTCCTCATATCAGATTCTCCATGTTTCAGCTTTGGGGATTGGTGTACAGCTGACATAGCACTGTGGGGTTTTTTTCTGCTTACCCAGTCCCATGTCTCAAGTATGTGAAGTCAAAGACATCCTGCTGCTTGCGTGCATCCCAGTTCTTCTGCTCCCTGGATTGTGGGCATGGCATTTCTTGTCAGATGACACTAGGGGCTAGCTGCACTGAAAGAATACTGCTTAAGGTGCTTCCCTAAAAATCCACTTCAAGTAGCCATTTTCTTATAAATCCTTCTTGTGTGATTATTTGTTGGAAACAATTTCTAGATCGAAGTATCAGTAGGTGTAGAAGTATCATTTTGCTATAAGGTAGCATGGATCTGATGTAAGAAAACATCCAAGATGAAGTAAAAGTTGAAAGGTCTTCTATAGTGTGTTGGAAAGCTGTGACCTCTGATAATGGGACATGTGGAAGGAACTAATATTTAATTTTTTTTTTTTAGTGAAAGAAAAGTTAAGCAGAATTGTCATTTACAGTGAATGGGTAAATCAGCAAGGATTGAGTGGATTGTAAGTAGGCTATCTGTTTAGTTTTCTGACTGTGGAATGAGGGGAGGGGGAATATGATTTTCCACTTGTAATGCATTTTCATTTTATACGGTGCTGTGCATCCACGTATTGTAGGAGAAGGGAATACAGGTGACCTTGTGCCTGACAAGGAACAGCTGTGTTAATTACCCAATTCAGCCTTGCCCCTGATGAGTCTATATCCAATAAGGATAAGTGTGATAAAAGGGAATGGGTTAGCTGGTGGGGGGAGATCATGAAGAAGGATCCTGGGGAGAAGGAATCACTGCTGTGAGGTCAGTCTGGGTCTGTAGTTAGAGCCTGTTGTTAGAACCTGCAGTCACAGTCTAGCTAGGTAAAAACCTGCAGTCAGAGTCTGCAAACTAATACATGCAGGCATAGTTTAGCAGGAAGTAACCAGTAGTCAAAGTCTGCAAGGGAAACCTCCAGCAGGAGCTTGCTGCAGCCAGAGTCAGTGAATAGCTGGAGTCAGGATGGCTAAGCTGTAAAGAGGAATAAACCAGGACCCTTTTTGTCTGTGTCTCACCTCATTTCTACCCTCTAACAAGAGGACTGCTGCAACAATGTGTGACTTTTTCTTCTAGTAGCTTGGACTTTTGATCTAGGAAAAAGAATCAACAGTTTGAATAGGAAGCTGAAGCAAGTTGTTTCTGGAGATGAAAGAACGCTATGGAGCAATGCTTTAACTGAAATAAGGAAAGTGTAGCCATATTAGGGATTGTAGTACTCATGGAGTTTAAGATACTTGCTTTTGCATGATCCTTGACATTTTTGATCTTTCATCTTGTGTCACTATTGGTTTTATGTCCTCAGAGCTCTGATAATGAGTGATAATACATTAGGGACATGTTCCTGTATATATCCTGCTTTGATACGTTTGTGAGATCAGCTGAATTGTCAATACTTCCTTACGTGCCTTCACAGTTGTAGATAGAATTCTCTTTTTATTTTCTTTCTGCTTTTGTTTTTTATATCTAGGGTGACTCTGTCAAATTTTTTCTTTCAGCCTGAGAAGGAACAAAGCCCTGACTAAAGCTAACAGGCAAAAGAAGCAGAGCTGAAGAAAGATTATCTTTGCTTGCAGGTAAATAATTAAAAATAAATTTAGCGTGCTGAGTCTTTGACACTAGCACTGCCAGCCTTGAATATAATCCCTTTGAAACTACCTAGGCTGCTGTTCAGTGCGAGAAAAGGTGGCAGAATTAGGTTCTCATTTTACACACCTGTTATAATTGATGCAGGATGGGATGGGATAGGATGGAATAGAATAGGATAAGATGTGATGCTCTCATAAATGGAGAATGATCTTGGAGCTATGGAGAGGCGATAGTTAGGACTATGGAATAGTTAGGACTTTACAAACCCCACCATTAACCTTCCAGTCTCTTATGTACGTGACCCCATGACAGCATCAGTGAAAGGCAGTGTGTGTCAGTGGCTCCTAGTAAGGTTTGTGTCTTTCCTCCAGCTGGGAATGAGTGTTGATTTAGATGGGGATGCAGACCTATGAAGTGGAGCTGCTAGCTTTCCTGTGGGGATGGGCTTACCTTCTGCTGAAAGGTGGGAAAGAGGAATGGGGGAAGAAAGAGATTGAAATACTGTTCTGGGAACATTAATGAAAGTTGATCTGTCTGGAGACCTGAATTAAGTATTGGTTTTGACCAAGGGTCAGGTTGGAGGTTTTTTTTGTTGTTGCTGGTTTTTTTGGTGGTTTTCTTGGTGGTTTTTTGTTTGGTTTTTTTTTTTTTTTTTTTTTTTTTCTCTCATTTTTTTTAACCTGGCAGTACCCGTGCTTTGTTTCCTTTAATTCATTTTTATGTACATGAATATAATTATTGTTTAAATTTTTCCTTTTTTGGAAATGATTCCTGTGAAGAAGATGTGCTGCATCTAAAACAGAGAAAACACATAAACAGAGAAAATTTATCTGGTCCTCACACAGATTTAATAGTATTTTTATTTTTTTGTGTATATGTAGGATTTCGAAATTGGTTTGACTTTCAAGAAAGTTTTCAAGACCTTCACTAAGAGTGTTCTTAATTTTGGGAGAATTTGCATAATTTTAAATTGCTTTCTTACTTATTTTGACTATGAAAATAGCTTTTTTTAAACATTTATTTTAACTTTGATTTTATTATACTAATTACTTACAGTGTGAAAATTGCATAGTGCATTACACCAGCTCTTCCCATGGGAAAGTAATATTGTAAAATGCACAGATATGGTATTGTACATGTAACATTTTCACATATTGAAGAGATAATTAAATATTGGCTCTATATAGGTTTGCTGAACTTAGAATAGCTGCTTGCTTTTTATGTTGGCATGCTAACTTTTTCAACTTTTATGAAAGAATGTTGTTCTAAACAGATAGATGTTGCTTGATAGAGGTTAACTTTTTCCCTTCTGACCCTCTTCCTCCCTGCACAGATTGTGGTTCTTATTCCACCTTCTACTTGCAATGTATCTTATTTTTATGCAGCCATTTTATTGCTGTTCTGTTTTGGTAGGTTATATTCTTAATATAGTATTCATTCTACAAACAGAAGCTCTGCTGGATGGACTTGAACTAAGTACGTGGGAACACCATGTTTATTCTAGTTACTTTGTCAGACTTCCTGAGTTGTTATTTAAAGGATTCTTTTTTGAATAAACTAAATATAAGAGATATTGCAGATTCCGCGAAAATCCTATTTTGTCAGCTGGTATTAGGAGTTCATTTGACCCCAATGTCCCCTGGGGTCTCAGTCCTGACCCTGAGTGGCAGATCCTGCTGGGCCTGTGTGGAGCACAATCCTTCAGCATGTGGCAAATTGCAGTTCTACAGATGGTTTTTAAAGAAAACAAACCAAAACAATTATTATGTTTTAATTTTGATTCTCTCAGTATGTAACAGACGTGGCATTAAGTGAAGATTGTTTTGTCATATGTGACCTTGAGCTATAATAACATCTTATTCTTCATTAATAATAAAAACTTGGTTCTTTCATGTTGTTATTTTCTTTACTTCCCTGACTTTCGTATCTTCTTTCACCTAGTCAATGTGTATGTCTTGGCTCAGGATGCAAGATGAGAGGGTGTTGCTTCGGTATCTAAAGACTGGATTGAGAAATACTTCTGTGTATAGTCTTAAGTGTATATATACACTTCTGTGCTGTAGTCTGAGATGTGCATTCCGAGTTCTGTCTTCTCTTTCACTGAGGCTTGTTCTGGAGGGAAGTGGGACTTGCAAGTGTCTGGTGTCATGGAAGGGTTCTCTGACGTAATTAAAATACATGGCTTTCTCAATGCCTTTCAAATGAAGATTTCCTTTTGTTCTTTGAGCTGGGCTTTGTTTAGAGTAGGTATATCAACATCAACAAGCCTTACAGGAGACGTTGCCCAGGAGCATTACAGATGTTAAAACATGGAGCTGCTTGAGAGCCCATTATCCTAGGGAGCTGTTAGCCATGGACTCAAGTGCTTCCTATTTTCTAGCATTAATGAAAAAGAAGTTAGCAATACTAGTCTTGTTCTTTTAAGTGTGATACTTTAAACCTTTTTTTTTTTTTTTAATCTCGTGGTAGTGGGTCTGCCCGGAGACACAATTTAAATCTGTGTTTTAAGTTGTGCTTGCCTTGCTTTGCTTGCTACAGAATATTTTGGAAGTCGTTCTTCTTTAACAAGTTATTGGAGATGTCAGCACCTCTGAAATGCTGTAAAGGCAGTCATGTTCAGTTGTAATCAAATACAGTGTTACGAGGTGGGTCTGCCTGAATACATATGAATTAATCCTGGCTGGAAACTTTTTAAAAAACCATAGCGCAGTTGTAGCAGGAAATTATAACAGTATTGAGCAAATGCCTTTTAAAATTTTACTTATATTTATTTGATTAGGCAGAACTTTAAATTGAGGGGGCTTATATTTATCATGAATATTTATCAGCAGCATTGTTTATAATTCAGTGTCAGTTGTTGAAGTATTTTTAAGGAAAAGACTACTTTTTTTACCCTTAGGCTTTAAACATAATTAATGTATTTATTTTGCTGTAGTTACAGAAAATGTTTCATAATATAAGTAGAATTTTTGCAAACTGGATGTTCTGTCTTTTGATAACCCATATACATTCATAACTGTAGAATATACGAGGTAAAATCTTTAAGCTGGTTGCTGGAGGTTGGCTAGGTAGTTAGTTCTTGAGTGTCTTCTTGGGTACACTTGTCCTTAAAAGAGTAAAATAAGTCTTTCATCTTGCAGTTTAGCAGTGTATTGGAAGACTGAGGAGGCAGTACACAGGCTTGACAATCACGTGGTGTTTGGAAGAGGTGCATTATCCATTCACCTGTGGTAAATTTTAGCAAAATATTTAAAAATACCAGCGAAGCAGTTAAAAAATAAATATGCAATTAAGTTCTCTAAAAAGACCAGGGTAAAGGAAAACAAACTGAAAATATTTAGCAGTGCAGTCTTACTTCATTTTTGTTGTACCTTCTGAAATTCGTATTGCTGTGAGACCAACTGTATTGAGACAGATACTATGATTGTGTGAGACTTGCTGGCAGAGCTGTCTGTGTTGTTTTCAAATTTTGCTGTTCATGAGAGTCCAGCCTTTTGTGTAGATTAAATGGGTTGGAATGAACTGCGTCATTTAGAAACTGATGTGGTGAGTTGTTCTGGTTTTTTTCTTTTACAGCATGCAAGTCAGTGCTGCACTCTGTGTAGGTTAGCTGCTTTCCCAAAAACTTTCATTTTATTTATTTTTTTCATGCTTTATTTATGTTTGCAACCTATGTGATTTGGGATCAAATGTAGATGATACAGAGTTTCTAAACAAATTTTGTTTGCTGTAACATAGTATATATTGTAGCATATATTTGCAAGTCTAGCTTAAGACTTTGGGTTAATTGTTCTTGAGAGATGAATGTGTCTTCTGTTTCTGGACTACAGTAGTAGTAAGGAAGTACAACAGCCTAAGTCACTAGCACATAAATGGGAGAATAAAATCTGGTTGTCGATTTCTGTTTTGCTCACTCGAGAGAAAAGAGCTTCAGTGATAGGGAATTGTACAAAAACAGTAAAGGTTTTCATATTATCTGAGGAAAAGTGTTGCAGCAAGTAGAATTTACTGCTTAATAGTTCCCATTTAACATTTCAAAGATAGTGGGCTCTTATTGAGGAGAATGAGCTGATAGCAGTGTTTTAAAGTATAAGAAAGTATCTCTCTTTTCCCCTCAAGAGCAGTATTAGCACCTGGGTAAACCTACAGGTTTCAGTTTTTACTCACTGTACCTTAAACTGTAAGTCTGTTATCCTGTAACTATCCTGTACTCAAGCAAGGGCTGAATTTAAGAATCATTTCTTACATGTCTGGACCCAGTAGAAAAGCCCTGCTAACACTGTTTTTAATTGGATGCCTAAAAGTGGCTCTGCAGAAAGTTCCCTGTCAAAGCAAAACAGAAGAAAGATGGTAGGGATTTCAGTCATAATTTTTTTGACATCTCTCTCCTTACATCTCTTTCATCTCACACAGTGGTTGAGAGAGAAGGGGCAAGCACACTGGGATATCATTTCACTTTCTGATTCAGGGTTTTAGGGCTCCGTGAGAGATGATTTTGCGTTGCATGGGAATAAAATCTGCAGCTCTGACTCCCTGGTCATGAATTTCCCAGTGGTACAGCAGAGTTGTCCAGGGCTTCTGAGTAGGTACAGTGGATGAGACCTGAGGTGTGGTAGTAAGAGTTGTAGTAGCACCATTCCCTTCCCATTGGTTTTAGAGTGTTTCTCCAACATGAAGTAGAAGGAGATGATGAATTAAAAAAACTTTTTCCAACAGGAATGCTTCAAATCTGTCTTAGAATAGGAAAGACATGAGGTGGACAACTAGGCAGCACTGCATGCATAAATGTTATTGAAACTATGTCAAAACACCATTTTTCATTGAAGCTTGTGTCCCTGTATAGATGGGATGTGAAGTTTCAGGCATGGACACTATTCTTCCTATTGAAAGCTGACAACTTCAGTTTTGATTTAACTGTTGATTCTTGAACAGGAAAGATAGTGTTTTAAAATTTATTTTCCTGTGTGATACTCATTGCATTTGAGACATTATGCAGTGGCTATTAAAAGTGATGCATATATTGAATTCCCAAATAAAGGTTTTAGAGCAACTCTTGCCCAGCTCTGTTTTAAACAAATGAGAGCCTTTAGGCAGATCTAAAAGGACATTTGCTGAAACTATGGCTACTAAGCACCTGGGCAGCACTGGGAGATGAGTTTTGAGATGCTAAGATTAAATTATCATTTTTAATACAAATATTTAGTGGAAAAGAGAATGTGAAAAAACATTGTTAATAAGAATTGAAGCAAAGGCTATTTAGATAGGTTTCATAAATGTTATATCCAGTTTACTGAAGTTGTTTGGCAGTTGCGACGTTGCATTTCAGATGTAACTAGAAATAGATATCTGATCAGAGCACTGATTTTTTTTTTTTTTATTAGATTACATTAATTTGTCTTTCTGTTAATCTTAGAAAGCCTTATAAATTTAGTGCCCTATTTCCAATACACTGGACTGACATTTTACATGCTCAGGTATGGTAAGATATTGTTTCAGCAGTGAACAGTGGGACACAAATAAGTTTATAATGAATGTGTATATTTATGAAAGAGAACAGTCGAAATCTTTTAAAGCTATTGATATAACAGTAATATTAATAATCAGTTTTCCTTCCAAACCTGGAGTAGCCTCTAATCCACCTTCATGGAAAAGGTTACTTAATTTTATGCAGTGCAGTCAACTGTCAAATAATTATTTTAAAATTCAGATCTAAGGGGAAATACAAAATCTGTAGACTCATATAGAGTCCTCTTCACTTTCACACTGTTGGAATGCTTTTTGATAAAGAAGAAAGAGGATGGAGTAGCAGCTAGATGTCTGGAACTGATCCACAGTTCATTGAATTAAACTAAAATTTTTTTTCGTTAACTTTGATCATCCTTGGATTGAACCAGTATGCATATGATTTAATTAGTCGCAAGCTTGGGAAATGCTGGGATGTTGGCTTTTCTAGTTCCTTACCTACTGAGGTGGTAATTATATAAACCAGTATATTTGTGTGTCTATGATATGGCAAATGGAGAAGTACCCACAATTGGCTTTCCTAGTGGTGGACCTCCATTTTAAAGACACATTTTATGCTAAACCTCTTATTCTTTCTTGCTAATGATAAGATTGAATCTGCTTATCTTTCATTCATTACACATAAAACAGATCTATTTCTCTGTTGTTGAAAATATTTCTGTGGTGGAGAAGGGAGCGAATTGTTGCTTTATTCTAGATCTAATTTTGAAATAGATTAACACCTCTTCCCTCCCCCAGATGTTATATTTAACATTAAGTGTTAAAAATCCAAAGTTTTGATAGGTTCTCTTTGCCTCAGAGCAATTAGGTTCTCTAGTATCGAATGTTTACTTACCCAATAGAGTATGATTTGTCTTGGATCACATTGAAGGTATCTCTATTAATGTTGTTTTTTTATTTTTAAAAAAATTCCTGTAAAGCAGTGCAGCTTCATGTTGGGATACCTTTTAAATTTATGCAGGTTTGAGAAGCAACAAGAGAATTCCTCTCCTAAGGGCAAATTTGCAGGCAAAGTTGTTGGACAGTTTTAGTTCAGAATGGCTAAATTTCTCGTCTGAGACATTTGAAATGGTTTTACCCTGAACCAGATTTCTATCACCTTATTCCTTCCTGTGTTGTTTATTTTTGGTTGAACTGCCCCAGTGCCTTGCCTGGGGCAGTTGGTGAAGTTGAGGTCCTGCTTGGGCTGAGGGAGGAAGGGAGCTGGCTCTGGGTGTTGACACTGGACACAGATTCCACGTGGATGTGTCCGGTTTGCTTTGGCAGATCCTGCTGTGAGTCTGAATGATTTACAGTCTAAAAATTAATGAAAGCTACCAGGTCTTTTATGGATTAGTAGCATTAATAGGAATAGTAGGTATAAAAATCAAGGGAGAAAGGCTTATAAGCTAACACCACACTTCCTCAGTTTAGCAGTTGTGTAACTAGCCATAAATCTGTCACTTGGATTTGCTTATACTTTTGGTAGTTTGCAGCCAGTTTTTAGCACAATAAATAAGAATTCTCTGAGTTGTCAGTTACATACCTGTCAATGAAAATTAACCTGAAAAAATTAGGTCTGTGTAAAAAAAATATGAAAAGGAGCCTTGATATTTTTGTTCTCAAGGGCATTTAAGAGTTACTGAAGCAATATTAAGTACTATACCAACAATATGCTGAGGTTTTAGGTGATATTTTCTCTACTGCTTTACAAGAAAATATTTTGTAGCAACTGCAACATAACACAGAACGTAGGCACCTTTTGAGGTAGACATTGCCTTCTCAAATAAGTATGACATATGCTTAGGCCATGCTGGTGTGTTATTGTTTATCATCTGCAATGATTTTGGAGTGTATTACAAAATTATTTGTATGCTTGAGGGAGTGATCCAGACAACAGAAAAGGAATTAAGTAGGTGATCTAAGTATTTGTTTTATATGTTTCTAGCTGCTGATCGATTAGCTTATATTGCTATTTCTGCATTTGCAATTGAGAAGGGATGTTGGTAAGCAAATGGTTATTCTCATTTGCCTTTGTTTCACTAAAAATTAGTAACTCTTTCTAGAAAGAGACCAATATTTTTAAGGTAGAAATCTGAAAAACAGACGAATAAAAATGTATACTGAATCTACTTTTTTGGTGTCAGACAGAGTTAAAAGCAAGAATACTGTTTAATGTATTACTTAATGTATTCTGTAGCAATGTATCCTATCTTGCATGTTACATATTTTGAGACAGCGTAGTTAAAAAATCAAGGTATTATTTTACAAGTTGGGAAAACTTCTCTTACTCTGTCACATACCTTCTTTTTGATGACTGCCACAAAATTTCTAGGATATAATTAAAAAATAGTTGTCTGACCTCTGCTGATTAGGAGTTGGGCTTTGGTTTCTTGTGCTTGAATGTGTCAGTTCATCAACCTCTCTGGCTCTGAAATAGCTTATTGTTTCTGAGTGATTTTTCTGTGTGTTTCTACTGTTTCAAAAGAAAAGTCGCCATTGCTGTCATACCTCTCAAGACTTTTGGAAAAAGCAAACCCTTAAAAAGCAATGACTCTCTTCTGCCTGGGATCACGCATACTGAAATGTGCAGTTTGTGTTGCACAGCCCCCCTGTGCATGTATGGTTTGTCTCTACAAAGTCTCACCACCAATCCCTGCTTGTCTACAGTGAAATGCAGTGGCAGCTTGTTTCAGATTCCTGGTTGTTAATCAATCTGTTCACACTTAAATGTGTTGCAGCCCAGTGAAAGCAGGGAATATCCTGGAAGAATGATATGAAAGGAGTGAAGTGGATGTACGTAAGTGTAATCTGCCCCCAGAGTGGCAGATTGCTTTAGCAATGACCTTTATCAGTGAGAATAAACTAAAGTTGTATCATTTTTGAGAAGCAGAGTGCTACTTCCACTTAAGGTGTTGCTGGGTGCGATGTTTTGCCATCACCTTTTGAAGACACTGTTAGGTTGAGTTTAATACTTTTCTTAAAAATGCCAGGTTTTCAGCATAAAGGCCTAAGGAAATTATGTCTCCAAGATAGTATTTGTGCATCTGCTGTCAGCCCTCTTTTTTCCACTTAAGTTAAATTTCATGCAGAATGTCTGGGTCACCAGAGGCAGCAGGGTACAGGTGGTGTGTGAGAATAAAGGGCTTAATGAAGGAGATAAACTCTATAAACTCCAAAGCCAAAGCAGAGTTGGAGGGTGAACTTGTCCCTTACCACTGAATCTGCAAAGTAACTTGGCCTCCAAACAGAGAGGAAATAAACTTTTCTGGTTCTGCTGCTTGCAAGAGAAAGCTTACTGTAAACCTGAGAATAAATTATGTTCTGCTGGCTGACACATCTTACAGAAGAGGGAAATAGAATAGTGCTGTCTGAAATATTTTAAAAGAACTGAGAATGGATGCTTTAAGAGAAAACATTGCATATGCTGTCTTTTAGACTTTTAGAAGAACTGTGTGTCTACAGGAGCGAGCCTGAGATAAATGATACTGTTTTTCACAGTCTCTGAGATGATTAGCAAATATTGGAACATAATAGAAGTTATAATCAACTGTAAATGTAAGCTGTTAGATTGCTGCAGAGGGAGGAGGCTGCTTAGACAATAAACCTTACAGTAACACATCTACTTCTTTAAAGCTGTCAGCGTATTGCCATCATCTGGAAAAGTATACATGATAGCTTGTCATAAACCTATCAGCTTTTCTGCATTAATTAACATCTCCATTTGTGATATGACATCTGAAATGAATTATTTAAAAATGAAAAATCTCCTGATTCTGTGGTATAACAGCCTCGTTTCCACAACTAAATTCTGAATTACAAATATTCTAGATGTTTGGAATGTAAATCCATAACTGTGAAAAATAATTTAAAAGAGTTCAGAAAATCAGTTAGTATTTAACTTTTGTAGTGTTGGTAGCCAGATGCAAAAATAAAGGGAAAGGTAGGATATTTACAGTGCATCGTGTACTACAGTTCACGCATTGACAAAATAGATAGAAGTAAATGGTAAGTACGATTTCTAAGACTTGAGAAGTAGGTGTATAAGTGTGAGATTTCTTTTTGTAAGACTTGTGAAACTTTAATCTTTCCCAAGTTTTGCACATACGGTATCTGCCCATTTTCCCTTTTTGAGAACATCAAGCCTAGGCTAAGTCTAGGTTTGCTTTTGTGTATTAGCAAGCAGTTGTTTTGTGTGCATCTCTCTGTATGAAGGACTCATAGTGGGGAGAACACTAAATCCAAATGAGCCATAATTAGGTTGCTCAGAGAAGTTGTGGAAACACTTTTGCTGGAGACTTTCAAACCCAACTAGGTAAGTCCCTGAGTGACCTGCTTTAGACAGGGTTTTGAACTAGGCCACCTCCAGTGGTCTCTTTTAACCAAAATTATTCTATGGTCCTGTAGTTCGGTGAAATACAGAAGTAAAGCTTTTATTAATTTCTAAAGGAGATTGGTCTGGGGGTTATCTTCAAAAGTCATCCCTAAGCTTAGCTCTGGGACTGTCCATCTCTTACTGTCATTAGACTTTGCTTTTCTTGTGGGTAGTTTTGCTCCTTAGTACGCTCTATTTGCCATGAGAAGTTGGAAAATGGGAGATAGACCTTCTCCATAACTGATGCATTAATTCTCTGCAGGACTTGTAACATATTTTTGTCAAGGCTGTGCATGTTGTGAGTGTCTTTGGGGAAGAGAATTCTAGTTGCTAAGCCATTGAGGTCTTTGTATCAGGATCATATTATCTGGAGCTCATACTTCTTTCTGAGACGACTGAGTTGGACTTTCTGAACCAAAAGAGAGGCCTTATGCATCCTGAAAGCAAGGTTCAGCACAAACTTTTCCTTGTATTGTTTGTTTGTTCAGCCCTGGAATTTTGCAAGGGTGTTTAAAATTTCATTTCTCGAATCTTCCATTACTACTAATAAAGCTGCTGCTTTGTGGTAACTATCACCAGTGAGAGGTAAGCAGTAATTAATTATCCAGTTTGAGAATTGGGTATCTGCTTTTCCCATTGGAGGGGAAATTACTGCAATTCCAGAATATGGTGGAGAAATGCAGCTCTCAATATTTTCTGTATCTGTCAAAGTTTTTTTGAGCTGTGGAAATAATGCAATCTATGCTTCAACAATTAGTAGAGTGAGCCATCTGATGATGCAAATTTGTTTGCTTGAGCATTATAGTGCATGGAAAAATGCTCTGTGCAACTTGAAGTGGTTTGGCAGAGTAGGATATATTTTAGCAATCCACATTCTCCATGTGCACACCTGCAGAAAACACACAAACACAAGGCCTCCCCACCACTGTGGCCAAACCATATGACTTTTGGAGTTCCTGCCTCAGGTGTGCATGGTCAAGCCAGAATCTGCACTTAGGTGACCTTATTCTGTTCCTGAAAGTATTCAAAGTACTTTTTGATTTTAAAAAGAGTGCTTGTGATTTCATATCGAATTGTTTTCCATTCCTTGAAGTCTGAGATGCTGTATAAAAATAAAATGCTAGTAGAATTTTTTGAGGCAAAGCATAAATAGGTAATATATTTACATTGTGAAATTATGTCTTACTATGCATCATTCTTAAAATATAGTATCAGTAGAACCAAAGAGATGCACCCATTTGGGGCATCACTGATGATACTATTTCAAGATGTCATCACCAGATGTGAATACAAAATTTTTAGCAAATTGTGGTTATAATTCCTACTGATGGTTGCTATTAGAGTTTCCCTTCTGATGACACATCTAGCACCTTCTGATACTTACAATCTGCGATTTGCATTTGGAAGTAAGCTTTTACCCTCATAGCAAGACAGAGCATAAACAGAGTGAGATGTGAAGCAGCATTTCTGTAGAAAGTTTTTTGTGGTAATTATTGAGAGTTCTCTGGTGATCCCAAAATAAATTCCTAGATACAAATATACCACAGCCCAGGGGATGAATGTGCGCCAGGCACTGATGACTCCTGTGTAATGCAAGTAGCCTTGTGTCTTACAGTCGTCATAATCCCTTCTTATATACGGTAATAAATAAACTAAGTGCCTTTAAAAACCTGATTCTTGACTATTCAGGGCTAAAAGGTCTTGGCTGACCAAGGGTCTGCTGCTTCTTGCAACAAGAGAGCTCTCTGCCATTACTTGGTAGTAACAGAATATCTTACAAGTGGCATGAAAAACCTGAAAATCTCCTTTTATTGCCTTCCCTAGGTGCTACAGAAAAAGATGTTGTTGGGTTCTCCTTATGACTTCATTTTATTTTTACTAGTTGCAAGAAAAAGATGCTCTATTTTGTCAATGAAACGCCGCGTGCTCCAAGGTGAGATTACCTCAACAGAGGAATGCACAACCTTTACTACAACAAACAGCTTTATCCAGATGACTGATTGGCTGAAAATAATTAAGGATGTCTAGGTAGCTGCAAACTCTCATCTACTGTGCCCCAAGAGCATCTGGTTTGGTTTGTGCGTTTGTTTGCTTTGCACACAGAAGTTTCTTAATTTTCCAAGCCAGCCAGGAAAACCAGCAGAATTATTTAAGCAAAACTCCCCCAAGCATATTACAATAAGGCCAAATAATTAGATTCACACTCTTAGAGTAGATATATAGCTTAAAAGCTAAAGCAAATCCCCTTGATTGAGTTGATGCAAGTTGATTGCTGGTATAATATGACAAAGAACAGTCTGTTTCACCTGTCTGATAGCAGGCTGGTTGGATTTTGCCAGCATTAGGACTGTTGTCATGGAAAAACTCTGATGTTCCTGACCTAGAGTGGGAGCTGAAGTAATGAGTGCCAGCATTAGCAAAGATTTCATGCATTTAATTTGTTCTTCCAGAGTGGCTAAAATAATTCCACTTCATAGGTCCACTTCCTTAGGAAGGAATCTTTTAAAGCATGTACATATCATACTTTTAAAGGCATTTTTCCCCCAGTACCTGTATTTGTCAATAGAAAGAAGCAAGATGAGTTTATTAAAAAGATTCAGTGGTACATGACAAAACTGAGATTTTATACTTATTGTGTTGTTGATTACCCATTGATTGCTCTGTTTATATGAAATTAAGACCGTTTTCTAACTACTGGCATTTCAAGCTTTGATTCAGATTATTTGAATGGGAATGGATCCGTCTGCTGCTGGTACATCTATAAATTACAGGTTTCAGAAGTGTCATTTTTATGGGTGGGCAAGTTAGCAAGTTTTATTTTCAGTGACCATTACTCAGTTTGGTAACCTGGGTGGAGAGGCAAGGGAAGAAAAACTCTGCTTTTGTAATATAATGAGCAGATACCAAATAGTTCTGGATATGTTCAATAAAAAAGATTGGTTAAACAAAGCTGGAACAATTTAAGGTCCCATGTCGGATAAAATTTCCTGTTGAAGAGGCATCACAGATGATCAAAAGAACCTGAACCTGCTTCCACTGAGACAAATAGAAATGTTTGTTTCTAGGGAGATTTTTGAGCCAAAATTCTACAATCCTGAAATATTCTCAAGTCGAAGTAGAGTAATCCTTACTAACTAGCTGATTTAAAAAGGAAATTATTAAATTTTGTGGGGTTTTGTTTTGTTCTTTTTCAATGCAGACTTTTAGCAAAGTGAGAGGTTTTCAAAGATTAAAGTTTAGGAATATGTCTGGTTAGGTGATTAAATTTTTTTCTGAAATGTATTTCAGGGTTGTGCATTCTAGAGGCAGGATGCCGTGCCCTGGGAGGTCTGTGGAAGACTGTTATGAAAAGGGTATGGAATGGTGTCAGTGGAGTGATACCACTTACAGGCATGCTTTTTTCTTATCACAATGAGAACTGTTTAATATTTGATAAAATGAGAATATATGTTGTATCTTTAAAGAATTTTTTTGTATCATTCTCAAAGATGTCAGGAGAAGGTTCTGGCACCAGCTGCCTCTGTTCTTTCCTGTAGCACAGGCAAAATCTGTCTGCCACGGCAATGGACCTTACTCATATTGAAACACGGATGTTTTAAATATAAGATGCAGTCAACAGGAGGGAATAGGAGGAATATTTTGCTACTAACATTGAGTGACCAACATTAAAAAGAAAACTTTAAATTTTATCCTGGCTGATTTTTATAACTAAAATTAAAACTTAAGGATGTCCATTTCACATTCAAATTTTCAGTGATTCAGGCTTTGCTGCAAGTGTTTAATAAAAATACTTATTTAGGAAACCAGAACCAGCTGTTTTAGTTGGACTAGAAAGAGAATGTCACGTGGAAAATGCTACAGTTAAAATCCTGAAACTTGACCTTGAAAGTTTGTTTTCTTTGGTGGAAGGCTTTGTTTGTTTGGATTTAAACTGAGCCTTCTGTTTGATTTTGTATCAGAGAATTCCTGCTCTTATTACTTCAAAAAGTATGGGCCAGTTGAACAAAACAGGTGAACAAAATCGTGTTGGTGGGTTTTTATTGCTTAACTGTGTGTTCGTGTTAAGGCAGGGAGTACAAAGCAGCAGAAGTAATGTGCATGGTTATATTGTAATGTTGTCTTTTATGATTCAGCTGGAGAGCCAGCTGGTACTTGGTAAAGGTGCTTGAGTCTATAGGAACCAATGCAGTACCTGCTGCCTTTGTTTTGGTGAAGTGCTGTTCGGGAATTTTTAAAAACCTGTTGTAGGAACTATCAAGGAACTCTGACCCCATGTGTACGGACATTTACAGGACTCTGGCCTGTGTGGACACATTTGCTCACATTTTGTGATTTCTGTCTCCTCAGAGATGCTTTCTGTTATGTTCTTTCCCTTCACACACATTTGTATATGCATATTTTAAGTTTAATTCTGTCGTATTTTTACCATATGAAAGCCAAAATTTAATGCAAAAACATTTATGTGAAACATTTGCAAAGATGGTAATAGCTGTGTACAGTGGCCTGTCCTGTTCTGGGTAGTTTAGTGAGAATCCAGACTTATATTGCTTATATGGAGGTGGTAGAGTTGAAGATATTAATCAGACCAGCGTGTTTTCCAGCTGTGTATGTAATCTATGAAAATCACCACTGAATCAAAAGTCCAGCTTGGAAGTGTCTCAGTTTTAGCAAGTTCGAATTTCTGTTCTATACTCCTACGCCTTCATTACATAAGCAGTGGTTGGAGTTGATAAAGGTTAGTGCTTAAGAAGAGGCATTTTGCTTTCAAACTCAGGAAGGCAGATCCATCTGCCTGCTTTAGTCTTCTCTTCCATGCCATTTCTTTTTGTGACAGTACGTCAGGAGACCTGAGCATTTCTCATTTTACCTCCAGCCACGTCTGTCCTGCTTTCTCAGTCCACTCTTAGAATCAGCAGAATGGTTGCTCTTTGCCATTTGGGGTGATACGTAGAGGAGGTAATCTGATTTTGTACCGTGGCTCTTGAAGTTCTTTTTGAATGGAGATACTTGCTGCTGCTGTTACCTCCAGAGGAATACTAACTTTCCAGACTTTGAAGTTCCTCTCATTCAGGGTTTTGCTATCCGTCCATTCAGTTGGTCAGAAATATCTTTCTAAAGACATTTTGAAAGCAGTGGTAGTTGCAGAGCTTTTGCTTGTTAAAAACAAAGTTATTGGAGCTTTCTGTTTTCATGAATTCTTATAGCTACTGACTTGCTCCATAATTCCAAGGGTCATCTTAAAGCAGTATTGTGTTCTCAGCAAATAGCTATATAAGACCCAAATAAATATTTTAAATAGACAGGTCTACTGAATACATGAGTAGTGCCAAGGGAATTATATTATTTTGTATTTTTTCTAGTAAGGGTTATTTATTAGGGTGAGCAGATGGGTGCTATTCATTTTTGGCATTCACTGATAAGCCTGCTACCTTTCCAGGTGGCTCTACAAAAATGATAACACTGTGGCACTGCTCCCATTCTATTTTTATTTCTCTCAGGCTAGTTAGTCACCTGTCTCTGTTCTCCTCATTTAGAGCCATCTGCTGGATTTTTTTGTTTCTGTTTTTGTGATTGTTCTCTATTCTAAAGTCACCAAGGGACGTCCAATAGGGGGTGATGCAAAGCCTTTGTATGGTGGCTGAGTATTGGACTCATGGATATCTTCTTTTTGTCATCTTTTCTGTAGCCAGCTTGCAAGTTTTATCTTCCCCAGTCTGTCCTGATGAAGTAATTTGTACAACATTGAGTTATTAGTGGACTGTTTTACCACTTTGATGATTAATATAGGGGTTCTCTTACTTTTTTCTGTTGAAATATTAAAAGAATGAAGAACTATGGAGAATCTGTCCTTTGTTGTATTTGTTATCACGAGAGAGCACAAGAACATAAATCTGGCACACAGGAGTTGGACTCAATGGTCTTGATGGGTCCATTCCAACTCAGTAGACTCTATGATTCAAAGTTATTAAAACAAAAACTTTATCTACATAAAACTACATTTTTAAAAGTTTACTCAAGAATTTATTTCCTTTCTGAAGAGGCAAGATAGGCAATGTGTTTCTAAAACAGAAAACCTTTTATTGTGGGTATGGGAGGTTGTCTAGACTGTGTTTGGACCTAACTGTGTGGGCCTAATCCACACCTAGCATCGGTATGCATTTAAAATGTATCACTTGGCTGGAATTGAGAATGGATGAACAAAAGCCTGTACTTGATACCACATGAAACATCTGCGGCTGAAGGGCCAGGTCAGTTTCACAGCTCTGCTTCCCTGTGCTTTTTTACTCTTCTTTCCATCTTCCTTGCAACCTCATCCATGCTTCCAAGAGAGCTCAGCTTTCCCATCCCTTTGGAGAGCCAGTACGATGCTATTGGACTGTGTTACCAGGTTTCTAGTTGTGGTCATGAATTTTATTGTCTAATATGATATTAAAACTGATCCAGGCAATACTGGAAGAAAGATGAACATAGATGAACATACACCTAAACCTTTAATGTTTAAGCACATACTGTATGTGGCCACAGATAGGAAAAGCTGAGAAATCTGATCATCATGAACTCAGAATTATTTATTTGTTACTTGCTGGTTATTAAGATTATTGTATTATGTTGCTCTGAAAGTTAAATTGCACTGAGATAGCAGTATATATACTATATGTTATACAGTATATAGATTTGAGCTCAGTTCCAATTCTGCTTTCTTGAACTTTTTAATAGAAAACAATAGAAATGTTTTTCCTTGCAGATATGTGGGATGCTCTCCTCTTTTTCCCTCCAGGCATTGTATTGCAAGCACATCCTTTTGCAGCTCTTGCTCTCAGCTGAATTTTATATTGAGTAGTAACTTTATATTGAATATTGAATTTTATACTGAATACTACCAGATTTTTCTCTTGACTTGCCCCTACTCTTTCTCCTCCTGCTCCTGTTAGTTGCAATGTAGTTTGTTCTATGTATCTGTTGGAGTTTCTCTTGCCACCAGCCATTTAATTAAGGAAATGCTTGGACACCCCATTATCCTCATTATGGTGACTGCATTATTTTTTCATTACCTATCCTTATATCCATTCTTGCTCTCCTGTTTTAAAAAATAGCCATTGTCACTCATATAAAAAGAACAGAGATAAATGACAGATGATAGATTTGAGGAGCTAAAGAACTAAAGAACATATTAGGTTCTGTGGTGGTGTGAAGTTTTATGGTTTATTTTTTCTGAGTGGTAGTGTAAGATCTATTCTGGGATTTATTCTAGTAAGAGATTATAGTAATCTGTTCAATCAGCAGTGTTTTGAGGTCTGTGAGAACAGATGTAATCCACAGGGATAAAACTACTGGATAATCAAGAGTGAAATATATAACATTTACATAATATTACATTTTTACAGAGTATTAATGGTTCTTGCAACTTTTCTGCATCCGAGTTTGCCTCTGGGGAATTGCATATTTTATCCATAGCTTTGAACTGTTGGTAACTGTCCTTTGTCTCTACATGATTATTCTGGTTGATTACTTTGCATTTCTGTAATATTGAGCTTTAAACTGCAGTAAACAGACTGAAGTGATGATAGCAGTAGTTTGTCATTTGGGATGGAGAACCATGTCAACATAGGTGAATTTAGTTTGACCTCAATGATTCCCCTCCCCACTTTAAATGTCAGTCAAAAAGTTACGTTTTCAGGAAGAATTTCTTTACACAAGGCAATCATCCCAGCTATGTGGAACTTAGTAATGATGATCTGGAGCGGTGAACAGAGATATGTATTCTACTTGTGTCAGCCAGATCTGCTTGAGGGAGAACTTACATGTGCTTAATGACTGGAGTCCGTATTGTTTTAATTTCACTGTAAGTCACCCACCACAATTTTGAAGTATGATACAGAAAGGTTTGGAGCCATTTTCTGTGGCTCTCCAGTAACCTCTGAACTGAGTCCCAGGATGTTTTGGTAATGAACAATTTGGTTCTAATGCAATGCAAAAAACCTTTAAATGAATGTGACAACTGAGGACCTTGTGTCTTCCCTCCCACTTCATTTCTTGCAATTCATTCTCTATTCCAATTTTAGAGAAACTTGCCTAGTGGGTATAAAAAGGCATCTTTTAGAAGAAGATTGAAAGTGTAAACCCCAAAGTAATCATTGGTAACAAGTGTATCCCTTCTACGTTAAATCACAGTACAAATGGGTCATTATCTAAAGCAAGGCATATATAATGAATTATTTCCCTGAATCAAGCTGACATATGTAGCTAATTACACTGAGGTATTCCTACATTCGTTTATTTAATAATGTAGAAATAAAATGTTTTAAGAGAGAAATAAAACAATATAGTCAAAATGAAGGTATTGACCCAAATGCTTTGTGAGTGCACATTTATTTTGTGATAAATTTGTTCCTGTGCCTTTTTTGAGGCAAAGGAGCCCATCAAATTGAGGAAAATTTGAAAGAGAGAGATTGTCAGTTGTAGATTCCCCCTCTTGATGTTGCATGTCTTTCTTTATGTCTAAAGTGTTCTCCTTTACTGCAGATCTTCTGTGTTGTGCTTTTTCAAGTGTCCTACTGTCAGATCTGTACAGCTACATTAATCTTCTGACCCGTAGGTCAATGATCTGTCTCACAAAGAACTCAGATGCCATTGTCTAATGAAGAACTTCAGCATGGTGGAGGGGGGATGGCATGCTAGCATGGGAAATCTTTGCATCAGGGTCGTGTCTTTTTGAAAAGGAGAGGAAAAAAAACATTAAATAAATAAATAAATAAATAAACAGCTTCTAAATATTCTAGAACTTCACCCTGCTTGGGAATTCACCTTAAAGAAGGTAATTTAGAGATGAGGTAAGTAGAGGGAAAATGCATGTAAACCTTCACTTCTACAGGTCCTTAAAATACATGTTTTTCTCCTCCTTGTTGTTTTTAATATGAAATAACAAAGTTCAACTGTTAGTGATGTGAAAGTAGGAGGGAGCTTTATATTATCTAGATTGACAGAATGAGTGGGATGATCAGAGGGATTTCATCTATTCTTTCCAGTAACTTCTGTCTAGGTTAGGGCATAACTTGCAGAGATGTGTTCAGTCTGTGTGTAAATACTTCAGTTAATGGAAATCATGTCGCATGTGCTTCCAGGTAATTTTACAGAAAAAGAGAGATTGGAGAGTAGTGTTTCTCAGTTAGCTAGAGAAAAGCATAAATGAGCAACAGCTTGTAATCAAATACATATATACATGTATAATTTTGAGTGTGTGTGTATGTACATGTGTGCACATATAACAAATATAAATAGCACAGACATGAATGATTATGAGCTGCAGCAAATGTGTTACTAGCTTCTGGATAGTATCTATCCAAAATCAAGGCCTGTTGATTGACGGGAAAAATTATATTTCAACCCTATTTTCTACCCCAACTTAACCCAAATAAGTGATTTTCTTTTCCAGATATGTCCCTTTCCGCTGTAGGTGTGCTTTGAGTTTTTCTCACCTTTCCTCACAGATGTTGAAAGGGATCTCATATTCAAACCAAGATTGCAAACCAGATGTGCTTCATTTGCAAGAAACAAACAGAATTTAATTGTTTTTCCTATTGTCAGAGCTTGCTCTTTAATTCATGTGTGGTAAAGCTAATAAAATGATACACTGACAGTTTCAAAACATGATTTATTTTTTATGTGTTTTTAAACAAAGTGTTTTTGTTGGTGTCCCTATTTGCCAGCCATCAATGTTGTTCTGTGCTTGGAAAATTACAGATTTACATTTCTAAGCTTATTCCATAAGGAAAGTATGTTTATAAAATGAAAGCTTGGTTTCTGCTCTCATCTCCCATTCCAGAAGTTGGAGGTGTTAAGTACAATGCCCAGTGAAATGAGATGCTCTATAAAAATGTGATAATTAAAGGACAGGCATGGATGGAGAGCTTTGCTTTATTTTTTTACATTTTTTTCAGAACTGTGGGAGGAGGGCGTTTAGAGATGAGCAGTTTTCCTATATGTTCTTCACTGAGATAGTCTCAAACAACAGGAAGAGACAAACTTAGTTTTACATGTCTGTTTTCTAATGATTTTTGGGTTTTTAGGGGTGACCAGAAAAAAATCTCTGATGAAGAAAATGTGGTTTTTTTCCTCCTCCAAATATCCCAAACAAGTAGCCTTCCTTCTCCAAGTGTGAAAAAACAAAGAACAAAAATTTTGCTGAGTTTCTCTCTCCTGTCTTCCTTAGTCTCTACAATTCCTCCAGTTTATGATAGTGCATTATCACTGTCTGTTCCTTCTAAAACTTTACAGGCTCTTTGAAGTAATCAGTATGGGTTTCGGGGTCACATGCATAGCCACTTAAACCTGTGCATTATGATGGGAGAAATTTCTATTAAACTTCATGGTGGGTAGATGAAGGCTTGTAAGATTTTCAATTAACCTGAAGGATTAAAGCATTACAGCTATTGTTCCTGCTTTGTGAGAGGTGAAGAAATGGTAATCTGTTCATTAGATATGGGTAGTATTTAAGCAGGAAAATAATTCTGTTTTCTCACTACTTTGGGTATGAAATGACTAGTTACCTATGAGGTTTTGATAGACTCTGAAGTAAAGGAAAGAACAATACTTAGCCAGGGCCTGCAGGGAGGATACTGGAATGAATTAATATCATGACACTGGAAAATAGATGTACCAGGATAATATTTATTCTGGTTGACCGTGCATGTGGTATGCATAACAGGTTAATCTGAGGCAAAACCCTAGAAGGATTAAAAATTTGGGTGCTGTGGGATGACAGGGCAAGAACAGCCCCACGGTTTTGTTCTGGAACCTTCTCCAGGGAGTGATTCAGAGATGTTGCCACAATTTAAATAAAAGTCTTCTCATCAGTTAATAGAAGGAAGACTTCGTTTCTTCAGGACACAGAGTGTTTTGCTCCGGTCTTCTAAACCCATTAAGGAGACATTTAAAGGTGTTACAAAGATATTGAATAGTATAAATGCTTTGCTGGGTTGGTGTCAGGTCATACAGAAACTTAGGTGGGGGACTAGAGACTACAGGAAAATTAGAGGATTGAAAAATATTTATTGTAAAAAAATTGTTGAAAGGCTGTGGCCAGAGATGGTAAGATGTTTAGAAACAATAGGAGGATGTGGTTATGCAGGAGAGTGTGCTTGCTCATTCCTATGCCTGTGTATGAGTTTCTTGTACTGGGAGAGAAGAAAATAGAACATAAAGCATAACTTACTTGGATTAAAAAGTTGAAAAGAAATAATGGCACATGAGAACAGTGTATCATTAATGCTATTTTTTTTCTTAATATTGGCAAAATTCTCTAGGGGAAAAGAATATGGAAACCAAACAGAGTTAAATAGGGCATCGAAGATGTATAATAAATATATAAGGGAGATGGAGTGGGTTAGAAAGAAGGTAAACCAGAAATTGTCTTACATTTTTGTATGAATTGTGAAAAGAGGAAGTGAAGTGAAGTGAAGACTTTCTCTTGTTTTCAAATGGTTTTGTCTCTGTCCCTTCCCATTTGCGCCTCACTGCGCTGTCTGATAACACCCTCTAGATGGTGATGGGGGATTCCAGCATGTTGAATTTCTCCTGACTCCATGACTTAGAATAGATATCTGGTGTGGGTTTGGGTTTGTTTTTTTAAAAATATATATGAAGTTATTTTTGACAAAGTGTTGGCATAATTGTAGGTGGTGTTTGAGCCAGTGTAGATCTAAACACTTAGATGATAAAATCAAATACAGTCATGAAGAAAATTGCTTGTTACCCTTTACTTAAAACACTGCATGGATACTGTAGCCTTTATTTCATTAGGAGTTACGAGCATACAGCAGAATATTTCTAGGGAACTCATTTCTGATAGGGATTATGTAAGTTTTGGCTTGGCTTTTCTTTGGGTTGCATGCCTGTGTTTCTCAACATCTGGACACTGCTTCAGAGCTCTGCAGTTTCCCTTTGTAAGCGCAGCCAAGAGCCACTACTTGAGCTCTCTGGTAAAGTGAAAAAATTGCAGTCCTTACACCAGAAAGTGTTAGAATTTCTTTGATTTGCAAGTAGTTGTAGCTGCTCTGTTTGGAAAAAACTAAAAAACCCATCACCCCCATATACCTGCTAGAAAAAATAGATTGCCATTTTACAAGTATTTTTGGCTTTTCATATGTAAGAATGGAAGTCAGCATGTTACTGTTTTTTTGGGTGTGTTTTTGTTTTTGGGTTTATTTTTATTTATTTTTTTATTTTTGAAAACTGAAATCTTGGTTATTTTTAAAAGTACTGAAAGACGTTGAGTATTCATCCTTCCTCTTGAAAATACCGAGGTATTTTAAAACGTTTTGCTGGACACAAAGCATATGGCATTGTCTCTTTAATCTTTTTTTTTTTGCGGTGGGGACGTGTTGCTTTGCTTTTTGCAGAGTATGTTAAAGATGATATTGTTGTTCAGGCTTATTATTAACCATGCTTTAGAGGAAATAGTGGCCAATGAAAAGAAATGGAAACCTGATTATTGCATTATTGTTACAGTGGTTTTTGTGATGTTCTGATCCCATTATCAGCTCTGTGGCCCTTCCCTGGGCTTCACTGGGAAGCCCAAAGCTAGAGACAACAATCCAGGTATGGCCTTACTGGTACTGAGCAGAGGGGAAGGATCAGCTGCCTTGGCCTTCTGGCAGTGGTCTTCCTAATGCAGCTCAGGATGCTCTAGGGCTTTGTGTGACTGCCTCACAGTCAGCTGGTCCATAAGGTCTTTTCCTGCAAAGCTGCTGCCCTGCTGGCCAGACCTTGGCATATACCAGTGCTTGAGGTTAATCCTCTGCAGGACCAGGATTTTTCTCTTTTCTTTGTTGAACTTGCTGATGTTCCTGTTGGCCCGTTTTTTCACTCTGTAGTGGTCCCTCTGAATGGCACCACGTTCATCTGGGTTATCAACAATGCTTCCCAGTTTTGTTTCATCTGTAAATTTCTACTTGGTCACGGATGGAGATGTTAAAATACTATTGGACCCTGTATGACCCCTGGGACACACTGCTGCTGACCAGCCTCTAGATGGACTGTTTCCAGCTAATAACAATCTCCCAAGGCTGACAGTTCAGTCCACCTCACTGTCCACCACTCACTGCCTACTTACCTGGTCTGTACTTTGTCAAGGTTTTTTTATGAATGTGTCCTGAGAGTGTCTTGGTTTAGGAAGACAGGTATCTGCTAGGTAAAATTACAATCAGAGGCTCTTTGGCAAAGATTTGGGAAATAGGAATAGCAGTTCTTTACTAGTATGTAATACAAAGCAAACAAACACAAAAAAAACTCCCCCCCCACCAAACAACTACAGCATTAATGACAAACGACAACAGTACCAAGAACCTTGAGGGCTTTGTTTCACAAAACCCAGGGCAGTTTGGTTTCGGTGTCCCTGCAGGATCCTCAGAGCACCAAGCTGGAACAGCGGAAAAGTCCCGGGCTGGTAGCTGGGATGGCAGGGTGTCCCGGCAGGCAGGGGCAGGATGTCCCGGCAGCGCAGGGAGTGCAGGGTCACGCTGCAGCAAGAGGAGCAGCGCCGAAGAAGCTGAAGACGAGGCAGAATAGCGGCCCAGCTTCTGCTCGGCGTGCTTTGCGGCGGCTGAGATCCTCGAGGAGCGGCCGACACGCGCCTCCCGAACGCCGGAAGCAGAAAAACACGCAGCTGCCTCAAGCTGTGTCTTTTACCTGCGTTATCTCCCCCTTCCACCTTTTGTCCATCTCTTTGTTTCAGCCAAGCACTCTCAAGTATCCAACACCCGGTCCCCTTGGCAACCCATGGGGAAAAAATTCCCCAGAGAAAGAAGGAACAAACCCAACCCCCAACATTATCCACCCCGAATTTTTTTCCCATACAAACATATTACATTGAGTTTTAACTATTAAAAATACATATATATATATGCAAATATGGATGCAGCCACATTGTCATGGGTAGTTCACCCCAAAACAAGGTCCCCTTGAGGTATGCATCGGGTCTCTCCATCCTTTTGCATCACCCACCAGGTGCAACCTGGTCCCTGAGCGAAGACAACCCCACGGATGGGATTGTCTTTGCTGGAGGCAGGATTAATCCAAACAGTTTTTCCCAGCATACCTCTCATGTGTACCACTGGAACCTTATCTCCGTCTGTCTTTTGCAAGGGCTCAGATTGGGCAGGACCTGCTCGGTTGGTGGAACCTCGAGTGTTCACCAACCAGGTGGCCTTTGCTAAATTAGTATCCCAATTCTTAAAGGTTCCCCCACCCAGTGCTTTCAAGGTAGTTTTAGGCAGGCCATTGCACCGTTCAACTTTCCCGGCCGCTGGTGCATGATAAGGAATATGGTACACCCACTCAATGCCATGTTCTCTAGCCCAGGTGCTTATAAGACTATTCTTGAAATGAGTCCCATTGTCCGACTCGATTCTCTCAGGGGTGCCATGTCTCCACAGGACTTGTTTTTCCAGGCCCAGGATGGTGTTCCGGGCAGTAGCATGAGGCACAGGGTAGGTCTCCAACCATCCAGTGGTGGCTTCCACTATGGTTAGCACATAACGCTTGCCCTGGCGGGTTTGGGGAAGGGTGATGTAGTCAATCTGCCAGGCTTCCCCATATTTATATTTGGACCACCGCCCACCATACCATAAGGGCTTCACCCGCTTGGCTTGCTTGATTGCAGCACATGTCTCACAGTCATGGATAACCTGAGAAATACTGTCCATGGTTAAATCCACCCCTCGGTCTCGGGCCCACTTATAGGTGGCATCTCTGCCCTGATGACCCGAGGCATCATGGGCCCATCGAGCTAGGAACAACTCTCCCTTGTGTTGCCAATCTAAATCTATCTTTGACACTTCTATCTTGGCAGCCTGATCTACCTGCTTGTTGTTTTGGTGTTCCTCATTAGCCCGACTCTTGGGAACATGGGCATCTACATGGCGGACTTTCAAAGGCAGCTTCTCTAAACGAGTGGCAACGTCCTTCCATTCATCAGCAGCCCAGATTGGTTTTCCTCTACGCTGCCAGTTGGCCTTTTTCCACCTTTCCAGCCAGCCCCACAGAGCATTGGCTACCATCCACGAATCAGTGTAGAGGTAGAGCTTTGGCCACTTCTCTCTTTCAGCAATGTCAAGGGCTAATTGAACAGCTTTGAGTTCAGCAAGCTGACTTGATCCCCCGTCTCCTTCAGTGGCTTCTGCAACCTGTCGTGTGGGGCTCCATACGGCTGCTTTCCACTTACGGTTCATTCCCACGATGCGACAGGAACCATCAGTGAAAAGAGCGTAGTGTGTTTCTTCTGCTGGCAGTTGGTTGTATGGAGGAGCTTCTTCAGCTCGTGTCACTTGCTCCTCTTCGTCCGTGAAACCGAAGTTTTCTCCTTCCGGCCAGTTTGTAATTATCTCCAAAATCCCAGGGCGATTTGGGTTTCCAATACGGGCACGCTGTGTGATGAGGGCAGTCCATTTGCTCCATGTGGCATCGGTGGCATGGTGCGTGGAAGGAGCCTTTCCTTTAAACATCCACCCCAGCACTGGTAGTCGGGGTGCCAAGAGGAGTTGTGCTTCTGTGCCAATCACTTCTGAGGCGGCTTGAACTCCTTCATAGGCGGCCAAGATCTCCTTCTCTGTGGGAGTGTAGTTGGCTTCAGATCCTCTGTAACTTCGACTCCAGAATCCCAGTGGTCGGCCTCGGGTCTCCCCTGGCACCTTCTGCCAAAGGCTCCAGGACAAACCGTTGTTCCCGGCTGCAGAATAAAGCACATTCTTCACATCTGGTCCCGTCCTGACTGGGCCAAGGGCTACTGCATGAGCAATCTCCTGCTTGATCTGGGCAAAGGCTTGTTGCTGTTCAGGGCCCCAGTGGAAATTGTTCTTCTTGCGGGTAACCAGGTAGAGAGGGCTCACGATCTGACTGTACTCAGGAATGTGCATCCTCCAAAAACCTATGGCTCCTAGGAAAGCTTGTGTTTCCTTTTTGCTGGTCGGTGGAGACATTGCTGTGATCTTATCAATGACCTCAGTGGGGATCTGCCGCCGTCCATCTTGCCACTTTACTCCCAGGAACTGGATCTCTCTGGCAGGTCCCTTGACTTTGCTCTTCTTGATGGCAAACCCGGCTTTCAGCAAAATCTGGATGATCCTCTCTCCTTTCTCGAACACTTCAGCTGCAGTCTTTCCCCACACAATGATGTCATCAATGTACTGTAGATGTTCCGGAGCCTCACCTTTCTCCAGTGCAGCCTGGATCAGCCCATGGCAGATGGTGGGGCTGTGTTTCCACCCCTGGGGCAGCCGGTTCCAGGTGTACTGCACGCCCCTCCAGGTGAAAGCAAACTGAGGCCTGCATTCTGCAGCCAGAGGAATGGAGAAAAATGCATTGGCAATGTCAATAGTGGCATACCACCTCGCTGCCTTGGACTCCAGCTCGTACTGAAGTTCCAGCATGTCCGGCACAGCAGCGCTCAGCGGTGGAGTCACTTCATTCAATGCACGATAGTCCACAGTCAGTCTCCATTCTCCATCAGACTTGCGCACAGGCCAGATGGGGCTGTTGAAGGGTGAGTGGATTTTGCTGACCACCCCTTGGCTCTCCAGCTCACGGATCATCTTGTGGATGGGGATCACGGCGTCCCGATTTGTCCGATACTGCCGACGGTGCACTGTCGAGGTGGCAACAGGTACTTGTTGTTCTTCTACCTTCAGGAGTCCCACTGCAGATGGGTTCTCTGATAGTCCTGGCAAGGTGTTCAACTGCTTAATGTTCTCTGTCTCCACAGCAGCTATTCCAAAAGCCCATCTGAGTCCTTTAGGGTCTTTATAATATCCATTCCTGAGGAAGTCTATGCCCAGAATACATGGAGCCTCTGGGCCGGTCACAATCGGAAGTTTCTGCCACTCCTTCCCGGTCAGGCTCACCTCGGCTTCAACCAGAGTCAGTTCCTGTGATCCCCCCGTCACCCCGGCAATGGAAATCGGTTCTGCCCCCACATGTCCTGATGGCATTAGAGTACACTGCGACCCAGTATCTACTAAAGCTTCATATTTTTGTGGCTCTGATGTGCCAGGCCATCGAATCCACACAGTCCAAAAAACCCGATTTTCCCGTGCCTCTTCCTGGCTAGAGGCAGGGCCCCTCTAGCACTGGTTATTATTCCCTTCTTGGACATACATGGTAGAGGTTCCTTCGAGGGAATCTGACACAGCATTCCCACCTCCGTAATACCTGGCAGCTTGCTCATGGGAGGCTGAGGCTACCTTCATTCTAGTGGAACTCCCTCTGTTAGCGTTTCTCTCCTTGAGCTCACGTACCCGTGCTGCCAGGACAGAAGTAGGTTTCCCATGCCACGCTCCCATGTCCTCCCCATGGTCCCGCAGATAAAACCACAGGTCAGCTCGAGGGGTGTACCCTCTCTCTCTTGCTGGGGGATGTTGGGCTCTGATTCTGGGGCCTGTGACTCGCACCGGTGCTACATGGGAACTGTTCCTTCTCATCTCCTCTCTCACCTCCTTTATCTCCTCTTTGAGTTCCTTCACCACCGCAGAGACATGAGCCTGCATTGGGCCACTGATCATACTTTCATAATTTCTGAGCTTGTTGGCAACAGAACCCACTGTCTCTCGGTTATCCTCGGCATTAATTGTTGCGATGAATGTGGCGTATTGGGATGGTCCATGAGTTGCCAGATTCCACAACATGTGCCCTGTGCATTTAACCTTGTCGGGGTCATTATCATGCTGTCTGGTCCTCCCAAAAAGTACTTCCAATACTGCCACTTCTCTCAACTGTTGGATTCCTTCCTCAAGGGTCTTCCATCGCATTCTATTGTTGTGCTCTTGCATTCTGTCTCTGTGGACAAATCTCTCTCTCACACTCATTAGAAGTCGTTCCCAAAGGGGAAGGGGCCTTTGCTCTCTTACAAATACCTGATTTATACCTGAGTCCTGGGTCAAGGGTCCCAAATTCCTTGCTTCAGCACTATCCAGTTGCACACCTGTACCCATAAGGTCCCAGACTCGAAGTAGCCAGGCTGTATAAGCCTCACGTCCTCGTCATGCAATATCTTTTTGCAGATTACGTAGACTTTCATATGTCAGGGACTCAGTGATGATCTCAACCTGTGGCTCTTCTGTGGGCTGTGAGGACCCTCCTTTCTTACCCTTAATATCAGGATCTGACGATTTCACTTTACACTTCCTTGTTTCCACAGGGGCGACTGCTGCTGGCTGTGGCTGCCCTTGTGGTTCAGCTGGAACCTGGACAGTTGTAACATCTGTGGGTTCCACTGCTGCACCATCAGTCTCTGCCTTCTCGGGGCAGGGGGAGGGTTTTTCATGAGCTGGGGAAATGTACTCCCTCAGCATCTGGCCCATCTCATGTATCTCTTTTACCAGAGCCTCAACCCAGTCCGGGTGGGTCCTTTCTGAGGCAGGCTGTGGGGCAGAGTCAGGCTCTGGGGTATCATCCCTATTCTGTGGGGTAGGTATCAGGGTGGTTATCCAGGTCAATCTTCCCTTATCTCTGAATGCTAAACAGAATACGCATATTAGCAGCACCAGCCATTGTATGATATCATTAGCATTCAGAGAGGATTTAAACCCTTCAAAAACTGGTGGGGCAGACCCAAAGAGATGGGTAAAGGGTTGGGAAAAAGAAACTTCCCCCGGTGTCATTTCCTCACAGTAGGTACCATTGTTAAAGTAACTCCAAAAACACACAGTTAGTGTACGATAGCCCTGAATCCATGTGCCTGCCTTCCAGAGGAAATTAAAAATCCATGAGTTCTTCACCTTATTAAGCCATAAAATAAACTGGATGACAGTCACAGTAGCCTTAGTTATAGGGCCCATGTTTAGATAAGGGCCTGCAAATGGAAGGAATACAGCCACAACCACATGCCACCCAAACCAGGCTAAGTTAGACCACATGATGCAGCCTAATGAGGTTTTTATATCCAACGCACACAAAAGAAAGTACTAGGTTAGTTAAGAACTGCTATTTCTCTTCCCTTTTCTTTTCTCAGTGCCCTCAAGCCCCACACTTGGGCGCCAAAATCTGTCTTGGTTTAGGAAGACAGGTATCTGCTAGGTAAAATTACAATCAGAGGCTCTTTGGCAAAGATTTGGGAAATAGGAATAGCAGTTCTTTACTAGTATGTAATACAAAGCAAACAAACACAAAAAAAACTCCCCCCCCACCAAACAACTACAGCATTAATGACAAACGACAACAGTACCAAGAACCTTGAGGGCTTTGTTTCACAAAACCCAGGGCAGTTTGGTTTCGGTGTCCCTGCAGGATCCTCAGAGCACCAAGCTGGAACAGCGGAAAAGTCCCGGGCTGGTAGCTGGGATGGCAGGGTGTCCCGGCAGGCAGGGGCAGGATGTCCCGGCAGCGCAGGGAGTGCAGGGTCACGCTGCAGCAAGAGGAGCAGCGCCGAAGAAGCTGAAGACGAGGCAGAATAGCGGCCCAGCTTCTGCTCGGCGTGCTTTGCGGCGGCTGAGATCCTCGAGGAGCGGCCGACACGCGCCTCCCGAACGCCGGAAGCAGAAAAACACGCAGCTGCCTCAAGCTGTGTCTTTTACCTGCGTTATCTCCCCCTTCCACCTTTTGTCCATCTCTTTGTTTCAGCCAAGCACTCTCAAGTATCCAACACCCGGTCCCCTTGGCAACCCATGGGGAAAAAATTCCCCAGAGAAAGAAGGAACAAACCCAACCCCCAACAGAGAGACACTGTCAAAATCCTTACTGAAGTAAGGACCAACATGTCCTCTCATCTGCCAAGACAGAAATCTCTTTATGGAAGGCAAATAGGTGTATCAGACAGAATTTTGCTTTCATAAATTCAGGCTGAAGGCTCCTATTTGCCTTCACACTTTTTGGAAGTTATTTCCAAGATTAGTTGCTTGGACACCTTCTCAGGGATTGAGGTGAGCCTGACTGGCTAGTTCCCCAGCTTGTAGGTCCTTATTGACCTTCCTGAAAATAGGACTGACATGTTTTCTCCCATCTCTGTTTTCAGCTAAACTGACTTAGGGAAGACCTTTAGAGTGCATTTTAGATTTCCTATTTATGATGTGCCTTGCTCGTTATTTTTGTAGAGACACTTAATTTAGACACTGCAAATAAAACAATATTTTTGTTGATTTTAACATTACTATATGTTGATCAAATCTTCATTTTAGAGCTTGAAGTATCTCTGAATATAAATAAGGCCATATGCTAAAAGTAGTGCACTATATCTTGTTAATTTTTTTCCTCACTTCCACTTCATTAGCTGAAACCAGCCCAGGTTAATTGAGACTGGGAACTCTATTCCAGACTACCATCTTTAGAGAGTAATCAGTTTTCCTGAGAGATTCACTTGATGATTCTTAGGGAGGACCCTTGCAAAGGCCTTCCTTTGATGCATGCCAGAAATCATTTATGTGAGCTAGCAGGTCCCTACTACCCATCAGTATGGAACTTAGCAACCTTCATTCTGGTCATGGGAGGGGGAGCTAGAAGATTGATGTGAGCAAACCAGGACATCAGTCAAGCTGAATTGATTTAAATCATAATTAAAAATTAATTCTTTAAAGGAATAGAGAAGCTTTTGTGCATAATATGTTGTTTTCTGTGAAAATGCTTGGTTTTCACCTGCTGGAAAAAAGTGAAATCAATTGCTTAGTAAGTAATGTTAGTGCTTTATGCTAAAGTAAGCTTTATTTTTGCACTTTTAAGCAATTAAACAGTCTAACACAAATATAGCTGGTTTCCTAATATTTACACATTCTAATTTTATGGGATAATGATTGATGCATTTCCTGCTTACCAGCTAATAATTAATTTTAATTTGGGACATTTTCATGGAAATTTGACTTCAATTAAAAATACGGAAACCAAACAGTATACACTTTCCCCCAAAACCGTATTTCACTTGGAAAACTAGTGCATAGGCTAAACAAAGGCGGTATCTTTATTGAATGAAACAGAATGTTTCTGGATATTGTGTTCTTTTTGTTTTTATAATTAATAGATATCATCTTGAGCAGGAAAGGTGCAGGTGGTTTCAGTCTTAAAAGACAATTATGATTTTTCTTCTGGAAAAGCTAGGCATAAAATGTGAAGTGGCAAAAAAGTGTTTATATTATCTTCCATGTTTTTTTAGAGTAATTTTGATCTATGGTTTATTAAAATAACCATGTATTTCCAGGTGTAAGCAGGTGCTTATTTTACTATGTGGGAAATTAGTCTCCCCCCGCTTTGTTCTTTACACAACTCTATTTTGTTGATGAATTTAAGTATTGAGTGTATATATATATATATATATATATATATACACACACATATATACATATATATATACATATATACATATATATGTGTATATATATATGTGTATATATATATATATATATATATATATATATTTAGATCTTAACTTATTTTGACAAAAAAAATATGAAGAAACTTTGTAAGGACTATTTTGGTGTTTCTCCTTTTTTGTGGGTTCTATGAGATAAGGACTGTGGGTGTATGTATGTGCAGGGCTTAGAGTGTAGTTCGGGTTTCAACACGAAATTTGATTTGGGCTTTCTCTGTTCCAATAATAATAATTAGCTCTAAGTGAAGGGAGGATTCTTGGCCTGCCTCAGGCAGATCCAGACAATTTTTTATTTAATTTCCATCTTGTCTGCTGTTTGCAAGTAAGGAGACACCTTCCCATTGTTTGGGTCTCTGATGCCTGGCCCAGCAGGTCTCTCCTTTCATGTCTGAGGTGCTCATCCCCCAATGTACTTGGACAGATGGCAGGAAAGAGGCTGCAGGATCATCTCTTGTAATTACATAAGGAGAAATCACAGGCTACCTCAGACCTCATGCCATCTGAAATTCAGACCAGTGCAGTAGATCTGTTTCCTGGGACACACTGCATGCATTTGAACCTCAAGATGATGCAGCTGTCAGGAGGAATCAATAATGACTGAAGCAATTGGTTGCTATGACTATTGCAACATGATTGCTTTCAGTGCTGTTTTACTGTCTTATTCTGATGATGAATGAAGCCTAAGATGCTTAGGGGTAAATAAAGAGTAGTGGAGTTAAGTGTAAATGCTTGGCTCTGTAAATCTACTTCAGAATGTGCAGTGTCTGAAAGGTTAATATAATATGTAATAGTTGATAGAAATGCTGACAACTGACATAGTAAAATAGCTTCTAAAAGCTATCTGCAAACTTACTTGTGTTGCTAACCAAAAAACTCTGATTTCTTTATTTTCATGAATATAATGCACAATTAAAATTAAATTCTTTGAAGAGGTAAAATCTGTGATATTTGGGGTTTGTTATGGAAGCCTTGTAACCTTTAAATAAATTTAATAGCAATGTCCAATATTGTTTGCTTAAACAGGTATATTGCGTGTTTATGTTTAGGATGTCTGATTCATGAGGGATACCTTAAATCACAGGGTTTCCTTTTTCTTTTCTTTTGCAGTGGTGGTTGTACCTGCAGCATTTTCCAACTATGGGCAAAGCTGTTACGCATGTGCACGTGGAATGTTTTTGTTACCTTGGCATTATTTCTCATCTCCTTTGAAGTAGCTTGCTGTGGTTTGAAAATACATTAATGTGTACTCTAAACATTTCAACTTCAATGTTAAAAGGAAAAGAAAAATTTCTGCCTTTGATATTTAATACTTTTATTCACAATGAAATGAAACAGCCAGTGCAGGATTAGTTGCTAGAGAAGACAAGATGATTTTGCAGTTTCTAAGCTTTCCACTTCTGTCTGAAGGCACATCCTTTACCCAAACTTGTGAAGTCTGTAATTTTTTTTGAACTGTCATTTTTTGTTAAAGATTTTTTTTTGACGGAACAAACATAAGTTGTTATTCCGCAAACTGGTACTATGGTTATCCTTTCGAGATGACTTCTGAATGACTCTGCCAGCTGCGTTTTCCTATACACACATTCATGTCTTCATGCATTTGAATGATGGAGATCCTGAAGGGAATGAGGACTTAATTTGGGAAGTGATTCTTAGAAATTTTTGAACACATGGCTTACAGCTTAATGTAGGACCTGATTGTTTAGGTTCCTTTACAAACAGAAGGCCTTTGGCTTTGCTGACTACTTTTATTAATCCATTTACTGATATGCTTTTAAACAGATACATTTTCTACAGATACTTTCAATACTGATGGTACTGGTGCAGCCAAATCTGACATGCAGGAAGAACTGAGCTGATTAAATGAACAGATGCCATTCAGATGGTAAAAGACTGTTCCAAGCTCTGCTCTGGCACTTTTCAACAAGTGCATGAAAAAGGAAATGAACATTTTTATTGAACAAGTAGTTCCTCAGCTTTTAATGTAAATTGTTATTATTCTGCAATGCTAGTGCTGCTTCATCATCTGTCAGTATGTCTTTGGGGGGCTAGACCTCTAAAGTAGCAGCAGTCCTGCTAACATCAGTGTGGCTTCTCTGTGCAGTTCATTCACACAAATAAATGAGAAGATGTAAGAGGGGGAGAAGGTGTCTATGACCATTTTGCAAATGAAGGCAGATCCCCTTCCTTTCTTTCCCTCCAGATTCTTGTCCTTATTATACTGAAATTTACTTAGAGGAATTGCCAAAAGGTTTTGCATAAAACTTTGAACTGTTGAATCATTACGTAATTTTTACATGAATTCACCAGGCAGAGACCAAAAAACCTAAAAGAATCTGTACATCACTTAAGGCAAAAAGTTGTAGGAAGATGATTTTTTCCTTCAAAAGAGAAGCTCTCTCTGCAATAGTAGAATCATTCCATAAAGTGGCAAGTTTCATCTGGGAGTATCCATTGTTCCATGGAGTCCACCTTTGACAGGTGAAATGCAGTAGGAGATCTGTTAAAAGTCTTTTTCAGTTTAGATTGCTGTAGTCATGGACTGGTATTCACAGGTGAAAAAAGCTTTTCCCATTTTCTGCAAACTCTGTTGTAGGTGCTTCGAGCAGGGACAATTATTTTGCAAGTTGGTGTTACCATAATGTGTGGAGGAAATTATTTCAGTTGTATTTAAAATAGTAAGAAAAAATTATTTTAGGTTAAAATTTGTGGATTGTTCCTCTTCCCTCACCTTTTGCTATTGACATGAAACTCTTCCTTTGTAGACAAATCATATGGTTTAAGCTGTTGTGCACCATGGAATATAAGGATATGAGTTCTTACTAACTTTTTCCTGGGTTGTGCACATGCCTTCAGCTCCAGAAAAGGACATAATGAAGTGTGGTGGATCAGACAGCACTTGGCCAGCTTCAGGTTTGTCCTTGAGCTTGTGTTCCAGTAGAATCAAGCATGAGTCTAATTGAAACTCCAGTAATTAAAATACAGTCAAAAGATTGATAGGACAAGACTTTAGGGTGAGTCTTGAGTTCTTTGGGATTTCAGAAGGTTTACAAACTATATTGCTCAGAGCTTCATTTTTCTTGAGTATAAAATTCGCTTCATTTTCACCCTGTGTTGGTAGCCCATGGAAGCCTTGTGCTTTGACATGCTGAGCAGAGCTGAGAGAGTTGATGATTTTAATGGAAAGAGCAGAGTCTAAGCTGATACCAATACAGAGTTGGCAGGGGAAGAAGGGAATGGTGGATTATCAAATGGACATTCTGGGAGATTTGAGATGCTGTGTGACCTGTGAACAAGTGCTCCCAACATTACATATGTAATTAAGATTTTAGTCAGCAGAATGGTGATGGCTTATGTCGTAAAATCTGAAAGTTTTACCTTCACTTCTATACGCTTCTAGTGTATGGCACTATCACTTCTAGTTTGTATGGCAACTGTTGTTGCTTGTGAGTCATAAGTAGTAATCTTAAGATCATATCAGTAAAATTTTATGCTATACACTCACTATTGAGTTTGATATGCAGTACACCAAAAATGTTCTACAGAAAAGTTTATTTACTAACAGTTCAGAGGGTTTTACATTTTTATTGTAGGTAGTTTTCATTTTCTGCATCTGTAAATCTACTCTTTAGTTATTTCATTGCTGTATGTAGTCAAGAAAGGAAAATATTTTAATACACATAAAAAGCCTGTAAGAATTACTTGTAGTAAAATTCAGTAACTAAACAAAGTACACCTAAGATTTAGTGCCTTGAAACTTTATAGTTTATGGGAAACTTTACAGGAAATAAAAAACATGTGCTCTGCAGTGGATGAAAGCTGATAATCCAACTTTTCCCATATGAAAAATATGGGATTTTATAAACAGATTCATGATTTAAAACATTGTAAACAGTAAACATGATTGTAATGTTATGTTGCTTGTCCTGGTCCAAAAGTTTGAATAATTCTGGAAGATGAAAGCTTTAACTTTTGTGGTTATAAATAAAACCCCCGAGAACTTCCTGAAGAGTTTGCTTTAGCAGTCAAGAAATAATCTGCTTGCCAAGTGACTGCTTTTCTATCACAGGTATATGCAATTTAAAAAAGGACTATTCTACTTCACAGAACTGACAGAGTGGAGGAGAGAAAGGGATTGTTTTCTTTTCTGGATATGTTTGCAATGGATACCCTTCATGCTCTATTTGTGTTTCTGATGGAAAGATCAGTGGTAAGACTACCAGAAGAAGAGACAAAAACATGTTGGAGAGCATACCGGGAATGCTTTTGATGCTGTTGATTGCATTGTTAGTTTCCACTCACCTGGCTTCATTCAAGGAAAGGTTATGTGTGCTAACATGTACTTTATCATTAAGTCTGTTGTCAAGCTCTCTGTCCTGCAAAAAGCATTAAACAGTTGTGTGGGATTTTTCATGCTTGGTGTTTTAAAATTTTTTTCTATACTTGGTTTCCTTACTGAAAAAAAGGGAAAGTTGATTGCAATCTGCTTTATAAGAGGGCATATTATCCTATTCCTTACCTTACCTTGACCTTCTCTACTGTTATTGGTAGGATGCTTTATTAGTAATTTTGTTCCTAGTGTAGTAGATTCTGTGATTATATAGAAGTGCACCCTGAAATGTCCTCCTCACTGGGAGGAGCACTCTGTCATGTGCAATGCAGCAAGAAGAATTCCAGCTTAGGAATTGCATTTTTAGATTTTTCAGTTGTTCCTAAAATTTGTCTTCAGATGACTTTATAGGTATTTGAAACACATAAAAATACTAAATACATTTGCCTGTACCATGTATCTGACATCTTGCATAATTTTGAACATTTTTCAAAAGGAGACAGCTGCTACTCAAGTGACATAATGTTAAAAAAAAGATTTTTGCCAAATGACACAGGATAAAGGATAAACTACTTTTTTTTTTCTCTACTTCTGCCAGTGTTCACCTGTATGACCCTATTTTTTGTCCTGCAGTAAAATAGTATTGACAGTGAAGCATCATTTTTGAATCGCTTCGGTGTGAACATCAGCTGTAGTTATTTAGGAGACATTGCTGTTCATATCTTAGAGTGATGGACAAAAGTGAAAGCATTGTGAATAAAATTCAAATATGTTCCTTGAACTTCTAAGTGAATCTGCTTAGAGGTGTTGGAGTAATAAATTACAAATTAAAAACCTTATTGCTTTAAGAAAAGGAGAAATATTTTATTTTCAAGCCCTTCAAGCAGTGAAGTCACAAGCGTCATGCAGGTTTGTGTTGTGCTTAATCTTTAATCTCACTGTAGTGAGAAGTACAGCCAAGATGAAATGCAAATAAAGAAAAGCATTGGGATAGGAGGAGGAGATGACCTTCCCAAAGTTATTTTATGTTTCAGTAATATCAGTTGAACTATTGACTTGAGTATAGTATTCAGATTGAAGAGAAATTCGTAGAAGTTTTTCAAGAACCCAAATAATGGAAATTATGACTTCTGTGTGAAGGAATACTAAGAAAAGAAGTTAAAACATCACAATATGTAAGATTGCAGTTTGAAGAACGGAGTGAAAATAGTATCTTGTCAGCTCAGTCTGATTTCCATAGATGTTTCTGGTGTAATACATTAATTTCAGTGGAGGTTTTTATCTAGAACACCTAGAAATCCTACAAGAGTAGCATAAAATTATGAATGGAAAAGCCTAATCTATATGGATTTTCCTGCCTATCCTCTGCCATGAAACAAGACAAGGGGGACTAATTGAAACACCACCATAATGCTACCATTTTAAGTAAACCTAGGTAGTGTTGTTCCAACACACAGTTAGGAGGTGGTGTCCAAATGGCCCCTGCAGTATGTCTGCCATCATATTTCCATCTGTACAAAAAACTGCTGAGAAATTTTGTTGTAATAGGGAAAGAACAGTGTTGTGTCATGTTTTGTTTACTGATAGTACACAGCTAACTGTGGCTGTCAGTGAGCACTCAAACTTTCTTTTTTGAAATTGTTGTGAACATTTGTACTTTTGCCAGTTAATCTGAGAGGAGGAATGCCAATGAGGGGAATAAAATATGGAAAATAATGCTGTGTTTTATATAGCACCTGCCATACTCTAGTATGTTAAAGCACTTACTAAATAGATGCTGATATGGATAAAATATGACAGTGCCTATAAGCAAATACATCACCTGCTAAGCTTTCAGCAGTGTAACTGGCATAAAGCCATGAGCACCATTAAAACTGCTACTGAAAGAAAGACTTGGATAGATCTCTAAGGAATAAGCCCTTAATATGTGCTTGATTAAAAAAAATTGTAATAATGATCACAGAATTTATAACAAACCACAGTAAGAGTGGAAAGATCTTGAGATACTGACTAGTCTGGCCCCCAAAGCAGGTTGAATTTTACACCTGTTTCTTTTTAGCACAGCTGTTTAGAAATCTGCATGAAATAATAAAACTACAGTAGGGTCTGCACAAACCCTCTCTTGCAACATGTCACTGTATTTGAAAAAAAGACTTCTTATAACTTACACAAACTTTTAAACTTCCGTTTTGGTAGGTGAATTACTACGTGTCCTTGCCAGGGTGCAGTGGAGACAAGGTTATTAGAAAGAATGTGCTACTTCTTTCAGATCTGATGATGATGGTGAAAATGCCTTTAATTTGTTTCCTCTCTGGCTATATACTCCTAGTGTATTGATTCTTTCTCCATAATTCTTTCTTTGAGACTTGTAATTGCTGCTGCTGTCTTTGGACACTTCAAATTGTTTTGTATTTTTTTTATAAAGGATATGCCAAAATTTTGACTTAATTATTCCTTCCTGCTAAACAGGACAGGAATGTTTCCTATTTTATGTGGTATATATTCCTGTTTATTTACCCATATGATGGCTCTTGTTTATTTTAAATCACATTTTGAGTTTTTATTGAGCTCATGGACTATTACAAGCCCTGATTCCCCTCTGAGGAAGGTGCTGTCTAGCAGTTTATTTGCTCTGCTGTCAGTGTGCAGCTTGTTTTGACAAAGTACTGAAGGTTGCCCCAGAAAAATTGTTCTGTTATTTTTCTGACCACTTCTCTAGTTTGAGAGAATGGTTTTGGGTTCCAGTCCTGTTATACAGCATACCTGCAGTGTTAGCTCTTGATGATTAGCAGATTTAAGCATGTCCTCTCTTCAGTTCTGTAGGTTGCTAATGGAAACGCTCCCTGAAACTGGACCAAGTTCAGATCCTTGCAAAAACCCACTCAGCAATCTGTCTTGTGTTTGACAGAGGGCTAGTAACAATTTTTTGGGGTCATAAAATCAGCAAATTTTGCCTTCATTCACTAGTAGTTTCTTGTAGAAAACACCTGCTTATGAGAAAGCACATGCGAGGGAGTCAGCTGCCTTTTCTTTGGTAATACAAGCTGGAAAGCATAAAAGAGAAATTAGGAATCTTGTGGTTTCTGGCCTGTGCTACCTTTTCCCCACTGTTTCTCAGTGGGATAGAATAAAAGCTGAAATTTTTAATGACCTGATGATGCATAAGTAACAAGTAGGAGTAGTTATTGGTAAGTGCAAAATAAAACTTGAGTTTTGCTGAATGATCTCATAGCACAAAAAGAAAAAAGAAATTGGAGGTGCTTGTTTGCACATCAGTAGCTACATATTTGCCAATAGCTGGATGGTCAGATAAGGGTATTCTGTGACTGTTTTGGCAGCTTTAATTGTCAGGCTTCTGTTGAACTCTTGTAATGACTGGATGCTTATAACAATGCAGATCAGTTGCTGTAGAAAGGACAAATATGAAAGTATCCTTTCAAATATTGAACAGTCTTTTGTTTCAGATTACTTCTTCACTGGTGTGTATTTTGTGTCATTTGTACTATAGGAAGAAGTATGTAATGGGCTAAATTGTATGTCATGAAGGCATTATGTGACATACTGAAAAATACATAGATTTCAATGTAAAATTGCCTTTTTTTCTTCAAAGAGAGGGCTGAATGCAGCAGCATGACTACAGCTAGATATAAAGTCATTGGTACTCTTACTGTAGTGTTTTAGTGATCATTTTGTGTTTGCCCATGGAATTGAAATAAACACTAATTAAGATAAATCCAAGTCTGCTGATACTTATACTAATTGCCCACAGATTGCTAATAATAAACTTGTGATTTTTGACTGAAATAACAGAAGTTAGCATGACAGTTGTACTGACTGCAGTAAATTTGATGCACATGGAACTGAAAGTGAATAAAGTGTGGATACCATTAGGGTGGAGATGAACGTGATAATTATTTGAACAATTGAATGCGGGACATTCTTACAGAGATGTAATTTTATTTACACAAGATATTTTCAAGTGTACCTCGTATGTCAAAAGGCTGTGTTCTAAAGTTCTCAGTAAACAGATTTGAGTTCAGGCCTTAAGCTGCAAATTCTTGCTGTGTAAGATACATCTTGCACAGGATTCAGGCATCAGAACTTTGCATGATTTTGTAGTTATCTTTGTAAGGCCTAACCTGGCAATGAGTTGGGTGCCACCCTTCTGCAAAGTGGTGAATTTCAGCCTTAAGTGTGAATATATGTCATCATTGGACACACCAAAGCATATATTTCTATTATTTATTTAAAATCTACACAAATTTGTAAAAAGTGCTACAAAAAGCACATCGAGTTAAAAGACTGCTGAAATTTACCTCTTCTTTTTCTGATGAAACATTATGCTGTACCCACTTCACATGGAATCCAATTAATCATAATAGCAGAGAAGTAATTTGAAACTATAAAAGAGACATTAGGAGAACTTTCCCTAGTTTGGTACTCTGCTGTGAGAAGAATCTGGCTTTAAGGCAAAATAGTCTTATTGAGTGCTTTATAGTTATTTTATCTTAAATTCATGTAGTGCTAAAGAAGACTGAATGCCCACAACAAGTCTATGACAGCAATGATAATGCAGGAAATTACCTTTCCTCTACTTCTACCTTAATTAAATAGCATCATACTGAAAGCAAGAGATTGTATAATTTTTTATAATTTTTTTTCTGCCTGCCTGTACACAGTATTTGATCTTCTGCAGTAATTATGAACAGAGGTGCTGATTGTAATGGTGGATTTTATGTAAGATTTTGCAACAGTCTGTGATTGAAGACCCTTCCACTGGATGTAATTCTTCTTTAACTGATGTTGAAATGTTAACATCATGCCTTGATTGCTTTCCTTTCCTTTGGGCTGTGTTTCTAGTAAGAAGTAAATGAGAACTGAATAGACTGACTTCAGTTTCATTTTGTTTAAATTCTAGTCTTCACAGCTCTTTGGTAAACTTTCCTACACAGTAAACTCACTCAACTTTTTTCCCAAATAACTTGTCTTTAAAAAGTTGGTGTTTTTTTTTTTTTTTTTTTTTTTTTTTTTGTGGCATTGCTCTTCAGCTTTGAAGAAAATCTCAACATTCTTATCCAGTCTATTGATCCTTATTTATCATGACTCCTCTCTGCGCTGTCAAGAAGTGAACGACACACTGAAAACAATCAGAACTCTTTGGGTCAATCTAATTATTCTACTCTGTCTCTCAGCAGATGACAGAGAGAAGAAGTGGAAAAGGAGAGTTTCTAGCCCAGATGCCAATGAGTGCATTGGAATGGCAGAAAATTAAATGCCAGAAAGGTCCAGGATAGCAGCTTTTACTTTCATAATTAAAAAAACCTTCATCCTGAGACTTTTCATCCTTGGCCAGTGGGGTAGGAACATGTAAACAACTGGAAATGTTTAGTTGTAATTACAAATATGAAAGCGCCACATGCAAATTTAATTTAGAGGTACTGAAGTTAGATGTTTGTGCAATTATGCATAGAAATCGTTGCACTTTTTCTAATATGGTTTTGAATAAACTGCAAGTTCACATTTGGGCATTCAGTAGATTTGTAGATGAATCAGGTTCATCAGATGTGATGGATACGATTTTCTCAACTCAGCCTCAAAAGGAGTGTCCAATTTTCATATTTTAATGTTGCATAGAAAATGAGATGATGTGCTATGCTAGGCCAGATTTTGTTATATCATATTGTAAGCTGGATAAATTTTCTGTAAATATTTTGATCCTTTGAGTATATGTAGAGTAGTAGCATGAAAATGAAGTCAATATTTTTATTTAGCCTATACTTGCAAAATTGTACATTTGAACTAGCAGGTACAGGGAATAAAACAATTCAGAACCATCATTTTTATTTAATAGCTCCGGGCAGTGTTCCCTGGAATCCCAGGAATGTAATATGAAAGTTTCATAGTGAAAAAATATTGTCTCACATCATAAATCTGTGGCTATCTGAGTTAGGTGTTGTCTAGATGCTGGTTATGTTTTTCTTTGTTAAGTGAGATGTGATTTTCCTTACTTGCAGCTTTGGTTTTTATGTATGTGAGGGAGAGGCATTGTGGCCCTACCTTTTTATCATAAAGTGAATTCATCATGGCCTTCTCAGGTCCCATGTAGTTGATTCAGCAAGTCACTGTTTCTTACCTTGCTGCACTTTGAGACCTACATCTCTGTTCAATAATGATTTGGTTTCTAAGCATATTATAATGCTTTTAAATTACACTGTGGATTTGCTTTTTCTCTGCCCACTGGTCATCATAAAGATTATAATGTGGGACTCTTTAGCAGTAATATGTGGTATCTGTCACTACTGACCTCACATTTCTTTCTGATTGCCTGTGCTGGCAGCACCAGGCATGACAATTTTCCTTTCGTGTGCTGTATATTCGTATTTTGTCCTTAGTCTTCCTGGATTCAAGGGCTGCTGTAGTGGTAACAATGCATGGTGTAGTGGATATCCTCTTGTTGTTTTGTGACATTGGTGAGATTTGCTTTCTTTTTCCTTTACTCTGAAGTTGTTGTGGGCTTTGTGTGAGCTCTGCTGAGTCAGTTCTGCAAAACTCTTCAGCAAATGCTGGCTGCTGTGCCAGGATGGCACGAAGTGTTTTGGCCCCTGCAGCACCAAATCATAAGGCTGATGGTGTGCTGTGGCATTTGACTAGGTTTTCACTGGTAAATATGACCAAAAGACTCTTAATTACTCGCCTTGGATCTTGTTATGTGTTGTGTTTGAATCTCAGATGATTCTGTTAGGTCCCATAACTGATACAGGAGAGACAAACCCCCGTATAATCCTCTTTTCCCTGGCCAGACTGGGAGGCTGACACAATTCACTGCAAAATCTGAGGCAAGAGCAGCAGCAGGGTTAGGTACAATGTGAAACTTCCCCAAAAGAGGTCACCAACAGTTTGGTAGATGACAAGTTGACCAAGAGCCAACAGTGCCCTTACAGCCAGGAGGGCCAATAGCATCCTGGGGTGCATTGGGAAGGATGTGGCCAGCAGGTCAAGGGAGGGGTGATCCTGCCCCTCTGCTCAGCCCTGGTGAGGCCACATCTGGAGTGCTGTGTCCATTTCTGGGCTCCTCAGTACAGGAAAGACAAGAAGCTCCTGGAGGGGGTCGAATGGACCACAAAAATCATTTGGGGTCTGGAGCATCTCTTATGAGGAGAGACTGCAGGAGCTGGACCTGTTTAGTCTGGAGAAGACTGAGAGGGGGATCTTGTCAATGCATGTAAATATGTCAAAGGCAGGTGCCAAGAGGATGGTGCCAGACTCTTTCCAGTGGTGCGCAGTGACAGGATGAGGAGCAGGGGCCATAAAATAAAATGCAAGAAGTTCCATCTCAACATGAGGAAGAACAACTTCATGTTTTGGTTGGCAGAGCACTGAAACAGGCTGCCAACCTTAACAATTCTGTGCTTCTGTGATATAATTTCCTTGTTGAAGTAAATGCTGCCCTTGGTTTTGGTAAACATGGTGACCAGAGGTGCAATCCTGTCTAGAAGATGACAGTTTGTGAATGCCATGGTGGGTTTTAAGCCAACCCTGCCATGGAACAACTACAGCAGCAATGGTCAGTCCACCCAGTTTTGTGTTGCCCTGTTTCCCTCAATAGAGCTTCATTTATATGCCTTCCCATCTTCCCTAAATGTCTTCTGCCTCTACAGTTGATCTCTCCTGATCATACTAAGCACATAGTTGTAATTACAATAACATTGAAGTTATTGAGCCACAATGCAAGCAGAGCAATGACTCCGTAATTCTTGCTCAAGGAATGTAGGTTTGAGCCTTAAAAATCTGCGTGTTCAAGGAGAAGATTGTTTCAATGGGAATATCTCAGTATTTCTGAACTGTTCAGTGTGGTTCCTAATGGGCAGTTCTGGCAAGCAGCTTTCAAAACATTTTGATTCTGTTCACAGTAGCAGTTATACTTGTTAAACTGTTGATAAAATGATATTGCAAACAACAGAAAAAATCAGAACACGGAGAAAAATGGCAATATAGTCAAAACGGTTTGGGAAAAAAAGGGTGAAAGCCAAGATGTTGAAATACAGTGCTTTTGACTCGGGGAGCTGCTGCACTAATGGGTATAAATAATGCAATACTTTTCCCATGGGCATATTGTAGAGCTTAACTGGTTAATGGCTGAAAAGCACTTTGAGATCCTATGTAGTGATATGCTTTGGAAAAACAGTGCTGCTTAATGAAACTCTAAATGCTGCTGCATCACACTGTTCTGGGTATGTGAGTGAGTCCAGTTGTGGTGTCAATAGTGATTAAACCTATGGATCATATTGTTGGACATGTTTAACATTTAGCAAGGTGTTAGCTATGTCTTAGTAAATCAAAATAAATTATGAATTTGCTTTATTTGACAATCATCTTATTTAATACAGATTTTAGATTACTTTTTAATATACTGTGATACTTTGGATGCTTTTCAGGTTTGCTTACACTAGTAAAAACTAGCAACTGTCTACTTAAAAACTAAGCCTTCAAATTTATTATATAAAGACTGTTACAAAAATTATAGTATATCTGGCCCTAAAACATACTTACATTATAATAATATAAAAATTAAAAATAAATGTAAAACATGGAGTCTGACTGAAGCGTTTTAAATCTTTTTCTTTTGCAAGTTCCTCTTAAGGAGAAATCATACTTGGAAACTCGTAGAAGTGATTTAGGTCTCCAGTCTGTTTAGGGAGTATAGATTTTAACATCTGATTTGACAGAGTGGTTACAATTTTGTCTTTGCTTTTCTTCACTGTGATTTGAGAGGAAACCTGAAGAAGAGTGTGCTTTTTTTGGTTTTGTGTGTCTTTCCCTTGTGGGAATTGGTTTTTTTTCCCATTTGCTTATGTGAATTTTCAATAATTAAGTGGCTTCTGTCATGACAACACCTTTTAGCTCACATGCTACCTGGTAAGCAAGTTGATTTGCAAAGAATGTCACTAGAAGGAATGTCTTGAAGGAATCAATAATTGAAAACATGAATTCTAGACCTAGAGCAGCTCATAGTCCCTTTTAGATGTGAGTACCTGTTATTGTTGAGTGATGTTTTACTCACTCATTAATTTACTGTTTTCTTCCAAAACTTATGAATGTGGACAGGCAAATGAGAATGATTTAAAAATTTTTTTCCTTCCTGTTTTCTCTTTCAAATGTTTAGTGTGCATTGCCCTAGCTTGGTATCTTTTTGCTAACCCCTTTGTATGGCTGCCAAGTTTTCTTGAATAATTTTCTTGACAAATGGCTTACTCATTAATATTTCAGGCCTGTTCCTACCAACCTCAGACAAGTGGTATGCCCCAGGCAGGGAAATGTAGTTCCTTCCTTAGGAGCCTTCTAATCTTTTCCTTAAATGCTTTGTTAGAGCCCATGACAGATAAATGAAGATGGTGCAGCTCAAACTAGGGATGACTTATTTGTACACACGTGACCACACATTTTCCAACTGGGAGGTGTTGTACTGCAGTGAAGTCTCTGCTGCAAACATCCACATATTCTCTTCTTTATCCATCCTAAAGTCTGTGAGACTTATTGATTCTGAAGGGAAATCCACAGAGATATTTGTCTCTCTCTTTTTCTGATTGGCTGTTGAAATATACATAGTCCTGACAAAGGCTCTGTCTATTCACACTTTTATTATTTCCACAACAGAGACAGACCAAGGAGTGATACCGCAGCTGAGTTAGAGCTTGAGCTGAGACCAAGTTCATATCACAGCTAGGTCTGAGGTGTGGATTTCTGGTGATATTTTGGCTTAAGATGATAGCAAATTTGTGAAACTGATCTCTTTAAAGCTTGATGTGTCAGAAAATTGATGAGACACAAATTTTACAATATTCCTGCGGCTATTTAGGGTTGAAACATCCTAAGAAAGGCTCGTTCGATTTAAATATTGTTGATTACATACATATTATGACCATGACATAACTCCTGGGTCTAAAGTACTAATTATGTTTGTCATTTTATAATAATACTTAAATTATTCTAACACTGTGTTGTCTAGGGTATTACTAAGGAGGTTATCTGGAGATGTATGGTTACAGATTTCCCCAGTACTCCTGAAGAATGGAATTAGAATCTATAGGGATACAGCAGGTAAAGCTGAAGACTTTCTCATTTGTGGATGAACTTGGTGATTCATGTTAGCTGCCCCGTCTGGCATGCGCCATCTAAATAATTTGGTTTCCCCTGCTGTCTTTTGCACTGTTACCACATCTGCATGTGTCCCATTCTTGGTATTTTATAGGTTTTTTTTAAAAAAATGTGTTACTCCCTCTTCCTGTTAAGGCAGGATGAGGTCTCTAAAGTTTTATTCTGCCCAAATGGTGTTGCTAATTCGAGAGAACTAGGAACATCCCCCCCCCCCCCCCCCCCAATACATAAATACCGCTAATATTTAATTTCCAAACAAATTTATTTTTACTCATATGAATCTCTATAGGAGAAAAATTCTTGGTGGTGTATGCCTCTGTAAAAAATACAGATAATGAGTTGCAGATATTGAGTTGCAGATACTGAAGGAAAAAAGAAGGCAGAAGAAATAGTTCATATCTTAACTGCAGTGAGAATTTTATAGGCATTTAAGTGTTTCTGTCCCTTTCATCTGACAGTTATTTACAAATGCAGAAAGCTGTTTGGCAACATTTTTCAAGGCATTGGAAAAAGAATATTCCCTCAGCAACCAAAGGTAGTGTTTTTTCAGATTGCATTCCTTGAAAAATGGATATTTTAAAAGCAGTAGACACATTTGAGAATATTTAGGAATAATTTCTGCATTGCCTTTTTATGGTATGTAATTTGTAATGCAATGTATTCAAAATATGTTTGTGTAATGAGGATTTTACCTTAAAATATGGAATTGACTATTAGCTGTTTTGTCACGTTGTGGAGGTAAGGAAGAACACAGGAATGTCGCCTGGACATCGGGTCACAGCCATCTAATTTTTAGTATAATTAATATATGAAAAAAAATTATTATGAATGAAAGAAAGAACAGATATTGTTTCTGAGCAGGGGTGATTTTTCTTAGTTTAATCTTCTGTCTTGCATATTTAATTTCTTTTTCCAACAATAGTTTCTTTCCTCTGAATTTGCTTATTTTGTTTTTATTTGTCTGTTTTTTTAAGTCCAAATGAAAATAGTGTGGTCAGGCTTTTAAGGCTTATACTTCTGAATTTTGCATGTTAGAGAGTTTGCTGCCTTTCCACCCACCCAGAAGTCTGAATTTCTTTGGCTTTGGTCTTTAACTCCTAATGTAATTTATGCTGTATACATTTATCGTTTGAAAAATTATATACTGTCTCAGTAGTTCAGCGATGGAATGTACCTGATTAGCTTGCTGAACACAAATTGCAGTGCGTAGATACTCTACTTCTGAATTGCTTAAAACAAATTCACTATAACTTGTCTTGAAATCTGATTATATCAGTCTTTGAAATAGTCTCATACCAGTTGGCAGCACAGCTACAGAGTTTGCAAGTGTTTTGGCTACTGAAATGCATTTTACTTGCCTTGAATCGTATGTCTGGAAGCATTATCGTTTTAGTAAGTGGGAAACTTATGGATAAACCTGGACAATCCTGGAGTGACACTGTTTAGCAGGGAAACCAGAGCCTGCAGCAGCGCTTGGAGGCCCGCATGGGGAGCTGAATGGTGTTGCAGTGGGTGGTATTTTGTCATCCTTTGCAAATATCCAGCCTGCAGCTGAATGGTGAGTGGACTCGAGGGTTGATGCAAGACATTTTGAAATGGGTGCTTGCCCAGAGGTATGTTCCCTTGTCCAAAGACCTGCTGTCCACTGTGGTTATCTTGGCCCATCTTGCAGTCCTGAAGGAGCTGTGCAGGTGGTTGAAGGTGTGCCTCAGCAGCGTGGACCATATTTTCTGTTCTTTCCTCGAGGTGCTCATGTGTGTAAGACAGGCCATGGGATGCTGGCCTTTGTTCAGACAATCAGCATCTTTTGCATTAGTGGAAAATGAGCATGTTTGTTAATACTTTTCATCTTTAAGAAGGTCTTATATGTAGCACTGAGAGAGAGCAGGGTCATGCCTTATCCCAGAAAAGGTTTTTTAGTTTTCTCTCTCAATCTTGCAAGCCTTGGAATGTTGCCGAAGGTGGCATGATTAATGTATCACCACTACAGAGCAGACAGCCAGCCAGCTTATGACATATTTTTGCTTCAGTCAAGAAAAATAACAAAATAATAATAATAAAAAGTTACTCTGTGTGTTTTTGGAACTTACTGACAGATTATTAACTAGATGAACTCCAAGGACATGAAAAAAATAAGAGCCAAATACTTGAAAGCTGCATTATTTTGCCAGTGCTTTGTAGTTCATGAAGTACTTTAATGGTGTTTAGCCAACATCGGGGATGTCTGATAATATTCTGCCCTTGGAAGGTCAGGTTCTAAAATGGATCCATTTGAAGTTATCTGTAAGGCTATTTCAGAAGTCTGTGTGTATTATATAAATTCAGCATGCTCAGTAGAAGTCTGTTATGGTGTGCAACAATGTATCGTCATTTTAAAATGAGCATTAAAAAATCCAAGCTTGTTATTAGTTTTGCGTGCAAAATAATTTATGTTATATCCTATGCAATGCAGATATGGTCATGGCAATACAATGATATTTGCTGCTGTATGCCTACATAGTTTTCAAAACTAAAATTCAATGCTTAGCTAAATTGCTAAGCAGACTGGTAAATGTCCAATTTTAGCAGCCTAACATATGTTTATAATTTTTGTTTTAACATATGCTATGTTGGTTGAACTCCCCTCCCCACACATACGGTAGATAAAAGCTGTCACATCACAAAATGGTGGCAGCCCAACTTTTCTAACATTTTCCATGGCACTTCAGAGTCTTGCATTAATTAGCTATTCTTGGATAGGAGACAGACTCTCATCTTTGTAGAATTTTGGTTTCAAACCCGTCATGTACTTGGGTATATGTATGCAGTAGCCCATCTGTGTTTCTGCATCCGTAAGCTGTAAAAAGCACAGGGCAAGGAGAAAAGCTTCCAACAGGAGTGAGGGTGCCCTTGGCTCACAGATGCAAGTACCGAGCAAATGGCCCCAAAAGCTGGCCTGTTTGGGCACTAGTTTGCTCAAACAGGAACATTCTCCCTCTTCCACTTTTACAGGAGAGGTGAGTGAATAAAACAAAAACAGTGCATAGCACTGGTTTTTTTTCATTGTGAACTGCTAAACTACCGCTCTTTTCTACTTTTTCAAAGCAGATGTAAGGAGGAATTTCACTGAGTCTATGATTCTTTCCTAAACCTCAGCTGGGTAGTGGAGAATTGTGACAAATACCACTGCAGCTGTGATAATGCTGTCTTAATCCTTGCTGCACTATGACATGGAAACCTGGATTTAGACATGAAAGGACATTCCTTAACAGTACAGCAGTATGATCCCTTATCAAATCAAACTGCCTTTTGCATGTCCTCCAAAACCATGGTAATTTTTGTCTGATGTATTCTGTCTGCTGTTTCCGTGTTGTCAGGCTTCTGACTGTGGTGTACTTCAGCATGTGTAATGTCTGCTGGGCTGCTGCAAGGGGAATGGCTGGTTTTCCGTGGGGGAGGAAAGAGCCTTGCCCATCAATTGAAACTGCTGTAGAAATGTCACAGGGTCTGTGGTACAGGACTGATGTTGGCAAGTGTGTTTGTATTCGTGGTTGATCTGTGCACAGCATGGACAGGGTTGTTCTTATGCCTTCACCCCTAGGTGGCATGGATGCCACCTCCTGCCCTCTGGTCTGCCTTGGAGCTGCTCAAAAGCTTACGCCTTGGTGCAAGCATAGTTCCAAGCGTATTGGCACAACATAGTGTATGATGTCGATCCTATTCAAGACAAGTTGTAGTAGACATGTCAGTATGGAGATTGAGGTAAGCAATCTGAGCTTCAGGGGAGCTGCTGAGGTGCCCTGGAATGTGTCAGTGGTGGTGTCTGGCTAAGGACATGTGTAATAGGAGGTGTTTGGCCTGATGCTTGCATGTCCACCTGCAGAGCTTTGAGAAACCTCACGGAGAGCTGCCAGCAGAGCAGCCTGCTTCCAAAGTCCTGCATCTGCATCCAAAGGCCTGTGTTGGCTCCCAGCTGCAAGCCCGAGCCACTGTCAAGCCCAGAACACAGGACTCGCTGGTGATGCTGGTGGAGGGCTTTGCCATCTTTGGATTGTAGATACTAGTGGTGGTTGTTCAATGCCTATTTCTCATTTATGTCTTTGTTTTCAGCTACAGGACCTGCAGCTGCTGTTTGGCTTGCTGTTCTTGTTAGCTGGCTGGCAGGCCTTGCTGAGGGATTCAGGTTTTGTCAGTGTGCACAGAAAGCAGTTTCGTTTCCCTGCCAAATGAAAAGCATGGTGGAAATAGAGGAATAAAATGATACATTTAAACTGCTTTTCCAGGCATTTGGATAAATGTAGACAGAAATCAACATAAATGCATAAATGTCTGTTTATTATAAGCGAACATAAGTAATTAGTGTATTCTTAACACCAGGTTTTTATTGTTAAAAGAAAGGTAAAGAGATGTCTTTGTTTTCCAGTGTTGCTCTCTGCCTCGGTAAACATTACTTTGAAGATTTTGTGTACAGTCTGCAGAGTGTAAACATATTTTACTTTCTTCTCTGTGTTGTCTCTGCCCAAATGTAACTTGTCACCAGTTGAGTTGAACTGAGTCCTATACCATTTCTCTGTCATGATTCTGAAAGAGGAATATGTGACTGTGGTGGGAGAGGGAAGCAGCAGTGTTGTTGGTGAAGGACTTCAGAGTTTCTGGAGCTCTGTATGATACCATGTCAAGGGCACATTTTGTGCTTGCTGTTGTTTGCAGCACTTAGACATTGGATAACTCATCAAAATCTCTAATTTTTCTTACTGCTCACATTATTTACTGCTCAGATTTTACTTCAGATTGGAATAATAATGCAGGTAGTAATGCTGTTCAACTTTTTAAGGCACAGGCATACTGTTAGGATGAAAACTCTGATACAAGTTCATCTGTTGGTTTTTCTCCTTGCAAGTTTGTGAGGAGTATGTATCACTTGCTCAACAAAAAGAGTGTTTCTGAACTATCAGGAACTGATAGCAGAGTTCCTCATTACAAATACTCAAATATGATCAGGTAAACCCTTGAAGATGTTTTAGTGGAGTCTCCCTTAAAAATAATGAGTCTTAAACAAACAAACAAGAGTGCTCCCCCAATACTTGTGGAGCACGTTCTTATTTCTTTTTCCATAAATTTATAATCATCAAAGCTGTTTATGTGAAAGTTAATCTTCTCATATGGTTGGTTGTCTGATTCTCAGAGGAATGATATTTAAGAAAGCAGCAAACATCACAAGAATCACAATAAAGTTATGAGAGTTTTTTTTTTTACATTATGGTTATGTGTAAGTTTTGAATTGAAGTTTTTAGAAAAATAAATGTATGGGCAGATGGTGATATTTACTTAAGGAAAGCTGAATTCATTATCTGACTAGGACTGGGTATTTCAAGCAGCTGTTTGAAAATGAGAACTCACTTTCCATGAAGGAGAACGTATGTTTCAGGAAAATTGAGTCTCTTTTCAAAATGTAAGACTATCCCTTGCTTAGCCGCTATCAGAGTGGTTTTTGGTGTGTGAGTGAATTCATTTATTGAAGAACATTCTCAGTAATGATCAAGAGCTAATTTGGTGAAATAGTTTTGTAAACTCTTAACTGCCCCCCTGCCAAAGGCTGTCATTCTTGAAAGTTTCAACACTAAATAAAATTTGTAGCTGTTCTTTATTTCTAAAGATATTCTACCAGAAAAAGGATTAAACCAAATATTCAGTAATCTTACTCTCCCCCACCAGGTTTAATTTCTGTCTACACAGCTTGCCTTTATTTTGATTGATTGAGATACAATTACTTGAGGAAACAGACCTATGGAAAACTTCTAGATATAAGCCAGAAGAAAGCAAGCCAAATGTGACCATGCTCCTTTTGCAGATTTTACCTTTTACAGATTTGTTTTTTTCTGGGACTCTCTATTCTAGTATGTCTGTTCTCTTTGCCTACATATTTTGTGAGAGTATGAAAAATAGTCTCACCTTGTGTATTTTGTTACTTACACCTGTTTTCCTTCTGTTCCTGTGGAAAGCTAGCCAAATATTGTAATACTAAAGATTGAAAGGTATCCCTTGAAGACTGTGGTGCATGTATTATCGTTTATGTCCTTTTATCCCCCAGGTCTTTAAGATGACTTTCACAGAAAATTCTTTCACTCAGAAAGCCTGAGGCCCTGTAATTCTTGGTTCATAGAGAAATACAAGCCAGTTTGTTAGTAGCAGATGCTTTTCCCCAGTCACTTAACTTCTAATGCCTCTGTTTTCCCATTCCATAATAAGCAAATTTTAATGCTTAATTATTTTACTGGAACCTTTGCTAGTATTTCTGAAGCCAAACTATAGATTTTCAAATAAGTTTTGTCTCAGAATGGGCTTATGCATGTGGAGTGACTGAAAGGTTCATCACTCTCAAAACTCTTTGGTTTTGGAATTATCTTTGAACTCTACAGAGAATGCAGCTGTGTACACATGAAGCACAAAGCCTGTCTGTGAACAGGGAGGATGTGTAAAGATGGCCGTTTGATGGGAAATGAGTTCTTCTGTTCAGACAACTTTAAGAATCTCATCACTTTGCCTTCCTGGTATATGACAAACCTGCCTCCCCTGTATGGCAGTGGAAGCTGTGAAATCAGCCATCCTGGGGAACATATGGAAAAAGGGGTTTTGTGCTCACTGCAAAATCCTAACATTGGTTCTGACTATATGGAGTCTTTATTGTAAATCTTGTGCAATACTCATATGTGAATTTAATAAGCTGTTTATATATAAATATATGACTTGTCTGGCCATCTGTTTTTTCACAGTGGTTCAGCAGTTTGAAAGGTTAAACTGGTTTTGTCTGGCATTAAATAAGTGTTAGTGATGATTGCGTAGTGCGTGCCACATGCATCAGGTAGATGTGGAACATGTTCTGCAGCTTCTGCTAATGGAGGAGATGATACAGCAATAAGTTAATTGCTTATTATAAGCAAGTTATGACTGCTGAAGGGCACTGTTAAGTTTCTGAGTTTCTCTTAAGTATTATTTGGTTATTGCCACATGTTTTAATTGGATGAAAAATACTATTCCACAAAAAGCCTGATGTTTATTCATCTTTAAAGAGCATGATCTGGAATGGGGCTCAGGCTAGGTCTAGAGTCATTAATACTGGTGCAGTCATGCAGAAGCCTAATAACTGAATAAAATATCCTTGCTGGAATTTGACCACAAGAGTATTTTCCGTCCTCTGAACTCAAAAGACTCCTTAATAATGGGAACTTTGTCATACTAATCAAGCAGATATTTGGATTTATCTATCCCTAAGATAATAGCAATTCCTGCAGCAACATTGCAGTTCCTAACTCAAATATTTTTAATTTCTTTTCTTTCTCTAGATCATAAAATAGCTTACAATGGCAATGCTCTGGAAATTCATGAGAGTAGCTAAGTATTCTAAAACAGCTTTATCACCAAAAGTAAAGGGAAGAGGAATTCCCACCCATTCAAGGTATTCTTCATCCAAGTCTGTACCTTCCGATTTTGGTGCCAATGCACCCTGCTCAAATACTGTGGAACTGCTTGGTAAATCTTATCCTCAAGATGACTACAGCAACGTCACAGAGAAGATTCTTTCCAAGGTGGGGAAGAACTTGCACAACAGAAAACATCACCCTTTGTGGCTAATCAAGGAGCAGGTGAAGGAGCACTTCTACAAACATTATCTAGGGCGTCGTGGGACTCCGCTCTTTTCTGTGTATGATGGTCTTTCTCCGGTGGTTACAGTCCAGCAGAATTTTGACAGTTTACTTATTCCACAAAACCATGCCAGCAGAAGGAAAGAGGATAACTATTACTTGAATCGTGACCACATGCTAAGAGCGCATACATCAGCTCATCAGTGGGACTTGATACACTCTGGCCTGGATGCCTTTCTGGCGGTGGGAGATGTCTACCGCCGGGACACGATTGATAACACCCACTACCCAGTCTTCCATCAGATGGAGGGAGTGCGCCTCTTCTCCTGCCATGAGGTATGAATTCTCTAGCTGGGGTGAAAGACACTTTGGGTAAGTTGCTTGGTCTTGTGTTTGCTGCAAGCAAATTTCATCTGCATAAACAAGGTTCACGCACATAAGCATGTTACAGCAACAGTGTTATGCTGCACCATGATAAAGATCAAGTGGTTTATCGTATAGTGATATTTTTAATTTGTGAAAAATGTAGATGGAATGTGTTAAATTTGAAAACAACCATAAAATTTCCTAGCAAAATAAGAAGAAATGGAAAAACAATACCATTGAAATCTGGCAAAGTGAAGTATAATCTGAAATGAAACAACTTGTTCCATTAATGATCTGCACAACTCAATTCTATTTCTGTCACAACTCTCTTCTGGTGAGATCACTTTACCAAAACCTCTATCAAATCAATTCTTGAAGGACTCATTGGATGTGAGTTGTTACAGCTACTTCCAAAGTACAGTTTTCACTGTCGTTTTTTCTTTTAATAGTGCCAACCTTCTGTAAATGAATGTCATTTTCTAGGGAATTGTTCCATTCTTCATCTCATCATAAAGCTGCATTGAAGGATTCATCTGTTGCAGCCAATAGTTATGTGTGGTGCACACACAGTCAACCCATCAGAGTCCAGAGGCATCAGCTAAAGAGCTCCAGGTTGATGTCCAAGACTCTTAAGTTTATATGTTTTGTTGGCACAGCTTGCATGTTCTGCAAGTGCCTGGGTGTCATTAAGTACTCTGCTGTATCATTGATCAGTGGTAAATATAAGCCAGTTTGTTTTCCAAATAGTAATTGATTTGTATAATTTGTGTATGCTTGTAGCAATACTGCCAAATTCACAGTTCTATAACTAAAACTAGCTTATTCTAATAATACTGAGATGTAGACCGTTCTTAATCTGCTTGCCAACGGGTGACAGGAGCTTGGCAGAGAAGCCTGATGCCTTTGGATGCCTGAGGGAAAACTAAGGTAATCATAAAGCACTGCTTTTCTCCATGATGGAAGGGGCTCATGCTGCCTGCGCTGCCCTTTCCCACCCCGTGCAGCCGCTGCTTGTTCCACTGTGAACACATACCTGCCTCTGCAGGTGTCCTGGGAGCCGTGTGCTGCTGAATCCAGCCTGCAGCTGCTTCTTCGGTAACCACAAAATGGAAATATTGCAGACCCATCCAGCCTCATTTGTTTGCTGTTCTTTTCACATAGGCCTATTTAGGAATACAATCAGGGTATCTGGTAACAATACTATATTAAGAAACTACCATTTCTTAACCATTTTTGCTCTTCACAACTTTTTTTTTTTACCTGAGTAGAAGTTCAGTCATTTGGATGGAAATGGTTTTTTCTGCCACAAAATTATAACATCAATATTCTTGCAGGGTGAAATTCCTGCAACCTCGCATGTGATTGATCATTGAAATACTTGTTAATGAATATATCCTTCAAGAAATGTTGGTCCTGATGATAGACTATTTCTTTCTACTCTACAAATTTAATAATAGGAATAATAGGATTTGAATAACTGGGAACAGTGTTACAGAAATGTTTTCACTGAAAGAGGATTCTATCTAGAACTATACAATTCTTAACAATCTAATTCATTGAATTGGAGATTGTTTCTTTTTCCCTTCTTATTTTTTCCCCAAGAATATGATTGAAATGTTACTGCAGAGCTTTCTGTACTGATGAAGAAAGAATAGTGGTGTGGTGTACAATATGTAAAGTGTTGTTTATTGGGCAATGTGCAAAAATTATGAACCTGAGCATGATCTGATGCATCCTTTTTTGCTTCAGTTCATGTTTCAATATATATCCCTTTTTGCAGTCATAATCACAAGAGCCTTGTGGAAAAAAATGAATATGTAATTCTGAAACTTCACTGGGGACTGTTTCTGTGTTTTGTATTCTGGTTGTCTATTCAGAATAATCCACATTTAAATAATTCCAGAAGGAACCGTCTGAGCGGAGCAAAGACTAAATAGAGGTAATACTACATGAGAGAAATACTCTGATATTCATTTATTTATACTCAAGTTTAAGCTGTAACCCACTGAGCAGAAACGTGTGACTGTCAGGGCCTGTTACCCTCGTCTCAGACTTTTCATTCCTAGCCAGGCTACAGTCTCTGATGAGAGGAAATTTGCACAAGTACCAAGGATCAGAATCTTTGGAACCAAGGGAAAAACTGTTAGCTCTTAGCTACAAGCCCTGGGTACATTTCATGTTATGGCCAATACATTAATTTTAGGTGCTGTTGTCAGTTTGCTGCTCTAGTTTTTTCTTTTGGTTTTTACATTTATCATTTGTTGTCTTCTCAGTGTAAGTTACCACACACCTAAGAAGATGTGAGAAGAAAGACAAAAACCTACAGTGATTTTATAAGAACATGAATTTAGAGGAATTTGATGTTTGATCTCAGTTTAGGAGGTGTGGGGGAAATGTCAGTTTATTCTCAGCTGAAATTTTAGGTAGGATACAAAAGATGTAGGCGATGTACAAAACTGAGTCTCCTTTACAAATCCCAAACTCCGTAGTCATGACTAGGTTAAAACTCCTGTCCTGTGATGGAAGCCTTTCAGCATAATTCTTTATATCAAAGTTAAAATCAGTATGTTGAAGTAAGATCTGGAAAAACAAACTAACTTTGGCAATTTTACAGTATTTTTTCTGAGATATTTCTGGAGTTGTTTTCTTTTTTGACTACGTTTTTTCATAATGGTTAGTTGATTATTTTTTTAAGAGAAAAGTAATCTGTAATTCAAAGATGGGCAGGTGACTGATGCGTTTCTGCAGCTTAGTGTGAGGGCAAATATTAAAGTATTAAAGAGATTCCCATCTCCCAAACTAACTCATTGCTGAAAGTTAGAATAATTCATGCCTAAATTTCTCATAAACTTTTAAAAAATGTCCTTGAACTGCTACCAAAGAACATCTGAAAATACATTTAGACATGTTTTCAATATATTTAAAAGTATTTTAGGTGATTATTATCAGAATGTAATAGAAGAACAGTGAAAAGTGACTAATTTAAATAAAACCAGAACCAAAAATAGTTTCCCAAATCTACTTCAGAATTCTGAACATAAAGTGAACCGTTCTTCTTAAACAGTAGTTTTGCCCTTGAATACCAAACGATACTCTTTGGTATTCAATTCCTCCTACATTCTTGTTTTTCTTCTAATTGGTGTTTGGATTTTTTGTTTTCCTTCTGTTGTATGGCTTTTTTTTCTTTTAGATAGTGCTTTGGATTGGTAATTTTGATACTGCTGTAGTCAGATTTGAACTGGCCAGTTTTCCTGGGTGGATTATAAGAGAAGTTATTTCCATGCTATGCCGTTGCCTTTGGTGCAGTTCCATAATTTATGGAAAAGAGAAAAAAAAATTCAACTAAACTGCACTTCGTGCATGTCAGCCAGAAGAGGGAGCCAATATAAACCCAATGGCAGTCAATGAACAGCTTTCAGTTGATAACAAAATTGTTTACACATTTGAAGGAGACTTCATACAGTGTTTTATAGTCTGTACTGAAATATACATAAATTTTAAGGGGGACAGATGCTAAAACACAGGAATTGCTCCTCTAATTTAGTAACCTTGTTCCAGTGGAGGCCAATACAAGGTTGTTTAGATGAAAAACTGGTGTTCTCATCAGGCTCGTTTGTCCTAGAAGTAGTAGGGATTCATCTTTATTCTCCACTGAAGTGCTTATGGTGGAAATGGAAACTTTTTTTGTTAGGATGCAAGGGAAAAAGGCTAAATATTCTAGTTACAAATAAAGGATTGCTCCTCCAAAGCACTATATATAATTTAAAAAAAGACCATATATTAGTTTCTAGTGTTTATATCCTAAAATGTAAGGACTCTTGTTCTAGGTAATAGAAAATTAGTTGGTTTTTCTCATTTTCATCTAAATACATATTCCTTTCCTCATCTTCCCATACTCGAGTACCTTGACAATATTCCTGGTGTATTGTTAAAAAGAAAAAGATGTTGCTTTTATCCTTTCCCTTGTGGTTTGGGATGGTGTGAACTCCTGATTGACCACTCATCTGCAGTTTTGGAGTTTTTTGGAATCAAGTGCCATGCTGGGTTTCCCCTTGGAAAACTCATGTCTTTAGATTTGACATCTTCAAAATTCTATATATTACTGCAGCTTTGGACACTGTGGTTTTGCTCTGACATTGTATCAAAGAAAAGCTCCTTCCTTTCTTTTGGCCCTTTTAAAAAATCTTCATATGTAAAGGAATTTAAATCCATTTATAGTGTTCCAGGGATCAACCTATTTTATGGAGTGATTTGGAGCTTTTACAATATGCTTGTGAGTATGAGTGGGAGTCATAATAGCAGTGTTTAGCTGGGCACCAAGGAACAAATATTTTAAAAGGCTTAAATGACCAAGAAAAGGTACCTTCTTAGCCCTCTAGAACTTCTGGATAGGGTTGTGAGCAAAGCTTTGGTCCCCAGAAGCCTGAGAGACGACCCTCCTTCTCACAGGGAGCAGTGAGGGCAGTACAGGAGCAGAGGCACTTGAACTAGATCCACCTTGGTGAAAAAAAAGGAACAGCAGCATTACTTTGCTAGAATATTCAGAGTTGAAGTTATTCCTGAAGCTGCAGTTGAACTGAGTGGTTGCAATAAACTGACTAGTTTAGTTGGAACTGATTTCACTTTCTCTGGTATTAATCCAAGCTGTGAACATTGTATTATTCAGTGTTTTCCAAGTTGTGGTGTATAACTCATTCTGTAATAAATAGGTCTTCACTGATCAGAGGATCCAAATTGTATTCTTTGTTATTTTTAGTCAAAAATTTGACAGTGAAGGGCATCCGAAGGTCTGTTAGATTTTCATAGTGATCCATGGTCTAGAAAGTTTGAAAACTGGTGGTGCATCTTGTACTGCAAAGACTTCATATTTTTTTCAGACTTTGTTATACTTGTTGTCCAGCTAAAAAAAACCCAAACAAACCAAGAAAGCTTTTCAGAATAAAGCAGTTAAATCTATTCAATGCAATATTTAAGTTGTGCAGGAAAAAAAGAGCAAAGTCTCCACAAGTATATTTGGGAAGTCTAAGGTACTTAAAAGTAAAGGAATTTCTACTGCTACAGAAACAGAAGTCTATCATAGATGTCTCATTATATCAGGTATCTGTGTAGCAGTGTAACTTTTTCATTCTGGTTTAAAAGCATCTTTATTGTTTTCCTTTTTCTTACAAAAACACTTTGATTAGGTTAAAAACCCCAAAACAACCCAGCCCTCCACTCCCAAGAAACAACAGAGGTTAGATCTATTGGTGGCATCATCTTCATCATTCTTGATCCATTGGTTGAGTCTTCAGCTCCATAGTACATTTAAAATGTTGTGGAAAGGGCTTGCTCTTCGTAAGTGGATTCAGAGTGCAGCTGTTGGTTCATTTTTAGAGATATTTATTAGGGCCAGTGAGACAAAATGTATTTGGTGTGGCAAGGCTGGGTGTAGTCATGTGCAGATCCTCATACAGAGATAATCTTAAATGCTGCTTTGCCTTTTGAGTGTAAGTACATGAACATGATTTATTCATTATCTTAATCACTGGTGTATGCATGAGGGGCAGGAGGAATACACAACTGTGGAAAGACAGGATATAGTTACAGATCTCTCTGATCTGAAACTTACATTGAATGCCATCCTGAAAGAGGCACTTAATTTTGACTACTAAACGTATGGATAATGTAGGGATGTGAGGCTAAAACGTCTGTCAAGTGACTGAGGAAATGTTGGGGTCTTTCTTTAAATCACAGATGTTACTTCTGCCCTTCATGCCAGGCTGAGAAATACTGGAATGTGATTTTGAAGGACCACAGCTCCATTTTTACTTGTCCAGTTAAAACTCAGTCTTCTTGCCATTACGTGTTATCTTTTTTTTTTTTTTTTTTTTTTTTTTTTTTTTTTTTTTTTTTTAATTATGAGCTAAACTGTGAGTAAACTTCATGCCACATGGTTAGGTCACTTCAATTCCTTTCTGCCTTCTCCTTTGTAATGCAGGATCAGTGAGATATGCTGATAAGTCCTGGTAAGTGTTCTTCATGGTGATATAATATTCAATGTTTTGCACACCTTCACTCAAAGAAAAATCTTCTTGTCCTTACACTAGACAGACACGTAGTTACTCGATTTATGACTACAGGAAATTTCTTTCCTGCTTGTAGTAGTGACTGATTGTATTCAATACAATAAGATAGTGCATGCTGCTTTAGTCTGCACTGAAAGAATGAATGTATGTGAAAAGGTCTTCTTGGATGTGTCAGTGTTTTATGCAAGATGTTAGGGGTTTTTTTCCTCCATTGGCTCAGATATGTGCTTCAGAAAAATTGACATCAAAAAGGAGTGACTGTTCGTGATTCTTCATTTTATTCAAGCTTTGACTTTGCTGACTTTATGTATACAGAAATGTTGAAGTGTTTCTAATCCAAGACATGTACTTAGCACAGTTCAATCATTGTAATAGTGAATTTGGTGTATTGGTTTAAAGCTGCTCGTATTGACATAGCAACATCAGTGAATGGAAAGTTGGGAATAAATATTAATACAACTGTAAGGTATCTCTTTTTTTCTCAGTATAATCCCATCTGCAGCTGATGGAGCCTCTGTGGAGAATACCAAAGTGCCTCTCGGTGCCTGACTGTAAGGGGGGCTGTTGTCTTGCCTGTTTCAGGGACTTTCCTATGGCTGTGTTTTCAGAACCTGTCTGAACTGGACTAGAGTCATGTCTGTGCCCAAAGTGACCCAGCCCTGCTCCACGTGCCAGCTCATCTCTTGGTGCTGCTAGTATGCTTATACTTGATTACCAAGCTGAACTTGACCATTTTCACATCCCTCAGTTTCTTGCCTTCTGCTGAGTTACCACCCATCTGGAGTCACCTCCCAGCCTGGCTCAGTACACTGCTGCATGGACTGTTGTCCTGGCTTGGAGAAGGAGATAGTGTATATGACTGGTTTGGCAGGATTAGGGCTCAGGCAGGTGACAGGGCTGGATTATGATTCAGTGTATTTAATGGTTCTTGCATGTTTCCAAATCTGATGTAAACCACTGAAATAGAATTTTGCTTAAGACTGTAATTGTGATACCAATATTTCAGAAATAATACAACAGTAGGAAAAGTATTTCTATGCACTTGTTGATACATATGCTGTGTTTTAAAGGCTAGTGTCCAGACTGTCTGTTCTTTGCAGTGGTCTGAGAAGCCAGTCTTAAGCTGAAGGGAGGAGTGAAGGGAAAAAGGACAAAGAGAGTTTCATGTCCTAAAACATACTGCCGATCGGTAAAATAACAAATGTACCTTCTAATGTGTAAATACAGTGTATTCTGGTACAAAGAGGGAACATCTCTGTTGCCTGAAGGGTGTTTCTGGCTGAGTGAGTGAGTCAGTCGGTAGAAAAAATAGCTACCTGTATAGGGTGGTTCAGAGCAGGAACCTAATTTAGCCACTCTGTGTTCCTCTGTGAGGGAGCCCGTGTCTCTCCTCTGGCCACCTGGTGAGCCTAAGACAATTATCCTCCCTAGGCTAATGCTGGCCTCTGAATTCCCCTGGCTTTCAAAACCACATGCTGGATGACCAATCTGCCTTGCTGACAGCAAATTAGCTGTAGGGTGGGTATTATCTGCTTGTTCCAGTCGACATAGGAATAATGTCAGTAAGAAGGGGGGCTTGAATAAAGAAACTGTTATTTATAAAGTGTGATGCTTTGTTTGTCAAGCTGCTGCCTTTTGGTGAGTAAAGGCATTTTTGATAGACTGGTGGAGAATAATTTTATTTGGTATTTATACTTTCCCTTTTTAATTTAGTATTTTCTGCCGCACACTAAGGAGATAAACCAGAGAAGTGTTTTCTCAATCTGCCAGCAATCTCCTTGTGGTTAGCTAAAAGTTAAATGGTACCGGATATATTTTTTTTTGTATTCCTTCAATTCACTGTGGTCCTAGTTTGCCTGCTATCTAAACTTAGGCTTTTCATTCATTGTGTCTGTAGGAAATGTGCTTAAAACTAGTCCTAATTAATTGTATCTAGCATTTGTGGACTACCAGAGATTCACTTGAACTTTTTGTTTAGAGCATTTAGTCCTCTGAAGGCATCAAACTGCAGTTAAAAAAACTTCTATGGGCATCCATGAGTTGTTAAGGTTACACACTATTCGTGTCATCTCCTGAGTAAGAGCTATTTATGCTGGGAAGCTTAATGGGAATAAATCTCAGTGCATGTTTTTTCCCTCTGTGTGTGCTTGATTGACTAGGGTAAGGTAGAGGAGGAGGGGTAGGAAAGGGCACTAGAAACACTTTTAACAACTGGCTTTCCCTGCCCTCCATACTTCACCCCAAATATGGGGGTTTTGTACAGCTGTAAGGATTTCCAACAAAAATACTCTCTAAAGTGTAAAACAGCCTGCTTTAGTTTTTTGTTTTTTCTTTTTGTTGTTGTTGTTATTTGGGGTTTTTTTTCGTTTTGTTTTTGTTGTGTTTTGTGGTTGGTTGGTTTGGTTAGGTTGGTTGGTTGGGTTTGGTTCTTTTTGGTTTTGTTTGGGTGTTTTTTTTGTTTGTTTGTTTCTTTTTTGTTTTGGTATTTTTTTACATCATTCAAGTACTAAAAGAGTTGAAGTTCTAATAAATGCCATTGTGTTCATTGTGTTTTGTAGTTTTTGGGGTGTAATTTACATACACTGTCAGCCTACTTTGTTCTGCATGTTAACTTTCAAAGTAACTGAATCACAAAAAGTGAGATGCTTATTTTGTAAATTATTATTTTCCTATAGCTAATAGTATTATTTGAAGATATAGTACAGAAATAAACCAGATTTAATTATTTGGTTATTTTTGTTCTTATGGTGATTCATCTCTGTATTTAGTGAATAGAACTTGTATAAAGTCACAGTCTTTGTTTTTTACAGTGCAGACTTAGCAGGTAAGATTCCCACTTAAGTCAATGAAACTTCCTCCTTTATTTTCGTTCAGGAGGTCACTGATGTAAAACACATTGTTTTTGTGGTTTTGTTCTAGCTGTTCTCCAGCATTAAAGATGGTGAAGGTTTGCAGCTGTTTGAGCAAGGCCACCGCACTGCACACAAGCAGGAGTGTCACACCATGGAGGCAGTGAGGCTGGTGGAGTTCAACCTGAAGCAAGTGCTCACAAAGCTCATGACTCACATCTTTGGTGACGGTAGGTTCTTGCACCTTTTCCCCCAGATTGCTCATGGCTGTGGTCATTTGGGCTTTTGAGAAACATTTTGCTGTGTAACACAGACAGGAAGCTTAGGGGTTATGTTGGCAGCTGGTAATACAGAAGCAGCCAGGTGCGTTTTTCCAAGAGGCCGTACATTCCTCTCTGGGTTTTCCTAAATACTGGTGCACGCTACATGGTGCTGACTCAGCAGGTTTTTGTGAAAATGTTTTGGTGTGCAGCATGTCAGAGTAACGTAGTGGGCATGAATGCAGGTGGGGACATGTAGAGACCCAACTGCAAGCAGTGGTGTGGCAGAAGCTGAAGGTCTGTCAGTGTGGGTCCTGCGAGGAGCAGCAGCTCCCCGCCATGCAGAACCCCCTCTGCTCCATCCTCGTGGGCCTCCCGTGTCCCTGGAGGGATGGAGCATGGGTGCAGCATCACATGTGGGGTGCATGAGAGCTTGGGTGCAGCTGGGCAGTGTTCAGATCCCGCAGCAGCAGCGTGGGCATGGGCAGGAGCAGGGAAGGGGTGTGTGTGTCCATGCGCTGCTCTGCTGCGTGTGCACCCCGCGCTGTAAGCAGTTCCCTTGTGCAGATAAATTAAACCTTCCAGCTGAGGGCAGACCATGTTTGCTAAGTTCACATCAAGCTGAACAGTAATTGTCTTTTGGTACTTAGAGTGGAATGAGGAAGCTTAATGAATGTGGATGTGAATGAATATTCTCTCCTCAGAAATACCTGCTTTCTGTGTCAGGAACTGAATTTATAAATGGCCTGAGTCAAAATTGCTACATTAATGCTATTTCTTGGCAAGGAGGCTGCTCTTCTGAGCTGATTCGTTTTTCTGTTGAGGAAATACTGGGTGGTATTAGAATGCATGAGGTATCTTGCCTACTTTCTAAAGTCTTTTAAGATATTTATTGCACTTAGACCAGTAGTTCCAAGAGTGGATTGATAATGATACCAAGTTATATATATGACTGCTTGAATATTTTTCTGAATTTCTAAAGTTGATTTTTAGCATGCAAAACTTTTACCACTCCACTGCTGTATTCCACCTGGACAAAAATTAAGTTCCTCAGCTCAGAGCTTTTTGTAGGTGTACTTAACAGTGACCTTTTGAAACATACAAAATTGGGATAGAAGTGAGTAACAGTAAGAATGATACATTTAGATCAACCTCAGATGCTGAGGATGTTTAAAGTGAGCAATTTCTCAGAGGTATTAGTGGTATCTCAGACTGCAGTGACATCCTTCTCTAACTGTTGACAGATGCTGCACTTTAACCCTCAGCATGTTGGCTATTCCTAGTTCTTATACAGTCCATACAGTAGTTAAAAGGACATTAAAATATATTTGTAAATTATTTTAAATGTACAAACTAAAAGTGGATGCCACCTTTTACTGTTGGGATTTTCTTATTTCTATACGCCCAATATTTTTCCTGGAATACAAACATAAGATAGAGTTATTGAATTAAATATAATTGTAGATATATATGTGTATATATATGTGTATTTCCCCCCTGCCCCATTCATGGAGATATTGGAATTCAAAGAATTCAAAGTTCATGTTAGGCACAAGAAATATGAGACTAGTGCTCTGCAACTGTCTTGGGACACACCATAAATAAATTTGTCTTTTGATAGCTGTCATCTTTTAACTAGCATTTTACTCTTTACTTTACACAATACTCTTGATTACTTTTTGTATCTTGACTCTGATAAATTTTAACTTAAAACTTGCCCCATGTTCTGTTAAAAGCAAAAATTTATTTCCTTTATACTTGACATCAGTTGTATTCTTTATAACCTATGCTGCCAGCAGAATATTGTAGTAAGTTGCACATTTTTTCTAGCAGGATAGCATGACCACAGCTGCCTTAAGTGACTGAGATGATGCACTGTTGTACAGTCAAGTGTGTTTTATAGGCAGATTGTTTGGATTGTAGATTAAGTCTGCTGTAGACTTTAATTTTGCATAAACTAGCTTGAACCTGAAGGCCTGGGCTTGGAAGCTGTGCTTCTGCAGTGCTTGTCTGGGAATTTACTAGCTCAGGTTGATGATAGATTGAGGATTTCTGCAGGATCTCTGCAGAAAGGTCATATCACTGACTTGCCTTTTCTTTTCTTTTTTTTTTTTTTTTTTTTTTTTTTTTTTTTTTTTCTTTTTTTTTTTTTTTGTGTGTGTGTGTGTGTGTTGTTCTAGGTTAGTTTTCATAATATTTAATGATACAGTTGGGCTCTACCTGATTCCTACCACACTATTTGGACAACTCAGTGTTGACAAAACAAAGTTGCTTAAAAATCACTGTTGTTCTGAGGAAGGTCAAAGAGTTAATAGAATCTGAACTTACCCTTATTACAAAAGTTTGTCCTTTTATGTCTTTCTGGCTTTGCCAACAGGCAAAGGAATGACAGATATTAGTGCCGGGAGAAAGTTCTGGAGCATCCTATCAGTTGTCTTAAAAACTTGACAGTGTAAAGTAGTTCTTTTTACGGCATTTTCTGGTGGTATGACATGCCTGATTTTGCATTCTACACGTAACTGTCTTTCAGTTTCTTCCATTTTTCTGTCAGGAATCTATTTCAAATACTTCACCTAGACATCACCTTTCTTAGTTTTCCTCTGTTACCTCCACAAGGTGCACACTTAAAATCCACTAATTTAAATTACACCTCCATCTCCCCATACAGTTCTGCCAGCATAGGTAGTCTGTTCATTCTCATTTTAGTTACCTAGTAACAAGGCTGTCCAAGATTTCCTCATAAAGTTTGCCAGTCTTTCTCAACTGTGGTTCTTTCTCCAACCCCACTGTAGTTTGCCAAAAGCTTTGTGCACCCTGAGAGATTCAGAAGTAATCTTACTATAGCAAATAGAAAATAATGACTGTGTGCTGGTTCTGTGATTTGTTGCTTTACATGAAATGGCTCAAAATTCACTGCCGTCCCATATTTATCTAGCCAGTTCCCAGGCACTGGAAAGGGAAGGCAGGAGAGTGAGTAATGCTGTGCTTTGACTGATGGCTTTGCCACTGCTGGTTCTCACCGAACTGCCACTGGATATCTTTTAAATCAAACATGTTCTGCTCATTCTCCTTCTTAGTTTTGTTGTTCTGATGCCTCCTTTGAGTGCATGAAGATCTATGAGTGTAAGGAGTTAAAAAAAAAAATCATTTATCAAGGACATAATGGTCTGGCTAATAACTTCTGAAAAAATGTGAGCTAATGCAGGTTTATATGGACAGCCAGCTCTTGTCTGCTGCAAGTATGATGAATTATCTGAAACAACGAGGTGAGGAGTACTTACAAATCGACGCACACCTCAAGAGGCCACAGTTCAATACCTCCTGTGCTTCCCAACACCCTCACTGCACCCCTCTCCTTTTTCTTCCATGACCTCGTCTCTAAAAATAATCCTCATAGCAACAAAGAGAATTTCTGGTCAGTGAAGACCATCTGGGTCTCAGGCTTTGTTGCTTCTGTGCTGTAGCGTAGCAATAGGCTGCTTTAATGTGTTTGATTTGTTCTTTTTTTTCTTTTCTTTCTTTTTCAGTGCCTTTGGTCAAGCCTTTTTCATTATGAGACTCAATTAGGCTAGCACTTGTTTAGCTTAATGTCTGATAACACCATTACTTTTGAGTGCAGGCTACAACCAATTCCTGACCTGGACTCAGTGTTCAGAAATAACAATAATTATTCATTATTTCCATTCTGATCTGACATGTAAATTACTGTATTGGGTTTGCATGGCAAGGTTTTGGTAGCAGGGAGACTGCAGAGGTGGCTTCTGTGAGGAGCTGCCGGTTGTTTGCTCCATGTCTGACAGGGCCAGTGCCAGCCAGTTCCAAGATGGACCCACTGCTGGTCAAGGCTGAGCCCATCAGTGATGGTAGTAGCACCTCTGGGATAACATGCTTTAAAAGGGAGAAAAAAAAAATCCTGCACAATTTGCAGCCAGGGAGAGGAATGAGAACGTATGTGGGAAACAGCCCTTCAGATGCCTTTGAGACTCAAGGTCAGTGGAGAAGGAGGGGAGAGGAGGTGCTCCAGGTGCCTGAGCTGAGATTTCTCTGCTGTCCAGGATGCAAACCATGGTGAAGCAGCTGTGCCCCTCCTGCCCATGGAAGTCCATGGGGATACAGAGGTCCACCTGCAGCCCATGGAGGACCCCATGCTGGAGCCGGTGGATTCCCAAAGAAGGCAGGGATCCTGGTGGATTCCCAAAGAAGGCAGGGATCCTGGTGGATTCCCAAAGAAAGCAGGGATCCTGGTGGATTCCCAAAGAAGGCAGGGATCCTGGTGGAAACCTGCACTAGAGCAGGCTTCTCTACTTGTGGCCCTGTGGAGAGACCCATGCTGGAGCAGGAGATTCCTGAAGGACTGCACACTGTGGAAGGGACTCATGCTGGTGCAATTAATGAAGCACTGTTTTTGGTGGACATGACTCCACTCTGGAGCAGGGGAAGAGTGGCAGAGAAAATGAGCGATGAACTGACCACATCCCCCATTCCCCATCCCTGCTGCTGGTGAGGAGGTGGAAATTATGGGAGTGGAGTTGTGCCTGGAAGAAGAGAGGGATGGGGGAAGTTGTTTTCAAGATTTAGTTTTTATTTCCCGTTATCCTACTCTGATTTGATTGGTAATAAATTAAATTACTTTCCCCAAGTGTCTTGGTTTACATAGACACCAAGTCCAAGTCTGTTTTGCCCATGACTATAATTGGTAATGGTCTCTTCCTGCCCTTATCTCGACCCATGAGATATGGGTCTCTTTCATTATATTTTCTATTCCTGGTCCAGTTGAGGAGGGGAGTAGTAGAGCAGCTTTGCTGGTAACCTGGTGTTCAGCCAGAATCAGTCCAGCACAATTATGAGTGGACCTCTGCCCACTGGAAGGACTCCCATGATCACTGTGAGGCTCTGAAATGAGCAGGTGTGTTTGTATTAACACAAATAATTCCTTTGAACCGGAAAAGTTATGGAGTTTGTGTCTAGTGGTCAGGCCTTGGTTAGATCCAACATTGTGCTCAACATAAGTGCCTGTTTTAAGACAGATATGTGTCTTTTGGCCTCCTAAAATTTCTAGAAAAGATCAATTTTGCCAGTATTTCATAGGCTGTATGTGAAGAAATAAACTAGACTGAATCAGTAAAGTTACATAGTACTGCAGGAAGCCTACTCATCATAATACTTTTAAGTCCTTAGTGGTTTAATTTGCTGAGTGTATGCGATGCCCTTTACTCCTTGGGAATATAATGAGCATCAAGACAATATTTTGTATCTAAATAATAAATGTACTCATTTATTCTGTGATACTCTATAGAAATGCAGTTAATGTTGCCAAACACTGAGCACCCTTTGCTTTTCAGTAAAGGCTTCTAGAGCCAAAAATCTGAAAGAACACTTGCATATAAACTACAGAGGTATTCCCAAATGGCCTGGATACCCTATGAATAAAATTATTATGGTATGTGGTATTAACTATTAATTTAGAGAACAGAATAAAGGTGAGAGTTGTTTCTTCATTGTGAATTTGTTTTTGTTTATTCAGAATGTTGTTTGCTTGCTTATTTGTATTTAAAACAGAAGCCTCTTAAGTACTAATATGCATGAAAGTTCAAAAATAAGAAGACCTTTAGGTTCTTTTTTTGCCTTATAAAATTTATTTTAATTAAGAACAAACAGCTGAGGAATCCTTTTTTTCCCAGAGCTTCATTTTTTAAATAATCAGAGGATTAATAAGAAACCATTATCTGAATGTTGTTACTGAACACAAACTAGTTGAATATTCAATGTAGTTGCTACAGTTGCAAATTTTACAGTTGCAAGCTAAATAGAATATTTTATATGTGCACAGCCCGAAGATTAAAAATGTCAAGATCAAGAAATTCAAAAAATGTTTTCTGCATACCATGCTATTGTATTTTCATTTATGTATTTTTTATTGTCATGCAGACAAAAAAGAGCAATAAAGTGATTGCTGTAAGTCACAGTACAATTGTGAATGAAACTATTGCAAATACTTCCAGTTTTCTGAGTTCTATATATACAATTGTCAAAAAACTTTTTCATTACTCATATACTTTCCTGAGGTTGGTTTTTAAGAAAGCAGAGAAAATTTAGAAGTACCAGTCTGTTTGTTTTGAAACTTGCCTTGCCATTTGAAATTTCATAGCATCTAGAAAAGTTCCCTGTGACTATTAGGAGATATTTTATGTTTTGGCCATGCATGTACACTTTTGGCATAATTTATTGTTTCAGTTTCTGTTGCCACATTTCATGTTTCAGAAGTAATCAATGAAGAGGCTACCAAAAATACTTTTATTTGAAAAAAAATTAGTATTAATCACGCAATTTCATGTTTTACTTTCCTTTTATGAAACAACCCCTAAAAAAACCTGAAGATCAAAACAGGAATGTTAGCAGTTGCTGTCACCCACACTACTTTTGCAGTGCTCCTTATTTTTGAAGCTGGACCTGCCTGGTTCTTAATGATCCTAACTCTGATTAGCATTTGGCTTAACTGAAGAGAAGATGTATTTGGGGTTGAGGCATTAGCTTAGCTTACAGAATTTGAATTTCAGTTCTCTTTTGAGTTTTTATGTTTCTGAGACATCCTTCCTGACACCTAATGGTTATAAAAATTTTTTTTTATTGAAACAAAACATCTGTAAATCATTAGAAGAACTAAAATCTCATCAAATTAAATGAGGGCTTTGATAACAACTCTGCTTTTGGCAGCACTGAAGACCTTGCCCTCTTCTGGCTGCACTGCTCTGAGATGCCAGGACTTTCCTTGCTCTGCACAGTGGTATCTGCAGAGGTGCTGAGCTGGGGAGGATGGCAGGGAGTTACCAAGTAGGGCTTTTCCCTTGCACTTATCTAATGCTCCAGAATGCTCTCTGTGTGTGTTGCATACCTTAATAATGTGCAACTCTGTGAGAATATATTTAGATTTGTGTATATTAATATCTTTTTTTTAACTTTCATTTTTAAACATGTACAGAGAGAATAGCTCTGTATTTTAATTAAGTTTTGGTGAAAAAAATTACTTGCCTAGATGTTCCATAAAATACTAAGTAAAAATAAAAGACTTAGTTAGTTTTTCCTGTGTGAAGCAGTTAGTCATTTCCTGGTGCAAAGAATAACGAAATTACTGACTTTCCCATTATCTTGGCTCATTTTTGTTCGATGCCAGGTGGTTGCTAGAGTTTGACAAATGATTGATTTGGTTTCAAAGGGTGCTTGAATTGCACAAAGCATTTTTCATATTAGAAAAGACATAGTCATTTTTTTGCACAGGTTTTAAGATTTATCACTGCCCACAAGTGTTGTAAATTAGTTTGTTTGCTATTTATTTTCTCTGGACTGCTGTAATACATGTCATTAGTTGAAGGGCAAGTTTTACAGATGGTTGGAGGGATGGCCTTTTAAGCATACCCCCTTTCATATTTTTTTATTTTTTTAAACACTGCTACAGGACTGCAAGTCAGATGGGTAGATTGCTACTTCCCATTTACTCACCCTTCCTTTGAGATGGAGATCAACTTCCAAGGAGAATGGATGGAGGTCCTGGGCTGTGGGGTCATGGAGCAGCAGCTTGTTAACTCAGGTACTGAAACTCTTTTACTTCATTGACATCTCTGTTAGCAAACACTCCCAGCACAATCAGCTTCACAGCCTGGAATGCCTCCTTCTACCCTGGTGAGCACAGACATCTCTGCCTGGGAATACTCCTCAGGTAGAATGCAGCCCTTGCATGCTGTGATTTGAGGGTAGCAACTGAGCAAGTGACTGGAACCCTGCAAGCAGAAGGCTTGCCTTTTATTTTGTGCAGTAAGGAGACAGAGAGATGTCAGCTTTAAAAGAGAACCTGAAACTTAGGGCGTGCGGTGTTTTTTTCTTTCCCAAGAGATGTCAAGTGCATTCTTAGTAATGATTTAAAAGTATCAATAGCAAATAACATCCCTTAATATCTGGAATATCAAAATGCTCCTCTGTATCTAAAGCATAGAAAAAGGAATGTGATATCTTTCATGTTGCTGTTTGGTTGCTGGGTAAATGGTGGGCGGCTTTTTTCTTTTGTTTTGTTGCTTTTCTCCTCAGGTTGGTTATTTATGAGGTTGTAAATTGCGTTAACAATAACATCATTTATGTTAATTGAAATTATTTATTACAGAACAATGTCACCTGACCATTTTGCTTTCTAAAACCAACACTAAGTATTAAAGAAGGAGAGGAGAAATAGTTGGATTTTCTTCTCATTTTTTTTAATATAGAGAATTTTGCATGCTTGCTTTTTCATTTACTGAGGATAGGCAATTCTTAGTAAGCACAGGACAGTCTACATGTGCTCAGTCCTGTATTCAGTGTCTTCCAGTACTATTTATTAGGTACGTGAGCCTTTTGGAATAGAATCTGTTTAATGCCAGCAAGTGGGCTTTCAGATACCCAACATAACACTCAGTTGATTTTTTCCCATTGGTTTGCTAAGCTGTTGTTGTATTTTCGTGTGCTCTAAACTCTTCCTATTGAAGAGCAAGTATGATAGCTAGGAATTACTTAATTTTGGCACCATTTACTTGGCACAGTTGCTTTCTTCAAAGTTTGCTTGCATTTTAAAGTGATCATTTTCCTTTTAGAAAGATATCCTCTTCCAGAGTTTCCCCACAATGAATTAATGATTTATGCTAATGTTCTCTCAGGTTATTATCTTCATAGTGTGGTAAATACAGTACAGCTTCTAATCAGTCTCGGAAGTGAAAGACTGCTGAGTAATATTGTTTCCATTAGATGTAACACACCAATGTCCAGACTTTCAGCTTCAAAAGCTTTTATGTTGTTCAACTCTTATGATTAGGATCCTCTAATGGGTGCAAAAAGAGCTAAACTGTGTCTCAAAACAATTACTGTATACATTTGTGTGTGTGTGTGAATGGATGTACATGAAACACCAGAGGACACCAGAGGTTTCTACAGCACTTTTTTTTTTTTTTTTTTTCTCAGCTTTCTCATGTGTGGGCTTCCATAGTACTTTCTCACCCTTGAAATTTCCCATTTTTTAAATGTTAGACCAGATCAGGATTTTCCAAGGGAGAACAGCCAGCCTCATTCATAGTCATTCTCTGGGTAATGGATCCAGCCTTCTGGACCATTCCAAATTTCCATGTTAGCAGCAAGCAAGGTTTCTGTTGTATTGGTGTGTAGATGAGCAAGTATAATTTAGTAAAGGCTGCAAGTACCATCTTCATTAAAGCAAATTTAGCTATTGATTATTTTTAAGAGTTGTTTGCATTCAAGAAAGTCTCCTACAACAAAAAAAAAATTAGGAACATGGTTTTAGTCACTATTTTCTAACAGTGAGAGTATTTCAAACAGTGATACTATTTTAAAGGAAAAACATAAATCCTATTACATTGTTTTTATGTAAGAATTAAAAAAATATGCTATACCCCAAAGATGCACTGAATTGTAAGGGATAATTTTGCATGTTCCCCTAAGGCTGATGTTGTTTAACTTCCTGGTTTTGTGTGCTTTCTTTTTCACCTTTATACCTGAATATGTAACTTTAATAGGAGAGCTGTGTATGAATTTCAATATAAAGAAAAGGGGTTTTGTTCTGGTTAATCCTGGGAACAATACAGAAATTTTGCAGTATATTATAAAGAACTCTCAGTTTTAGGTCCGTGATGAGTATACAAGGAAATGTTGTGGTTCAATAGAGCTAATTTCAATTAACAGCACCCAAGGTATGTATTTCTGTACTTCAAGAGTTTGTTATTTAAGATTTGTGAAGCTGGTGTTCATTGGTAGGTGCCCAACTTCCAAGTCTTTATGGAGTTCTACAGTTCAGACCTTTGAATACAGGACGTTGCTTGCTCAGAGGCTGTGATCACTTAGTGTTGCTTAGTAACTGTGAAATTGGAAGCAGTTAGGGTGTGATCCTTTGCTGATGGAAATCAATGGCAATGTTCTCAGTGCTCAGTGTTGCAGAATATGTTAGCTGAGGATGGAAGCAAGTAAATTGAACTAAAGTTTACCTCAAAACCATGAGACTATAAGCCAAAATAATTTAAAAATAAAAGCAAACCCAAACATTCTCCCCCCCACCCCAAAACAAACCCAAACCCACAAACAAACAACAGAAAGAAGAGAATTCCGACATTTTTTTGGTAAGACTTCTCACGATGTTTTTAACTCCTGAGGTATGCAATAAAATAATGTAAGGGTGGCACACCAGATCCAACCTCAAGTCCAAGGCATTGCTGTATCATGGTGACCTTCCAAGCCAGTGCCTACAGGTGAGTAGAACAGGCATAGTTATAGAGACATCCTTCCCTGATATGCTTCTGTAGCTGTGTATTTTCTGAGCTGAAAATGGTACATTTGCTTTCCGTCATCATTGTGGAATTTTCTTCCATTCGTTTGTTGAAATGTTTGAGTCCCAGTAAACCTTTACTCTCTGCAATGTCTTAAATTGCCTAACCTGCATGAGGAATCACTTCTTTCTTGTTCCGACCAACAGCTAAGAGATACAGTTAGAGCTCTTGTGTCATGTGAGAAGAGTTAGTGAGTCTCTCTTTTTCCAGGTTTAAGCCATTCGGTTTTTGTTTAGATTTCAGTTCTAGGTCTTGTCATTGACTTTTCCAAGCCAAAGAGTGCTGGTCAGGTAGTCCCTCCCTACGTGGGAGCCTATCCATAGGTTGAGTCATGATCACTCCTGCCTGCATGCTCTCTAGGCTTCTTTTTTTCTTTTTCTTGTAATTCCTAATATTAATTTTGCTGTGTTGACCTTTAATGAGCCTTGAGTTGAAAAAGAAGGGGAGGTTTTGGGATGATGACTGCTGCAGATGATGGCTTTTGATTGCTAACTGATGGTTGAAGCATCCTGGCACATAGCCAAGCATTCAGCTCTGGGGTGCAGCTCAAGTTTCCTAAAATTATGAATTGTGAAGGCTGCTGTATTTATGGTACCTAAAATTATGAATTGTGAAGGCTGCTGTATTTATGGTACCAGTAAGATGAATTTAGTAGAACTTTCCTGCTGTATGCAGATTTTTCAACCTTTCACATCAGAAATTAACAGTAATATTTACACTCTTACAAAACTGATTTTTTTTTAATTTTATTTTTTATTGTCAGCTTAAAAGAAGTATGGGATGGTGTAGGGGTTTGGAAGAGGAAATGTCAGCTGAATTTATAGCAAAGGTAGTTGTCCTAGTTTCTTGTTAATTTTGTGAGTATTTCTAATAGAGGAAAAATTGCTAACCCTGTCTAAACATCTTCACGAATACTGTTGAACATGACAAAAGGAGTTTGTCTTAAGTTATTCAAATCATTGCTCTTGTTTTAAAAGGTGGAAATGAAACCTGATTTGCCATGAAACCTGATTCTTAAAGTGTAAGTCTTTGCCATTTGGAATCCCTTTTACAGATCAGTTGCAGGACTTATTCCCAAAATTCAAATAGTACTAGGCCCAGGGCTGCCACCTTCAGCCAAATACGAGTCTTAACATGTAGAACTTGTTTGGCTTCAATGTTTCAGTAAATAAATCTTTCCCTTTTTTTCCTCATTTATTGAAGTTCATCAAAACTGCTATTTAAATGGAATTAACAACTTTAAAGTTCTTAACTAATCCATTCCTTTTTGGTTTTGGCAATAGGATTATCAGTCTGGGCAGTTCTCAATGGGCAGCAGGTTAACAGAAGAATTATGGCAATGTTACCTTGCAGGCGCAGGATTTTTTTTTTTTTAAATTTTTGAGTATGTTCTTAAACGAAATATTAGTTATGAGTGAGTTAGGTTCATATATCAAGCAGCAGGAGGTATTTTGGAGAAGGGGAAATCTAATCTCTTTCATCTCTCAGGTTTTTTTTTCCTGCTCAGCTCTTGCCTGGTAAATTACATTAAAATGTTTGAGCAGATGGTGCATGTGGCTTCAGTCGTGTGCCGGCCTATGTTCTGTCTCTGCTAACAGCTCTCTGTGGGGACCTTGAAATAGTTAATGCTGTATATCTTTGTATGGATGTAGTGTAGAAGGGTAAATATAATGCATTTAAAATATGTGCCTCAAATCCTTCAAGGTGAAGTCAAAGTCACAGAGGGATTGGTGTGATCCCAAGAACAGGAGGTAAAACTGTTGGGTGGACTGGTTCTTCCCACAGGAGCACCCAAAGCGATTTAAATCTGCTGCACAAGCTTCACAGCTCCGCATCCCAAATCTCTCAGGAGTCAATTTAGGTCACTGTCTGTCTCCTGTACAACCACACTACTGTAGTGTCTTGGCTCTCCCAGCCCTTCCTGTGCATACTCCCCTGAGACCACTCTGAGATAGCGGTGTTATCATTCCTTACTTGTGGGCTGGAATTGAAGTACACCAGAGGCTGACACGCATGCACACTCCAGACAAAGAGCTCAGCTGCCTTAGTTCAAGTGAGCTTTCCTACTGTCCTTTTAAACTCAATAGAGAATGAAAGTCTTCCAGTTGGATGGAAGCTTCCTTTTGAATGTGTAGAGGTTTTTGGATCAATCTGCTGGGTGGCCTCTTTCTATGTCTGACTGCAGGGGGAGCGGAGTCTCCCAGTTTAGGCAGGTACCTGAAGGTAAAGTAAATATCTCATGAAGATACAGTGTCTCAGATGAAATAAAATTAATGGGAAATTAGGAAGCATCTGAATTTTATTGAATTCCCAAAGACAGCCTGTTGAAAACACTGAGGTTGAATCCAAGCTTTAAATATCAGCTCCTGTGTCACCTGTCTTACTCCATCCTAGTGAATTACATTTGCACATACATACATACATTCATTCATTCATATGTGTGTATATGTATAAAAACAAATATAGAATGAGACAAAACAAATTGATGACTAGTGAAATACAGAGTCAGGCAGATTTGGCCTGTTTTAATTCTGGTGTGTTGCTTTCTACACACATGCACACACCTGGTGTAAATAAGAAAAACTGATTGTCACATCTGGCTAAGTTGAGAGACCTTCTGTTGAGCTGGCAGCTACTGAAATTTTGCATTGCTCAGACATGGAGCTGGTGTGGAGTTGTGGGCTTTTAGAGAAAGATGTGATTGGATTTTTATCTCTGTTCTTCAGATGTCATACAGAAACCCACAAATGTATGGATGTGGCACATCCAGAGATGTGCGTACCTAAGACAATGCTGATTAGTTTGTAAGGGAATAAGTAACAGGGCAGAGGAGCTGATTTTCCCTGAAAATCTGTGGTGTTCCACCCTCTCTGAGGAGAGGAGCTGTGATTGTAGTCACCTGAGTGGCTACCAGCAAAACATGTATTTGACTTTTTAACAGTTTATATAAAGGCCCAATCATGTAAGTTGAGGAATGTGGAGCGGCAATTAGGTGCTTTTAGTTGACTACTGCATCTCTTGACTGTAAAGGAATCATCTTACAGCAAGTGACAGCAACAATATTGGCCACTTTCTTAGCATCTTTAGCCTAATAATTAGTGCCACCCTTCTTTGTGACTGCAAATGTAACTGGTGGTTTGCTAAGCGTCCCAGTCTTGCAAATGGAGTAGATACACCAGTACTACATATTTACACGAGCTGAGCTGAAGCTTGGGATTTAAATTTTGGCAGGATTAGACCTGGATTCTCAGGACTTTAAGGATTCAAGTTTCTAAAGAGCACGTATTTTAAAATTTGGATTACTCTTACATAGAAAAGTTATTTCTTCTAACTCCTTTCCTACTCAAAGAAGAAACTGAAGAGAGCTTATTTTGTGTGTTTGTATGAAGATTGCTTTTGGGGGTTGATTTTATTTTGGTTTCTTTTGAACTCACTGGAAGGAAGTCCAAGTCTTGCCTTGATAAGTAATCCAAAGCACAGAAATGAGTTATACAAGAGGTGATGCTCATGTCAATCAAAGGGCATGTCATTTTATTTGTTATTTGTTTCTCTTCTTCTGTTATCTCTGGCTACACCACCAGGTCTGATATGTGTGTTGTGTTTTAAAGGTAAATCTTGCCTCTGCCCTTCCCTTTTCCTTGTCAAGATAATTTGCCTGTTGTCTTCTACTTCATTTACAACTATTTTTAAGGCTGTTTTTTCATCAAATTTTTCATACAGAAGGAACCCATAACATTTTTGAAATGTTGCTTTCTCTGATTTTACTACCTTTGACTGATTCATTATCTGTGTTAAAGTTGGGATTCTTCAAAATAATTAATATAAGCTTTCTTCCAATCTGTAGTGTTTATATATATTGAATAAATACAGTATTCCATTTTATGACAATTCTATTATACCTATTCCTGGGAAATGTGTTATTTGTTTACAGGGATATCTTGTAGAACAAAAAGTATATTGATTGATTCTTGTATGTAAGTAGTTATTATAAAACTTGGATGACCATTTGAGTTTGTGGCTTTACATCATTTTTCTAGCTTAGTGTTTAGAGTAGTAATGCCAGTAGATTTAGAGGGCAGTTTCCCTTTCATGGTGCAAAATTACATTTTTAGCTGGAATATAAGTTCCTTATCTTCATAATTTAAGAAACTGTTTTCTTCATGCTTCATTTTCTCCTGCACAAAAACATGTGACAAAGGGTTAACTCAGTCTAACACAAACTTTGAAATCAGCAGGAGTGTTTGACTGACCGGCACATATTTCCATTAAGTGAATAAGAGCTCCCCTCAACATATGTGAGGCCTGTTTTAGTGCATTTGAAATCTAGAAAAGAAAAAAACCAAAGCTAAGCAGTTGCACCTTCCAAAGTTTCTGTTGCCTTTGAAGCAGTTTTCCCATGTGTATGTGTATTGCCTTTCCTTCCCTTAAGTTTTTTTTAAATCAAAAGTAAATTAAAGGTTTAGTAATTCACTATGATTTGTCTCCTTGGGATCCTGCAGGAGGGCTAGAGCACCACACACAAGAGAAGGCTAAATAATGATGAATATAGTTTATTAAGCAGCTCCCAAGCAAAAGAAAGTGGTACTCTCAGAAACCTTGAAGAGCAACAATTTATGGCACAGAAATGGTGTTTTTCTTGGCTTTATTTATGTAAATGAAAATACATCTAAATAGTACTATTGAATTACTACACTGTTATATGGTGAATGCTGAATGTTTTTAATCAGCCAGGAGTTGGTTCAATGAGCCTAATATAATTCCTCATCAGGCTAGGATGCCCTCTGGGTGTGTTTGTTGTGTTGCAATATTCATTTTTGCTGTTCCCAGGACATTTACTAGGACTACCCAGCTGAGGCTGGAGAAGAGATTTTACAGGCATATCTCTAACTGTTTCTGACTCTGACACACAAAGCTCAGTTGTGACAGATTCAGTTCAGCTGAGATTAGATCAAGCATTTTAGGAAGTATTTTTCTTCTGTAGGTCACAAAATGTAGTCTTGATTTCTCATTTCTGGAGGGGAAAACTTTGCTTAGGATACTTCTGTTGTGCTTCATTTCCTGTCTTTGAGGTTGGTAGTTGGTGAGAGGAATGGGTGAACACAGGTCTCCTGCTGAAGCTGAACGTGCACCCCTTCCCTCCCTCTGCTCTGCAGTTATACTAGGAAAATAGCAAACTGGTGGCAGTGTGTGTGAGTGGTCAGCCTTTGGAATTCCATGCCATTTATCAGTGATGAGTGAGGCTAATGTCGTTAGAGGACAAGGGGTGGGGAAGGGAAAACCTGAGCATGTCACATAGTTGAGAGAGAGTGCCAGCTTTCTAGTGCCGACAGCCTGGCTGTGGCAGCAGTCCAGGCTGAGCCCGTGGCACCAGCCTTTCATGGCTCATTCTGGCTGGAGTCTGCGGAGATTGCATTGCCCAGCTGTCTGTGTGCCAGCGCATAGTGATCCACTGCTGACCACGCGGGCCAGCCTTGGCTGGGGACCACTGTTTGAATCACATGTGAGCAAACACACAGCAGCTCAAGAGCCAGGGTTGGGCCACTGCTTCTCTGTCATTACTGCCTGCCAACAGAAGAACCTTGCATGGTGTTATAAACTCCAACTTTGTAGAAATATATGTCTGCCCCACTGGTGCCATTTCCACTTGTATTACAAAGACTACCTTAGCTTCAGTTTTGCTTGGGCGTCATCTTCAGACACCCAGATTTACTTTCCTGTTCAGCATTCATAAACAGGAAGTGTGTACAAGCAGTAGAGAGGACAAAATCTACAGCACATGAATAAGAAGGTGTTCAGAAGGTGATAATGCTGTCATGGATAAACATTTTTCCAGAAGGAAAGAATCTAGATCAGGTTTGGCACTTCTATGCTGCTGGAAGGCAACTGCAGCACAGCTATGGAGAGGAGATAGCCTGTTCCAAGCAGTGTACCAGCTACTTTGGGGCAGGATTTGCTGTTGTACGTGAAATGAATCAGGGAAAAATGCAAATCAGGGAAAAATGTAAATAACTTTACAGATTAGTAATAGATATTAAAGCAATAGCTCTTTTTTCCTGAGCAGAATGGATGTCATAGGTTATGTATTCTGATGACTATGAAGTGACCATCAGTAAAAAGTTTGATCCTTTGGCAGAGTCCAAGGAAACTTTTGTATGTAGCAACAAATGGAATTGAATAGGTAATTGTGGAAGTCATCTTGTGCCTATTTTATTTTTTGGTCAGATGGAGAGTGGAGGGGGGAAAGTGTTTGTTTCCTTGCCTTTAAGGTAATTGAGATTATTTTAAAACTTTAGCTGAATATTTGAAAATCTAGGCAAGTTCTGTATTCTCTGGGTGAGAATGTTGGCTTTATCAAGTAGAAGTAAAAAAAAAAAAATGTTCCTGATAAAAAGCCCATAAACTGCTGGCTGCAGTTTTAGAGCTCTTCAGCTCCTCACCCTGCAATGACTTTTATTTCCACTTTATCTTAAAATTGTGGAGAGACAGGAAAAAGTAACAAAAGAATGTGTTTTCCAGCCCTGAAGTTGCTCATTCAAAAGTACCAGTCTTCTTTATTCTAATAACAGAGATTGTCACCAACATGGTAATTCAGACCTTTTTCTGTGGGATTTTTTTTTTTTTTTTTAATAGAAAAAGGAAAAAGAAAGGTGGATTTACTGAGTTTCTTTTAGAACAGTGATTGACGTGAAATAGCAGTGGGGATTATAACAGAAGAAAAGTTAGTAGGATCTATTTAAATAAGGCGAGAGACTCCAGCTAGGGCTTTGACTGTACTGGCTGAAAAGTATTTAGCTAAGGAATTATTCCAAAAGAAAAAGTACAATGAGGAGAATCCTTTTCTCATATTAGTTCAGACCTGCTTAGCATGTTTCAAAAGTGACAGTCAAAGATAAACTCCTGACTGGGATGCCTTCTTTCATCTCAGGGAAATGTAGTCTTTATACAATACTACTGCGTTGTGCACAGCAAAAATGATAATTGCCTGGATATCTCTGCACTGTATTAGAACTCATCATATCACAATCAAGACAGGAGCAGAATTACTCACTTTTCCAAGTGCTAAATTGCTTTACAATCTTATTGAATAAAAGCTGGTGATCTTAGAAAGAAAAACTGTACTTTACCTGTATTGCCCCTTGCTGCTGCTATTTTTATTTATTTCATAAGAGGTGGTGGTTCACGTTATACAGGAGAGTTTATTTTCTCTAGGGTTCTCTGCTTGCAAGATTATCCTGTGCCCCTCTCATGGTTATCTATTTATTTGTCTGGTTCCTCGCAGCCTGAAGTTCTGGCCACATTCAGAGGAGGCATAATAACTGGATTGCAGGTTTTGCACATCATAGGCACATGAGCAGTAGGAACAAAGAAAATGAGAATTTACTAGAGCCACTCCAGAATGGGAAGCTGGAGCTCACTTAAGCTATCTGAAGATGCACTTAATTGTGCACTAGCTTTAAACAAAAGCTGCATTGCTCTCAGCTTTCACACATCACTGGTGAAGTGGAGCAGACTGTGCATAAGCACTTGCTATATTCTGCATATGGCTGATTGGAAGAGCTGTTAGCAAACATTAGAAAAATGTTTTAGCATCCTAAATGGATACCCAAGTTTGTTCTGTGCCATTTATGTGGTTTTATAATAGTATCCAGGTGATGAGAGGGATGCCCTGGTGACTATCTGCCTTGCTTTAAATGTGACCCTATGAGCTACTGTCCTAGTGGGACAAGGAGCAACATGCTCTGTTGTTTTGGCAGCATCTGATGCTGAGCAGACTGGTTTCTAGCTCAAAAACAGTATAATTTGTGCTGTTTCTGTTTCTCTGCAGTTAGTCAATACAAAATGATCTCAGTAGAAGCAAGCCTGTATATCCTGGGGTGGAGAGAAAGAAGCACTCAATATGTATGACTGTAATTCAGTGAAGAGAAAATATTGTGTTATGTTATACAACTTTCATAAACATTTTGTTGTTGCCCTGGACTTTTGACCAGATACTTTGAAGGAAATATTATTTAAAAACAAGAGTGAGTGCAATTAGAAGATGAGACAGATGGAAATTTGGGTCATCTTACACCAAGCATAGGAGGACTGGCAGTAGTAGTACAACCGGTTATTTCCTATAGACCTCTGTGGCCACTCTGATGTTGAACAGAAAATGCTCTCCAATTCTTTCCTCTTCTTCATGGATCAATAATTAAATTAAAAAAAAAATTAACAACCCTCAGAGTCCTCTCTCATTCTGGTGTTCTTCATTAAATTGACCATTGGGTTTTTCAGAGGAAGGGAAGGAACAGCAGCCACTTATAGCAGGCATGCCCAGAGCTTGAGATCATGATGGCACTGTTTTTGTAGATTAAATTAATATGATCATTCTTAAAGGTGGAAGTGCAGTTGCAATCATAAAAAAAAGCACATCCTTATTTTCAACAGACAGCCTCCTGTCTTCTTTCTATGACACCTGTAGGTGTGATACTCAGCAGTAAGAGAAGATCATTAATTCTTTCCTTGAAAGGCTCAATTTTGAAAAAGGTTGTGTTCCCCTACAATGACCTTCTTGCTGCCTTATGATACTCTGCAGGAAGAGAAAATCAGCAACTTTTTCCTTGAAAGGCTCAATTTGAAAAGCAAGAGTGTCTCCTACAGTGACCTTTTTGCTGCTTTACTCCCATCTCCCTTTCATTATTTCTCTTCTCCTGGGGCTTGAAGAAAAATGCATACACCTTAAGTTAGGGAAAAGCTCTGTGACGGTACAGTTCACAGGTGGAGTTTAAGGAAGGTGACCTAAGGGACACTGAATCTGTAATTTCTTTTATGTGTTCCACGCATTTGTGCAATACAGAGCTGGAAGAGCCTTCTCCCAGGCTCCCTGGAGACCCCCAAAAGGCTTCACAGCAGAAGAGAGTAATTGCAGCAAGTATGCTGCCATCTGAAGGACAACCCCAAGAAGATTTTCAAACCACAGCTGAAGAAACTGTCAAGGAAGTTTGACAGCAGGGGAGATGTCTGCATAAGTTCATCAGCTCTGTTCTCCAGTTCTTGTGGAATTCTTGTGCAAGACACTGAGTTTTGAGAGTTAGGATTTGTTTCAGGCATTGCTTTTTACTCCTGGTTCTAGGCTTATGACTTGAACAGTAAAGGTGTTTGACAGGTGATTGAGGGCCTCTGTTGATGGTCTGTGACCTGGTCCATTGACTTTGATTTTCTTGCTCAACTGTTCTTGTAGAATGACAGCTTTAGTTTGGGTAATCCGGTGTACAGACATGCTTTCCATGTCTGCAGAGATGTGAAATGGAAGCTGAAGCCCTGATCTGGGACAGGTGAAAAGCATGAGGAGGAGTCATTCTGAGGGTAAGGGCTGGGATTGGAGTAAAATGCTATGCTAGGAATAAGTATGAGAAACCGAGCACTGGTGAAAATGGGGAATAAGAAAGATGCAATAGCTGTTTCTTGACAGCTGAAGTTTAGGACACAGTAGCAACTAGAACAGAGAAAATGTTTGAAGAATCACAGTCTTTCTGGGTTTGTGGGGGTTTTTTTTGTTGTTTTTTTTTTTTTTTTTGTTCCCTAAATGAAATTTGGGGGGTTTTGGTTTTATTCTGATACAGACATGTCATGTGAAAAACCTCAGGCTAAAGCTGTCTAATTGCTTAGAAGGGATATATTTTCCCAAGACCTTGCATGCCTTTTCCACAATCCCTTAAGTTTATTAGACTACAATCTTCTTTCAGTGGAGTCCTACCTTATTGAAAACTCCTCAAACCTTGCAAATACCCTTACAACATCATACTTCAGATCCAAGCCAGATTTGGGATACCTGTAGGTGCTGTAGGTTTGAGAATGCAGTAATGTATAGATCTGCTAACAGTGTGTCTTCTTCAGCTGCTGAAGTGCATTCCTCTGAAACCTCTGTTTGATGAACTCATTGGGGTTTTTCTTGGTGGTGGTTGGTTGTTTTGTTAGGGTTTTTGTGGGTTTTTTTTTGGTTTTTTTTTTGTTTGTTTTTTGTTTTTTTTTGTTTTTTGTTTTTTTTTTTTTTTTTTTTTTTTTGCTATTTAAGGCATGTGGAAAACACAATGGAGAGGAACACTGCCTCTGACTATTCTCGGTGACAGAAATGTGGCCAGTCGTTGTTGTCCTGCTTAGATGCCCTCTGTTGGACAATAATAAAAATGGTGCTCCTATGTAGGAATTCTCAGCAGCATGCCTTTTTATAAAAGCTATATTATCAGGCACATTTTACAGAAGGGGAAAGTGTGACACTTCTTTAATGACTTGTCCCAGGTCACCTTACGATCCACACAGAGAGTGGCTGGCCCTTCTCAACTGTTTGTTCTCAGTAAGGGCAGCATTACAGCTACCTTGTCACCTGCTACTTGTAAGGTAACTCTTTGCATCCTGTGTTCCTTTTTTTTTTTTTTGTGCTTTTTGATTACACCATCCTCTTGTGAACATTTCAATTAATTCTGAGCTTCGTGGTTTTTTTTTTTTTGTTGTTGTTGTTGTTTTTGTTTTGTTTTGTTTTGTTTTACTTGGGAAGCTCTGAGCTGGGGGAAGCAAAACAAGCATTCGGTAAAGTATGTCCCAATGTAATGTGAAAGCTTCCTGAGATTCATAAGACTTTTTTTAATACAAAAACATATGGCTTGTTTTCCTTTCATGTAACATGTGGTCGGCTTGGTGGATTTGGACTGATGCATTAGAAAAGGTTTGGAAAATCCTCTGAAATTGCATGTTAACAGTTTATCTGGAATTCAATGGCACTCAAATTCGATGTGTTACGTTATAGTTCAAATGATTAAGTGCTGTCAAACTAGGCAAGATTAAGATGTGCATGGGGTATCATTCCTTGTTTGTTGAGATGATCATCCACTACCTGAGTTACAGCTGCTGAAACATCACCTGTAGCCATGTTATTGCATAATTACAGCTTCTGCTCTCAGTGGCTGGCAAAATGCCTAAACCACCAGATCCTTAGATCTGTTCCTGTTGTAGAAGGTTCTGATATATGATAAAATTACTTGGTTTTCAAATCAGTTCTCAAACATTCTAAATATATTCGTAGTCTTGGTTCCATCTGCAGAATGGCATGCAACTCCATAAAGTGATATACCATTTGTCTCTGTCCTGGTGATTAGTAATCATGTACATGAGGTATGTAGCACTTTTTCTGCACTGAATAAGATGAGATCTTAGGCATACTTACAATGGAAAATTGATTTATTTGATTTGGTGTTTGCTTTCTTTACAAAACTTGCATAATTAACTGCATGGAAGGCATGATATCTGTATTGAAACTATTCAGTAGCATTTTCTTGAACTTAACATCTCTGTTGCAGTCATGGTCTTCTTCAATTTACTTGTGTATGAAATGGAGATAATAACCTATCGACTTTTCACTGTTGCTTCAGGCTTGATCAGGAGTTGCAAAATGCTGTCATACCTACCAATGGAAGTCAGTCAGCAATTGCAAAGTAGCCTGGGAAGTCAGCAAGTATATTCAGTAAATCTCTAGCTGGTAGAAGTAGAGTGGCCCAGACTTGGATTTTAGTGAGGAGCAGGCAACAAGCATGGAGTAGCTTGTAAGCAGGTGCTGAATGGTGTGCTGTAGGCCTGGCAGAATGCTGGAAGCACAGGCATTGGAAAACAGACACAGCCTCTGGCTCCTGTGAAATGTAAAACTGAGCAGGTCATGGGAAGAGCTGTCTGACGTGGAAGCAAGATGTTGATGGAAGTCTTACTGTCAGCATCTTGTCCCTTTGCCAGACCATCGTCTGGCCTCTTCTGAATCCCCACCAGCATGCCCAGTTTGGGATGGAAAAATACAGGCTGGTATGCTGCCCTTCTCAAGGGGATAACCTTGCTTCGTCCAGGTTGTGATGGCTGGTAGAGCTTTTCCTCCAGCAAAAAGGGTTACTTAGATGCTGTGCTTCCAGGGGCAGAGCACCTGTGCTGTGAGGCTGGAGGGGTTTTTTAATGCTATTAATTGCATCAGTGCAAGGAGCCCCCCTAAAAGGGATTACTGTTCCTGAGCATGCACTGAGGAAGTAAAAAGTACTGAAAGAATCCCCACTGCAGAGCTCACAAAAAGTAGCACTGACCTGGCAACTAATGAGCAAACAAACTAAAAAATGTTAGAAAAAATAATGGAAGTTGTCACCTTGGGTTTTTAAGGTAGTAGCCTTCTGAGTGTTACTGCTCACAACACTGCCAGTCAGACTGCTCAGAATAATGTCCCTGCTTCAGTGTTAACCAAGGTCTGCACTGCAGCCACACAGAGGAGACCTTTGCGGGGCATTATTTTACTAGAACATTTTTATATTATTCTTTTTACTGACTTGAAGATAAAGATATATGCTGACTAGGCTCATCCCTGAAGGGTTCTGCATTAGCTCTCTGATCAAAATTTAGTACCATTGTCTACCGTAAAAATTAATTTTGAGAGGTATCCAACTTGAACTGTTCCAGAATGTATTTGTCATTGTAGCCTAGAAGCATTTGATGTTTTTGATGCATATTCAATCACTGTTTACAGCACTTGGCTTGGTGGCTGTGGTCCTTTGCTGCATAGGTGGTTATTTTGTGGTTTTGGGTTTGTTTTGTTTTGTTTTGTTTTTTATTATTATTTTTATTTTTTTTACTCTGCCTAAAACACTCTGCTTTGCAGCAGCTGTGACTTGATCTCATCAAGGTAAAAAGACAGCATTTTTATTGCTGCTGCAAATCTTTCTGCACTGGGTGCTTATAAGTGCCTAGCAATTCAGCAGCCTCAAACCCAGCAAGAATGGTTGCAAAGACTCTGTGGGGGCAAAGTGAGACTAATGCCTATTTCCATCCCCTCTGGTGAGAACTGCTAGGAGCAGAGAAAACCCCCTCTGTCCTCCCCAGCATGTCAAAATCCGTCAGCTAGCTGCTAATTGCCTGTGCAGTGATTCACATGCCATCTGCCATTGCTGGGATCTTTTGTCATCTCTGGTAAGCTATAGGCAGTTCCATAAACTTCATGTGGTTCTTCTGTCAGTGACACCGGCTCAATGCAGTGTGGTAATAGCAGCAACACTGCTACGTGCATAAATTAATTAAGAAACTATTTACATGTTGTCACCCTTTCCTTCGGTTTGAGAGGGCAGTATTCTTTGGGATAGCGAGAGGGGAGAAAAAAGGCAAGGAAGGTTAGTCCAGTTGTGTGCCGCTAAGTGTTCCCCCACCCTTGCAGAAAGCAACTCATGGACGGTGGGAGAAAGATGATAAAAGAATAAAAGTGCAGAGGATTATTCTGGATTTGTGTATCACCTCGCATCTGCGGCCCCGGGGCGAGGCGAGCAGAGCATGATGCAGCGGTGGGGAGGCGGGGGTGCCCCGCCTGCCCTGCGCCTGGGCACGGAGCGGGGAAGGCGCCCGTCCTGTCACAACTTATGTAACCATTGCATAAGAGTGCCGGTGCTGTGACTGTCAGAAACTTGTGGGAAGGACGGGATTTTCCCCTCCCTTTTCTTCTTCATGGCTTGAATCAGAAGCCAAGTCTAGGATGGTGTTGTTTACTCCCCTGTGTAGCAAGGGGTTCTCTCTCTTCCACTCCGAGGGAGCAAAGAGGGTCCTGCCCTTTTTTAATCCTGCCTTGTTTTGGTCTTAATTCTTATTTTTCGCGTTCTTTTTTTTTTTTTTTCCTTTTTTTTCCTCCTTTGTCTGCATTTATATTTCGATAGTCACTATTGCTGCTACCATAGCTTTCAATAATTAAATGTTCTATCAGCGTTTTCTAAAGCCACATGGGTGATTGATGTAATGCCACCTTGTTTTAAAGTGGTCTCTTCAAGGCAGAAGTGCTGCAGACTCTCATCTGATTTTTTCCTTCCCCCATCCAAGCCTTCTTTGAGGATGCTGATATGCATAATCTATAGTGTGACGATCCAGGCGCACAAAACAGCTTAATATGTTAGTATGTTTGGAAACGGGGTGGTGAGCGAGAGGAGAACATGACATTTTCCAATCGGTCCATTCCAAGCTGCAAACCCAATACTGGTTTTTGCAGGGACCCAGGCGTTACACCATTGGAGGGTGTCGTACATCTCCGTCAGTGAATAAATTGCTCCGGGAACAAGAAGTCAGGAGGTGACTGGGAATGCCGGCCGCCTCATTCCCCAGACGAGCTCTTTGCCAGCTGAGCTGGGGTCACTTGGTTCACGGAGCTTGGACAGGCAGTGATACTTAGACATAATCCTCGCGGCTCCCTCCGTGGCACTGATCCTTCCCGCTGCTGCAGGGCTGCTGGTGCAGCGATTTGTTACGTTCTGGTTGTTACTTGCCTTCGGAGCAGGAGGGGAGCTTTTGGCTCGCCTTTTTGTGCTTTATGAAACGCATGTAATTACCGGAGAGGGGAAAGGCGAGTGGGTTCGCGGGGCTGCCGAGGTGATTAGAGCCGTGCCTCAGTCCGCCCGAGGGCTCCCTCGGGGCCGCTCCCGTCCCACGGGCGCACCCGCGGCGGCTCTGGGGGGAGCGGGGCGGCAGCTGCGGGCGCCGGGCGGACAGCGAGAGCTCCGCCAACCCTCCCAGATGGAGTTTTCATGTCCTTCCTCGCCCCCCACCCCTCCCCTCCCTCCCTTTGGCAGCGCTGCCTCCTTCAAGGCGGCAGTACCAGCGCCGAGCTGGCCCCTGAGGGCGGGATGCAGCCGGCGATGGGCGAGGGGGGCGGCGGCCGGGGCGCGGGGCTTCGATGGAGGCGTGTGCGCCGCTGGCCGCCGGGGCTTTAGTGGGTGCCGTGGGATTTGTCCGCAGCATATGTGGTGCTGTTAATGATTGAAAAATTACCACAACAATTAGTCATGGATCGCTGAAGGCAAGGCCCCCAAACAGTGTGGACAATGTGATTAAATCCATGTATGTGACAATTAACTCTCCTGCAGGTTTATCCACCAAGGAAATGGGAAGAAGATGGACATTAAAAAAAAAAAAAAAGACAGGCGAGAATAATGTGGCAGAATGGACCCGATACAGCTGGCACTATCAATTTTAATCTGACACTGAATTAATCACACTTGGATTAATCCTGTTCTTATTGCACCATTCTGGTTGCCTGTTTATTTATATTCTTCCTCCATTGTGTGCTACACAGAGGCATGACGGATTTAATTCCTGTCCGTTCCATGTTCTTAAATTTAAAAGGCAAATCCTTCAGTCATGGCGTGTTTGAGGTAGTCCGTGGCACAATTATCTCATAAAAAATGAGCAGAGTCCAGATGCACCATGCCATGAATCCCCTTCTGTATCACAGCTGAGTAATTCTCAATAAATATTTGTTCACCCAGTATTCTCACTGGGTAGGTCTCATTCTGCCTGTCTGTCCAGCCAGACAGACATGTAGATATACAGGAAATGCTTTGCTTGGGCATTTATGTTGCCATTGGATAAAATTTGGTGCGCATTCATTGGTGGTTCTTGCGCTCATGATTTTATTTTGAGGGAGCAAAAGTAACATTTTTGTAGTGTTTCAACATTATGTTACTTTTCAGACTGGAACTGGCAGAAGAATTGGTACACAAACCTGAGAGGGCAGGTAGAGAAGATCTTCTGGCATATAATTTTTTAAAAATTTAGACTTTTGAAGGAAAATTAGGACCAATTTTTGCCATACGCTTCTGAGGCCTTGACGGAGAAAGCGTTTGTCAGTAGAGAGTCTGCTTGGATTAGCCAACTGTGTGACCCTTCTAGCACAGGAAAGGTGCTGACTGCACAGTTGCTGTGCCTGCTCCCTCGCAAGTCTCTTGTTCACAAAATGGCAAATGCTACTTAATGGATTGAGCTAGATACACCTTAATTTTGCCTATAGCTGCTGCAGACCTCTTGCTTCTTTCTTCTCTCATCATCAGCCATTTCTTGTCTTTATTTTGTAATCTCGAAAGAATTCGTTGTAACTTTGAACTTAAGTTGACTGGAGATGTATCTAGTCATGCTGTAAAGATTCAGTTTTACTGGCACATGTTAATACTGTGGTCTGCAATGCTTGGCATTATTTTAAGTGTTTGGATTGCTACTCTAAGTGTCGGACCCTTCCTGAACTTTAAAATTCTAGTGAAAACATGTGGCATGCGTAACTGTTCTTTAACAAGGTGACTTAAAGGCATAAATGTTTCCATGGAAAATAAATAAAATCCCTGCTCGTTTATGCTGTCAAGGGTTTTATCCAGACTCCTCTATTAGCAGTAACAGGAAAACACAAAATAAAGTAGAGCTGAACCATCTTTTAGGGTAATGGTTGTTGTCCTGTTGCCACAGAACACAACCTGTCCTCCTGTTCTGTGGGCTTAACCACAAAGAAATGAGCAGGTCCTGTGAAGTCAGTGGGCAGTAAAGATATCGGAGGCCTTGTTATGTAATTTGCTGCCCTAGGGAACCTTGTCTTTCTGCTGACAATGTAGCTTTCAAAAGATTGTTCAGGGGTAGGTGCATGCAGCTGGAGGATGTGAATTTTGCTTCCTGCCTCTGTTTCTGTGCAAAGGTAGCACACTGCAGTGTGGACAGAATAGACGTCCTATTCACTGATAGAAACATACTAAGTAAAGGTCAGAAGAAACTAGGTCTCGTACCTCTAGTGCACCAGAAGATTTGCAGCACGTTCTAGTCAGAATCTCAGCCTCACCCTCAGCGGTAGTATTAGACATCATAGCTGAAATAAAGCCAAGTTTGAGATTTCAGTCGGAACTGCTTCCTTCATTGTGTCTTTCAGTCATTTCTTCCACTTTATATCCTTCTGCGTCTGGAGTCTGTCTGGATTTGGTTGCAGTTAGTTGTGTTGTGTGTGTTGTTTGTTTTTTTTTTGTTGTTGTTGTTGTTGTTGTTGTTTTTGGTTTTTTTTGTCGTCTGTTTAAAATTTCCAGGGAAATAACAACCAAAAGTATTTTGAATGAGGAGAGTTTGAAATCATTCATCACCAAATGCTGGTGCTGGAAAGACATATAGTAAGTAGTGGACATTATGTCTGGTCTGGCAACAATAGTTTGATTGTCCAAAACAATAGGAAAAGGGTTTCTTTCATGGTTGTTTTTGGTGATGGTGATTTGGTGTTTGTTTAATTTCTTTTTTCATGTGGTAAGATCAGTTTTAGGTTCTGATCTGCTCTTATCTTCTGGCATGTCAGAAGAAGAGCAGAGTGTATTACAGACTTCTAAAAGGGGATTGGTAGCTCTGCTGGACAGCAGGAATAAAACTGACTTTCCATCAATATCAAAATACTGTCTGTACAGGTGACATGAAATGCTAACAATATTAATTTAATTTATTCTCTTGTCTTCTTCCTGCTCCCCCATTCCTGTGGTACAGTCTGGTGTTTTGCAGTTGAATTTGCTGCTGCTGTTTGATGGATGGAAAATACTTGCTGATTATGTAACTAATTGACAACTATGGAAGTTACTTCTTTATTAAGCAATTTATCAAGTGATTAGGAGACCATTTATGTAGACTCTATAAACATAACACCAATAGTTGAGTACATTGGTAGGAGGAAAGTATGAGGTGATTTGAGGTGTACTTTTGAAGCAAGCTTTGTTTTGTTTACTCTGAGACTTCAAATCACAGGAGTATGATGCATTTAAACATTACTACTTTGGGCTTCTTACACTAGGTGGTCCATTGGCCAAATGCACATTACATTTTACGCCAATCAAAGTTTAATTAAATTTAATTAAGATTCATCAGACTGATTTGCTCTGCCTGCTTTATAAATAGAGTGAGACCGGTTTAAGTTTGGTTGACAAGAATTGAGCTGCCGTGTGAAGTTATAGCCTCAGTGAGTGCTGTTGGCACACTTGAAGTCATGAGTGAGCGCTCCACAAGTGGCAGTGCTTGTGATCCATGTCAGAGCCCTGGGCCGGGAGCATTGTTAAGCATTTTGTGCATGTGGGTGTGGGGTCAAGGAGCGTGGTGGAGTGTGTGCACGTGGTGATTGCTTGGATCAATGTACAAATCAAGCCCATGTTTGCTCACTGGCAGAAGAGATGAGTTTGGAATGGAAATGAGGTAAGAGGCCGGCCAACAGGAGAGGGAGTGCTCTGAGTGCACAGAACTAAAGAGTGAGATGGTGAACTCCCTGGTACCCAAACCTGAAGCATTGAGGGGATTTTTCTGACCTTTTCAATGAGACTATTTCCTCCCTAGATAATCTTCAAGTCATGATCTGCAAAGAGGAATATTTTTTTTTCATCATCTTCCCCTCCTGCCCCAATATGTGTTTTTCATTTCCCTTTGCATACATGGAACTGGATAGGAACAGTGTGATGCCCCAGGTACTGAAAATTATCTCAGTCTGATTGTGAGAATAGAATTTCTTAAGGTTATTCAGTGTCAAAAAGAATATAATAATCCAAGCATCCTTCTGAGTCAGCACAAGAGGAAGCACTGCATGAGGAAAAGCCCCAAAACTTTTGAATTAAAACAGCTGATACAAATGTTCACATTCTTCTTTCCCCTCTCCCCTCCTAACTGAACCTAAATTTTACATTTTAATTTTTTTTTTAGTTTTGGCTGCAAAACATTATTTTGGTCTCCACCTGGATGTCACATATTCTGCTCAGAGGGCGAAGTGACAGTAAAGTGACAAGAGTAAGCGCAGGATTGAATGTGTGGAGAAAACCCTGTGCTTCTGTGGGTGCAGTGTTAATAGTTCTTTTTTGAAATATATGGATGCAGATTCCAAAGGCTCATGGCATTGTTAATGTACCTGTAGCTCGGCCATCCTAGGAAGAGCAGTGGAGAGGTGTATATTTGTTGGCTCAGACATGGGTATCTATATTTAACAGTGGTGTGTTACCTTAGGTTGTGAGCTCACTGGTATTTGCAAGCCAACTCCAGTCTGGAAGCCAATAAAGACATACCAGCATTTGCCAGTGCCTTTGGCAGTAAGTTCTGTCTTTCTGGACTTTGAGTTGCTGGACTATTGCTATCAATTCAAGGAGAATTCGAACTGGGTAGGAAGTAAGGAGACATAGAATCACAGAATCAGAAAATGGTTTGGTTTGGAAGGGAACTTAAAGATCATCTAGTTCCAAAACCCCTATCATAGGCAGGGACACCTTCCACTAGACCAGGTTACTCAAAGCCCTATGCAGCCTGGCCTTGAACGCTTCCAGAGACAGGGCTTCCACAACTTCTCTGAACAACCTGTTCCAGTGTCTCTCCATCCTCCCAGTAATGAATTTCTTCCTAACAGCTAATCTAAATCTAGTGTCTTTTAGTTTGAATCCATTCTCCCTTGTTCTATCACTACAGCTCCTTGTAAAGTCTCTCTCCATCCTTCCTGTAGGCTCCCTTCATGGACTGGAAGGCCACGAGTAGGTCACCTCAAAGCCTTCTCCTTTCCAGTCTGAACAAGTCCTCTCAGCCTTTCCTCATAGAAGTGCTCTATCCCTGTCATCACCTTTGTGGCTTCCTCTAGACTCGCTCCAACAGGTCCGTGTCCTTCCTCTGATGGGCACCCTAGAGTGGGATGCAGTGATCCAGGTGGGATCTCACTAGAGCAGAGTAGAGGGGATGGATCACTTCTCTTAATCTGCCACCTTGAGGTTTCTCTATTTGGAGAAGATGGTTTTCTTATCTTCTTTTGGGCATCAAATTGGTAGTAATTAAAGCAATTTTTTGCCATGTGAAACAAAGACTAAAGTACAACACGGCTTTCCTTGTGGTAGTCCAGAACAGTTCCATATGGTCTATTGAATAGCTCTACTTGTAAGGGTTCTGACCATCCCTTGGACAGATTTCATGGTCTGTGGACACTGTTGGATCTACAAGGGTGGAGATGGGGTGAATGAAAAGGCAGAGTATCATACTTTACTCAAGGGTTGCATGGTGCACTGATGGTATTTTTGGGATATAGCAAGCCAGTGTAAAGTACTAGGTTCCCAGATGTTGACTTTCACAAAGTTCTCTTTTTCTTTAGCCAATAGAGAAAGAGAGCAGGTTGTAAACAAGACAGCCAAGATCTGATCTTTTTTCAGATGTTTCTATTAGGGTAAATTGAGAACAAAGTTATCATTTTTTATTTGAAACAATTGTAAAAAAAAGACAATATATAGAAAGTATGTAAATATGTGTTTATGTGTCTATCTGTGTTTATATATATGAGTACAGACAGACTCTTCCTATTTTTTTTTAAGTGCCAAAGATGTTTTCTACAGGTAACATCCTAATAAAGACTGTGGGTGTTAGTATCAGCCTTTCTTAAAATGTGTATGTGGAACTGGATGACTGAAGAAGTGGAAAGGAAAGATAAATTATTTGTTGTAAGCAGTCTATTTGTTTTTACTTGTGTTAATGGGCATAACTAATTAATACATTTGACTGAAAAGCCTGACTTATTAATATCTGGTTTTTTTACAGAAAAACTGCTGTTATTAAACTTGCATATAATATAAAAGTCAGTATATACTTTAGATTACCAACGTGCATATGTTACAACTTTCTGAGGACATTGATAAGTAGCATGCAGATTTTCAGGTGATATGCTCTTTGATAGACACCCTCTTTGTGCATTCTGTCACACCATGACAAGCTAGTCAATTTTGTGTGGGTGTGAATTTGTTATTACAGGCAAAGAAAGCATTTATCTTGTGCTTGTTCATGTAGTGCCTAGCAGGAATCTTAGAAGAAACAGATCTGCCTGTACAGATTTTCCTGGTAGCAGCATTATCATGTGGTACTAGTGAGCACTAGGCAATTCACCTGTATGCTTTTGTATTAGCTGTACACCTCCATAATTACTCCAAGAAGAAAGAACCCAAATACTACAGCCTTGAAGAAAGTGCTTGGCATGTATATTTGAAGTATAAAAAATTGCAGTTGCTAATGTAGTTCAGGGGTTTGTATAGACCAATGCTTATATACTTGGTCTCTGTGTAGCCTGATACACAGAGTACATTCAGTTTTAATATTTCCTCACTCTGCTGGGCATGGAACTATTTAGTTCTCAGGAAATGAAAGTATATTAAAAATCCTTTTAACGTTTGCCCTTTCCTACTCATAGCTGCCTTACAAATATCCACCCTTCCTAAGCAGAAGTAAATTCTTTGTCTGGCTGATTAACTAGGAAAAAAATATCTCTTGGAGACCTTTGCGAGGTCATTAGTGAAGCTTTCTCTTCAGAACATGAATAAGCCACCTGCCTTTCATAGCCCAAGGGAGCCTAAAGGCAGTGTGTGTCTTGGAGCACACGACAGAACAGCATCTGCATACTGCCAGACTGATCTGCTAATAGCCAAGGGAGAGAGAGAATTGATGCCAGGGGTGAAGAGAAATGCTGAAACCTTGCAAAGTGTTAAGCAGTGCTCACCTATTTATTAGACAGCTAATGCTGCCTGTAGCGTTACCAGTGGAGGATAAAAGAAGTGGGGCATGTTGCAGATTGTTAATTGGTCTTAGAGCTGCATGTTGTAATTACTAGCTTACTTTCTTCTTTACAAAGGAAAAAAAAAATCCCAGAAGGGACCAAAGCTGAGACTGTTTTCATCTGCTAAAAATTCATGTTGTGTTTTAAATATATCTATTATTTTTTGTTTAAGAAAGAGAAAAATAATTTTGCTGTCAGACCGATAACCTGCAAGAAGGCCCCTATCTGATTTTGACACCTTCAATGATCAAATGTTTGTCTGGAAACACATGTTCTGTGTGAGTAATATGTTAGTGTTTTAAAAATAATTCCACAACAAAGTTCTTTAACATCAACTTGCTGGAAATACACAGCTAATTAGTGTTTGTGACTTTTTTTTTTTTTTAATTTCTTTATTTTTACCCGGTGACTGGTAATTGACTTCTATAATCTTGATCTTATTAAATTCTTTCTTTTTTTCTCTCAGAGCTTCCATTTTACCGTTATGGTCTTGCAGTTTGGTCCTCTCCAGTTATCCAGTTCTTTTTGGAGCTGTGGATTCTTTGTCTAGACACACTTTCTCAGTTGTACTCCCATTTAGTCTATGCCTTACAGGCTAAGGGTGAAAACAACTGCAACATTAAACAGGAGATTAAGTTGATAACTCTTTCATTTGACTACGTATTCTTGGAAAATGTCCTCTCGAATCAGTTCAAAATAGTAAGGGCAATGTTTGATGTTTCTTCTATCCAAGTGTCAATGCAGTTTTTTACCAGGTGTTACCCAGGTAAAGATTTCTCTCTTTAAATGAATAGGTAGTTTATTTCCTTTTCAGGCCTGTCTGCTTGTTCAGGTTGGTTGTAGCGGGTTAGTAAACAGTTGCTCTAAAACTGTAGAGTCCTTGTTGCTGATGGAGAGACTCATGGGGAGCAGGGGGAGATAAGAAGGGGATGAGTATCTCATCCCCATTACTACTAGTAAGTGGAGTATCTGTTCTGATCACATGCAGGGGGAGTAGATTTGCAGCCCTCTCTCCTCATCATGATTGTTTTCTCCAGTCCTGATTTGTGCTTGCAATATAGAAAAATCCAGCCTACACTTCAGCATTTTCCCCTCTATCCTGTCATATTCCTCAGCAGGCACAAGGACCTCCTCTACCAGCCCCAGCTCAGCTTTCCCCCTGCTGGTGCAGCAGATTCACCTCCCACACGAGCCACAACTTTGGCTTCCCCTCCAGCTTTGTTGGCATTTAGGGTAGAGTCAGGTAGAACATATTGAAATAAACTTTTGGCTCAGTGTAGTGGTAATGTCACACTACAACCTCTGTATCATATGGCCTAAGAGCTGCTTCAGGTGGAAGACATTCTTTCCATTATGCATTCTTTTTTTTTTTTTTTCATATCTGGAAATAAATGAAGCTTTATGTTGGCGTGAGTTCTTCCTTCGTAAGAAGGCTTGTCTGTAGCTAAGGACTCACTGCATAAATACTTCTTCTTTGCTTAAAATAAAGACAGTGCCTTGAAAATAATTTATTTGGAATTTCCTTCCTAGCTTATCTGACAACTTTGCATGGTAGTGTTTGGTTGCTGGAGCTCACGCTTTGCTAGGAGACAGGACAAGCTTCCAACTGTGCATGCAGAAAGCATTTCAATTTGAATTTCAATTAATTCACATACAGCATGAAACAAAAATGTCATCTTCGGAGGAGGGGTATTGTTGTTTATATAGTTTTGCTAGAAGACTCACAGAATAAATATTTGGCTTGTGCTATAGTGCAGTATTAGAACAAGAAGTGATTGCTTTATTAACTGACAAGTTATGAGTGGCCTGGATGCTTTTGTTTGTTCCCATGTAAAACTGCCTTGAAGATTACAGGTCTGTCTGTTATGTCTCTCATCCTTTTTCACATCATATCCTGGTAGCTATTACAACATTACTTGCCCTGTGATAATTCATTGAGCTATCAGCTACAAATATTTGTTCATCCTAAGGGGGCCAGGCAGGTGTAAGAGCAAAAAGTTCAGATCATGAGGGAGAATATTCTGCAGCCTGAGTTTTTTAGTAAATTAGTATTTTACTTTTGTTCATAAAGGAATTATAGTCAGAACTGTATCGATTAGTCTGTGTCTGAGCACGTGCTCGTGATTGCTTGGCAGCCAGTCTTGGCTTGGATTTTTGGATTGACAGATGTAATGATGCTGGAGGGCCCACAAGCAGGAGAATAAGTGGCCCCCAAAGGGCTTTGCTGCTACAAAACATCACCAGAAACATCTATGCATCCAAACACGCGCAGCTTCCACTAGGTGCAAACGCTAGTTGTCTGGGCAAGGTTTGGGACTGCTAATGGATTTTCTCATTAAAATGTTGCTTTGAGCTGAAAATGTTATTTTTATTCAAAATTTAACCTCTTAAAGGATATGTTTGATTTGTGAGAATTTTTTTGTGATAACACAGTGAATTTTTTGTGATAAGATAATTTCTGAATTATTGAATCACTTCTTGTTATTAAATGTTTTGACTTTTTTTTCATTGTAAGCCATAATGAAGGTTGAAAGATCACATTTCCTGAATGCTTTTTCTAAAACATCCCAAAAAACCAGAAAGCTTTGAAAAACTCACTTGATTGAGGTCAGATTTTTATGCCACTGTTTGGTGGATCAGCCCAAGAGAAACAGGAGCATACAAATGCTCACATGGTTGTATTAGATGACGTCTTGAGGTTTTGTCCATCCTGCATGACTTTATCATCCTGTGTGACAGTATATGAGGACAGAACTTCTTTTCCACTCCTGTGTTCTTTGCTCTTACTTGGACAGTCTCAAGGAGGTACTGTAAAATACCATGATCTGACTCAGTGTACTGTAACGTCATACCAAAGCATAGGGGTGCTTTGAGACTTCAGGTGTATCGTATATACATGACTTTAGGAAGATTCACATCCATCTGCTTGGAGGCTGAAGTTGCTAGAGAAAAGAGGTGAGGTGCAGGTATTGGAGAAGACGAAGCTCTGCAGCTGAGGCTTTTGTAAGATGTGAATGAAACAAAAGAGCTGCATTTAATCTCTTTAAAGATGGAAAGGAATGTTAACTTTAATAAAAACAAAGTACAGAATTGAAGTTGCAGTTTGCAGATTAGTTAATTGATAGATAAGTAGCATTCAGGTTTTGCCTCTATTGCATTTTTTTTTATATGACTGAATTGCCCTTACTTATAAAATACAGCAGTGCTGTCCCATATTCTGACTGGCTTTGCCATAGAATCATATATACAGGAATTGCCCAAGGGTCTTCCCCTGCTTGCTGCACCAGCACACTGAAAATAATGTTTAGTTTTGCTTTTTACCTAAGTTTGGAAAAGTTCATTTGAGGCTTTTACTGACATATGTAATATAAAATCCCTCAGGTTCCAAACTAATAGCACTTTGAGGCTGTTGGTCTCATAAGGAGCACAAAACCCTGCACTTTTTGATTGATGTAATAGTATTAGTGAAAAATACACAGAGATCAGTCCTGGAATGTACACTGTTATGTAAATCACTTGTAACTCTTCCTCCCTTTGGGTCAAATGATTTCTATATTTTGTTAGGTTTGGGGGGTTTTATTGATTCATTTAGGTGATCTGCAAGGATACTGCGTTGGCAATCTGTTTGCTCCTGTAGACCAAAAATATTTGTAGAAGCTGCATTTAACTGGGTGAAGGTGGAGAAAATGTTTGGTTTTTTTGTTTGTTTTCTCCTGGCAAAGAAATGTATGAAGTTTATCTCCAGAGGTTTCTGACGAAGGAAAATTGGTATAGCCTTTCTAGGTTCATCCTTGAGATGTCCTTTTAAGAAGAGGGGATGTTCTAAAATCTATTGCTACTTCTGGCAGCTGAAAACTTAATTTAAAAAGATAGAGTGATTTTTAATTGAGCTAAATGCATTGTCCTAAACACAAGATGTTATTTGAACATCTAGAAGATAGGACAATAAACGATGGTACATTAATAAATTTATGGTGCATCTACTCCTTGCTAGGTGCTTACCACAGTCTCAAGTGACAGATTCTCTGAAGACCTTGCAGTAAAATAGAGATATCAATTACCTGCTAACAGTATGCCATCCTCTAAAAATCCAGAAAACTGGCTCTTAATGCCTTACAGTCATATTTATATGTGTTGACAGTGCATCTTTGGTAGTTTTTGAAGACAAGATATTTAAGCCATCATTATGAGGAAACAAGCAAGAAGGATATGAGCAGTAAATTGACATGTAACACTGTAATAATAAAGCCTGTCCAAACTGGTCTTCCCATATCTCTGTATTTCACCTTAGGCTTTGCTTCTGGCATTCAACATCACTAAGAAATAGTCTAGGGTCACATTAATCTTTAAAACCTTTTAGTTGTTTGGGGAAGTTGAGGAATGGGAAGGAAATCTTCAAAAGCTTGGGTAAAAGCAGTACTGTAGGAGTTTGTCTTAAATCTATTGCCTTTGATACTTAATTTATCCATGAGCTTTTCCTTTAATAGAGAAAATTTCTACAGAGGAGGTTTTCTTTGACAGCAGTAGTTAGCTGGGCTGGAGGCTCAGGCTACAGGGGACAAGAGGAATTCAAGAGAGGAAGTATTGGGGGTTTTTGGCAATTTTTGTAGCATAGGAACACCATTTTTTCTAATTTACTTAAGTTACCTGCAAGTGTCTTAATTTGAATTTTCACACAGTATAATATTAAACATGTGCTATTTTAAGCATGATTTAAAACTATTCATCAAAGTGGGGGGGAAAATGAGATGAAAATATGGATTTACAATATCGGCATACAAACCATGCATTCTGTAAGAGGCAAGGAATACGTGCTTTCAAGAGCAGCAGCACTGAAAATATTGGGTGAGGATTAAAATACATCTTTCTGATCTTCTGTTATGTTGCTTGAGTAAGTTCATATCCCTTTGAGGCAATGTGCTGTAATTCCAGTAAATACTGTGTAATCTTTGGGTAATGTCTTAGTGATTTCTTTCTCCTAAAACCTGTTGTTTCTCTTGAAAAGAGAGAAGGGACAGGGATATTCTTCTGTTGCTAAAAGATCCCTCATTCCATCTTGAATGGGACTGAGGTGATTCCTGCCCTGAGGGTTTCAGGGAAGTTTCAGCTGAGGGCTGAAGTTCTGCTGGCTGAAAAGGTCCCTGACCTCAGCTGCTTGTTTTCTTTCCACTACAGGTTTCTCCTTTCCTTCAGGCTGATCCCTGGCCTGCCTGGGAGGCAGTCGATAAACATTCTGTTAATGGGACCAGGCTGGTGGCGCTTGGTCGATGGCCAGTCACCCACAAAGGCTGTGCTGGCAGACCCAGGGGGAAAAGCAGCAGGCGCCCTGTGCTTGAGGCACCTGCTGGGGAGGGGCAGAGGTGAGTGACTGAGGAGCAGTGTCCTCCTGCCCCACCACAGAGCAGGCGGGACACTCAGAGCCTGAGGCTCCCTGCCCTGCAGCTCTCAGTGAGGAGGTGAAGGCTGGTGAATGAGTGTGTATGGGCTTCTTTGGCACTTCCTAGGGCCAGGGTGGTAGCTGAGGAGGATCTGGGCACAGGCTGGGGTGCATGAAGTGGAAATGACCCCTGCAACCCCTGGAGAGTTTGCTCTCACTTTTGTGGCTAAAGGTTTGTATTCATGAGCTTAAATGTTCTTGATTTTTTTTTTTTTTTTTTTTTAGTTTAATTTGTGGTTGTCCTGACCTTTCCTCTCTGTACTGGCACGTGTGACGTGACAGACTGCCTGCAGCCAGCTTGGTTTCTAGAAATATTTGCTAGAGCTTCTGCCAGTGGTTTCTCCTCTGTCCTCTGTGCACATCAATAAATGTTCTGCTTTTGCATCCAAAGGCATCTTGGAGTCTTTGCAAGCTTGCATTAACCTTCATTTTGAGGAGGGGGATATAAAAGTAGTGGTTGTAAGGTCAGTATTTGTAACAAGTTAGACTGTCTTTTAAGAAAGCCTCCACACTTGTATGTACAGCTTTTCTGCATGTCCACTAGCGTGCCCTGCTCTTCAGAACTGGCCTGTGCCTGTGTTTCTCTGTCCTTGAGTTTTTTTCCTCTCCTTTTTTTCCTGATGGCAGTTGTTCCTGATTTTTCTGTGCCAGAAAGTTGAGAAGAATCATCTTCTGCAGCACTATACTGCTTGTCAGCTCTTTCCAATCCTGAGTTTTAATGAACAGTTTAGTTCTTTGCCTTTGTGCTTCTACCTCTGCGCTTTTGCTGCTGTGCTGGATCTTTCCTTAGGTGAGCAAGGGAGTACTTGGCAGAAAGACAGGAGTTCTGTCTTTCCTGCCTAAATAATTCCCTCTGACTGCATTTATCCAGCCCCCTGTTTCTCATTCTTTCTTTACCCTCCTAAGAAAGCTAAAGAGAAATGTTACATCCCTGGGCCCCTTTATACTCGTTTGTGTATCCGTATTATAACAGCAGTGCTTAGCACTTGCATAATCTTGCTTCTCTGCATAATCACTGTAATCATTTATGCATCTGTTTTGTAACATGAGTGGGTCAGATTCTGAGATGGAACAGAGCAGTTCTGTCTCTCCGCCGCATTTACTGGTTCAACTAGCACTCCTCATCACGCCTCAGTGTTTATTGTATGTAGTCTTTTATCTGTTAAAACACCAGGACCCGAAGTCTTGAGGACTGCCTTTCATTCCTTTGATTTTTGTGGAGTTGTTTTCACACAAAATGTTGCCCAGCTTTGGGAAGGGGCAACAGAGTAGGGGTGACACAGCTGGATTCAGGTTTGTTCTCTGTAATCATTTTAGGCAAGGTGAGCAGGTGGTGTTTATACTCATGGTGAGGAAAGCTGAAATTACCCCCTGAGCCACAGATCATGGGATGCCTCGAGAGCCTGACTGTCCTCTGCTCGCCTCTTCAGACTCCTACTGCACTGCAGATAAGCCTGTGAGTCTTAAAGGCCCCCTTTCCTAATCTGAGGGTTGATAAACTACTGATAGAGGGAGCATTTCCTCACAGGTTTCTATATTAAGGAGCCATTTGGATGCTCGCTGCAGCAAGCAGAGATTCTACGGAGACAGTGTGAGCAATGTGTGTGTTAAAGAGGTCAAAGAGCTGCATCATCTGTAGTCATTACTGCACAGTGCGGTGCAGGGAGCGCAGCGCCAGGGCTGACACCCTGGAGGAGCAGCTCTGGGTGGAGCTCTCTTCCTCCTCCATCACTCTCTTCTTTTCCCAGTGTTGACCTAGTTTATTAATGTTAATTTTATTAGTGCATCTGCTTCATTTTTGTGATTATTAAATGCTTTTGGGGCTCCGTAATTTGATTATTTCAGCGCCTGTCTTGATATAATTGAAGCTCGAATGAATGTAGCCTGAAAACATACTTTATTTTAACTTGATAAATCTTATACAGCTAAACCAATTTGTGTTAATACTTTTTTCTTTTTGCAACCTTGTGCTTATGTAATTTGTTTAGTGGTGAATTTTTTTTTTTTTTTTTTTTAACCCAGACTGCCTGAAGCTGTGGCATATCTCTTTAATAGGTCTCTTTCTGTCTGAAAGTTTTAAGCAGTTTATGTTTAGGGTCTTACGTAGTCTATCCCATCTCTGTCCTAGGAGGCTAACAGTCTTATGGGACTGACCCCATCCATTCGTTTGCATCAACACCTCCTGCTGTGCTAGCTTCTCTTATAGTATCTTTTATCTCTGTCCTTTCCCATTACAGCCAGTTCATTTTGTCTCAGGTTGTAATTTCCTCATTCCCTGTCTGTGCCACAACTTTCATAGCCTTTCATTTTCTGCTGCGTTTCTTTTTCTTCTCATCTTTCATTGCTGCTGTGAAACGGAATTGTTTTCCCATGGTACTGACGGAAGGTTTCTAGTGGCAGAAAGCAGAGCTTCAGATGCACTTCTCCATTAAAAAAATGATTGGAACTCCTCTTGGGTGGGTCATTTTGGTGCCTTGCTCAGCTTGCTTGCTCTGAGAAGCATAGCAAGGTCTTTCTCTTTGACCTTATGTGAGTCACACCTGCTCTCTGAGTGGATGGGCAAGCAAGAGGACTAATGCATAGCTTACCTCCTTTGGGGTGCTGGCATTGTGCAGGCAGTGCCCATGTCTTCTCAAGAACATAGCTTTGGCATCTACCTTTTCCGAGCAGGAGGGAAATGGAGATTGGTGAGTGCTTCCCCAAGGAGGTCCAAGGGTCTCCCCACCACCCAGGAGTCACAGGGGATCAATACCTCTTGGGTTAAAAGGCCTGAAACTGATGCTGGCTCACCATGGCAGCAACTTAAGAAGTTCTTCCAACCCTTGCGCAAACTCTTGCTGTAGGTTTTGTCCTAAAATGTAATGGCTCATTTCCCTATGCCTGTCACTGTTTCAGCATCTCTAATAATGGCTTTGCAGTAGTTTAACTGCCTTGTTTGGGGTATGTACCTTTTCATAAACCATTGGAATAATTATATTGCAATTAGAAAGGATTTAAATCACAGGTTAGCTCAGTGCCTATTTTGATATCTTTAGCAGTAGCTTTCAGAATTTTATAGACTTGATGGAATAATGTAGATTACTCTAAACTATGCCACAGACCTTTTTCCACTCGGAAACTGAGGAAACCTGACTTCTGGCTGGACAAGGATAGGCAATAGGAGTGAAGGACTTAAAGGACTGTCAAGCATGTTCTGAGGCCCTGGAGAATTTCCATTACTGCTTTGGAACCAGTGCAGGCACTCTGTGCAAGGCACAAAGCTGTAAGTGTCCAGTCATTTGTGCTGTGATATTTGTCTTTTTCATTGTCTGCGTAATCAAAACTTGATGGTGTTTGTTTTCTTTCCTCAGTGCTAATTCAAGCACTAGAGGACTAACAGTTTGTTATGGTGCAAAAAGGACTTGTAACCCTGCCAGAGATTTTCTGTAATTAAAAATGAAATTGGAAATATCAACACCTTTACTGTTTGTTATACTGATTCCTCTCAGTTTTCTGATAAATATCAGGGGTTTGACAAATAAGGAGCTAGGGGAGTCAGTGATTCAGGGGATTAATAATTTGGTCCAGACCCTTTCACCCTCAGGTTGCCAGTCTGCATCTGGCCCAGGCAGGTAATGACCAAAAATAACTTTATGGGTGCTGTTTAGTGACCTGTGTGAAATGCATTTATATTTGCAGGCTGGGTGTATCACCAGTCCCCTGGGAACAATTGGCAGTGATTGATACACCCTTTGTGTTTTCCTCAGGGAGGCCAAAACCAAATCAAGCTTTTTCTTGCCCCCAAACCAGAGAGGTGCCAGAAGCTGTCCTCATGCCTATCTCAGATGTATGGACTCTCTGCAATGTGCAGGGGGTCCTGGTAAAGAGAGTTGATCGACCAAGTACCTTTCATTTATAATATTGGTACGTATGCAGTATGCTCAGAAACAATCTCAGATGCAGAACAATTAGAAAACATTCCACATCAAGCTTTACCAGGTAGGGAACTTCCATCACCTTACTTACTTTGGTAATATGCTCTAAAATTTCATGGAAAAAATTAGAAATCCTCTAACTTAGTATTAAACTAGTATAATGAACAGGTGGGTAGGGTATACAAATGTCCAATGCTTAAACATTTTAAAGTTTCTCAGATTGATATTTTTCATTTTAAGATACATCTACTGAAATGTTGGTTTGAACAAACTCATGTTAGCTCTCTCTTGAAATATTTTCCAAAAATCTTTGTGAAATTAAGTGATTGTATTTCCAGGACAAAGAAGGATTTTTCTTTTGCAGTTTAAGAGGAAGCATTTGGCATACATGCTTCTAAGCATGCCCTACATTCTTTGTGTGCTGTGTTGCACATGGGAAGCAAGTAGGGAAAAATGCTATTTTTGATTACCCCAAGAAAGGAATTCGTTCCCATAAATAAAGCACTTTATGTGGTGGTTTCTGTAGAGTGGTTTCTCTTCATGGCAGATATATTTTAGAGAACTGGCAGAGGTGATAGGCTGTCTACAGTAAAATGGACTTTTCAGTCTGTGTTGGTGAATGGTAGTGGTGTAGATGGTGGTAGTGTCTTACAGACATGCCACTTGTACTTTCAACTTTTGCAACAAGATTTGTAAAACAATAGGAGCAAGCCTGTTGTGGGTTTTGTAAAGAACATGTTATTCTTTTTCATCTGGGTGGAGCAGAATTGCTTGTCTTTGCCCAAATGGGTCAGTGTCACTTATCAGATGGTGGAGTGCTACTTATCTCTCTTCATTGTTTCACTACTTCCATGGGAATGTCTTCTGCTAATGGACTATTAAGAGCTCATCAATGACATGACACATTACACTGCACTATTGTAAGCTGCTCCACACAGGGAGGAGGAGCCAAACCATCTTAACCTAGATAAAAAGGAGCCACAGTCCCACTAGGTGCCCAGTTTTCCACCGGATCCCTGGAGGAAGACCGGACCCATCTCACCATTACTGGACCCTTTTTCTTCAATGGGACCATCTCTACTCCAACAGAACCACATCTGCCACTCCAGGAGGGCTTACTGTGGACTGCTTCCAACACCCTGACCAACAAGGTGTCAGGTTGTATTTCTGACTCTGTCAGGGTTTTTCTAGGATTTCTTGTTTGTTTATTTGCTTGCTTATTCTTCTGTACTACAACATCTGTATTTTTATATCCCTAGTAAAGAACTGCTATACCTATTCCCAAAACCTTTGCCTGACAGCCTTTTAATTACAAATTTATGATAATTGGAAAAAGGGGGAGGGGCTTACATTTTAAGGGAGACTCCAACCCTCCCTGGCAGATACCTGTCTATCTAAACCAAGACAAAGTCACATGAGAAAAGTGGAAGATACAATCCAGCCATGTTGCATACATCAGGATTTCAAAGATAGGTAGACTTTTTGCTTGGCAAGAATTGAACACCTCAATTCTAGTAGAGAGGAATAGACTTGCTGTTTTGTATAGTGTGAACTTCCTGTATGTCCCATAAGTGATATTTAGTATTTGTGGGTTTGTGCAGAGGGAAAACCAGACAGAAAAGGCTATTCTGGATTGTAAATTTGCAAAGATAACAGTCAGATTGCACCTGTTGCAATGCCCAAGTAGATTTTAAATCCTAACAAATGGGATTGGGATTTTCCTGTGTAGGTAGAGAGAGGAGAGAAAATATCTCCTAATTATCTCCCTAAAATAAAGATTTAAAATATTTGAATGATGAGGGCGAGGAACTGTGGGGTTTTTGCTTCATAATGTTAATATGCCATATTGCAGTGTAATTCCAGTTCTTCCACTTAAAAGCTTATTAAGCTGCTATCATAGTAAATAGGTTATTAACATTGAAAATGAATGTCATCAGCATCATTGAAAATTCTTTCAATTCCCCTAATATCTCTTAAATGCTCAGTATAGTGTACCAATCTGTCTCAGTTTGGGATCTGAGAAATTATATGTCCTTTAAAAAAATTCAGAAAACTCTTTTTTTGTCATTACATTTTGCATTTCCCAATAATAGAGAATTTGAGTATTTGAGTGGAGTATTTGAAATCTGTCCAGCAAATAATTCATTTGACATTGCTTCATTTGGAATCAAATTGCTTTTCCTTTTTCTACTTCCCCATATCCTGCTGAAGTTGACTCCAATTTAGCAATAATATGCCCAATTACTGGAGCTTTGTTTTCAAAGAGAAAATTGGCTATTTTTCTGATATTTTTAATGGGGTTGTAAGAGGTTAAAACTACTGTCAGAGTAGGATCCAGAATTTCTTGTGTTCTTGATGAAGAAGATAGTCATACTTAGTAACAGAGGGATCAAAGTTGGTCTTGGATGCAGCTATTTAATTTGCATGCTTGAAAATCAAGTGTAATTCTCCTGAAATTTATGGATTTTAATCCTCAGCAGAAGCAGTTCGAAAGCAACAAGATGAATGTAAATCTTTGGATGCTTAGCTTTTTAATTTGACTTATTTTTGAAATATTTATTTTAGAATTTTTTTATACCTTTCCAGGCAGGCAAATCATCAAAGCTACAGAAACAAGCAAAGAGGTTGTTTGTATAATCCTTTCAGATCTTTTAACTCTCTCTAAGTAAAAGTTTTGTTTGTTTTGTCTTGGATTGCTGATTGTGGCTATGTTTTGGCAGCATTGAAACTTTTAAACAGAATATGTCAACAGCATGGGACAAATGCAAAATGGCAAAAGAATAAAGTAGAAGGTAATGCTGCAAAAATGGCATTTTCTTTGTACTGCACTGGCCTTTTTTGAAATGCACCATCTTTAAAGGACACAAACAGTGTCCTTTGATTTGCAGCTCATCTAAGTGATGGTGTCTTCCATATCCTCTGTCACCTCACAACTTACTCAGTAATTTTTAGCTTATACACAAGAGTTAGGTTAACTTTCACAAGAGTGAAAATCATTACTCATAGAATAGCACAAAAATCATAGCAGTGTTGTGGGTGAAGAGTCAGAAAGTCTGTGGCTTTTTAATGTGATTTTAGGTCATTTAGGGCAAGTTGTCCTGAGGTATTTGAGTGTTGTGATGCTCTGTGTCTAATGGGAGTTGGTTCCCTGGTGCTGCAGGAGGTGTTTTGCTCCTGTAAAGGGAGGGAAATTTGCTTCCTAGGCACTTCTAAGAAGTGAAGGATGATGGAGCACCAAGAGATAAATGGCCCTTGGTGGACTGTCCAGTAGCACATAGAAGGGCCTCACCACCCTTATGGAGCACGTGTTATATCACTTTATGACTCAATTCTTCATCTGGAAAATGGGATTAAGAATGCTTCTTTCCTCTCTCTATTTAGGCTGTAACCTCCTTGGAGTGCTTAGAGTTTGTTTATGGCGTATTTGGGAAGATGGGTCTGCAGTCTCCTAGGAGACATCCTTTTCCACCAGGCCATTGCAGTAATAAAGACAATCAGAACCACCTGCAATATCTGGGTTTTTAGCAAAGCATATGTGATATTTGTTTTATATGGTCTGAGTGTTGGAGCAGTGGAGAATGCAGTGACAATGGACTCACCTGAGAGCCATTTAACATATTTTTAAAAGCTTCCTCAAGCAACTAACTTGCACTGTCCCACATGCGTGCTTGAAGTCCCTTTTCTTGGGGAAGTATTCCAGTGACAGGCCTTTGGAGAGAGGGAAGAGGCTGTTGTTTCAGCCACTGCATTGAAATGCCATCTGTGATGTGATCTGGAGTAGCTTCACAGCTCTTTTGTGTTTCTGTGTTTTGCTTTTTGCTCCCCTGTCCATTTGCCAGGTGTGCAATTTAGCCAGCTCTGTTTTCAGAACCGTACTTCAGTGCAGAAAACTGGGGCGCTACTGGTTCCTTATTTCAAAACCCAAAAAGCTGAGTGTGTATTTAATACTACATTTCATATATATTCCACATTGTTAATTTTTAATATATGTCAGTTTTTCAGAATTTGCTCACTACTGCAGCTGGTACTAAAAACCTCTGTTTTGAATTTTTAGGGTTTGGAGGAAACTAGTCAATTCAAGCTTACTGCCTGGGTCAGACAGCTGTTTCCAGCTCCTTGCCTCTCTAGAAGCATTGCAAGTTGTAGTCAAAGACATCACAGATGATGCCAATTTAAAAACATGCTTTAAAATGCTAGGCGTGGGTTACTTTTCTTTGGTTCTGCTCCTAAGCGATATCTTCAGACTGTGACAAGAGTTAAACATCACTTTTTATACCTCTGAAAGCTGTAGATTCTCATGTCAAAATCTGGGAGAAAAAAGCCAAGTCGCCTAAATATGGAAAGACTTGGTGAAATGAAGTGATCTGGCAGCATGGAAAGACATTTTCTTTATTTCTGGTTTAGAAATTTGAAATAACTTAATCCTTACCCTGCTGAAGTGTTTCTAGATCTGGCATCTATTTGTCCTAGACCCTTTACTTCTTAAAAGCAAAACTCAAGCCCCAAAATAAAAACCGTGAAGGAGTAAAACCAGAGGTGTATCCATGAAGCTGCCTGAACGTGCTTCAAGATGTATGTTAACATGAGTCCTGTATTCAAAATTGTCATACTAGGCTATGATTATAGTAATAAAAGGAGAACAAATACGTTGTTTAGGAGGATTTAACAAGCAGGCTTCTTTTAGCTTCCTGGGTAAAACATGGTAATGAGTGAAATAGAGTTTGGGACTGACCCTGTGCGCTTCACTCCCATTTTTTTGTGATTAATGGGATTTCTCCCATTACACAATTTCAGAGTGTAATAATGAGACAGTGTAGTAGGTGCAAGTTTCAGTTTTCCAGATGGTGTGCTTTATAAAGCATTACCACAAGCAAAAGAAGTTACCTTAGTACTGCCAAAGAACTGGAGTTGCAAAGGAACCCCCCTACTGAAGAAAGCCCACATACACTATTTATAAATCATAACTAAATTCAGGAAATGGTGAAAAGGGAAACTGGATTCTAATATCTGTGCCTAATTTTTAAAAGGTTTATGTTAATAAAATAATCAGAACATGTGAAGCAAACTGTCCCAGAAGCACTTCCTGAATGTGAATTGCAGAGTGATACAAATCAGTGTTTCATAGCTGCTCTTCAGTCAGCTCCTTGAGAAATGGTAAATGAGCAGAAAAGAATGCTGGAGGAATTAGCACTTCAGGGTCTCCTTTCATTCATCAAAGAGATGTATTTTCAAGCTTAGTATAGTTTCACACATGCTGCCATCAGCAAAATCATTACTTTAAGAGGTTTCCAAAGTTAGTAGGGAATTAAGAGAGGCATGATCTGAAACTCCAAAGACAATCATAAAAGACGTCAAGGATTTCCTTTGATCTCCTGTTTGTTTTCCATTGGTCCTTCAGTAAAGGTATGAATTGTTGACTATACCCAGAAAAGGGCATAGTTTTCTGAAGCAGTGTTCCATCAGTAAGAACACTTGCCAGAGCAAGCCATCAGCTTTAGGAGTATGGGAGAAATCTTGTTCTGACACCAAAAAACGAAGTAGCATTGTCAGCCAGAATTGAGTTTGTTTTATCGTTTCACTTATTTACAGTTTTGCTTCTTTCTATTCCTGTTTCTGTGTTTACCGAACAAGAATAGATTGCTGTCTTTATTGATCCTTGTATTTTTATCTCTCCTGATTACTGCATGAGTTGATCAAGTAGCAGTTCCAAGCAGCTTATTATTCAGAGTAGGCTAGCATGCTTGTGGGACATTTAATTGGTCCAGCTCAAGTTATAGTAATTTCATGACTTGATGGACTTCGGTCACACTGCTGGGGGTAATTCAGAATGTTAATACATGATGCCACATTTGTGAAGAAAAAACTACACCTTTCTCTTTGGAGATATTGAAAGCCCAACTGTGTGTTGTTCTGAGTAACCTGCTCTAAACTGACCCTGATTTGAGCAGGAGGAGTTTAACCAGACAATCTCCAGAGGTCTCTTCCCATTGTAGCCATTCTGTGAAGGAGATGGTTTTTGTCAATAGAGGATACCTAATACTTTTCACTCAGGAGTGCCTGAAATAAAAAGGGATCTACAAGTACTCCATGTATGATGTGTCTGCTCACGGAGGTGCTCTTAGGACTTACTTGCGCTCTGACATTTTTTGCATTCTGAGTCAGATTGCATCTAGTTTTAGTTTCAGGTTTGGAAGTGCATTGACTGGAAGATGTTTGACTACCATCCTCAATTGTGCAAGACATGGGTCATCCTAGCAGGAGAAAAGTTGGTTATGTCAGGGGAGGGGAAAAAAGACAAGAAAAATGAAGAATGACCTACTTCTCTACCCTTCCTTGAAAGAAGGACCTTAGTGGTGATGATGGCCCCCATTGTGGTAATTAATTTGTAGCAACTATTAAGGGTTAAGATTTTAGTAGGGATAAAGGATAGTTGTTCAAAGTAACCAATCACTCCAGCACAGTTTTATCTACATTAAGTCAAAATGATAGGCATCAGTTACAATAAATAGAATAAATTCTAAGGGTTTGCAGTTCTTTTGCTCCAAAATTATAATTCCTGGCATCAGGAAGATTTTTTTTTTTATTATGTACTGAGGAATACTTAGGCAAACCTGTTGTAGTACTAGTATACCAGGTCTTATTATTTCTATCCAGTCAATAAGTAATTTAAACACCGCTTTGCCTGGGCTAGAAATACAGCACTTGCACAAGTCAATTAAGACAGCATGAAAATGCTTTGGATATATTGTTCTTTACTCTTGGAGAAGGCAACACAGTATGGATATTTGGTGGGAAAGAGAGAAAGATGTGTTATATACTGATGCTAGTTCATTTTTTTCCTCGTATCTTCCTATTCCATAGCTTGCCATACCACAGTATTCAGTGTTGTTAGTTACATATGCTTAATTAAAAGAACAGTTTCTGGTTGATTCTGAAATTAATGTTGCTCGTCAGGCAGTTTGCTTCAAGAATTGTTGATGGATCAGCTATACTGTTTCTCAGTCAATGCCCAAAATTTACAGAGCTGTTTCTTTTTAATTTTTGATTTTTTAAAATTCCTGTTATATAATACTAATTAAGGCTATTTTTAGTAATTACATTCCAAAAATGGAACAGACTGCATAAAGTGGGACAAGAGTATTTGGGAATTTAGAACACTTTTAGAAGTTCAAAAGCAAGACTGTATCAGGAAAGTCAGGTTGTAATGACAGATTATTGGCTGTGCTCTCAGTGCTCAAGTGCAGCTTTGTGGAGTAAAGCTAAGAGACAAAATGTATATTTAAAGAATGTATGCTTTTGTACTTTTTCCTACTGAAAAAAAGGCTTTGTATTCTCAACAAAGGATTTTATTTTGCAGGCTACACTCTTGAACAGTCTCTGTTCCCTGCTGCTTGAAGTTTCAGATTATCTTAAGAGCTGGTCATCTTTGAAATCTGACTTGGATAACCTTTTTCTGTAAAATGCAGTAGTACTAACCAATCAGAAAAAAAAAATATGCTTTCAAAATTTGACACCATTGATTGACAGTATTGATGTTGTCTGACAGTTTCGTAAGGATGGTGGAATAGCAAAATTATTTCTTGAATCCTACCAAGAAGACGTTTTTTCCATTTTTCATGTAGAGATTGACCAAACTGTGTATAATAAATTAGCTACATTTCAGAGGCATAAATACCAGCCCTGAGGCTTTCAGAAAGATTTCAGTCCTTCGCTTAAGCATTTTTTATATACAATAATTGTGGTGAATGTTCTTAAATACATCTGTGCTTTCATGTATTCTGCTGAACATGGTCAAATTATTGGATCAATGAATGTTTGAATGACCACTGATCCTGGATACTCTTCAGTTGCTGGTTGTATTTCATGATAATGCTTCAAACCCAGCATAACTGTGAATAACAGGTTAACATAAAGACCAAAATGTACCGAACTGTGCAGGTTGAGCACATCAGTTCTAGTCTTTTATAATGTGCACAGCTGTTGTCAACAGAAGAGCACAGACACTTTCTGTTATACTATTAAGAGCATTTTTAATTAAGGCAAAATGTATAATTACACTTTTTGGTGTAGCATAGTTCGTTTACAGATGAATCAGAATTTGATGTGATGGTTTGTTTCCTTAGGTGTTTGCTGAATACTCTGTTCTCCTCTTGTTCTTTATTCACATTTTTTATTCACAGTGTTTCAGAGGCATAACTGCAGTTGAACGTTCATATGTGATGCAAGAACATTGCACTGTAAGTTTTGCTCACAGATATTATTGCCAATTAATTAAAAGAAGGAGAAATCTGATGATTGTTTACTTTTCATTATTTTTTTTCTCCTACAAGTTTATTCTTAAGCAGAACAAAGTATTGTCTGGAACGTCAATGTATTTCTTCTAGAATACCTGGGGAGAACTGACTTTTGAATGTGTGATCTTTGGGATCTGTTTGCAAATACAGTACTGCCTGACAGCTGTGTCGTCCTCTGTGGCCACTGTCCTAAATGGAGCTCAGGGAAAAGACAGGGTTTATATCACAGAAGAGTAGAACAAGTAAGGTGATGCCTATGAGAGTGTAGCTCTTCTTTATCCATGGTATTTGGTCCCAAGAGTAAAATGAAGGTAGAATCTGACTGCCTTGCTTTGGTATCTTCTCTGCATTATTGTTTTACAGGGTTATCCCCCACCTCTCTTCTGGTCTGGATTGTTCCATACCTGACCCTATCAGAAATGTTTATATTTAGTCATGTCATCAAATTTTATGCCAGAAGTTGATTAGAACATGAGGGATCCTTGAAGCTGTCATGTTTTTATAGCTGCTTCCCAAATGAGAATCAGGACAGGAATGATGAACAGAACCATACATGCTTCCTCCATTTCCAACAGAAGAAACTCATGCAAGAAAATCTTGCATTTAGTGTCTGTTGCGTGGTGGTAAACCTGAGTAGTGGCAATGGGTAATGAGTAACTGCTTTAGTGGTAATGGCAGCACAACTGCGTTGGAACACTATCTGGAATCCTGCAGTACTGTCTCATTCTTATGTGCTCTTGATTTTTTAGCTATTAGTACTTAAAAGAGGTAGAGGTCAGAAGGCCATACTTTTTAATCTTTGATTCCCACTACTGGTGCCCATAGTAAAAAGATTCTTCTTTCTAAGAGGCCACAATCCAAAACTTCCTTTGAAAGTAATGCCAACAAGAGGTGATTTGTCTTTCTTTTGAAATATTGTCATGTATCTAAATTTTGTATTACATTTAAAAGAGTGTACTGCTAAACTGTATGTCTTTATATGTTTTTATATGTTTGAAAATCTGGGGTTTCTTGATAGCTGTTGTGTTACCCAATTTCATTATTCTACCTGTTTGTCAAAGAGTAGAGGGATCAAGCAAAATGAAGTGTGTTAATATACAGGTAACTACTGTCTGTGCTTTCAGCTTGTGCCACCACCTCTCTGCAGTCTGGGTTTAGGTGAGGTGAATCATGAGAGAGAAAGTGCAGGAGTCAGGAGAAGGGCAGGTGATACAACTTCAAGGTAGAAGGATGTTCAGGGCATAGAATCTTATTGTGTAGGAAGATTTTTCTCTGTGAAGAGGAGCTGTAGTGGTGAAAGGGTTTTTCAGCTGTGTGTGGCTAAGACAGAAAATTTAATGTTCTTGTAGAAATACAGGCTGAGAGGAGTTTCTGTAGTATCTGCAACCGTAGAAGATGTTGGGCGTCTTTGATGTTGGTCCTGAGTGTTGTAGGAGCATATGCCCCTGCAGCACTGAGGGACAAATGCTGGCACTATTTTCTTTCTCTGTAGTAGCCTCAATTCATGCATCGAAGGCCTGGGGCATGGGCTGATGTTTAGTGTTATTTTAGGCCATCAGGAGATGAGTATTGTCTGTTCTTGGCATTATTCTTCAGGCTGTTCCTTTCAGCTATTGTACTGTACTGTTATTTTCTAAAGCACCCCTCCTAAGCCTTGATTCCAAGTGTGTTTCATCAGCATGCTTATTTTTATCAGCCATTTTGGCTGAAAAAGCTTTCTTTAAAACTTAAAAATGCAAGTTCAGAAAGACTGTGTCTGTGTGTTGTGTAGACATCTATCTATTTATCTGTAAATATGTCCTGTTGTGTATGTAATCACACAGCTCCACTAAGCAGAGCAGAGATCTCTTTTTCCTATGGTTAAAAGGATCAAATTTTGGAAAAACATGTTTCTGAGTACAAGTTTGTTCAGTCCTCATTTTTCTGATAAACAATCCTTAAATTTGCAGTGCTGGTGCCAGATACAGCATTGTAATGTCGATATAAAGTACCCTTAACTATAAACATGCATTTGTTAATATGGCATGAATTATTCATAGAATCATAGAATATGCTGAGTTGGAAGGGACCCATGAGGGTCTTTGAGTCCTATTCCTGGCACAAGATACCCCAAGAATCACACCATGTACCTGAGAGCATTGTCCAAATGCTTCTTCAACTCAGACAGGTTTGGTCCTGTGACCACGTCCCTGGAAAGCCTGTTCCAGTGCTCAGCCACCCCATGGGTGAAGAACCTTTTCCAGATACCCAACCTAAACCTCCCCCAACTCAGCTTCAGGCAGTTCCCTTGGATCCTGTCACTGGTCACAAGAATGAAGAGATCAGTGCCTGTCCCTCCTCTTCCCCTGATGAGGAAGTTGTAACTGCAATGAGGTCTCCCCTCAGTCTGCTCTTCTCCAGGCTGAACAAGCCAAGTGAACTCAGCTACTCCTCAAGTGGCTTCCCCTCCAGACCCTTCACCATCCTTGTGGCTCTCCTTTGGACACTGTCTAGTAGCTCACTGTCGTTTTTATACTGTGGTGCCCAAACCTGCCCCCAGGACTGGAGGTGAGGCTGCCCCAGAGCAGAGCAGAGCAGGACAATCCGCTCCCTTGCCCACCTGGCCACGCTGTGCCTGATGCCCCCAGGACATGCTTGGCCCTCCTGGCTGCCAGGGCACGATGACTCATATTCAGTTTTCCAATGACCAGGCCTCCAAGATCCCTTTCCACAACTCTGCTCTCTAGCCTCTCATTCCCCAGCCTATCCACAGAAGCAGGATTGCCCCATCCCACGTGCAGAATCTGGCACTTCCCCTTGTTAATCTTTATCTGGTTGGTGATTGCCCATCTCTCTGGTTTGTCGAGGTCTCTCTGAAGGTCCTCTTCACCCTCAAGGGAGTTGACAGCTCCTCCCAATTTAATACTGTTGACAAACATGCTTCATATTCCTTGAAGTCTTGCATTCAGGACTGGGCCAAGGGTGGAACCCTGTGGAGCCCCAGTATTTTTAACAGTATTACTTTAGCAAGTGTCCTAAGATGTGGTAAGGAGCAATCCAACTTTTGTGCAGATGTCCTTAGAAATGCCAGTGGCAATCACTGAGACCCATCTACTTAACTGTGACTGTTTACACCATAAAAAGAAATTCACTCCTATAATTATATTCAGAATTATAGAAAGCTGTTGCTGCTGTAGATTATTTGATCTCTCTGGGGAAACTTCCATCAAACGTAACAGCCTACATTTTTACTTTGTTAATTATAAAGCTGTGAACAAGAAAATGCAAGACAATCTCAACTATTCTTAGTGTAATAGTAGCTTCCTAAAATATTACTGCCTTTATGAGTCCCAGTGGAAGATCTTTCTTTGTGCAGCAAAAACCCAATACCATCCTCTTGCATAAATGAGGAAATACATTCCAGATGTATTAAGCAAATAATCAACACACGTTTATCATTGTCTCTTATAAATCCGTGGACTTAGGTTATCTGCAGGTTTGCTCTTGTTTTTTTTCTCCATTTACCCCATCCAAAGCGGGTGTTGTTTATTCTTTTGAGACTTTAGGTTGTGCCTATTTTGTGAGGAGGGATGGATTAAAAATATTTTCATCTCTTCTTTGTGATGATATGTAAGAGCAGTTGAGAATTGCGTAGAGTAATGCTTTGCTTTTGATTGTTGTTGAAGTCTTTCATAAAGACACCCATAAAGTTGGACCCAGTTCTGGGCAGGCGGCTCTAGGTGGCCAAGCTTGAACCAGGGCCATTGAACTAGATAATCTCAAGAGGTTTTCCAGAGAATTCTTCCTTTGGTGCTTTGTTATTTGTGTGTTCCACTGTGATCAGCTCTGCTGTTGAGTTGTGATAATTATAAATCTTCATGGTCCTACTTCTGCATGGTCTCTGTAGTCTTATCCTTCTCAGACCGTCAACAGTTTCAGTGATGCCCAGTTGCTGGGCACTTCTAGTTACAGGACTGAAGCTTAATTCCACTTAAAGTCCAAAAGTGAATATTTGCTGAATTTTGAAACCATCAGGCTTACAAAACCAGAGCTTCTATGATATGCAGCTGCTTTTTGTTCTGTCTGTGCTCCCCCAAAAGCACACCTGGTGGAAGGCACTTATTGAACAGTAAAATCAAATCTCACAAAATTAGAACTAAGCTGTGGGTGCAGAGTGTTTACTGTTTTCTTTGGAAATACCCCCAAGCGTAATTTTGATCTGAATTAATCCACAAACCCTTGTTGTCACTCAGCTGAGCTTTAAGGTTAGAAAGCTAGAGAAAACTTCTTGCAAAATAAAAATTGATTAGTAATGATTTTGTGTATATATCTGGGGGATGTGCAGTAGTAACTCAGTCCTTTGAAGCTTGTAAGTGATTTCTGGATGGTCATTGAGCAGCAGATGGATTTGGCTGCTATTGTTGAAATAATCAGACCTGGCTTTTTTTTGACAAGCGCCATTTAACAACGTGAGTGATGGCCTTGTGCCTTTATTTCACCAGTGAAACCTACACTTATGCTACCTTAAGAGACCAGCTTAAGCTTTTGGGATACTTTTAAATCTTTCTTGATGATTTACACTTGTCTTACTTTTTATTATTGAATCGCATTTATAGAGGTGTTAAAAAACAAGTGTGTCAACCATGGCAAATATGTAGAAGAGCCCTGCGGTGATATTGAGGACCCAAGTATATGTTTCTTGGCTCAGTCTAAGAGCATCAAAGTTGATATTATCAGAAGTCTTCCTGCCTAGTAATACTTTTTTTCCTCCAATTGCATGCTGATACTGTGTTCCTTTTTGTCACATGTGGACAAGCCAGAGTAACTTTCCAACGCGGGTAGAAACATCTGTTCTGGTAGAAACATCTGTTCTTTTCAGTCATGGTTGCGAGGAGTGGGAGATGTTTTGCATGTAGGTTTTTATCAACATTTCACTGTGGGAGTCTTTTGACTTTTCTGGCGGTCTTCATGGCCATGAAATGAAGACCAGTTTAAGGACAAACCATATAACTTCATAATTATTTGTGTGCATTGCCTGAAGTGCAGCTGTGCAAATTCACCTGCCTTCTTACTTTAACTGTGTGAATTCAAAGGGAGGAGAGCTTGATAAAGGCAGACACTACAGTTTTCCTATCATAGCATGTCTGTGTGATGGTGAATTTTGAGGTGAAAAATTTGTGAGGATTAGTACACAATTATGATTCTGTGATACTAGCTGGCAGGTTTGCCAGTTTAAGCTGGTTCAATAAGGCTGAAGTAGTGATTAGTTTGTCTTGAGATTAGTGGTAGGGGCAGAAGGCTGGGGGGTAGCACACCAGGTTTTGGGTCACTGGAAGAGGCAGGTGTGTTTTGCAGTCTTGGCAAATGAGTAAATGCTCAGTATATGTTGGCCACAGACTAGCTGCAGCAGTGCTGGCTAGTTTACCTGAGCAAGAAAGGTGTGGGATAAATTGTTCTTTCTGGAGTTTCCTGTTGATCTGACTAGGAAGCAGAATTAGCTTGCTCAGGAGGCTGGGTACCTTTAGTCTTTGTGCATCACAGAGACAACCTTGCAGTCTCTATCAGCACGGAAGGGAAAGTAAAGGGCAATTGTGTTCATCTGAATGGATTGTCTGAATGTACTGTAAATTTCAACTAAAGCTAAAACAAAGCATGAACAATGGAACCAGTGATTTTACTGAGTTCTGCTTCCATTCTGTGCTATGATTAGGTTAATGTCAGCTGTGCAGTACTGCATTATGGCTGGACTTTGTCGAGAAGTTGGAGAGGAACAAAGTGCAGATGCTGGTCCAAACTTTCTTTCATCTCCTCATACTGGGGAAGGCATTGATGCTGGCCTGGTTTTGCTCTTCTTGGTTTCCTCTGTGTGTTTACCACCTTTGAATTTTTTTTTATTTCTTTAAGAGTGAAATTTTCCAAAGTCATTCATAGGGCTTCTAATAAAAATTGCAGTTCTTTTTCTGTCCTGACATTATGGTGGTTTTTTGTGAATCTGAAATAAGGTGAATTTCATCTGATCTGAAGTGTTGTTACAGGACAGTATTGAATAGCTTAACTGGTTGTGCAGTCAGTAGATGTTTATATGCACTCTTGTGTAAATACAGTATTTCTGATTCTTCTCCTACTTATGCTTCAGGAAACTAGGAACAGTAGCAGTGAAGCCAATGGTATATTTTGAAATAAATAAGAACTGGGCTGATCGTTTTTTCTTTTGCCATTTGGCTAGTGACAGCTTAGATCTCATCTGGTCTGAATTGGCACAGCTTCACTGATGTTGGAGGAGCTTTTATACTAATTCACACCAGCTGAGCTTGTTATGCAGTCCAGTCTGTGCATTTGTGGGGTGGTGTTTTTTCTCCTTTTTACCTCTCCTTCTGCTTTCCATCTTGTGCTCTTGTGCTTGGGGATCTTTTGTTCTGCCCTTCGTGCTTGTTCCAGTTCTGGCCAATTGCACATAAACTGCAAGCCTGTTTCAGAATAAAGCTTCTTCACATGAATCCATACTCTTATTTATTTTGATTCTAGGTTGCACAGATATGTAGTGGATTTATTTTGAATTCAAATAGAGGATTTATTCTTTTCTATAGCTTTTTTTTACTTATGCAAAACAAATACTAGTTTTAATATCTGGATGCATTTCTGCATAGGCAAGCTCTATCTATTTAATTTCATTTTTGAGAAGTCAAAATGAATACGTACCAAAATCTGTTGCTAGTGGTGATTCTTTCTTGGAGTTTGGCAGAAGAACTTATGTTTCTATTGTGACAACAAAAAGTAGGAAGGATTTATGCTCATCTAAGGATCGCTATGTCTTAGAGCCTATCCCACCTTACCTGACTTGGGGGGAATTAGATATATTTTGTAGCAAGAAATCTTATGCTAACTTATATGCAAACTTCATGTGATAATTACCTAAGGAAAATTTGATTAATCTGTTTATATTCTAAAGGTTGATGACATTTTAAATTGTTCAGGAAAGCAGGCAGTCGTGATGAAAACTGCTCAGAAGCTAAAAACCTCTTACAATTATGTGCAACTTGTGTGAAACACATCTTAAACACTGACAAGTAAAATGAAATTGTGATCATTCTGTTGTTTATAATAATTTAATCTTAATTCATACCAGTGCAACTATAAGAATTTTATAGTATTTTGTGGTTTGCATTCTTAGATGTATGCATGTTTTAACAGTATGTTAATGAAAAAGAGATGATGAAGGTTATCAAGTTCTGTGCTCCAGCTGAGGAGTGGTCGATCTCTCTGTTCTGTCTCATGGCCAGTAACATTTGTGTCAGAGAAAAACAAGGGGAAAACCTACAGTAGAGAAATTTGGCAACCAAATATTCCATATCTTTCTTTCTAGCCGAGAATGCTTCACAATTTGCTGATAAGGCAAAACCTGGTGATGCTTATTGTCCCACACAGACAGTATACTGCGCACTTACAATCATAAATTTTATTGAGTGTAGGTCTTCAATATATGTCTAATCTTGAGATTAGTAAGGAAGTTTCTAGTCTCTTCTGATAAAATGGACTGTTTAAGAATTTTAAATCCAAATCCTGGATTCTTGCTTGTTTTCAGCTTGTCATAGCAAATTCCTCAAACACAGTATTAGTAGGTTATTGATTACATGAAGTAATTTAAGACTGTATAATTAAGATTCTGTTAATGCAGCATCAACCTGTGGAATTCAATACATTAGGAAGTTCAAAAGCTTTACAAAATTGGGGCAGAGTAGAGAAGTCTCTGTTGAAGTGTATTTTTGTGATTCGGACATCAGTTCTAGAAATGGATAATTCTGAACTGTGTTGTTCACTTAGTTAATTGGTCATTTGGGTTTTTTTGAGCAAATGACTAGTATACTTCAAATTTCATCATTTATAAGACAAGGTTAGTTGTAGCCTCTTCCCTAAGGCTTGATATTTGCTAAAAGACATAAAGAACTGTGTTACAAAAGTGCTTCATAAACATTAGTCTCTCAGCTGTGCCTGGTTCTTGTCCCCCACTCTGCACTGCTGCATCACTGCTGGAAAATTATTATCTTTTATTGTTCAATTCCCTTTGGGTTTGAGATAAGCCAGATGGTGAGGTTGCCTTCCAGGGGAGTTTTCTGCTTTGCATTATCAATTTTCCAATCCCTTACTAGTAATGGAGGAGTTGCAGCATGTAATCCCCTTTGGTCTAGGTGGTTTTATGTACCTGTGTGTTGATTTGGTAATTCCTATTATTTTGTATATTTAATTTCAGTTAAATTTTTGTTTGTTTTCATCACAATCTACTTGATTTTAGTGATTTATATGAGGATTATGGTAGGAAGTATTGTATTCTTGGCACAGGTTTCCACTTTCCAAAATATTAAAGTAAAATCTAAATAATTATTTCTAAAGATTGAAGGAAAGAAGGCAAAAAATACTGTTTAACATTGTTTTTTGGGGAACTGCATAGATTTTACAGGATGTGAAGCTCAGCACTTTACCATGTTAGCTGGTCCTTTGCAAAATTCAGTGTCTTGTGTAATTGGACATATGGTATCTTTAGTAACTTGTGGGAACCCCTAAAATCTCCCTGACTGTAAAGATCCCACTGCAATATTCTACTATTAAGAAGTGTATGAGTCCATATGTGGAGTTTTGTTTTTATTTAAAGAAAAAAATCCTATTAAGTAGTGGGTTCTAACTCTTAAGAGTTCTTCGAATGTATCATAAATTATTAGACAGTTTGCATGACCTGTATGGCAGGAACTTATTAGGTCTCACAATCCCCAGAGGCCCAGGAATGGGCACCCAAAATCAGCTTTTCTTAAAGGAGATTTTGCAGCCCTTTCCCTCTCATCTGTGAAATGGTACAATAATCCCAAGAGCTGTGTTAAATATTTACTTGTTTGTCCACTTTGCCTTGAAATGATGAAGTGCTCCATAAATAACAAGTGACATTTGTTGAAGTTCTTCTGATTGTAGTTGCATGAGGAAGGTAAGCCAAATGTGCTGCTTGAAGGATGTTGCCGTGTAAAATCCCAAATGACGTGCTTAACCATTCACTGCAGAAAGAATTGACAGGGGGTTTGCATGTAAATTACCTCGGGGTGTGTTAGTTTAAAATGTAGTTATTGAGAAAGAAAATCACACTGCTATGTGTAGCCTCCTTTTTTTTTTTTTTTGGTGCCATGTTATGATACAGTCTTGAAGGCTCCTTTTATTTTGAAGACCACTGGAATTGTGTGTAATCTCTATGTATGAAGTTTTCTGTTGAGGTTAGTGTCTTGGGCTTTCTCCTACCTGAAAATTCCTCCTAAGCAAAGATCGAGCATGATTTTCCTATAATTATGAGCACACACACAAAGCCATCCTCACAGAATTATGTGTGTCTGAGGGGACCTCCTGAGCTTTGTGCTCCAACCCCCTGCTCAGCACAAGTCCAGACACAACAGTTTGCCCTGGGCTTTGTTCTGTCATGTTTCAAATTGGTCCCACCAAAGCCTGTACCCATCTATCACTGCAGTGGAGTGAGCTGTCCCGTCATGTCTGTAATCCTGATGAGGTCAAGGCTCTGGAACTGCGCTCAGACTTTTAATTCCTCCTGTTTGCTTCCTGTGATGCATGCGTGTGCATCCAATTTTGCTTTCAGGAGGGAGGCAGAGGATTCCTAGAGCTGGTCATGCCACTTTTTAAAAGAGCTGTGGGTTTCCATTGCCTTTAATATTAGCAAGATCCCTTGCCCAGAGAGGGAAGGGTTCAGAGGCTGTGGTGGTATAGAGTGAGTAATAGGATTTGAGCTGATTCAGTCTTTATCCACAGCTATGCTGATATAACTCATATTTAGAAATGCTGTTATTTGGTAAGTTTCAGTGGGTATATGTAGATAAAGTGATCATGTGCTCAGGTGTTTCTTTACAAGATGTACAAATGTGCATTAGCACACTGAAAGGTGACCCCTCTGCATTTTTGTTTCGTTGCTTTTTTTTTTTTCCATTTCCTGAGCAAGGGAGAAAGTGAGGAGGGAAGCAAGATCTAAGGCTGCTTTTTGCTGGAAAACTTGATGTTTTTTGCTGTAAATATGGTAGTTGTGATAAAAAAAAAAACACTTAGAAAACCTCCATTAAAGTAGAATGCAAAATACAAAAAAAAAAAAAAAAAATAGAACTTCCTAGTATATTCTTTTTACCTTAAAAAAAAAAAATACAAGAGAAACTATGTGTTTCTGTAAAGGGATTAAGAAACTCCAGATGGCTGTTAAAAAAAAAAAATGGGGGTGGAGAAAGTCAAGAAGAAACATTTTCTATTGACTTGTTCTTTCTTTTTGGAAAGGTCACTGAAAATTTACACAGTGACAAAATAACAACCCAATTAGTATCTGTCCTGTAAAACTAAATGTTAATTTATTTCAGATTCTCCTCTATTGACAAGTGGGACTGATATTCAAGATGGACTTCTCTACATGAGTGCAGGGTGAAAATTACCAGACTGGTTATGAGTTTCTATAGCAATTGCTGTCAATTTTCAAACTGTAAAGAAAAAAAAGATATAATTAAATACTATCTGTGTGTTTATTTTGTAAAAAGAATATTCTTTTAATTATATTTCTGATAGCTATAAATTTGGTAATGTGAGTTCATCTTAAAGCACAGCATCCCCCTTGTCTAGTGCTTAAAAAAAGATTACAGTAGAAAATACTATTTCATCAATTGTCATTATATAGGAATTACAGAGTTAGGGGTCTAACATTTCCTTTATCATTCATTTCTTTAGGTGTCAGTGGTGCACTACCTTTACAAAATTAACTTCACTACATAATAAGAGATTAATTACCAACTGTGAAAAAGGATTATTATCTAGAGAACTAGTGAATTTTTTTAGAGAAAGGAATCTCTTTAATAAGGGGCCTTGAAATGCAGTTCTTCAAATGAGGAAGAGAAATTATTCTTCTTATATTCTGGAAAGAAAAGCAGATAAATAGCCTTTTCTGATAATTCCTTTAAATATTTTAGCCGTGAATTGACGTATCATCTAATCAAAGCAGTATCCTTTCATTTATGGTCTTTGCTTATCAGAATATTTCCATTCATATAGGCCACAAGGAAGACACAAAATTCACTGAGTGAAGGTCAGATCTTTCCCATTGAGTTGCTGTGATAGTGTCACAGACAAAAAGCCTGCTTGGGCACATCTCTCCATCCCTGCAGAGACAGTGGGATAGAGACAGTGGTGTGTCCTCCGTGTCCCTGGTCTGTGCTTAGAATGAGGTGATGTTTGGTGAGGAAGGAGCTGTACTGAGGTCTGCATGTTTGGGTTTTTTTTTCTGTTGACTTTAGTGGGCGTCAGATTATATACTGCTGTAGTTTTGTGTCGACTTCTTGTCTAGTCTAATTATGTCTTTAGCCCACCTTATTTGCAGGTTTGTGTGCTCATTGAAGGAGACTGTTGCTTTTGGGGGAGGCAAAAAGGCATGAAAGAAGTGTGTGTCTGTGTTCAGTAAACAGTGCTGCCTTTCTGAGAGGCTGGGTAAAGCAGAGCACTGCTGGGGTGGTGCGTTCAGACTCGTTCATCCCCAGGAGTTTGTTTAGCTCTGGTTTCCTCTGCAGACTGGCAGTGTGGGCTCTCTGGTCCCTGCTTGCTGTCAGCTGAGCTCATCCAGCGTTTACTGTGGGGTGGACGTGGCTGAGTCAGGCTCTACACAGTTCAGTCCAGGGCTGTAGGCACCCATTGGCACTTTCCCAGGACACAGGAGACTTGCTCCCTTGAAACTTTTGTGCTGTGTCCCAAGAGACAGAGAGAGAAACCTTCATCATCCTATGGCATCCTGGGCAGAACAGGGTAAGGGAGTGTTTAGAAAGTAAAGGACATTGCTGAGTTTGCTGCTTCTCCTGTGGAGGACCATTATCTGATTCAGTTTCCAGGATAATCATTCCTCTGTGGATGAATTTGAACTGCTTTGGTGGAGGATACTGCTCTTACAAGTGTCTGCCTCACTAAGTCAGTAGTTGGAAAGTATGGAATGGGTGCCTTTAATGACAACAGGAAAGCAGTCTGTGCCCTTGAATGCTGCTCTGCCATCTCTTCCTTCCTGAGGAAAAAAGTTCCTAGTTGAGTGTACCAACATCTTTGAACTTAAATTTTTCGCATCTGGCCACTCACTGTGTGCTTTTTGTTGTCCCAGTGCCTGACTCGAGGCCATGGAGTCTGATTTGCAGAAGTGTCAAGTGCTCACAGCAGCACCTGTAGTAATAGGGAGCTGTACTTTGAATTAAATCCCATGGCATCCTTGGTGCTCAGAAACATCAGGCCCCAGGAATGTCACATTGGGAGCAAAATTGATAGATGCTTTTCATCTTAAAGTTCCAAAGTGTCCAAGTTCCAGCTTCAATACAGGAGGCAGTAGTACTTGCCCAACTTAGAAAGGCATGCAGAAGAAGAAGAAAAGGAAGTGTAATATTTTGCAAACATTTAAATATTGTGGAACCAAATGCTTCATTGGGAAGATCGTAAAAGAAAGAATGTGTCTTCAGAGCTCGGTTTGAGTATTGCTGAGTGCGAGAAGCACTTGGGGTACGTGTTCAGCAACGCAAGGAATGCAAGCAGGGACCATTAACCATTGTCGTTTCCCTGTGCTGAACAGAGCAAACTCTCGTGGAAAGATTGATACTTGTTTGTCTCACTGCAGACAGCATCGTAATGTATTGCTAAGATGAGAGCATTTTAGTGTTCCTCAGGCAACCTTAATTCTACTTTTTCAGAATATCTGAATGTTTCATTGAAACACCAAGTGTTGTGTTAAGGTTAAGGCTCACTTTTGTGGGCCATTTTCAGGATGTTTTAAATTGAAAACTGAAAAATGGAAGTATTCTGTTGTATATCATCACATTCTTATGAGTCATCAGTGTAATATAATTACAAGTATTGTAGAGTAATTCTGTGTGTACATACTTCTATTGCATACACAAAATATTAGACAAAATTGAGAATTTATATGAACATAGTGGGAGAAACCTGGGGGGATTCTTCAAATAGCTGTGGAAGATTGAGTGCTTTATGTGGCAGTCTTTGTCCTCTTTGAATCTTTTCTAAGGAAGATCCTTCCTCATTCACAGGTAAATAAAGGTGGTCTGTTTTGTGCTCTTGGCCCCTGTGTAATGGTGTAAATTTTTCTACAGAGTACCTATACCTAGGCAGAGCATAGTTGCAGAGTCATCCTGCAGCCCATCCCTCACTTGTGTATCTGTTTCCATCATCTTTTACATTCCTTGTCAACTGCATGGCAAGAGTAAGCAAGAAGCCTCTGCAAAAAACAGCTGAAGGGCTTCAAGCAAAATCTTTTCTTTTGTCTTTTTCTAAACTTTTCTTATATAGTTTAGGTGTGACTTTGCAATGCTACATTTCTTTCATCTCCAATAGCTGGTAATATTGTATTGTGTGAAGCTCCTTCAACCACTTCATGCCAAACTTTAATACAATTTATGTCACTTTTTAACAAAATCATTGTACTTCAGAGAAAAAAAAAGTACTGCTGCCAGAATTCATGAATTTTGTACAAATCAGAAGGTAAATGAGAAAGAGTTACTTTGAACTTTAAGGAAAAATTACATGGTCTTAAACACTTTTTTGTCACCTAATTCATATGGAGATGGTGGCTTAATTTTAAGGATAATCACTAACTTAAATGTTCTACTTATTAACAAGAAAAGCATAGAGGTCTGGCTATGGTCCTGTAGTATTATCCTGATGAATAAGATGACTTGAGATAAATTATGTATAATTTATTTTTTTTAATGTAAGTGGCCATAGACACTTTGTACAGTGCAGGAAGAGGGAAATAAGGACTGGGGAGTCCTTAAAACATAATTTCCATTGCATTTGTGTCATATGAGTACCAAATAATGAAAGAAGTTGCTAGAAATGAGGAAACTAATTAAAAGAAATCTGAGAGAGAAATCTGAAAGAGGTATTAACATGAGGTGATTGCTCTGAGATGAAAGATTTTTGTTCTTTTCCTTGTAATTATATAGTGATGCTTGTTTCATAGTAAAACTTGCAGCTGAAATGGATACATAGGGTCAAATTCATCTAATCTGATTTACATGTCTGAAAGTTAAGTGTTTTTCTCTACATTTCTTATGATAGAGTGAATAATTATTTGTGGTATTCTCTCCCTATTTACAGTAGAGCTGAAGGATCTGGTTTAGATCAGATACTTTGCAACGTATAATGGTTAAGTAGCCACCAGTGTTGCCCAGAATTATGCTGCTTCTCAGCATCTTCTTGCAGATACCTGTGCATCTGCTTGGAAGCCTCCTCAAATCCCAAGATAATATATTAATAGCCATCAAATTGTAACTCTTTTGCCTTTAGTGAAACCTTTCAGTTTCTGCCCCAGAAGAGCTCTGGACAAAGCAGTGCCATTCCTCAGTGCCACTGAGCAGGAGTAGGATTAGGCACAGCTCAAGTCCTTAACCTGGGGATGCATTTCAAAGGGTTGTAGCTTCACAGAAGTCAAGCAGTACACTACAAGCTAAAGAAACTAATTTGGAAGTTCAGGTTTTGCTCCGAGTGTTCCTGGGAGCATGAAGATGAGAGAGGAAACAGGAGATTTTAGGCCCAGGAGGAAGAGCAGGTCATGGCTCACTATGTCTTCTCCTGAAGAAGCACAGAATTGAGTCTCCTGAGGTGTCTGTCTGTGCTACAGCTAAATACTTCCCCTTTTATGCATGTCTGTGTAAAAAATGTACCCGAAGACTGAGCATCCATAGCGGTGTTACAGGTGCCGATAAAGATATTTGCGGGTGTTCAGGTTTGACAAATGCCAGCTGGAAACGCTGGACTCAGGAGCAATATAGAGAGAAATGCAAGAGGATCTTTTGTGACATTGTCTTCAAATCCTGTTTGCTAATGTTGGTAACTACATGTTTAAATCACATCTATGCCTTAAGTAGCATGAGATCTATTGACAGAAAATATTTTGTCCAGGAACATGCAAAATTGTCAAATTTTTTAAGATGGAGGATCAACGAATAGGCATGGGTTGAGAAGCCACTCTTTGAAGAGCTCTATGTGAGCAAAAGTAAGAAATGTCCTTCAAGCTGGTATAGCACAGAGCTGATGGAGTAGTTCTCTTGTAAGAGGAAAACAAAAATTGGGAGTAGTGCTTCTGAACAATTTTTTTTGATCCTGTGCTATGTGACAATACATATAAATACACCTGGACCTTTTATGTTATGCTTTCTTAAAAATAAATAAATTGTGTGTACCCAGAACCTTGTAGGAGCTGATACAAAACACATGTAGTGGAATTCATTTGAGTTCATTGGACTATAAATGCTGTACTTCAGTATGAAATTTTCTTATATCTTTACCATCAGAATACTGAAGAACTATTGACAGAAAGATTTTGAACTTCAATGTTTTACATTTATTATGTGTCTTACCTAAATCATTCCAGAAAGGAAGGACTATTATCCCAACTCCAGTTATAAGGCAAGTGATGCCTAGGTCATCATAAGGCTTTTCATTACTTTCTTCCCAAGAATGAGTTTGTGGCAGAGGAGCTGAATCGTAAACCTTATCTGTCTGTTATTTTTATATATTGTAAAGCCAAGGAACCCCAGTCATAAGCTCAAGGCTTCTTTATGGTACAGGCTGTAGAAAAACAAAATGTGGTATCAGTCCCTGCCTGTGGAGGTTGAATTTATTGTGCAGTGTCAAACTTTTGGAGTAATCATGAGAGTGTGCTGCTGCCAGCTGAACATATTTTTTAACCTTTTTATATAGATACAGGTGTTCTGACTGTTCTGATTCTTGAACAGGAATATCAAACATGCTGAACAGTGTCCTGTGCTATGACAGATAAACTGCTACCTCTGTATCTTTTGAGGATGTCTTAATCTCATGAAGATTGTCCCACATTGTGATGATCTTTGTGTTCTTGTTCTTTGCTCTGTTGTTCTGTAAGAAAAGGACATTTTGTAAGACACTAAGCAGTCAACTTTGGTGAAATTTAACCAAGAGAGTTGCATCTGGGGACAATGAATATACATGAAGGGAATTTGTCCAGCTGTGCTTACACCCTGAGAAAATGAGATTCATAATTGAATTTCTGAAATGTATTGTCGGCTTGGTCTTTCTCTCTAGTGGGAGCCCCTCATGTATGTCTTTATAGCACTTATTTTTTCAAATCTCAATGGCCCCAGTGTCTAGGGAGATCTGCCAGTATTAAAAGATATTAAAAGGCCCAAACCCTCAAAATCCAGCTTTTCCTGAATGAACAAAACATAAAGAAAGGAATTGGAGTTTGCTTTTACAAACAAAGAACAAAAAGCAGTACTGTAGCCTGCAGACAGAGCCAGGGGAAAAAGACCAAATGAGTCAATTAATTTTTTGCTCTGTGACATAAATTAGGACAGCAAGTTGCACTGTCATCCATGGAAAATGTTCAGCCTTGAGACAGGGATAAGGAAAGCCCTCAAAAACTAAGCAAGCCATTTGTTCAGCTGTGCAGGCTGAAATACGGAGAAAAAGAAAACCATATACCATTAAAATATTTGTAGTTAATGACTAATGTCCTGTATTGCTCTTGGGAGTTAAGTGGACACTTTATCGTACATAATTTGAAAGGCAGAATGCTATTGCAGTGTATGGTTATGAACTCCAAAAAAAATATCCTAGGGTTTAAGTAAGATTCTGTTTAATGGTGGACTTGGCATTGATTTTGTTGGAAATGCTTAGGAGGGCTTGCAGGAATCAGAGAGATGGACTTGTGCAAAAGTAGGAAGATGGAAAGGAGCAAGGAAGGAGGACTGAGAAATTAGTAACTTCAGAAGCAGAAAGATAAAAAAATTTGGAGTTAAAATGTCCATTGGAGGTGGGAAAAATTAGGGAAAGCTCCTCTTTGTTGTTGCTTTGGTTCGTTCTTTCCTCATCTTGCTAATTTTGTTTTCCTGTCCTCTTCTGCTCTGGTCATCCATTTCTCCCTATCAGAAATGTTTTCTTCCCAGCTACTTGACCTGTTGAAATATTGGTAAAATAGTAGAATGAATGTTAATTACATATTAGAAGAAAGTAGAATCTGGTGGATGGCTTCCCTGGGTAGATTTTTTAAGCAGGCTGTTCTTTTAGTATATACATAGCTCTTTTGATTATAGAACAAAAATAAACATACTTATTAAAACTTATTCAAAGCCTTTAAAGTCTTTTGCTCTTCTCTCAAATGGAGAGAACAGAAAAGATCGGTCTGACCCAGGAGACATAGATGTGGTGTCAAAGTGACTGTTATTGTTAGAAAATTATTCCACACATGAGATTTAGAAAGATAAGTTCTCTTTCCATAGAATAGGCATAATTGAATGTTTACTTCTTTTCTTGAGTTCTTGAAGAGGGGCTCTCTTAGCATGCATAGTCTGAATGCCAAGTCCTCATTTTAGGATTTAATTTAAACAGAGTTGCACACAGGAGCCTGAATGCATCAATTTAACTGAGTTACAAAAGAACACTGTGATGGTTTTGATTTTTGCTTTCACTGGAGAGGAGTTCAGTGAAAACTTTGGTAAGCTTTTTGGCTTCAGTTGCTTAACATCCCAGCCATATGACCTTGCAGTTTCAGAAGCTCTTCTCTATTAGACTGATGCCTTAGTATTACTTTTTTTCTATGTGAAACTTTTGACTCCCAACATATATCTGAAATAATTTATGGAAATAATAAGGAAGTAATTTAAAATGGCTTATTTTTAACACAAGTAAACATGTTTGCCTCATTGATGTGGCAGTTATGTAGACTATGCATTCCTAGTCTCTAGAAATAAGTAAATATTTCTTTTGCAGAACCTGTTTTTCAAAGCCTGATTTGTCAGCTGTCCATTAATCACATAGCACTCAAATCTGGGCCTTGGCATTTGTTTCCAGAATTTGTGGTGTTTTGTATCAAGTCACATGTTCATTATGTCTATAACTTACTTTCTATACAGTTTAAAACTGATTTGTTTTGTAAAACATGATTTGTAATCCGTGTGCCCTTGAGAATCTCTTCACCCCTCTTCCCACCATTTTAGTTCTAGAACTGGCTCCATTAACAATCATAGTTTGGACAGAAAGGAGGAGATCAAATTCAGGTTATGCTTCTGGAACTCATCCCAGATTTCAGTTACTCATACTTTGGGTGTATTAATTTTTGTGCATTTTGTGAAGAACACCTTGTCTGCAGGCTGTTGTGTATTCATGATTTTGCCTCAATCCAAGATCAAAATTTAATTTCTTTCACTTCTCAGTAACTGCTGAGTGTGACAATTTGAAGACCCAATTTAGGGTCTATTGAAAAAGAAAGATTTCTTTATTGGCAGCTTTACAGAAGTAGCAAAAATTCTTAAATAAAAGCCAGTATCAATATAAAAATAAGTATGACTAGAATGTAAACCAAAAAAGCTGTCAACCTGTTACTAATGCTGTGTTCCAAATTATGTCTTAAAATTGTTGTACAGAGCAGAATGTCTTGCCTCACACTTCTTGAAAAGGGTGAGTGTTTCTGTCTGTGTTTTTTTCTGAGGATTCAGGGCGATATGATCCATTAATTCTGGCAGGTCATTATTTATGCCTTAGTGAATAATTGGGAAGATTCCCATCCTGACTGAGCAAATTTAACTTCTGTTTAACATTGTTTTTTGGAGAATGACTTGCTTGGTCTACATTACATGTAAACTGATTCATCTGGGCTCAAAGCTGAAATCCAGGACAAAGAGATATGACTTATCAAGGAAGATAAGGACTCTTGAGCTTTTCTGTAGGACAGGGCTGCAATGATGCAACCTTTTGACATCAGATTTGGGCTGTCCTAGCCCTCAGTGTGGGAAGCCACTCAAATTGTTTTATCCTTTCCTCCTCCATCTTTGGCTACCTGACAAGCAAAGCTTCCAGCAATTTTCTTCTGATGGGGAGTCAAATTTTTCATGTGAGGCAGCAGGAGCCTGGCAGTGTAAAAACCTTTGATGGCCAGTTGGGGAAAGCTTGTATGTTAGGAAAGCTTAATCTGTTGGGCTATGTTATTTCAAGCAGTGATGCTATGATTGCCCCACCAGGTCCCTGGAATCTGGTGCTTTGGCCAAGTCTCCTCATCAGAACCTCAAATTGCTTTTTGCCACATTTAATGCGGTGCTGTGTTCATGCGTCCTGTCTTGTTGACTCACATTCACTTGACTTCTTTGCATAATACTTGCCAAAATTGGGTGCATTTAAATATGTATTTGTGTTGGGTAAGCTATGGGTTGCTCCCTCACTCAACAGAAGATACTGGCTCATTTAATTTCCAAGTCACCTGATCATTTCCAGTCAGAAATATGTTTAGAAGCATGCATTAATCTTGTTGAGTCCCCCAAGGTAGTTGTTCAAATGACTTAAGTCAATGCTGCATTGACTTGGAGCTTTACAAATAGAAAGTTGGAGAAGAGGTCAGAGCCAAAATAATTGAAGATTCAGAGTGCAGAGACTTGCTAGTGATGATTTGAGGAGGAATTTTAATAATCTGAATTTTCCTTTCTCTTTCAATGATTTTGTCTGAGTAGAGGTAATTCTTCACTGATTAAGCTTTCACTGGGGGCATTTGAGAAGTTTGTGGTTTGAAGGCTGATAATTGTGCAAGGATCATCCAAAAGACAAGTTCAGTTCAGTGAATAGGTGTTTAATCATAGCTCAGATGACGCTGCTCTGAGCTGCTAGGCAGATCGCAGAATTTCATTGTCTGCTATGAAGTGAAAAAACCTGTGATGTGTCCCAGTCCTTCTAAAAAAACTCCCAACAAACCAAGCAAGAAAACCAGGACAGAAAAGAAGTTGCTGATATAAAATCAAGACATTTATTGCAGAGTTCAAGTTCCTAGCAAGTCAATAAGGAAAAAAAGCGTTGCAGTGAAAGTGTTACAGTTACCATTCTCATATCAAAATATTAAAAAAGCCCAAGTCTTAAATGCAAAGCTCTCCTAATCAGAATATGCACCTGTTCTTATCTTGTCATATCTTTTTTTTTTTCCTGTCTGATCTACCAGTAATCATCACTAATATGGGGAAGGAGGATGATCACCCCCATCATGTATACTTTATTGAGCATCTGTGAATTAATAATGCTAGTGCTTAATCTGGCATCTTTCGGTTTCAGGTTTAATGCCTCTGTTGAGATTAAGCAGTGACCATTCAGAACCCTCATGGATACTGCTCCTGGTGCTTTACTTTACCTCTGGAGGAGGGGCTTGCTCTATAGAAATGCCCATATGTATGTGTAAATCTGATACTTCTGAAATGCATAGGAGTTCTGTCACTGAGGCAGAAGTTGTTCATCTAGGAAAGGCAAGCTGGAAGTTTGAAGATGCAACACCATTGCAATGAATTATCTTCCCTTCTTCACAGCCATACGAATGTAATTAATATACTGGTGTATGGAAAGAAATAGTACTTTCAGCATGGAAGAGAAACAGTTTATGGTCTATGCTTAAAGTCAAAGCTCAAAATCCCATCCAAATGCAAATTTCAATTTGTATTCAGTTTCTTTGTAGTAACTCTGCTTTCTCTAAAACTCAACAGAAGCAAGTTGTGCTGTTCTTAGTGTAATGTGATGGACTGTAGGTTTCCAGAATCAGATTAGCTCATAGTCTGCTGGTTGGTCTAAGCACTGTTTTGGCAGCTCTGCCATGAAGTACCTTTTGAGTTCACACCTGGTCCTCTATTTCCTAGGACTTCCACAGTTCAATTGATGAACTGTCTGCTTTCAAATGTCAGAAAGTGCCAAATCCTCCCTTTGAGCACATGAGAAGGGACAGGCAGAATATCCTGACTCTTCTCTGAAGTACTGTTACGAGCTGATGCAGCAGGTGAGATGCAGAGAAGTTCTGCTGAGGACCTGTTATTCCAGAAAAATAGGTAGGTTCAAGTGAATTAATGAAATTGAAGTTGTGAGTGTGTCTCTTCCCAAGCTTGGTATGCCTCTGTCTATTTGAACAGAACTCAGACCCATTTAGTCTCAGCATTGAACGCAACAGGGTAACTCAGGATGTCTGTCATCAGTGTCCAAATAACAGGAGCTGTTTCCTTTCTGATAGCAGAGACAAGGCTCAGAAAGAAGACTTGTGCTTCCAGCTTCCTGCGTGAGGACAGGGAAGCTGCTAAGTTCAGAGTTTCCAAAAAATTTGTTTAGATTGATACTGATAAGGCTGCTGAGACCCTGGTGCATACCTGTGAGATGGGCAGTGATGTTGTGTGATTCAGGAGCACACTGCAAGTGCTGATGGTGTGGAGTCAAGTCTGTCACAAATGCACATGTCCTTTCAGCATGTGTGTTTGTTTAGGCATTTGTTTAAGTTTTTAAAAGCTCTGAGCCTTTGCCAGGGCTTCTGGGCTCTCAGCTTATTTCAAAATCAGTAGGATGATGGCTAAACATAGACTTAGTTTCTTGTGTTGGAAATATCCCTGTTTGAATGAATCAGTGCTTCTGCCCTGTAACTGAAGGAAGATATGAATATTTACTTTCCTGACAGAAGTGTTGCATCATTAACATCTGTACAGCTTTTACTTATTAAATATTCTTGTCCTTTGTACTTTAAATATTTAGTGCTGCATAAAAGGGGTTTGTTTATGTGAGAGCAGTGGCTTTTCCCAGGAACAGCTCAGGATTTCCCTGGTCAGAGGTGTGATGCTAATGCAACGGTGTCTCACATCCCATTGCTCTGTTTCTTCCAGAAGCATCAAAAGAGGCAATTATGGTGATTTGAAATGTTGGTAATGATGTTAATGCTCTATAGGCTTGACTTGATCTGTCAGACCAAGGAAAATACTCTGAACAGGGGATTCATGTTTATGTGTCTTATAAAACACAGCAGAGACCAGTGAGGAATGGCTCAGCTCAAAGCATAGTAAAGGATAGTGATGTATGGCATTATGCAGCATTTCTCAAGCCTGTCTGAAACTTCAGACACAAATTGTCAAGGTTTTGTTTTATTGTCATTTCTGGTTCCTGGACTCAGTGATGTGTTCAGTCTTTCTGCAGTTTTTGATTTAAGTAGGATCTGTCCTGTAGCCTTTAGATCATTCATTTGGCAGTTATTTTTAAGATTTTCTGGTTTGCCATTTCACCTTTTTCTTTATTTCCTCTTAATAAATAGATGAACATTTTATCAGTAATTTTCCATGCTGTGAACTTAAGCTCTTGAATTTTTATGTTGTTTGTGTGTTGCAGCTGGTGCTCAGGATAAAATTGGCTGGGCATTTGGCTTGGGTTTGGAGAGGCTGGCCATGATCCTGTACGATATCCCTGACATCCGACTGTTCTGGAGTGAAGATGAACGCTTCTTGAAACAATTTATTGGGCCTCACATTTGGCAAAAAATAAAGTTCCAGGTAAAATAACATATATATGATAATAATTTAGTGTGATGTATGCACATATGTAGTGAATATCACATAATTGGAATTCTTTGTCATGTAAAGATTAGGATTTAAAGCAACAGCTTTACAGCTATCTTGGTTCTCTGATATTCTTCAGTGAAATCCAGCTTTTGATAATAACATTTTTTTTAACTAGATAATGTTGTAAGTTCCTGCTGATACCCAGTCAACATCCCTGTTCTGAGTAATGCTTAAGCACATATTTAACTTTTAAATATATCCAGAACAGGGTTTGATTTAGGCCTGTGGTTTGATTATGTAATGGTTTGGTTATGTCCTTGAGTTGTGTCCGTGATTCTGTTTCATTATAAATATGTGTTTGATGCAAAACATTCAAGGATCATAACACATTCTCGATTTTCCCCATTGTTTTCACGCTACAATCATTGATGATTGATCATTGATGTCAGTGGGAGTTTCAGTGTTAACCTTTGGCAAATTCTTTGTGGATGTGCCTTGGCATCTTCAATGTCAGCTCTTTTCTCCTGGCTATTGCAGGGGAGAGTGCAGGCTCAGCTTGTATTTGTTTTGTTACTTCTCTGCTGAGGTGATTTTTGTGGTTAACAACCTTATCTTGCTTTTTTGTACTTGCAAAGCACTCAGGCATGACTGGATTGAGTGGAAATGCGACTTCCATAATGCTCTTCAGCAGGAGTATGGGGAGGTTCAAGTCAGGTGGTGTCAGCTGCTCTTTGAGGGAGTTGAACTGACACGGATGCTTGACAAAGTCTGAAGCGCTAAAGCAGTAAAATACTTTTTGCAGCTGCCTTTTACCATTTGGTTTGGTTTCTTTGTTTACAACTTGATTATGTTTTTTTTAAGAATTGTAGTTATTAAAGGGGAGATCAACAATGATAGATGACATTTGCATATTGTCCACGTCAGACGTCCATCCATTTGTTTTTAGCAGTATCCATCCATTTTTTTTAAGTTCATGGCAATTCTCACGTATCTTGTTTGGTACCATCAAAATATACCATTTGAGATAAGTTTGGGGGATAGTTTTAGCTTTTTTGGTTTGGGTAGGGGTTTGGGGATTTTTTTTTTGATTGGTTGGATTTTTTTATTTGTTTGGTGATAACTGAAATTAGTGCATTCAGCTTCTAGTTAGTTATCTTACAGAAAGACAGGTTTTTGCCACTGTTCCTGAAGGTGTGACTGCTTGTAGGCTTCCTTGATCTCCTACAGAATGTTTGTTGTTCTTTTCAACAAGAAATGCTCAAGACTCCTTTTCAGCTCTTATCTTTCTCATTGGCTTTGCTCTTGAGCTTGTGGCTTGGTTTATAGATTGCAATCGGATGGAGCTGAGATGAGATTTCTTGCTTGCTTTAAAATTGTGAATCCAAGCTTCAGACTGATATTAGCAGTGGATTGGGTTTTTGGGGAAAGGCCCAGATTGTTGGAATGCTATGGACTGATGTTGAAGGTGAGTCAAAGAGAGGGCTCTGTGTCTGGCTTCTCTAAGTTGCATGTAGTTTCCATGTTCAGTTTTAGGTAAGTCAGGTGAAGTGAAGCGATCTGAAGATGTTAAAGGCACAGGTTACTGTGGATAAGCTCAGAGAAAAATACATGGTTTCTAGAAAACTAAAAGTGATTTTTTTTAATTGGTGCCATTTGGCAGACTTAGTTTTGGTTCTTTCTCTCTTCTAAAGAAAGGGTATGGCCAGTGCTTTAAAAACAGATTTTTTTTTCTCTGGTATCAAGAACTGTTTAGGGATTTTTTTTATTATTATTTTTCTTTTTTTTTTTTTTTTTTTTTTTTTCTTTTTTTCCTGTTGTGTTTTTTTTTTTTTCTTTTCCCCCTTTCCCTTTTATATACATACGTACACCTACTTGACTTGGATGTTTCATGTTCAGTTTTGGTAACTCACCCCAACTCTTAGTTTACATTTTTCCATTCTGTATCTGAAGATAAGAGAATAGAGGCAAGCTTAGGTTTTTGTTTGAAAGCAAGTTTATATCCAGTTTTCATCTGGTATCTTACATTGAGCTTTTTTGAGCTCTGTGCTGTACATACTTCTAGTACATACTGGCATTGCTTTTTAAAGGGTTAATGACCCTTCAAATGAAAATACTATGAAATACTCTTTGGTGCTACCATAAGATCTCCATTTTTTTCTTCTGTTCTGTGTTATTTTTCAGGTATGCTGTAAAACCAAGTTAGCAGTCCTTCTGTTCCCGTCTACTTGCTAAAGAGTCATAATTAATGAATCACATGGTTTATTCATATGATATTTGAAAGAAAACTTTTAGCCTGTCTTCTGGTGTTGATGTTGTAAGAAATCTCAATGGATATTTTAAAAGTCAGATTTTCTGCATGCAAGACCATGCAGTGCTTTTCAGCCTGACTGAACTGAGCAAAGACAGACCAAGTGTTTTGAGAGCCTTTCACGAAAGAAAATGAATCCTGTGGCTCAGAAGGTCCAGGTAAATGTCCATTCTTTATGTGCTTAACTGAGAGAGACCTCTCAACCTTTGGGTACTCCCCCAAACCCTTTCTTATTATCTGAATATGTTCCACCAACATAAATATTTTTCTTTCCCTTCATTAAAATGTTCTTCAAATATATGAAGTCCACATTGCATAGCAGTAACCTGTAGCTGGGCTAAATATACTCTTGCTCAAAAACTGCACTTAGTTGGAGCATTTTCTTGGGACTTGGAGTATAGGTCTTATGCCTTTTACCAGCCTGAATGTGTCAGACTTTTCCCTGTGTCATCAGTTGCTCAGTACGTGTGTGCAGGCTTCAGTAGGTCAAAAAGCTGCTGGGAAAAGCTGACAGTGCTTGTACCACTGTGGCCACTCAGCCCAGCAGTGTTAGAGTGCTTCTCCCCACAGATCAGATTATTGCCTGGATTTGGATTAGCAAATCACTCCAGCTATAATTTGACACAAGTCACAGCAGTGTGGGGATCAAGGTCTGGTAACTTGCTGTCAATTGTTTGTGTAGGGCTTCTGCTCAGACTGTGAAATAAAAGGCTGAGGATGGACAGGGCAGGAAGGACCAAGAACCTGCAAGGCACAATGTAATAAAACAAATAGCTCCATTCTGATCTAGTCTGCTGTTTTATATCTCTGTTTGTCAGGGCCCTGAGCACAGTTCCATGTAATCACTTTGTGGCTTATGCTGAGCCAGCGTTCTTTAAAAAAAAAAAAAAAAAAAAAAAAGGTCCAAAAAAAGGACAACTCTCAGGGAAAGGTACAAAAATGAAATGACATTTAGAGAAGGAAGGCACTCACAGTTCAGATGTAGTGTGGTGTGCCCAGAGGTGTTGATTAAGAAGAAAGGTCTCTGGCAGCAGGATGGATCCTGGAGCCTCCATCCTTTTGCTGCCAAGGCAAGCAAGTGGCACATCTTGTTGAGTGACTCCTGATGTGCTTTCCCTTCACAAAGTCACTTTGATTTGATGCTCCTGGTGTCTCTGGCTGCTGTTTTTTTAAATAGTTACTTATTTTGATTGCCGAGGAGCCTTGTGGCCTGTACTGAGGCCAAGCAGAGGCATGATTATGGCTGTTCTGGCACTGGTACAGAGGGAATCTGGATCAGATTTCTAGCAAAACTACAGACTCCCTCTGTGAGATTATGGGTATTGCTGCCTTCTTGATTTCCTCATTTCTGCATTATCTGTAATATTCTGCAATATCTGCAATAAGCCTAGCAGTGCCTATTTTTTATCACCCCCTTCCATCATCTAGTGTCTGGTGGCACATGCCGTCCCTCAAAATTCAATTCCGTCAAAACTACCTGCTAGCTTCAAAACTCAAAATAATAGACTTTCTAACCAGGATCATTTTAATGTCTCCAGAAGAGACAAAGCTCCTGGACCAGTGCTGCTGGGAGACCTGAGGGGATAGTAGCCTTTGGCAGTGGGGTGAGGAGACTTGACAAACAACTTGAATTGACACTGTTCACCTCCTGCACAGCTGTAGCCAGAACAGTATATGTGGCCGTAATCCAGGACACTCTTTCTGCTTTGTAAAGTGAACAGTCAAGGATAGCAGAGATGAAGTAAAGCACATAATCAAAAAGATGTAGTTGTGTGGAAAGAAGCAATTCATTAAACTGGAAAGGCAATCAAAGCAGGCTCCTCTTCCTCTTGTGCAAGATAGCAAAGGCTGGGCCTGCTTGCTCCCATTTGCCTTTGCTCAGTGTGCTGTAGGAATTAAGCTCCTGTTCTAATGACAAAGGATTTACACAGTAGCCCAGTTTGCACTGTTTGCTGTGTATGTGAGCCCTCTTGTTCACACCATTAGACAGTCCAACTTTTCTACCTTACTGGCACATTTCAGTTTTCATGGACAGTAATCATCCCTGTGCATCTTTCCTGTGCACAAGCCTGATTGTTGCTGGGAGACACAGAGCTTGTCCTGAAGCTTTAGAAGATGCTGAAAATAAAATGCACTGTCAAGTGTAAGGGGAAACTTCAGCAAATTAAACCATCCTAGTCTATATCCTATATTCCATGCTTGAGAGGGAGAACATCTAGACTATATACCATCCATTTCAACCAGTTTGATCTTATTGCATGCACTGCACAGGGTGGATTTGTCTGATCCATCATTAGTATGCTACTCTATATAATTTATATTTATCTCCTTAGTCTTTGATTAGCGTTATTTTCAAATAAAAATTAAATTGATTCCCTGGTTGCTGCATTTTCAGATATTTTTCATCAAGATTAGGTAACTTCATGCTAAAATGGTTATTCATTTATTATGTTTATTTTCTAATAGTGCATTTGTTAAAGCCGAATATGCAACCGTTAGTATGTAAATTTAACCTGGATGTTTGAACAAATAAGGTATAGCTTCAACTGTGACTTATTGTCTGATTAGTTTTAATGTAATTGAAGATATATAATGTGTGTGTCTGCATGTGGAGGTACAATAGAGAATAGACTGATGATGTTGTAGCATAAACGTTTTACTGGCATGACTTTGGGAAGGTTGAATATCTAAGAGTGACTTACATAGAGCATCTTAAGTGCATGTCAATAAAACCTTACAGTGCTGTGCATCATCTCAGGTTTGTCTGTATGCTCTGCAGAACACCATGAAACTCCTTTTTTAGTGTTGGATATGCATGGAAAGCGAGCAAAAATACCTCCTTCATTGCAGAGATGCTGCACTAAGCTGCATGATTGGGTTAGAAATCACTTGATCATTGGGATGTTCTATCTTGTATCATTTGTAGGTAGTGCTGGTATTGAAGCTCTGGGAACCTGAGCCCTCTGGCCCCAGCCAGACAAAGTACTGAAGCACATGCTGAGCTTTAAACTTGTGAGCAGTCCCATTTAAATCAATGGGATAGTTCCTATGCTCAGTCAAACACAACCCAAATGCCTAAATAGCTTCAGGTCAGAGATCTCCACATTTCCTGGGATCCTACTGAGAGTGATCAGCACCTTGCAGGGCTGAAGCAGTGGAAACTTTCAAAATTACTTTGAGGAGCAAGAAGAGTTTAATCTGACAAACCAAAAGCTCAATTTGCAAAATCTTTTTTCTAAGCCAGTTTTACTGATCAACACTTGGGTAAAAAAAGTCAACAACCAAAATTCTAGAGAGTAAACAGCACTTGAATTCCCATTCTCAACTAAAGAAAATTGACTGAAAACACAGTGAGGAAAGAAAATAGTAGGGGCTGAGAATGAGGAAATGGGATGGACAGTCAAGTGGGACTGAGTACAAAAAAGCCCAAGGCACTGATACACTCATATAAGACAAAATGAAAGAAACATGGAGGAGAGAACTGCTGTACTTTGAGCATTAGGGGCAGTATGAAAAAAAGTCTGCTTTAAAGTTAAGTTTAAGCAGATAGGGGGGAATGGGATGAAAGGGGAAGAAATACATGGGAGAGTAGGTTTATGGCAAAAACTGTTGAGGCTGATGCAGAAGTCTTTTTCTAGATAATCAGAAAGTTTTCCTGGGTTTTGTACTGCACACATCTACTCTTGATCTCCTTTTGAAAGATCAACAAGTAGGAGGGACCACAAAAATTATGACCACTAGCCATCAAAGCAAGTCTTTAAAGTACTATCATGTGCTTGTGAGATGAGTGTGGGGCACTTGCGATTTTGCTTCTGGATTTGTGAAACCCTTCATGTGTCAGAACCCAGGCCCATGACAAAGGCTGTACTGAGATGATATTCACAGAATCACAGAATATCCTGACCCAGAAGGGACCCACAAGGATCATCAAATCCAGTTCCTGGCCCTGTATGAGGCCACCCAAGAATTACACCGTGTGCCTGAGAGCATATTACTGAAACTCTTGGTAAAAATAAGCACTGACAAGGGATTTGGTTCCCAACAATCTAGCTGCTGCCCCCTGAGCTAATACCAATGATGCCAATTTTCATGCATACCCTGTTTCCATCCCTCCACCCACCCAGTGTAATCTAGTCTTACTGATAGCCTCCCATTGAACCTGAACAAATCAGCAGTAGTTTAATTCCTTTCTGCTTGTACTTTTCTAAGTAAATAAAATGAATAAATAAAAAATGTCAATAGCCCTTTCTGCCTAGATTAGTTAGTGATATTTATCTTATGTACTGTGTTGTCTGCTGAAGTACCAAAGGGCAAGGTAAATCCATTTCATCCATTTAGCAGCCACCTTGATAACAGTCGGATGTACAGACAAGCCCATGGCATTCATTAGCAAAAACACCACTCCCTTCCTCTTTTACCTATGTTCCTTGAAAATACTTTAAGTATTTCTATCTTGTTTTCACAGTCTTAGGATAGTTAAAAACTCTCTTGTTCACCTCTGTTAACTTGTCTCATCCCAATAGCACATTTAGTTTAGATTTGGCTTGTGGTGATTCGAAGCAAAATAGCTGATTTGGGCTGTTCTTTTTTGGATGTTAAGGAGTTTTCTGTTTTGTGCACAACTGTCACAGCTGGAATTTGTTTAGAATGGGTGGAATATGTGTGTATATGTGTATATATGTTTAGAGAGCAAAAATGTTTCATTCTTACTTTCAGTTGTCTATGCTAACACACACTTTAATCACCAGTAAAATTTTTTTGTCGTGGCAGGTAATTCTAAAACCTGGATGTAATTATGTTTTTCCTATAGATTTTCAGTTATGTGAGAGGTCCAGGACTTTACTAACAAATGTAGCAAGGGCCATAGGGGATTTTGGAAGTTAGCTATGTGGGATACAAGTGTATCCACCTGACAGATGTGCTCTCTTTTAACTGCAGGTCCAGAGACAGCAGCTGAGAGTTTTCTTCATTTGAAGGGTTTTGGTGGGTTTGGACTGTTCATTACCACTCTCTCCCAGAGCCTTGTTTCTCACAGTGTTAGGATGAGAAGCATAGGGATTTTTTGTTTCCCATGTGCTGTTCTGCTTTGCTGTTCCATATGTACCACAGAAGCTACTTTTGTGGCTACACTGTGAAATGAATCAGGGAGCTTTTTCCTCTGCAGTTCCTTAAAGCTGTATCAGTTCCCTGATCCACTTTTCAGAGTTGCTTCATGCCATCAGCACAACTGATGAGACAGCACTTCCATTTTTGGAGGCAGTATAGAAGGTGAGGGGCGAAAATACCCAGCAGGTGTGTCCTCAGTACCAGGGAAAGACATTCCCAGCAACTGAGAACAGACCACCATCTTCCTTCCAATTTGTTTTTAAACAAAAAGAAGCTACTGTAGCCTTGACTGCATTTGGACTGCATCACTTCTATGTGATGTAGATAAAATATGATCTTGCAGTTATGAATGCTGCTGCACTGTACAGTTACTGTCATTAGAACCATTTTACTGCTGATGTCTTTTTTTTTCTTAGGCAGAAGCCAATGCACCCTAGTCAAAGTACACCTGATACTATCTAAATTATTACTTAGCAAAAGCAGCAATAAGCTTCGAAAACCATATGTTACAGTGGTTTGCTCTGATCTCTAAACCTCATATATTTGCAATTTGACTGGCTGAGGCTCTTTGAAACAAATAGCTCACAAATGAGTAATTTCGCTGCTGAATATATCAACCGATCTTTATTGCATCCCAAATGATGAAGTGTAATGGTTATACAAAGTGCTTCAATAAGCCATGGAGCAATTTCCAGCAGTGATATATATGCTGAAACCCACATTAAATTAATATTAGGTGAAGGAGTAAACCTGGAAATCTAAAATAACAATGGATTTCGCATAGGTTGTGTGAAGCTGTGAGAACCAGCTGCTAGTGACTTTGGCAGGAGTCCACAGATGTTCAGAGCTTTCAGTTTATTGTCTGCAAAAGTAGCTAGTAAGGAGGGTAACCCTTACACATTTCCAATGATTTTCCAATATTGGTTTAATTACACTGTGAGTAATAGAATTCTGGTTAGGAGCATGGCACAGGAAGTATCTTGACTTTTGTCTTTGGCCCTGACCTGAGCAGTGACTCAGTAATTCTGTTTTTCATGCCATTTACAATTGTACCTCCCGCCTTGGCATCTCTTCTCCAAACTACCTTAGGGTGGGAAGATCTTCATGACAGGAATTTGCATTTTGTGCTCTGTGTACCTAATGGGACCCTGGTTTCTGGCTGGCAGTCCTAGATAATTACCACAATCTGAATGTGTGCATGTCTGTATCAGGGTTAAATATATCTTTGTGAGTATACATTATGCATTGGATGTAAGAATAAACTTCTGTTTAAAATGTGTCCAAACACACACTGTGTATGTATCTTCAGAGATTAAGGTATGTGCTGCTGTGCATGCACAACCACAGAAGTATAAAGGGGAGAAAAAGAAAATCTCAAAACTAGTAGGAAATAATTTTTTCCGAGTTACCTAAAAAGAAGGTTGTCATACATGAGTTTATTTGATAGTTCTTTTAACACTGGTGCCAGTGTTTTACATGTAAAATATACAACTTGCAAAGAGCTTTTGATAAAGTGATCTTTAAAAATCATGCCTAAGCCTCTACAGCCATCATCTCTAGCATGATTAGACATTGCAGCTGAGCTGTGGAGTGTCCCTCGGAATTGAGGGCTGGGAAGAACAATCTCTGTATGTATGTATGCATGAACAGAAGCACCTTTTGAAGTACATGGTGTTAATAAAAACCCCCTGATTTTCAGCAACCACTTCTCTGATCAGAATATGAATTAGGCTACAGAGAATAGCCAAACAACAGAAGGCACAGTTGGGAAGAACTGTATTATTCTTATCATACCAATCATCAATTTCCTTCATCTTGCTAGTGGGAGAGACACATGAACTACTGCAGTGACAACCTAAATAAAAATGTGACAAGTAAGTAATGCTTTGGGGTGCATGTGCTGCGGAGGATTTGGCGTTGCAGTTTTAGAAAAATTAATAATGGGAAGAAATCCCCTCTTTTGAGGATTAATTACATTCTTCTGCCTGTGCACAAGTTTTAAATCCAATTTGCATAATTATTCCCACATGTAACCTGTTCTCCTAAATCAGAAAGCGTGAACCGATTTTCTGATTCTTGTAAAATAAAGAAACACATTAAAGAAATATCTGTTCTGCACCAAGATTCTGCTTGTAGAGATTTAAATGTTCTTTACGTTTTGTCATTGCATACTGAAATGCTTAGTGTACTTTTTGTGCCTTTTTGTGCTTGGTCTGTTCTCAGCTTTGGGCTTCTCCGTAGTTTCTCTTTCTAAGTGTTGTTACTCTTTAACAAGAGTATAGCTTTAGGAACGCTCAGGGTCTGTCTGATGGGAAAAAAATTAAAGGCTTTTGTCCCTCTTCTGAGTGTTGGACGAGAAAGTGGAGCCTTTTATTTCTGTTTCTCTCTCATCTTACCTATTGTACTCTAAAGTTTTAGCTTGCTACACTACCTTGATGTTTTATTATGAGTTTTGAACTTTAGAGGTTGTAATTTGTGTGAATTTAGTACTTAAGGGGGGGGGGGGGGGGTGTGATGAGGGGGCGTGTTGGTGGAAGTGAAGTTGGCTACTCTGGAAACTAAAAATCCTGGATTTTGCCAAGAGTCATAGACTCATATAATCCTTAGAGTTGGAGAATACCTCTTAGATCACCAAATCCACTGTTATGCTATCAGCACCATATTCACCACTAAGCCATACCCCCAGGTGCCACATGCACTCACGTTTTGAATACTTCCAGGGACAGTGATTTCACCAGTTCCCTGGGCAGCCTCTTCTATTGTCACTTGGGCAGTTTTCCCAAGACAAGAAGGAAACCCAGCTATATCAGTGGTACTGGAAGTCATAAGAATATTTCAAAACCACCGGTTACCTGCCTGGGTAAATTTCTGCACTTGGTGAGATGGTACAATTAGCTCTGGGAGGGGTAGAAAAATAATTCCTTTGCAGAATGGCAATGTCGAGGGGCGTTATGTGAAGTTATAGCCAAGAAATATGAAGTGTCATTGCTGTTGTATTGGAAATCTCTATGTTTTTTAGGAAGGAGAGAGGAAAAAGAAGTATAGGTTGTTAGGTGGCAAGAAGGACTTTTTCAGGTGTTGCATGTGCCTGTAAGATTCACAATGCCAGCTTATTTTGGTGTAAGTCACATTCAAGTGTTCTGGAGATTCTGCAATTTAAAGAGTAACTCCCTGGAATGGTGCAATTAATGAGCAGAAAAGGAAATACAATCAACAGTGTTTTATATGAAGTTTTTCATCTAAGCCAAAATAAAATACTGGGTGCACTTTGTTTCCATTGTTATGCTATGTATTTGGAAGAAATACATCTTCATATTGCTGCAGACTCTTTCCAAATACTTGCATTGTTTATTTAGATATAACTCTTTTATATGAATTGTTGATGGGTACAGTATTTTACTCCACTGAACTATTTATCTCAGCATTATTATTAAGCATAATGAGAAAAAATATACAAACCAAACCATCAGAAAAGAGGAAACCTGTCTTCTGAAAATGGCAAACAGTAAATGCCTGCAGCAACCAAAGCCTTCTGCAGGAATTGCAGGTGCTCAGCACTGCTGAAGAGAAAATTCTTAGTATCTTCTGAGAAGTTGGGTTTCTGCTGACTTATACCAGCGTATTACTGCAGGCATGGCAGGTACTTTTAGAGAAGTTCTGGACATATCTTTTTAATGCATTGGCAATTTGTTTTCTGAGGTTTGTGTCTTCTTTTTTACCTTTGCCTGTGATTTTGCCTGTGGCATGGGATATTTGGGTGGGGAGGACAGACAGAATATGGACAGCCTGTGCAAAAGGCAGTCATAGATGTTAATTACTAGGTTTGGTGTGCGAATCCACTTTACCATTCTGGTCATTCCAAATCACTGGATTCCTTTCCCAGCAGAGAAGCTTGCTTGTTAACTATCAAAGAAATATCACAACATAGTAAGGATTGTCCCATCAGTTCCACTTGGTGTCACATCAGTTCTGTGGTAACAACTGCTCAAATGGAAAAGCGGTAACAGAAAAAGCATTTCTCGGTTTTTAGTTCTTTTGCAGTGATATATCTGTGGTTGAAATGGGGGAAGATGAGCACTGTGAAACCAACTAGCTTGGTAGGCCATCAGCTAGGGGGCTGGGAAAGAAGCATGAGGAAAATGCATTTTTTTCCACAGTGGACATTGAACTGCTGAAGGAAAATGTCTGGATAATCGCTTCTTCACCCTGATACTTTCAAAAGGGGTTTATAAGGAGCTGTGGTGTGGGAGTGAGTATTAGAGAGCCATCCCTTTTGGTGATTCTCCCTGTGAGTCCTACTTTGTTCTATGGAAATGAGATGTCATTTTTGCCTCATTAAACATGGAGCATGGAGTCCATCGTTGGTATTTAGGAATAATTTATACTTATCCTTTGGTAGTTTTTATAATCAGATCACAAGAAGCAAGGCATATCCAAATGGCCAAGGGAAAAGGTGTCTGGGAATATCTCTGCTGTGTACACTGTAACATCCTTGCTTTCAAAAGCATTAGTTCAATACTTTTGTCTTCTTTAAATCTATCTTGACTTTTTTTTCAATTCCTTACTAATCATTTAGAATCGTAACCCTTTTAGTGGAAATACAAGTGCTCTTTTGTGTCTGAAAATCTTCTCAAAAGCCATGCCTTATTTCTCAGCTTTCTGACCACAGGTGGTATAAAATGCATGTTTGCACTCAGAGGAGTATATTGTGACTTTAAACTTGATGCATTTTTCATTACAAATTTAAATAAGCTTGATTTTATTTTAAAGTTACTTCATTTTAATGAAATGTTGTAAGAATACAGCGTGCCTTTCCAGTGGGGCCGCAGAGGTTTAGTAATCAGCATTACTTTTGGGTGAATATGTGTAAAGGCAAGCATTCTACTCATTCATTCTGCCACAGCACCACCCCTCTTGTGCATTCTTCCTGCTGCTTGGAAAAGGTGGAGCTTATCAACAAAGTTTAATCTCTTTACTGGCTTTTTGTCATCTTAATTTTTTCAGTGTCATATTAGATATTGACTTTCCTTTGTCAGGCAGGTTCCTCTATATGAGCTGTAACTTTTAGCATGCAAGAAAGGTTGCACTTGTTTCTGTCCATGTGCACATGTGTGTGCATTCATTTTGTGTCTTAAGGGAGTTTACCTGATCAAAGGTGCTTGACAAGCATTGAAGAAGGTGACTAAGTAGGATGATATGGAGAGCTACCTGGTGACTGCTTAGGCAGAATTTAAGAAATTAAACCCTTTTTACTTTGCATCTTCAGGGAACCTGGAATGGGGCTCAAGAAAGAAATTGTTATCTCCAACCAGACCTCATAGGGCATACTTTAAGTGGGAAGGGGACAGAGCTCTCATGGTGACATGCACAGCAGAGAGGGATCTGGTCCACAGGTTTGTGTCATCTCACACTGAAGGCTGAGACTTAGCTAGGAAGTTAAGTCTGTGGCCCCAGGGCACTTACCTATTCAACCTGGATGCAGAATGTCAGAACCACAGGATGGGTCAGGTTGGAAGGCACCACAGTACGTCGTCTGGTCCAACCTCTCTGCTCAAATAATGTCATCCCAGAGCACATGGGACAGGATTGCATCCAGATCGTTCTTGAATATCTCCATGTACAAAGAAAACTTCCTCCACTCAGAATGGTCCATGTACAAGCAGAGTGCCTGAAATCCATAGAGCACTTGATGTTCCCATGAACATATGGTGTTCCCTGTACCTGTATGTGAGCTTTTCAAAGTGAAAACTCTGTTGGGGTGAGCAGATTGGTGTCTAAAAAGGGCTGTTCATACTTCTGTGTTCATTCACCGAAAAACTCAGAGCATCAGTGGAGGCTAACACACTTCTGCCACTCCCTGCAGGGGGACAGAGCGGTGCATTGATCCCAGACTAGTCTGTTTGCTTTGGTTTTAAGAACTTAATCCCAGAACGTATTTTATACCTGCTTTTCAGACTTTATGGTAGTTGTCCGTTGAAATTTACATTTCCTCTTTTGAGGATATGTGTGTGTATTTAAACACAAAAATGTGTATATGTGTGCGTATGCATGTATGAATATATAGAATTTACTCTATATAACTGAGGAAAAAATCAATTTGGTAGGGAGGGTAGAAAACTTCTAATAATGAGGAATATTGTGACTGAATTTTAAGCCATGGCAACCAAGAAATTCAAAGTTATGTTCCCTGCAGCAACTGTAATTTGTTTACACTGGTCATAAATACTGAAATGTAAATCTAGAAGCATACACACTAATGCAGAAAACTTCATTATGTGCATGGGGGTTAAGTTACTGCTGTAAATTTGCAAATTTGAATTTCATGCCTGTTACGTGTTTAAATTTCCTATGATAACACTGAATTAATGTAGTTTCACCATGGAATATATTAAGAAAGGCTCAGTTATTACAGGACTGTAGTTTTCATTTTGATGAGAATATGATGTTGCATTAAAACTGTATAGTTTATGTAGATATTTCTCCAAAACATGGGCAATGCAGGACTGTTAAAGCTTAGCAGCCATGATGCTGCCAAGTCTCATATTTTTCTGACTTAGACTGGTGATGGCAGTAAAGCATGGCTGACTTTTTAATAGCCTAGCTGCTGTGGAATTGCTAACCCAGTTTCTGGTACGTGTTGTCGTTAACCTTGCATTTGTGTCACCACTGTCAAAATACAAGTACAGCTTTTTCTTCTGCTGTATTTGTCACTTGTTTGTTTTGTCCCATCTGCAGCTGGTAGCAGGGAAGGAATGGAGTGAGCAGCCACAGCACAAAACTTCTCCTGTCCCCTTGCCATGTTGCACCCATGGTTAATGCATCTGGGGAAAAGTGGCCTTTTTTCCTAATGACAAATATTTGTGTAATGTGCTGGTGTCCAGCCTGTTTTTTGGGACTCTGGGCTAAAGACACTTCATGGCTTTGTGTGGGTTATTCACTGGCACTGGCTATGCATTATTGCTAGCTGTTTTTACTGTGGCTTGGGAGGTTCTGCCCTCAGAGGGGGTTTTTCTCCGTTACAGCTGTGAGGTATCTGGATCCAGCCTAGGTGATGATCCTTTGCCATGTGTGGATGAACAGATACCATTCTTACGGTGAGAACTTGATTCCTGCTGCCAAAGCATCCAGAGTAGTGCCCTGGTATGGCAACATACACAGAGCCCAAGTATTTGCTATTTTATGCTGACAAATGAATTCTGGTGGATCCTGTTGCTGCTTACGACAGCTGTCCCCCAATGACTTGAGCTGCTGCAATTCTTCATCCAGCACATATTAACATAAAGCAATGAGAGGGGCAATTTTCAGCTGGCTGCAGCAGGCTGTGAACTGCAGTAGTGAAGGAACAGGCACATATTTGTTTTATCAACTGCTGCAGGGGCAGTAATCTCAGACAGAAAGACAGAGCAGAGAGGTGGATATGAGGAATGCCCTAAACTATCACTAACCCATATGAAAGAGTAACAGCCCTATGTTTTTAGTGGTGCACTCCTCAGGTACATCTAGGCATAGGCAAGGCAGGCTGGCAGAGCAGCAGGTTATAGCACTGGTGTCTAGCTACTCATTTCTGTACTAAAATTAGCATCCTGAGAGGGAAAACCTTGCAATTTTATGAAGTACTTGGCTGATTTATTAGCCAGAGAAAGAACTTTGACTAATCACTAATAAACATATATCATTGAGGGTGGATCACCATAAACTTCCATTTTATTAGTTTAAATAATATAGTAATTCAGAACTCCTAAATGCTTTCACCTTGGGTGATTAAAAAATGTGATGTCATTATTTGCAGTATTTTCTACAAGATGGGTTCAGTGGAGTCCTATAGAAAGTGTAATTTTGGGGAAAGCATTCGTTTTCTGAGGCAGTTGAAAAATTTCAATGATAGTATGCTGAAGTGTTTGAAACAGAAAGTAAACAAAACATTTAAAGTAGCACTGTGGTGGCGAAGATCTGATGGAACCAAAAAAATGTCTGTGCATCAGCAGTGCTTACTGACAACCTTGGCCAGTGCCCTGCAGCAACACTCTGCAGGTAGGATTGGTTCTACCAACTCCTAAACTTCTTTTCAGTTCCTCAGAAACCTAAGGAGGTGATCAGGGAGTGGAAGCAGGAACAGCAGGGCTTCCAGGCTTGGGTAGTGTGCTAGGGTTCAGCCAACATACAGCCTGCAGAGCCAGATATGTCCTGGTAGCTTCTCCAAGCGCTGTGATGCAGGACTCCTAAGCCATGAAGAGGAATGTAGCTGGAAGTGGTAGCTGGAGATGACAGCAGAGCAGAAGATTTAGTGGGAAGAACACATTTCTCTCAAGGGGAGCCTTTGAAATGTCTGTAAATTCTTGAGGAAAAGGCCTCCAGGGTTGGCATTTGCCTTGAACTGGAAAAAGGATCAAAGTGAGTGGACTTTAGACCACTCTGCTGTTAAAGAGCAGGAGAGTTTAGGCAGGTTTAAGGAATGACAAAGCAGTCTGTTGGACCAAAGTATGTATTTGCTGGAGTGCCTGAATACAAATTTTGGAGCTTCATTTTGGCTTGCCAATTGGAGACTCTTTAGTAGCCTGTTCCCATTTTAGGTGTAGCTAATAAACTATTATGTGACTCATGTAGCTCTACAACAAACAGATCGATACATTTGAGAACTAGGAATTTTATCCTTATACTAACTTTAGTGTTGATATAAGACTTACTGCAATGATATTGACTGAAGCCAGGTGGTGAAGGGACAATATAATATGGGATTATTGCCTTGCCTTTTACCATAAAAGATTTTTCTGTATTACAAGGTTCTGAGAAAAGGTTAGTAGCTAATAATAAAAAGTTATGCTTATGTTATGTTTTAAGCATTTGTTCTTTCAGTCTTTGTAACACATGCAAGCATACACACAAAAATTCTGTATGCATGCTGGTGACACTGAAGAAAAAAAAGCTGGACACACAAGAAATTATTTCCCTGCTTCCCATGGGCAGGCCATCTCTAGGGGAGCAGGGCCTCATCACATGTAATGGCTACCTGGGAAAACAAGCACCATCACTCCACGTATCCCCCCCTTCCCTCTTCTCCTTCCCACTTTATATACTGAGCAGGATGTCATTTGGTCACTTGGGGTCAGCTGTTCCAGCTATGTCTCCTCCCAAATTGCCCAGCTTTCTTGCCACTGTGGCAATATGGAAAGCAGAAGAGGCTTTGGCTCTGTGCAAATACTGCCCAGCAATAACAAAAGCATCTCTATGTTACCAACCCTGTGTTCAGCACAAATCCAAAACACAGCCCCACACTGGTCACTGTGAAGATAATTAATTCTTGCCAAAACCAGCACAAAACATTTCTGAGTTACCTGAACATGTAATTATTTTTCTTTATTGTCCTTGTACCTGTGTGGATGAAAGTAGGTGCCTCATCATGCTAAGGCTCATGAGCCACATCTTCTGGCTGAATGATTAAATGTCTTGAGCTGTGAGTTTTGTATTAGTCCCGCCAGGCGTTGAAGCATGTTCAGTATATTCCTGAACTAAGGCAGTGGTAAATAAAGTGGTAGATAGGAATGAGGTGAGAGTACAGGGATCTACTACAGGATTATAACTTTATTTACACTAACACATTTATCAGGTTGTTGTCCGAGGAGCATCTCCAGCATTTGCAGCTGCAACTTTTGAATAGCAGAGACATTTGCATTTCATTCATTAGTGTTTTATCAAAAGCTCTTTTGCAATGGATTTGGTGTGCAAGTTTTATTTTTTTAATTTGATGTACAGGATATGAATTCATTTGACAAGTTTATTCCTTTAAGAAGTTCAATAATCATTAGCGATTCAAAATTTTATTTGCTGGGGGGGATTATTAATTTAAAACTTGCACTGTATTCCTTATCAGATATTTATTGACTAGTTTACACTCTACAGAACAGTATTTGTGTAAATCAGAATGCTGTAAACTTGCCTTATTAACGGGTTTATTGCTTTAGCAGGTACTCACTTACATTTCCACTGCTCCATCATAAAACATTCCCAACCATGGAATACATTTTTGAGTGAGATATTACATTGTATAGACCAAGGTGTACGCATGGGATCTCTTGTACATATAAACAAAATAATAAAATAGATGTTCTCCTGCAGACTCCAACAGTCTTGTGCAAAAGTACTTTTTCCAACTGCAGGGAATTAATGCAAGGCAGAAGTAGGATACTATATAACCTAGAGGTCATGAAAGAAGAATGTTACCATTTTCTGTTCTTCAAAGGGAGAAACATCTCACCAAAGGTGAGATCTGAAACCCACAGAGTCCTGGGAAATTTCATCCAAACTGAAAAGTTAATTGTCTGGTTTAATTTCTCTTTCTCTTCCTGTTTTTGCAAATAACAGGTTACACTGTCTGCCCACTTTATGCGTGCAGCTAAGGTGCCCCTTTGTGTTTAAAAGCCTGTTGTAGTACTTGTGGAATAAATAATTTTGTTAACAGCCATATGTTTTTTGTTGTTGTAGATGTTTGGATGTCTATAAAAACCACTGGAAAGTGAGCTGATCCCTCTTTTTAAGCCAAAGTGTGTTTCTTATTATAACATTTAAACAAGAAGGTGCCTATTTATAGGCTTTGTTAAAATTTGACAGTAAAAATAATAAACGTGTTGTGTAATATAAGAATCCTATAAAATTCATATAAATTTTATATCTGAATGTGATAAAAAGTTTTGAATCTGCAAAAAGTCTGAAACATGGTTTTAAAAAGTGAAGTTCTACCCAGTGAAAAACCACCTTACATTGTCTCTTCCCTCTAAACAGCTCTGTTGCAAAAGTGTGTTCAGGGTCATAAACACTGATTTTAGCAAACAAAACAAGTTTTTTCTTCTGAATGAATAAATCAAAGTTATTATGAGGGGATCTTTAAAAGACATTTCCTAGTAAAAAATCTTCTGTCTCAGTTGTTTATGAGGTCAGTTTGCACTTCAAAGAGCATTTCAAAAAGCCTCTAAACTGTGTTCTTTGTGTATTACGTAAGTTCAGAACAGTTGTAGATATAGTTACCAAGTTCAAGCACGTATAAAGGTATGTTTTTTAATGTCTTTTAGCCACTCAGCAGATATCCGCCTTTGATCAATGACATCTCCTTTTGGCTGCCTTCTGAGACATACTCTCAGAATGATTTCTATGATTTGGTTCGAACCATTGGTGGAGACTTGATAGAAAAGGTTGTCCTGCTGGATGAATTTGCCCATCCAAGGTAAGTAAAAATTTAAACATCTTTTTCCTGTGGTCACAGTATAAATATTTTGTGAGTATTTTAGTTCTGTATACCAAGAAGTTCTTGATTCTTACAGTATTTGTACATTTCATTTTTTAGCTCCAAAACCTTCCTGCAGCAAAAAAAACCCCACAACTTTTTTACTTAAAAGAAATACTACCTATTTTTCAGTTTTCCACTAATACTGAGCTCCTAGTATTCAGACTACCTCAGTGCTTTGTGCTCAGGTTTTGACTGCAACAGTGAACAGCTGCCTTCCTCAATGCATCTGGCAGTGCGTGACACTCCTGTCCATAGCTTGTCTGACATTCTAGCCCTGCTCTTCGCTAAGTGACTGATGTTTGTCTCCTTGTTCTCTTCCTTCCTTCTTCCAGTCCTGACACACTAGTAGACCTTTATTATAACATCATTGCTAATAATGGTTTCCTGCAGAATGCTATTGTTAGTGTTCAACTGGGAGGAAAAAAAACCCAAGACCTTGTTCATTTCTTTCTGACACTTTTTTATATGCTATTGAACAATCTCTCAGGTTTCAGAACACCATATGGGTATAGCAGCACTGACATGACCAGGGAGTACACAGGGTATTTGTCCAACTGGTAATAACAGTTGCCTCATAACCAGACAAGTGTCAGCTATTACATATGTACTGGTTTTCAATTTGCTGTTTCCAAATCAAGAAGTAGAGAAGCTGCTGTCTATCTAGCTTTCTAAAACAGAGGTTTGAAATAATTTGTCTTGAGACTTTTTCAAGTGGTGTAGGAGGGCAGATAGTAAACCTTTTTTGAAGATGACAGGAAAATGCTTCATGTTGTTCTCCAACACCTATAGATTTTTTATTTTCTTCTTTCTACATCCAGGTATTCAACCTGTTGTTCTTTTGAATTTACAGGCCAGATGAATAGATTGTTCTGTGGCCTGGTTTTCATGGTGTTTCAGTAGATTTTTATTTTTTGAGGATTTTTTTCCTTTTTACCCTGTTTGTGTAGTGTTACATGAGACTGTTTGTGCTGTGTGAAGAAACAGAAATGGAAATTAAATTTGTGTGGGCATCTTAAAGCTTTGAGTCATTAATTTTTGAGTCTTTCTCACACGCAAATCATGCAAAATTATCTTAACCCTTTACTCAAGATGGTGTGTGCAGAAGAGGAATGCATGTTAGTATAAGATATTGAGTACTTTTCATTGTAAAGAACAGACTACATCTTTCAGGGAAAACGAGAACTTGCTAGTTTATTTCAGGTATGGATAACTTCTTATTGTCACTTGCAGTGCACCATAGTATCAGTTAGCACGAGTACATAGACACTGAAGGCTCTGCACACAGATCCTGCTGTCTTCTATCATGATGGTTCTGATACAGTGCAATCAATGTTTTTTTTGTAAAAACTTGGTTGTTGAACCCCTTTCTGGAACTGGTTCTTCCATTCATTCATGCTCAAAGTTTATTGCATGTGTAACACCTCTGTGCTCATTGCCACTTTTTGTCTACATTCTCCTCAATGATACCAAACCAGCAATTATCTTCATTGTTACATCATCTCTTAGGGGAAAATCCTATGTGTAGCACAAGCAGCTCTTGCAAGTCTGGAAGTTTGGAGAGATCTTGTTCCCTGCTTCCTCAAACAGTGGCAGTATTATTCTGTGATTACTCTTGGCATCTTACGGGAGAAATCCACATAGGCTGTGACAGCCTGCTAGCAGCACTGCATCAGTCATGGCTCAACTCACAGGTCATGCTTCTCTTCTTTGCTGACAATATTGTCTTCCATACTCGTAGAGTGGTAGGGAGGTAGGGACAGGACTCGCTACTCTGGGTTTCTGCTATGTGTGTTTCCTCCTTTGGTATGCTTTGATGCATCCAGAACATATTCCAGGGATGACAGTTGTTCCTCCTCAAGGAACAAGTTGTTCCTCCTCTGGTTGCCTCTGTGACTTCTGCAAATAGACGGGAAGGTTGATTGCTCCCAGAGAATTGTCACACAGTGTTTAGGACCTTTACTAGTTTTGCTCTCTAAAACCACTTAAACCTCACTCAGCAGACATCCAAAAATGTTTTGACACTATAAGGAGGAAAAATTTCTCACCTTTATATCTGAGGAATTTGAGAGGTGACACTAATGGATTGTTGGTAAGTCATGTTGTAGTCTTCTTGGTTTTTTCCCCCTGCAACAACAGTGAAAGAAATCTTTTTGAATGTCCCATTAAAAATCAGTAATTCCAATGAGATTATCTACTGCATTAACAAGAAGTCATAAATGAGGACTAAAACATAATGGTTACTTTGCTCTTTCTTCTTAGAATGGGATGTGTGCAGATATTTGACTTTTGAGAACTGATGATGTAAGCCACATAAGTAATTTTGTTTGATTTTTAAAGGCCTTGGAAGACTGACGTTTTGAAAAGAGTTTTCTATTTAGTCTTAATTCCTAGATAATCATCTTGTTATGGGAATGATACAGTGGCTTTTTTAATTCAGTCTCACAGAAAAGCCTCTGGGCACAGAAATTAACATAAGAGATCCTCAGCGTTGCTATGGATCTGTATGTTACAGATCTAGGTACTTGTAATCATTATCTTGAATTTTTAGTGAATCTATTGTGGAGGATGGGAGTAAAGTGTCTAGGATTGGAAAAGCTGCAGTGCTGCTGTTTTGAATGTTAGTTACCTACAAGCAGCTTAATAAGTTTATGCTTGTAGTTAATCACATCTAGAATTTAAAATTCAGATTTTTTTTTAAAAAACACCAATTTCATGAGGAATTAGGACATTTGGTAGTCTTATTTTCCTTCTTAAGCTACTTTTCTTAGTTATAGGACTATAAAGATCTGAAAATAGAAAATATACAAATAAAACTAATTTATAACACAAAAACGAGCTCTTTAAATTAAGATCCTTTATAGAGGCTCTCTGTGTAATACTGTGTAGTTGCCTTTTCTGTGGTTCAGAAACCTTTCAGGATTTCACTGGGCTTTGGACTGATACCCATTCTCCAGTACATTGCAGTTATGGTGTGAAAATGTATTTCACTACAGGTAAAAGGAGAGTGGGGGCAGGAAAAAGCATGGCACAAGTAATCATTTAAGCAAAGGAAGAGATGCCTGAAACCAAGTAAATCTTGATTATAAGCTTTGTAAGGTAATAATATTGAGACAACTTTTAGGGAAGCACAGGCAATTTAAAGATACAGCAAAAAGGAGTCTCATTGCTGAAAAGCACAAATTTAGGAGAATGCCAAGTTTCTGTGCCGGAATAATTAAGAACTGTTCCAGCCTAAAAGTGTCTTAGGTAAACTTAACTGAGCAAAATCAAAACACAACCTTGAGGTAAACTGAGTAATGTGTGATGTGTCACACAGCCAGGTTTTAACTTCATCCAAGATGAATAATGCAAAACATGGCTGTTACACACCTGTTACTCAGGTATATAAAGAATCAGCCAGCATATGTGAGGGAAAAGTTGTGACTTTTCTAAGTGCCAAGGAAACTGAGTGAAGCTGTGGTGGTTTTGGCAAGAACAGGAGCAGGCCATCTGTAAGACAAGCAGAGGAGAAGTGTGTCTTTGCAGTGAGCAAAACATTTTCCACAGTCCATCCTGTGTATTGCAGCTATTTTTGCTTGTTGCATTAGCTTCAAACAGTTAGACTTCCATACATTTGGATGGTGGAATATATTTGTCCATGCATGATGTGTGAAGTGAGTTCACTGTGACTTGCCTGGAGTTGTCAGATGCTGCATGAGCTGTGTAACCAGACACTGGAAAGCAGTGGCACTGTTTTTGCTACCTGACTGAAATATTTCTTTCAAATCCTTGGAGATCTTTAAGGACCTTTAAGTGTTGCTGTGCAAATACATGATGAGTGAGGATTTGTAGGTGACATTTTCCCCCCTGGAACATTTTGAGGAACAAACATTTGCAAAAAAAAAAAAAAAAAAAAGACTGTTTTGTACTATATTGATACTAAAGGAAGAAAAGAAATGGGTGGTTCCCTTACTTTTTGCAATGGGTGTTTTATCCTCCATATCTTTAAGTTTAGGCCGTTTACTACTCAACTTGTCTAAGCTGTCTAATCAATGTGAATGACCCTCAGAAATTAAATCAGAAGATAATCTCTATTTCAGTGGTCAAGACTTCTCCAGTTTTGGATAGGAAACAGATGTCATGGGAAAAAAGAAAGGGTGGCTGAATGACAGTCAAAAGGTAGAAAGGTCTCTGCCTGCTATGAATAAGCAAATCAAAACTGCTGCCATGGAGAGAATCCCAGGAAGAAAGATTTACATTCCTTCATACAGTCTTATATTTTGGTAAGCACAGATAAGTACTGTGGCTGCACACATTTTTCAGGGAAAGTAGAATTTCAGGGATGTTAATTAAAGCGTATCTGGACAAAGTAATAGTGGGAGTATTGGTTAATCACACATGGTAGAATAAGTGATGGAAGTGGCACAAGACATTTGTGACCCACATTGTCCCCAGTGAAGAGGACAGAGAGGTAAGAGTCCAGGGATGAGTGCCTGTCCCCTACAATGCAGCACCAAAGACAGAATACAGAAATGCTGAGGTTGTTTATCTTTTCTTTGGGCAAGACCTGCAAATGTGTTTTTTAGCTTAGCATGCCACGTTTCTCTTGTATAAGGTATCTTGTGTAATCCCATCACATGTGACGGCCTCACATCTTCATTATGAAAATGTATTCTCTGCGTTTTGCTGTGAGATTGTTTTCCTTTCGGTCTTTCAAAGTTAGTTACTAACATTTCTGTTTTGTTAGAAAGATAAGGGAAGTAAGGAAAGATATGGCTCCACATCTTCCTTTGCAAGGAAGATACATAGATAGGCTGAAGAAGTTATACAAAATTGTGATCAAGACATGCACTGTGTCCTCAGTGGTACTTACGAGGTAAATTTTTAATCAGAGCAACTAAAAATATTCTGAAAAGGCAGAGTGGAGACAGTAAGGGGGAAAAATTGATTTGCTGCATTTTGACGGCTATGCTGTTAAAAATATAAGTGGGGAATAGGTAAGAAAGGATTTATTCTTGCCTTTGAGTCAATTACTTGCACACTTCTGGGGTGAGATTGGCACATTTGTCAAAGTCTGTTAAATGAAGTGAGAGGAAATGTATTGGCTGCTGTGAAGGAGGAAGGTAGGTGCACTGTGGCACCATCTTGAGAGACTTTGGGAGTACTCAGATGACCTGTGTCTCTTCTTTTCCAAACAGTAAAAGGAACAGATCTGGCAGCAAAGAGTCAGATCCTATTGACTTCTGTGTTGTGTCAATGTGTGCCCCTAGCTCTTTGTTTGTATACAGAAGATATAATGTAAGAACATCACTTTCCAGATGCCAGATTTTGAATTTTTCCTTATCTACATGGGGATAAAATCAAATACTTTTAGGTCTGTTTTATTCATTAAAGCTGGCTTGGTTTTGTCTTGCTTCTGGAATAAGTGAATTAAGCAGAATAATTCTTAAGTGCTGCTTGCTGCTGGTATTACGCAAATTAAAACAATCAAGTCAGTCCCCAAACACCTTGTTGTTCTTCAGCCCAAGCACTTTACAATTTGCTGAGGGATTCTTTGAGATTACCTTTTACTGCTGAACTGGCAAAATCCCAGCAGCAGCTTCACTGCAGAAAAAAAAATATCCCAGAAGCTGCTTTTGACAGGAGGTAGCAGAGGATTGGTTTTCAATTAATGAACAATGTTCTTCAGCTCTGAATTTTTTTCCCCTTCATTTGGTCACATGAATGTAAGACTATAATATTTTTTAAATAGATTAGCTGTTCATGGGAGGCTCTGTCAGAGGATTCTCGTTCACTTCTGAGCCTTTCTTCAGCAGTCACAGCAGAGCATAGCCACATAGTGGCTAGTTAAAACACCACAATAGTATCCCCAGTCCATCTTCTTCTCTCTTTTCCCTCTCTTGTCCCAAACAGGATCAATGTCACCTGTTTTTTCTTGAGAATAAGAACCTTTTCTGTCCTTCCTGCTGCAGTCATGCTGATGGCAAGGTTGTGTACATGCGTTGAAGCAATGCCAAGCACCAATACAGGCTGGGCAGAGAATGGCTTGGGAGCAGCCTTGTGGAGAAAGATTTTGGGTGTTGGTTGATGAGAAGCTCCACATGACATGGCACATGCACTTGCAGCCCAGAAAGCCAATTGTATCCTGGGCTGCATCCAAAGCAGCATGGCCAGCAGGGAGGATGGGAATTCTGCTCCTCTATTATGCCCATGTGAGACCCCACCTGGAGTGCTGCATCCAGCTCTCTAGCATAAGAAAGACATGGATCTGTTGAAGCAAGTCCAGAGCAGGGCCACAAAGATGTTCAGAGGGCTGGAGCACCTCTCCTACCAAGACAGGCTGAGAGGGTTGGGGTTGTTCAGCCTGGAGAAATGAAGACCCTGGAAGACCTTAGACCACCTTTCAACACCTAAAGGGGGCCTGCAGGAGAGATGGAGAGGGACTTCCTGTAGTGACAGGACAAGGGGGAATGGCTTTAAAGTGAGAGAGGCTAGGTTTAGATTAGAAAGAAATTCTTTGCTGTGCGGGTGGTGAGGCACTGGAACAGGTTGCCCAGAGAAGTTGTGAATGCCCTGTTCTGAGAGATTGGACTGTTAATAGTTAATGACTCCAACAATGACCATTTTGCCCAGGTGCTGAGGGGGTGTATATACCCATCACCAGAGGCTACAGCTGGGTGTTGAACCAGATAAAGCAAGAGGCTGATATGAGGCAAATCCTTGGAAGCAGGATAATGTTTTTTATCATGCCAAAGTTCTTATGCAAGTGGCTCAGCTGTGAAAAAACCCTTCTGGAGTAGTATCAGGACATTCACATGTAGCTTGAAGATATTCAATCCTGCTGATGTGCCATAATTGCTGTAAAGTCATAGAAGGTGTCATAAACCATCAAACACTCCTGAAGTGTTCCCTGATCCAAAATATGGCATCATCCAGTGTAAAACTCCCCACTCCAGGGGAGGTACCTGGGTGTTCCCACCTGAACCTGAGAGGAATATAAAGTCACTGGACTCTGTTTGGTGGGTTTCCCCACCTCTGGTGGAGGTGACCATCCCCACTGAGAAGATCAGAAGAAGAGAACCAATGGGATGCCATCAGCATCCACAGTGGGGATATTTTTTTTGATTGTTAATCTCTTTCTCCCCCCTCTACCTTCCTCTTTCCTATTTATTTGCATCTCCCTCACATTACCGGTAAATAAAAATCTGTACTATTGACTACAGCATATGGTGGTGTTTGCTCTTTAATTCAGGCAGAAGCATCTCTCTGATCATTTTAATGACCATATCTTAATACCATTCCTGGAAATATTCAAGCCCAGGTTGTATGGGGCTTTGAGCAACCTGGTCTAGTGGAAGGAGTCCCTGCCCATGGCAGGTGGTTGGGAATTAGATAATATTTAAGGTTCCTTCCAACCCAAACCATTTCATTATAATTTTATGATTCTTTTGCCTTGTGAGTTTCAGCTTAGGAGACGTGTGTGTAGTAGAGTTTGGACACGTTTCACTCCTGGTTTATGTGTGTATCACGCATTCCCTGTGCCCCAGACTGACCCAACAGGCAGTGCTGTTTGCTTGATTCACAGTCAGTGACCCCAGGTACTCTTCAGGCTCTTCCTCTTCGCTGCCTTTTTTCCCTTAGAACAGCAGCTGTGTAGAAATAGCTGCTCCATTCTCACAGCAGTCCCTGCTTGGAGGTGGTTGGGGACTTTCTGGCCAAATTAATTTAGAGTAAACACTGGGCTGCTCAGAAAGAGGTGCTTTAGGAAGACATATGGGTTCTGTTCATGTCCCAGCAGAGCTGAGATAAGCTCTCAGGTGATAAGGTTTTCATCCCAACTGCCTAAAGGAAATTTAAAGGAGGCGGGAGTTGCGCTCCATGTCAGTAACTCCAAGGTAACCCTGCCATGCTGCTTGATACGTGGCTTCGGCAGATCTTTTACTCCCTGTTTTATAGCACTCATGATGCTTTGCTGTTCCCTGCCAGGACTGAGACTGTTGGAGTTTAGCTTTCCCAGATATCCTGCACAGTGACAAGGACATTTATGGAGCCCAGAGTACGCATCTGCAAGGGTTTGTTGTTTTGGGTATTCTCTTTTTTTGAGGAAACTGAACTGAAAAGCTTGTAATTCTTTCTTTTCCTCCCCAGCAAAAGCATTCGTGATTGAAACGAATATAGAGAATTAATTGAGTAAATACGCACATGTATTTGTTTAGAAAAAACTTTCAGATATTTTAGAAATTCCAAATTTCAAACGCCCTTGTTCCAGCTTTTTTGTAGTACAAAATAGGGTGAAGTCAGAGACAGGAAAAATGAGCATACACTTCAATAGCACAAGCTAGAAAGTATTGTTTGATATGGAAGCAGACCTTTTCAGTGCTATATTTGTTATCTGTATATGTGTAGACTTGGAATCTGTCTGCATACTTTTGTTAAGCACCCTTTTCAAAGGTTTTTAACTGCTTGGCCTTTAGAATTCCCGTGTGGATTCAGATACTTAATTCCTTTGGGTTGCTTTAAGAGTCGTGCAGATAGCACTTCCCTGTCCAAATCCAAGTGTCATGAAGAACTGTGAGAGGAATGGGAAGAGGAGCAGGGAAGTCTTTCCTGTAGAAAAAGAACACACTTGAACTGTTCTACAAAAACAAACAAACAAACAAAAAAACCACCCCAAAATTTCTTGCGTTATTCAAAAATCAGGTGAGTTCTGTGACTTATGTCTTTTTACACAGCTTGTGACTGCTAATTCAGGTCTCTGATGCCAGTGGTGTTTATTTGAAGACTGTCTAATTAGGAAAGAAAATAAACAAGAATAATCAGCTGACCATGATAGACAGATTCTACTTTCTTTGCTGTCCTCAGTGTTCAGAAAGGCACCGTGCAAATAGCTGTTCTTAATGGGTTCCTGTTGAAGTCTGAGGTTTCCTTCAAACCACTGTATTCAAATCAATTGTGGGGCAGACAGAGCTCTGCTGTAACATCCCTGGCTCTTCAGAATCTTCACCGAGAGAATTGTCTTTACTAGCTGAAAATAATTTACTATTAATGAGCGTCAGTAGGAGTCCCATTATTCTTTGGTGGGAGGCTGGTGGCTAACACACAGGCTTGTGGGAGGATTGGTATTCAAGAAAGGAAAAGGATGAAGCAACCACAGGCTCCCATTAGAGGGTGGGGGGAAACACAGCCTTGAAGTGTGATGTATCACTGGTGATATTCCATAGGAATTGTAATCAGCCTTCACAGGTAATGAGAAGACAGGAAAACTTAAGTACATGAGCAACACAGAAGACAAGCGTCAAGTCCCTTACGTGTTCAGGCAGATGCAGAGGATAGACTTGCTATATAGAAAAGGGATAGCTGGAATCACAATGAATCATTTCTAAGAGGCTGCTCAGCTGAAGAGCTTAACCTTTCTTCATCATGTCAACCTGAAGTCAGCCGTTCACCACCAGTTCTCAGATGCAGCCCAGAAATCTTTGCCACAATTCCCAGAGCACTTCACAGGATGTGTCACAGGAATTAGCACGGTGATTTATTGACAAGCAGTGGGACGGTGAAAAATGGCTAAAGGAGTCAGCTGCCACAGGATGCACAAGGGATAGCAATAGGCTCATGAGTGCTTCTGAGTTCAGAGAAATCCTAGTGAATTGCTGACCTTGTAGAACAGAGGTGGAGGCTACTTCTGTGCAGAACTGTTTTTCCTAGTCTGCAACTGTGAGCATACTAGAGTTTGAGAACCATTGTCATGGATGTATGTCAGAGAGGGAAAGCTTTTGTAATCTCATTTATTAGATGGTGAGTATTGTCCCTCTCTACTCACTGAAATAGTTTTCTCTGCCTGTGCTCTGACTCTCTGCTGCTGCCTGGGACGCTGATGTCTCTGCTATGCTGTCTGTCTGAGGGTGGGATTCCATACCCTTGCCCACTTGTCTTGGTCTCTTTCCCTGCCCCCGTTCGTTCTCCCACAGTAACAGTACAGTCTAGGAAGTCAAGGTGGAGCAGTCCTGTCAAGGCCGCCAGTGATGGATGACAGCACTGCAGGCTGAGAATCCCTGCAAAGGAATATGGGTGAGGGACAGAAATGTGTTCTGGCTGGGTGTCAGGTGTGTACCTGAAAGTGGTTTTTCTTTAATACAATTAGATGTATCCTTCATGCAACTTTTGTCCCTCTCCTCCTAAATGAATGTTAGTGTGCAAGTATGGTATGTTTGTTTTCTGCAGTGTCTGAGCAGTGTGGAGAAACAACACATCTGTAGCACATCCCAAGCTCTCTCAGATTCTCTGGAATTCTTGACTAGAGATCTGCAAGGGAAGGTGGAGATGGCTCTGTTCGCTCATGGCTTACAACAATCTTTGTACCTAGGCTGCCACAGCACACTTTCCTTGGGGTGATGAAGGACATCACTGTCCTCTGTGTGCTGTGAATTTCATGTGTGTGATGCCTGCACATGTTTGCACTCACCACAAGGCCTTTCTCAGAACTGTAGAGTGGGACAACAAGGTGGCCTGGCCCCTAATTCTTTGACTAGATTCAGCTAAACACACATTCTATGAAGCTGCCAGCATAGGAGATGGGAGGAAAACATCCTTATATGCTTCCTAGTACTGCATGGAAGAGTGATGGATACAGCACTAAATAATTAATCCTAGTTTTTATATTTTATGGATCCAGAACATATTTTTTGTAGGAAAAAATAAAGCCCTATAGCTAGGAAGAATTTCTTAAGCTGAATCAAAGCATTACATGGCTCAAAGTTTGCTTATCTCCATACTGGGAAATGTCAACATTTAGGCTGAGGAAACAAGGTTTTCTTTAATTTCAGAATAAAAAAAGGTCAGGATTTCTGAAGCAGATCACAGTATCTTCCTATTACTTTTGTGCTCAATGGATATTTTATTTTAACCTACCAGTTAATTTTAAATAATTCATTTTAAAAAACTGCAGCCAGCATCCTTGTCTCTGGGTAAATTGAAGGGAAATTCATGGTCCTGCATACCCCATAAGGTCTGTATATTAAGAGATGGACCTGAGCTGAAAAAAATACATCTGGATGGTGACTGCTGCCATACCAAATTCTTCCAGAATTCAGGTTTCTGCACCACTTCTCTCAAATGCTGTCTGATAACATTAATATTAAAACTAACACCATACAACTGATCTATTATTTATCAGGCATCACACAGAAATGTAAGGGAAGGGTGCCTTTTAAAAATCATTCTGAGGATGAAGAAAAGATTTATGTTTAGTATTTTCATGCCTATTAGTACACATGTGGGACAGATGAATAGTAAGGAAATGAATTACTCTTCATTCTTTGTGAATGAACACCAGAAAGGAGATAGATGAAGACTGATTTAATGTAGTTTTTGTGGGGGTTTTTTTATTACCTTGATATATGAAGGTCTCGTGGTTTTCAGCTGAGATATTGCCACCCTCATCCTGTGGGCCAGCGACACATAGACCGAAGTATTAAGTGCCACGTCTGACAAGCCACAATGGAATTTTAACTGTTTAGGTCAGAACATTGCTTTCAGTTGTGTTGGGGAGATGGGATGTGCATTGGCAAGTGAAGCTCAACTAGGATGGGGCAGCCGATTCAAGTTTTTCTTGAAGTCAGTGGCTAGGCTCAATTATACAGAGCCAAGTGTTTAATTGTGTCACGTAGGCAGACATTTTTCTTAGTGTCCACTAATGCAGATATTCCTGGGTTTGGCTTTATAAAATGAGTCCTTATTTTCAGGGCTTCTAGGTGTTAGCAGCTCCCACTGAAATCACTGGGTACTGTGGGAACTCATTTTCATTGTAATTAAGAATAAAAAGAAGCATCCACAGGGAAATAATGTATGTGCACACATTCTGTGATAACCAAGTAGCCAAAGCTGCTGCAAGTTTGATGAGCAAGAGCTAAAATCTGTGACTGGTCAGACTATCAAATGGAGGAAATGCTGTGCTCGGTCCTGAAGAGAGCTTTTTAGTTGACCCCAGCTGTGTTTCCATAGTGTAAAGCCAACAGAGAGCAGCAGTACCTTAGAGAGATGCTGCGATTATGGCTATTAGTTTTAATTGAAGAATTGTGTCCTTACCTCAAAGCTTACAAGTAATTTATTAAGGTCATTAAAGAAGGCGTACGCTGAAGTAATGTCTTGCAGAGCACAACAGTAGAAAGAAAAATACCATATGGGGGAAAATGTACGTGTTTTAAGCTCTGTGTTACAGATTGGAAATGAAAGAGCCCCATGCAACCCGCCATCTATGGTAAGTTACTATTCCAGTGTATTCGTTTGTTCTGACACATTCCACCAGTTCCACATGAACAGACCATCTTGGTGCTGGAAAACACAATGACTGAAAAAAGTAGACTTGAAAATAAAATGTGCTGTCAGCAAGCCACTGGTAAGTGATATTGGGAAAGATTATAATACATTTAGAGCACGTAACTTTCTTCACAATCAGGGTTGGCACAAGATGAGCCTCCTGAGTGTCATCCCAAAGAATTCTTTTTTTTTGAAAATGTAATTTGAAATTCTCAACAATTTATTATTCTTTTTCCTGTTTATAATGGGGAATTTTCCATATTGGGGAAAGGGATAATATTAGTTCTTGAATAACGTTTCTTCTTTGAGTGACACTGAAGCTCCCTGTGGCTTTCAGTGAAGCTGACAGTGCGACAAATGCAAAATCAGGACCTCAGATCTCCCTCCAAAGCCTGCTGAAGTCAGTAGAAGCCATCCCATTGACTTGTGTGGGCTTAGGATCAGGCCCTTTGTGGTTTCCTTGCTCATTAAAACCCAGTCTGTCTACAGAGAGCACAGAGTAATTTTTCTTCCGGGAACCTGGACTTTATTGCCATTGAATTTGGTTCTCCATTAAGAAATACGATGACTGTTGTTAGAAATGCTCTTGTTATTCAGGAGGGAGATGTTGATATTTTCTCAGTAAAGTGGTAGTTAATAATGAGATTTGCATTACAGTTGCATTCAGAAGTCCTTACAGTTTTCTCGTATTTTGGAACTACAGGAGGCACCTAGCTGTGATAGGAATACACTTATACTGTACTTAGCCACATTTTTAATGCATTGTGAAAACTGCTCAACTCTGACTGAAACATCAGTCATCTCCAACTTTACTAAGGACAAATGAAAATATAGATTTATTATGAAATATTCTCATACTGCAGCACCAGGCCAATCAAGCATAGAACATGAAAGAGCAGCTGAAGCTGTACCTAAGAATGTGGGGGTTTTCCTTACACATGGCAATGTCAACTCTTGCAAGCATGGGGCTAGGAAGGAAGGGACAGAAGAGGTAACCAACCACTGCTGACCTCGTCTTTGCGGACTTGGACTTTGACTTTGTATTGCAAGCACACCTGGTTTGACTGGCTAGGAAATATTCCTTCATCATGTTTGTTTTGCTGTTCACCATGGACAGGCATTTGGGATGCTGGGAGGACTAACAGCTTTGCCATTACTGAGGGATAAAAAATGCCCTCTTCACAAAGATTTGTATTACATTGTGAGGAGCCTGTCTTAGAAAGAAACATATTTGCTTTAGAAGGGGATCTGTGAGTTTCCTTGAGTAGTGTCAGAAAAATGCAATCAGGGTGTTCTTGAGTTTTCTCTTACTTGTAATTTTTTCCAGTGTCTCAAAAAAAAGAAAAAAAAAAGAATTCTAAGATTAATAACTTTTACATTAAACTAAAAGATGGAGTGACAGAATGGAAAATAAACTCTCAGATGACTAAAAAGACTAAAAAGTGAAGGCCAGTTTGCCTAAGCATTATTAAGCACTGCAACTGAGATTACAAAAAATTTACCTTCACTGCAGAAGTTTGGCTGCTCTAATCAAGGCTGCTTGATAACAGGCACGCATAAAGGATACACACGTGCTTTCTGAGTGGAAGATCTGTCATGAAGCTCACACCTGTTGCCAGCAGACAGTTCTGGTAGCGGGACATGGAGTGCTGGAGTGATCTGGTGGGTGTCCCTCTAGCTGGGTGTTATGTAGCCAGCAGTAGCACAACTAGGATGCTACAGAGAGTGGTGTATGAAATCCTTCCCTAAACTGTTAGGAAATGATACCTCTGTTACAGAGGGTCTCCCTAATCCCTGTCTGTTAGTGATTGCTTACAGTGGAATGGCAGGGACTGTTCATATACATACCCAATTGCAGTTTAGTCATCTTGGTTCTTGTCATCACTAGTGTTTTGTGGCATTGAGTTCTAAAAGTTATCCACCCGTTCTTTTTAAAGTATCAGTTTGAAAAGTGATTTAGTTCTGTTTGACTTTGTAGTAGGAGAGCAAAGAAAGAAAATACTTCTTAATTAACTTTCATCATACTGTGTATATTTATTTAGTCCTGTTGTTCTTTCAGATAAACAGCCCTGATCTTGTCAGTCCTTCCTAATTCAGTCATCTTTCTTGACTAATAACTTTTGCTGTCTGACTCAAGGACCCTTTATTATCTCCATATATTTTTGAGATGTAGAGGTCAGTGAGCTGGTATCCATAGCATTGACTTTTATGCTGGCTTTTATGCTTTTATGTTATAATATTTAAAGAGTATTGTTTTTCTTGTTCCTTTGGGAAGATTACAGATTTTGTTTACTGTATTTGTGCTGAGCAAAATTCTTGATCTGTTGGGAGATGGTGTGACAGGCTTTCCTGCAGTGAACTCGCTTATTATGTTGCTGGATTTTATTTCTATGTATTTTTTGACAATAAGTTTTGTAATATGGTTATCTACACTTGTATTGGTTTTGCATGGTCTGTTTTTTGGTAGTGGAGGGGGGCACAGAGGTGGCTTCTGTGAGAAGCTGCCAGAAGCTTCCACCATGTCCACCAGACCCAATCCCTGGTGGCTCTGAAGATGGACATGCTGCTGGCCAAGGCTGGGTCAATTAGAGATGATGGTAACACCTCCATGATAACTTATTCATGAAGAAAATCGAAACAAAGTTGGGGCACAATTTTGGTTGTGGCTAGAGAAGAGCGGAGTGAGAACATGGGAGGAGAGCAACATGCAGGCACCAAGGTCATTGCAGAGGGAGGGGCAGGAGGTGCTCCAGGTACCAGAGCTGAGGTTCCTCTGCAGCCTGTGGCGCAGACCACGGTGAAGCAGCTGTGCCCCTGAGGATCCTCAGGGGATGCAGAGATCCACCTGTAGCCCATGGAGGAATTCATGCCGGAGCAGGTGGATGCCTGGAGGAGGCTGTGATCCTGTGGGAGACCCAGTGGAGAAAGGGGACCCTGCTTGCAGACTGGAGCAGCCTGTACCTGGAGGACTGCGCCCTGTGGAAAGAGTGACCCACACTGCAGCAATTTTGGGAGGGCTGTTGCCTCTGGGGGGGGGACTCACTCTGCAGCAGTTTGCAGGGGGCTGTTGCTCTTGAGATTGGAGCCACGTTGCAGAAGTTCACAGAGAGCTGTCTCCTGTGGGAGGGACCCCACAGTGCAGCAAGGGAAGGACTCCTCTCCCTGAGCAGTGGTAGAAGCCTTGGGTGATGAACTGACCATAACCCCCATTCCCTGTCTCCTTGTGCTGCTTGGGTAGGAGGTAGGGCTGGGCAAGGAAGGAGGGGTGGGGGAAAGGTGTTTTTTTAAGGGCTTATTTTACATCTCATAATCTTGCTCTGATTTTGTTTGTAATAAATTCACTTCATATCTCCAGTTGAGCCTGATTTGCCCAAAGTGGTGTTTATTGTGCAACCTCTCTCAGGCCCTATCTCAACTCATGAACCCTTTGTTAAATTTCCTCTCCTCTGTCCCGCTGCAGAGGGGAGTGAGTGAGCAGCGCCTGTGGACGCCTGGCATCAACCCAGTGTCAACACTTGTTTTAACCAGTGTTTCTAGACTAAGTTAAAAGCTGGACTGGATGTTGGGATGAGGAGATAGGAGTAAAGAAAAAGCTACCATTCATCTTAGGTAGTATTGCCTCAAGCATTTGGAATTTTTTCATTTACTGTCAACAAATGTTTGCACTATCCTTGGAATGGTCTGTTGTGAGGTCGTTTTTCTTTCAGACTTTGTTTCTGTGTGTGTAGAAGTAAGCACATGGGGGTTTTCTCTCAGATCATTTCAGTAGTGTGTTTGCAACAGGCTGAGAAACACTATCTAAATCATAAATGGAACTGGTAGCAAATAATAAAATTTATTAACCTGACACTTTTTTAGAGAAATTTCTGCCACTTCCTTAGGACAACCTAAGATCTTTTATCCAAGTGCTTCCTGAGCTCAGACTGGCTCCTCAGTTGCAGTAGTGTCTATTAGGGTGCCTTTCCCCCTGAAATTCCATTGATTTTCTGCTGAGGTGCAATGCCCCAAAATAGCAAGTAGTGATATGAGCTCAGTAAAAGCAGTGCTTAACATACCAAAGCAGTTTTTCTTCTGGCCTGGATGCATTGAAGAGAATTCAGTTCTTTGTGACCACCTCAGATCCATCCCTTTGTCCCAGTATGGAATCTGTGTCTCCTTATTTTCCTACACAGTTTACAACAGCTGAAGCTCCAGCGCTGCTCATCAGACTGTGGCTGCAGATCCCATCAAGGAGTAGTCTCTAGCAAACACTTTTTTGTTTGGTTTGACTACAGTATCAACATAGCATATATTGTCAAAGTACATAACCCCAGTAAATTGTCTGCAAAGCTGAACCTGTTCCATAGAAGTTGCAATACTCTTACTTTATTCATAATTCCAAAGTCTCTGAAATTACAATTCTGTGGCTTCTCCCGGTGAGTGGCACAAACACCTGAGCAGCCAAAGTTGCAAAAGTGACTTAATAGTTCCTTTTAATTTTTAAGCAATTAGCTCTGTGAGCTAAATGCTGTTTTTCTAATAAGAGTTAGAAAATATGATACTAATTCTCCTCCTGCTTTCACGGGGCTTCAGTTTAAGCCACACTGATGTTTGAGCTCCTGCATTCTGAAAATGTGTGGCCACTTTCTGAGCATGTGAAGAAGCTCATCTGAGCAGAATCTAAAATCATCTACTGGCTCTCACAATTCCTAGCACTGCTGAGATAAGCCCGTTTTGGGATGCTTCTTTGCACTGTTTTTTAAAATGAGGGTGTACTCCCTCCTTACTGAGAATGTTTTTGTGGATTTTAGGGTTTTCTTTCTCAGCATTGGCATTTGCCTGTTTGTCTGTCTATTCCCCTCCCCTTTCCCTCCTTCCGGTTTTCATTTTCAATTATTTTTGTTTATGTTGAACTTCTGCCTGCTCAGCTGCAGCAGAGCTCAGTTTTGGCAGCCCGCCTTGTGGTGTACAATCCTACAGCTTCTGCTGCTGAGCAGCATGTTGGAAATCTCTTTGAAATAAATCCATGTTGGACCAAAAGCAGCATCTTTGTTGTTACCCCCTCAGAATAATTTGGTGCTGTAATTGGAATTCTCATTTTAAGTAAATAAACATGGTGTCACATCTATAGACAGATCTGGATGCACAGTTAGTGAGAGAGGGATGTGTACATACAACCCTCTCCCTGGAAGAGAGAGGCATTTGCAAAGCATGCATGGCAATTCTGATGCCTTGGGGCAAGTTAGTGCTGGAGGAGAGGGTGGGCTGGAGGGTAGCCCCAAATCCCCACTGGGCCACCTTGAGATCTGTCAAAGGAAATGTTTGCTTCAGTGCTGCTCTTGACATGAATGTGGCCATAAGCCTCATGTTGTTTCCATTCTCATCTTTGGAAAGCTAGTGCTCAGGGGCAAAAATAGGAATCTGTGGATCCACCATGCTGCTGATGCTTTACCAGTCCTTGGATGGCATGTGGGAAGGGAGATGATGCTGTGGGTTTTCATGGTTCCCTCTTGTGTGTAGGCTGATCACTGCACAGTCTAGGATCTTCTCCATTTCAGCAAGGATATGGAGGAAATTCAGAGAAAATTGACAGGAATAGTCAGAGCAAGGGAGTGACTGAGAAAACCAATTCTGGTAGAGACAGTTTGGTAAATGAAAAGACATTTAGAAAATCATGGGTTGGTTGGAGAGGATGGGTAGAGAAGAATGGTTTCATGGCTTCTAGTGCAGAAGGCAGTGTGCTTCAAGTGAAACTGCTGGGAACCAGCTCCTCAGCAAGGAGGAACCCTTTGAGGAGGGTGACAGAGATGCCAAAGGCTTATGTGGGGAGACTGAGTTAATGCAGAGGAATATACTGACACATGAAAGACACACAGAAGCTTCTCAGGAATGGTTTGTGTTGAAAATAGATTGGAGCCCAGAGAGGCTCATGCTAATACACATGCACATCGATTCAGCTTTTAGCTTCAGATATCCAGTCCTCAAGACTGTTAAAAAGAGTGTAGTGTGATGGGGTGTCATGATTTGGCACTGGCCAGATGCCAGGCACCCACTAAAGCTGCTCACTCATCCTCCCCTGCTACAGCTGGGCAGAGGAGAGAAGATTTAACAGAGGGCTCATGTTAAATGACCAGGAGAAAACACTCCAAGGGCTCAAACCAGAGACATAAAGTGAATTTATTACTAACAGAATCAGAGCATGATAATGAAAAATAAAATACAGCCTTGAAAAAACCCACCTTTTCCCCCCCAGCCCCTGCCTCCTTCCCACCAACAGCACAGGGGGACTGGAGCCATGGGGGTTTTGGTCAGAGTGGGACAGGCGCATGGGGTTTTGGTCAGTTTATCACCTGTGATTTCTCTCACTGTTCAGAGAGAGGAGTCCTTCCTCTGCTGCACCATGTGGTCCCTCCCACAGAAGACAGTTCTCTGTGAAGTTCTCCAGCATGGCTCCATCTCATGAACAGCAGTCCTCCCAAAACTGCTGCAGTGCGAATCCATACCACGTGCAGCAGTCCTCCCAAAACTGCTGTGCTATGGGTCCCTCTTCTATGGGGTGCAGTCCTCCAAGGACAGACTGCTGATATTTTTTTTTGCAGATAGGACAGGGCTATGTAGACTTTGGTCTGGCCTAAAAGAGCTGTTCACATCCTCTTGTATGGTGTGATTCAGTAACTTAAAATTGTTTTTTTCTAGGGCTTTGAAATCTGGGCATTTTTGCTGCAGGCTGCTCCCCATTTCCCCCCTGTATCCTCATACTGGTTTTTGATTTAAAAAAATGAAAAAAATCTCCTGAAACCTGGTTGCATTAGAGTCTGGTGTATAAAACCAGTGTTTAAATCCACTTTGTGCTTCTTTAATTGAGAAATGCCTAGGACACAGAGACTTGAAATTGCTTTCTCAAGTCAAGCATATGGTTGCTGTTTGTCTGTCACACCAGCAATGGTTCCAAGTGTTTTTGTGAATTCAATCAAATACAGTCTACTGCAAGCAAGAAAAGCAGGAGATGAGAAGGTACTGGTGAGATAAATGTGAGGTGGGGAAGACCTGCAGCACAGCTGATTTGTAATTAGCATCTTCCCACTTCCCTGTTTTCTGCAATTCCAAAGGAGGCAGAAAGACTTTGGCTTGAAAGGATGCTAATGATGGCTGTAGAAAGCTGTCAAGGCTACAAACAGAGACATGTCTGTGGTGGTGGCAGAGGAGCAGGTCATGCCCTGCAAGCTTCTGAGGAAGGAGCCATTTAGCCCAGCTTGATGGGAATGGGGTAAGGACAGTGTTTGAGATTAAATGGGGGAATAAATGATGGATGAACTGCATCGCCCAAAAAATACTATATACAGCTGTTCTGGCTGTGTCCTCAGGGTAACAGCTGTTGTAACAGTGTGTAGTTATCCCTACACTGTCCCTTTTCCTCCCCGACACTTAACTGCCCACTGCACTCCTGTTGCTCAGTGATGCAGTAGCACCTATGAAGAAGGATGAAATGGCAGAGATTGCATTTAAAACAACTGGAAATCCTTTTGAGTTTCGCTCTGTTTTATTTGGTTGGTTTTTTTTAAGAATCACTTTTCATTTCAGTTTCTCTCTAAACATCCAAATGGGCTTGTGCATTTCTTGAAAATAATAACATTACTATATCAGTGAGGTTTTTTTCCTCCTGCTTTGTCTGACAAAATTCCTTCTTCTCCTTTAAAGCATTAGTGATTCATATCCAAAAATTCCTGAGGAACTGGGAATATCGGTACTGGCATTGGAAATAATGAACTCCGGGAAGAGACTTACTGGCTTCACCAAAGATTGAATAAACAACTTTCAGAATTTGTAAGATGAGCTTTTCGAGTTGGGTCACTTTCTGTATTGCCTCTTTTTGGTCTGAAAGAGGGGAACTTCGAGGACCTTGTTGAGCTGTTTGTCCTAGAAAAGTGCCTCAGGATTTGAGCCAGACTTTTTCCCTGCAGCAGTCTGCAGAATTCAGTGTCTGCAAGCACTGTAGGGGTGGATATAGAGGCAGTTCCTTTGCTTGTGATTTCTGGACCTCTCTCCCTGGTGAGACCTGTGTTTCCCTGACTGTTGTTCATGTGGTCACTCAGGTCCTTATTCATTATGGTTTCTCAAAAGCTGCTGGCTTTCTGATAACATTTCTTATACAGGATCCAAAGATCTGCAGCCCCTCCATCCCACTAGAATCAGCCCAAAGGGAGGCCTTTAGCCTATGGCTTGACTTCACTTTGTGTGTCAGCTTGGGCAGTATCCTCTTACTGTTTTAACAACTACTTCACAGATGAGTGTTCCACTGCTTAGTGCTCTCAGTCTGAAAGAACTCTGTTTCTGACATCACCTTAGCTGCAGTCCAGGTGCAAGGATGACTTTTTATAACGCAGTGCAACACTATTGCATGGAAAACTACAGAGCCACCTCTAGTACCTGGAAACTTGGGTGGGTGTATTTTTGAAACAGAGACTTTGTGTGAGTGGAAGTCATGGAACTGGGAGAAAGCAGGGCTGAAGGAGTTTTTTTCTGTAACATTCCCATAAAACTGTCTAGACAAAATAATCTTTCCAGATAGAACTTACACAGCAACACCCGCCCCCCCTGCCCCCAATTTATACACCATGAATCACCATGAATTTAAATTTTACAGTAAACTTCTGTATTACATTTTTTATTAAATTGTGGACTCTTTAAAGTGGTTATCTTTGAACATTGATACTTTTCTATAACTTGATTATTTTTGTACCTAATAAAATTCTGAAGAATTTGATGTTATTTCTTAGTGCTTAGAATTGTATTGCCTAGTGTTGCCATTAAAGTAAGTTGTTTAAACTATTCAAACTGTTTATGCAATTTTCTTCTCCTCACAGTCCTTCAAACCTGAATAAAATTCCTCTTTCCAGAAAACATGTTGCTGCAGAAGGCACGTACTTCTGCCCCTGCCTGACTCCTTTGCAAGCCTTTCCCCTGCCCAGAGGCTACAGACCTGTTCCTCATTTTGGTTCTGTTGTCCAAATTTCTCCTAAAAGCAGAGCTGACACTGATTTCAGGCTTGGTCTCTCAGGGTTTTATCCAGTCTGCTCTTGAAAACCGCTGAGGATCCAGATCATACAGCCTCTCTGGGAAAACTGCTCCACTGCTTGTGGTCATGGTGAAAAAGTCTTTCCAGATATCTGATCTGAACCTCAGTTAATTTAATCCGTCCTCCATCTTCCTTGCATTCTCGATCACTACCCAGTTTGTTTCTATATTAATTTATTTGCCTTTCATGCTGATCTCTATGTCCAGTTACCTGTGGAATTTTCTCTGCAGTCAATATTTTTAATCAATTAGATCCGTCCATCATTAAAGTGCAGCACCTTAAACCTAGAAAGAGCTGAATGGGAATTGAAATGCCTATTAGTTTAATGAGATGTAAATAAAATACTTGACCAGAGTGTCCTTTCTTTGGGAGAGCTTGTTTTGTTTGAGCATGGGATCATCTGTGTCCTGGTTTCACTGTAGGTGGAGAAGATGATGGTGATGAAAATGAACAGGAGTCCAACTGGTATAAAAACAAGGGGTATGAGAGCCAAAGGCTCATGCGTTTAATTTCTCCTTAAGGCTGAAGTTTTATTCAAGGACTAGAAGGATGCAGGTGGATCAGGCAATCCATAATACAAATTCTCTACCATCCTGAACAGGGTGACAATAAACAGGGCGACAATACCAGTGTAGTCCTTTGGAGAGAATAGCTTAGCATTTCAAATAATTTAATTGTCTTTAATTGTGCAGTCAAAGTGTATCAATCAAGTTTGAAAAAGGGCTCAATAAATTTAATCACAAAACACTAAATTATGGAAGGATGATAGGTTTAATTTTGTCTTCTATTTCTTTTGACGACACAGAGAAATCTATTGATTATGATGCTCAAGTAATTACCTATCAAAGTGATAGTTTTAATGGCACATGATTTATTGTGTTTTCTACTTGAAAAATATGTTACATGTGAGAGAAAAAAAAACTTTTGCTATTTTGTAGATTTTCATTAGAGATCTACTTTTAAATGGAATCAAGAGACACTCGTGTAAAGCTGGCCTCTTATATTATCCAGGTCAGATTTCTTGGTCATTTTAAGCACAGATGAGAAGCACCATCAACAACATTGTCTCTACTGTCATTTTATTTCAGCTTTTCTAAGTCTATCTGCATAGAAGTGTTTTAATGGGAGAACTTGCTTGTGATGTTTTGTCTTCAGATTTTTCTTCCTCAAGGGAAGCCTGTTAGTCTTTTAAAATGACATTACAAGTTGCTCAATAACCAGCTTGGGAGTTGGAAGAAATCTGTGAGGAATGCTGGAAGGAGAAGAGACCTTTTGAGTAGCAATTTACTAGCTGTTTGTGGAATGCTGAGTTAATATAACACTGTATTACTATTCTACTAGTGCTAATAATGCATAACATCGTTCTTCTGTATTGCATTTTTAGAATAATGTATGTGAACATATCAGTCTTCACAACATCCTGTGAGAGAGATAACTATCAACATTATACTAATCCTCATAGTGTATTAAATGAGAATAACAACTGCTTCAAATGGAGAGCTCAACAAGAGGAAAACCAGCATGTTTCCTACTAAAAGTCATGTAGCAGGTTGTGTTGATCATCCCATACATCTTTCTCAAGCCAGTTATTACACTTTACCTTTGCAAAAACAGCTCTTATCATTCTAATTTGGAGATTTCCTATTTTGCTGAAAATTATATAACAGTCCATGTTGGGTCCAACCTTTTGTGGAAAAGGGAACCTAGATGAGGTTATCTAGTACACTGTTCAATCATATCTTGGAAACCTGCAGTGATGAGTCCTTTACTGTACCTCTGGGGAAGTTATTCCAGTAAATGGTTGTTCTCAATGTAAAAAAAAAACAAACTTTGTCATGTCAAAATGAATGATCTTGATAGGAGATCAAAATGTACTTCAGAATAGCCCATAAATGGTTATACAATAGATTGCTACACAAAAGAAATGTATATATGTATGAGTCCATCTGTCTCCCCATGCGAGGAAGGGAGACAGAAATCACTGTCCACTCACTGTAATGTAGAAGCCCGCAGGTTTTCTGGGTTGCAGCTTTGATTTTGGTTGTTCTCTCTTTTCAGGCTTCTGACCATACCCAGCCCTATTCCTGAACTTAAATCTCAAACTTTGGAGCAGCTATTACATTTTTGTCAAGTTCTTGATTTTATTTAGCACCTGTCCACATGATCAAATGGAGGTTTGGTTATGTAGGCAGTGTAGTTTGGTTATGTAGGCAGTTTAGTTAAGCAAAAGATGAAAATATACTTACTCCTTTACTAAGAAGAATGACTATTGAGTTAGTACTGTTATAGATACACCTTATTGACAAAAGTCTTGATCTTGCAAGAAATTCAGCTGGACTACTGCAGGAGCACTGTGCAAAATCCTTTTGTGGCATGGGAGAGGTAGAAGCTTACGGTACCTTTAAAGTGATGAAATGTTAATTGGTGACTCACAATGCTGAGGTTTCTCTGGTGCTGTTTTATATTCTGCATCTGTCTAGGTATGTTTGTTTATGTGAACCATGTAAACTCTGTTATTTCATGCATAAAAGCTTTGATTGAAAGAGCTCAAATAATTAATGGCTATATTACCTATGCAACAACCTATCTAGCTATTGAAATATACTCTTTTCCATTATATATTACCTTATTTTAATCAACTTCTAGCAAGCACACCTAACTTGTATAGGATGAATAAGAGTCTCTTCAAAATTCTTTATGCATTTTTCTCTCTGTCTTGCTGACCCAGCATGCCCCTACTCCACCACCAGCTCACACTTTTCTTTCTCCTCTTGGCTCCCCCTTCCTCACTGCAACAGTGGGTTTGTTTACTCAGGCTCTTCAGCTATCAAAAATTCTCTCTTATAGCTTCTTCCCCCTCACAGCCTTTGAATTAAACTTCATCTCCAGATCTTACTTTAAAAGTCTTGTTTTCTTTAGTTACAATGGTGCTTTTAATTGTAATTGGTGGTATTTAATAAAGATTGCTGCTAAATGAAAAAATAATGATTTTATTAATTCAGGGGCAAATTAGACTCCCAGGTGTGATACTGTGATTACTGTTATTACTTTGAGTGGGACTTTGGTTCTGCGTTTAATTTTTTTAAAAACACGCTTCTCTTCTCATTTAGGTTCCTTTAATAGCTGAATAATGGTGCAATGAGTCATTTTAATGTTAATCCTCTCTGTCCAAGTCAGATCACAAATTTGGAAACTCTTTTACTTGAGGACATGCACTGCTGGGGATAGTCTGTACTGCAGTCTCCTAGGGGTGGGATTGCTAGTCCTGTGCTCTACCTCTAAAACCTCCCTGTTCTGGGGAGATGGCCAAGGCAGCAGTAGATTTATTGCCCATGTTTCCTGTGCAGTGAATCTCCCTGTTACAGGAAAAAAGAAGAGAAGGTTCATACATTTCATAGTCTTCTGCAATGGTTTGTGCCTCTAGGACTTTTCTCAATACTGTGAATGGCATCAATGTCTGTTTCTTGGATCTTTTTTGGACGTGTATTTCCCAGTTCATGGCCTAAGATCATAGTTACTCAGGCAGAAACACTCAGTCCAGACAAGCTGTTTAAATCCATAGTACTGCATGATTTTCAAAATCATTTTGGTCTGTGTCAGTTGCAAATTTCATGTATAGTTAATTTAAAAAAAAATAGGCAAAAGGCAGAAGTCTTGGTTCTCCTTCACCTTTTACTTACCTTTCTGTTCTTTTCACATGTACATATATGTCCTAAAATAAGATTCTGTTCCCTGCTGCTCATCCATGAGGCACTGGTGAGAATCTGACTTTGAAATTTCACTTTCCTTTGTTCTGTAGACAGTGATAGGCATTAAACTAAATCAAGGCATGTTCAAAGAAGGTTGTGTTTTTAGTCTGGAAGTTTAATCTCCATTTTCAGAGGAGATTTCCTATGTGGCATGATTTGCCAGCCAGTTTTATCAACAGATTTTTTTTTTTTCCAGAACTCTTTTACCACAGCCCTCCAAACTTAGCATGTGTTTTTTGAGAGTCTTGACAACTTTAAAATTCCAAGTGTGAAAGTACAGATTCAATTTTCTAGAATCTTGGCTTGCTGTTTGTCTGACTTGTGTTCCTTAAAAATAACTGAATATGAAGGTTCTTACTTCAGCCTTTTTTTTTTTTTCTTGAGGTGTTAGACTGCAAGTATTTTCTTCAGGACTCAGAGAGGATCTTTGATGATAAAGACATAATCAAAATTTGGTTAATACTGCCACATGCTTACCAGTTCTGCAAAAAGAGAGCTTATTATGCTACAGCTGCTTAAGTTCTTTCAGCAAGTGTTAAATGCACTCCTTTCTTTATTTCAAACTTAACCCATCTTTCATTATGGCAAATTTAAACTTCCAAGTAGAAATTATATCAATTACTTTCATGAGTTTCTTAATAAAAATTGCAGTAGACGATCTAGTAAAAATTATGTGCTCCTTCATTTGACAAGCTGTATAATACGCTTTTCATTTTATATCTGCTTCTAACTTGAAAATGCCTCATTGGATAATTTCAATCTGTTTTCTCTACCAAATCACCAATTAAGAATTTTAGATAACATAGGATTTGAGGGGGAAAAAAAAACAACCCAGACCACAACATGTGACAGTGTCATTGCCTGTTATTTTCCATCTTACTGGAACTTGTCTCTCCTACTCCCGAGCTGAGATTTACACACACAGCCCTTACTTGGCAGACAGTCTCTGCAGGACTCTGAGGGGAGCTCCAGTGAAGCCTTTGCCGGGGGCTGCAGGGCCTCCTTCCCAGCTGCCAGCCCTGAATCCCAGGGGGTTGGGGAGCAATGCCTGAATGAAACGGAGCTCTGCTACAAGCAAAAGCTACAGTACAAATCCATGCAGTGGCTCCAATCCACAGACTCTCTGGTTACCTTTCGTGGCACAGGTAGTCCTTGGGGATACTCACTTCTGTGAAGCTGGTGTAAATGTTGATACGCAGTTATCACCTTTGTGTCCAGTCCTCCAAATATTGTGTCGGCAGGCTGCATTCATGAGTAGTTTCCCATAGTTCAATGTTCTTAAGTTTCTCTAATTTCAGAAGCCTATAAATAAGGCAGCTCAAGGGCAGGTAGCTGGTAATCTCAGGCTGCCTGCGTAGGCCTGTGTGGCAGAATGACTTGTATGTTGCAAGCCTTATTACCATGAGGTGATTTGCTGCCTAATTTTACAGGAAACATTTTAGGATATATAGACATATTCTAGCTGGAGTTTCACTTCTGATTATGATCTTATTCTAAGATTTAGTCTGATTTAGTCTGCACACGTAGTCTTCAGTGACAACTGTTTGGGAAACTGTTATTAACCCAAAGATCCCTTTTAAAATTATGTATTCCAGGTGGCTTGCAGGGAACACACCAATCAGTTGGTGAACTTGCACAAAAACATGCATTTTGAGATAACCAGTTCAGATCCAGCCAGCCGAGGGCTCTGTGGGGATGAGGAAATGCAGTTTTCTTTGTCCATTAGAAAGCAGTCAAATTTTGAAAGCATTTATCTGTTTTGAAGCTGCATCGTTAAAAATTGGTGCTCAAAATGGAAATCCTTATTGCTTCATCCCATGGACCTTGTAATGTAAATATGTGGTGGCCAGTTGAAGTAATAGGGGCAACTGAAGGTCAGACACTGATGTCTTAACTTTCCCCACTGAATGGATGTGTTAGAGCACTGTTGGGTAAAGAACATGAGGAACAGCATCAAAATGCATCTCTATAAGAGCTTGGTTTTGAGAAAGATGGTCCTGAAATATTAGCAAAAAGAGTAACTTAGGAAAAGTTTGCAGTGCTTTGAGAATCTAAAACATAAGTTTCCAAGGAGAAGAGAGTTCCAGATACACAACCTTGATCAGAAAGATCACATGATATAAAGAGAATTGTAGTTGTCCAGTTAAAGTGAGTCAAGAAATGTCTGTAAAAATGACATGGTAAATTCTCTCTCAATGACTTGCATACCGAATTTCCTCAGTTTATACTTCACAGGAAGAGACAATTTCTAACACCCTGTGCTGCATCACCTGTGGTCTAAAATCAACATATGTGCTTTCTTATCCTTTTTGACCATCACTATCAACAAATAAATTTAACTCAGAACTTCACAAGTGTTTTTTTGACTGATGCAAGAGTGGATGAAGATACAAGTACAATGCTGTATGGCTGATTAGTGCTTGTAGCAGAAGTAGCTTAGTTTTCTTGACCCCGTAAATAGATTTGATCAGCAGTTTTGTATTACACAGCAAGGTACTATTTGTGTTGAGCAAAACTATACTTTGCTGGCTATAAAGAAATTATAAACTTAGAACTATAAATTATAAATTTAATTTATAAATTATAAACTCAAAGAGAGATTGAAAGCTTAAAGTGTTTAGTATTTTAAGTGTGCCACTGTGGATGTACAAGAATCAAATAACAAATGTTATGGTATTGTCAGCTCCTAGGAGGTTGCTCCATCAAATTACCTGTATGCAACTTCCCTGATAGCTGTGAGCCTCTGTCATCATGTCTGGGACACATTGCTTTTTCTGTGGCCTCTGTTAATAGGATGGCTAAGGGGAGAGAGAGAGCACAACATGGGTTTCCCTAGTTCTGCTGATTCCTCCCTGCTGGTGCAAGTCAGAGCAGTATCCATGGTACTTCAACATATGTTGGGAGACTGCATCCAGGCACAGTCAGGCCATTACTGGATGGGTGCCCAGGTGGCCAAGGGCCAGCATTGGTCCCTCACCCCTTGACAGAGTGGCTCTGAGTCGCTTTGTGTAATTACAGCAGAGGACCTGTATCTGTGGTACTGGAATTGAGGTGATTGTGTCAATACTTCTGTAAATCAGAGTGCACAGACAACTCAGCTGGATACTGATGCAATTAATAAGCATTCTGGCTTTGCTCCAAGTAGCTAGATCCTGAAATACTTCACCTCTTCAATTGCTGAAAGGGATGGTAGAGCTGAGGATTGTGAAAATCTAGAAAAGAGAAGAAAGGTGATGGCTCCCAGTGGAGAGAGAAGATTCTGCATGCTTGTGTCTCTGTGTCTTAATTGGCTGTTTGTATACACACAAATGCCAGTGAAGTGATGCATGCTGAAACAGTGTCATGTCAGCCACAGTTTTATGAGAAGTAATGCCTTTGTAATGGGTGAGGTGAATTTTGAGGCTAGAAATACAACATGGACGTGAAGTCCAATGCATTACCCCAGAACAAAGAGAGAAGAGATCACTGTATGTACAATTGAGATGGTTAATGCCATTGGAGGTAAACACAAAATGTGTGTCTTCATTTTGGGTATAGACATGGAAAAATACTATGGAAGTAGAAAGTGGGTGATCATAAATTACCTGGATCAATTTTGTGGGAAAAAGAGATTGCCCTTCTCATTTCCCTGTGGGTAGAAAAAAATTAACATTGGAGGGGAATATAGTTTGGTGTCATCCTAGAAATAAGCACCTGCCTGTCCAGTGTGGGTTGTTTGTCTTTAAGAAACCTGTTGTTTGCTGGAACTGATGCTTCTATAAAGAAATTTCTCTTGGTGCTGGCCTCAAAGAGTCACAAAGATTTGTTATAGTACTGTTATTCTTTATTCTCTCTCTACTGGCCCCACCCTAGCAGTAGTCTCAGCACTTCCATAAAGATGTACTACAGGACAGCTGTAATAAAAGAAGCTTTTTTATACTTTCATTTGCTGTTAATATGAAAATGAAGTAGACACAAGCTGATGACAGCACTTAAAATCTAGTGCAGAAGTTTTCTCTTGTATAAAACCATCATGTGAACAAATGTTGGATGTTACTTCCATTATAGAAGATATGGAAGTACCAGTGTAGCAGTTGTAAACCTGGTTTCAAGATAATCTAAAGACATTATTTTCTTAGACCCACCCCTTTTTACTCTAATCTTGTAATAGCTGGATGATTTATGGAGAAAATATCATTTGGCTTTTTATGTTGTGAGCAACAGAAGAATGATTGCTTCTAAAGTGTTGCTGTTTAGTGAGATATTAATGGAGAGATAATCCATTTACATTTTTACAGCGGAAGTTTTGCAATGCTTTTGGGATTCATTTAATCTTTGCATTTGTGAAATAGCCTCTACTGAAATACAGCTGAAGTAATTTGCTCTGGAAGAATAAAGTAGTTTGTCAAAAAGAAAAAAAAAATTGAGGTTCCATACAAAATCCTACTATGGAAATACTAATTTATTAGTTTACCAATAATAGGTGTTTTTAAAACACTTTAAATTTTTTTTTTTCACAAGAGTCTTGTAAAGTGTACCAGAATTGTAAATTCCACATGCTATATTTTCAGTAAGTGAATGCCTTTATGGGTTTTGTTGATCTGCAGCAGATAGTGAGATGTATAAATATGGGTGACATGTTAGCTGGTATTAATCTTCTCAGCAGCAGTTTGCTTGTTCTGCCCTATCCCATTGAAATTCTCTTCTAGGTGATCAGTGTTTTGATCTGCTTGTGTCACACAGTCCAGCTGGGAAAAGCACCAAGACTGCCATTATTCTGTGCTCTAAGGGCTGTATAATTGAGTATAGAGCAATTGTCGTTTACTAATGAGTATTATGTTACTCTACTGTCTTAGCATTGCAGGAACTAGACAGTGATTATTTTGAACTGCAGACAGTGAGTGCCCTGCTTACATGGTTTCTGCTGCTTAGGTAACCTTTGCAGAAGAATTGGAGCAGGGAACGAGGGAATAAAGATGGACTGACAATGCACATCTGGTCAGGCAGCTTCTTTGTAGTTGGCGATGTTGTACTTTGGGAAAAAAATCCCACATGCAACCAAAAAATATGATACAGCTGACCAAATGCTTGGGTGCTTCAGCACTAATAAGGAAAGAATCTGGGGCAGGGGAAAAAAAAAAAGCTGCCTGTGTGAGGGAACTTATCAGGTCAGTAAAGCCTTGCTACATTCTATTTCTTTCAGATCCTTTTGAGGATGGAAAGATTTAAATTACAGTAACTTGACTCGCATGGCCAGCTCTGCACTTAACATTGCTATATGTTGTGTTTACTTAATTGGCTGTTGGCTTGTATACCCTGTTTGTGTGTACATAGATGTCTGTGTAAATTGAGAACTAAAGCAGCTGATTCCTTGACTTCCTTTTTCGTATTCTGCTCCAGTACCTGTAAGAATCAGACAAATGACATGATGTTCTTTGGCATTATACATGATGTAGCTGTGTGTGAACACAGCCCCACAGCTGAGGGAGCTCTCATGGCCTCTTGTTTTGTGATCAGTTAGTGAACAGAGGACACATGCTAGAATTATCCTTTGCAGACGTGGCTGTACAACTTGGGATTCTAGACGGCTCCTTGAACAGCACATACTTCTGAAAATATAGCAGAAGTGGAAAAAAACCTGCTACTCAAGTTTACTTCTTTTTCTTTAACAGGATCCATGAAGCACACCTCCCTGTAAGAAAAGAGTACTCAAAGCCAAAGGAGGCCTCCAGGTGTTCTTCCTTTTTTAATGAAAACAGATCTCATATGGCCCATTTTTCTTAAAAGCTGTTACAGGCAGTGGTAAATCACTGAAGTTCCTGCATCCTGTATCAAGCCACTGGGTAAGGAAAAAGGAAAGGAGAGACTATGTCTTTTCAAAAAGCTTCGTGCAAGGAAAATAACTTACTCAAATTTGAATATTATCTGAAAGATGTTTTGGTATAACCCGTTAAGTCAGTGGTTTCAAAACAAGTCCCCACTGGGTGAAATTTTGTTGTCTGGGCTGTGGATGGAGATCAGACCAGGGTCACAGGATGGTGGGTTTGGATGTGGGACATGAAATACACCCTTCTGAGCAACTGTGTGCAAGATGGACAGAGTTCTTTAGCCTCCTGACCCAATCCAAAAAGTTTTTCTAATGAGGAAACAGCTGGCAGCATGTGACTGAATTCCATGGTTTGCTCTGCTTGTGCATGTGGCTCTTGCTTTACCTATTAAACTCTTTATCTCCACCTGTGAGTTTTCTCACTGTTACCCTTCTGATTCCTTCCCCCATTCTGTCAGGGGAGTGAGGGTGTGGCTGTGTGGAGCTTAGTTGCTGGCTGGGTTTAAACCGCAACAACTTGCAACCTTCAAATATAAAGTCCCTAGCTAATTTCAGAGTGAATTCTAGAGTGGAGATGATATGTCCCTGAAATATATCATTCATTTTCACATTTAATACTTGTTCAGAAATGAAGCTAAAACTATTATCCTCAATGATTAAACAAATCTTGTGAATTACAAAACAGATTCCTATACAAATGGGTTATGGAAAAACTATAATGAGTAAGAGATTAGTCTTCAGAAGTTACCTAGTTTTCTGTGGGGAAATTTACTGGCTATTTACACTTTTATGAGTGAGTTTTTTAAATAGAAATTTTCTTAATTTGAAGATCAGATTTCAAATCTACATCATTTTACTAAAAAGTGACTTTTAAGTGGAGAAATAGTATATTATAGAAAAAAATTAGAGAGTGATTCATAAAACGAATCAGGCTTAGTTGAGGTTGCTCTTGCAATTAACCATAGATTCCACAATTCAGGATTGTGCTTTTTCAGAAAAGTAATTACTCTGTCATTAAGACAACCTATTCAGAATCCAAAACTTTGCTCTTTTCATCCTGAATTTCTCTGTCAAGCCCCTGTTCAAAGAGGACCTTCAAATGTGAGCTGTATCTAAGCAAGCATAACCAGTACAGTGAGTTAACCTGAAATGACTCCAGGGGAAATGGTAAAAGCAATTGTAGCAGTCTCTATATAAAATAAACCAGAAAGAAGAAAAAGAAATAACTTTCTACAGGGAGATCAGTAATGAGCTGGACTCATGTTTTCTAAAGACCTTGGGAACCAGCCCAAAACTTAACTTGTTAAATGCTGCTGATACTGAAAAGACTGATTTCTTTTTTACCCGGACGGCTGAAGGGCAGCAGACCTCTGACAATTAAGACCTTTTAAAAAAATGTCAGTTTTGACATCCAAACATCCAAACCAAAGACATGCAAGGAAACTGTTAATTAGTCTTGAAAACCCTGTTAAGAAATCCTTCACTTCTGGGCCTTGATGTTAGAGACATTTCAGTCTATGCCTTTGGTCAACTGAAGAAGATACATTTCCCCTTCTCTTGGTCTTGGTATTTTACACTCCTTTTGAGCACATGTGATTTTTTTTTTCTGTGCTCTGAGTGCCCTGTGCAATATTGTTCCTTGGAAAAAACCTGTGAGGAAGAAAAGACTGTGAAGATGTGCTGTCCTGAAAATGGGAACTGTGGTCCATTCCTGATCTTTAACAGACATTTGCTGTACGGCAATAGAAATAAAATAACGTTTGGTAGAGTGTTTTCATTGGAGACAGTGCTTTCAGTTTGCTGAATCAATCTGTGATGGCAAACTGGTGAAACTGCTGACCTAAAAGAAACTAACATCATCTATCCAGGTCTTTTTGGTTCTCCATAGATTTGGTACCAGTAAGAACTTATCTCATTGGTGCTGCACATCAGATCTGGAGAGTGAAAGTGCTTTTTGGTCTATTTGATCCCTTTTTTTCCTCAAAATGTTTACTGGTAGCTGGAGCACAACATTACCTAAAACTGAGATGCTTGTTTTCTGTTTTAAACTCTGCATTTCTCCCATTCTGCTTTGGGCTGGTGAAGATTCTCTTCTGTCTTCTCTCTCCTCTCTCCTCTTCCCCAGGCTGGCATAGCAGGAGCTAGTGAGTGGAGGAAAACTCTAGTGTTACAGCCAGGCTTTTCTTCCATCTGTACTCTACATACCCCTGGAAGATTAGCAAACAGTTTGACTATTTGATGTCAACACCTTTTTTGAAAGAAGTGATTTAACAAACCATTGAAGAAAACTTGGGTTTGCTGATGATCATTAGAAATGTTTACTAGCCTTGAAATTGCACGAGCTTGTAGGGAATTGTGGTGCGTTTTGATGAGTGTATTTTATTAACAAGATGCTTCATATTTTAATGGGCTGTTTCTCTCAGGCATTTGAGGTGCTATTATGCTACTTACTCAATTTTATGAAGTTAAACAATAAACATTAAAAGTAAAACCTCAGGAAAATTACCAGAGTATAAAATAGATCTGTCCCTTGGTAGTTTTAATTTACTTTCATTTTCAAAATGTTTTCCTTTTAGTTTACTAACATGTATTCTAGTATTTTGAGCAAGGAAAGACAGGCTTTAATCAAGGCCTCTAGGTCTGAAGACACAGACAGGAGTGATAAATTTTCTCCAGAGGATGGCAAGCTTTGTTTTCAGTTAACCAAAGCATTTCCAATATGAGGCCTGTCAATGCTTCTGCACTTGAAATTGTTGTGATTAAACCATAATGAAGTTGAACTTGGAAGTCAGGTCAGTAAGAAACCCTGAATGGTTAAATTAGGTAAATAATTAAATAAAGTTAAATTAAATAGATAATTGGTGTATGTCTATCTTTAATGTTTTCTACAGTGCTGGCATCTTTTTGTGTTTATGAAAAGTAAGGTTGCTTAGCTTTCACATGCATGAATTTGAGAGATTCAGTGGGGTTTTTTGGGCAGAGATGTGAAAGTAAATACACAGCCCAAGGGGCAAATAATGCCAATTAATTCCTTTTGTTTTCACCTGGTGCATGGACATGTAATTAAGTTTCACGTGTTACCATCAGAAAACCCTATGCTGCCTGATTAATGAGTCTCTCAAAGGTCTAGGATGGGGCAGTTGTTTCTCAGGAAGGAGCAAGACCTCCCTTCTCCAAGGTGCATTGTAAATCATGTGGACAATGAGAGAGGGAAGACTCCATGTTATGATAAGCCCAAAATTTCTAGTTGGTAATCTCTCTTGCTCTGCAGAACCATTACTTACTACTCAAGTTATTAGCCCTGGGCACAAAAGGCTCAATTTCATGGCACAGTTGGCTTTTCATCTGCTCAGACAGCTGGGCTGATTTCACCCTTGGACCTGTTCTACAGGAGGCCTTCAAAAAGCATTACGAGCAGTAGGGTTTGGGCTTTGCTGTTGAATAAGTGCACTCCTCCCAGTTGCTAGTTTGCTGAAGACACGGTGCAAGTATGTTTATCACTCTGGTGCTTCCAAAGCAAAGCGTGAGTGTGCTTGTCATCATGTCTTGACTGTTTGTAAAATTTATATTGCTATGTATACTTTTAATTTTAAAATGGTGTTTTAAAAATATTGAAAGAACCTTGAGGAAAGGGTTATTAGAGGAACAGTAACATTCCCTGTGGTCAGGGTTATTAGAGGAACAGTAACATTCCCTGCAGCATTTCTGTTCCCCAGTCAAGCTGTTTAGGAGTGGAAGCAATGCAATGAACTGAGTCTACAACCACTGTATACTCAGTGGTTGTATACTCTCTGTGACTTGTGGCTCTGGAGACAGAAGCACCCCAAACAGTGGACAATTTCTGATCACCCTGGGGCTAACGCCAACACTTGCCAGGGACTGCTGTGCAAAGTAGAAACAGCTCAGGTCTCCAAGGGCTTGTTAACACCCAGCACCACCTGGGACAGACGAGTTGGCCCTGGAAGCAGGGAAGTTGCATTCAGCAGTATTGTTTCTGAGTGAATAAATCCATCTGGGCCTGAAAAGCTGACGTGGGGCCAGCTCTGATGTCTCTCCATCTGTGGCACAGTTTCTTACGGCCCCACTTCTTCTTGGGATCCCTTGATTTCAGCTGTACCATCTGCCTCCTCAGTTTTGGGACTGAGCAAATTGATAATGGCTGTGTCTGCTTCTGTAGCCCAGTTTGGACATCTCTGCAGCCCAGATTAGCTGATCTCATGGGTCATGGTTTTATTTAATGCACTAATGTCCTGCATTTGTTTGTGCCTTGTGGTTCTGACTTATTTGGCACATTTAGTAGAGATGGTTTTTATTTTCTGTGGGAGAACAGCAGTATCCTGCTATCTCTAGGCCCTCAGCCTTCAATCTGGAACTTGTTAAGCAGGGTGAGGAAGAGGAGAAAGATCCTGTCTGAGGGGAAGGGGAAAATCCAGCATCAGAAACTGGAAAGTGGTAGGGACAATTCCTCTGATCTATAGTTGCGATGATCATCAGGAAAAACTACAAGCCAGTGTTTCAGAACAGTTTGAAGCAGTAATGGGTGAAGCTGCATTAGAGTTAAATCCTTCAGTACATTTGCTGCAGAGTTTTTCATCACTGGATGAAGAAAGATCTCATTTAATGGGTTCGGAGTAAAGCAATCTTAGATGTGACCAAAAAATCCTCAAACAAACATAATCATGCCTAAAATAGAAAAGGTAGCAGTGCTTATGAACACTTCCCAATTCTTTGGACTTGTTCTTGGGTTGGTAGTTTTTTTCTTTCTTTTATTTTCCTTACTCCCCTGCATCAGGCAGTGCTTGAGATCATCACCTTGTTGTCACATTTGCTTGGGGAAACAAATCTATCACAGCAGTTTTCTGTCAATACCCTGTCTTGAATTAGCAGCATGTGTCTAGCTCCAGCACTGTAGGATGATGTAGCTTTTGCTGATAGAAACCCACTCTTTTCATTATCTATTGAAGAATGAACCACACGCTGGCATTACCCAGATTTGGAAACCAAGTGTACTGTCAGAAACAGACTATGTAGCAATTCTTTGAAGTCACAGTTTCAGTCTATGTATAGATTTTATAACTTCAGATTTCTGTGAAGCATAAAATTATTCACATTCAGATTGAATTCTCTGATGTTCTGTGGTTTATCAACCCCACTTTTTATTTTTTAGCATTTATATATAAAGCATCTTACATGGTATTAATATTTCCAATGTAGTGCTGTACCTATATGTACAAGGATCCCCACAGAGAGCTGTCAGTATCTTTACTTTTCTCTCACCTGTTTCTTCATTCTCATTAGGAGTTTACATTGCCTGGTGTATTACTGATGTCAGAGAGGCCTGTGGTTTGAGGAGACTGATTGCATAAGAACTGTGGAGTGGCTATCGGTACTAGTTGGCAGAAATGTATTCCTGTAACAGGACTTTAAAATAGAGTTGAATCAATCTACAAGGTGAGATGGTAGCATTGTTTGTAAGCTTATTTGTCCTAAGAACAGATACTTAAATGACAATGACAAGCACTAAGCAAATGAACGTTTGTCTAATCAGGTAATGAAAATCGCTGCACAGCTATAGTGTGAAAATGGTCAATGTTACCTCAGAAATAGCTTCACTTAGAGTTGTATGAGAGGTTAAAAATTATAGCTCTGCTTTCACTAAGATATGAAAAGCAGAGATTCAGTAAATCCCAGAGTAAGTAGGACTTGTGAGAGGACAGAAGCCAAAGAGGATGACGTGCATTTGTCTACATATGTGGATCCACATAAATCTTGCTGGTTGTTTTTATGACACCAAGTTGGTCAGGAGTATTGATCTTCTGAAGGGTTGGAAGGCTCTGCAGAGGGACCTGGACAGGCTGGATTGATGGGCCAAGGTCAACAGTATGAAGTTCAACAAGGCCAAGTGCAGGGTCCTGCACTTGTGTTAAAACAACCCCATGCAAGCCCAGAGGCTTGGGGCAGAGTGGCTGGAAGACTGCCCAGTGGAAAAGGACCTGGAGGTATTCATCAACAGCCAGCTGAATAGGAGCCAACACGTGGCCAAGAAGGCCAGTGCCTTCCTGGCCTGTATCAGGGACAGTGTGGCCAGCAGGACCAGGGCAGTGATTGCCCCCCTGTACTCGGCATTGGTGAGGCCACACCTCGAATCCTGTGTTCAGTTTTGGGCCCCTCACTACAAGAAGGACATAGATGTGCCAGAGTGTGTTCAGAGAAGGGCAGTGAAGTTGGTGAAGGGTCTGGAGCACAAGTCCTAAGAGGATCAGCTGAGGGACCCGGGGGTGTTTAGGCTGGAGAAAAGGAGCCCAAGGGGTCACCTTGCTTCATACAATTACCTGAAAGGAGGTTATAGTGAGTTGCATGTCAGGCTCTTCTCCCAGGTGATAAGTGACAGGACAACAGGAAATGGCCTCAAATTGCACCGGGGTTTAGATTGGATATTAGGAAAAATTCTTCATAAACAGGTTTATAAAGCATTGAAACAGACTGCCCAGGAAAATGCTGGAGTCACCATCCCTGGAAGTGTTCAAAAGACATGTAGATATAGCACTTAGGAATGTGCTTTACTGCTGGACTTGACAGAGCTAGCTTAGGGATTGGACTAAATGATCTTAGAGATCTTTTTCAACCTAAACAGGTCTACTTTTTTCTATGATTCTATATAGGAATAATGTGGTTGTTATTTTTTAATTATCACTGTCTACATTGAAACCATTCAGCTCGCATCATGTGAAAAATTCCTCCTGAAATAAAATGACCACCTGCAATTTATCTGGAATTTTCGGCCTTTTAATACAAAAGATCAATAAGAACATTCTAATTTGTATTACTTTTTTAAAGAGATGTCTTTTTAGGCCAAAAAATGGGCTGAACAGAGATTAAGTAAACTGGGCACATCAGCAGGCCTGAATCAATAGGCTCAAAGATTTTAGGGACCACATCAAAACAGGCTGATAGAAATAGCTATGAAAGAGGCTCTGTAACACACTGAAGATCATCAGTGGGCCAGTAGAGTGGAATGCGAAGGATTCCTTGGGAATCAGCCTCTCTCAGGCAAGACAATTCAGGAGGCAGCCCAAATGCCATATAAAAGCACAGCCAGTGCAAATTTCCCTCTTCCTCAGTAGTGCCAATTTCCCCTTTCCTCTCAAACTCCATCCAGAACTCAGCTTGGAAGCAGTTCTGCTGGCCTGGGGGACCATGAGTAACCGAGCTGGTTCAGCACTCTTGCTGAAGACTGGCTTGGTACACGGACGAACCAAAAAAAGTCATGGTCCCACTGTCAAGCTCTTGACTGACTTATCTTTTCCTATTTCTGTAGTACGATCAATGCTTTAAAAAAAGTGAAATCCGTGTGTTTGGCCTGACCCTTTCTCTCACTCTGCAGTAGAGTGAGCAGTTGCCTGGAACACCAGGTAACAGTCATTAACTTAAAGCAACAAATAGGATGCTGTCCTCCATGATGAGCAGGCCTACCAAAATGGCTGGGCAGTTCTTCCCAGCGGACAGGCAGACAGTGACTGAACACTGCTTTTCCAAGGAGACTCATTCCAGGATGCTTCTGTTTGTTTCAGGAAATGCATGGTTGCACAAGCAGTGCCCAGAGCAGCTGCAGTCCGGGAACATCTTGGCCAATGCCCTAACTGACATAAGACCATCTTTTGTTTTAGCATCCTTTAGTTTATACCTTTCTTTTTGTTCCTAATGCTTACCAATCCGTTTGTAAGGATTTTGTTGCCAGTACCCCTCTTGAGGAGTGACTGACTTTGCATAAAACCACAATGCCTGAAGAGCAACTGAGAGCAGGGCCCCATTTGTGATAGTAGTTGCTGAAAATAGAAAGTGTGCTTGAAAAAGCAGTCTAAAGACCAAGCAACTGAGAAGTAGACAAATACTAAAATGATTTAAAACACTCAGAGGCAGAACGAAGCTGAAGTGAAGCAAGCAGAGTGAGGAACCAGGAGCCAGCAGGTTCGAGGAAAGATGGTCCAGGCAGAACTGCAGGAAATTTTCTGAATTCCCCAAGGGCTCTGGTTTAGCATCTTCTGCAGCAGTTTCTCTTGGATCCAGTCCTTGGCTCCATTCTCCTTTCCCTGCAGCAAATCTGGATATATCATATCAGTCTCAGCTTTCTGCAGAATTTACTGCTATAGGATTTTATACTGTCTCTTACAGTGCAGTATGCACTCACTCAGCTACTTCTGCAACTCTTTCCCCTGGCCCAGCTTGATACTGAGCTGTCTGAAAACAGCAGCACTTTCCTCACCAGTGGACTAGCCCAGAATTAGAATCATAATAAAACAGAATGTTCTGACTTCAAAGGGACCCATCAGGATTGAGTCCAGCTCCCAGGACACCCCAAGAGCCACACAATGTGCCCAAGGGTATTGTCCAAACAGTCCTTGAACTAGGTCAGGCTTGGTGCTGCCACCACTTCTCTGGGAAGTCCATTCCAGTGATCAGCTACTCTCTGGGTGAAAAACCTTTTCCTGATAGCCAACCTAAAACTTCCCTGACACAGCTTCAGGCCATTCCCTCGGGTCCTGTCACTGGTCACTGCAGAGAGGAGATCAGTGCCTGCCCCTCCTCTACCCCTCACAAGGAATTTGCAGAGTGCGATGAGGTCTCCCCTCTGTCTCCTCTTCTCCAAGCTGAACAGATGAAGTGTCCTCAGCTCCTCATATGGCTTCCCCTCAAGGCTCTTCACCATCCTTGTAGCCGTCTTTTGGACGGTCTCTAAAAGTTTAGTGACTTTCTTATATTGTGGCACCCAAGCCTGCCCCCAGCCCTGGAGGTGAGGCCACCCCAGTGCAGAGCAGAGCGGGACAATCCTCTCTCTTGCCCGCCTGGCCATGCTGGGCCTGATGCCCCCCAGGACAGGGTTGGCCCTCCTGGCTGCCAGTTGCAGTGAATTTAGTTTGAATGTGGTGAGTGCTGTGGAGGTGGCACAGGTGTGGGAAGGTGAGCTGTGGTCTTTGTTGTGCAGTCCTCTAGTAGCAGGATTGGTGGGAAAGATACCTGGAAAGATAACACAAATGTTGAAGAGGCTCCAGGAGGAGACTGGCATTTAGCAAAATGTCTTTCTTTGAAGACTGACAAATTAATAAATGATGGAATCAAAACCGGAACCCTGCAGTGTAACTTTAGAGTTGGTGGCAGGAGCAGAGCAGCACTTTAACACTTTGCCTGAAGCGAGTGAAAAAAACCCGTTGTGAGTTAAAATAAGAAATGCTCAGGCCATAATTGCCTGGTGCAAATTTCTTATTTCCAGTAAACGGTAAACAGCCTTCAGACATAAATGGCCCAGTGTTCAAGACTGCTAAGTGTAAGAAGTTGTGTGGGTCAAGTTGTATTGAGAACATAATCTGAAACAAAGTAGCAGGACAGATGTATTGAGAATGAATGTACAAAAAGAACAGTCCTCTTTGAAAGCCCACTCAGAAATATTTAGAGCTGCTTTTGAAGCAAAATATCAAATAATTTTCTTACATGCAAAATGAGAGCATTTGGTTTTGAAGTCTTTAAGACACAGCCAGAAGGGCCCAGGATGCCATTTGTGGCACTCAAGTAGTCCTGAGTTTTAATGTCAGCCTGTCTGTCTCAGTATGATATTACTGACCTGCCCTGTCTTGTGAGGATTAATTACTTAGTTTGCACTGCCAGTTTGAAGATATAAAGCACAACTCATGTCACGCAAGGTCTGCACTAAGTGATTCAAGAAACCTCTAAGCACTTGTTTGAGTTTGTTTTCAGTTGTCCAGCAGCACCTTTAAAATCTAGTAACGTCTAACAGGGTAAGTTTGTTTCAGGCTGAAAGGAAGAGCAGACTGTTTTGAGGTGTTTTCAGTTCACTCAAGCCATTTTAGTTTCCTATGTCTTTAAGTCATAAATTGATTTAGAATATGTTAGAATTGGTGAAGTTTGTGAATACACATTTGAAATGCTCTTTGAGTGACTGTGTCCTTAATGCCATAGGTTCTTCAAGAAAAGCTTATCTTAACATGCAAACTTCAAACCTTGGTACTTTATATATTCTTATACTTTTTTTGCATTTCATCATGTGGTAGAAAAATCAAACTATTCCTCCCAGCATTTTGAGGGGCTGTCATGCCTCTCAGTTGATTATCTGGGAGCTGCTATGGCTTCCAGGGACAGAGAAGAACCAAAGCAAATAGCTAAACAAGGCCCCTGAATGTTGTGGGAGCTATAGGATCTGTCCTAAAGATTGACATGAACCAAAATCTGAAAAGAAAGAAAAAAAAACACAAAAAGGAGTGCAGATTCCAAATTTTGCAGAATGGTGAAAGAATTACTGGATTGGCCTGACACTTAAATGATCAACTCCTGCTCCTCTGAATTGGCCCAGTCTCTTCAGGAAATTACAAAATCCTACACTGAACAAGCGAAGCGTCTTCCTAAACCTTGCTGACAGTAACTCATGTAGCTGAATACCAGCACTACACTGAGAGACTGCCTTTGTTTCTTTATTGAGACGATTGACCTAAGGTCAATGGATAAGTTCTTTCCAGCAGTCAGTCATGTGAGTGGTGGTCTGGTGTCCTAGGTTTGAGTGGAGCATTTTTTTTTCCAAATTAGAGCACTTCCAGTAAATGAGATGTTTTGAGGTAAGCTCTTTCCCATGGGGGTAGTTGATCCAATTTGTTCTTTTTTTCATCTCTTGGCTAGTCCCAGCCACTTATACTTGTTCACTTTGGGCTCTGATGAAGTAAATTCTCTCTGCAGTGACCTTCACTTCAAGTGTGCAGGAAATGGCCCAGTCTGATCATCTTCCCCTCGATGCATGAGACAACTTTTCAATTCTGTCTTTTTCGTATTGAAGATACTTAACACATATAATAAACAAAGATTTAAGACCTCACCTAAGCTCCTACTTTAGAATTTAAGATGTTCAGGAAGTAAGTGGTTTTTGCTCTAGGCTAATGTACGTATGTCTAGGTGTATGTATGAAGTGTATCAATGGTTATAACATTCCACTGGCATATTTGTAATGTTTTTTCTCCATTTAGAATCATTCCAGTGAGAGTCCATGACCAAATCAGTGGGCCTTGTCGAATTGATACTGTTCTGTGTCAATGTCAGTAGCCAAATCTAAAGAGAGGAGAGATCAAGTAGAAGTAAGCTTAGGTTTTCTTTACAGTGGTATTTTGTCCCTGTTGCTTGTGCAAAAACTCCATTCTCCTCTCCACAAGTTTTTTCAACTCTCCCATAAATCACCTTCTCTACCTAAAGCAGGGGTATTTCAAATGAAAGAAGATTTTGGATCTACTTTTTACCTTTTTTTCCCTTGGGGGTAGGTAAAGCCCCAGTCTGATGTTACTACCATTAAAATGTCACAAAACCAGGCGACCTGGGATATGAGCAGAGGAAAATCTAGGCAAAACAAGTTTTTTAGTGTTCTTGTGCTCTTAGAAGTCACCTTTGATGCTCTAGTGTACAACACACATTTTCTCTGTATCCAATACAGCAGCTGTTAACATACAGTTATTTCTTCTTTGCTCTTCTAAATGATGGTACTGAGGATAGTTCTGTGCTTACTTGATTACCCACCTGTGGTACAGCCAGCAGGCAAGACCATTTTGCGAAGTGCAAATATTTAGGTTGTATTTCACAATTTTTGCTTGTTCACAGACCCTATTCTTTGCAGACTTTTTACTTCTGCTTTCTGAGCGACTCTTCTGTCACATTTTTGGACTAGTATAATAGTGGTTGACATTTTTATATCCTGAAGGCCTGCAGAGAATTTTGGTACCTGTAGGAAAAGTTGCAAATCTGGAAATGTATGTTTAGGTGGGTGTAAGTCATTCTATGTCACCAGTGATTTAAGTGTTTTGAATGCCTGTTGGAAAGACCCCCTTTTTCCCTTTGGATGTACCTTCCCCTCAGCAGCTGTTTTGGCATAATAGAAAATATAATTGCTAAGAGGAGTCCTCTTTTCTCCTTTCCACTGAACTGATGTGACATGATAGTCAAAATAAATGCCATTGGCAAAATAAATCTTTCAGGAAAAACTGGAGCACCTTCATGAATCCAGGAAGCGGTGGCTCCACAGTGGTTGGGTGGAAGACTGGCAGAGCAGCTGTCATTATCTCAAACAGGGTGTTCAGGGGGAGAGCCAAACAGTGAGAGGGGGTTGTGTCTAAGTGCCTCTAGTGAAGCTGGGCATGGCCCACAGTGGTGTCTGATGAGAGGAAGGTGTGAAGGTAGATGGGTTGCTTCTTCCCTGGGAATAATTCCTTTTTACTTGTCTTTGTGACTGCCCAGATTTCTGCCGACTGGAGGAGGTCAGGAAACCTCTTCCTTTGTCTGGGTTAATTTTGCAGACTAGGCTAGAGGACTACAGGGTCTGTCATGGGTTTGTGCAGCAGAAATATGTCCCTCAGTCAGACCCTGTGTGTGTTTCTGAATAATGATTTGAGGGAACATGGAAACGCTAATGGACAGATGCATAGATCTCTAAATTTTCTGCTGCAGTAGTGGTGAGGAAGTCCTGCATATTAATGGAATGGCAGAATTTCTGTAGCCCCAAACTGGCTGCTAATTGCTACTATTTCCCCTCAACTCTCTGTGCTACTTTGGGTGACATCACTTCTGCTAAGCTTCAGTTAGCTCATCTGTAAAATCAGGATAATCAGATTTGCCTACCTTATGGAGATTAATTTAGTAAGTTTATATTGCAAAGTAGTGTGAAGGCATAAAATGTTATGGAAATGTTGAGTGATAGCCATGTTATATTAATTTTGTTTATTGAGTCCCATCACACATAATGTCAATGCTCTTCTGCAAATTATGGGCGCACAAGCTAATCAAAGTGTAGGCTGTTCTAATGCTGGTTTTACTTTGCAATACTCTTGCTAGTTTTCCAAATCAATATGAGTTGGGTAAATAAATAAATGGCCTGTCTTTTGTTTAGCAGCACAGATCATTTCAAAGTGCGCTCTGGAATATGGCTGGGAGCTCTCCTCTTTCCTGCTTTCTGTATTCTGATCATCTCACAATTTTAACTCCTCTGTCTTATTTTTCCTGTGCTTTTTTAGAAGTGATTCTGCTGCACTTACATCTCTTTGACCCTTGATTTTGAATTGCTCTGTCTAATGCTATCACTATCATTGATTTTGATTTGAATTTCACTGCATCTTACCATCCTGATGGGTATGAGCTCAGTACTAAATGCTGACATGTGTAAACCCTATGGGGAAAAGAAGAAGCCCTTCTAGTTCATCTAGCAGGGGATAGAGTGATTGAGTGTACAGTACTGAAAGTTTTGCTCTGCCTTTTGCTATTGTGAACAAATGTGTTTTCTCAAAACCACAGCTAGGAAAAGAGGCAATACTTGGCAAAGAAGCTTCCATTAAAAGCACTTGCTGGAAATGTCTGCACAGTGTTCCTGAAAAATACGTTTCAGGACTCTGCACTCTTCAATTTGCATTCTTTAAAATGCATAAAGAACTTTGTCAGGGGACCTATGTGTCTTTTTCTGGAAGCTGTTGTAAGACAAAGAAGTCCGTCACAGCCTGAGCCACTCCAAAGGCAAACCCCCAGGTGATCCTTGAATCCTAGAGGCAGGTTGTTCAAGTGAGAAAGGCATTAGCAGTGACACAGAGGGCATGAAGTTACTACACAGAGAACTCATCTTGTTGTGGCAGAATGAAATTAGGTGTTCCTGTAATCAGACTATTTTCAAGCAGAATTGTCTTGAGGTGAATAAAGAAGTAGAGGTTGAAGAAGTAAGTAGAGTGTCTAGATGTAAATGATGCAATCTCCCTGAAAACAGTAGCTGGAGAAATGCACCATGTAAGTGTAGGTGTTTTCATTATATTCCTACAGAAAAGCTGTCTTTGAAGGCGTGGGCTTGACTTCTGTCTACATCTGCCATTGCCTACATACCAAGCAGCGTGCCAGGGACCAGACAGTACACGATGCACTTGGCATCATCAACTTTTTCAGCCCCAAAATGTCTCCCAGGGCTGACATGCAGCAGAAACCACAAGGGCTTTGGCCTGGCCAAGCATGAAGTTGTTCCCAAATCAGAGAAGTTGATCTGGGTCCTGAGCTGCTTAACTTTATTAAGGACCAGATTTTGATGTTAGTAAGCTCAGTTTAAATCTAGAACTGTTCTGAAGTAATCAGAAAGGGGTGTTGCTTGAAGTCTGGCACTTTCCACTCGAGGCAGAGTGGATTCTTTCAGTAGTGGTGTCTCAGCCTTCCTGTAGTAGAAACTTCTCCGTGGCCCATAAACACGTTATCCTTATCTAGGGAGGTCCTGCAATATTGGCACTTAGTGTATTTTCCATATAAAGAAGCAATTTCAAATTCATTTTATTAGGCTTCAGTGGTTTTCTCTTGGGACTTGTGTAGTTAAATTCTTAATAACTCATTTGTTGAGCTATTCATTCTCGGGGATTTGAATGTTCTCCCTGTGTTCCTGTGGGAAAACGCCAGACTCAGTCTCTGTGCATCAACCCCACATGGACTAAGACTTGATATCGCACCATCCGCTGTCACATATTGATTCTGCACAGCTTTTACTGAGTGTTTACTCTTCTGTGGGGAAGGCTTTGATCAGTCTTAGGATGGCAGCTCAGTTGAAGGGTGATCCCTCCCTCCATCAGGAACTCCACAGGGGGAGATTTTGTTTCTCTTGTCCAGGCGGTATAGATAAACAGTGTTGTATAACTTCCACAGATGATGTTGGAGAGCAGGTCTTCATTGGGAGATAAATTGTACAAATAAATGGACAGAGGTCACATGGACAAAAAGGGGTAGAGAAAATGAAAGATGAGAAATTCTGGTTTTAGGTATATATAATATACAGAGCGTAAGCAGACTGGACTTAATGCAGTCACAGAACCACAAAATCACAGAATTGTTAAGGTTGGAAGGGACCCAGTTTTGTACCAGCAGCAAACCTGCGGAGGAGGCACTCCCTTCCTTCATCCAAGTCATTCATTAATAAGTTAAGCAATACTGGGCCCAGTATTGATCCTTGAAGGGATACTACTAGTTACAGACCTCCAGCTAGCTCTGTGCCACTGATCACAACCCTCTGAGAGCTGCCATTCAGCCAGTTCTCAGAGCCATCTCACCGCCCACTCATCCAACCCACACTACCTGGGTCTGCCTATCAGGACATTGTGGGAGACGATGTCAAAAGCCTTGCTGAAATACAGGTAGACAACATCCTTTGTTCTTTCCTCATCTATCCAGCCAGCTGCCCCATTGTAGAAGGCAATCAGGTTGGTTAAGTGTGATTTCCCTTTCACAAATTGATGCTGACTACTCTTGCTCACCCTCTTGTCTTTCACATACCTTGAGATGGCCTCCAGAATGAGATGTGCCATCAACAATCCTATCAGTGAGAGAAAAATATGAGGCTGGATAATTGTGGACCCATGGAATATTAAGGGCCTGGCCACCAGGGGCTCAGCATAATTAATGATCTTTGTTTCTTTCACTTTTGCAACATATGGTATCAGAAGCCTTGGAAATGCCAGATTTCCCCGCCTGGAAACTGCAGTTAGTGTTTTCAATGCACACAGCTTTGGTCTTGCTCATTTTTTTTCTCACATGTTAATTAAAATGCTCCTGTCAATGAGCAAATGAGCGAAAGTTGAGCCAAAGAGGTGCACTTGAAGTAACTGAGGGTAAGATTTTATTTGGCAAGCCAGTGTTGCCACCCGTACAAGTGTCTGCCGTGGCAGCCTCCTGATGCAGAAATTGGCTGTGCAGCCGGTTCAGATAAAAACTGAGGTGTAAAGTCTACAGTATGGGAAACAGGAACCTAATAATGAGGAGGTCATGGATGTACTCACAAGGACAAGGCCAGACTAGCTTGGTGCATCCCTGAGAAAAGGAACAGACAGCAGATGTTAAAATTAATAACCAAAATTAACCATGTACAAGGCGGGAGTAGTTTGGTTTTCTACAACATGCAGAGGTGCTACTTTATCTTACTACAGGAGCTGCTGTGTCAGAATATTGGTCTCTCTATTTTCAACATAATCTTTCAAAATGTCTTTCTCATAGATGCTGACTGAATTGTGATTCTTCAGGTCATGCAGAGGAAAAGTCACTTTATTTGGCTGTGTTTCCCTCCTGAATGTCTATAGCTTTCCACTGAATGCTTTCTTTCACATGCTTGTATGGTAAACTACCTTCAACCAATAACTCTTTACACATACCTGTAAAATTAAAATGAAGCATGTTGGTATAGTAGCTAGTGCAAATTAAATTCACAGATGGAACTGGCAACAGTGAAGAGGAAAACTCATTGGCTATGAGGGGAACTCATAGAATATAAAGCAATGCATTTTTGAGACAAAATGTTAAGTGTCATCAGTTAGGGAAAAGTGATATGATTTCATAAAATCCTTGTAGTATTGTAAATATGTCTGCTAGGCAAAACATTAATATTACCAGTATTTATTACACTGAATAAAATATGGTGTTTTCAGATCACAGAGAGTCAGGTAAAGCTTATTCCCATTCGCATGGGTCCACATCTCCTGGGTCTTGTGCAAAGAGAAAACCCAAAAAAGCTTAGAGCAAATTTCAACTGAAACTTCAGTATTAGGGATTTATTTATTTATCTATTTATTTATGATCCCTAAATATTATTTGTTGATTTAAATATAATTTATTTATAAGTCAAAGCTTTATTTATCTTTTGCTATTTATGATTCCCACATGATTATAACACCACTTTTCCTCATAAAGTTATTTAAATTTATGAAAAAGTTGCAAAAACTTTTTTTTTTTCACTGCAGAATACATGAAGCTGTTGCATTAGTAATAGCATCTCAGCAAAGGGATTTTTCTGTTTGATGTGTTGGTCTTGAACAATTTCAGTGCGGGTTGCTGAATTGTGTATTTTGTTCGCTTGGAAGCAAGTGATGTTGTGAAGGAATAATTATGTTTGAGACAGTGAATAAAAGTTTCTGAAGTGACTTTACCATCAGCTTAGGTCAGCAATGGTATTCCTGCTTCTGAAGTCATCTGGATGTACGCATTTTTATATTCTTGTGAATCTGGGCCTCAGACTCTCTGGAAGCAGAACCAATATTCATATGCACTCAAAGGACCTTCTGAAAATGTACGCATTTTCAGTAAGTCCAGAGTCAAACCCTATCATATATATTTTCCATCAAACTTGTCATGTTCCATGTTGTATATAATGAAACTTGGATGCCTTGCAGAACAGGTAATGCCAAAAGGATCAGAGAGGTTGCAGCTCTCTGTGCTCTCTCATCTCTCCCCTGCACTGTTAGTTTTGAAGTGTGGGCACTCAAGCTAAAACGCTTGACTGTGGAAGAGGGACTGACTTGTTGAAATCTATTGTTGCTGTTGGCAAAAGAATTTGAGGCTATTGCATAAAGGAAATACAAAGTGTGAATGAATCTCTCATTGTGATAAGTGGCATGAAGCAGGTCAGTGTGTGTGCAGCAGACTGTAACAGCTGCTTTCTCTGGAACTATGAGGAAAGCCCCATCACAAATACAGTGTATTTTTATAGATGATACCTCTTCTGAAAGAAACCAAAGTTTAGTGCTTAGACAAGATGGGAAAAAAAATCTCAGTTCCACCTATTTATATTTCAATAACATTGGAGAGCAATGGAGGGGAAAGAAATCTACTTCTGTGCTGTGAGAGTAGCTTTGACTGATGACTAAGTGCCAGCCTGGGGAATTACAGTAGCTATGTGTGAGGCATGTTTTAGTTTTTCTGGATTTTGAAGGAACTGCAGAGTTTGACCTGTAGGTGCCAGCTTGGTCTATTTTTAGAATTTACCTGAAAAGGACACTTAAGAAGAGGCAGCATGTGCTCTCTTCAAAAGCACCATCTGTCTTGCTCATACAGAATAGGCTGAGCTAAGCTGGCCTACCACAAATAGCAATAAAGATTTCCTGGATGAAATTCCTGCGGGGCCAATGGAAACCAGGGCCTGTGCATTAATGAGCATCAACCCCATGACTCTTTCTTGCTTGTTATGGACTCTGAGCATGCTGGGCAAGGGTCTGTAGAGCTGGTTTGTTCCTCCAAGGCAACCCAGCTGCAGCTGCAGCCATGCTGCCTAGGGCACGAGGCTGCAGAAGCATCACTGTTTGTTTTGAGTTTCGCCTCCGGGATCAGCCTGTCACAAGGAATTGGAGATTTCTTGGATGCCTTAATTTTCAAACCTTCTTCAACCTTGTGCCTTCCTTTCCCTATTTAGTCTCTGGGGAGAGAACTGGTACAATCATGAGTCTGAATATGATTCAGACATGAACATTTCCTGACCTTATGGGATGAAAAGTGGGCCCCAGAGAAGTCAGCAGGATTTCACTCTTGACTTTGCCAAGATTGACATTTCACCTGTGATGTCTGCTGACAGCAGAGAGAGCGTAGGCCTTTGAAGGGGGAACATCTGAATATGTACATGCAGTGTTGGTGAGACTGATGCAAATGCAGAATGCCACTGAAATTCTGTAAGCCATCAAAGCAGGGAGACATTAAAGGAAGGATGCCTGGGATATTTCAGAACACCTACCTGATTTGCTCATGGGAGATGTGTTTCAATTGGCTTTTGAGTCCCTAGAGCACCTCAGCCAGGTTTGTCACCCTGGCCACAGAAGACTGTGCATGTGTAGGTTAATCTACCTGTGTAGAAGTAGTGTGACTTGCCCTGTGCCAGGCCCTGTCCTGTTGCAGCTGGATTACTTCTGCTCCAAACCTAGGTCTGATACTGCAATCTTAGGCACCTCTGCAGTGTTCTGCTCTCTGTACTGCCAGTGTGCCATCTATCAGAAAGATACCTGCAAACAGCAGCTCTGGGAGGGGTAATAAAGCTTAAACGTATTGGAGAAGGAAGAAGGTTGGAGCAATACAAACCTGTAAATTGCAGCAAGATGCCAGGATTTTTGAAGGAATCGCAGACTGAATAAAGTGACTGTGCTGATAACAAAAATATATAATCCCTTGTGAAATTCAGCTCCTGTGCGACCTACAAGCCCTTAAACCTTATTTTAGAACAAGCTAAACTCATTGAGGGAAAGAAGAGCAATGGCAGCAATAAAATCTATTGGGGAACAGGGCTTAAGAGGCATGAATGCCTAGCAGAAAAGGAATATTTTGTAGATGTCAATGAATTTTAAATATACTTTAGGAACAAATTGTTGTTGATGGCCTAGGAGGTAGGATTGCTGTAATTTATGACTTTGATATGAAGAAGGATGCTACATAACACAGTAAGTGCTTGTATGTGTAGGTAGTTCTGCTGGTGTAGGAGTTGTCTTTTCGACTCACTGTCAGTCCTTAAGGACTATTTCTCTGCTGAAGATGAAGTCACATGTCCTGCACTTTGATTTAATTTCCAATCTGTTTGGTTGTTCCTTCAGTGTTACATGTGCCTGTAACTATTATGGTTCTGTTTTATAAATTGTGGTCATGTCCCCATTATGAGAAGCTGTGTTCAGAGCTGATCCTTGCATCTCAGTGAACATCAGGAAAAAAACATCCAGGCAGCAGCAGTTGTCAGAGATGTGAAAATGCATGAGACATGAGGATGAATGAAATGTTCTAGAACTGCTCAGGTAGAGGAGGAAACAGAAAACATGTGACATGATAGCAGAATGTAAAAATAACGAATAGTGCAGAGAAGGCTTGTTGCATTCTTGTAGTTACTGATTTGCACATATAACGCATCTAATGCAATTAGAAGGCACCAGATTCAAAACTTTTCAAAGGAAATCTTTTATGACAGAAGTGCATAAATAATCACTGACACAAGAATCTCTTGAGCAAAAGAGTTCCAGTGGGTTTGTAAGCAGTTTAGACTAATGTATGAATGAAATCTTTCTGCTTTGGTACATAAGCCCAGTCATTAATGGAGAGGAAGAATCTTCCACCATTAGCTTGCTATCAGGGAAATATTCTTTATTGGGCTTGGAACAGCTAACTCAATGAACCAATATTTGATGCTTGAAAGGGCCAAAGAGCTCTTGGTCCATTTTACAGCACTAAGCCATCTGTTGCTATGAGTTGTTTAAAGCTCAGCCCCTATATTTCATCTCCTGCTATCTGAGGGTTGTTTTCTGTGTCCTAGCAAAACACTGATTTTTAAACTCACCTGTGGATGACTACTTAACCATTAAAGAAATATGCAATTCTTTTTTGAAATTCAACTCAGAGAGCTGGATTAATCTTAGGGTAACTTTTCAGTAATCAATACCATTGCTAGAGTCACTAGCTAGATTGAGGATGTTCAGGAAGAAGCTATTTTTGTAATAAATTAAAATCTGTTGGTTGAATGGCAGTTGCTGAAGTAGCAAATTAGTGTTGTCATTTTGTTGCGTAGCTAAGGTGATACGGAACCAAAGATTAATGTGATGTGAAAATACTGGTCAGTGCGGGGATACAAACTGAAGTAAACATGGTTGCAGCTTCCACATTATTCTGAATTTAGAGCCAGAGCCTAAAGGCATCTCACTGCAGCAGGAGAGAATGGCATCCCTCAAAAAGGGCAAATAGGCCTTTCAAATACTGGAGCATCTGCTGTATGGAAACAAACAGAATTTGGGGTTTCTTTCCAGCTCAAAAATATCTTTTCACAGAAAGGTCGACTCAATCAAATGCTTGGTTTTTTAGCAGTACAAGGAAGACATTAACAAAGCAAGTCCCACAAAAGGCTTCTGAGATGGTCAGGGGTCTCAAGCAAACCACTTGTCAGCAGCTGGGGTGGTTCAGGCAGAGGAAGAGAGCTGACATAAACCGGAATGGCCTCGGGAGTGTTTTAAAGGGGGAGTTCTCAGCATCACGGCTGCAGCTATCTCTTCTCCAACATTATCTCCTCTCCTCTGGCATTGCTGTGGGGTTAGAGAGGCTGACAGAGACAGCTACACTGAGAAATGCTGTTTGCTCCAGCCATCACTGGGCTCTGTGAGGGCCATTAATACAGCAGAGTTTGCCTGTGCCTTTTAACCCCTGGCATATTCTGTCCCAGAGTTCTAAAAAATAGCTTGACTGCAGGGTGCTTCCCAGTGAAAGGTTTCTCCAAAATTAGGTCCATTTATGAAAGCATGTGTCCAGGTATTATGTCTAAAGGAGAAAATCTGGATCTATATTTTTAGACTTTAGCACAGAAAATCCTGTGCTGTCCCTTCCTTCAGAGAACAGTATGCCATCAGGGACATGATAGGATGAGCTTTCCTTTTTTCCCTGAACAGACTGCCAGCGAAGCTGGAGCACGTGAACCCCGGTGCAACAGTGAAAGAGAAGTTTTGAAACATCTTCTACAACGTTTTATCTTCACTTCAGGACCACAGAGACATTAAGTGATCACAGAATAGTTTTCCTCATCTGATTGCAAAGAGAAAGTTTCTAGGTGACTTTTTTCTCTCTTTTTCTTCTTCTTTAGAGATGAAAAGTGAGTCTCCTGTTGGGGAGTTCCCTTGGCCTAACAAGAAAAGGAATTGGCCATTTTTTCTGATTTTGGTGACAAAGAGAGACTTATGAAAATAGCTCTGACATTTTGAAGGCTCTTTCTTTAATTTCTTTCTTTTCTTCCATTTATTTATTTGTTTGTTTATTTTCATCTCTCTTTCTTTTCCTTTGTTCATTAACATTTTTTTTAATACTGTCATGGAAGTGTTGAAAACTCTTACCCCAGAGAGTAGATGTTACTAATGCCGTTTAGCTTTGACTAACATGTAAATGTGACTAGAGAGTTTTCTTAAATGCCGACCTCATTAACGAACATTCTTATTATCAGTAACTGCAACAGCCGAGCATTTAAAATGAAACCTGAATCCTGGTCTATTTTCCTTCCTTAGCCCTTTGCTCCGTGTTGGGTTCACAGAAAAGCAAACTGGCTTATCAGAGGTAATCTGTAATTGAGTTCAACAAATCCACTTGAATTGGTACCACTGCAAAAAAAATATTCTCCTCTGGGCAACTGGTACTTTTGTTTTACAAAGAAAATATTAACAGTTAATTAACAGTTTTTCATGTCCAGCTCTGGGTCTGATCCTGTGAGCTGATACATGCATTCAGCTCTTAGTGAACCTAGAGGGAGGGGGAGGAAGGTGATGGCAAGTTGCACATCAGATCCTTATGCAGGGTGTGCACAATGTAGGTAAATTCCACATTCACACAAAGTAAATTCTTCCTGAATATGAATAGAAACACAATTGTATTTCTTCACCTAAGTATTTAACAAAGACAATTTTTAACAGCATACAGTATGTTGGATAAACTTTATCTAAGTGCTAATAAAAGAATGCCTCCAGTGTGCAGAAGGTTAAGTCCAACATACGATATAGTAAGTGTCCTGAAAAATAGATATTGCTTTATTGGGTAGGTTTTTAGTTTTATTTGTAACTCAACAAAATACATTTCAAAACCAGTAATGAATCATTTAACAACTTCATTTGTAATGTGCTTAATATACTGCTTTTTCTGCTTTCCCATTGAATTAGTACATTGGGTGATTTAGTGATTTCTGTTTGGACCTAGCCAATGTCTGTTACGATTTACATCGAGACAGTCATAAAATTAAAACAATAAATAAGTGGCCTGACAGATTCTTTCAATATTAGCTTAATTCTTGCTCTGGCTTATCAAGGGTGATATTTATTATAAGCCTAAAGGGCATGGAATTAAACCCCATATGAATTAGCAGTAGAATCCAAACCAGCAGTGGAAGTCAATTTCATAGCCCATGTGCTTCCTTGCATAGCTAAAGAGGGAGGTTATGTCATTAGAGCCAATAAAACAGCTTTGGGATAGATATCAGGCAGCGAGAGAAGTGTGTTGAACATCCATGTAAAATATATTCTTACATTTAGGGGCAGAGGTGCAGGAAGCAGCCTCCACAAGTTTGTGTTTAGACTTCTTATCCTGATGCACACACACTAAACTCATCCAAACAGCAGATGATATTCCCATATTAACTGTCCATTTCCCCTCTGTCTACACAGTAAACTATGGAAAAGTCTCTCTGGTGGTCTTCTAAAAGAAAAAATTGCTGTCTCGACAAAGAGCATTTTTAGTCAGGAGCCTGTTAGAGAACTACTTGCAGGAGGGAGGCAAACACTTGAGAAAGAGCTCTTACTGCCAGCACTGTAATGGGGGTGGCTACTGCCTGAGTGAAATTCATGTGAAGAGGGAATGACTGGAGGTTGGTTTTTCTCACATTTTGGGATTAGGATTCTCCAGATACCATGTGGGTGCAGGACTCTGGGCCTGGCCTTCCCCAAAGGCCAGATTTTAAACCCTGGGCTGAAATTTTGAGAATTTCACAAGTGGAAGGAAGATGGTTTATGCCTGTCTTTGGAGTTGGAGAGCTGACTAAGTCGCCATGCTTTTCTCCCTGTCTTTTCTCAACAGGTGTACTTGCTTTGATTTTGTGCTTTCACACCTCGTTCTACCCAGAGTAGAGAGAAAATTCACGTTGCAGGAATTTAAATTCAATTCTTTTTGTCTGTTTTTACCTTTGTAAAGGGGTGCACAGGCTCTGAAATGCCCCTCTCTCTGCCTTTATTGCTGCCATAGTCTAAACTGTGTCCTATGTGACATTAAAATGTGCATTCAGTGCTCGTGTTTTTCTAGTAGAGGTAGCACCCTTTGCAGAACAGTTCTTTGTACAACCTCCTCCTCTGGAAAACCAATACAGAAAATCTCCAAGACAGTTCATCGAAACAAATGTATGAAATCTTTTCCCGAAAATAGGTCCTTCCTGTATGTGCACACAGGCATATTCCTGTAAGGAAGTTTTCCAGAGACATATCTGACAAGCATTTCCTTCTGTGCTCCATATAATGAAAATCTTCTGCTTCATTGATTTGTGATCAACAGTTCTTGCTTTAAACATGAGCTTGGACTTGTATTCCACTAATAGAATATTTTCATTCTGAGTTTCAGGAAACACCATATGCAGGCAGGAATTCTTAACAACACCCACATTTGACAGGTGTGCCTGGAGTCATTCAGATATTCAGAAGTGAAGTTTTCTTCTTTTGCACCTGGATATAGGATCATAGCTTCACAAGGCTCCCACTAAAGTTAAAGATTTATTAGCTGCCTTTAAGCTGCTGATCCTGTAATAGTTTTGTACCTTTTGAAGGAGTGCATGTGTAATTCCCCCTCACAAAGAATACTTCCTGCAGCCTTGTCCCTGCAGAGGATCAGGAAGAAAGCCGTAGAGCTGCCCACTCTCTTAGTGTACCAGAAGGAAAAAGAGGCTCACAGAAGGACCAAAGCCTGGTGGTCAGATAATCTCAAAATCACCTGATTTTTCTCTGTTGAACAGAGGAGGAGCCCAGTCCAGTCCTCCAATCATATCCCTCTTGGATTTGCTCCTATTTTAAGACTTAAGTGCATATTGGTTATGATTACCAGCTTCAGGGAGTGCTTCAAGTGATCCTCAATACATCACACATCTCCCTTATCAGTTTACCTTCAGTTTACATATTTCCACCTGCAAACTTTGTGGAATTACTCCTTTTCCTCTCGAGTGCAGTCAGTGAGTGTGCCCTCCTACTTACCCCTTGACTGATTTTCCTGTGACTTTACAGTGGTTTGTGTCACAAAATAGACAGATGTGACGCTTAGGTCTGCTGCTTCCTCCATAGTTCTGCATGTTAAGCATTTAGGGTTGGGTTCTGCTTGTCATGGTGGTACTGGGCATCTCACTGACTTCAACAAAACCATGCTAGTAGTGAGGTGATGCTTGTGTTGTGTCAGAGGTCAGAATTTGGAACCTAGTAACTTCCCCTCTAGGGAATAAACATATATATATATATATATATATATATACACATACACACACATATATATATGTATATGTAGGGCTTTTTTTGCTTCCCACCTACCTTTCCTTTGCACACTCCCTTCCTCAGGGAATTTCATAAATAAATTACCGATGATCTAGGCATAGAGGAGCAGACTGAGGAGTAGGATTTAAAAATAGTTTGATGCCTGTAAAATGGATCATTTTCACAGTTAAACTATTTTTGCTCTTGTCTCGGAGGAACGTTGAAAGTGGAAGGAAAATGTTTTTGCAACAAAAATTATTGGCAATTTTCAACAAACATGAAAATATTGGAAGTACTTGGGTTTTTGTCTTTCTGAATTCTACCAATGTGAAAGTTAAACCAAGATACATAGTTTTTTCCACCAATTTAAATTTCAATATTTGTATGTGTTCTTTGGGCTCTGTTATTTATTTGGAAAATCACAATTGTCTCTTTAAAAATGTAAATGCAAATGGAAGATCTAAATCAAGGGCTTGCCTTGCTTTTCGAAAGCCTGTTCATGAGCTAGTTTGAGAACAGGGAGCAGTCTAACACAGCAGTACAGAACCTGGCACAGGCCGCAAACTTTCCCAGGAAGCAGCAGGGCAGATTTACTGTGTGTGGGCATCCCCGCGCTCGCCTGTGATCAGTTGTTTAATCATGACAGTCTTTTGTGATTGCTTGATGGCTGTTGCATTTTGGAAAGAAAACAAGAATGAATTAGATTCTCTTATGCTTCCAGCCAGACAAACATCCCAAATCCCACAAAATTCTACCTGGTCTCCCATGAGTCTCTGTAACTATGAGGAACAGCAAAAGGATTGCTTACAAAAATAAATGTATTGCAAGGTGAATCCAGCTCAGTGCTCTCTTGGTTCTCTTGTGAGTTACAGGCTAGCAGTATCATTCACATTGCAGTCAAACTTAAGAAAGGTCAGGTTAAGATGTTCAAGCATTGGTCCCAGGTGGTACCCACCAAAAACACCACATCTTGTGTTAGCAGTTGCTTTGAAGAGCCCAAGGCAGGTAGGAGATGGGCTGGCAGACACTCTGGGATTGGCCCTGGAACCGCGATCTTGGACCGTGCCAAAAGCTTGTGGCTTTCTGTTTTGATTAACTATCCCCAGTCTTCACTCCTTCATTCATGCCATCCTCTGTGTTATGGCATCCAAATCAGGGGACCGATTTAGCTGAGAACTTGTCCTCCAAAAAAAAACCAGTAAGGTGGGAGGGTTGTTCTTCAGCTGTATGGGTTTGACTGCACAACCAGCTGTGTGGCCACAAAGCAGGCGTGGTGCTGCCACAGGAGTGACAGGGCAAGGGCTGCTGCTCTTGCAGAGCTTGCTACCTGTTCTTTCCAGATGAAAAGTCTGTGGTATTTGCTGTGGGTAGAAGAATAGTCCATGGCTTTGGATGATGTCTGGCATCCTCCTGATGGCATCTGAGGAAAGTCACATACCTTTATCTTCTCTTGGAGATTGTCCTTTTCATGCAAAAACAGTTGGCTGCTGCCTTTCAGTTTTGCAGGTAACCTTTGCAGGCATTTCTGTACCAAAGATCACAGTTTAGATTAATCATATCTGTGTCTAGACCTATTGTTCTTTACACTATGATGGATGAGGGGAGACAGCCTTTTTTGCCTGTAAAGATTGAGGGTGACAGATCAGCAGCTAGTCACTGCTCTCAAGTCTGATAAACCACCCATCCAGTCTGCCCTGTTGTTTCACAACAGATTCCTTTTTTTGTATTGAAATATCTGATAAAAAGGAAATTTAAACACACAATATATTACTTCAATAAATATTTTGAAAAGCATTTGTGCACGAAGTTTTACCCTCTTTATTTTCTGAGGTTCAAAGTCGGAGTTTTGTCTCAGTCTGTGTTGCCACACTGTCAGATTACCTTTCAGAAGGCATGTTATCTAACATATAAGAGTTGAGCAGTCCTGCAACAGGACTACAGGTACTGACAGAGATTGTCCTGCACATGGAATCCAGGTATGTCAAATGCTTGTATTTCATTCTTCAGAGATTTCAGAGCCCTTTATTTGGATGGGAGTTTCTACTGAACTGAGCTTCTTAGGAAGGCTGAGTGAGGAGTCTGCATTTCTCTTCACTTGCAAAGAGGTTAAGTGATTCATTGAACGACGTTCAGCAAGTCCTTGTCACTCACTGTCCTACTAGGCTCTGCTTCCCCTTCTGATATCCAGCCATGATCAGAGATGTCTGATGTTTATCAGAGATTAATATGTTAGTTTAGGCAGGCGATGCTACTATAAATAAAGTATGAACTTGTAATTGGAATTGATCCCATTTTTGTAGCTGAATGAATTGCCACCTCTCTGCTCATCTGCATAGCCTGGAAGTTTTCACATGCTTAAATATTTTTTACGGGAGCCACTTAATACTAATGTCTTTTATTGTATTGAGGGAATGGTAAAAACATGAACATAGTTGCTTTCAGCAGTTCAGCTGATGAATGGTAACTCAACAATTCTCTGTAGCTCAAGCATCATAATATGTGAATACACTTAAATTTTGTTGTTTTGGCTTTGTCTGCAATTCTTGAGATACTCTTTCTTGGTTCCTAGCAAAAAAACAGCTGGTTCTTTCTGTTGGTCCTTCATTTCCTTGAACCTGGTCTCAGTGCTGCTTTCTATCTCTTGAAACCAAGTGTGCCTGGTTTCTGCTCACTTGAGAAGGCAGATACGCTTGTCCTGAACGGAATGGCAAACCCAGCGAACATCATGGTTACTGTGTGTGCATTGGTATGTTTGTAACACAGGAGAAGGTGATTTTTCAGCAGAGTATGGGTTTGGTTCATTTCCTGATGGAAACAAGTTTCTAGTTTCATCCCAGTCCATTCACTCTTACAGTGATAACCTCTGCAAGCCACACAATGCCTCAGCTGGAATGTCTGCAGTCCAGTGAATGGAAGGCATAGGGGGCTTTATGCCATGAGCCAAATTTAGCAGCTGTGGTCATTTACTGTAAGAATTTCAGTATGGTTTGATCAAATTCATCTAGATTAACTTAATCTTTTGTGGTATTCTGTTTGAAATATGTAGTGGTGGAGGGTCCTCCATTTATCAAAGGTTGTTAAATGGGTTGAAAAGTTAAAAAAAAAAAAAAAAGGACGTCAAAGGTCCTAGTAACATCAAGCTGAAAGAGAGGTGCCAAATACAAACTCTCCAAATGAGATGGAGTTGTGAATCCTCTCCAAGCTCCTGTGCTTCTTGGTTTGTGTGATGTTTCCAGAGGGTTACAAGTGAGGGTGACCATGACTCTGTGCTGAAAGTACTTCTTGGTTTGTTTTACATCTCATTTCCTTTGAATTTCCCGCAGAACTTTAGTTAGCTCCACGTACCGGCTTCACAGCTAAATGTCAGCAAATGCCAAGCCAAAATGAAAGTGGAAGAGAAAAAAAAAGTGAAAAGCCAGAAAAAGAAGACTGAGAGTAGTTGCCATTTAAAGGAAAAAAAATCCAAAAACTAAACTAAACCCAACCACAAAACCCATAAAGGCTGTAGAGTGTCCATATGTAATGGTCATGAGTGTTGCACTGCTCAAAACAGCACTGCAATTGGGAGTAAAGTTGTGGATCTTTTGCTGGTGATTGTGCAAGGACATCTTCGGAGGAAACTCAAATTGTATGTAATACTGTCAATGTGTCCTTTGAGGAAAATCTCTGAAGATGTGTGTTTTTTAGTAAACGTTCCTCCTCCTCCATCCAGTTTGACCACGTTTCTCCCCTCCCCACTGTAGAGCAGCTGCAAAAACCAGCTCTCCCCTTTCACGGCAGAGGAGGTGAAGAAGGTGCAGTTCCCCCTTGCTCCATGTCCTGCTGCTCTGTGCTGCACCACAGGCTGATGCTGCATGGGGCAGACTCTGTGCAGGGAGCCTTCATCTCTGGGAGCCCTGGCACTGCATCCCTGAGGTTCAGTAGAGAGCAGTTCTGCCCTGCTGCCTGGGAAATGCCAACTGCTGAGACACTGAATATTCAAGCTGAACCCGTGGCTTAATACAAGGGTGAGAAGTCATAAAAAGGAGTGCTCTTTGCTGTATCTGCCTCTTTCTCTTGCAGTATTTTTTAAATGGCTGAGTTGTGCCAAAAGATACAAGTTGCCTTTGAAACAATTTTTAAGTGTAAATGTGACATTTCCTCCACTAATCACACTTGCTTCAGATGAAAGATAGTAAGAGTTGTCTGACTAGCTCAGCCCTGGGTCTTTGCTGGAGTAGTTACTCCAGAATGAATTAGATCTGTAGTGCTGGTTTTTAAAATTCTTTTCTTTTTCTTTTCTTTCTCTTAAGTTCTTAGCTGGCTTAGCAGCTCAGTTTGAATGTGAAAATGTTCTGAAAGGTGGAAGATCAGTGATTTATATGTAGTACCCAGCATCCTTTTGCCCAGTCCTCTTTTTATTTTGAGTTGATATCATAAAAGATACTTAAGTGCAGAGAAAGTACTGTGGTTTTTTTTCTCAGAACATTAAAAATCCATGCTAATTTCATTCCTGCTAATTCTCAGTCTCAGGACAGCTTTAATTAAAATAAAAATGGCACAATACTTTTAGTGTGGCTAGTGTGTAATTGTGGCTAATGTTTTTTTACTATTAATTTTTTTTTCTTGAAAATTCATGTCCAAGTGTGCTCATTTCCATCTTCTCTAACCAAAAGCAAACCACTCAATGCCTTTAGCCAGATGGATTTCAGAGCAGCCTAGACTTACATGGTAATGACTCAACACCTTACTAAACCCAGTTAGCAGCTTTATAGATCATGACTCAAAGTATCTCATACTTAAATTTTGTAACAGTCCCACTTAGATTATCTCACATCCTCCATGTAACTGTTCATTAAAGGCAGTTGTGCCTTCTCTCAGCAAAGGAGTGATTCACTGTTAATATTTCTAAGTCTTGATCCCTACACCCTCCTTTTTTCAAACCTTGCTTTTCAGTGTCTAAAAGCCACCAGTTGCCTTGGGCTGATGTCCCACCATGCAGCGAAATAGTTAAAGACAATGATTTTGGACAGATTAGTCTTTAATGGCAGTAACTTCTTAAGCATTTTTGCTATATTTGGTGAAATACTGAGAATGAGCTTACAAACGCGGTCCTCCTTTCTGAGGGTGTGCATTATGTTGGTCAGAAGGGACAACTTCACTAGCACGGAATGAAATCTGTGCTAGAACAGAGGCCCCAGCACACAGGTATGTGAAGGGACTCTACACACCTAAGATTGGCTCAGACCACTGACCTCAGGCTTATCTGATGGCAAAAGACTTTGCAGTGTTGCAAAGTTCAGCTGTCATAGCAGGTTTTGCTTACCTCTTCTCATGCTGTCCTGAACACATTCATTCAGTTCCTAACTAAACTGGTGTATCATCATTTTTAAGAAGAGGATCTGACTGGCTGCTTCTGCTCATCAGTTTTAAAAACATTGCTACCGAGGGACCTGTCCCTCTTGTTTTGTGAAACGTCAGCTGAATCCTCAGTTGGCAGAAAGAGATGTCATCCTGTTGCCTTCAGTGGGAATAGGTCAGGAGCTTTGACTCAGCAACTTTTGGGGACAGCCAGACAGGGTTTTTTCCTCTCCCTTATATCTGAGTCTCATTTTGATGTATAGCACGGTTTTACATGAATTTCAGGAAAAAAAGGAGGATGTGCATTACTGTTTATGTGGATTCAGTGAATTACCAGCTTGTGATTTTAGTCCTTGTTTCCACATGTGTTTCTCTTAGCAGCCTAAGTCTTGCTTTGTGCTGTTCTCACCCCTGCACTGTGCTGGCAGAGTGTCTGGGGAGGCCATTCAGTGACTCAGATTGGGAATTTGGTCAGTTTTTTAACCCCACCAGCTTGCTATAGTGGTTAATCACATGTGCAGCCACTCAGGCAGATGTGCTGGTTTAGGTGCAGTAGGGCAAATCTGAGAAGCACGTGGAGACGGGTTTGGAGAAGGATTTGGGCAAACAGCACTGCTGCTCAGTTTCATTGCCTCACCCAGGTGCTACTGAAATGTTTACCCAGTTTGTGGAAAAGAAAGTAGATACAGACTCAACCTTTAGAAAACAAAAACAACAGCAACAAAACTGAAAGATTGATCCAACACAGTATGGATCTAACCATGGGCTTCGTAGGTGGATGCTGAGCCTCATCCAGATTCTTTCCATGCTTCCCTGTGGAGTTTCTGCAATGTGTTGTGAGATATACAGAATCAGAACTGAGATCTGTTGAGATACAGGAGACTAAGTTTGTCCCTGCCAGTGCAGATGTGCCAGTAATATAAGAAAGCTTTCATCCAGCTTGGAAGTGCTTATAAATGTTTTGACTATCCAAGCCCGTGCAACCTGTGCTTTGGATTGGTGCTTCAACTTCCGTGATGGGTTTATTGCAGTCAGGGGTGAGATCCTTTTAATCTTTTCCCAGGTGGATGCTAAAGAAAAATCACAATAGCATCAAGTATCATGATATGCTGTGGATGAGAAGTGTGTGGGTTTCAGGAACAAGTTCTGCGGATGTCTCTCCTTCTCTGCTTCATGCTGCTCGAGCAATCTGATTTTACTGAGTTGTCCAAACTATCTCTGTGTCTTCTCCTTTTGGTAGAGACTACAGTGCAAAATGTTACAGGGTTATTCTAGTCTCCATCTTCTTCTCAATAAGGGCTACAGCGTAACTTCTGACGTCTCTTCCATTTTAGGGAAGTATATTCTCTCACTGAATGAACACATGTGGCACCTGTGTTGGTTCAGCTGTCTCTGCAGAGAGAAGGTGTCACTGGCTGGGGACTTTGTTCATGTGAGTGCAGTGGAGAGATATGGTGGATGCAGAAGGAAGCATGAATTTGCTCTGCAACCCTCTCAGCACCGAATGTCCAATACTTTTCATATTCTTTGGTACTGAGTGTGTTTTCAAACATAATGTTAGAACACCAGCGATCCTGGCTAGGTGTGTCAAATTAGGCAAAGTAGAGAACAAACTCTGCTGATCTCAATGGAGTGAACCTCCTGAGGACAGTTGACAGGGCAACTGTTCAGGTGTAACTCCCTATAATCTGAGAAGGAATGTCTCCTTCCTTTTATGTTACTGTAATTCAGATGAAGAAGATCTACAAGAGGAGATGATGGTGTTTGAGGTCATGCTACCAAATTGTTGCATCTAAGGTATAATACCAGTCAGGTCTTCTATAACTCTGAAGTCAGTAGTGTAAGAATAACTTGAGTTCATTTCAGTTAGCAATCTGAGTTAATGGTTGCTCTGTGTGACCTACAGTGAATTACCTACAAGTAAGGCAGCTTTGTGGGACTGTGGTGCAGGAACCTGTGGCATGTGAGTCTTTCTTCTGTGATTCAGAGAATCATGTCAAGAATGTGATCTCTTTTTGCAGGGAAAGGAAAATATAACTCTTAAACTTGGTTGAGACTCTCCAGTTCAGGGAAGAATAGACTGCAGTACATTTAGAAGTAGTATGTGCCCCCATTAAGCCATTCTTTGTTACTGTACAGGATAAGTCATAAATAGTTTATTTGTTTCTTGGCAACTTCGTATTTCATGTAAGAACAGAAGAACACATATGCAATGGCACTTTTATGAGATCAACATTTAATCCCTGAAAATGGCTTAGTAAACATCAAGGATTCCCAAAAACTAGCAGTCTTATCAGTCCAAGCAAACTTGTGAAGGTTAATAAAAAGCCTAGCCTTTCCAGGAATGGTTAGGAATGTATCACAAAATCACAAAATGTTCTGAGTTGGATATACACACTTACATACACATATTTTTATATGAGTAGATGGGGTTATTATGGTGGCTTCTCATTCTGTGCTGTGGAAGGCAGCATAGGTAGGTAAAATGAGAGGCAGCTCCTTCCTCACAGCTATTGTCTACATAAGGAACAGGCTCAGGAAGTGAATACAGAACAGTGAGTGAGTGAGAATGGGGAGGCCAGGATAACATGAAGGAATAGGAGGGAAACATGGCTGCTTATTCAGAGCATTGTATTTCGGCTCCATGAGTTGAGATTTCTGTCTTTGTATTGTGAGATTAGCTGATTTGCAGTATATCCTAGGATATACCATTTCCTCTGTATTTTTTCAGTCTTACCACCTGCAACAGGGAATAAAGTTTATCAGCTTCTATGCCAGAAGGCCACAGTCCCCAGAGTGGGGCCAACCAGGCAATCTTGATTTAAGGATTGGTGTCTCAGATGTCTTCTAGTCCCTGGACTTCCCAAAATTGCTTTGGAGTGAAGAATCTCAAAAAGTTGTTTGAAACATTGTTTTGTTAGAAGAAAGACTGTGCCCTTATTTTAAGATTGTCTATGATTTAATATGAACTTGGAAAGCTGAAAGCAAAGGGTTAACCTCTTGATATAAACTCAGAAATGTTTAAAAGAAAGAATGCAGTTCAGCCTATCAAAGATATGCAACATTTTCTGTGGCTGTTCCTTAGAGCTTTCCCAAGGCATCTCTTATCCCTGAAGCAAATGGGACAAGCAGTTGAGTGACATTCTCCCTTTGGGATGCTGTCTTATAGAGTGGACTTTTCTGGGTCGTTTGCTTGTTTGTTTTGTTTGTTTGCTTTGTTGACTTAGTGAAAGGTAACTGAGCAGCCCTTCACTCTGTTTCAGCATTGGCCTGTAAGTCTAATGATAGGGTCGCTGGTCTAAAGAGGTTACATCACTTTCAGGGTGTTAAACAAATAAGGGATGTGTGTTAGGTTGGAGCTATAGGGAGCTATCTTTGCTACTCAAGTAACTTTCTGCATTTTAAAGACTGTTACATTATGTTATGCTAAAGAGTTGAAGAGTACTGCCACCTAGTTCATCCTCCTACTCCAAAACAGGATCAGCTCTACTTATAGCATTCCTGACAGACACTTGTATAACCAGTCCTTTAAGACTTCCAGCAAAGGGGACTCCAACCGCCTTTCCAAGTGAATTTTCAAGCTGAACATTTCTGGAATATGAGCTCATTACTTTTGTCTCCAGCTGCTTGTGAATGTTGATGGAAGATTAGTACCTAACTCTGTGCAGCAGCACTTTAGATATTTAAAGCATGTCTTCATGCTTCCTGTTCTTTAGGCTGAGCCACCTGTATTCTCTCAGTCTTGCCTTGTAACTTGTGTCGTCCAGCAACATCACAGGTTCACCTTCAGTTCATGATTGTGTGGTCCTGAGATGCTTTGTGCAGTGCTGGTTTTCACCCAGCTTTCACTTGGTCTGGTTGAACTGTATCCTCCAGCTTTTTCAGTTTGTCAGGATTATTCTAACCTTATCTTCAGTTATACTTAGTATTTTACCCAACCTAATGTAACATGCCAGTTAACAAACACTTCTGCTGTGTCACCTGTTCCATTAGTGAAAGTACTCCATCATCCAGGAGCCAGGTTGAAGAACCCCACAGGAATGTTCCTTCAGATTTGGCTGAACTGAGGATAACTGCTCGTAAAACAACAAATTATTGACAAGTACTACAGCTACTTGCAAGATCACCTTCTTGTAGTAACCATCAGTATTGATCACCAGTTTTCTCATCCATCTATGTGCAGTTCCCTCTATGCTGAAACGTTTAGGAAGACTGCTTTTTAATACCTAATTTTATGAACTGGATTTAGTATTTTTCTTGGTTTTTCCACTTTTCATTTTAATGCGTAATTTTTTTCCCTAAAATTTTGTGGCTTGTCTGAAACTACTTGCAGCTGCCAGTGGAACCATGCTTTGTGACACATTGATCTAAGACCATTTTTTCTTACCTGGTTTAACTCCCTGTGAAGATGCACATACCTACACATGCACCTACTCTCCATACTACTTCCTGCAATTTGTCATTTCACTTACTGATTATTCTGTTATCCCTTTATAGATGAAAATTAGGTTGTTTCTACTAGATTTAATCAATACATCCATGTTTCCTATTTGTTTTACTTTTTTTCTTTTCATTTCCACTGTGTGCTTACAAATCATTTGACAGATTCACTGAATAATCTGAGTTGGAGGGGACCCACAAGGAGCATCAAACTCAACTCTTAAGTGAATGGCCCGTACAGGGATCAAACCCACAATCTTGGCATTATTAACACCATGCTCCAACTAACTGAGCTAATTAGCTACATCAGAGTTTTTCTGGGAAATTAATGAAAAAGCAAATGGTTCATAGTTTCTATGGCTTCCTAACTTTGGGGTTTTCTTCATTTCCAAAAATAAGCACTCCGACCTTTTTGAAACATTTGGTACCTTACTTGTCCTCTGTGAACTCTCAAAGACAACTGATAACAGCCGTGAGATTTCTTCTACTCATTCCTGAAGTGCTTTATGGCAAAGTTCATGTCTTGGACAATCTGAGATCATTTGGTTTACTCTGATGCTCCCTGTGAATTCCCTGTTCTGGGCTGAGATCTTATTTCTTCTTTGTTGATACTAATTCCTGCTAGTGGGAGGATTGCTTGGCCTTTTTTAGTAAAGTCATAGCAAAAATAGTATTTTGATCTTCCTAGTGTAATGGCTTGCTTTCCTTTCTTGAGTGGCAGACCAATAATCTTATTTTACTCAGAGAATGATGCATTTCATTTTGTGCCCTGACCTTTTAATCTTCATGCTCACAGGGTGTTTTATTGCATGATGCTCATATTATCTCACTGTAGGAGGTGTGCACTATGCATACTTCCTATCATATACACATTTTTTATTTTCATAAAGAGCTACCATAATATTAAGGAGGCAACACGCCAAACATGGCAGCTAGAGTTTTCCAAATGAATGCTCATTTTGACAGCTGTGAAAGTTCTGGCCAGTGCACCTGAGTGGCATATGTAGTCATCTTTTGGATAGTTTCAATAGTGCTGCAATATTTTCCCCATTGTTCCGTTCAAAATAACCAGGAAAACCTCACCTACAAGATCCAGACTCTTCGTCTCTCATCATGGTCCAAATGTATTACCTGTACAAATGGGATCTGACAAGAGAAAAGCCTGACAGTTTTCCAGTGTTTTAACAGTAGTTTAATCTGCTGGCCAGTAGTTCTCCTTACTCTGAGGACTTTCTCTGAGTTGTCTTTCCAAGGCAGCAGCTGTCAGAAAAAGGATGAGAACAGGTTTCTTGTGGCTGTCGGTGTGGAACCACTCTGCCCTCAGGGATGGAAAGTGGTGGATTTCTGCATCTCCAAAACAAATCCAGTTAGCCAGATTAAGGCTCGTAAAACCTGACAATTCTGAGAGGAAAAATAACTTATGAACTGGAAGGACATAGCAAGCAACACTTAATTGTGCAAGTGGCTGCCGGGTTTTCACCAGCTTTGACAGATACTGTAAGCAGCCCCATTGAGAAACTCCCTCTATTTGCAGACACACAGCTACAAATGGTTTTAAGTTGCCTTCTGGTGCTGCAGGCTGACCAGTGGAGCAGGTGCTTTGAATGTATTGCTTTTCCTCAAAACAAAAAAAAGAGGGAAAGTGATTTCTTTAACCTCTACTTTCTGTTTTAAAGTCCCTCTTGTCTTCTTGTCTCAGGTTAACTCAGCCGTTCCTGCTGACTTCTTGTCCCCATCCTGTTTTCTCCTGGTTTGGGCTTAGTTTATCAGTTAAGAAACAGCCTATTTGGTTATCCTGATGTCTCTCCACTCTTCCCTACCCTGTCCACTCTGTATTGGATGAGTTGCTTTATCCTGCCATAGCCTGTTTTGGTTTCCAGGATTGCTGAACAATTTGCAGTAAAGAAGGGTGACTGAAAATGTGGGTGAATGGGAAGGGTAACTTGAAAGAGGAGTAACTCAAAGGGTCTGTGACTGCAGTTGTCCAAGCCCCCTCTCTCTCATAAATTTTCAGTGGGACCTTGGACAAGTCATTTAGGTTCTTACCTGAATCCAGAGCCATGTCCATCTTTGCTTTAACTCACAAGTGTAAAAGGACCTTAAACACCTACCTCCTGGTGAGGACAAAACCACTAATCTCAGTAATGAAATCTGTACAAGAGTCTAAAACAGCATTCAGGCCTTCCCATGCACTTGTCTGTTATCTAGACCCTGGTTTCTACTAGTGCTCGGTGGAGATACATCCAAACCAGCTGTCACTGCCATCCATCTTCATTTCTTAGGAGAATGAATTGTTTTAAATTCTCAGATAAATTCCCTTTTCTACTTGATTATGAAATATGTTTTAATTTGACAGCAATGTTATTTTTAGTAATACTCTTTGTAGCCTTTAGTATTAACATCTAGTTGGCAGAAAAAACTGCTAAATATTTATACTTCTCTTCTTTGATCTTTCACTCAGAAGAACTGAAAAGGTATCACACTTAACGTTTTTACTATAAATATTTTAGAAAGCATTTTAAAAGAGTCCAAGTTCAGCTCTCATGTTGGATTTGTTCGGAATGTTGGGATAGGTTGTCACTCTTAAATACAGGTAGTTGCCAATGGTTGGGAAGTTTAGAGTGATCTTTCTGTGGCTAAGGACCAGGAATGGAGTTATTAACATCACTGTTTGATAGGAGGAGGACCAAAGCTTCTTGCATCCTCTTACTAACATGCTGTGGCTCAGAGGGAGATGAATACAGTATCTTTGCACAAGAAGCACAACTCTACAAGGTGTGTCTTCCAGAGCTGCTCTTCGCAAACAGGTTGTGTCCCTCATTCTCTCCAGTGGAGCCAGTTGCCCTGGAAGGGCACAACAGGATTGTGAATGAGATACTCAGGTCACAAGTTCTGCCAGAACCACAGAGTCTGTTGCTGCCAGAGATACCTTCTTCCACTGCTAAATTACCAGCAATTTAGGAGGTCAAGAAAAATGTGGAGAAAGCAGGAGAGCTAGCAATGGCAGAAAGTATGTTGATGTATTATGGGCTTAATCACTGAAAATGTGATTTTTTTTTTTTTCTAAGATTTTCCTGGTTGGTAGCCAAAATGCTTCAGCTGCCAGCACTACCAGGACCTCCAGGTAATGTGTGCTTCTGTTCTCCTCAGTGTGTCAGTATCAGCTATGCCAGCCAAGTTTCTTTTCCAGAGAGAGGGTGATCCATCACAGGAACTTTTTGCCTTGGCCTCTCAAGGGAAATGCAGTCCTGCCATGGTTTCTGAACTAAAAAGGGAAGGAGAAAGTCAAGAAACTTAGATGGCGATTCCCCTGAGACACGATATCCAAATCGAGTTATTTTATTTTGTTTGTTCGGTTAGAGAGTGTTTAAGTCTCCAGTGGTCAATTTTTAAACAAATAATGAAAAGTATTACTCCTTCCACTTTATTTTGGTGAAAACAAGATTAGACTTTGAAAAGCCTTTAACATGAACCTTTTTTAGTCAAATCTAGGGAAAGTGAAGAAAAATAAAACCCTGTGCTCTTCACAGAACAGGTATTCTGTCCTGTCTCATGCTGAGACTATCGTTTTTTCTCTCTTACATTCAGCATCCAATTATTTTTCTGTTTAGTACATAAAAATAAGTCTCAAGTACTTTACAAATCAGCCTTCTCTTATTTGCCACTGCAGTGGGTAGAAGTTATTTCACGGGATTTTGTATGTATGTATCAGAAGGTTTTCTTCTCCCATCTTTATTTCACCTGTGAAGTCCTTGTATCCTGTCATGGTGATACCCCTGAATTAAAAATAGGGATTTGTACCTTATTCTGAGTCGCACAGGTTTGCACGTGTTCTGATCTTTGCGTGCATGACTCTCTTTCATTGCTCAAAGGCTTAGCCTTGGGAAGTTGAGAGACTCATTGCCTATGTAGTGTTGAATTTATATGGCATGGTGAGTGCTCTGTGGTTACTCTGCTCAAAGTTAGGCAAGTCCTGAAGATATTTAGCCTCTAGCCTACTGTTGAACCTTCCTGGATTTAGAGCAGGATTTTGAACTGAATCCCTCAATGGACTGGTGAGCCCCTAAAAACAGAAGAGGCCCAGTGTGAAGTGAATGCACGAAGTTCAGCTTGCGAGAGGGACAACTCTCAGTCACATCCAGCTTTAAATCCACATGAAACAGATTTGTCAGTATTGGCATTGATCAAATATGATGGGAATTCTGTCCCCTGAGTTTGATAGATGGTTTTTCCAAAGAGATGGAGAGTGGAGGACAAGCAGCTATCACCGATGCTGGAATCCATCCCCTTGAGAAATGGTTTCATGCCTGCTTTACAACTACTGATCATTGCCTTCTTCAAGGAATTAATGAGTCACTGTTTTTAAAATGAAAAGAAAAGACACAATCCCAAATCCCAAGGCTTTGTAGGTTTTTTCTGCCCTTTGGTGGCAGCAAAAGTCTGTGTCACAGTTAGCTTATGATCCTGTGGGTACTCTAGTTTTTTTTAGTATAATGGGGAATGGTACTTTTCTTCACCCTAGTGATATTTCATTGCTGCCTGCATGTAATGGATTCCATTACTTCTGATGCTGTGAGACTTAAGAGCTTTTTAATAGGAAGTGCTTGGACCTGAGATGGGTTATCTGTATCCTTGGCTGGGTACTGAGAGGACTGTAACAGTGCACAAGGGAAATACTCTCTTTCTTGTATAACTCAGTCTGTTTGCAAAAGTTCCCTCTGCTTGGGAGCTGGCAGAAGAGAGCCCTGCACTGCTCATGGTAGTTCTTTTGTTGGCCTCTGTCAACCAAGGTGATCTGTTGAAATGAGAGAAGGTCTTTGTGGGCCAAAGTGCTCAGCCAAAGCAAAACTAACTGCTTGAACTGTTCCATTAAGCATTTGCTAAGTACCTTAACAGTCAGGAAACTTTCAAGTGAAGCCTGGGAAAGATTTTTGTTCAGTATTTATCTATTTGTATCTGTTCCTGCATGCAGTAAATTATTTGATAGATTCAGGCAGAAAAGGAAAATAATGATCAAAGCTTTTGAATTAATCAAATGTTTTTGAATAGCGGACAATGACTTGGATTGTACTTATGGCTATCTAACAGTGCCCAGTGACTGAGAAGCTGAAAGTGCTTTCATTTTTCATCCACTTTTCACTATCCTAACTGGAAGGTGTTATTTATGTCCTTTGCCATTGTATCCCATACCATGCTCTTTATCTCTCAATAATCTGGCTTTTAACAGAATTTTGACTTTTTTTTTCTACTTGAAGAGAGAAGCTTAAAATGGAATTAATACTAAAGAAAGAATGAAAAGGTCAAGCAGGTTTCAGGTTGGTATTCAGATACAGATTTCACCAAGTCCAATTAGAAAAGAGCAGAAAGTCCATTACTGTCTCAGTTTTGTGAAATAGAAGTACAATATTTCAGTCCAATCATCAGTTAGTGAATGTGCATCTCTTTGGAAGTGACCACTAAAAAATTCCAATAAAGTGGACGCTCTCAACATGAATATCTTGGCCTGAACTATTTTTGAAGCTGAACCACCCTTCTGCTGGTAGAGGTGTCAAGCTGGAGCAGGTATAGAAGAGCAAAGTCGCAGGGGAAACCCTGAAATAATAAAAGGAGTCGGCAGAGCAAACGCAGGTCCAACCAATATGATTACCTCTACATTTCTCCTTTATTCTATGTAAGATGGCAGGTTTTATACACTCTCTATAGTTTACACTTCTAGATACATTCTCATTGGTACAAGGCACAGGGAAGAATGCAAACATTTATTGTTTAATAAACTGTTTAAGGTAGCTACTATGTTCACACCAATTACTCTACTTGTTAACTACTATGAAACCCTTTGACTCTTGCAACACCTTAAGTGAATTTATTAACTGCGACACACACTTGGCACTAATTTCTATCTGCGCCACAACCTCACAGGCCTCAGTGCCACGGCCTAGAGGCCTAGCATATTGCTCAGTCTGGATGATTCAAGTACAACTCATCTCCTACAGAAGAGAAATTACAATATCCTGCTTTCTGTGGGTTTAAAACAATTTTTTCATCTGGAGGTGATCTGATGCCTTTCACTGGCATCAATATCACCTTAAACAAAAACATGTCCCTTTTTAAGAATATGCTGTGTGTACAATGTGCTATTCCAGAGAGATGAAGTATTAGCATTTGAAAGGACAGATGAGAATGCACATTTTGGAAAGACCTTTGTTCAGAGAATTACTACTATATTCTATGTGCATATCACCATGGTAATTGAAATATTTGCCACTGATGAGAAGGTATACAGCACAAGCCTTTTTCCATTTTCCATGATGTGGTTTCTAGCAAAGAGTGCTATTTATCAGTTTAAAATTTATGGTGGGATATTTAGCAGTTGTGCCTACTGTCGTAGAAATGGATGCGGTTTGAAAGCATGAAACAAAAAGGAACAGGTTATTACATCTTCTTCTTCTTACAGTTTAATCTTCTTCCCCATTTCCACTTAAAATGTGAACCATTCTGGAACTGCTGGAGCCACAAAGCAAAACCAAAGCTGTGCTCTCTGCATGGCTTTGTCAATTAGGATGCTGGTAACATGAAATAGTTTATTCGTTTCTTCCCATCCTCACTGCTTTTGGGACATTGTTGCAAACAAAACAAGCCTTTCTCTCCCCTGAGGTCATTCCATGCATGTGATCTCTGTGAAGGGTGTAGCAGTCACGGAGTACTGTGTGAAGGTTTATGTAAGGGAATTACATGATGAATCTTTTGAGGGCATATAGGATATACATTTCCATACCAGGGATACCCTCAAGGAACCTCATAAGCATGACTCACTTAACCGAGAGAAAAAAATCTCAAATGCTTGCACTACCATGTGTGTAGATCTTTCGTTTTAAATAGTATTTTGTAGGAAAGGTGCAATGTAGATATCATGGCGAGTAGTACTGCTCAGTGAACTGCTCGGGATACAAAAGGGATGGTACTCTTTTTTTCTCTTTCATGCTGTGGCTGATTGTCATCTCTAGTTTTCTGTTCCTCAAAGTAAATCCAGCTCTCTAGAAAGATGTCTGATTTTGTGTTGTTCTCACCACTTAAGAGCAGGGGTAACCTCCATACAGAGCTCTCTGTGCTTCTGTGCTTTATTTAAGGCAGATGGAAAGTCGACCACAGTTAAAAGGTAAGAGGTTTCCCACTCAGTGCTGCCCCTTTTATCTCCCTCTTCCAGTACAGGATGGAGAAATTTTCATTCTTGTTATGGTATTGCATGTTGAAGAGATGCCAGGCATTTATTCTTTATGCAACATTCTGGTTACCAAATGACCCTGTTGTTAGTCTTATGTAATGCCTGAGACAGGTTCCCTAGAACGTTGAAGTGTTTTGCTGTTGGTAGCTTCTGGGATCAGCTTTCCAGTCAAGTTGCATTTAAAGCATCCTTCAGTGGTTTTCCAAGCAGGGAAAGCTAACACACATGTATTAATTTTTGTTGCCTAACACCCCCTTTCATTCTAGCCCAGGTACCAGGGTGAGGTTGCTTTTATGATGACTTTATTTGACTAGTGGCAGGCTAAGGCCCCTTAATTTCTTGTTCTGCTTAGGTATCAGGCTGAAATACCCAAACATATACACTGACCTTCAGATGGACCCTACAAGGTGACTCTGACCTGGCAGGGACCAGCTCCCTAGCACATGAAGGCAGCTGAGTGCCAATTCCTGAAAATCATGAGGCAAAGCTCTTTCCTCCAAACATCATATGAAAGAGCATTAGGCATTATTTTGCTCCAGTGTTTGTCCACAGTCTGTAACCTGTTTCGGTCCGTGGCATCAGAATGAATCCCTGTCTTCCCTCTCCCTTTGAGCAGTGCTTCCCTGTATTCACTGTGCTCCATTACCTGGAAGCCGCAGGCTGGTGCAGAGGAGACTTGTGACACTGAGATCAGCGGAAGCCTAATGGGAGAGCAGTCCGCGTGACTGCAACCCCACCGACTTGTCTGGCCGTGCACTTCGGGTAAATAAAGCCCCCTGTGCTCACTGTTAAGCTTCTACATTTTTTCCTTTTTTTTTTTTTTCTTCTTTTTTTTTACCCCGTGAAGCTTCTGTTGCAGGTTTTGGCCTCAAAATTTTGTTTCTGACGATAGAGAGCCTCTGCTTCTGTATCATCAGGCTGCAGCATGACATGCAGCAGAGACTTGATTATGCATAAGCAGAGCCATCTCTAAGGTAGACAAACACTCTTGGTGGCTCTGCAGAACAAAAGGGAAGTGAGAAACTGAATGCACAAAGGTATTATTTGCTGACAATAATTATTTCCAGTTGCAGCTGATGGCAGGGATTAATCACAGTGTCTTAATACTTGATTTGGGAGCAGGGGAAATATTAGGGGAGGGAAGAGCTGAGAAGTGCTCTTCCAAATCTCCCTTGAAAAGTTAGCAATAGTAGTCTGGAAACAATGCTTAAGGTTTTGAAACTTGCAGTGTGTCTTTTATTGAAATAGCTTTGAACCCTTATACTCCTTCTTTCTAATTAGTAACAGAGATGCAAATACATCTACCTGAAAGGAGGGAGAAAAATGTAGCATACAATGTAGCATCCATGTTGTGTGGAGTTCTGTATATTAGTAGTTACAACTTCATTTTTTGCCTATAATTGAATCTAGATTAATTACATTTAATGCAATCCCCATTTTAGTTCTCTCACACCACTGCTTAAATTCAGCTGCAGCTAGCAGAACTCTAGTCCAGTGCTGTTCTCTACAAGCTCTACCCTTTCCTGATTTAAATACCTCCTAAAGCTACTGGTTTTTACACAACCACAAGAAAATATTGTGTCCTAGTCTACCATATATAATTTGTAATGGAATGAACCACTCTCTAGCATGGAGGGAGGGGGACACAGGAACACCTAAATCAGGAGTAATTGTCACTTTCCTTTAACCAAGGCCAGTGATGAAGCAGTGCTGCAGCTGTACCTACCACAGCTTACACCTACATTAAGCAAACTTGTGTTTACATCACATTAAATAATGATAATGAATTTTCAGTCATTGGATATATTCCCAATATTTTGCAAAACTTCAGGATTAAGCCAGTGACTGTACACCTTCTAAATAGATTTTCAGCCAAAGCAATTTGCAAATGTTTTTGATCAGTTGTATTCCTGTTGGCACCTTTAAAAACTGAAATACTACCAGCTCTAAGGATATTTGCCAGCCTGGTTTTGAAAATCGTTTCTTTTGAGCTCCAATGTATTATCCCTCTCTCTAACCCAAATTTCTCACTGGCAATGTAGCATCTGACCAAATCCTGGTTATTCCATTTACTTGCTTCCCTCGGGTTTGTCCTCTTGGCTGCTTTGAAGAGGTGGAGCAGAGCAGAGCAAGACCTTCCCCACAGTTACACCTCCCCCTCTTTTCTCAAAGATCACTTTTCTGCAGGATTTAACCTGCACACAGGGAAAGCTCTTGGCTGGCTTTTAGCAGTTAACTGCAGTCAGCTTAACACTTCATGAAATGCAGTTTGCCCTTTCGGGTGCTAGCCAGATTTAACTTGCTTTATCTTCAGAGCACACAAAAAGGGAGGAATGCTTTAATTAGAAGTAGCTTTTTTGTTGTAAACTGCCAGTCGGATCAGGGCAAACCTTCCACCCTTGTTGGGTGACACAAAATTGGTATCAAACAACAATTCTGAGGTAAAAATTACCCGTGCCTGCTTCTAGTAGGATTTGAGGTAGAAATGAGTATCTTGAGAGTTGTCTTTGTGGATGAACACATCTAACCTTAGATTTAATCAAATAGTCATAAGCATAAATGTGGTTCTAACGTGAAGCAATTTTCAGGAGAGAGATGACCCAAAGCTTGCTGACTGCCTTTGTGTGCCATTAAATGCAGCATTCTGCCAGTCTGGAAACTTCTTCTGCCTGGTACTGTCTGGTTTCCCATTATTTTTCCCCTCAGATTTTCTCTCTTTCATTGAAGTGAGTGTTCGCCTTTGAAAGAAGAACCTGTGTGGGCTCCATTTGAAACTAAAAAGGATGCCAAAACTGCCATTTAAATTCAGTAACACAGGCACTGCAATTACAGAGATGCCCTTCAAAACTAGGTGCTCCTGCCTGCTTTTAATGGAGAGCAAGAAGATTTTTTTCCCTCTTACTCAACTCAATGGTTTGTCCTGATTTTTCATTAACTTGTCTTTGCCTAGCCAGAAACTCTTAAATACTTTTCTTTCCCCCATCATTCCCTTTTCTCTGTTCCTGTTCACTGTTCTCCTTTGTCTTTTACTTTCCATAGCACAGGGTAAGAAGCCCTCCTCCTGGGGCTGTTTGCTCTGATAGGAAGTTACTACACCACAGTACAAGTTGAAATATAAGGTGGACCTCAGCAAAGCCCTCTGCCAGAATTAAAATTCAGCTCAGTCCCACCTCTCCAAACTGTGTATCTTAGCATTAAGGTGATTTTCAAGCAACAGGAGCAAAATTAGACCGCAAATAAAAATGATCCAGAGGGTAAGTGTTTGGCCTCATGTATTTGCATTTGCAGGCACAAGTATTTATGAGTCCTCTCTTGGTTTGTGTTCTGTAGGACGAAGAAGGTCAGCCACTGCTACCGTATCATTTACCGGCACCCGGAGAGGACGCTAACGCAAGACGAGGTGCATCGCATCCATCGAGCTATTGAGGAGTCAGCAGTTCGGGAGCTTGGGGTGGAGGGCAGGTTCTAGCAGTGCTGCTCTGGAGCCCCAAGGACACTTGCTTTTTTTCTTTTTTTTTTTTTCCTTTTTTTTTTCTTTTTTTGGAGGATGGTTTTAGGTCCCAAGTAGAGGGAGGTGTTTTGTGACTGAAGACAGAAAGCGACTGATAAATGGGCAATGGTAAAACTGGCAGGTAATAAACATTACTACTGAGAAATCATTGACGAAGTGCTGGTGCTTTATTTTAAGAAATGGGGGAACAGCAGTAATGCAAGATTTCCCTCCTGTTACGATAAGAAATACACTGCCTGGTGGTTTTCTGTGTTGTTAATTGGTCCCTGGGTTCCATTAAACTGTAAATACTTGGCATTATTTCTGTGTTGACAGGATCTTCTGTCCATGTAACAAGTGAAGCAAATCAGAGACACAGATTAGTTCAGGGAAGAAAACCCACCCCACCCCCATCCCCATCCCCATCCCCATCTTTTTTTTTTTTTTTTTTTTTTTTTTTTTTTTTTAGTAAGAGATGTCAGATTTTGCTTCAAGAAACCTTCCAAGAAGTACTTCTTGTGAAGTTTGGCTCTCTTACCTTCAGAGCCCATGGGTGTTCCTTTCATCAGCTACAGAGAAGAAGGAGCCAGTGTGGCTTGGGCCAGGCTTTGCTGTCTACAAATGCTGGGTCAGTGGCAAGCTTTTCCTGTTAGATCCTCTTGCTCCCACAGAGCTGAGCAGAGCTTAGTGAGGTGCTCCAAGCTGTGCCCCCTTCAGCAGGAGAGAAGCTCCCTTGTCTCACTTCTCTTTGCATAGACACCAGTTCAAGATAAGTCTCCTCCCCTGTCGCCATCAAAGTATTGATATCACCTATGGCAGGATGGCAGTAAATAGAAACTCTTACCCACAATGCCCTGAAAATCAGCTGCCTTGATCTCTCACTATATCTTGCTTTCTAGCAGCAGTATCTGCTCAGAAATTTGGCCTTTAAGGCAGGAAACCAAACTAAAATGGGATCTTCTGCTGTTTGAAGCTCCATGTGCTTGCCTTTTTCATTGCAGGTTATAATAAGTAAGTTCTGGGGGTGATATGATGCTAGGGCCTGTAGAAGTGTTCAAATGATCTGATAAATACTTGCTGAGCCATTGCAGGTACTGATGTGGAATATGGGACCTGTTTTGGCTTGTGATGGTATTTCATACAGTCTTGCAGGTCACATCTGGTTGCTGTGCAGGCAACATTCCCTCCTTCACGGAAGAAGGCGGTAAAAATGGTGCAATAAACAGCATCTAACACTGATTTATACCTTATCAAGAAACATCTGTGCAGCAGGCTTGTACTCAACCATAAGAAGCCAGTTACTATTGCAGATGTGACAGAGGCAGAGAGCTCATTTTAATTTCATTACTCAACATATTTAGCTGTGTAAACAAATCCTAATCTTAATTGCTGTTGTGTTATCCAAATAACTTGATTATGAAAACAATATGCTAGGCTTTCTACAAGGCAAAAAGAATGGGTGCCATTTAAACACATGGTTATTTTTAAGCCATCATCTACTAAGATCCATAAATACAGCCTAGCCCATTTGGTGTTTCTCAGTCTCCTTCATCCTTCACCTCTTCAGAATTCTCGGTGATGACGTGAGGAGGAGGAGGAGGACTTCCCTGAACTGCACTGAGCAGTACGTGTTCCAAGACAGGGCCTGACTGATGCTGTCACACAGGGCAGCAGATAATGTGGATCTTAATTGCTTAAATTGCCTGTGGAGAGAGTACCATAACCTGTATGCTCTATGAAAGAACCAAGTCTCTTGAGAAAACAGAATATTTGTGGTGAAATAGGTCACAAGATTTCCCTTTAAATTTATCAATTAGTGAGGTTTCCCTTTTCTACTCCCCATATCTTTCAGTTCTTTGATTCTGATCAGTCAGTTTTGAGGCCATGGAAGTCTGGGGAAAACAAGGGGGAGAAAATTGGACATCAAGCCTTTCTCACTGCAGCCACAGGACATCGTGTCTGGCTTTGCAAGGCAGTTTGGGTATCCTCGGATCAGCCCATATCCAGTCACTAACATCAGCTGTGTTTGACACAATGATTTTAGAGCTCTTTTCCAGGCTAAACAGTTCTGTGATTTTCTGTGTCTGGATTGCACTCCACTGAGCACAGGCTTCCTGCAACAGCCAGGTCTCGGTGGAATAATGTTATCCTTTGAAACCTACAAGGTTAATCTCACAAGCTGATAGGATAAGGGGGAAATGGAAAGCTTTCCTTGAAGGTCACCTGACACCATGGGATCATCTTCTGTGTGCATGTTTTCACAAGAGGAATTTTCAGGCAAAACCATGAACCATTAAGATTAAAAAACCAAACAGCCTCTTCAGGAGCAAGCGTGATTCAATCATATGAAGGCCTGTAAAATCATATGGGCTGGCTGTGAGCATAATATGAGTACTTGGGTATGCTTAGCTTAGGTAAGCCTTTGTCATATATGTGCTAGGATTAATCTACTCTGAAGACCTATTGTTCTGGCAAGGATTCACCACAAGTAGCAAAGCAGACCTCAGATCAAAAGGCATCAGTGTTGCACTTTTATGCTTCTGTCCTCTGGAGAATATGATTTTTCCCTTCAAAGCTTGACCTTAATTTTACTGGGAAATTTGCTATGTATCGTAGTAAACTCTCAAATCATGTGATCCTTTGTAGGGGCCAACAGAGAGCCCATAAGAATCCCAAGGTTGTAAAAGCCATGATTTATTTTACTGCTGGCCAGAGACACAGGATGCCAACAGGACCTCAGAGACTGGACTGATCCTGGTGGGAATATGATTGAGGAAGGTCCTTGGGACAGTCACCAACAACTCTGTCAAAGAAAGGGTTACCCTCCACTGTCACTTGGCTTTTCTCAAGACATATTTAGCACAAAGTTAGGTGGACTGGCTTGAAGACCAAGAGCAACATCGCTGCCAAGGTAAGATCCTTTGCTGGTCTCTGCTACCCTATAATCTATCTCAAGAATATCCCCCAACCTTGGATGAGCTACAGGTCTGATAAAGGGAGATGAGATCCCAAATATCCAAGTGGTACCATGCCATGTGGAAGTGTTAAGGGGAGTGGTATTTGAGTAATTAATGGGCATGCTGACTGACTAGTGACAGGCATAATACACTGCTTCTTGTTTTTGTGAGCTCCTTGTGTCTGTTTTTCTGTGCCTCTGAGTTTTATATCAGTATCCTTTAATAAAAAAGGAAAAAGTCAATTGTAGCAAAAGAAGCTACAGGAGTACTGGCTGGGTATCTGTGCCTGAACAGTATGTACTCTTTGAATGTTCTGGGTGCCGGTTTTGTTCCTAGTTGACATTGGTTTTCAAGCTAACTGTGATTCCTGAAAGACTAAATCTTTAGTTTTAACACCCAGTTTGGGATCTTCCCAGTAAATGACAGCAGATTTATAGTGCACTAAGTCCTACCGGATTCTGATGTTCTTGTTGAAGGTGCTGCAATAGAAAGGTGGTGTGATCTAGATAGGCAGGAAATGGCTCTGTGTTTTTACCCTTGACACTCAGTCACCTCTGCCATGGTATTGCTAGGCATGATCAAACAGTTGCTCATATCTGAAACCAGTTTTCTACTGGGAACCCAAATTAAATTAGTAAACCACTGGTGGTCATTAATGCCCTTCCACTGAGAGTGTTACTGCTGTCCCTTCTGCAGCTGGTGGCTGTACTGCAGCGCTGAATTTACTGCCTTCTTACTCTGCACCTGTACTGAGTTTCTCAACTGATGACATATTGGTCTCAGCCCTTGAATAATTTCATGTAGGGATTAGCTTAAAAAAAAAAAAAAAAGGTAAAAAAAGAAGTTTAAAAAAAACCAAAGTTGTGGGTCTTTTGAGTGTTTGGTAGTTTTTATCTGCAGCCATCAGTGCATTTCAACTGTCCCAAGAAAACTCACAGTCAAGACAGGACTCTTTGGTGGTTCATTGAAGTAAACACAGGGAGTCTTGCCCTGAAAAGCAGAATTATGTCTGTCTCATTGAGTTCATATTTGGGCAAAACTAAAGAACCTTGTCTTCATTGTGAGTTGACTGAAGGTTGGCTGGTGCTCATTAGTTAAGCCAGGGTCAGAAAGCACTCCGCGTTGCCACCACCACCCCAAACACACACAGAAGCAGTTTTATGTACAAGGACATTCTGTGAGTTTTGGTGTGAGCGGATAAAATGAGTGTGCTGGGTGTTTCAGGCTTGCTAGTTGGTGAACTATCTCCATCTGAATTGTTATCATCTGGGAGAGAAAATGGCTTTGTCCTTCAGCTCTGAAATAAGTAGCCATATTTTTAAAGCTCAGAGCCCTCCTCAGCTACTGTCTGCTGTATGTCTTTGCTCAGATATGACTGTTTCTGCAAAACAGATTTGCTTTCTGTGTAGAACAGGCCATATTGGCTAATTACACACATCCTGATCAAATTTTAAGATCTGGGAGCATTGTCTCTGAAGGGACACCAAAACTGAAGCAGGCTTGTGTTGACCTTGAACAAATTTGTAGGGGACACAAAAAAACAGCCATTGGTACTTGCTAGCTGCTTTTAAATGTTGGTACAATCACATCAGAATTTTAAGCTGAGGATCTCAGAGGAGACAACTGCAGTTCAACACAGAGCATGGACATATGCTGGGTGAAGGCACTGACTTCTCCAGAATGTGTTGTATAAGGTTTGATCATCATTAACATCTGACGCACTCAAATGTTTGGCAGTTTTTGTGCTTTTGTCAGATGGCCTCTGTTATTCTATTTATGCCCACTGTTAACTAAGTAAAGTCTGGTTTAGTCTGCCTTTTTTTACTTGGACTTCTGACACGACCTTGCTTTCTCATACAGTTCTTGCTGTTGAAATTTGGTATAACTTTGGTGAAGAAACGGTGCCAGGCTGCAGGCAGGGAGATTTATCATGCCACAGCCTAAAGCCTGTGCTCCGGCTCCACATTACTGCAGGGTCTCTCTGTGCTCGCCCTCTGGATGCAGGTGATTAACACGTGCTCCAGGGAATTGCGCCTCTGCCTGCTCAGTAATTTGCCGGGCAGCGCTGCAGTCATCCGGAGCAGCTGCCACTTAAATGGGCAGTAGATTGTTCTCTTTTTATTTTAGTGCCTGCAGCTTCACCGTGTGCCACAGCCAGACGTGCTGTGCTGGTCTTTGCTGCAGCAAAGCATCCATTAGCTGCATCTCACAATGAATGTGCTGCCTGTGCAGCCAATTTTCAGCAGAAGCCCTGCCTGCATGTAAATGGTTGTTCCCATCTCCAGCCACAGATGGGAGGCACATCGAGGCCAGGGGTCAGGACTAAAAACTTCCTAGACCCCGACAGGTACGATTAACTGCTTGTGGGATTTCGACAATGTCTGTACGGGATGGAAAGTCCAGACTTGAGGTATCTGTCCAAATGTTTAGTCACTTGAGAGATTTTGTAACCCAGCACTCAGTGGCCGTGGTGACACCGGGTCTGGGGAAGGGGAGCAGGTTTGGAGAGTGATCATAGGGTAGCTGAGAAGCAAGGCACTCATGTCCTGGGCTCAAAGTGCTGAACTATCCTGCCCACCACCATGCTCCAGGGAGGCACGGTTGTGATTTTGGCTGCCTGCCTTTGCATAGGCACATAGTAAATAATTAACATGCACAGCCAGGCTTTTTGGTCATCAGTTATTGCTGTAACTGATGATTAATTCAAGGAATTATTGATTCTTATGCCAAATCTTTACTCATGGATGCTAGAAAAACTAATAATCATTCACAGGGTCATTATTGACAGATCTCAGTATAGAAAGTGAATAAAATGTGTGGGAATGGAAATGTGGGTCCATAGTTTTGTTTGTGTCTTCCAGATTGTGTGGGGAGTAATTGACAAACTCAAGTCAAAAATCTAACTTGTACCCACACCAAGGCCCCTCTTGTTGGGTGTTCAGATACTTGGTGGTGCTTTCAGGAGGAACAGGGGCATCTGGGATCACCAAACAGCTCTCCAGAGAGGTCTGCTCAGTGTCCACAGGAAACTCTTGCCTGGGCACTGGAGACTCTGAGCGCACATTGTGCCTTGCACAGCAACACGGTTGGAGCCTGATTGCCTTAACACTCCTGTCCTATGCTCACAGTACACATAAGCTTACCTCCTTGGGCCCTGTCCTGAAACACTTCCTTTCTTTGGCAGTCTCCTAAATTCTAGTTAATCTCCTTCCCATGACTCCAGACCTCAGCCCTTCTCCCCTTTCTACCACAATGCCCCAGTCAGTGCCTGCTGCCTTGCCAGAAGTTTGCTCATAAGGTTTTCATGCTGGGGCCAAGACAAACAGATCGATGCTCCCCAATGTGTTAATGCTTGGGTGTCTCCTCTCAGCTGCTGTTTTTCCCAAAGTTTGCCAGAACATCATGCCTCAGAGACCCTCACTTGAAGGACAGCATGATTGTGTTTGGATTCAAAAGTCAGTGAAGGTCCCTGGCAGTGGAAGCCTGAACACCCATCTCCATTGCACACAGCCTTGCTTTCTTAAGCGAGGAGACAGAGAAATAGCAGGCCTGCAAGGAAGGCATGATTAAGTGCATCCTGACTGAAAGTTCAAGTGTATTAGTAAGAACATGGTGCCCAGCATGGTCCCTTGCATGTACTTCCAGAAAATGATTACAAATATGTTTTGATAAATAATAACAGCAGCCTTCTCTGTGTGTTTACAAGCTGCTGTTATTGTACTGTATAGCCTGCGTCATTCTCCTTTCCACTTGTTAGAAACAGAAAAATTTGAATTTGATTAAGAATTAAATTATTTCCTGATGTTCCTGGTCTTGCATCATTACTTCTTATATTTGAACGAGGAGGTCAGCCCAGCTTTGCTAAGAAGATTTTCAGTACCTTACCAAACTATGTTGTTTGTATGTCACACATGAAATCAGAGCGGGTTATGTGAGTGTTATTCCTGTGCTGTGGACACACAAGCAGGGTTGTTGTTCCTTATATTCTGTCTGATTAGAGATTTTTCTCTCTGCTGCTTTGCCCCAATACACAGAAATCACCTTTTTCCTAGAAAAATTCAATACTTTCTGGTGCCTCCTGCTGTCAGAGAGCCAGCACTCTTCTGAGCACTTTCCCTTCAAAGATCAATCAAATTTTGGGCAGAGAACTCCCTTTCCCACTTGAGACTTTTTTTTTTTTCAGCCTGAAAGACTTTCTGGCATCTGTTTTAGGCTCCTGTGCAACACCTGCTGCTGGTGACAATGCAGATCTTTTTCCGCCTCCGGGGAAGAAAGGTGACTTAATAGAAAGGCCAACTTTATAAAAAACATTTGAATTACTCAGATGTTCTGCCATAATGACCAAAAAAATCTAGCCTTATGAAAATTATGCGAAGAAGTCAGTTTTGGTCTTTACTAGAGAGCAGGTTTGTGCAGTGGTAGCATTTCCACATCAGTGCAGCTTGTGAGGCTCCAAGAGAGGACAGCTTTTCCACTGAAGGCTCTTTCATTCATGTTTGAAAAATTGCTTGGTAGTTTTATGGCTCCCTTTCTGTTTGGACACACATCTGGGGTCATTAGCTGTGCCTCCTCTGCTTGTTCCCGAACACCTTCTGTGTCTGGTACTCTGGCTCTGCATAGGATGGGGCAAAGAGGGGAAAGTGGCTCTTACAAGGTCTGTTGATTGCTCTCACTTCTCTGGACTTTGAAGGAAGACAGCTGGAAGAGTGCTTCTTCTAGCACTGATGTTCCAGTGGAGATATGGTTAACAGGAAGAAAAGTAGTGGCATTCCCAGAGGGAAGTAAATGTGAGATGATCTATGTGGGGCAGTTGGCCTTCCATTTAGGCAGCAACTGTTCCATGCTGCCATGGAAAAGGTCGTTTTTTCAGTGTAGATGCAGGTGGCATCATACATGGCCACCTCCACCTGGAAACCACCTCTACAGTCCAAACAGACGTTGTTTCCAACACTGGCTGGAAAGCCAGCGGCTTTCCTACATGGCCACTGAGTTATTTTGTATGTAAAACCAGAGCACCATGTAAGGGACTCTGTCCAGAAAGCTCTCTGGAAAAGCACATCCTTTAAATAGGGTAGAGTAGACTTGTTATTAAACTCTCCCACTCAGTGGCAGACCTAAAAAGGAGGGACAAATCCCTCCATAAATGGGGGACTTTTTCTTAATAGTGACTGTAACCCCCAGCTTTCCTACAAGATCTTGCGGATCTTGAAACATTTTTCCAATGAAGGTCAAATAATACACCTTTATCAGACACATGAACTGCAGGCTGGAGAGACTGAAGGGCTTTCCTTGTCTCACAGATTTCTGAGGCAGTACCTGAGTCCCATTCTGTAGGTGGCATATGCCCTCAGGAATAAGGGAAGGGAGGACCTCGGTGCTTTGCCTGATCCTTACAGCATTGGATTGGGATTAGGCCCCACTTATCTGCTTCTCTGCACTGCAGTGGCGTTTAATGCATTACGCTGGAAGCTTTCTCCATAAAAATGTTCTCAGCCAGAAGTGTTGTAGTGACTGATAGGCAAAGGATGAAAGGAGGAAACCGTGAGGCAACGTGGGTCACCAGGCATCTAATTTTCTCAATACTTCCACTCTTCTCTTTTCAAAGTGCATGTTGAGTGAGGCTGAGGAAGCAATTGGCAGCATATTCACAGCACCTTGGTCCTCTGTGTATGTGTCTTCTGCAAGGATCTCAGTCTGGTGTGTGTACTGAAATTGTGTCAGGAGCTACACAGTCTCTGCCTGGGGCTTTAGCATGCCTGGTCTGCCAGAAGATTTAATTTTCCCTATCAAGAGCTCTTGGGCACCTTAGATCAGCTGTAAGGAAGGGGATGAAATGCTTAGTGGTAAGGCTTAGCCCTGCAGGGCATCTCTCTGGACACGAGAGTGCAGAGAACAGCAGTGCTCCTGCTTCCTCCTTGCCTGCACCAAGGCCATGCACACTCCCAGTGCATGTACTGGGGTGCCACGAGAGCTGAGATTCACGTGGTGGTGTCTGAAGCACATTTCCTCTTGTGAAAGGCTGGCAAGTGTATGTGAAAGCATTTCATCAAGTTATCAAATAACATTTTGTTCTTGTCTCCATATGATGAGCATAGCTTGGCAGTCCAGGCTCCTACATACAAGAATATAGATGCAGGAGCTCTCAATGCATTGTTTTTCTTACGTTAGCTTATTCTGTTTTCCCTTGTGCCCATGTGAACTTTTGTCATTCATGTCCTGTGGTAAGAAGCTGGGTTTAGCTAAGCTGTGTTAAAAGGAATGTATGCTTTGGATTGGTTTGAACCTGCCATCTAGCTTTTCCTGGGTTCCCACGTCCCAAAATATCCAGCACAGTCAACACCAGACCTCCAGTAACCAAAGAGGTACTGACAAATCTGGGAAGTTTTTGGAGGAGATGACAGAGTTGATCAGGAGAGGTGGAAGGACAGGTAGATAAGTTCAAATATAAACTGATGCAGAGCCCAGCTCAGGAATGACTAACAAATGTGTGGTTTGTGAGACATGTAGCGCTCTGATGAGCACGAACACCCTCCCACTCTTCCGAGCGTGAGAGAAGAATTCTTGGTGTGACACGCAGGGATATAACAAGGGCTAATAGTGTGACAGTCAGACTGAAAGTAAGGTAAAATTTCCTGACAGTGGCATGTATTTCGCTGTAAAACAGCCTCCCAGGGGAAAGGGCAGGAGCCCAACTGCTTTGTCTTTTTTAAAGCCAAACTGGACAAAGCATTAGGAAAGGTAATTCAGGGAGCACGTGTAAATTGGCTGGAGGAGGGAGTGGTGATCTAATAGATCCTTTCCATTTCTAGCTCCTAGGATATAATGCTCTTTGTAATGAATTTTTGACTGATTTTAAGCTTAGGGGTAACAGGGAGATAAAACTGAGAAGAAAAATTAACAATAAGAACTAAAAAAAAACCCTGTAGAGTTTGTCTAATAGTCATGGAAGGTTCCAGATTAAGAGTTCCTTAGGCCAATGACACCATTCAAAAATAACATTGCAAAGGGGAAAGCTAAAATTGTTACATAGATAATGATTATGGTAATGACATATTTTCAAACAGTCCCAAGTATCCAAAAGCACATCTCAGATTTGAGGATGATTCCTGTAATGGGAAATTGCTGTAGCTGACACTGAAATGCAGCAACCATTCCACTGAAACAACCTGTTCTAATGGCAGCAATTTAAGATGGGGTATAAAGTGTAACTTCTGTAACTGAAACTGTAGAAGAATTGTCTTGGTTTGTCTGAATTTCATTAATTCATCTAATGATTCTACTAATTATGTAATGATGATACTAATTATCTTGGCAAGAGTTTCTTTTGCAACTGATTTCCCCATGTCTTCACTTTTAAAGCAGCAGTATCTGGAAATATTGACAGGGCTTCCCTGGTTCCTTGTGGATGGGCAGGGAGAAGTCTGCTGAACTAGCACGACCCTGAGCTGAGACACATTTGACTGGCTTCCTTGTGTAGTTTTTATCTCCCTCTTGAGAGTCCTGACTTCAGCCTCTGAATTCCTGGAGAGCAAGGGCGTTCTACTTTCTTTTAGCAAAGACATGAAGGGAGCCCTTTTGAAAAAATAAGAAAATGCAAAACATAGATTTTGTATGGAACCAGAACAGGCAGTTTGGAAAAGCTGAATATATATTATTAACTGCTTTAATATTGTAATTTTAAACTGAAATGTGTTATTTGTTTGTCATTCACATAGAGAACAACTACTATTTTTTCTTTTTTCTTTTTTTCCTTTTTTTTCTTTTTTTTTTTTTTTTTTTTTTTAGTAAGCAGTCACAAATCTAAAAGAAAGTGGCCAAAATACAGATGTTCTGCATTGTTTTTCATTCATGAAATTAAACTTTCTTAGACAACATCCTTGAGGAGTCATCTCAGTTTAAAGGGAAAGGAAATGAGCCAGGCAAGAACTTGCAATGTTGAACATGTCATCCTTCTGGAACCACATGCGCACCATGGAACTGACTCACATGGCATTAAAAATTGTTTGTTCTCATTTACACGATCTGCAAGACTGTGTTTAATGTAATATTTTTTATCTGCACAATTAATCGAATGCTATCCATTTGTTAATGAAGGTAGAAAATATTCCTGTATAAAATTCCATTGACTACTAAGTAGCTCAGGTATTGTACCATTTAGTTACCTCTACATTTTAGACAGATTTACCGGTATTTAGGATTTTTGTTCAATAGACACTACAGATCTAGTTCTTTTGGCTGTTACCTAGTCATGCAAAAATCAGTAAAAATTTCCCTTTTAATGTTTATATTATTCATAGGGGTTGTTTGGAACTAGAGTTTTCACTTTATCCATCAGAAATTGTAGTGTTTCATCAAAAAAAAAAAAACAAACCATAAATTCAGGCCTGAGAAAAAATCCTGCCACTCTCCTGCTTCCAAAATAACAGAACAAAAAAAATATTTATTTATAAACAACTGATGTGATAGTCTTCAGCTTTAGAGCAGTTGCCTAAAGAGGCTACCGGTAACAGAGGCTGGACAGAATTAAAGGAATAAAGTAGGTATTTATTGAAAGGCCTTCAAAGGATACACCTTGGGCAGTACAAGAGCCTGGCCGTGGCTACACCCAAGATAGACCCAAGATGGACCCCAGATCACGAGTTTGCACACTTTTATAAGTTTTGGTCCATTTACATATTGGGGTTAATTGTCCAATAACAGCTTCAGGTTATGAAGTCCCCTCCTCCCAGGTTGCTCTCCTCAATTTGCTGTTTATACTTTTTGGGCCTGAAGCTGCAATGGTGTCCTTGGTTCCCAGGCTGGAAAAGGATTGCTTTGTCTAACTAAACTGTGAGGAGAACTTGCTAACACTTTATATGAAGTTCGGAGTCACACACTGAGGCAGTACAGAATCTGGAAAATATGAGAGCTAAAACTTAAGACATCACAGCTACTGTAAACCTTCATGATCTGGGTTTCCCAGGACTTGTGGGTTCTTAGTGCTATGGCAGCTGAAGAAATGATTACACCAGCAGCTCCACCATTTAAGCTGCCAAAATTGCAACGTTCCTCTGAAGTGGCTCTTTTTCTTTTTTTTTTTTTTCTGAACCTTCTCAGGTAATTTTTTTCTGTCTAAAACTTTTTCAACTAGTCCCAGGTCTTAGACTGTAGATTAGTATTTGACTTTCAGTAGGACGTTTGTTTCTTGACTTCTTTATTTTATGAAAGAATGACTTCTATTCCTTTTCCATTTAAGCACACTAGAAATTCTACCTTTCTTAGTAATGCCAAAGAAAATCTCTCAAACTCTGAGTGGACCAGTTGCTGTTACCTGATACAGCCCTCACTCTGGGTACACTGCCTTGCTTTAGGGAAAGGATGACTTCTGGCAAGAGGCTGCTGATCCTATCCCTCTGTTTTTCTTGATGGCTGCTGGTATGAGGAGGCTGGAAAAGGATGGAAAGGGACATCATCTGGGATCTCACAGAAAAACCATGGCATGGATGAATCAGAGAACATTGCTTCCTACTTAAATGCTAAATTCCTATAATATACAGAAGAGATATAATTCCAAAATGCAGGCACAGAACAGAGAACAGATGTTGACTGGCCAGGAAGGTATAAGTACCATAATAAATTGTGTGATTGTCTGAAAAGGGAGTTGGGAATCTCCTTTTATGTTTCCTGTAGTGGCACTGACCAGAGAGATCATGAAAAATGGTCTGTACTCAGCACTGGTGAGGCCACACCTCAAGTGCTGTGTCCAGTTCTGGGCCCCTGAGTTTAGGAAGGATGTTGAGACGCTTGAGTGCAACCAGAGGCAACAAGGGTGGTGAGGGGCTTGGAAAACAAACCCTGTGAGGAATGACTGAGGGAGATGGGGTTGTTTAGCCTGGAGAAAAGGAGACTCGGAGGTGACCTTATCACTCTCTACAACTTCCTGAAGGTGGCTGTAGTCAGGTGGGGGTTGGTCTCTTTCTCCAGGCAGCAACTGACAGAATGGGAGGACACAGTCTTGAGCTGTGCCAAGGGAAATATAGGCTGGATATCAGGAAAAAGTTTTTTACAGAAAGGGTAATAAAGTATTGGAATGGTCTGCCGAGGGAGGTGGTGGATTCGCCATCTCTGGATGTGTTTAAGAAAAGATTGGATGTGGCAAATGGTGCCACGGTTTAGTTGAAGTTAGGGTTGGGTTGGACTTGATGATCTTGGAGGTCTCTTCCAACCTAATGATTCTGTGATTCTGTGAATTCCCATCCCCTCAGTTCTCCAGCCTGTAAAGTGGGAATGATAATGCCAATTGTCTTTTGCCATATGTTTTGAGACTTCCAGTGGTAACTCTGCATAGTCCACTTCATTAGCATGGATACGTAACAAGACAGTGTTTGTGCTGACATCATGACACATCCCAGGCATGCAGGGACCATCCACAGTACCTGATGTGGTACAGTGAGAAGGGCTACTCCGAAACCATCCCTGAACTTCGGCTGGTTGCCATGGTGACAGAACCGCTTAGTGCGGCTAGGCGAGGGGAGAGTGATATATTCCGTTAAGGATAACTCACAGCATCAAGGCTGCACTTGGAAATATCTCTGGTTTTCTGGGTCTGGCTTGCAGGAGACATTGCTGAGCTCTGGGATTTTCTCTTCTCCAGCTCATCTACAATGATCAATTTGGGCCAAAATGTGGAGAGCCACAGTGGAGAGAGAGCTGCAGGGTTGCTTTCCCTTGGCCTTTTGGTGGTGGGGTGGGTGGGAGAAGAATCTGCATCTCTGAATCCCTTCTGCAAGGACTTGGTGTGTCCCTGGGTTAAATCCCTTGGTCAGCGGCATTCCTAGCACAAGGACTTTCCCTCCAGCCAGCCCCAGAGGCACCAGTCACCCTCAGAGCCTAGAGCAGGAGCAGGGAAGGATACCCTCATCATTCAGGCTCTGTGACTGGGATCTTGAGTGCACTGAATGGTCTGCCAGCAGCGAGAGAGCTGGTGGGAGGCAGATGGTAAAAATTGCTTCAAGGGAAACCGGAAGGTTTCAGAAAGGTCATTTTGGAAATGGGGAAAGGACCAAGGGGTTAGAGTGTGACATGTTAAGTGACGTGAACTTCCTTGCTCTCTGCTGGTAGTATTTTAGAGTTTGGAGACTGGCAAGAACTTTCCTGCTGATGAAGCAACATACAAATGGACATGGTTGCAGGGTAGGGATCATAGATTTTATAAAGGAAATCATAAAAAGTGCCTTGTGAGCCACACTTACTGGTGAAAATATGACTGAGTTTCTGAAGATGAGAGGAAACAGACAGGGGGCTAGGAAATGTCTTTAAAAGCTAGGGAAAGCATAGGGAAACTTAAAAGAAAAACAAGATAAAATGGCAATTGCATATAAGCCCACACAGGCACTTACTCTCTTGCTTTCTCTCTTACACCCACACACTCAAGCATGTCTTTCTGTCCGAAATAGCAGGGAAAAGATATCATAGCCTTTATTGTCAAGAGTAATTTCGCTTCACGTGTCACTAACATCCAATTCTCAGAGCAAGGAGAGAGTTACTTCACAAAACTCATCTGCCTGCTTTTTTTCCTTTCTAAACCTGAAAAAAAAACAAGGAAGAAAGCCCCTGTGAACTGTGGAGTTGAAGAGCTACATGTTGACAGCTCTTGGATGGCTTAAGGCCAAACACAAGTATTTGTATGCCAGTGATACCATGGGAGGCAGCCGGGTGATTGCGTGGGCAACCAGGGCTCACTTTTCCTCACAGGAATGGCTTTGCATGTGGGGTTGTCAGGGAACATGGCTGCAGCTCCTCTGAGCTTGCGCTCCCAAAGTGCTTGGCAAACTGGGGGGTTTCCCACCCCTCATGTCCAGCTTAGCTAAAAAATCACCAGCTGGCTGCTCTTGCTCAGGAGTAGGATGCCCCTCGAGATGCAGCCTTTTGGTTGCACAGGCTGCACAGGGGTTTTACACAGCAGAATGAAGATGGGGGGCTGCCAGCTGGGTTTCAACTCATGCCACCCTTCTAGGGTGCTCAGAAGGGCTGAGCTCTGGGTGTCTCTGGGGAGACAGGGCCATCACATGCTCAGACAAGGACAGCATCATCTGCTTACAGGAACAAAAGCTTGAGCCCACCCCTAAGTGTACTCAGACTACCCCTTTCCAGGGATGATCTTTTAACAGGGATCCACACAGAGGATACCCTTGGAGATTCACACAGAGGACTGAAAGCAATTTGGATCTTTGTCCTGTATTTAACTGACACTGTAAACTTCCTGTCTGAGTATTGGCATAGGCCCTCTTGGCTTTGACTGGTGTTTGTCTGACTCCATGAGACTACATCCCAGCACACACTGAGTGAAAGGTTCCATCAGCTCATTTAGAAATTAAGTTTGTTCATCAGAGTCATGTCCCATGTGGAGAGGAAAAAAATCCCTGGGCTGATGTGGATTCTGTATATTCATTCATGGTTGATGGTTGGGAAATTATAGTATGGAAAGGAAGATTGTTCCTGGCAAGGACTGGAATTTGTAAAAGCAGATTTAATTTTTTAAATTTTTTTAAAGTTTTTTTTTTTAATTGTATAGTCTTATTTTATTTTGCAAAACGTAAATAATAACAAAGAATCCCTCAATCCACTTCCAGTGTTCTCTTCTTGCTACATTCAACTGCCAAATCTGAATTGGAAATATGCAGAAAAAAATGTAGTGGTTTTTTATGATGCTTGGAAGAAAATGGATTTGCAGAGCTTCTCTCTTTAAATGTGTCAACATAAATGACATCCTAGCAGGTCTTGCAGATTGCATGGCATAGGCAAATAACTGCTATTTATTGCATGAGCTGTGCAATTTTTTACCTAGCTATTTCTGCCACATGCAGAATAGATGAAACAAATTTTCCTCGCACATTTATATATACATTTATACATTTATATAGTGCCTGTCAAGTGTTGCATGCCGTGATCTCCACTAATGCTCATTTGTGCCATGATTCCTTATCCAGGATTTAACCCCTCCCAGAGGAAAACTACATCCCATCTGTGATACTTATTACAAAACAAGCCAGATTTTGAGCAGAGTTCTGTCTAACGGGTTACAGACAGCATTTTCCTTCCCTTTGGCCTCCCTAGTCTCCTCTGGAAATGCAATCTAAGGCAAGTCTGTCACAGAGTTAAAGGAGAGACACCTTGCAATTGACTTTCAGGTCTCTTAGTCTTTCACCACCAGCTTGTTTCAAAGGGATATCAACATAAAAGAGAAAAGCATTTAAAAAGAGAAGACAAATAAGTCAACTGAGGCTCAACAAGGAGAATCCAGTTCATTCTGCATGGATATCAGTAAAAGCTATGTATGTAGCACATCAGAGTTAATTTGTTGGAGGCTTTTGATACTGTGGGAAAAAAATCAAGCCATTTCTCTGTTACTTCCTTCTTGCTATGTGTACTACCAAGCTGTTTGCCCCACTGGCTTTGGACGTTCTTTGGATGTTCTCTAGCAGTATGTTAGGATGGGAATATCACTTCTGTTCCTCACAGTTGTCGTCAAGAGGGACAACACAGGTGTCTGAAGGTACCCCTGGAATTTGCTGAATCAGACTCCGAGTTTCCTGCTACAGCAACGTTTTACAATTCTCCTCTCCCTTGCTGACCTAAATATCTGCCTTTTCTGAAACATACTAATTGCATCTGTGATGCAAACATTGCGCCTGCGTGTGTCTGTTTGCGATTTATTCAGGGAGAGCTTTTACCGCTCGCTTATTTTTCAGAGTAGGAAAAATAAAGGTCTCTGTACTTAGCCCACAATGACAGTTTTGCAGCAGGAGAACACTGAACAAGAAAAATGAAGACTGCAGAAGTGGAAGGAGGAAATGAAAGTTGCTCTACCGACAGGGCGACATGAATTCAGCAATGGGTGGATTAGTCTGAGTGTTATCAGTGATGATGAAACACAGCAGACTGTGGTAATGAAATATTTATGAATGGGGAAATGATACTGCATTCTGCAGTGCAGCACAGGGGAAAGTGAAATTTCAAGAATACTGTAATAGCAAAGCCCTCCATTAATTATCGAAAGCAAGCTGTAATGCCAGTTACTATGACAACAGGGTCCCCTATGTATTTTTGCACTATCAGGCGGGTGGGGGGAGAGGTGGGAGAAAGAGGGACTGTTTCTGTTTACCGGAGTGCATTGTATTTCTTTTTCTGCTCTTGTTGTTAATTAGGACTAGCCCAGCCTGTGACTGTGCAGTTAATTTCAATGATAAAATTATAAAGTGGCTATTGGCTAAAATACAGGGAAAGTCTTTAATAAGTGGTACTGGTCTTTTTACTCTTTCCATATTAAGGGACATACTATCGTAATTATTAATATTCTTATATAATATTAATGTATGATAATGCAATAATAAAAAGCTGAATGATACTAGAAGTATGATTAATAATAATAATTTTGACTGTGTTAGTCTTCCACTCACAGAGCATTTTAGAAGCAGTGATTAATTAAAGTGTCAATATTGGCATACTAAATCCACCACTGCATTTCCAGATGGGGCAAGGGAATGTACGACCTCTGCCCACTTATTTTTAATTACTACTTATTTGATTTCTTAAACCCATGACTGTCTTTGAGATTTCCACTTATCCTCAGCACAGACAAGGGTTTTTCCTTCCCCTGCCTCTACTGGGTAGGAGGAAAGCAAGGTGTAGACCATGATGAGGAGGGACATCGGCTGAAACACATCTGAGGACTCTGTCAACGTACCCCACTAAAGCAGCACATTTGTGAACAATGTATCTGTAAACTGTTACTAAATGGAATAGGCAGAGGAATGCCCTCCAAAACCTCTGCTCTGATGACTGTGGGTGCTGATGATGGATGGGGATAATGGGCCACAGATGGTGGCCAGGCTGTCTGGCTCTCACTGGCAGCACTTGCTGCTGTTGGCTGTGAGAGGCAGAGAACTCCTGCATGGACCATTGCTCCAGGTCAGTCAGACATTGCTTACATTTTCCTCTTCTTGTTTTAGGCTTTGCAGTGCATTTCATCAATGTTCTCAAAGGGCTCTACAGATGATCTTAGTGTAGCTCCTTTCCAGTGGGCAAAGAGTGCTTCGGATCCACTAAATGCCTGTCCCAAAGTGGTTTAGCTTACCAGTAGCAGAAGGAAGAACACGAGCCAAATCTCTTATTTTCAGCTTCAGGACCTTCTACAGCATGGACAAAACTCCTGATATTCAGCTCTTCTAGAAGAGAAAGCATTGCAGAGGCAGGAAGGGAAAATGGTTGGAAAATTGCAGCTTAAGTGCTCTCTTGCAAGTAGCTAGGTGCAGTATTACCTGGTGCACATTGTCTGGTGGATATTTTCTGATCTTATATGACAGAACAATCTGGAGGCAGGTGTCTTAGCCCTAGCACCTGATCAGGGACAAATGTGACTGGGTGAACAGCAAGTCAAATGTGGTTGCAGCAACAGGATTTCTGTATCACCTCTTAAGAGGAAGTGCCATGAAGGTTGTAATTTCTTATGTGTGGGTGTATGCACATGTGTATTCACATGCACATATGTGTGCATGCGCTCATGCATCCATAAACATAGAATTTATACACACAGAATGTAATGGACTGTGCACTCTGTGAAATAATGGCTCAGAGAGAAAGGATTTTGCCTGATTTTGTTCATGTTGAACTTGTTGTATGAATATGGAGGAGAAATCCACTTATTATTTGTTTGTTACTGCAAACATTTCTGTCTTCCCCTTCTTGCAGTTCAGAGCCCTCAGCTCCTCTTTGCTTGGGTGCTTTATTGCCATCCTGATTTCTGCTTGCAGAAATCACCTGCCTTAACATGGCTCAAGACATGAGCTGGGAATACTCCATGCCCTTTAGTAGCCTGTATTCCCTCTTTTTTTAGAGAAACCCAAACCCACAAACCAAACCACAGCACTGTGAGAATGATGTGCACACTGTGAGCCATAAACAATGGAGTAACGTAATCCAGGCGATGAACGGCTTCAGGAAGCCAGCAGGGACAGCAAGGGCTCCGTTTTCACTGTGATGAGAACTGCCCCAGAGGACCAATATGGATGTGAGCTTTCCTTTCCTTGGCTCCAAGGCTAGAGGAATCCAATAAATAGCTCAGACTACAACTCACTTACTTACAAACAATGTGGGGAAGGACAAGCCTGTTAGGTGTGGGAAAGAAAAGCAGGTCATATTGGTTTAACAGTTTCAGAAATTTGACAGAGAAGAAAAGGTTCTGGTAACTCTTTGCTTAGTGTGGAAAAGGCAACAAGTAGCCGTGGGCATGGGAAATGTAATAATATCCCTCAAACACAGTATCTGCCAGAGACAGGTCTGATGTATTAATCCTGCCCCAGCACGTAGGAATGGCTGGGCATTCCCTGTAGCTCTCCCCCACATCATGAGCTCTGTGTTTAGATGCATTGCAGAAGGATGACTCTTTGAAAGGAGCATTGATGGACTTCAGAGACACCCAGTGCCAATACTCAGAGGCATGTATTTTGGGACAGAGGATGGGGAGGGCCTTGCATGCTGCAGGAAAATCACTAGTCCCAGGACTAATGTAGAGGAAATAATGTGTAGAGGAAATAATGCCACAAATAATTCCCACTGCTACTTAGAGGGCACTACTTCCACCTTTGTGCATTTGATTATGTCTGTGGGCCCACAGTGGAAAAAGGCTAAGCTGAAATGTTCCCTTTTCCTCTTCTAAATGGTTATTGGTTGTCAATCTTGAAAGTGAGCGCATGCATTTGTGTGCACTTGCATGTGTGTGTAGACTTTAGTTCATTAGTTGTCACATGTAACTCAGGTCACCAGGGAGTTTGCAGGAGTAATCTAGTGGCCACACAAACTCTGTATTCTCTGGGATGGGAGGTATCATTAACAGATTTGTACATCTCTGTGTGGAAAAGACAAACTCTGTCCCTAAAATACATCAGCCATCTGAGGTAAACCTTGCCTGGCCCTCTGGGTTTGCTTTATCCAGCTGCTGCCAGCTACAGTATAAATTACCCCATCTACACAAGGATTAACCCATGAGCCAATTTGTGTCAAAAGGCATCCTTGTTGTCTCAAAGAGGACAGAGTTGAAAGCTACCATGCTACAAAGATTTGCACTAAACCTTGGGGTCAGTCTAAAATAAATGTCAAATGTCTATAACACAAACATTTAGAAAGAGCACAGACGGGTGTTTATGGACATTTTATCCTGTTGAAGAGAAAGCCTTGTTACCCAGCTTGGGAAAGCAACCTCTGAACAGCACTAGGTAAAGCAGGACATGAGCCTCAGTAAGGGAAGGAACTATGCCTGCGCCTGCCCAGTGTGTAGGAGGAGGGAGGGAAATCAGAAGAGGGATTAGTTTCTGGTTGCTTCTGCTTCTGACAGCCCCTAAGGTGCTAGAGAGAAAAAAAAAAGTAATCCTTGCATTAGACATGTTTGCACCACTCCATAAATAATGAATTTCAGCAGTCAGACAGAGCAGGGGCTTTTCTCAGAGGCATGAAAGCCGTAAGGGAGGAATTCTGGAGCAGGATGCCCTGAGTTGCCTCAGTGGCCTTTCTCCCCCAGACACCAGGTCCTTGTTGCAATTCAGCACAGGTGGGGGGCCAGCCCTGCCCGAGCCTGCAGCAGGAGCCTGGTTTGCACTAAACCAGCCAGAGGAGAAGCCCCCTTCATCACCTGATGGGTTTTATGTTCTGGCTTTGGCCGTTTATTCTTTCTAGTGCTATTCTGTCTGGTCGCTGCAGGGACTGCTAAGAGACACAGGGGAACAGAGAGCACTTAGTCAAAGGCAGAAATATTTGGATGCAGTCAAGAATAAAAGGAATCCCTGAAAATTATAGACATTTTCCAGAGCAGCTATTTTCTCTGCCTGCAATGTTTCATTTGCTCCATTCTGAATTACCCTGAAGTGCAATTAGAATACTTTAATGTTTGAAATCTGGAAATCCTCAGTCCCACAGTCTTAATATCATTCCTGGCTGTGAAAGAGGAGGGGAGGAGGAAAGGATTTATTCTCACCAGGCTGCAGGGGGATTTGCACTAATGGCTTACATCCACTTCATTGCAAATCCTTTCTGATAAGTCCTTCCCACCCAGTGCCTGTGGGTGGAGAAGAGGGCAAAGGTACTGGTGGTACTGGCATTTCCTCTGCTTCCAAATGAGCCGGGCAGTTGTGACACCCTCCCTCTGCAGCCCCAAGCCAACCAGGCACTCTGTGCCCTGCTTTCAGCAAACCTGGAATAATTTCATATCAGCTCCTGTGGGAGGAAGGAGCTAAGGCTGCAGTTCTGCCTCTGAACGTTCACTTTTTTCCTTCTTGCAGAAGCAGGTAAGACCTGACATCTGAATGCAAACAAGGATGGAGCCAAGGCATGGGTTTTGGTGTAGTTCTACAAGTGACAACCAGAGGCAATATATCAGAGAGTACTGTACCCCTCTGTCAAAAAATACTGTAAAGCTACAATGCACAAGGTGGTTTTGACAATTAAAGAAGGAAGGAAAGCCAGTTTGTTTTTCCCTTGGCTCATCCTTGGCCTTCTTGCGCTTTCGCTGCTCCCTAGAGCTGCCAGTGGAGTGTGTGCTTCTTGATGAGCATTACAGAGAGAAAAGCACTTGCTAAGCCGACAGGACTCTGCATTGCTAAGCAAACATTTAGATGAGTGATATCAGACTTTTCTTAAAGAACACGAGCTTAATTTAAGACTCAGAATCCAGGCTGAGCCAATTCACATGTGCTCAGAGAAGCCTGTTTGAATGAGTGATGGGAGCTGCTGGTACCTGGAGTGTAGCCTGCTAAGTGAGAGAGGCTACAAGTCATCATCTGAGTACTTTGGAGCAATGTCCTTTATGATCCTCTGATTTACGTGCAAGGAGCATCACATAACTCAGGGACACTTACAAAGCCCTGTAGTGCCATCCTTCAAAGTTTCACTACAGCAACTTCCCGACTGACTCCAGGCAACTCTAGGCAACTCTCTACCTCAGGACCCGGCTGAACAAGGGCTTGGCTCAGCTCTTTGCACTTCTAATTAGTTAACATGGTTACTACTACAAAACAAAGAGGAGCTGCAGATGGGTTTTCCTGCCTAGGAAAATTCATGGTGGCAGAAGTGTAATCAACACTGAGGAGCAAAGTAGAGAGGGAAGAAGAAGATCCCGATGTTGGATGTCTTTGTCTCTAAAGCTACTGACAGTTTCCTACTCTTGCTGCCAGTTTTTCCTGGTGTAATGGTCTGGCATAGGCTTACCTGCCTGCCGTTCTTGACTGTCAGATGCAAGTGAGGTAAAATGAGTGAGGGTGGCCTATTCAGTATATGGTAATTAGAGGAGGATCAGTTAAGACCCCTGTAATTACTGGCAAGTCAGATGGAAAAGCCTAGACCTTAGGGCTATTTCACTGCAGACATGGGTGTACCAGTGACAATGGTTGAGGGCTGCAGCACCCCATACCAGCAGCTGCCTGTACCCAGCCATACCTTAAACCAGCAGCTCCAGTCCCACAGCAGACTGTGAGCACTCTTAATATGCCAGCAATCTTGTGAGATGTGTCTGATGGTGATTTAAAAAACCTGAAAGATTTGACAGATAGGTGGGCAAGAAATAAGCTTGTGGTTCACCAACAGCAGAGTTGTAAGTGAACTGCAGCACCTCGAGGGTTAAAAATTGGTAGGGACTTCCTTGAACTATCAAATACCATTAGCTCTGCATGTTTGCTTGTGGGCATCTTATCAGTTAGAAAGTTTTAGAATTTCAATCCTTTCTCCCTTTTCTATGCCCTAGTAGAAGTCGCTCATGCTTAATAGCATATCTTTTAGGGAAAGATTAGCCAGACATTGGGGGGCAGCAGAGTTTGGTGCTGCTAATACATCATCCCTTCAATCCACTGCTAAAACAGTCATTACCTAGAGTATGTGCTGAGATGTTAAGCATTTTCTTCAAAGAGCTATTTATTAAGTGCAGAGAGCCTCAAGAGAGAAGCAAGTGCCTAGAAATTCTGGAAGGAAAAATAAAAATCTTTTTTGGTTAAAATTAGCTTTCAGGCTGCAGGATTGAAACCACCTGAGGTTGGAGCCTTGCTACTCTTCAATAAGCAAATGAGATGTTTCATGAGGAATTTCCTTTGAGTGACTATGAAATGAGTGCGTCTTCCAGCAGCACCTTTTGCAGCATCAGGGGTGTCTCTCCACAGGAGGAACAAAGCAGGGAGCCAGGTGAAGTTGATGGGCAGAAAATGGATTCCCTCTGCTCTGTGGGATGCTTCACACTGGAGTGGGCATTGCCATTTATTGCAAGTTCCCTATCATTAAGTGTTCATTATAATGTATTAAATAGAGGGATCTCATCGGGCTCTCATGCCCTCCCTCAGAAGTGTGCCCTGGCTTTCCTGAAGCGTTGTTTGAGCAGAGCATGACAGCACTTGTCAATGGAGCACTTGTGGTGATGTGTTTGAAAGTCCTAATGCACTTTTTAATTCTCCTCCATCAGTCTCCTGCACGTTCTTTCAGATTCAGATGTGAATTTTTCCCCCATATCCATCCCAGAGGATGAAGGCTGTATTTGCCATGGTCTTTGTTCTGTTTTTGCCTTCAGTGTGAGCTTGTCTCTGACTGTGCACCAGTCCTTTATCAGAGTGTGTCCTAGCTCATTTTCCTGTTAATTTTCCTTCCCAGAGGACATGTCCTGGCTCCAGACACTGAGAATAAATGACAAGGATGATCAGAGATATGAACCAATTTTCTCAATATAAGCAAATAAAGAGGTTGGTGGTCCTCAGCCTCCAAGGCTGGGAGGAGATGGAGGTTTGGAGTTGGAGCCTGAGTGGAGGGAAAAGTTGGAACCATTTCAGGCAGTTACCCACTTGTTCCTTTATATTACAGACAGTACACATAAGTCAGCACCTGGCAGGCTTCTAGTCCACACAGAATCAGGCTGTAGGAAATCCTTGCCACAGGAAGGTAGAAGTGCTGAAAGTTTCTGCATGATCAAGGGATCATGAAGCATGTTCAGAGAAAATAAATCCATCGATATTTATTGCTTACAAAGGCTTTGCTTTGGGTTCAAGAGGTCCCTGAGCTGCAAGTGGATTGCAAGCTACTCCTCTGGACCAACTCCTCCAGGCTGATGTCCCCTGTGCTGGGCACCCCAGACCTGGATGCAGAACTCCAGGTGAGTCTCACCAGAGCAGAGCAGAGCAGAGCAGAGCAGAGCAGAGCAGAGCAGAGCAGAGCAGACCAGAGGGACAGAATCCCCTCCCTGGCCCTGCTGCTTTGGCTGCAGCCCAGGACATGTTTGGCTTTCTGGGCTGTGAGTGCACATTGCTGGGTCATGTCCAGCCTCTCCTCCCCCAGCACCCCCAAATCCTTCCCAGCAGGGTGCTCCCAATCTGTTCATTCTCCAGCCTGTGTTGATACCAGGGGTTGCCCTGACCCAGGTGCAGCACCTTGCACCTGGTCTTGTTGAACAACATGGGGTTCCCATGGTCCCGCTTTTCAAGCTTGTCCAGCTCCCTTCCAGCTTCCTCTGGATGGCATCCCATCTTTTAGGTGTGTCATACCACTCACCTTGGTGTCACCTGCAAACTTGCTGAGGGGGCACTCAGTCTCTTCATCTATGTTGTTAATGAAGGTATTAAATAACACTGGTCCAGTACAGACCCCCGAGCGACACAACTTGTCAGTGATGTCCATTGGAACTCAGAGCTGTTGGTCACTCCCCTGTGGATAAGACCATCTAACCAAGTCCTTATCCTCCTAACAGTCCATCCAATTAATCCATCTCTCCCCAGTTCAGAGAAAAGGATGGTGTGGGGGACGGTGTCACAGGCTTTACAGAAGTCAAGATAAATGGCCTCTGTATCTCTTCCCTTGTCCACTGATGGAGTTAACTCATCATAGGAGTCAAAGAGGTTGTTCAGGCAGAACATGCCTTTGGTGAGGCCATGCTGGCTATCCTGTATCAGCTCCCTGTCCTCCATGTGCTTTAGCAGAGCTTCTAGGAGGATCTGTTCCATGATTATATTGCTATTAAACTTTAGTTATAGCAATGTTTATAGAATTTTAAGTCTTGGTTTTCTGTGATGCTCAATGACTTTCCTGTGCTGAGGCTGACTGACATCCCTCAACAGACTCACAGCACAGTTCAATACCTCAAAACCTTGCAGGACACGCTACCTTCCTGGGCTGGATGGGAATGAATGAGTGAATATCCAGGTGTCAGTGATACCAGAATGTGATACCAAGTCCTGCCCAACCTCTGAAGTGCCTCAATCCTTCTGGGATCTCAGTGATCCCTGAAAGACTTGAAATGCAATGGGGGGCAAGAGACACAGCTAATGAGGGAACCTCTCTGTGGCACCAGCTCCATGGTCGTGAGCACTATCTTTGAAAGGGCTGATTTATTTTCTGTGCTGTATATGATGCATGAAGCAGGGGGCTGAAAATCTATTTTAATGTCAGTGAGTGGTGTCAGGTGAATACGAGCTGACACAGGAAACCAGAAAATTACAGCAATTTCCCTTGACCCAATATTAGCAAAGGGTTTTCTGCAAGCTGTGATAGATGTAGATCCTCAACCATTGATTTCTTTAGGTACCTGTCCACAAATATTATGATAAAGCATTGGTTTTGTGAGGTTGTTTTTGGTTTGTTTTTTTTTAAAGAGAGTTGAGTTGCTGCAGCACTGGGAAATAATGGTGATGTAGTTATCTATGAGATCCTTAAGTACCCTGACACACAGAGCATTAGAATGCATCATGCTTGCTATTGTCCTTTAACAAATGACTTTATGCCAACCAGTCTAAACTTGGGACCACAAATGCAGCTGCACAGAGTAGCCACACACCAACTTCTGAGCAAAGGATCTGATTTGATCATAAAAGAGATACTTCCAGGGGCCATGTAAATGAAGTTTTTAATGAAGCAGATAGGGAATGTGGACTAAACACTGAATTAAAGAGAGGACTGCAAATACGAATGTGACAGGAGATTAGGAGAAAATACTTGTCAGTGAAAGGTAATAAATGTATGTCCAGAACACACGGAGCTAGGGAAGGCAGAGAGATGGATTTTTGTTTGAGAAGATTCCCTGATGGCTTCATGACACCCCTTCTAAGCTTGACTGAGCTTTAGGACACATGAATTCTGTGCAAATATGCTCACCTGCAGCTGAAGTCCTCTGTTTTGCTCTGACGGCAACACCTTTTCAAAAGACTCAATTACTGACTTAAAAATATTTTTTCCATTATTTCAGCCTTGGTCATCAGTTCTGTTCCCTGGGGTAAATGTCCCTGGATGTACCCTTTTTCTCCTCCCATCCATCTATTTTGTCTACCCAGAAATTCTTTCAGGTTTCAGCTTCATTTTCCTGTCTCACACCTGGATGACTTAATCATTGAAACATCCAGCCATAAATACCTGGTGTCCCTAGAATTGTTGGGGCCCCTTATACAGCCAATAAAATCTCCAGAGTCAGCAGAGTGAGGAGAAAAAAATCCTCAAGGCACCCCAAGAACTGAAAGTTTTGTGTTTGTGGCAGCCAAGACCAAACTAGCTCATCGGAGAGGCAAGTCTTACCAGCTAAGGCTTGGGGTTGACGCAGCTCCAAAGGACATTGGTAAAGGGATCTCTGGACTGCACCTTACTGCATAAATGAGGAGGTTAAGGTGTTCAGATTTTCTGCATTGAAGTATACACGATAAAAGGCTTTGGTTCATAGCCTAAAGCTGTGTCAGGGGAGGATTAAGTTGGGCATTAGAAGTTTCTACCCCCAGAGGGCACTGGAACAGGCTCCTCAGGGAAGTGATCACAGCACCAGCCTGACAGAGTTCAAGAAGCATTTGGACAGTGCTCTCAGGCACATGGTATGAGTCTTGGGGATGGTGCTGTGAAGGGCCAGGAGTTGGACTTGATGATCTTTGTGGATCATTTCCAACTCAGGGTGTTCTCAGGACGGTCTTCAGCAGTATAATTGGGATTTGGTCATCCCTGTAAAACTAACCATGGTGCAGCCATATGTGCCTACTTTCATCATGGCAAAGTTTCTTTTTTATATCCATGAGGGAGTAAAAACAACTGAAAACTGTACACTTCAAGTGGAGAGTATATTATAGCTGGTGGGTGGGAGATTGCTGAATAGTTTTGTTGAGTCCTTATACCAGTAGTACTGGCCTGAGGAAGAAGAAATTTTATCAGAGAAAAATTCTTAGTCTCTCAGGAGTGAATGGGTAACACCTAAACCTATTAGTTGAACTACATTTCTTTTTTAAACTGCAGATAAGCCAGGACGTATTTTAAGTCTTATCTTACCCCAGTTTTTCTCCTCTTCCCCAACCAAAATGACTTTTTCAACCAATCCCACTTTGTCAGACTCTTTTCTTATGAGATGGCCCTCAAGATGTTTTTTTGCTTTTCAGGGCAAAATATTTTTCTGTTTTCTGTACAGCAGTGAAAACCACTCTCCATGCTTGTTTCCTGATCTAGCCTTGCTGCCACTTTCTCATTTCATCATACAACCAGTGGGGAATATTTATCAAGGCCTGTAATCATTTGGATTGCAGGTGATGAAATGCACTGTCTTGTGCATGTCTCAAATATGTCTATAGCAGCAGATGCAGTGTGATGCAGTTTCCTAAGGACCTGTCTAGAAATTGAACTCTGCTGTTTAGTAAATGCTGTATTGGCACTGCTGTTGTCCCCACAGTGAGGTGATCAATAATGCTTGTTTTCATTACTGAGTGGCTTTTATCTGTTAATTATACAGGAACTTCAGTTTTTCCTAATCTTTCCCACTCTTACAACTGGACATCAGCCTCAAGTGTGATTGTTGAAGTGACTGGTTGTGGTAGAAACAGACATACTATCAGAAAGCTTAGTAGTGAACCTAGTTTCCTTAGGAAGTAAGTCTAAAAATTTGCAGTAGAAGTGTGCTTTTTGGCTTGCTCAAATGGGGTAGGTGGCAGGACACACAAGGTGTTAATTATTAGTGCTCTGGGGAATGGTTTATGCTCTTGTTTCGTCCTGGCTTGAAAAACAAACCTTCAGCTTTTCCTGGTGGTAAAGCCACTGAAGAAGAGCAAAATGAAACAGATCTTGCTTTCCTCCATCCCACCTTGACCTGCCAATAAAAAATTAAAAAAAAAGGGTCAGCAACACATTTTGCAGAACCCTTGTGAACTATATCAAAAGTAATTGGCAAAATATCTTAAATGCCTGTGCCCAAGAGGCTATCTGGCATGTTCCTAGGAAGTATTCCAATCCCAAATGGATTTTGGTGAAAAATTGGTGCCACTTGCATTGCAGATATTTCTGGGCAAGCTCCTGTATTTTCACAGGTATCACTTTCACAGAGCAGAATTACAAAGCAAACCCTTGAGTCCCCCGTGATGTACATACTCACACTGCTGGTAGTGTGATCTGCCAGGAGCATAAGCACCAACCCCAACAAGTGGGGGTATAGTTTGCAAGAAGAAATGGCTCTTTGGATCCTCTTATCATGGTGAGCACCATAGACTTGGATGAGCTGAGAATGCTTTTTTTTTTTTAATGCTCACTGGATGTATCCATATTAAGGACAAAAACTATTGCCTTCCAGGATTACAAGAAAGGTACATCTAGTCTGATATCCCATTCCTGAGAGGGTCTACTGAGGATAATGTGAAAATAGTGAATGAACAGGGAAAAAATACAGAGGTGCAACAAAATATTGTGAGTCAGATATTTCCTAGTTCAAGTGTGTTGTCTGTATACTTAACACCCCTCAATGGATTTTACTTTCAAGTAGCCATTCAGTCTTTTTTGAGCCATGTAAAAATTAACATCCACAGCCTCCTTAGGCATGTGGGGAAAACTATTTCCATGTGCTTGTTTTGAACCTGCAAGCTTTGCTTTATGTCTTTTGCTTCTTATCATGGGAGGAACTAATCAACCCCTACTCCTTACAAAGACATTTGTTTGTTCCCTTGTTGGTCTTCCAGGTTTTTCTGTTTTCCTACCAATCTCCTTGTATTCAGCATTGTTGATTTTAGAATTAAAGGCAACAAGTCATCTCAAGATAACTTGCCTTTTATCATGGATTCCCAAACAGCGGAGCAGGATCCTCCAAATTCAAGTGTGCCCAGCAATGATACTTTTCTCATATATCTTCTCAGCAGAAGGAGCTCTGCAAATTGGACTCACTCAGCGCTTGGACTAAGACAACCCTCGTTAAAACATTGCTGTGGCACTTTGCAGAGGTGGTTCTAAAAGCATCACTCTCTGCCTTGCGTGATGTTTGTGTGATTTCCAGGGATATGAGGGGAAGTAATTTATACTGAGACTCTTCAATCAGCAATAAAAAGCTATTATGCAGCTGGAATACTTGGCTGGTGTTCCTGGTGCAGACGACGAGTTATGAACATCTGTGTTGCAATATGAGAAATATAATCAGACTGTCTGGTGAGGATGGTTGAGGGGCAGTCATTTGCAGAAAGTAGGCCAGCCTCGTTTGCACAGGAGGCTGCTTGCTGGTTTGCATACCTCGGGATGCCAAGGAAAAGTCTCTGCTTCATGGAAGTGCTGAACCATGGAGCAGCATCACTCGACCCTCTGAAAGGGCACCAAATTCATGATGGTGTGACTCTGATTTAGTGAATTCCTAATTGTGCAGAAGAGCAGATTTGTTTTTATGCAGAAGCTGCTAAGCTGTGAAACTGTTTTCAGTTGCTTGTCTGAATAAGAAAATAGGAAGGACCAGCAAGTGGGTGTAACAGCTGGGTACCTGGACTTTGGAAGTACTGGAAAAAACTGCCTGCTGCTTCCTGCTCTGCCTGTTGCTGCACAGATTGAATCTGAAGTCAGGATTTAAACAGTGAAATCCCTAGCTGGTGTCAAGTCTGACAGCCTGCTGCACACTGTCTTGCTCTGATACGTCTGAACTCCCCTCACTACCAGCTCCAGAGGCAGAAGAACAACCCTTGGGATACCTCTTCTCTGTAATTCAGGGTGTGGCCTGGTAGTGGGAGCATGGCTCACCCTCTGCATTTATCAGGGTGTGGGCAGTGGAGAGGCATCTGTGGGCAGTGGAGCAGGGATCCTGCTTGGAAGCTCCCCATGTGACTGCAGCACAGACTGGCAGGAGCTGAGGAATATTTGGATGCTATTTCTGTTATATCTCCTCAGAGTGAGGTGTGTATTTAACAGATTTTCAGCAGTCAGGGCTCACATTCAGAGCTGGAGCAGGGATGTAGGATGGATGGCAATTTCCCCCACTAGCTAGTGGTTTTAGTCTGGACAGGGCTGGTTTTTGATCCCTGTGTTCAATCCCACTTGTGCCGTCTGGGCATTCCCTTAAGGGCAGCCACCTGGGGAGGCAGATTTTGTGAACAGGTGCCAGGTGTGTATTTCTCACAGAATAGCCATCTGAGGTTGAGTATTTGTAGTTGCTCCTTGTCTTTGGGATGTGAACATCTCACACAGATGTACAAAGTGCCTGTGTTACCCATCCCAGAAACCTCTGCTCCCTTAGCCTTAGAGAGATGGGTGTCTTTTCCATTTGCTTTGGTCAAGCTATTGTGCAAATGAAGCTATATCTCGTTGGTCATACAACTAAAAAGAAGAAATTGGAAACTCCTCAGGGCAGAGTCTGTCTGTATTGGTGCCTATTATAGCTCACACACATCCCTGAGAGGCAATGCCTCATAATTAATCACTAAATAATTAATAAGAAGAAGCAGATACTACTCAGGAAGTAAATAACCTTCTTATGCTTACAGGGAAGTCCTGTGGAAGGGAAGAGTAATTAAAGACTTTTTAAATGACACAGAAAAATCCCCACTGACCTCAACCAGGATGGGTTTAGGAAGTGGGTCCAGGAGGATTTTCTTAGTTATCAAATAAAAATAACTTTGTCCCTGTAGGTAAAATTTCCTAATCTGGTATTTTTTGTTCATCCATCTGTACCAGTGTGCAGCTTGGATGAATAATTTTATTTCCATTTCATTTAATTTTTGGCAGTATGAAATTGTTAGTTGTAAGGTATGCTGGAATTTTCCTTGGAAAGCAAGCAGGTGGCTAACTCACATTGAAATATGGGTTTGCACTTTTTCATTCAGGCAGTATCATACAGTGGACAAAAGTAAGACCTAGATGGCAAAAATTAATTTGCAAGAGGGACCTTTAGGTACCAGGATCCATCCACAAAGGCACAGAGAGCACATAGCATCTTTTTTTGTTCATAGCTGAAAGAGACTTGCAGTCATTGCCACATTCCTTCAGATGAATTCACACAGTCCTGTAGAGATGTGAATTTTCTGGGACTTTGGAGCTGTCACAGCTGAGAGGGCTGAAAGCATCAGCTGAGTGTATCAGAACACACAACTGCTTGATATAACTTCATCAAGGTAAGCCTTGCAACTTTTGATTCATAACTTCATTGGTCTCTTCTTGCAAATCAAAATGAAATAAAAGACACAGCCTTCTCAAACCCTTGCAAAGTAGTTTTCAATTGGAGTGAGTTAGAGCTCTGAGTTTCATTGTTCCCAGCCACGTTCATAATGGGCCCCCTCTGAAGATGGGTGCCTCAAGAGTGTCTTGATGCATTGATAATGAACACTTCCTGGCTTCCAGGATTCACCAATGTCCTTTACAAGTCCTTCAATTTTTCTTTATCTTCTCATTATACAGGCCATTCATCTCTCCTGATAGCAGGTAACAGGGATTACATTATGCTGCTTTTGTCAAACGCATGACAGAGAGTATGAGAAAATGTCAGTCACTTTGGTTCTGTCATTGGGGCTCTGAGGAAGTTCTCTTGTCTCTCAAGAAACTTCCTGTTTTGTTAGCTCAGATGTATTTGGCAAACTTAGAGCTTAATACTCTGTAGTGCAGTGGAAAATGAAACTACCTTTTATTCTCCTGAAGCCACTTTTGAAGGGATGACTTTACCAGTTCTGCATGGCATGACTTTACCAGATCAGACAATCCACTTTACCTGTATTCCTGTCCTGGTACTTGGCCCAAGATAAGTCATACTAGATGTCCTTGAGAAGATGGGTGGCTCAGGGCTATGCTATATCCCTGGGGCAATTCTGGGGAAGTCCATTTGGTCCCTGTGCTCCCTAACCCCCTTCGCCAGTGCAGCTTAATCAGCAGCTCGAGGCTTAGCCCTGATGGAACCCCTGGTCCCAGCCCGGTGCACTCAGCCCCTAACCTGTCACAGGAAATCTCAGCCAGACATTGTTTCTTCACATCTGGGAGACCAAGAAGTCCCCCCAGTCCTGGCTTTCCTTCAATCACAGTGCCTTCTCCTCTGAAGACCAGGTGCATGAAACTTCAGCAGCTGTGAAGACATAGCAGAAACTCCCAGGAGAATTAGGGTCTCCTGTTTGCTGGCATCCCTAATCTGGCCAAGTGGCTCACTGCTGTGGGAAGGACAGCTGTATCCTGCTCCTTCCCCTTGGGCCCACTGCTTCTTTTCTGCCAGCTCCCTCACACTGATTGATCCATGACACAACTACTAATGAGACGGAGTGATTGCAAACACACCCCCATGCCCCTGACAAGATTGATTTTCCAGTGGTGTTATCCCCATGCAATTGCACAATCTCTTGGTCCAATGCAAGGAGATGGAAGAAACACAAGGGTTAGAGTGAGACTCTAAAACAGCCCACAAAGGGCTGCTGGTCCTATTGAATATTGGTCGGACATTAGCTCTCCTCTGATTTACACACTTAGGGAAGTTCTCATCTGGAGCCAACTTTCCCCAAGGACATCTCAGACAGGAAGGAGCTTCCCAGCAGAATCTTGTTAGCTGAGCTAGGAGCTGCTCTTCACTGTTGTGGCTGGGAGCAGGGATAGACCAATGCAGCCCCTCTGCAGTACAGGAGGGAGAGCACTTACAGCTATAGGGTCTCCCGCAGAAATGCTGTCCTCTGCCTGGACATCACTCTTGTTTCCATCTCAAGGACCACGGGCTAGTTAGTAAGGTACATCTACTGACAGTACAGTATAGCTCAGTCAGTGTGACAAATATAGAACTATTGTGTACTAAATATTAATACTACATGTGGATTTGACCCATCTGGGTGGGTTCGAAGTCATTAAATTCCAAAAGAAGTCACTGGAATGTGTCTTGTCACCAGATGGCATCCAAAGAGCTTAAACAAGAGGCGGAAGGTGGTAAGATAAGGAAAAACAGCCTCCAGTGGAAGAGGTGAGAGCTCAGGTGGCAGTGACAGGCTAGGTTTTTCCTTAGGGAAAAGCAGTTCAGGATATTTCCTTCCTGCTGACACCTGTTCTGCAGTTCCCAGTACCCCATCACTTCTCTCCAGCCAGGCTGCAAACCCAGACACTGAATGATCTGCATGACAAGAAAACCTGCTATGCCACAGACACTGTTGCACAGCAGCAGAGAGTCCTTGGAGTGCTAACAAACATCCATGGGCCACTAACCTCTCATGCCACCACATCCCGAAGTCCAGAGCCTGGGGTCAGGTCAGCTGACTGGAGCATGATGCTGTCATGGGTTTGGTCCCTGTAAGGGCCACTCACTAAACAGTTGGACTTGATGATCCTTGTCGATCCCTTCCAACTCTGTTCCGTGAGTTATCTGGTGCCAGATCCTTCAGATCCTTCCTGTTTGGAGTTTGGTGAACCCAAAGCTACTCTCGTGTGCAAAGAATTTGCAGGATCTAGCACCCAGTTTGAATTTGGGTGCTGGATAGAGGGATCAACATTACAAAATTTTGGCCTACAACTCCATGAAATCTCTTCTAAATTATCTTTCACCTGCAGGACACTGATGCTTCAGTCCTTGGTGCTGAGGCCTGTTTTGGGAAGTCAGGAAGCTGTGTTCCCCCAGGCACACACCTGGTGATAGCAGCAGCCACTGTAAGTGATAGGAGAAAAACTTGGTTTGAGCCTCCTGTTCCCACCCCTAATATACATTTTAATGTTTTGTTCTGACTTAAGACATTATTGCATAAATGCTCTACCACTGCCCTAAGGGGATGTTTTAGAGTGTTTTGATTCCTTTATTTTGTTTCCTTCTTATTCTGTATGTCAAACTGAGCAGCTGAGAGCCTAATGCAGATGCTAGGATGATGGAATGGTCCCAGCATCACCATGACACAACTCTCCCTGCAGCAGCAGGTGGCTGAGAAGGTGAATTTTGCCTGGAGAGAAGCAGGAATATTCTATATTTTCAGCAAGAAATCACAAGCAAGACTGCACTGACAAGGGCCTGATGCATACAGCAAAAACCTCAGTGATAAATCTCAATGAAAACAGGCATCAGCCCCATGCTTTACTCAGGGAATAATTTTCCAGCCCCACTCAGAGTAAATTTTTCTCTTTTCTCAACCCCTCAACAATTATGCTAACCCTATTCTGGGCCTCCAAATAATCAACTCATGCATAGAGAGCCTTTTATTGTTGAGAGGCTGACTATTTTTGTCACCCTTAGAATGCTGCAGCATTCCCTGTCCATCCCCACACCAAAACTAGCTCTGAGCTTTTTCCTTCTCTCCCTCAACCCTAACCACTGACTTCTCAATCCTGGCCAGTGACTTACTCCTAAGACAGTGTCCCCAGTGCCCAGATACTCAGTATTCCTCAGAAATGGATTCTGCTATTAGCTTTCAGTTTCATTAGGCAGTTTCTTTCAGCTCCACTGACACACGTCCAGTGCGCTGGAGGTTTCAGCTTTTCCTTTACATCAGCCCTCACTCCAGTTCGACCCTTAAAAGCTTCCAGCTCTGACACAGACTAAGCCTTCCCCAGCAGAAGGTGCTTTTTGCAGCTTCCATTCTGTTTTAGTGTGCTCCTCTCAGCCCCCATCTAACCATAGCTCTGGACTTTCACTTCTCCTGTCCCTTCAGGAGCAGCCCCGCATTCCTTGAAACAGCACTCCAGGTGTGGCCTCACCAGTGCTTAGCAAAAAGGGGTCATGTCCCTTGACCTGATGGAAACACTCCTCCTAGTGCAGCCCCATCTACTGTTAGTTGAAGCTTCTGCTTTTCCTTTGGCAGATCCTTTTCAGCCCTCTTCCAGCTATAGGTCTGAGATTGGGATGGGATTTATTCAGCCGTATTCAGAAAAGGCAGAAGGAGAACGTCCTTGCTGTTTGCAGCTGTCTGATGAGAGGGTGTAGGGAAAATGAAGCTAGGCTCTTCCCAGAGGCACAAAGTGACAGGACAAGAGGCCACAAGATGTTATCTGGGACTTAGAAAACTTCAGATAGATCTTAAGGGAACAAACTTCACAACAAGGTTGGTCAAACACTGGAACAGGTGCCCAGGGATCCTGCAGGCTCTCCATCTTCAAAGATGTTAAAAATTCATCTTGCTGAAGCTCTGACTAACCTGACTTGACTTTAAAGCTGTCTGAGCTGTGAGAAGGGAGGTTGGGCCAGAGGACAATCAGAGATCCCTTTCTACCTGAGTTACCATACAGTTCTGCTACTATGAACCTCAACCTTTGCAAACTTGGAGCCTAGTCTAATTACCTTGATGAGAGGAAGGTGTTATGTCTTAGCAGCAGATTTAGCTTTTGTAAGGCCTGCTTTGAGCAACAGCTTCATGGGACCAATATCTAAACAATTGCAGGCCCCACTCACCCACAGCTTCCCAGCACTTGTTGACAGTAAGAAATAATTGTAGCTGACCCAAAATTATCTTCACATAGATTTTCAGGATTAGGACAGGCGTCCAAATTTATGCCTTGCCTATCCTGTGCAGTTTAAAGGGATTTGGGAACTCAGGCCCTTTAGAAAAACTCTGGAATGGTAATGGCAGGGGGAAGGAATTTACGTGCCTGGAGTTGAAAGTTGGGAAAGTCCGAAATAACTCAGTTTCTGCTGCCCTTTCCACTGAGTGATGCAAAAGCCCTTCTTGTCTTCACCTTCTCTTTTCTAACCTACAAGAAAATTAAAATCTCCTCAGTATTTTCCCATTTTGACTGGAAGCATTGGATAGATGCTTCCTCAAATTTTTGTACCTGCAAGAGACTTGACATCCTCACTGACATTTTTCCCCTTTTCCACAAGTGACTCCAGAGTCCCTCAGTGCTGAGAGTTTTTCCTCCTTTTCTCCCCTTTCCTTCTCTTCATCTTCCCTGCTGAAATGCCTCTTGGAAAGAAAAGGAGGCACTAAAAAGGGCAGGGAGGAGTTACTGTAGGAGAAGGGAGGGCTGCTGCCCCTGACTCAGTGCAGTGTAGGATTAGAGCGGACTCGTTCTGGTATTGTGGTGTGTTCCAACAGCTCACTCAGATATTTCCCCAGAGGGGAAAGCCTCTGCTTTCCCTCTGAATTCATCCATCACCAGGCTGAGCACACTCATCAAAAATGTGGAATCTGGCATCACTGCAGGATCATTATAAGGGTTTAAAAGAGAACATTTCACCACCCTATATATCTTGTTGGACAACACCTGACAGGTCAGCTGGGGAAGTGACTGCACTTCCCAGCTGAAGCACTGGTTTGAGAAAGTGTCATCTACAGGCACAGGCCAGCTCAATCCAATCCCCCTCAGCTGGGAAACCCATAAACCCAGAGCTTACACAACATTTACAGCATCTGCCCAACTTTCTGTACTGTATGTCTCTCTCATAAACAGAGTGGTGACAGTGTTTCATGTGTTTTCATGTGACTTTGTCTAGTCCTTATCTCAATCAGCTTATCCTGCTGGCACTAAAGGCAATGAGATCCACAGGTGAACCTTATCCTGTGAAAATAGTTATTTAATATTAATAAAAATTAAAAGATGTGTCCAAAACTGACCAAGATACTGAAATCAAGATGTTTAGTTAAGGCAAGGAAAACTCTGTGCAGTCCCATTTAGTTTATGCAAAATAATAGTAATAAAAAAAAGTGCACTGAAATACAAATGATAGAAAATCAGGAATGTCTCTTTTTTAGCACTAAAGCTCTAGAGAGTTATTGTTATCAAGCAAACTGGAAGTCAATGCAAACTCCACATTACTTATAATGCACTGTTTTTATCAATACACAGCTGAGATTAATTTTTGTGTGCCAGGTTTCAGCGTAGCCTGTACTTTGTTCTGCTGTCAGTGCTCACTTAAAGTACCAGGCCAAAGTTACAAAATCAGATTTCAGGCTGTTTCAGTCAAATGTCTGTTGAAGCTAATTCATCACAGTAAAAAAAATGGTTATGAGATATTAGCAGCTACTGCGGCTTCACTCAATTTCCCTTTCTTTCTTTTTATTGCCTGCATAAAGAAGACCAATTGCTGTTTGTCAATAGGAGAGAAAAAAAATATCTTGTTTTGTGTGACATTAGGCAAATTCTCTCACTATCCCAGCATATAAATGCCTTGAAGGTGAGAGAGGGTGAAAAAGAAGAAAAAGGAGAAAGAGAGAAAGAGAGAGAGAGAGAAAGAAAGAAAGAAGGAGAAGGAGAAGGAGAAGGAGAAGGAGAAGGAGAAGGAGAAGGAGAAGGAGAAGGAGAAGGAGAAGGAGAAGGAGAAGGAGAAGGAGAAGGAGAAGGAGAAGGAGAAGGAGAAGGAGAAGGAGAAGGAGAAGGAGAAGGAGAAGGAGAAGGAGAAGGAGAAGAGGAGAGGAGAGGAGAGGAGAGGAGAGGAGAGGAGAGGAGAGGAGAGGAGAGGAGAGGAGAGGAGAGGAGAGGAGAGGAGAGGAGAGGAGAGGAGAGGAGAGGAGAGGAGAGGAGAGGAGAGGAGAGGAGAGGAGAGGAGAGGAGAGGAGAGGAGAGGAGAGGAGAGGAGAGGAGAGGAGAGGAGAGGAGAGGAGAGGAGAGGAGAGGAGAGGAGAGGAGAGGAGAGGAGAGGAGAGGAGAGGAGAGGAGAGGAGAGGAGAGGAGAGAAAAGAAAAGAAAAGAAAAGAAAAGAAAAGAAAAGAAAAGAAAAGAAAAGAAAAGAAAAGAGAAAAGAAAAGAAAAGAAACCTATAGGAAAGGTTTTAACAGGGCAAGTGAAACCACTAACAGAAAAGAGGGCTGTGGAAGATGGTGAGAAAGGCTGTCCCTGAGTCAGTGTCCCAGCCCCAGGCCCAACTCCTGCGCACTGGCCTGGACACCTGCCCACACCAGAGGTGGCACTACAGCTTCCTTTAGCCATGTGTGGTGTCACTCTCCTTTTCCTCAAGACCAACAGAGGGCCATGGTATTGTGCTGCGTTATCATGAGCTTCATTTCAAGCAGCTCCAAGAAAATTCGTCCACAGGGATGGAGTGGAGCCAAAGTCGATATCAAAACTGTTTTCTCTCTTAAGCTTTCAGAGTAGAGGATGGAAGCAAGAAATAGAGGAATATCTTTTTTACTCCCCATGTCTTTAAATGTAAGAAGGAATGGTCTTGTTGAGGATTTTGTTATAGGGTACATGGTAGAGAAGGGGAGAGAGGATGATGTAGGAATTTTGAAGAAGCAAGGGAGAAATATGTGAAGATTTTTGGCGTTTCCTGTCCGAAACAGGTCTAGAGTTGTTATTTCATCACTTTGAAAATTAGCAGTATTAGGCATGATGCATCTTCTGGAAGCAATTGTCATTGGGATAACCCCCAGAATGCAGATAACAAGCACAATAGGACTGCAACACTCTATGTCTTTATATACAAGGGCCTAGCATGGCATGGTGCCACAGAAACTAATTATACCCAGTATTCATAAAATGATGAGAAGTGATAGAAGTATAATTATCAGTTTTCCAGCATGACTGCTGTATGCAGTAAGTATGGCAGAGTTGACATCTTAGTGGAGGTAAATGAGTAAAATATCTTTTTATTTCTCCAGTGCACTTTTTAAACTCCTAGTAGTGTTTGAAATCCTGATGTTCTCAGCAGAAGTGATGGCCTGGAAAATTTTTCTTCTGCCTCATTTTTCCCCTAATCATCTGTGGACAATTAATCACCACCTATTAGCATCCCAGCCCTCATTAAAATAGGCCCTTTTACTTTTTTTTTTTTTTTTACCTGAGTTATAAAAAAAGATCATTTCAGCTTAGTGCAGTGGACTTGTCATAAACATTTAAGATGTGCCAAAGTGTCATATTTTCTAGGCAGTATATAACATTCCGTTTATTGTTTCCCAAGGACTTAACTTGGAAATGAATGGCTTTATGAAGAAACTAGTCTTACAGTGAAGTTGCTTGATTCCATTCTTCTACCATCAGGCTCCTCAGCAAAATAATTTCCCTATAATTAAGCTATATGATGTAAAATTTCATGGCAATTGATTTAATAAAAATATATGATGCAAAATAACATGAGGAAACACACCTTAAAGAAAAGTGAAAGGATTCCCTGAGCAGACCAGGTATGGGGAAAACTACTGGAAACGAGGTTAGAAAAACAATAAAAGGGAAGCTTTTATAGATTTTTTTTCTCCACCATTTCTCTTTCTGTAACAGTTAAATGGATGTATCCCTTGCTACTTTCCTCATTTTCTACTGTAAAAAATGTTTGAGAAGCTGTCATTTTTTTCTCTCTTCTACCCAATTATTAATCTATTTTTAAAATTAATAATACAATCAGTTCTGGTGTTAATGCATTCTGGACCTAACACACACACTTTTCTGACTTACTTTTTGATCTACGTATATTTTTGGCTTTCAAGTGAGAGTTGTTTTCCATTTCTTGTCCAAACCCTCGTGCTAATACTCTTGTGCCCTGTTGAACAAGTGCTACTGCTTATGTGTATTTTCTAGAAAACCTGTGGGACAATGTAAAAGTGAAATATCCTCTGCCTGCACTCACTTCAAACACTGTTTGCAATGTGGAGGTGGTAGGGACATCCAGTTGTGAAGATTCATAACATAGTATGTGGTAATTTTGGGGACACCCTTAGGTAAATGTATATCTCTGTAGCTCATCTTTTCTCTCCATCCCAGCCTCCTCTGGAGCCGTGGAAAGGGAGCTTCCTTTCTATCTTTTGGCATCATCCATCTCTTTATAGTGCAGATGATCTCTAGAAGTTATTGTTGCAGAAAGCAGGACTGCCATCCATGCTGATCTCTGCCCAGGGATGGTCACAGGAGGAAAAGCTGTTAAGTAGTCCATATGGAGAAGCTGGACAGAGGAAATGGAGTCACAGCAAAATGATGAACTCCTGGAAATTACTGAAAGATTACAAGAACACAAGCAAGACTGCAAGGACGGGGGAAGGTACCCAGAGAGTGCTGTGAAAATGTTGAGTGGAGCAAACCCTGGGCAAACTTTGGCAGCTCAGATCCAGAAAAGTGTGTGATTTTCACATGGGTGCTTGAGTCTTCTTGAGAACACCACTAGCTGGATAAGAGCCCTTACGGTTTCAAGGACTCAACATGTGTATGAGGTAGCATCAGGCAGTCTGATTTTAGTGTGATTAGTTGCAGCTCTCATGTCTGCAAAATTAGCTGAACAGCCTCATAGGAAGAAGTGTTTCAGAAAGAGATAGGATTTTTTTTCCCAAGTTTTTTTAAGGCAAAAATCTTTGACTGTCATTCTGTGGATATTGCTTGTTTTGACCTCAGCCAGCATCAGAAAAAAATAAGCTCAAGTACAAAATGTTTTCTTTTGGTTTTAGAATTAAATTAGGAGTTTTTTAGGATTCCTTTAGAAACAGAAATACATCTCAGCTCAGGCTGGAGCCAGAGCTTCAGATTCAGATCTTATTTTAGTTTAATTTTCTTTACTGAACCAAACCATCAGTCTTTCCTGGCAGGCAGTCTACCCCAACTAGAATATTTTCCATAGTGAGCTCCAGATAGCCAGCATACTAATGCATGCCTTTAAAGAAAGAAGAAATACCCGGAGTCCTGATGCATTCAATCAAAACAGCAAACAGTGATTTTCAACCAACCTTTTCCACAACAGACTAAAGCAAGGGGAGAAGCAATCATTGCTTTCTCAAATCAGCCATGTCAGCCCTTGACACAAAGGAGGTTGGTGAAGAAAGGTTAGCTCTGGTGTCATTGTGCCATTAGGTCTGAACGCCTCTGAGAGATCTCTAGTACAGCCTGCCATTCACAGACCCCCAAGGATTTCTCTTTTAAATGAAAGGTTGCAAAAATCTCATTCCCTATTCCAGCGCTGCACACACAACATGTTCCCCTTCCCCCCATCCATCGCAATAAGCTAATGGGAATCAGGTCCTTAATGGAGGACAATGGCAATTCTGCACAGGTGGGAAGGCATAAAACATTTGCCAGCCAACCAGTTTTGACTTGTGGTCAATGAAATATTAATATACGACCTTCATAATTTTCCCTTTCCATTAAAAACCTCAGGACACTGGGACTAAATTGTTTAAAAACACTTCTGCTTCCCAGTAAGCAGTGTTTAAAAGATAAATAAAAATATATCTGTGCTCCTTGAATCTGTGATCAGAAAGCTTCCTCCAGACTGACTCCAGCCTTAGATACCACTGTTCTTTTTAAGGATTTTGAATGCGACTGAATGTGAGAGACGCATAACTGCATATCCAACCAACACTTGTCTCTGAAGATGAAGAGATAAAAGGTTCTTGCTTCAGCCAAATCATTGCTGGATTTTTACACTGAGCCCTCCTGCCCAACAGTATTCAAGAAAGCAGTGTATGGTCTAAAAGACTGGAGCTACCCGTAGCACAGAGGTTGGTTGAATGAAAAACCTAGCAAATGTTCTGTCTTTTCCTGAATGCTGGTTTATGTCACAGGGTAGAAAGACAGTTGGTTTACCAGGAAGGTTAACTTATTTTGTAGGGTGGAAAGAAAGCTCTTTTAATCAGGAATGCAAGCTTTTTCTCTTCTTCAACTGATACTCACAATCAAGAATATTTGTATGCACAAAGCTACCTTAGTGTTCAAAGACAACTTCTCTTCACCAGTGTCCCCAATACCATAGATTACTGAACTGGCTTACAACCAGAATAAATCTTACCTCATGAATTCTTTTTCCGCGTGGATGAAGACAGCTATCTAGAAGCAAAAGGAAATACAGTTTGGGGGCTAGAAGCACAAAACACAAATGCCAGACATGCATCACCAGTGGAGCCACAAGCTTCCTTTGTGAGCTTTGGTAAGTAGCCTTATTTCTTTGTCTAAACAGACCCTAAATTCCTCTGTATCTGCTGGACTCAGAATTGCTTATTGCATCATGGCTTTGTGTCTGTGATGTGTGGCAAAATCCTGAGGAAGCTACAGTGGGTAGGAAATTCTGTACTATGGCTGGAATTTTACCCCAAGCCATCTTTACTTTCTCACTCATGTGTGATTGTATCTAAAGAGTTAGAAGACACTGCTCACCTGAGGAAAAGTATACAAATCCTGATTATTGTAGCAGCAGCAGCAGTAGTAGTAGTAGTAGTAGTAGTAGTAGTAGTAGTAGTAGTAGTAGTCGTGCAGTGTTAGAGATGTGTTAAGCCTGCAGAAGTCTTGAGGCAGAAAATTACTGCAAAAATGGAGGGATTTGGGGTTTTTTTCAGGGCACAGAAATGGTTTGAGTTGTTTTAATTTGAAATCGATTACAATTATAAAGTCACAATTTTAATCACTTTCTTTTCCTTCTTTTTTGTTTGGGATAGTAATATTATAACCCTCTTTTCTAAACCAAGTTGTCCTTCTGTTACATAGGCTACCCTATGGTTTTGTACCACTGTGTAGCCAAACCAACCATGGACCAGAAAATAAAATCAGAAGTGTGTGAAGAAAGGAAGTGTTGTGGGAAGAAAGAGATAAATAACACCTGACTGAGCATCAAATGTCATCTCGCTGGTCGATGCAAGGAGGAAGATTTCTGGAGCTTCTTTTCCCAGCAGCTCAGATTCCTTTGTCACTGTTGTCCCTGCAAGGTGCACAGGACAGATGTGTCACTGCTTGGTACGACACGGCTCACGTCTGCGGTGCTCAGGGCTGCCCCCCCTGCTGTGGAGTGGCCAGCACACTTCTAGGCCAAAGTCTTCTCATCAGGCAACCCCAGTGACTGTGAGACATAAAGATCTCTACTATGTATGAGGGGAGGGTTTAATCCAAAGTACTTTAAGTGCCAGAGATGGTTGTGTCACAGACATCTCAGTGGTGCCTGTGTCATGGGCCTGAAATCGGTCCCCTGGGACAAGGCAGGAGGCTTCAGGACCTGCTAATGACACTGTCCAGGGAGAGAAGAGCTGAATATGATGACATCTGTGGCCACAAAGTCTGTTTGTGCTGTTCCCCCATCACTTGTGCTCGGATTTCCTCTGGGAGGGAGATGATTGATTTACTCCAGAAGGAATGAACTACCACACAGGCACAGCAGAAAGCAAGGGAGACAAGCTGAAGAGAGAATGAAGATAATCCCAGTTCAAATCTTTACTTTAATTGTATCCTGGGCAGCAATCCCCACAATAAAACAAAGCATTGGTCTCTACGTTTACTCTGACTCTGGACACACAGACAGCTCTTAAAAATATAAATTGTATCCTCTGATTGCTACCCCAAGTGATGTGTCCCTGCAGAGGGAGAGAGCCAAGCCTAAGGGCCCCGTCCAGTCATGCCAATGCCAGAGTGTTTATTTCCCTCATCTCACCACAAGTGGGAACAGGCTTGTCTATTGATGCTTTAGGCCTTAGACTTTTTCCTACTCTGAAAGGGTATGGATCATCACAGAAATCCGCTGCATTCTGCCTCAGGACTGCGGACGATGGGGTAAAATGGGGCATGGGGGCTGACATTTGCAGACTCTATCCCTACGGCTAAGTCTGATATCAGGGCACTAATCCTTGCAGTAAAAGAGCATGTAAAGGAGGAAGGGCCCTTGCTAACCTTTGTCTTCTCTGTAGTCGTATAACTGCTGTAGCATTCAGCAGAATGCATGAAGGTTTCCCAGACCTTCAAACCCTGATCACACTCATAAGTCGAGGAACCAATCTGTGTTGGAAAAGAGCTCGAAGAGAATTTTCTCTTCTCAACACAAATCCTCTCACTATGTCTTTAGGCCTTGCATATTGCAAGAAGGAGTTGTGCTTCTGGTATTTTATGCTCTCCAAATTGAGACTACAATCCCAAAACAAACCCTAATGTAATTCACATAGAGGAGGTAGCCTCCCTCCCTAAAGGAGCACATAATTTTACCTCTGCTAGCACCAGCTGTCCTGACATTATTGAAAGCCCTACAATGATGAATGCCTCATTAAAGTAAACTGCAGAAGCTGAGCCCACCCCATCATCTATGCCAATAGTCAAGGTATCATTCCCTATGGGAAAAGAGAACCTATGGCCTTGATCACAGCACTACCAGTTCTTTTCCTGGGATTTTGTGTCCTCTAGAATCAAACTGGCTCTTTGAAAGTGTCACTGGCCTCACCCTAATTCCAATTCCAACTGGCAAGAGTACCACAATAAAAATGAAAGTAAGAAATTGGTCCCTGATACCATCTCTCTGCCTGGGGGCTCTGTAGAATCCTGAAGAAAGTTGAGCATTAGAATATCTCTTTACCATAAACACAAATCCCACCGCTATCCCTCCTTGTACCTCAAGAGCTAATGACCTCAGTGAAAGAGAATGTGACACCCACAAGCACTTAAACCCTTCACAGCAGCTGCAACATTAAAAAGAAAGATGCTCACACACATACATATACACGGTGTTTTTCTGTTCAAAATGCATATATTAATGACACAGATATTTTCCTAGCCTTCAGAGAGGTGGTTTGGGTTCTTCTTGTAAAAGAAAAAGAAAAGGTATGCCTCTCCCTGTCCCTAAAAAAGAAAGGTTTAGAGAGCAAAATCTGCTGAGTTAGAGTTGAAGGAGTGTCTCTTTTGGAAGCAAGTGCCCTGTCTTTGCAGACCAGGGAGATGCTGTTCCCTCGAGGTGCCTGAGTTTCCCCTTGGATGTTCACTCCCAAAGGCAGGTAACATGAATACAGGATGTGTAATCACTGCAGCTGGCTAAAAGGAGGAGTGACCCGATTTGCCGGTGCAGACACATTAGCCAGCTACTGCCTTAATTACCTACTGGCTGTCTGAGGTTAGGTGATGTGACAATTTCTCAGTCATAACAATTATCCTTCTGGACTGTGGTTCACTTTTTGGTGGGTTTGTCAAGGCCTCTTGGATAAAATATGCATGAGCACATCTTGCCCATCCTCCACACCCAGGCTCCTACCACAGGTTATCAGGTGTCCTGGCACAGCTGGCAGCACTGGAAATGTTTTCCATCCCTGCTGCAGCAAAGTAATGGTGGAGAGCTTACTTGCATGAGTCCATTGGGCTTGTTCTTGGTACCATTTTCTTGATCTGATTTCATCCATATTCACTGGAAAATGGTACAAAACAAACATGGGGCTAAAGCACCACCTTTTAAAAATGGGGAGATGCAGACAGACAAAATTATGAATGCTGTATTTTTCTTCTTTTTTTTTTTTTTTTTCTTTTTCTCATTTCTGAAGCTGCCTTCAGCAGTTTCTGTTAGAAAACAGTTATTAGTTTTAGTAATGTCACAGTAGCATTCAGCTAATGATTTTTAGGAAATAGTTACACAGATATCTATTTGTCTGTGTGTATGTATGTGGAAGAGAAATATGCCATTTACATAAAATATTCCATCCTTATCTGTAGCCAGTTAGTGTCAGAAGACTTGTTTGGACTGTTTGTAAACTTGCTTGTACTCAGTGCTAGCATTGATTCCTTGGCTGAATTATTTTGCAATGGGATAAACCCACTAATTGTGTATCTAAATAAAATTAAATTTTAACAAATTGAATGACTTTTATTTTACCTTGGATGATAATTTATTGACACAGATAGAACTCCTTAATTAAATTTGGCATAGCCAGGTCTGCCGAGGACATATTAAACCCTTTAGTCATGTGACTTTAGTATTTTGCTAGGGTTTTTTAATATATTTTAGACTGTCCTCATGTTCCTAGATTAAATTGTGTTTATTACAGCCATACAGACAGTCAATTATTTTGACTATGCAGTCCTTAAGGATCCCGCACAGATTTAGCATAGATCTTCCATGAAGAAGGTCTATTAATTTATAATTTCTCATTAAATACATCAGAGATTGAAATCCACTGTTGCTCTCCTGAAAATAGATATCCTAATTCAGGAGGACGAAGCCTGCAATTTGTAAAAATGGAAGGAAAGCAAGGAGGACAGACCTAACATTTATCACCATCTATCAAGAGTTCAGATCTCAGTAAATCTTGAAAAGTTTAGTAGGAATAAAAAAAAAAAAAAATTAAAAAAAAAAAAAAAAAAGTGCAGCATCCCAGTCAGCACTCCTGGTGCTCTTAGGGAAGCTGAAGACTCAAGGTGTCACCTGCACCTCTACAGAGAGCACCTTACCCAGAGAAGAAGCCAAAAAGGTCCTGTCGTCTGCAGCAGGCAGAGCAGAATGATAATCCTTGTTTTTCCCTGTGATGTGCTTCTGGTGGAGTTTCAGTGGAAGCTTGAACCAGAAAGTAAAGAAAGGTCCATAAGTTTACACATCCGAGAATGAGGCTGACACAACTGATGGTCTGCTCTGCAGGGCAAAACTCAAGAGGTACCCACCAGCATCTCAGATCCCCACTGAGTGTTGCCAACCCACCACCACATTTGAAGTTCTGTCACTGTCACCAAACAAGCGTACAAAGAGCTAAAAGCCACTCTACTGAAAGACTAGCAGATGTCTTTTTGCTAGCTAACAGGCCTGCAAGACCAGGGATGAGGGAGAAAAAGCTTTTAAACTAACTCCTTCATTCCATATTTGAGGGCAAAGGAGAAGGTTTAAATTCTGATTTTGTTGTCATGCTTCACTCAAAATAATGACACATTTTTTAGTTGATTCCTACATCTTCATTATGTTTAGGTCTTATGTTCTTGCATTTTAGAAGCACACACTGGTATTACTCCAAGATATTTACATTCAGAATACACACACAGAGAAAAATTGCAGCTAAGACCAGCCCCCCAAAAAAGAGATGCAGGCAATATCAGAGTAGACATATCACACTTTTGTCAAGGTTTTCCCCTTTCTAATATTGTAAACATATTGCTAAATCATTTCCAAAAAATCAAGTACCTGATTTTGTTTATTTGGGTGGTGTTAGGGGGGAGAGATAAGAAGGGAGGGAAGGGGAAACAACAACAAAACTGCAAACAAACAAACAACAAACAAAAATTCCCCTGAAACCAAAGAATTACTTTGCTGCATTTTGGCTCAGGGAATGGCCTCTCTGGTTTGAAGGGGTATTGCTCAAGCAGGCTAGAAGGTTTGAAAACTTTCTCTGGGTTAAATTGGGCAGTATGATTTGGGACTACTGAAATGTAGAGATTTATTCACAAGTAAATACCTTAGGGTCATTGGGGGTCACCGGTTACTGTTATCTTGAGCCAGGAGCAATCTCTCTTGTTTTCACCCAGTTTATTACTTTGTTTCGAAGCACTTCTTGCACTGTTCACTGGCCTTCCTTTAGTAATGCAGCTGGCAGAAACCATCAAGCAGCTCAAGACAACCTCCTTAGGTTTTCAGAATGCAGCTATAAGAGAAGGAAAAAGAATAGCTTCCCTCCTTTACCCATCTGGCGCCTGCTCTGCAGGGGTGACAACTGTCAGTGCATAGGCTGACAGGGTACTAAGACGGTGGCCTTCTTTATGAGGGAGGAATTCATATTTGAATGACTTCAAGAATTTTTATTCCCTTGGTTTCTACTGTGTTTTGAAAAGGGCTATGTACCTGTATTTGGCAACAGAGATGAGGGAGGAGGCAGGGTGAGGAATGGAGTCATAAACAAGCCATCCCAAGACAACCCCTTGTTGCAAGCCTTCCTACTTTGACACATGCTCATATATTTTAGAGTACAGCACATTGAAGTTGATTGTTTTGGCTGCTCTTGCTCCTGGTTCTTGGCTGCTGTCCTGGCTTCTGGAGTACTGGGAAGAGTCCACCTCCTGCCAAGCTAATGAGCACAGTTCAGGGGAGCTCACCAGCATTGTCTGCCCTCTGAAAATCTAGTCCTCTGCCAGGTACACAGGGGAAGTTGGGTCCCAAGTGAGGTGGGAGGGCTTTCAGTTCCCAGGGGGTTAGTGGTCAAGGGAGAGAGTGGCACAAAATGGATTTGGAAAACAAGGCTGATGCCCAATCCATTGTTTTTTTAAAGAGGTAAGATTTAAGGACTTAATATTTAGGGGGAGAAGTGGGGTGTAAGCCAAGCCAAACACATTTTTTCCCCAACAGGTGTAGCATAAAGTTCTGGAAAATTTCTGAAGATATCTCATCTATGACACCTAGAACAGAATTTTTTTTAACAGTGTGCTGGCACTCAGTGAGTGGGTAGCAGCTCATGTTTGCTTGCTGGTCTTTCTCTCCTTTTCTCTCCTTCAGATCTGTCTTCTCACCTGATTCTCCCTGTGTCCTGTTAACTCCAAAACTTACTGCTGTCATTCAGGTTCAGCTACTGTGCTGCATCCTGTGCAGGACACTGCACTTGGAGCAGAGCACTGACAGACTGAAGAAGGTCCAGGAGCCCATAATGAGATAACTCTTCTGAAAAAATATTGAACTTGATATGAGGGAGGCATATGAAAATTACCTTCAAGAATGTAAAAAAGCTACTGTGAGAGAGGAAGGAAATACCGTCACAGGACCACAGAATTGATGAGATTGGCAGGGACCTCTGAAGATGATCTAGTCCAAGCGCCTGTTGTAAATACAGTCAGCTAAAGCAGGTTGTTCAGGGACATGTACTGTTCTGAGTATCTCCAAGGACAGAGACAGCACAGCCTCTCAGGAAAGCCTGTACCAGTCTTCAATCCCCCTTGGAAAGGTTTTAGTCTTATATTTAAATGGAATCTCATGTATCTCAGTTTGTTCACCTTTCTTCTTGTCCTATCACTGTGCATGACAGAGAAGAATCTGGTTCTGTCTTCCCAATTCTCTCCCATGCAGAAATAGCAATCAGGTGTTTATACACATGGAGAAGATCCCTCTGAGCTTTTGCTTCTCCAGGTTGAATAGTTCCATTTTACTCAGCCTGTCCTCATATGTCAGATGCTCCCATCTCTTAATCGTCTTTGTGGCCCATCCCTGGACTTGCTCCAGGATATGCACATCTCTTTTTTTTTTACTGGGAAACACAGGTGTAGATGGAGTAGTCCAGATATGACTCACCAGGTCTGGGCAGAGGTGAAAGATCACCTCCCTCAACCAGCTGCCATTGCTTTTCTGAATGCAGACCACAAGGCTTGTATAAGTTCCCCTTATACAAAATCACATTGCTGCCCCAAGGTCAAACTGGTATCCAGCAGAATTCCCAGGTCCTTTTCTGCAAAGCTGCTTTCCACCCAGAAATCCCACAGCCCCCACTGGGGCATGGGGTTATTACTTCCCAGTGGCAGGATTTTGCTCGTCCTTTTGCTGGACTCTGTGTGATTCCCACCAGCCCATTTCTCCAGAGTGTCAAGGTGCCTCTGGATGCCTGCACAACCCTCTGGTGCATCAGCTGCTTTCTTAAGTTTTGTGTCACCTGCAGGCTTGCTGAGAGTACTCTCTGTCCTAACATGAAGGTGATTAATGAAGATGTTAAACATGACAGAACCTGGAACCACCCCTGGGGCTCACCCCTGCTGACCAATCCCAAGCTGCACTCTGTGCCACTGACTGCAATCCTTTCAGCTTGGCAGTTCAGCCAGTTTTCAGTTTATCTCACTGTCTGCTTCTCTAGACTGTACTTTACCAATTGTTTTTCATATAATCTGTCAACTCTGCAGTGGAAAGGAAAAGAAGTCAAATTGCAGCAAGAGACATTGATATTAGACAAAATAAAAGTGTTTTCCCAAAATTTTACCAAGCACTGGGATAGGTTTTGTGAGGAGATTGTAGCTGGAATAGATGATCCATTAAGGTCATATCCAGACATTTTTTCTTTCACCCTGAACTACTTTTCAGAAACATCAACTGTGTGTATTTCTCCCTCAAAATGAGCTAAAGTGGAACTTGATTAGCTGAATGCTCCCAGAAACTCCTCAGGAAATGGGAGAGACAGAGAGATAAAGAAATGAGACATAAAGAAATGGAAGGACAGTGCAGATGTATACCCCTAGATGGGATTTACCTTAGTCCACACTAACATCACCTGGGTGTCTGCAGCTTGGGCTTAGACCCCTTACTCTACGGGAACTTTTTTTTTTGTTCAGACATGAGATATTCCCGTATGCTTTAAGCAGCTTGATTAGTTACTAGAGCATTTCAGCATATCAATCGTTGTTTATTTTCTAGATTACACGAGTTTAAAAGAGAGGAACATAGAAATAATCATTGTGCTTATCCCCCTGGGGAGGGGATGGAGGCTGGGGCTTGGAAGCAATATCCCTTTCTTTTTTTCCCTTGCACAGACACAGGAGTGCCCATGTCTCTGGTTCAGATGGAGAAGTGATTGTCAGCAGCAAGAGAAGCTGGAATGTTCAGATTGCCCTGCAGTCAAGAGAGGTACTGCTGGTGCCTATAAATAGAAAACCTGTCTCTCTGGGAGTGCTGCTGCAGCTGATGAGGTGGATGTAAACAAAGATGGGGCACAAGGATGCAGCTGTATGTGATGAGGGCAAATACATCTTTACTCCAGTGCAAGTCCAGTAGACTTCCATCTCCACCTTCATACCTGTCATTTGCCTCCTCACCACGCTTGCAAGGCAGGGGTCCTTTCTTCAGACTTAATGTGTTTCCCAGGCTGAGAATATGGCATGGCTTCTGCCCCAGCCCACTGGAAGATGGCTCCACACAGCCATCTTTGCTGACTTTGCAATGGTTTCCCCTGAGCTGCATGTTCCACACAACCCCTGCAGGCTCACCCTCTTATTCCTTTAAACCTTTGTGTGGATCCAGGAATAAAGCAAGCAAAGAAAGTGCAGATATGCCTTCCCCCTCTGATTCCTGTCTGAGGTAAATGTGCATCTGGGCAGCCTCTCAGGCCAATAGGTTGTAAAAAGTGGCAGTAGGAGACACTGCCCAAATAAAAACTGTAGTTAAAGACATTGTCCAGTTTGCTTTGCAACTTCTTTTCAGAAAGGAAAACACAGACTTAGATGTGCTGATTTGATACTGGTGAGGTGGTGGTGCAGGAGCAGATCTCACACGATAAGGTTTTCTTGGCTCTGATTCATTGTTGGTACAAGTTGGGACTTCTATGTTCAGATCTTTGGTTCTGCATGTGAGAGAAAGGGATGACAGACTTCATCAAGGGAGTCTGAATCAGAAGTGATTCATAGCTTGTGAAGTACTCAGATACTTCATGTGAGTGCCATAAAATGACTTGAAAAGAAACAAGTGTGAAATATGAGACTGGATGAAAGGGAAAGGACAACATAGTGATCCACCCACTTTTAAAGGCCAGAAGAGACCATTATGGCAGTTCAGTAAGACTTTGCCCATAGCACAGACCTCAGGGCTTCACTGAACTAAATTCCTACTTCAGTGTAAGAGCCGTTATTGAACTAGAGCACGTATTTTGAGAGAAACTGACCAACTTGATCTTAGATGGAGAAGGGAATAGGAGAAACCACCACTGCCCTTGGTAAGTTGTTCCTTCTCTATTAAATATACATTATTGTTCTTGTTTATTTGTATGGCTGGTAACAGTCTGACTTATTTCAGGCTGGTGTGCTGGCTAGAGGGGCACACTCTTTTCCTAACTCTGTTGCCTTGGCATGGGACTCTGAGCATCACTAAAGGCACTGCACTGATTTTTCATTTATGAAGCTGACTCACTCTCTTGAGCCCTAAAGCCATGGGTTAGCCAGGAGACCCATGAGCACTCTCTGACTCCTGAGTGTGGGTGAGTGCCTGGGCTGTGACCTGTTTTCTCATGGACGTGCACAATGCCTGCCCCTGCCACCCCTCTTTGTGCTCTGCTTCTGCACCAGAAAAGTCCAGGTGAACTGACTGGCCAGAAACACTCTCCATCTGTCTTCCCAAGGAAGATGGGAAGGAGACAAGAACCCTGTGGTGTACTGCAGGATGTGTACCTGGGGCAGCTGGATAGCTGCACAGCATATTCCACCCTAACAAATGAACACCAAACTGTGAACATTTTTTCAGGCTCACCACTGGACCCCCTCTAGGATTTCAGCTTTTCTCCATGATCCCCATCTTCAAGTGCACTGTCCCAAGGCTGGCCATGTTGGTGCTGAGCACAGCAGTAATGAAACTTTCTGAGGGGAAACGACAAGCAAATGTTCTGCGGTTTTCTCTCCAGATTTGATTTTGATTTCATTTGAATGGTTCTATTCCTAATTGCTTGCCTATAGCGAAAACTTAATGTGTTGATTTTCCAAGGGCTACAGAGCAGCACTTGGAGAACAATCAGTCAGATGTTTTGTCACATCCCAGGCAGCCTTAACAGCATTTGCCTGAAATGAAATGTAACATCTCTACACTGCAGGCAATATTTTTGCTGATAACACTTCTGCATATCTTGCTAAATAAAAATAGATCCTTTTTTTTTTTTCCCCCATCAGTTAAAAGCAAACCCAAACCCTCACTTGCATTAAGATGACACAGTACCAAACTGGAAGATGAAGTGGTCCTCCACATTTGACTGCGGTCACATCAGGTCCCTGACTTGATCCTGAGCCATCTGCTAATTGCTGTGGTTTTGCAATCAAGTATTGCAAAGCTAATTTAGTTTGGAAGAAGCTGTTGGAACATGGATTCATCCTTGGAAATCACATAGCATTTCTGCTAATGGGTACTACAGATTGCTAAGCTGCTCCAGCCTGCTTTGCCACTGGATAAACTAGGATAGTGTCCTGTCTTTTAAAGACTTCTGACACCCTGGGGTGTTGAGCAGCTTTGCAGGATGCTGCAAGCTAAGGAAAACTCTGAGGCCATCTGTCCTTAATTCTGGACTCAAGGGTTGTAGGAATGCCGAACCTGCAGACATGGTGGTCGAGTGGCCCAAAGCACCTGGGAATCCCATATCAGAGCACACCAGCATTTTGCCTGCCAGCATGTGGGAACTGCTACGCCAGGCAGTCATGGGGCACATGGTGCAGGGGATACAGGGCAGGCCATGCTCTGGGATGCTCTGTTGGCTTCTCTGTCTTGCAGTTGCCAAAGCCCAGAATGCAGCACTGCTCTGCACGCCATGCCACTGCCAAACATGCTAAGAAAAGGCAGAAACTAGATGCAGAGTTCATTCAGATCAAAGTGGGATGCTTGGATCACTGAAATCCCCTTTGAATGCAGCAGCAGCAACTGCACAAAACATTCCTGGACCTGCTGTACAAACCTCCTTGGGGGCATTTGTCCTAGACATTGGTCTGTCACAGGTATTAGAAACATCAGACTAAAAAATGTAATGGAAGGACAGGCACTGATGTGTCATCATCTTCTGCTGTCATAACCAGTGCTTTTATCATCTCCATTACTCTGATGTCCCATTTGACTCAGTCTTTTAAGGTACTTGTCCTTACAACACCCCAGCAAGAGACAGAAAATACTGCAGATGAGCACAGACCATGTCTGTGTTAATAATAGTAACAAACATTCCAAGAGCAGTCTGGTGCCCTCCTGGCCAGAAGCACCATGTGGGCTGTGGTGACTTGCAGGGTCACTGTTGAATGGGACCATAATTTAGGAGGTACAGGCTGTGGCATGAACAGTGTGGGGGAGGCCACATGCCTCTTGCACTTCCCCCAGTCCCCTCTGCCCTGTCCCATGCTTGAGGCATACAGGCACACTGAGGTTCTGGAACTGGGGCCTGCAGGCTTCACCCTCAAGTTTGTGGCTTCTGGTTATGTGGGTACTGCTTCTGCTCTTGCAGCCTGTAAAAGATGGTGTAAAAGATGATGCTTTTTCTGTTTGCCCAGGCTCAAGGGGAAGGAGACAGCTGCCTCCTTTGGGCTGGAGATAGCAGAAGCACGGCTGGCCGTGTCAGATTAATCTTATCCCAGTGGAGAAGAGAGAAGCCACTTCTGGAGACTAGCAGTCTCTGACCCAGATCAGTTATAAGCAGCATGGGATCAGCAGGTACCTTGGAGTGGGGTGGGGGTTTAAGGCCCTTGAAAAAACTGTAGTTGTCTTCTCTAGTAAAAAAAATCAAAAAGCAGCTCCTACTAATGAGAAGTTTTTTAATGGGATGATGCTGAATTCAGGGTGATTTGAGGACTAGTGTGAGAGCAAGAGGGCTGCACTAGGAGAAATTCTGCTGGAGGACAGTGCAGGAGGACAATACCAAAGTGACACACTCTGTATCACTTCCTAGGTTGCCTGGCTCGTGTCATGCTCAGGCAGTTCCTAGGACTTGCTCGACTGAGTGCTACCTGGCACGAGCCAAGAGCGTGATGGGTGTAATTCAACAGTGGAGGCAAATGCGCTCCAGATCCTAGGCACATGCTCTCATCTCATTTAGGTTCCTTGGGCAGAGGTATAACCAGAGAACCTAAGTCTCATTTTCCAAGACACGTTGCTCTCCCGCCCACTGACCTCAGATTCATCCAGACACTTCAGGTAACCACTCAAATGTTTTTGTGGACCTTGTCTCGAACATGTTGCCCACCATAGTTTGGGAACTCTATGGCAGAAGAGGAGTCAGTCTGGCTGCTGAACTTGGACTGCTCACGTGGGTAAGGTGAGGTATAAGAAATAAGGTGGGTACCGTGTTCTTCATGCAGCCCCCTCAGGGCAGGGATCTGTCTTTTCCTCTTTTGTCTGCAAAGCACATAGCTGTGGCCTTGTGTAAATAATGCATAACATGCACAGTCATATTTTCTACACGTCCCTACCCGCACAGATGGCCTCAATGGGAAAATGTCATTGCTGATCATTAAAAGGCAACAAACTCCTCAACTACCAAAACAAATAAGTGGTATATTGTTGACTTTTACAGTCAGTAGGATCCTACACAAGGGGATATTCCCCTCCATGTATGCACCTTCAGCAAATTGATTTGATAAGACCCAGTTCCAGACATCACCTTATTTCAAGTTCAGTTACCTAGGAAACTGCAGAGTACTGCTGGGACGAGCTGCCCGCTCCTGCTTCTGTTGGAGCTATTAGACACATCAGCTCTTCCTTCAGGAAGAGCAGAGTCTGCCGATGCCAGCTTCCAGCCTTTTTATGCAGATCTGGGCTGTGCATGCGTGCGAAGGGAGGCACACAGTCACCACTGCCTGTGGGAGGGAGACATGCACACTACCCACACCTACGTCCGCGTGCTGGCAGTTGTTCTTTTAGCTGTGAGGAGACGTGGAGATGTGGTAGCTATTGGTAGCACTGTGAGCATGGAGGTGACATGGGAACCAGCACTAGCTGTGTGTGTGAGCACACAGTCCCACGCAGAATGGCTGCTGTGCATGTGTGTGCTCACACATGTAGGTGCTGCTTCTTGTGAAATGACTCGAGTTATCAGGGCTTCTACAAAATGGTAATTTGATCTGAGGATCTGGGATAACATGGTCTGTTTTGGGTTTTTTACAGAGGACTCATTTGTTGAAGATGAGTTCACCGTCTTTGGGCAAACAAAGCCTTGGCACCCTCTACTCTGCAGTTTCTGAGAAGTAAGGAGCCCTTGAAGAGCAACTCTATCTAACACACTTACAGTGGTGCTTGCTTGACAAAGAGCTGGTGGTAAACAGCCCAAGCACCACAGTTACTTTTTGAAACACTTGGTTTTTACCAGATTACCTCAATGTATTCCCCATTCATACCCCATTCAAAGGTTTCTTCCTAAATTTGCCCTAAACCTCTACAAATACAGACCATAGTGGCAGCTTGTCTCTCAGGTATGAAATATTCAGCTACACATGGCCTCAGGACACAGGAGGCTCAGGTGCTGGGCTGAGGGTGGAAGGGTGTAATAAACAGCTGGAGTGCGGAATCCCATTTCCTTCCTTGCACCAGGGCCCAGAACCTGCACCACAGGGATGTGAACACATGCGTAGTCAACTCATCTACTCTTGTTTAGCACAGGTAAGCTGACTGGAGCTAGTTTCTTTTTAGTAGACAGCCCTGGCAGGGAGAAACACCCTATTCCCCAGTCATCCAGCAATTTTCCAGAGACAGTGGATAGTTTTAATGTTTTCTTTTACAGGAATGTGGAGCCCAGTATGCATCTCACAGATGGGAAAATAAAATCTGTTCTGCATATCTCTCTGATTAGTTTGCTCTGTGCCATAACTCATGTAGCCGTCTGCAGCTGTCAGCAGCCCTTTACACTGTCTTCCACCAACTACAAATATTGTGGCTGCTCTGGTAAAAAGGAAAAAAATCTTGAGGAAGTGGAAAAGATCAGAGGGGCTGCCCTGAGGTGCCATGGTAGGAGATCTGTTGTCTGAGGAACAGTCTATCTTTATGGACTTTGAGGCACTATACACATCTTGCACTGTTTGCAGGAGATCACCATTTTTCCTTTTGCTATCCTCTATGGGAACTCAGTGAATAAAAAGGGTAACAACTTATCACAGCTGGCACTGTGATTTCGGGTCCAGTCCAGCCAGGCGGAGCGTGGCAAAATTAGAGGAGCGGGAACAATGGAGAGCCCAAAAATAGAACTTTAGTGCTGGTGAAATAACAAATGCAGAGACCTCATGGTCTGAGGGGCAACATCCAAAGATCCAGGGAAGTGGCTAACTTAACAACATATAAGGTTTCCTGAGGGCAAGGATCCAATCTCAAACAAGGGATAGGGACATGACTTTAAATGTCAAAGGTCCCGAAACAATGGAGAACCAGAACTAGAGACATGACCTATCTTGGAATGATGCCAATAGCATCCTAATTTCCATATCCCTCCTCCCAAGGTCTCAAGTTTATGATTTCTGCATGAGACACCTGGGCTAAAGGTATTATCCATCTCAGCTAGCTCAGTTTTCACACAAACTCACAAGAATAGGAGGTGCAGTCGTTCTGTCCCTCCCCCATCTCCATAACCTGCATCTCTAAGGTAAGGAGTAGCAGAATAGCTACTGTGTGTGCTACAGCAGTGGCCTACCAGCATCCACCTGCAGGGAGCAGGGCTGTGTCTGGCCTTTCCTTCAAGCCTTTGCCTCACCTCCTGACCTGTCTGGCTAGAGACTCAGCTCACCATCAGAGATGTCAATGTAGCAAGCATCAAAACCCTTGAACAATGCTATATTGCTAGACAAATTATTACTAGACAGTCTAACTGTCCAGAAGGAAGAACACAAACATTATGAGTCATGCCCGGTGGAATACTTACATTTGATACATACATAGGAGCACACTTTCTGATCCATTGCAGTGTGTTCTCACCAACTGGCTACAAAACACCTGGCTTCTATCAGAAACTATCCTGATAGGCATTTGTCTGGGGCATGCTTGCCATGTCAAAGCCATTAGGGTTTGCAAGAAACTTGTTGACCTATTTAATTTTTATGTATCTAGATAGACAGCTAGACATGCTGTCAGGTAGAATCTTGAAACTACAGCTCAGTGACAGAGAAACCTTTATTTTCATCAACCTGTCAACACTGTCATTAGTGACATTTACTTGGCATTACTCAGTCTCATAGAGAGTCCTGTAGGTCACAGAATGATATTGTAGAGTCATAGAATGGTTCAGGTTGGAAAAGACCATCCAGCTCCAACACCTCTGCCATGGGTAGGACACATTCCACTAGGCCTGGTTGCTCAGAGCCCCATCCAACCTGCCCTTGAACACTTCCAGGGATGGGGCGTCTGCAGCTGCCATCTGCAGAGTATCTCATGACTCTCTTTAACTGTTGCATGTAATTATTATAACAAACTTAGTCCATGTCTATAATACACATTATGTATGCTTATGTGTGTATACATACACACAAAGACCTGTACATATATATATATACACACCCATACACATATACTCAGAAGAACCTCTGTATGTGTTTCAAACTTATAAACAACTAATGTGTAAAGAATAGGCAGAGATTTTCTTTCATCCACAACCTCCAGGATGCCGAGGAGCATTTTTAACAACAGCACTGAATGAAACCGAGGGAGTGAGCATGAGCCTATCCAGATCAAAATCTCTGCAATGCATCTTTCACTTCCTGGGGCAATGATTCTTGCAGCTGGGGACCTACTTTTATGAATAGGTGTTCAGAGAAGGGTTTTGGCTGTAGCAATTCTATCTATGCCTGGGACTCTTTCCTGCAAACTTTTATATGTGTCAGACATTTCAACTGAGTTTTATGTGTTGCTCTGCATAACCGTGTCTCCAGAAAGCTTTACTTTCCTGGTTGCTTATAAGTCACTGATCCTTGATCATTGTGTACCTGTGTCCTGGAGGATGTTATATTTGTTTGTATGTATTTCTCATTTGAAATACTGTAAATGATAGATAGAGAAGCTTTGGCAACAGCCAATTTTGTGACAATTATCTGAGCCGAAAAAGCTTCTGGGGCCTCACAGAGATGGTGGCAGCAGATGCATCTGTGCCTGTGTTAACCTGCTTTCCCAACAACCCCAAAGCTTGTCTGCATTTTTTGACATTACTAAAGCAGTGTAGAAAGGGGAAAAAACACAGAGAGAATAAAGCATTTGCTTACTTTGAGAACTGACTCAAGATATGGATGGTGCTAAGAAGACAGAAGGCTGACCGAAGGGCTTTAATGACTGAGAACACTTTTTTCTCTCCAAATTAATTTTTTATGTCCTGTGCCATCTATATCATCCTGCACATCTCCTCTGTCAGGACATCTATGCAGGTAGCCGAAGAAGGTCCAAAAATGCAGCAGCTCCCTCACCCCAGACCCACTGACTTTACTCAGAACAACCAAAACTGTAAAGTGGAGATTTCCCCCCTTCGTCTCAGCTAGGGTCAGAGTTGGCTCCTTGAGTTACTGGATGTCTCTATGAACCTACAGACAATGGCTCAGCCTCACCACAAGCAGTCTCAGGCTCTTGGTCTGAAACTGCTGGTGTTGCCTCTGAAATTGGTCCTGCCACTTCAAGGCTGCCTGATCCTTTCCATGCTAAACTTCTATTCCAATTTCTTTATAACCTAGCCTGAGCATAATACTTTTTTTGGAAGACGACCATATGAAGGGCTTGGGTACATGCCTGGTTTCCTCATTTTAAGAACAATGCACTTCAACTGGAGGAGGAGCAGGGCAGGGATTCAGAGGGAGATGACTGGCTGTCTTCTGAGAGAAGGCTGAATTTCTCTAGTTTAGCCTAGCAACAAAAAAAGCTGAGAAAACACAGAATTGTCATCTGAAAATTTCCCAGAGAGGGAAAGGGTTGCTCAAAAAAGTTAGTTTAGCATGATAGCAAATGGTTTTAAAATATCTGGGAGGCAGTCTAGACTGGAAATGAGAAGCTCATTCTGCTATCAGAGTGACGGGGTCCTCGTAGTGGCTTCCACAGGATGTTGTGAAGCCAAAATAAGCCAATTAGCTTTGAGGTGAAGTTTGAGCAATTGATGAAAGGGAGCCTACAAAGCCACTGCCTGCCACTGTAGGACCCTGGATTGCATTACCTAGGACATCCGTTCTAAGACTGCATTTCTAAGATGGGAACTACAATTTGAACACAATTATGTGAATACTGAAGCTGGAGATAGCGTGTTCAAGATCACTTAATTCACAAGCAAGACTTTACTGCTGCTACCACTTTTCCCTCACAGTGCTGTGGAAATAAGTGTATCACTGCCTTATCTCTGGTCAAGTATTAAAGTCAGAATGTGTTAGAAACATCCAGGAGAAAATTAAATAAGATTCTATTTGGTGTTTTGTAATGTGTGCTGAACATTTTATTTTCTGTCAAAGAAATATTGAATAATGGTGTATTTGGACAACACTTTTTTGGAAAATACAGCATGCCATTGCATAAATGAAGCATTTTTGTTAACACATAGATACAATTTCTAAGTTTTCCTCAACTTTTCAAACTTTTGAGTGCTTGGATATTCAATCTTATCATTCTTTTAATTTAGAGAGTTATTTGACTGTAGTAATACTGAGGTGGCTGCAAGAATTGTCAATTGAAACATATTTCCATCAGTCGTGCTGTGCCATCAAGATAATAGGAAACTTGTATAGTGGTAGATAATAAAAGCTGACAGTAAAAACAAAGTTTGTATTCAAGTCGAATTACAATTGAAATGTTTTGACCTATGTATTAAGTATGGATTTTACTTAATCCACTTGCAAGAGTAGGATCAGAAAAAGAATTTCCTTTCTTGTAGGGAACGTTTTCTAGAGAATGTCTTCTCTAAAAAGAGCCAGCAAATTTGAGCACTGATAACTTTCTTATTCCTAAACCCAATTATTTTCAAACATGTCATCTACACCAGCTCTCAGTGAGGATTAACTACATGACAGGCTTGAACTTTTAAAAGCAAGTGAGTTTTAAATTATGAAAGAGCAGAGGGAAAAGGTGAGACTAATTTTTACTGTACAGAAACATGTAAAGTTTTTCAGTGCATCATCATTCATAGTCTTCTTGCCATAATTATAATGAAAATTATTCCCTTTCTCTTCTTTTTTTGACTCCCTAACAAGAAATGCTTTGTGATTGGATGATGTAGACTAATTTTTAATGAATCATTTATCATATGAATAGCTTATAGCAAATTAAACTTTCCCATCTAGCCTAGGAGTATTTTTTTGTTAATTGTCTTGCAAGCATTAAAGAATATTTCTAGTTCAAACTGCCTGGACCAACACTACTGAATGCTACATTTGTGTTGTCTGACTGTATGGGATCAGCACCAGGAGTTCAGTGTCTTGACTGGCTCTTTGTGACGGTCAATTCAAAGTCCAATTTCAGCAAATATTCATGGACATTATGTGAAAATATGCCTCACTGTACTCCTCCAGAAGTACATTTCTGAATATTTTCAGAGAATGAATCTTGTAATGCTCACATTCCCTAAACCCTCCTAGGTTAAGAGGCATGCTGCCATTGCACTGTGAAGAGGCTTTTCATCCTCAGAACTGGCACAAATTGAAGACTGACACTGGGTATTTGTGGGAATATTCCTATAGTTTTCTAACTCCATATGGGCTTGCACCAGGTGTGAAACGTTTTAGCCCTAAAGCAAATACTTACAGATGTGGGAAGTTGGTCGCTGTTCAGGATTTGATTTGCTACAGTGAGTTCTTCCCCAGCAAAATTTCCACTGATAGGATTTGTGTTATCGGAACATCAATTTCCCCCCACAGGCCACCAAAATGTTAGGCCTTCAAAATGATAGACCTTCAAAGCTAAGATAATCAAAGGGGTCAGTAAATGTCTTCACCCATGACAGATATGAAAACATCAGGGTTTCATTGTGACCCAGGCTGGCAGAGTTTCTGTTCGTAAGTGTTAATCACCTTTTTTAAAAATCTGTTTATTTTGGTCTAAACTCTGAGTTAAGACTTCAGTAAACCCCTGGGAAGCCTGTGGAAAGCCAGCAGTGCCCAAATAGCAGCTTAGCTGGTGGCCACAGACAGACAATCCACATTTCTCAGTGGGGCCACATATATATATTCTCCTCTGGTTGGAGGTTTTAATTTGGAGATATTTCCAGGATGAAAAAAAAAAATGAGACTGAGAAAATTTAATCCTGAAAAATGAAAGAGTAACACTGAAAAGAAGATAATCACAAGTTTGAGGATTTAAATTCTGGTACATGAGATGTGATCTGTAGGCGAGGCAGTAGGTGTTGTGCCTAAGGTTTTTTCCTTTTTCCACAGAGGGGTCCAGTCTGACCACTCTGGGCCGGATAAGGTTGGACAATTATAGAGGCAACACACTGGCTTCAATACAGCAGCTGGAGCTGCTTCCCCAGGGCTTGAGGGCTCAGACACAGCATCCGATGGCAGCAACTAAATGCCTATTACCAGGCATAAGGTGAGCAACGGGAGCTGATCCTATGCATTAATCCACAGCAACTGTGAGATAAATTACATTACTCTAAATGCCACTGAAGGAAATTCGGCTGACGTCTGCAAACTCGTTAAGCTGCTTTAATTGCAACACTCTAGGAGAAGGAGGTGATTTCAGCAGACTGAAACAGGATGGGGAGTCCTCACTGCATGAGACGGGAGAGAGAGCACCAAACACAGCTACTCAGACCAAGAGAAAAAAGAGAAATCCTGTCTTTCAGTTGGGAAAACAAACTAGGCAGTCTTTCCCTTTCCACAGCACCTCTTCTTAGCCAAATTAATAAACAACAGATTGAGGCCTGAGGGACTAGAATGGCGCAGCCAAAAGGAGTAGGCTAGCAGACCTCATCCCCCAGCTTCATTCTTCACAGGAAAAGGCATTTTCAGGTAGAGATGGCTGAAATAACTTCAGTCAAAGAAGGAGCAAGTGGGAGATAGTTTTCCATTCATTAAAGACAGTCATAAAACATTGCTGTCGGTCTTTGTTTAAGAAAATCAGAAACGTCCTACAAAGAGATTTTTCTTTTGCTGAAATCATGCTTAGCTTTTTTGTTTGCTTGGTTTTTTAAATGAGGAACTTCTCATTGAGAGTAATATCTTTTTTCATGAGAAAATGTAGAAGAAAAAGTTTCTCTTCCTTGAAAAACTGATTTTTAACTGGGTTCAGCTGTAGACATGGATCAATTATTAAAAATAGTCAGAAAGATTTTGATCCTGCCAACAGTCAAGGTGGCTGCCAGTAAAAGCATTTGAGCTTTTTTCTTAATTTTTGTCCTGCCAAGAACTCTCCCAACCTTGTAGAGATGGCCTGAATGCCCAAGCGAAGTTTACACTCACCATCCATTTGGTGGTGAGCCCAGGTTTTCAGGGCTGTAGAAGTGAACTGACAGTTCAGAAAATAAAGCCTTTCTTTCCTGATTTCTTTTTAGTTTTTAACTGACAAGTGTACTGATGGCCAGCTTAATATGATTTGACACAGATGGTCATTTCAGTTGGCAATCATCCACCAAAATACTTGTCACCCCTGGCTAATGACCTACCCTCATCGATAATCTTGTGACATCTTTACCACATTGTATATGACATGTGCCTGTGAACTTCCTGCAATAACCCCTTCATGTTTTGAAATCCCAGCCTGCCAAATGCCTGGTTCCAAAATGTCATTTCTCTGTCACAAGTACACACCAGTGCTGAGGGAGCTCCCTGTGAGGTTTCCTCCTTCTTAGCCCTGGGGCCTGGTGGGAAGGGACATGGGAAATATCACGGGAGGACACATCTGCCCTTGGCTTTCATCTGTCTCACCATGCCAGGCCACAGCCTGAAGAGCTGGGACCAGTGGCCTGTCATTTCCTTGGCCTTTCCCTGGATCTGAAATGGATTGGTGTTCCATTGCAGCACTGCAGATCAGGGAACGAGGCCTTTTTTCCCATCTATAATTTGTAAGGCATCTAGATAATAATTATTCATGACTTATAATAATTCTAGATTCTTATTTTCTCTGCATCCATAATGATTAGAAATCCATATTTTTTTTCCCTCTGAGCTGCCTAGTTACTTCAGAGGAGAAGCTTTATCTTAAAAACATCTTCTTTACTACTTACTTCTGTAGTAGCTGATGGCATCCCACTTGTCACATAACCCTGAGTTTGACTGGGCAGGCATGGATTACAGGGGATTCTTGATCAGGCTTCAAGTTCATACAAAAGGCTTAAGTCTTACATCTCCATGCAACATTTTCCAGCTCCTGTTTGAAAGACATTTTCCAGTCTGATCTTTCACTGGAATACTTCTACTCAGTTTACATTAGTTTCTGTCAGTGGGCTATTTGCCCAATAAGTCAAACAGTCAATAAATGCAAGGGCTATAAATCCTCTCTATCACTAATTACCTTAAAAATGAGGAGTCTGCTATTCTGCCTCCTTTATTTCATTTGATAGTTGTAGCAGCAACAGCTGCTCTGGCTAATAATCCCAGTAGTCTGCCTTCAATTCACGACCATTGCAGGGCCATGGGGAGGACAAATATAAAAATCAGGCATGTGCAGAGTAATTTTTCTCATGAGAAAATATATTAATATGAAGCAATGAGAAGCTATGGGACTTCCTAACCTGGATGTAACATACTTTTACCCTGGCTGAGGCTGTGCTGCCATTGTGAAGAAATGCCCTCTGGGAGCTGCCGCTAACACTTGGCAGTCATTCTTCTACGTGAGCTGTGGGGAATCTCCATCACTGTGCAACCATCTGAACCTTGTTTCTGTGAGGTCCCAAAGGCCTTTGCAAGGTTTGTTTATTATTAGCCTCATTTATCACTCTCATGAGTGATTTTGAATATAAGGGAAGTGGATCCTATTAAAAAATTCATGCGTTATTATCTAGGTCACAAAGTGTGGAGTAACCCGTATTTCATCATCCTACTATTAAACAACAAGTACTAATTTCCTTTTTACCCATTAGCTAAGAACAGGCAAACTAAGTTTCCACATGTGGCAGAGAGCTAACTGCTGCTAGATTATAAATGTAGTATGTGGATCCAGGATATTTTATGAAAAAGATTAGTGAGTTGTTTCTCACATCATAAATTTCCTTGTTGTTCTGCTAGGAAATATTTCCAGTTTGTGGTGCCCTCTCTGTACTACTGACTTTAACAGTACAGCCCAGAACAGGTGGATGCAGATGACCTAGAAGTTCTGCCTACATTTCTGCTGTGTATATTTGGAAAAGGAAGAAGATAGCATCAAAGGGTATTTAGGGAATGAAGCTGTGGGTTCAGCTGTAAGCAAAGCCCATGTGGTTAATCCTGGGTCTGTTGAGATGCCACATGTGACAGCTCCAAACCCATTTCCATGCTTTGCTATGCATGTCCACCTCTTTGCTGAGCTGAAAAACTGTATGTTACACAGTTCTGTGATGTAAATCAAGGCAGTGACATCACTCCTGCAAAGTCTGATCAGCTTAAAGATCCTGTGCTCTCACCTTAGCACACAGGAGGTGGTGGGAATGGACACCAGGATCTGGCAATGTGTGATGCTGGTGTTGTCACCCTCATCTAACCCCACTGTCCCACTTCCCACCATGCTCACCATGCCCTATTTTGCAGTGGTCACTTCCACTGACTTTCTGGAATACAAGAGTGAACAGTGGCAGAGCTTTTCGACCCCTTGTGCACTCAGGATTTTTTTAAAGAGAATCATTACAAAAACAAATGTCATTTAAGAACACACACACACACACAAAATCCCATTTTAGATTAAAAAAGTGCAGTGGAGTTTGACCTTTACTGTGTCTTCTGCCATGCCTCCTCTCTAGAGCTTTGTATGGTGTTCGTGGTCATGCTGCTTTATTATTCCCATGGCTCTGTTTCTTCCTTCTAGGCATTAAACAAAGCAAAGCAAAGAACCACAAATTTTGCTTAAAACAGGTTGACCTACCCTTGGAAAACAGCAAGCACATTCTTAGGTAATTCACAAACAGGAAAATGAGACAAGGTCAATGTTCAACTCATTTATTGTGGCTTGACCCATCTTACTGAGCCTGAGCTCTCAGGGCCACAGCTCTTTTGTACACCAGTGTCTGGGATTTGCAGATTGAGCACATATCAAGGTCCTTTCCTTACAGAACCTCCCAGACTCACCTTGCAGACTGGCAGGCTGATTTTCAGTGGATCAATGAATGAGTTAGGACATCGAGTCTCACTCTGAGCACCAGGAGTAAAACTCGCCATTCAAGATTTCAGGCTACATCAGCAGCACAGAGGCATCCAGAAGAGAAATCTGCTGCAGTACAAGCCTTTTTGGGGTAGTGGGGAGAATCCCCCAGCCACAACAGCAGAAGTACATATGGACATTATCTGTATAGGTGCATGGATTTTGCCATGGAGGGTCTCTACACGGGTCAGAAAATAATCCAGATGTAAATCAACTCTCAGAAAATAATCCAGTCACAAAAATGGACACTCAAAATGAAAAAAAAAAAAAAAAAAAAAAGAGAGAGAGAGAGAGAGAGAGGTAAATAATTCATCTTAACTATCATGAGGTTCCCTGTCTCCTTTTGCAAACAAAGCAAAGTACAAAGGGAATAGCCCCTGAAAAATGCTGGTGATTTTGTACTGTACACCCAGCCCTGCTGCATTGAAGGGCAGGAGACCTTCCCCAGCCCACACAACCCATGGCTTTTGTCCATCTGCAAAAAGGATTTCACCTCTGAGACACTGCAGCCCTCGCAGGAATACCACAGGCTTCTCTTGCTTATCTCCATGGGAAAAAAATGAGAAACAAACATCAGGCAGTGCTGCCTGATGTCTTGAAGGTACAAGGATAAACAGTGAGGTTTATATAGGGGGAAAGGACCATGGAAGCCTGACTCCTCTCATGGAGCCAAGGCAAATACATAGGCACTTGGGTTCTTATCAATTACTGGACATACGAAAGTTTTGATCCAAGACAATTTACTTCTCATACATGAGTGAATATCTAACTGCCCATCTTCAGTCTGACTGATGAGAGCCCAGGTAACTTGGCAAGCTTCCTCCTCCTACATCTGAGGGATGGCTGCTATCCATGAGTACTCCTGCCAAAGATGTGGATGCCACCAAAACGTGGTGTTCCCTTTGCAGTGGAAAACAACTGTGGGAGACAATTTATATGAGAATGAAATAGTATTTTCCCCAATTTATTCTGCAGAAACAATGCAAACAGCATATCCCATCAAAATGCTGGTTTGGTTTCCTTTGCTTTCTTTCCTTTGTTTTCACTGATCAAGTGAAGAAAACAACCCCATTTCTCTTTCCCAAAATCTCCAAGGTAAAATTCATTTCAGATCCCCTTCATGAAATGACTGGATAGAAGATTCTCCCTTGTGTCACTCAGCATACTCATTACATTGCTCTCACTCCTCTAAGATAATGAATCATGTATCCTTGGACTTGTCCACACTTGCAAGTTATCACTGATTAAGGTAAGGTGCAAATATAAAGTACCATTCCTATTTCTTAAGAGCAGTTCAAGGGTTGGACAGGAACAATGCCCTGTTTTCTCAATAACAGCTTACTCACAGGGTGTTAACGAGGAAGAGGTGACTGGAAACAATTCAGCCCTCAGATATGACATAGCTGAATCAGCCACACTTGCTCAAACCTCTCGCAGAGGGTTTGGCTGCCCTTGCCAACAGTAGGAGGGCATTTCAGAAGTGCTACTGGAAATCCTATGGATGATTCCAACTCATGCTGGGCATGTTAAAGTCTGTGTCATGGTTTGCCATAGGGAAGCATCATTAAACCATTAATACTAGTTGGATTATCTGCTCATGGTTAAGAATACTGGCTGGTGTGTGAACCTGTTGAGCAGCAAATGAAAAGGCATTTGACAAAATGTTCCAGATGCAAATAAAAGCCCAGAGCTACATGAGACTTTTTCCACAGGAGACTGGGACAGGTCATGGTATTGCTGCTCAGCCAAGTTGTTAGGCAACAAAGCTATGAAGAAATATTTAGTGGGTTGCAAAATGCTCTCTTCTCATCCTGCAGTTTTGCAAATTTTATTGAGTGATGCTGCCCTTATTTTTGTATTTGTCCCTTCTCAGTAGAAGTACTTGACAAGTCATCTGGGAACATCTATCATTGCGTAACATACTCGACAGACAAAGCTGTTCACCTCTTTTTGCCCCCTTTATGCAGCCAAGGGCTCCAGGCATTTCCCAGGCATCCTCCAGCAATGTACTTCTGCAGAAAAAAAAAGCCACAATACTCAGATTTTGGCTTTCCTCTATATTTTTTATTCTCTTAGCCTAACTCAAAGCACTTTAAAATAAATAATTGCTATCATCCTAGGGAACATTGTGAGGTAATTAGGTCTCTGGTCTCTAATTTATAAGCAGAAGTGGAAAAACACCCTACCCTTGACAGGATTAAAGTACCTGTGGGTACTATTCATGCTTTCAGATCATCTCTGGCCACTTTGTTCCTTTTAGGCCACTGCAGGTATGTACAGAGATGATTAGAGAGACTTCCTGGTTGATATTCAGAGAAAAGCAGATGCTTCCAGATGGCAGTGTCAGGCTGGGTTCCAGGAATAGGAAGGCTTGTCCCACCCAGACCTGTGTCAGCTGGACATGGGGGTGGGATTGCTCCCATGCTGGCTCCTGCCCCATGGCACTGGTGACTCTATTCCCACATGCTGTGGGGAGGAATCCAGCACAGGATCTGCTGCCAGGGTGAGTATGTGAGAGTCATTCCCATCATGCAGCTCACAGGATACGCCACTGCATCTGTCACCTGGGTTTAGACTGTCCTGGGGATCTGAACATGCAAAAGAGGACACAGAAATGGGGCTTCAGAGACAGGCTGGCAAAACAGTTTTGGCATGTGGAGTGACAAGTGCAGGGAGAATGCAAACTTCTTCTTGCAAACTTAATTTGCAACTCTACATGTGAAACTTACTGGTGGTATGCATCACCTAACATTGCTCCATCAGCTGATCTCAGGGGAGATTCAGGACAGTCCTCTCCACCTGCTGAGGAGCTGCGTCAGAACTGGCATGGAGATACAAGTGCATAACATTACCTGAGGGAGTCTGGCTAAGCCTGTGAACAAGAACTAGCTTCAGACAATACCACCAGTGCATATAACCAAGCCTGCCTTTGAGGGAGGACAGGTATAGGTGATACAGCACAAAACACACTAAAAATGGCCTATATTCACACTTTTCTACACAACCATTAGTTTTTGTTTTCTTCCAAAAACAACCTTCTGTGGGCTTGATATTTTCTGAACTTGAGAAGAGCTAAGTCTCCTCAAGGGAAACTTTTCAACAGTTTTCTTTTTCCCAAAAAACCTTGTATAAACAATATTCCTTTCCCATAACAACAAGTGTTATTTGCTATTTCTGTTACTTAGCCAATGGGAGAGGTGTCAGCCCCATGGACCAATAACGTGCCTTTTAGCACAGCATGTTATAAAAGGGCTGAATGATTTGTAAATAAAGCCTTCTGATTTCTGCTGCCTTCTGACTGGAGTCAAGCATCTTTATTTCGTGTTCCATTGTGACAGACCTTCCTATCAATCCAACCTTGAGGCATTAACACACGGAACTCAAAGCTATAGCTAACCCGTATCTGTACACCAGTTTAAGAACAAAATATTTCATTATCATATTAAAATCTCTAATTCATGCTGGGCTTAAACTTGAAGCAGCCACAGTTCCAGTTGTAATAACCCTGGGAACTGAGAGGATCTGAAACTTCTGAAAACTGAGTCCAGAAGCACTCAGGATTTCCAGCAGTGCCACAAACGCGAGGAAACTTTCTGATAGTTTCATTTTTATTTGGAGTTTCACTGACCTAGCAAAAAATACATGAAATATATTCTGTCTATTCCTCAGGCAGCTTCCACATTACCAAGTGCAATACTCTCAGCTGCAGCAAAGTGTATTCTTTTGCTCTAAATTTGTTTTCCAAAGCTATATTTCTCAAAAAATATGAGACTTGAAACTCCACTTTTATGACCATAAAAGATTTTTTTTCTGCTATCCTCTTTAACAGGTGTATCCAGAGCCTACGCCAATTTTAGGAATATATATATATATATATAAATAATAAAAAAGATTTAAAAAAAAGCTAAAATGAGTTGCCAAAGCTGCTTTCTGACCTTTAAATACATATTTAAAGTTCTATCTCAGGGCTCCACAGCCCCCAGGGAGTTTCTTTCCTCGGTGCCAAATGCAGAGTTCATGCAGCCCCAGCTCCTCCAAACAAGGTGCTAAGTTCACATGCTAAAGCCAGGTGCTGTTTACACAAAAAAGTGGGGCAAACATCTGCATGTCAGCAAGCATCTTTTCTGTACACTGAATATAAATATCTGGGGTAAACCTTTACCTCTTGACTGTGTTTCCTCCTACACCTTTATCCTCTGAGGCAGCTTATGTAAGTAACCTGTGATAAAGAAGTTTCTTTGCCATGGTGTAAAAATGCTAAAGCTTAGTAATCTGCCTTATAATCAGCTCCTTTTGCTCCGTGTCCATCAGCTCTTCAGGACATGGTGCCAAGTGACACTATCCCTATTAGAGGGTTTGACATCTGAAGGTCTCATTTATGGTTGGTGGGGGGAATATAGCTCATAAAGCTGCTGAGTAAAGGTGTGCTGCAGAAAAGACCTGGAAGAGAAGAGCAACCAGTTGAGGACATGGTGGATCTAAGAGGACCTACTTAGCAGCCCATATGCAGATGTCCAACGCAGCTTCATGTCTTGAAAATTCTTCTCTTTCTCTGATCCCAAAGCAACATACGCTGACTTTCCAGTGCCTGAGCAGCCTCATGTGTTTGTTAGCAAGACTTTCCCTAGTAAGTCTTCAGAAAAGCTGGTCAGCAAACATTTTCATTAATTCAGTAGTGGTAGTGATTGATGACCAATTTATATTGTTTATGTAACCAAAAGAACATGTTCTGCAAACAGCAAATATTTTGAAAGAACAAGTATTTCCTGACAATGTTCATTTATCACTTTGGAATTTTAGAAAGCGGTGAAAAAAGACTTGGAGAGACCCACAGGAGATCATGATGTCCAGGTATGATCAATGCAATTTCTGATGGTGAACATCATCAGGAAATACTTGTTACTAGCAACGGTTTGTTCAGATATATTTGTTTTAGGGTGTGTAGGTCCTCCTTTAGGTGACTCACCTTATTGTTAAGGTTGAGTTCTCCAGACACTTCAGCACAAATTGCCTTTTAATGTTGTTCTAGGCATTTTTTTCCTAGAGAGCACCTCTGCAGACCTCTTGGTCTTTGCTTCAAAGAAGCTGAAACACAGAAGTTCATTGAAGAACTTGTACAAGCAGCAGTTTGCATAACACATCTGCTGTCATTGGTACCTCATTGCCCACTGGGTGCCCAGCTCAGGTCCCACTGTTCTGACATGATCTGTAGAGTACAAACATTTGTACCAAGTGGTTGCTTTTGTCACTAAGACAGAGGGCTGGTTTTTGAAGATGAGTTAAGCTAGAAAAACTGAGTGAAGTCAGTGCTCCACATGGACACTGAAGCCCAAATGCAGCTTTGGCTGTGTCATAGGATCTTGCAGTACCACACACTTCTAGCAGCAGAGAGAAGCATAGCAGCTGTCTGGGAGGTAACCATTCCCTTCAGGTTAAATTAAATTTATGTTGGTTTAATTTAAGACAGTTGGGAACAGTTTTCAAGATAGAATAATACAAGCCACTCCTAAAGTGAAATAATGGATGGCAATAATGCTGACATGTGGAAATAATAACAAAGATGTACTGCCCACTAAAGGTTTGTTTGTGGGGTTTTTTTTAATGAAATAGAACCAAAAGAAATTTCTGTGTGGACTATAACCAATGAGTCTTAGGCATCTTTGAGAAGAGGGAACACTATCCTCAAACTCTCTGGACAGAGTGGGAATTCTGAAGCCCAGATTATTTTTTTACTTTGCACTTCAACGCAAAAGTTGAGAAAGTTGAGGCAGGTTGACAGACACAAAGCACATGCTTTATTCACTGATTTTATTCACTGTGTAGCTGGTGACACACACCAACTTCAAGGTTAAAAGGAAAATTGTAGACAGGATGCAACTAGGCGTCCTCAGGTGGCCATCCTCTCCTGGCATCTGCTCCAGTGCAGCAGGAGATCACTATGATACCAACAACCACCCCTCAGTAAAATTATACCCTTTAATAAAGCCTGCTCAAGTTGCCTTCCAGTGATCTTTGCCTGATGGCAACACTGGCACTGGCTGGATTATGCTTGATTAAGTACAAATGTTGCACGCTAATTGGCTGATACTCCTTGTGTGCGTTTTTAATCAGGTATTACTTCTCCTATATTAAAATTACTGTTATATACTCTTTTTATGTAACATGTACTCATGGTTCTAGAAGGCATTAAGTGGAAATAATGTGAGAACTTGAGTGCTGAATTATATGAATTATAAGTTGACAGCAACCTGATGAAAAGGTAGAGGTGAAGGCAAAGAAGGATGGCTGAGGTATAGGAAGCCTTTTCCCAGGGAATATGCCATAAAAAATTCACCCATGGAAGGCTATGAGGAAAAGAGCACTGGTGAAAGAGGCTGCCACAGCAGCCCTGGAGTAATTTTATGTGAAAGGCTACAAGCAAAAAAAGCCCCCTACAAATTAGAAAACCTTTAGGACTAGGCCAGTACAACCAATTGCACTGTGCAATATTTGGATAACAAGACCCACTCTAAGCCTCATAAAAATTACATAAAAATAGTCAGTGGGATTTTGAGCATATCCTGCACTCCAAGTACACACAGAGTTCCAAACTATCCCATTCATGTGCCACACAGAAACTGATGGGAAGGTCTGAGCTCTATTTCCAAGTTTCATTGTTTGTATGATCAACCATAGGCAGGGAAGATTAAAGAGTGAGGGAACACCTAAATCTAGAAAGAACAAAGAAAAGATCAATAGATGAATGTGAGTAATTGCATCAGGTGCAAAACCACAATTAGTGACATTATAATTACTGAAATTATATTTTAATTTATGTGAGTATGCACCATAATACTTTTGACAGCCTCAAACATTGTGTGATAGCAAATAAAAGTGGGATGACAGCTCCCTAATTTGTAAAGAAGTAGAATCATAGAACCATTAAAGCTCACTTAAAGAATTTTATTCCATAAGATACAAGGACAGGAAAGGTTTCAGTGCAAAGAGAATAAGTGATAATAAATGCCCAGTAAAACCATGCATACATCTGCAGCTATTAAGACACACAGCAGCTTTTCTAAAATACAAATGTAGTACATGAAGTAACAAACCCTGCAGCAGCACCATGGAAAACTTTGGTCTGAAGGAGAGAGTGGGAAGAAGACCATTCCCTTTGGGATAGGACACACCTCGCTTTAGATACTGCAGGCATACAGGTTGCATGCTAATTGTGTCTGTGTCTTCCTCTAGTCCGCAGGGAGAAACAGGTGTCACCGGAGACGATCTTTACCATAGAGATATCCATTTAGCATGCCACGTGGTGAGATGAATCCAGGTCATTTCTCTCCCTTACCAATTTTCGTGAGAGAACTTTCCGTCTCCTGGAGAATATTTTCTCCAGCACGTCTCTCCCAGGCTGGCCCTTTAAGTGTGTGAGTGCTCTGCAGCCACAAGGCAGCGATTCTTTTCCCTTCAAAACAGCTTCGCTTTCCTCTCCCACCTCCCCTTTTTCCTCCTGGTGTTTAGGTCCTTTTTGCTAGCAGGATGGCTTTTTTTTTTCACCCCGTTGCTAGGTTGGTAGCCTAGTTTCCCAAGGAAAGGAAGCTTATGAGATCACACTGTCTGTGCAAGTGCCAGTCGGTCCCTCCTAAATAATTTTTGAGCCTGTGAACTGAGTTTGATCAAACTTGACAGGGGATAGAAGTCTCAAAGGTTTGAGCTGCCTACAAGTGCTGTGGAAGTAGGCAGGCAGAGGAGAAAAAATGCGGGGAGTGCATCCACTGCAGAAATATAACTGTATTATTAGACACCAGAGAGTCCACATCGAAGACAGTCATTACCACTGAACTCCATGGGAGATACAATTTCACAGATTCAGCAGCTCACAAGATGACTTGATTAATATGAGCATGAGCAAAATGTTCTTCTCCCCTTCTTCTAGAGCGCAAGGCTTCCAGTTGCAGAGCAGCAGGGGAGAGCTCAGAAATGACAGGCTGGTAGAGTGAATTTAGAGCTAATTGCTGCTCCTTCTCATGCCAGTTACTCGTGTGGAACTCGACTTCCCTGTGACTCCGGTGCCCCCATTTGCATGATCTGGTTCACACAAAGGACGAAATTGCACGGACTGAAGTGAGCAGAGCAAGTCCTAAATTGCCGTGGCTTGGCACAGCTCTGCTGAGGAGGGTGAAGCTGCCTTGTAATGGGCCATCGTTTCTGAGGGCAGCTCCATGAGGAGGCATCCAGCTCGTCCGGATCTGTCCTGCTGGCGTTGGTCGGCGTTGCAGTTGCTAAGGGCGGTTCATTTACCATGAGTGTGAGCTGGAACATAAGCTGAGGACCAGCAAAACTGTGCCTGGTGCGTAGGCTGGCTCTCGTTTGTTCCTGCTGCGGCTTTTCCTAGAAGTCAGCCACCCCAGGACTGCCTGACTACTGAGCCTGAACAAAATCCTCGCTGATCCTTGTTAACACTTGCTAGGGAGAAAAACAAGCTATTTGTGCAGGTGGGATTCAAAAAGAAGTGGAAATCACTCATCTTACAGGGAAAAAAAAGAAAAACGACGAACTAACCACTGCTGACATTAAAATGAAGGCTGGGGAGTTGTGCAACTTTTTGTGTTCAGTGAAATATTGATGTTTTCTTCTTCTCCTAAGCCTTCTAAGTATTGATGTGCCAGATATCTGATTCAGGTGGAGAGAGTGCAAATCACCAACACCTAAAGAAAATGGAGGGAAGGTAATTAAATAAACTTTTGATGCACAGCAAAACAGGGGGCTTGTGAGCAGCGAGTGACATGGCTAAAAATGGACTGGGATTTTGCAAGAAGGACAGGTACTGAAACCTGCCCTCAACAGCCTAGCCGACGGCACGGGGTGAAATTCACAGCCTGAAATGCCTGCAGCAAGGAGAGGGACATGAACCACACTCTCCTGCACCCAGGGCTGAATGTTTTCTGTTACGTAACAGATCTGTGAAGCAACAGGGGAGCATCCTTTACCTATTATTTGTCGTTTCAATCTGGGTGTTTTTCTTCTGATGAAAGCTAAAAGACAAAATAAAATTTTTCTAATTAATTAAGCCTATCTCCTCATGTAGCAATTTTCACAAATCTCAAAGATCTGAAAGTGCTACTCCCATTTAATGGACACTAGGAGTGAGGGTGAAGGAGATCAAGTGAAATGACGTGGCAACAGAAAAAAAACAAGCCTTGCATCATGTGTCTAGTAAAAGGGACAAGGGCACCTATTAAGCCTCAATAAAAACCAGAGCTTAGGACAATTTTCTGACATATTGGATCCTTCAATGAGGCGTTGCAAAACTAATGTGAGCAATGTTCCATGCTAACAAAATATGTTCTGGATTTTTCATCTGACAACATAATTTAAGGATTTCTTAGAATATGGGAAACAAAATGAGGCAGTGCCTTTACAGGAATCATTCCTTTGCAAAAGGCAGCTTGTGCCAGAGGACTGGAAAATTGAAAGTGTCCCAGGGGAGCACAGGAATGGATGAGACCTCTTACACTACCCAGTCAAAAATAAAATGCATTAAAAGAAGCATAAATATCAAACTGACCATTTACTGCAAAAGTTCTTGTACTTAGAGTACTACTATTGTCAGAAGTACTACTATTAGAAGTCCTGACAAAGAGAGATTATACTAGACACATGGTTTGACCCTAGAAGAGCTGTATTTGGCAGAGTTAGACCATGTACATAGCTGTATATGAAGGAAAATTACTGACAGTGTCTGCAGCAAAATAGGTGGTTTAAGGCAGGATAAATCTGATTCAAGCAACTCCTATTACTACCAGTGATTGTTTCTTGCTTATGGTTACTAGTGGTTCTTTGGCTGGTTACTTGGATTTTTACTTTGGTTGACTGAGGTTTTGAGGTTTTAGTTTGCTGCCTTGGGGAGCATCATTTTGAACATGAAGTAGTTTCCAAATTGTTAAAGAAATTGGTGGTATTAAAGTGTTATTAAAGGATGCACTGCCCATCCACTCTTGAGGCTGCCTCCTGGAAATAAAAAACAAACCCACAAAAAAAACCCCCAAAAAACCAAGGTGTCCTGCAGCTTTGATCTTTGATGCTTGAGAGATCTACTAAGTTTTTCACAGTCCTTAATAAATTGATATAATGGGCAAGAAACCTGGAGATGCAAAACACAATGCACACACAAAGCTCTTTGTATTTCAGTGGCATGAACCTGGAGTTCCTATTGGGATAACATTCCTGTCTGAGGTAAAACTGAGCATTCAAAATTCTTACCTAGGCAGAATGCACATTGACTTCAGGGGATAGCTTTTCCCAGAGAATGGCTGTGTAAAGAAGGCCAGGACTAGTTGTTTGTCCCCTGCAGCAATGTTGTTTCTCTGAAGAGACTTCCAGCACCTGTGAGCAGGGATTTATTACTGCTGGTGAATACCAGCACTCAGGTGTTGGTCAGTCTCACCTTGACCTTCAGGAGGCTGTTTCCATCTTTTCTTCATATCAGCTTTGGAGATAAGCAAACAAAGAGACAAAATAAAACAAACAATACAGCCTAAAAAGCTAAGTCACAAGCCACAGTCTGGGTTTCTGAGAATTTGATCCATTTAAACCTGTTTCTTCAGTACCTCCTGAAAGGCAAATTCTGTGCCAGCACAGTCTGCCCATTTGTTAGCAAACTCATAGTTCAGGAATATGGGGCTTGAAGCAAAATCTTCAAACACAGACCCACCATGGGGATTTGAAGGGAAAGGAACAGCCAGTAACTCACCAGTAATAATGCTGTTGTCACTCTCCCACATCATCTCCAGTTTCTCTTCTCACTGGTGGAACTGGGCAGCAGAAGGTCCTCAGCCCAAAGCAAATGAAACCCTGCCCTGCACTACCATTGCAATGGGCCCTGGGTTGAATCTGTCCCAGCTCAAGAGAGGCACCAGCCAGCTGGAAGCACATTTGCCAACAGTGCAATTGATCTTCAGCTGCCTTTAGCCTAGAGAAACTCTTTCAGACATCTAAAATCGCATCTGATTTCATAACAGACTCCTCTGCAATCCCCACCACTTTGCCTGCTCTCAACCCTGCCCAAAAAAAACCCCAAAACCTAAACCAAAAAAAGCCCACCCAAACCCACTCGTGGTGAAGAATGAAGTGGCTTGGAAGAATAAGCTGGTTTGACACCTCCTCCTGCAAGTCCTGCCAGCCAACTCCTGCAACAGCCTTGCTCTGCGGCACACTGTAAGCAGGATCTGCAACTAAGGCAGGGGAGAGGGGAAAAGTGGAGGAGGAAGGGGGGGAAGGCACAGAGGCTGCTCACATAGAAAGCCAGGGCTATTCCTGCTGCCCACCCTGGAGACACCACCTCTACATCAGGCAGGAGTATCAGAGGGAGAATCTGGCTTTCTGGATTTAACAAGCTCACTTTTCCTTTAATTGGGGCCCTCAGGCACTACTGTAGTCCACCTAATGGCACTAATCATTAATGAATCAGCTTGATGAATAGAAAGGCTGAACTGTTCTCTCTCTCCTTAGGTTGTCAGCCCTTCACAGAACTTACTGGGTTTCACTGGGCAGGACAGCAACAACACAGATTTTAAAAGGACCCTGGAGAGGAAGAGGACTGGAAGAACCACTGATCCATTCATCCCTAGACTGTGCAAATGAGCCAAGGACCGACATGAACTGGCTGCTTCCTCTGAAATGTAGATATAGCCACCAAAAAGTCCTGTCAGAGATGGATACTGCACCTTACTTTCATACCATGCCTCCTTGCTCCCTCCATAAGCACCAACCAGTTTGCCCCCACTATGACTCAGATTTTTCCTCAGTTTTATGTGTCCTGGCTCAAGCTTTTGCTCCCAGCACAGGCCCACTCCATCTCCCTGTTACAGCCTTTGAACAGATGGGGAAAGGCCTTTTTTTTTTTTTTTCTTTTCCCCCTTAAAGCAAAAATAATCGATCGCTACCACCTCAGCTCAGCGCTGGCAGGGTCTCCCCGTGTCGGAGGGCAGCCAGAGCCGGGGAAAGGTGCAGCCCTCCCTGTAGGGCTCTGCCAGGCTGCTAAAAGGGAGAGGGAGGCAGCAGGAGAGCAGCCGCAGGCCAAGCACGGGTGCATCCAGCGCTGCCGGGGAAGGAGCCAGCGCTCTGCAGCCCTCCGGGGACTGCGGGGCTGCGGTTGCTCAGTCGGAGCTGGGGATAGGAATTAGGGCAGGCAGAGCCGCAATGGCTGCAACCCTTCCTGATTATCCAGCCAGCTAGAAATGCACTGGCTTGTCTTTTGTTTCACCTGCGGGTTTTTCCCCTGTTGGTCAGCATTTATGTTTGTTTGGGGGTTTTTTTTTGTTTGGTTTTGGGTTTGGGTTTGGGGTTTTTTTTGTTGTTGTTTTTTTTTTTTTTTTCCCCCCTTTATGCGTGCTTGTGTGTGCATTTTCTTTTAAGCAGGGGATAATTTTACTGTGGTCACTGTCAAGGTTTAAACACTTTTCGGTTGCGTTTTTCCCCTCTCCAGTTCACCAGCTCACGTTTGCCCGGGAGTTAAGAAGGGATGTTAGAGGCTTGAACCTCTTCCAGCTCCTGCTACAGCAGCCGCTGCCTAGGGCAGTGGAACCAGCCTGGCAAGAGACAGCCCAGCCTTTCCCGCAGCCTTTACAAACCCTACAGGTGCAAGGCGGCAGGAGGCAAGCCCAGTACACTCAGTCCCTTTCTGGGACTTGGCGGAGGGCTCGTGTTTCCTTGGCCACACAACATGGCAAGGCAGAGCAGCCATCCATCCCTGTGGTCGAGAAAATTAAATACATACAATCGACCATTGCACTCAGGCTTCAGAAATGGCCCTTGAAAGGGGCAGAAAAAGGAACAACCAATGCCTTGAGCACTGAGGGGCTGTTATAAAATGAACGGGCGGAAGGGAAGGGAGAATTTGTTGGTTGCTCGCGCTCCCCGAAAAAAAACACGGAGCTGCCGGCGGGAAGGGCTTCCCTTGCCAGTTTGTCCAGGGGGAGCTGAGCCGGCGGGACCGGGGTCTGCGGCCATCCCTGCCGCCTGTGCGGGAAATTGCGGGGTGCAGTGCAGGTCAGTGCATCCCGGCTAGCTCGGCAGGCCCATGGCCGGCCTGTGCCCCGGGAGTGAGCGCCCGACAATTATTAGCCCCAAACAGGAGAGTCCAGGGGGAGGAAAGAGGCCCGGGAACGACCACTGGCCACCCTCCTCACCCGCTCGGCTGTTTTTTCACTGGTTTGCCACCGTTTATTATCCTCCTCAACGGAGGGTTAATTGGGGGATGTGCTAATTACGGAGAGATTATTCATTAGTAATTGAACTTCACACGAAGATAACTGGGGTCCGCTAACGAGCTGGAAATCGCCCCCTTATTTTAGGGCGTTTCAGCTTTCTTCTGTGGGGTGAGGGAAAGCTGCTAGGCTCCCTTCCATCGTCCTCTGACGGGCGGGCACCGTCCAGCAGCCGGGAAGGCGTGGGCGGCGGCGGGGATGCCGGCGGCGGGAGGGACCGGGGCCCGGGCACCCCGGGGCGGAGCGGGGCGCGTTGCCGGCCGCCGGCGGGGGTCCCCGGGGCCCAGCCGGCTCAGGCAGCAGGCTGCGGAGCCCCTCGCACCCCAGCAAGGACTCCCTCTCCTCTCTCTCCTCGGCATCTGGCATTTCGTGCTACAGGAAACCGTAACAGCGGCGCCTGACCTCATGAATACAGAGATGTGCACAGAAAAATCAATTTAGGTCTAGATCCTCTGTGGGGAGGGAAAATAACCTAAACCATTTAAACAAAGCTCTGCTCTCCAGGGTTTTTCTTTTTCTTTGGTGGTGGTGGGGATTGAGTCTAGAGGGAGGCCAAAGTAAAACGAAATTCAAGCAGACCTGTGTCTGCCGAAGCGAGACTGAGCTCTGCAAAGCCCCCCCAACACACGCATAATGTATTTTATCATTAAAAAATCAACATTGCTTCCAGTGGTAAAGGCGCCTGGCTCCAGTTCCTGAGCACATTCGTTGCTGGGATTCAATCCGTTTGGGAAATGCAGATTGGCTTGCGACCCACTGTTTGATTTATGAACTGTTACATTTGCTATTGCTTACACATTACATTGCGGACCTTGGGAAAGGAGGGAGCAGGGAGAGGGGGCGAAGGAGAGACTCTGCCACCCTACACATTGGCAAAGGAGAGCTATCGCACAGGCAACGACTCCCCAGCAGAATAAATCACCTCGCACCAATACGTGGTCTCTACCTGCCCATCACCCACCCACTCACCCACCCACCCCCGATCGCCAGCTGGGCTCTCCTCTTATAAGTAAAAAGGACGTGTTTACTCTTTGATGCGTATTTCTTTATAAAGGCATCAGGCGTCTATAAATAGCCGAGGTTAGAGCAGCTTCTGCTGCGAAATCAATACCCCGTCCCCCCTTCCCCTCTCTCCTTGGGCTGAGCTGCCTTATTAATTATGAAAGGACTTCTCTGCGCCCCGGCTCCGGCTCCGCAGCCTCCTCCTTAATGGTGGTTACTGCCTTCCCTGCGCCGGGGCTCGGCAGCGCTCCGCGCCCGCGGGAGAGCCGCGCCACCGCCCCCGCCGCTGCGCGGGGCTCCCTGCGCCGGTCCCGGGCGGCCGGGAAGCGGGGGAGCTGCGGTTCGCGGCTTCGGGAGGAGGAGGAGGAGGGTAGGAGGATTTACAGCATATTTTGAAGGAGGAGAAAAAAAGGAAGGAAAAAAAAAAAAGAGAGAGAGAGAGAGAAGGGCTTCGACTAAGCGATTCAGGCGCCCTGTCCTTGTTTGAACTGAAATTGCCGTGTTCGTCAAGGGATGGGTTCAAGATTTAGACTTCCTTGCCTTAAATGCCCTGTCCTTTTCAAGATACTCTAGGCATATTTTATAAAAAGGACGACACCCTCATTTCAAACAATAATTTTTATTTTATACTTCTGTCTATACTTTGTAGCAAATCTTTTTTTGTTATTTTTTGCTGAATTGACTTTATAATAAACTTTTGTTTAAATTACATTTTTCTTCTCTTTTAAAATCAAAGCTCTTTTTTCCTTTTTCAAAATCATTTTGCTGTTGTTATTTTTTTCCTTTAGGTTTACATTTAAGCCCCCTTTTTGTGATCTCTACGGTTGGATATTCAGATATTTTACTGTTATGTGTGACATCTAAACAAAGAGGAGGAAAAAATTAAAGGCAGTGAATTCGGAAAGATGCCTTCGAACAGCAAGTAAAGGTAAACTCTCAAAGATGTTAGCAGCATTCCTTCATTCCTCCAGGCATTCAGATACATTTTTCTTTCTCCTGCTCCTTCCTTCCTTAGCTGTTCGTTTCCCTCTCTTTCTCTCCCTCTCTCGCTCTCTTTTCTCCTCGAGGAAAAATGTTCTTTTTTATTTATTTTTAAATTTTTTTCCCAGTGGAATGACCAAAAAAAAACCCCAAGCGACTGTGGAGGAAAGATGAGAGATTGTGAATTATTCACCATATGCTTCACACGTGGACATCTACCTTGGATTTCTCGCCAGTGCCTTTTCCTGTCTGCGGTTTTTGTTCTCGCCTCGCACACTGCCACATTTTTAGCGGAGCCCGTGGCTCGCCGGGAGGTACCCGGCCGGTTACAGCCTTAGCAGTAGGTGGCCCAGAGCCGTTCCTGAGATTGCGTTTGCACAACGAGGGCTCGAGTTTGTTTCTTTATATTTTTTTTTTTCTATTTTTGTTCCAAGCGATAGTAAAGCTGAGGTCCGATTTGGGCTGCGCGCCGCTGCCTGTTTGGTAAGATTTGGCAAATAAAACACACACCAAAAAGAAAAAAAAAAAAAAAAAAGAAAAAAAAAGAAAAAAAAAAGAATAAAAAAAGAAAAGAAAAAAAAAAAAAAAAAAAAGGAGAACGCTTCCACAGTCCTACATGGGTGTTTCACCATCATCAGCCACCACCACCACTATCATCATCATCATCAACCACAGAAAAGCACAACGTCCCCAAAGCAACGGATGGACACTTCCTCTATAGATCCAGCACATGGAGAGGGTGTGGGTGTGAGTGTGCTCGCCGCCCTAGAAAGGCAGCCAGGTCACTAGGGCGGCCCACAGAGCCGCCAGGAGCAGGGGCAAGGCCGGCGAGAGCAGGGACGGTGCCGCGCCGCTGCCGCCTCCGCACAGTTCAAATAAGCTGCCTTGGAAATCGAGGTTTTTGGATTCCCGTCTCAATTTCTCCCAGAGGTCTGTCGCTCCTTCCTGGCAATCGGTGAGCGCTGTGAGGGTGCAGGCGTGGAAATCATCCCAGTACCTGCAGGGGGGGAGAGCAACGGCGTCAAAACAGGAACGCGCCCACCTTCCCGGGGAGGGGGCCCGCCCCTCGGGCCCGCCGCCCCCTCCTCCCGCCGCCGGGGCCGGGCCGAGCCGGGCGTGCCTAAAAAGGAGGCTGGGCCGGCGGGGAGGAGCCGCCGGCTGAGGTTTCGGGGGTCCCCTCCATTCCCAACCCCGCCTTCGGCACCAGCCCGGTCAGGGCGCTGCAAAAATTGTTCTGCTGGATCTCTGGCAGAGCGGTCTTTGCCTGACGGGGAGGAGGGGACGTGCCCCCGTCGGCTGTCAGGTGTCAGCCCAGGAGTCCGCGGGCTCGTGCCGAGGGTTTCTCGTCCCCGGTGGGAGCGGGCAGTGGGGGTGGGACAGGCATCCTTTCGGGTGCTCTGTATGGAATCCCTCCCTCTAGCGGGGGGGATTCCCTGGGGCGGGAAAAGTCTCTTATTCAGGAAAAGGTCAGGGAGGAAGAGTAGGAGAAACAGGAAGGGTAGGAGAAGGAAGAGGGAGCATCTTCCGCTTCTGGGCGCCTCGCACCGACCCGCTGCAGGGCAGTGAGAGGGACCCCTGATCCCTCTCGGATATCTCGGATCTCTGTCTCAGGTCTCCCTGATGACCAGGGTTCTATAGGCAGCGAAGAGATTCGCTTTCCTCGCATAATTTCCAGCTATTCGGACAAGCTGGTTTTTTTCCAATTCCTTTCTTCATGGGGTCTGGACCGGCGTTTGCCGCCGGGGCAGGCACCAGTCGTCCCATGGACCACATAGGGAGGGCACTGGAAGATCTTTCCTCTCCATGTCTGGGTTATGGGAAATCACCCCAAATCTGCCCTCTGCCTTCTATTTCCCCCACGCCTCAAGGCAGACTGGGTCTTGATTTTCTAACTTTTTTCTTTTTTTTTTTTTTCTTTTTTTTTTCCCTAAAGTGGTCCTACTGCCTCTAATTTATGAGCACTCTAAGCCGGTTGCAGACTCCCAATGTTTGCTACATTTGTAATAAATAATGAGATACTGAGAAGCCAGAGTCTGAGAGTGTGCCTCTCCTGCAGTATTTCTGCTGTAATTGCATCTCCCAAAGGAAAATTAAATCTTTCACCATCTTCTTTCAATACACATCCCGGCACAGGGCAAAGGCAATCGGATGGTAAGAGGTGGTCGGGAAAAGGTTCTTTCTTGGAAGAGTTACTTTTTAGAGATCAGGACCACATCTGATCTGGCACTCGAGGGCAAAACATATCATATCAGGATGCTGCTGCCCTTGGATATTTATTTCTGTTGCAGGACACAAAGTAAACCGCAGCCCTTCATTTACTGGGAGGTGCCAGCCTTTTTGGGTGTTTGACTCAGAAATGTCTAGGTAGGACGAGATGAGTGTTACAGAATCTCTTCACACTTTTCCTTTTCCTTTTCCCCTTTCCTTTCCTTTCCTTTCCTTTCCTTTCCTTTCCTTTCCTTTCCTTTCCTTTCCTTTCCTTTCCTTTCCTTTCCTTTCCTTTCCTTTCCTTTCCTTTCCTTTCCTTTCCTTTCCTTTCCTTTCCTTTCCTTTCCTTTCCTTTCCTTTCCTTTCCTTTCTTTCCTTTCCTTTCCTTTCCTTTCCTTTCCTTTCCTCCTTCCTATTTCATGTTTTTTGTTTCCTGATTTTTGCGGAGCAAAATTAAAACCCAGAACTATACCGAACTTATTTATGTCTAAAGATATTATCTCGTTTCTAAATATGATTTTCTTTTTTGTTGGCTTTTTTTTGGGGTTGGGTTTTTTTTTTTAAACGGGGGGATTGTGCACCGAAAACAGGGAAAACACTCTGTGCTGCAATCGATTTATTTTTCCTTGTGTGTGTGTATGTGCGGTTTGGTTTTGGGTGGTTTTTTTGTTTTGTGGCGGTTTGGGGTTTTTTTTATTTTTATTTTTTTTTTACCTCCCAGACATATCCAAAATGCTCGTCTCTTCCTCTCTGTTTCGGACACGATTTTGCAAGGCGAGCACTTTTTTCCCTTAAATATTTTTATTGTTTTTGTTTATTACTATTATTATTACTATTACTATTATTACTATTATTCCCCTTTATCGTTGCCCTTTCCTTTTTTGTCCCTTCTGTGCCAGGAGCTGGACCAAACTGGGAGAAAATGGGCTTTCCCAGGGGGGCATGGAGGTGGCTGAAGAGCGGTGGCGCTGGGACGGCAGCCTCTCTGCCGCGGGGCTATTCATGGAATGACTGTGCTCTTCCCTTTTTAATTATGATTTGTTTTCCGAGGAGCCGCCTCCCCAGCGCCGGCTGTGCCCGGCCCGGGTGGGCAGCCTCGGGGGGAGCCCGGAGCCTGCCGGTGATTGTGTGTCCCACAGGCAGCAATAAGGAAAGGGATAACGATCCCCGTGCAGCTAATGCCAGCACCCCAGTGCAGACCGGGGGAAGGGAAAGAATACGAAAAAGGAGCTAAGTAGGGAAGGGGAAAAAAAAACAAAAAACAAAAACAACAAAACCCAAAAAAACTCAAACCAAAACCCCAAAAAACCCCAAACCCATCAAGAAAACAAATCAGAAAAAACAACAACAACAACAACAACAAAACACCTCAGATTCACGGAGGAAAAAAAACCCCAACAACAACAACAACAAAAAAGACATTGTAAAAATTCCCTCCAGACTTCGCTGTTCCCCAAGCCCGGCCTGTCCCCGTGGCAGTGAGCTTGGTGGGACCCCTGGAGCGGAGAATCCAACCCCAAAGCGTAACCCCCGCATTACTTGTGTTCATTCCCTCCTTCCCGCCACCATCCAGCCTCGCCCCCCTTTCCCGGCCCCAGGTGACCCCCATTCTCCCCGCGCGGCCCCGAAGGAGAAAGGAAAGACCTACGCGCAGATCGTTTGAAGATTTCTCTTGTCGTCCAGGTCCTGCGGGTAGTTGGCCATGTTATCGCCCAGCCGCAGCAAACAATCCGAGAAGCCCCTAAAGACCGCATCGCACCGCCCCGCCGCTCTCACCGCCTGCACCAGGTACGCTGCGGGGGCAGGGGCACAGGTCAGCACCGCCGGCCCCGCCGCCCCCGGATCGCCTCTTCCCTCCTCCTCCCCCCGCCCGCCCCCAGCCCTTGCTAAAGGCGCGACCTGAGGCAGGAGAGGGGCGGTGGGACCTAGCTAGGCTCGCCATCGGCCACTCGAGGAGGAGAGACAGGGGCTTTTCCCCTTTTTTAGTACCGGAGGGGATTTTAGTACCGCGGCATGATTTCACTGATTTTTTTTCCCCTCATTTCCCCCCCCCCCCCCCTTTTTTTTTTTTTTTTTGAAGGGAGAGGAGGAGGGGAGGTGAAGATGCGCTGCCTGCTTCTCCCCGGACTTGATCCTTTGTTAGAAAATTCCGCCTCGAAGCAGCAGGAGCGTTTCTCTGTACAAACGCAGGCGCATGCACACGCACACGCTCCCTATTGCCCAGGTCGCTGGGCAAACACCGTGCAAGGCGCAGCGGGAAAAAGAATTCTTTTTTTAAACAAAATCACTAGAAAGAGCTGCGCTAGAGACACGCAAAGAAGGGACAGCCAAATCACGCAGACAGCTGCAGGGGCGCCGGCCCGGCCGTGCCTGTGTTCCTGGCGAGACCGGCCGGGGTGAGCCCCGCTCCCCCAAACCCGCTGCCCACGCATCCCTTGGGATAGCTCTAGTCAAGGGTATTCGATTCAGTACAACGGGAACCAACACAAGCGCAACCGCCTGCAAACGGGGGAAGAAAATGAGTTACGGGCTCCTCCAGCGTGCTCCGAGAGGGCACGGTACGGGACGCGGTACCCGCGGCAGGGGCTGCGCCACGGCATCCCCGGGTACCCGGGCACGGCGAGGAACTGGCTCCCAGCCTCTCTCCTGCCCACGACGGGAGCTGGGGACGCCGCGGTGTCCCTGTCCCTGGGGGATGTTGCTGCGGCCAGCGGGGGCGGGAAGGGGCTTCCCCCGTCCCTTGAGGAGGAGCCCCTTGCCGCCCAGACTGCCGGGTGGAGGTCTCCTCCTGCGCTGTGTCCCCAGGGAATGGCTGTGACGGGGTGTGTGTGTGTGTTTCCTTGCCAGGTACCAGTTACAAGTTAAATGGCTGACTCTAAAAGAGACTGTTTCAACCCAAATCCTCCTCTTGCCGTTTGATTCATCGCTAACATGACTTGGTGGCCACTCCCCTCTACACACACACGCACACACACACCAGTACCAGCCACATCAAACCCCCAGCAGGCTCCAGACATTGGCTACGATAGGAAAGAGAGAGAGAGAGAGAGAGAGAGAGAGAGAGAGAGAGAGAGAGAGAGAAAGCCAGGCAAACAAATAGAGAAGAACCGAAGACCATCCCGAGGGTAAAAACATGTCCTATAAAACCCGCGCCATCCCGCTCCGGCTGCTACAGCGGAGGGGGAGTTGCCACGAATTTCTGCAAAAAAAGTGTCGGGCTGGGCTGAAATTCCGGGGTTCGAAGAGGAGCCCTGTCCCAGGCTGGGGCCAGGGTGTGGGGTTGGGAGGGTCACGTTTGGGATCAGTGGTGAGCCGAGCATCCCTCGCCCCCGAGGAGCAGCCTGGCCCTGTCTGCCCGCGCCGCCGCCTCCGCACGGGGTATCCCCAGTCCAAACCTGCCCTACACCCCGCCAATAAATTAAGAAAATTAAATAAATAAATGGAAGGCAGGAAAAAAAAAAAGGGGGAGGAAAAGCAAAAGCGGATAGACGCTGTTCTGTCTGGTTCAAAGACAACGGGATTTCTCACGAACTAGGTCGCTTGTGCCTTGCAGTTGCCGCGACCTTCCACACCCCACACCCCCCGTGCAAAGATAACAGTGTGCAGCAATGTGCAATGCAGCAGGACCGCAGAAGCCTTCCGTGACGGACCGGGCCCCCTCCCGAAACCCATTCCCCGTTCTCCCAGTCCTGCGACTGGTCCATCCCTCCTGTCCCTTCCGCGGAGATTTAGCCCACCCCGCCCCCCACTTTGGTCACCTCCCAAAATGTCAGGGATTTCGGACAGCTCCGATCTCCTATGCCTAAATAAATAAATAAATAAACACCCCCCCCGCTCCCCCCCCCTTTTTTTTTTTTTTTTTTTTTTTTTTTTTTTTTTTTTTTTTACGTCCCGGTGCATAGACATTTTGGGAACGAGCCGAGCATCCATTTCACACGAGCCTTTACCGGGGACGGGGCAAAGCCAGCGGCCCTTTGCAAACCCCACACAAACAACCAGAAGCTGATTCCGGGGGTGGGGAGGTGTGGAGGAGGTGGGGGGAAGGTTACCCGAAATACCGAAGGAGGAGCAGAGAGGAGAAAAGTCCTCCACGAGCTTCAAAGCCGTCCCCTTCCAGGGCACCGCAAAGCCACCGCACCGCCACCATCCCCGCGGTGTGCAGCAGTATTTGGGGGTAACTTTCCAAATGACTGCTCATGCTCACACCAGTCCGGGAACGGCATTTCCCAGCGACTCTAGCTGCCTTTTGAAATTTCAATAAAATCCGTCCTCGGTTGAACCAAATAAACACAAATGAAAGAAAAATCTTCCTCCTCCAAAAGAATGAACGAACACACAAACAAAAATTGCAAGGATTGAAATTGAGGATAACATCCAAAAAAACCCTTCCCCCTTCTTTCTGTGACAGTACAAAAACTGGCCTTCTGAAGAGTTCAGCCTTATTTAAAATGGAATGGTAATACGAATGTAGGGGTTTGCATCATTTAAGCACATATCCCAGAGGTCAACATTTCGTTGCACTATTTCTTCCCCTCCCCGACCCCCCCCTTTTTAGATGAGGAAGTGTTCAAGACATTTTGCCTCCCTTTCTAATTCTCCCCTCCTTTTAAAATATTTTTTTCCCCCTCTTCTTTCTTTGGTACCCATAAAATGCTGCAGAGGTTTTCTGGAGAGGAGTGTGACCGAGCAAAAGGATCTCTAAATAGCAATGCCGAGCTCTTTTTTTTTTTTTTTTTTAATTGCACTAGAACTCCTTTGCTGGAAGATATTTTCAAAGGGCTCTTCACACCTGACAGTCTAGATAATAAAAGACATGCTTTAATCCCCCTTTCCTTAAAACTCAGTTTTGGATCATGCTCGAGAACGTACATTTCCAGTAGATAGTCTTTAAAATTTGCCTATATAGGACCAAAGTGGTCATTAACTTGGAGATTGTTTAATGTCTGTAACTAAAAAAAAAAAAAAAAAAAAAAAATCCAGGAAAGAAACGTGTAAAATGAACCCGAGAGCAAATCAACAAAAGCAACCAACGAAAACCCCAAGATATTGAACAAAACCAGCAACAAGCACACAAAATACACACCGGCATGGAAAGAGACCTGTTCTATTTTAAGTAACAGCATACAGAGAATTTTTTTGGACCTGCTCGATTTTTGGCAGGTCTTCTCCAAGCACAAAATTAACGATTGGGCGGTGGGACTCAGCGATTTTTTTAAAAAGTATTTTTTATTTGTTTAATCGCCCCATTCGAGTTCGTTATTTCTTTTAATTTAGTGATGGGTTTTCTTTGGTTTTAAGATGCTCTGCAAATGGGGAAATGTTCTGGTTCCCAAAGGGAGACCTTCGCCTGTCCCCCTGATTTTCTGCAAAAAACTTTCCAGCTAGATCTCTCGCAAGACATTTTGTGCCGGTTCTTATTTCCCTGTCCCTCGGGGAGAGGAGGAGAATTTCTTAGCGCTGGAGTCACCAAATTGTAAGTGGAAGGGAACGAAGGGAATATCCGAAAACCAGATACAAACGCAACCATTCGCGGGGACCAAGAGAAAAGGAGGGAAAAGAAGAAGAGGCGGAGGGGAAATAAAAAGCGAAGTATGAGTGAGCATGCACCGCTTTGGGAAACCGAGAAACAAAAGTGGTTTACGAGAAATCAGAAACCAGCTCCCTTTCCTCCCTTGCCTTGCCAGCGTGCCGGAACGCGAAGCTGCCGCGGAGAAGGGAAGGCGGCGAGCGGAGAGCGGGGTCCCGCCGCCGCCGCCCCGCACCGCCCGGGTTATCCCGGCGCTCCGCTCCTGCATGCATCAGCCGGGCTGGGGTGCGCGCAACTTGACACGGAATTTGGCAGTCCACTTACCTATCTGTACAGCAAGGATCAGAGAAATATAACTGCCGTTCAACTTAAGTCCCATCCTACATTTAGTAAAACCATTTGCGGCTGCAGATCTTTAAATAGTTACTTTGGAGAACGTGGGGGAAAGCTGAAAAATAGACATTGCCAACAAGTTCCGAGCAGCGGAGGACTTTGCAGACAAGGGGGGGAGACAAGAGGAGAAGGAGAGGAAGAGGGAGGCAGAGGGAGAGGGCGAGGAAGGCTGGCTGGGAATGGTTCGCTCCATTAGGAGGGGGCGGAGGAAGTACAGCCTCACGCCCACCACCGGCCCTGACGTGGGGGGATGACACCGACCGGGCTTTTTTCCCCCCTTCTTATTTATATATATATATTTTAAAATAAATGTGCACCTTGGAAGAGGAGCGCCATTTATAGGCATCACAGGCTGGATTTACCCGCTCTCCCCGTGTCCCCCCGCCCCATAAATCAGCGAGAAACTCCCCCCCGCTCCCCGCGTTCCTCCGGCCCCGTGTGGTGGCGATGGGGGCGGCAGCCGGGACCGTCCCCCCGGGGCGGGAGCGCTGCGGGGGCGGGAGGGGACACACCGACACAGACACACAGGCACAGACACACAGACACGCACGCGGAGGAGCCGCCCCCCGGGGGTGGGGATAGCACGGCAGAACCCCCCCCGCCCTCGGGGCCGCCCCGTCGGGGCTGGCCGGCCCGGCCCCCGCGCTGCGCAGCGTGCAGGGGGACAGGGACGTGCGGGGGTCCCCTCCCCCTGCCCGCCCCTCCCCCACCATGACGTCACCCTCGGGCTGAGGTTTGGGGGGAGCGGGGAAGGAGGGGGGCTGGTCTCTCCCGGCCTTTTTGCCGGTGCTCAATCCCGGCGGCAGCAGCCCGGCGGTGACACCGCAGAGGGTGGCGTGGCGAAAGGGGTCACGCGTGGGACAGCCCTGGGGAGTGGCGGTGGGGCTGCCCTGCGGCTTGGGACCGTGGCACCCCGCCATCGCACCCCATCCTCTGCGGACGGGCTACAGGTGTGATGGGGCTGGGTGGAGGGCGTGGGGCCGTCTGAGGCTCCGATGAGCCCTGCCGGGGTTAAGGCTTATTCTGGGGTACCCTGTCACGCAGGCACCCTCCCGGGACCGTCCTCAAGGCCATCCCCTACAGCAGTACGGGAGGGACCTCAAGGTACCAGCATGGGCTTCTCTCAGCGCAAAGTAATCAGACAAAACCCCTACAGCCTTCTCCCGTGGCTTTTTCACTGCCCAGTTTTCTCCCCCACTTAGCTCAGCCCTGACCTTCACTACCCATCTGGAGCATCTCCGGGAGCCAAAGGGGGTCTCGTCGGAGTGAAAATTACTCTTGGCTTCCATTCCTCCCTGTTCCCCCCGGTCTGCAGTCCTGGCTGTGCCGCAGGGTCCTGGACCAGCTACCAGTCCCTCTCTTTTACAAACCACTCGTGTTAATAAACAGACCCGAATGACAGAGACACAACAGCTGCCAGGCCAGATACCCGTGACTCCCACGGGCTGCAAATGCATAAAGCCCACCTGGCAAGGAGAGGGATTGCAGGGGGTTAAATGACAGTGCAACCACGAATAAAGAAACTGGAGGGCAAGAGGGAAGGCTTCCTTGCTGAGCGCTCCATTCACAAAATAGTGCTGGTGAATGCCACTGCCTTTTTAGGTCTACCTAATGTGTGCAGTGGCAGCCTGCATGTGCAGCCCCTCAAAGCCATCATGAGCCCCCAAGCTCTGTTTCTCCAACTCAAAGGCAAGGGTAGTTTTGGGTAACTACTCTGGCCATCAGCAGAAGGGCCCTGCAGACAAAAAACACTGGCCTTCCACCTCTGTGCCTTCCCATCATTTCTTTTTGTTCCACTTTTTCTTCCTATATATAGATTTCCACCGTGGACAGGGAAAAAATTAGAGGACAGAGCTAGCTGAAAACTAATCTGAGGAATTAAAAAAAAAAAAAATAAAAAAAAGAGAAAAAAGGGTTCATTTTCAGCCAGCTCTCATAGCCAGCTCAGCACATGGACACATGGTACTGAATGAAGTGCAAGGCACAGGCCGTGGGGCTGTGTCCCCTGGCAACTTGCCCTTCCATTCAGTCCACCATAAAGCTGCAGCCCAGAGTAGGGTTGTCTTTTACACCCTCCTGAAGTCATTGGCAGTGTCAAGGAGATGAAGGCTAAGCTTTGCACTGTGCACAAAGTTCTCCTTCAAAGTAGCTAAAGTTTTAAGATGAAGCTAAGGCAAAACCATTTTACCCAGCTCTTTGCTGCCGTGGTGATGAGGGATTTTATAACGCATAAGAGAGATTGAAGCAGTTATCAAAATGTTGAGCCCTGTCCTTTTCCCTAGAGAGATGGGTTAGATAGCCCAAAAGACTTTTTTATATATCATAGTTTGTGCATTATCAGGATAAAAAAGGAAGAGTATGAAAGGAGTGTGGGTTGAGGTACATGGGCGTAAACTTTGGACTTATCAGTTCATGGCAGCTTGGCCATTTGTGGCTGTGTTTGCTGTTGAGAAGGACCAGATACCTTTGCAGAAGCACCAGATTCTGGAGGCTGCAGCAAGAGGAATTTTTCATTTCACTTCTCTGCCATATTGATAACTGTATTGGTTTATTATTTCTTACTGATTTTTATACAAATCTGCTATGGTTTTGTCTGCTTTTTTTTTTTTTTTTTCTTTTTTTCTTTTTTTCTTTTCTAAGGGCATAGAAGTTATAGCTTCAGCTTAAAGGGTGGGCTGGCTCCAAGAGGTTTGGGTTGAATATTACACTCTGCAAATCTGCTTTGGAATGAATTTTGGAATTTTGGGGCAGTTTCCAATGCACAATCAGGAAGAGTTTAATATCTGGCTTTTGATATGTCCATCACTGCCGAAATGACTGTAGCCTCTGGCAATCTGGCCACAAATCTCCTAAGAACAGGCATTTCTAGGGAATTTCTGGCCAAGCAACAACAAAAAGAGATTTCACGGCTAGAGGCATCAATTACAGAGGAGAAAAGGATCTGGCCAAATTCCTCTAAATGTTCTTGACTTTTGGGGCAGTCCAGATCTGTCTGAAATTCAAGCCTGACTCCAGTCTTACCACCTTCCCTGCCCCAGGAAGGGGCCCACTGCACTATAGATTCTGAACAAAAGCCAGCGGTTTCTTCCCATCTCAAATAGCAGCACTCTCAGCTCTATTGGAGCCGGGGAGCAGGATGAAGTGGGGACAGTTGTTTATCAGACTGTCCTTTTTTTTCTTTATTTTTTTCCCAACCTGGTATTAGAAGGTGTCATGTTTTAGACGGTGCTTGAATATCAGCCCATCTCTGAGAAACATCAGTCTGTGATTAAGGTGAGGAACGTCTGACGGTGCCCTGCTCAGTTCCTGTTAGGACAATTTGCTCATCAGCACGACTTTGCCCTTGTTTTTAAGAAAAAAGCTCTCCACCCTGGCAGCAGCAGCAGCCTCATGCTCCACTTGTTAGGGTTGGCTGCTGTGTCACACCGTGGCGGAGGCAGACGGACAGAGCCCACGGCTGCTGGCCAGATATAGCTCTGCCAGGGATAGCCACGGGCACGGCGTGGGCTGCTCCGTGTGCCCAGGGGGCTGCCTGGATATTTGGGTGGGCAGCCCTGTGCTGTTGCTGCCAGGCACAGAGCGGTGTGCTGGGCAGATGATTTAATTCCAGCTCAGCTCCATCGAAATCATCTACCACAAGGGGACCCACCACGTTTAGAGGATGTGTTTTCTCATTTAGTTTTTGGCTTGCTGGCTGTCATGGCTGAAGCTCAAAAGAGGCAGCCGGCTCAAGGTAACAGAGAGATGCTTTCCCCAGCAAAGCTGTCTGTATCTCCACAAATTCTTTTTCCCTTCATCCCTTTTTTAAAATGCAAAATATCCCTTCAAACACCTCACACCATGGGCTTTTTATTTCATGTTTTCAGGCTAGTAATAGGGATAAAAACTTAATCTTTGGTGCTGTCAGTCAGAGACTGATTTATTCTAAGCGTCGTCTCAGGTTGAAGGGGAGGGTCCAGTGATCACGGTGATATTTAAAAAGTCCCTCCCGTGGGTGTTGAGCAATGTATTCGCTGTTAGCTCATCCTGCAGTAACACTGCCTCTACCAGGAGGTGACCGCTTGCTTTTTCTCTCCCTCACCGTCAGCCACAGAACCGACCCTGGAGGTCAGGAAACAGGAGCCAGTTGCTTGTGCCGCCTCACCCTCCTGCCTCGCTACTCTCCTGAGAAGGAGGGATGGACTGACTGACAGCCTTGCAGTCCTGCAGAGGTGGCTGCCCTTGCTCCTGCTGTGGCTCCCGTCCTCAGCTGCTACTTCCCCTAGAGCAAGGTGGCCAACCAGAAAAATACATAGCTGAGAAATGAATAGCTGTTCAAAGTATGATCCACCAAGATTATATTTAAGCAGAAAAATGATGAGAACACACTGAAAATGTGACAGGTAGGATTAAAGAAATACCTTTCGCTAACAGCCAGAATAGTTCTAAAGGGTTTTTTTTGGGTGGTCTTGTTCATTAGACACCTGGCTTCATTACTGGTTGGATGTGTCTGACTTCAGCTAAGCATAAAAAATTAAAGTTATGCACCAGAATCTGCCCAATGTCTCTCTAGAAATTTGTACTAAAATGGCACTTATCATTCACCATGAAAATCATTGTCATTTCATACTTGTGAAAATATATTTCTGAAATGTAAACTGTTGCTCTGGTTTCAAATACAAAATTGGGAAAGAAAAAAGTATATGGTTGACTGGATGTAAAAGGGACATTATTGCTCGATACCAAATCTTAAAAAAAAAAAAGAAAAATGCTGTTTAAGGTATTTGTAACCTATTTGAAACATCAAAAAATGATCTGATATAAACATAGAAAGTGATTAGAATAATGGAAACTTCAGGCCCAGCTTCTGTGATTTTCAAAGGGGAATACCAGACTCCAGAATGCCAGACTCCTCTATGTTCATTTGAAAAGCTCAGTCTCTGTGTTCATTCTTCAGTACTTTCTTTCAAAAAGCAGTCTTCAGAAACCAAGGCATCACTTGACCATGATCAGCTTGTGCTAGCCAATCCAGTAAGGAAAGCACTATCTATTACAGAAAGAGCAGTGTTTGCATTTAACTGCACTCCTCTGGGATATATTTTTAGGAGGGTGCCTGTGCATGCACTCAAAATGCTGCTTATGAGCATGACCCCTTTCTATTGGATTGTGGCAGTGGCTCTGCTGCTGAGCCCAGGCGAGCTGAGGGGAGGCATGCGAGCCTGCGCTTCCCGAGCCAGATGGAGTTCACACCCACTACAATTATGTTTGCAACACATGATTTGCTTAAGGTGCCTGTGGATGTTTCAAAAGAGTGGGGTGGTTTCAGCAAAGCAGTCTCAGAAGAAAAGCAGTATCAGCTCTTGGCATCTTTACCACTGAAATTTTCCTTCAAGAAGCAGAAGCCTGAAGCCGGTCTTGGGATATTTTTTCACTTTGATGGCAAATGTAATGAACTTTTGATTATAGGCTAGAGGCAAGTATATAGACTTGGAAAATGGCTGTGAAAGGCCTGTATGGGTGGATTTCCTGGCATCCAGAATTATTATTGTCATGGAACATGGAACCATAGGACAACTCAGGTTGGAAGATGTTTCCAGAGATCATCTGGTCCAACCTTAGGTGGAAAAAGGAATCTAGATGAGATTATCTAGCACCCTGTCCAGTTGTGTCTTGGAAACCTCCAATGCTTGGGAATCCAGCCCATCTTTTTGGAGGTTGTTCCAGTGACTGCTTCCTTATGGTGAAATCCACACCACATATGGCATTGGAAGGTTTGTGTTGAGCTGTAGGTAACATGCCAGAGTTGTTGTTCACTCTCTGACATCCTTAACAGGCACCTTGCCCCAGATACTTGCCATCCTGAGTGCCTGGTAATAACCTTGAATATAGTCCTATGGCATTAAGATGATTTCAGCTTCTCTGGTTGCAAATGCCAATGACCAAATTCTGGATCTCGACTCAGAACCAAACTTCAGTTCCGGAGTAAACAGTGCCATTGCCAGAACAAAAACTGGGTACATAAAACCTATATCCTCAATATCTATCAATAACTAGTATTAAAATTTGCTGACATGTGAACATTTCCTGCTTCCATGGACTTTGGCAGAACAACTTCTATTGACCACAGTGAGATGGGATGTACCTCAGTGGGGTGATATTCTGATTCATGTGTTTCTGCCATTGATTTATAGAGTATCTACTGCCACAGCAGCTATTAACCTTCAGTTACAGTAGGACTTCAATAACTGAAACACCACTGCGTTTTCTTTGTTACAGTCAATATGATTTGTTCTAGAAAAAAACCATAAATATATCTTTAAAGAACCAACCTTATCAGATTTCCAGCTATCATTGGAAGATATTGCTTTAACATTTTTCTTCATCAGTCCTTAGTCACAAAACCCAAAATTTCAGGGGAACTTGGGGCTTTAGGGAGCAAGAAACCAAGGTTTTAATTAATTGTGGGCTGATGAAAACATTGCTAGGACAGATGTTCAGCCACTCACACGGGCATTGCAAGAACTTCGAGCGAGATCTCACTTTCCAAGGAAGGATGAAATCTGGGAGGAAGAATGTTTACAAAGGTGAAAAGGGCTCTGTGACAAGGAAACACGTTATGGGTCTGTACATGCATCAGCAATCTGATTTGCAAAGATGCTCAGAACAGGCAACTACTTCATCCCCCTTCTCTACTATTAGCTTCAGGAACCTATTTATGACCTTGGAAAACTGGGAAGGGTCTGAGATAAGTCCTGTGAATCTGAGTGGAAAGCTTCTTCCTGATGTGAACTGCAAACAGATTTCACAAAGGCATGACTTGAGCAGAGAAGTATGCATTCATTAAAAAACATCCTTCCCAACCTGCATTTGGGCCACATTTGTTTTGTGAATTTTGTGCCCCAGTTGGCACAACTAACTCAAATATCACTGTCATGTGTCACCTGCCATGCAGGTGATTGCAGCTGGAAAAGTCAAGAGCAGTCCACAGCTGCTGTTCCTAAGTGCATAAGAGCACCAGACAGCCAGCAGCCTCCTTGAGGACTTGTCTTGCTCCTGAGCATGATCTAGCACTGCCATAAAGAAGCTAGAAAGGGATGTGGATGGCTGTAGACTAAGGTGTTTCACACATCACTTATCCATTGCCGTTAGCTAAAATGCATCCATGACCTAAAACATCTTTGCGAGCACCAAAGACCTTTGCCTAATAACATTAAGGAGTTACTTCTCTTTCTCATGTTGTTCTTTGCCTGTGCCACCCCTGAGCACTCTCATCTTTGGGTTTTGTAATGAACTGTTTGCTCTCCTAGACCCTAGTAATTTGGGGACTGAGCCCCAAGGGCCCTGGACAAGCCCCTCCAGCTGGGGAGCAGGCAGTAGCCATTAAAGGCAGGCTGGGAAGAGGTAGACTGCTGTAGTTTGTCTGTCCTGTCACTAGAGTGAGACATGCTCACAAGCATCCTGGTCTCCTCTTTCCGGAGGTGCTGAGCAGGGCTGTGGGGTGCTGGCATTGAGGGGGCACCCTGCACCATGGTAGACCTTGGCATCGTCAGCAGGCTGGGGTTTGGGATTAGAAACTCTCCAGGTTACCCATTCTAGTGCACAGACTTTTTGGTGGTTTTTTTACTATTGCCTCAGGATAGTGAAAGTGAAGGGGAGAGTGGGAGGGCCCCTAAAAATCCTTTGTCATGACCTCTTGATAGCCCCTGATTCCTGGGCTGCTCTGAGCTGCAGTCCAACAGAATCCTCAGAATCTGTCTATTGACTTCCAAAAGTCTTTGAGCCAGACCATCACACTGCTCAGCCTGAGCAAGACCAAGCAGCAGGATAGGTATTGCAGATATTTCTCATCCAGGCAACAAGGAAAGCAAACTTTTTACTAAAGGGTAAAAAGACAGCAGTAGTTCTGACATCTAAATAAAATGACTCATTGAGGAAACTGCTCTCTGTCCCCTTGTGTGAAATGCCCACCTGAAGACCCGTGATTCACGACAGTGTATTTCAGAGGGGCCAGTAAGGATTTTTTTTTTCTTTCCCCCTTTTTTTCTTTTTCTCAGAGTGTGATGCCCTGCCAGTGAGTGACTTGTGCAGTCCAGACGGAGAAAGCAAGCTGTTAAAAGGTAGTGATTGCAGCACTGATCTCTTGCAGGCTCTGCAGTGTGAGGAGGTGGTTCTGAATCACAATGAACTTAATTGAACAAGAAATGGCATTGATTTTTTCTTTTCAGCCCTCCCCATTGCTCACGGCAAAGGTGCATTGAACCCTCTGCCCATGCCAAGCAGCAGAATTGCACAGCACTGTAGAATGGAGATTTTTTATTTTCGTCCTATAATTAGCATGTATTTATTTTTAAATAGGATAAAAACTAAAGCTCTCTAGGCTTTGAATTGTCATCGGAGAAAAGGACTGCTTGCTGGTGCAGTATGAATTTCAGGAGCCCAAGGAAACAGGTTATGTGAGAAGCCATAGCTTGCTCCACACTTCCCTGGCCATGAAATAAGGTTTCTCTTGAGTCCATCTGATTGTTGAAAGAACTAGAACGACACAATTGCCAAGCTGCTGAAGGGGTCCTAAAAGATCATTTTATATTATTTTTTTAACTTGGACAAGTAAAGGTACATAAGCTGCCCCCAGTCTGCAGGGAAACAAGGAAGGAAAGCATCCCATACTCAAATTATTGAATCATTGTTATTTTTTGCCCAGTTAAGCTTGTTAACACATAATTACATGTTTAAACAGCTAGTGACTTCCTACAGAAGCTGTTAAACTTATCAGTGAACATCCCCAGGTGTTTACACTTACTTAGGAGTGTATGAGGTGCTTGTGAATTTTCCAGTGTCCGTCCAGCTAATTTAAAAAAAAAAAAAAAAAAAAAAAAAAAAAAAAAAAAAAAAAAAGCATTCGGGAAATTCACTAGCAAACTCACTCTAGCAGCCTTAGTGCCCAGATCTCAGCTCTGGTATCGTAATTGGGTTCCCTGCAATGCACAGCTTGGAGTTTGTTTTTTGGTTTTTTGGTTTTTTTGGTTTTTTTTGGTTGGGTTTTTTTTTGTTGTTGTTTTTTGGGGGGTTTGTTTGTTTGTTTTCTTGAGGGGAATTCTCCAGTTGAGAATGCCAGGCTGAGCAGGGGAAGGAAGAATGACTAAAGGAAATTTAGGTTCACAGTGCTAGGTAGAGCAGTGGATCTGCTCTGTATCGCAGTGAGATCAGCTTCTAACCTTAATAAACACAAATTCCCCAGTAGCAGGTACTGGACAGCAGATCGGTTTGATCTGATGTTGGAAAGGGGAGGGGAGGACAAGCCCCCCCATACAGTCGATCCTAGCTGCCGGCACAGTGTTTTGGAACTGTGAGCAGTCTAAATACTGGGGCTGCTCTCAAGAACCAGATGCTGCTGAGTCAGCATCGTACCCTTCTCCTGCCACTTGCGGTTTTCATTGCCTCCTGAGGAGTGAGATTAAATGGATAGTTATCATGTAAGGGTTTCATGGAAAAGTACTGTCCTCACCTGTGATAAGAGCAGGATCAGACTCTTCTAGGATTGATACAATTCCTGAAAGTGCTGAACACTGTACAAGTACTGAAGCAGTGCACTGTATTGCAAGATACATATAACAAAGTTGCTGGCATCCAACAACTCTAATGGGGGAAACACCACCAAGAACTGCTGTTTCCAAAAGGAGGGAATACACTGAGCAGCCTAAGAAATGAAACTGAAGGAAATGCCAGTGTTTTATGTTTGCATATCTGTGAACTGCTTAGGCAAGCCTTCAACAGACCTTGCCTGCACCTGCCAGTTATTCATGCTTTGCAAACTCACCTTCAAGCTAGGCAGAGAACGCCATGGATTTCACCTCCTCCAAGCCTGCACCAAGGTCATGAGAGGCTGGTTTTGCCATTGTGAGGGAACAGGTGGTATTTCTGCTCTCCTGGTGAAGTCTCTAACCAGCTGCATAGGCTGAAAAGGGCAGCCAAGACCTGGGGCACCAAGGCAATACAAAGTGTTGGGAAGAGCTGCATGGGCTTCTCTCTGTGAAAGCGAAAGCAGAGCCATTTTCCACAGCTTGTAGCAGTGGTTGTGGCTGGGCATATCTTTTTTCAGCAAGAAATGGAAAAGGGAATGTCTTCAGGTCGTCAGGTAAAGGCTATTGCAGTCCCTGCAGCCCATTCCCACAGCTAATGCCCTCATCTCCCAGTGATAAAAGTTGCTGAGAGATCGGAGGTTGGATGTGATCACCTGGGAAGTGTCTCACATCGGTCAGCACAGAGTGCACTTGAGGATAAAGCTGCACCATTCATCTCAAAAGTGAGGCAGCTGTTCAGCTACTACAGATGTATTTGGTTTGGATTCTAACGTTTTCCAACAGAAAGTCTTGAAACAGGAAAAAAAGTATCAGGAAAAAATGATAGGAAGCCTAGTGGTCTGATAATCTATAGATGAAATACAGCGAGACTGTGAGGTATAGAGTTTAAACCTAAAATATTTCATGTAATAAGAATATTCCAGTGATTCCATTGAGAGGATTACACCTAGCTTTACACTTAGATAAGCCTCCTTTTCATGACTTTCTGAAAAAAAGCTGCATTCTATTCACAATTTTTCAATTATTTTCCCTAGCCAGAGAAGGATTTTTGTGTGCGTAAAGTCTGAGGTTAATCTGACAAGGATTCTTAGAGAGATGAGCCTCTACATTCAGACTGGGCTTTCTTGTTGGTACAGCATTTTCAGTTTGGGGGATTTTTAAATTTTATTTTTAAACATCCTATCTCTAAACTCGAGGTATGAAGGCATTTAATGTGACTATTTAGCTTTCTTATCTGAAAAATTATTCTCCTATAAATATTTTAGCAAGGACACTATTTAATTTGAAGAATTCTGCAGAGCAATTGTTTTAACACATGCCTCTGACTTTAATCTGCTTCATGCCAGCAACAACCTATGCACTTATTTAAAGTATAAGTCCACCTACCTGCCTAAGGTGCTGTGCTTTTACAAGCAAAGCAGACCGGGAAACCCTCTTCTGTCTTTAACAGAATTTTGTGAGTGAGAAGATAACTTCAGAAAAACTAGAGAAAACTGGGCAAGCAGCTTAAAACCTCCTAGAAGATCTGTATTTGTTAATTTCTTTTACTAATTTCTGCAGGCTATTGCTAGTTAAAGATGTTGTGAGATATGCTTGTGTGGCTACTGCTGCTGAAATGTGGTGGTACAGGTAGGCTCTGATGGCTGGTGTGTGTCCAGTGAGGGACTGTATCAGATGAGGGGCACAGGGGACATGCTAGTCATTTCAGGGCTGCTGATGGTGGGATGGTGACAGCCAGCAAGGGCTGCTGGGGCTCTCATCAGCAGCAATTTGCTGTGAGGCCCTGTGGCAGATGCAGCGAGTCTCCTCCCTCCCACCCTGTGAGGAGACAACAGAGGAAATGTCTTTGTCTGCTCTCTGTAGCTGTCTAAGGAAACTCTTGGTCCCATCAGTCTTGTGAGGAACATTAGGTGTGTCCTGGTACTTATAGGACATGGCTGAGAAGGGGAGTTGACCTTCCTGCTGCTTTGGACAGTCAGCCTTCATACTGGACTTCCTAGTTCACAAATAACATGTTATATAATAAGTTATATAGTTTATCTATTACCTATCCAAATAATTTAGTTATAAATTTGTCACCAGTAGGGACATGATAGAATGAGGCAGGCAGCAAGAAGGTCAGCAGGAAAGTTCTATATTTAATTTTCTGACTCCATCTTATATACAATTCTTTCAGAAGTCACAAGATTGGCTACATAGGTTGTCACCTCTTTGACCTCGTTGGTGAAGACCACCATCCGTCACCTTTCTCCTCCCAGAGGAGAAATATGTAAACAAAAAGATAAATTCTAAAAATACACATTGTTTTCTTGAAGCTGCATGAGAACAAAATGCAAACTCTGAAAAGCAGGCAAAGTTGGGGCGACATAAATTCTATTGATTAGCATGCCTTTTGCTGGAAGCCTTTGATGCAGGTACAGTTTGGGCACTATCACCACCAGCATCACCTTACAGCTTGTTTCACCTCAGGTGATCACACTCCTACCAGCTCTGGTGAGACTTAGGTCTGGCATTGCAAGTATATTTGGGCTCAAGAGCTGTAAATTGTAGGAGATTTTCAGTCTCTATCGAAGCAAAGAAGTCCCAGGTAACAGGAAAACCTAGCTGGCCTTTCTTCTTGGAGTTCAGTTGTTGTCTAACTGGCAGCAAATCGCACCAGTATCTCCAGAGTGCTAAATTACTTTATTCCTCACTGCTTATTTCGGTAGGCAGGAAAGATTTCTCTTTCACATCAGTGGGACTAAAGTGCAGCACAGTGAAGTGGAAGATAAATCTGAAGCACTATCAGTTTACTCAAATCCTAGCCTATATGCTGCTCACTGGGGACTTCCCTAGCTCTGCAGCTGACCTACATTTAACCTTATATTTCTTACTCTTGCAGCTCTTGGGTTTTAAAATCCAGATCTCCCTGGGTATAATCCTGATTCTTTCTGTTACTTCCTGATTGTTAGGAGAATGGTTGATGGAGCTGGTTTCTTTCATGTGATCCAACAGATCCACCCATTGTGGACCTACATCTTGTTTTCCCTTGTACGGTAAGAATCCACCAACAGGAAATAATGCTTCTGTTTTATTGCTTTATGTTTGTTTGCTTTGTTTACAGTCAGAAATTTTCTTTAAAGTGTTTTTTTCTTACTTCTGCCCCTTTGTCTCCTGTGCTTTTCTTAATTTATGATGTTATCTTTCTTTTCTCTTCCTGTTTCCTTACTGCTTTTGTTCACAGACACGCATTTCATCCAAACTCACTTTGCAAAGCATTGCCAGTCACACCATGTGACTTTTCACTGGCCACAGTCTCCTGTCCGTATTTTGGGTGATGGTCCAGGTTGTTTCAGCTCTCTCTCTCCAAGACAGAGGTTAAACTCTGCTCTGCTAAGCCCAGTGTGACTTTCAGGCCAAGAGATTCCAATGTCACATCAATCATGTCAGTGTTATTTAAATTTGTATGGTTGAAAACTGTGATTCTACTTATGATTTACTAATCGGTTTTTTAACATTTACAGATTTTTAAGGAGCCATCTTCAGCTTCACTCACTGTACTATGCTTTTTTTTTATGACAGCAGCTGTTGCTTGTCAGAGGTCCCTCATGTCCTTTCACATGTGAATGGGACAGAACAGGGTTATCTGCTACCATTACCAGGGATCCATGTTGTGTCTTGCTCCATCTTGGACTACATTTGACGAAAAGCTCCCCTGATAGCTCATAGAATTATTTAATCAGAAAATATCCCTGGTGGAAGGTCCTGCACTGGGGTCAGAGCAATTCCAAGTACTAACAGAACGTTTTCAGAGCAGCTCTTAATAAGAGAAGGACTTGGATGTGTTGGTGAATAAGAAGCTTGACATGACCTGACAATGCACACTTGCAATCCAGAAAGCAAATCATATCCTGGGAGGGGATTCTGCACCTCTACTCTGCTCTGGTGAGACGCCACCTGAAGTGTTCCATCCAGCCCTGAGGCTCTCATTATGAAGTCATGGACCTGTTGGAGAAAGACCAGAGGAGGGCTGGGAAGGTGCTCAAAGGGCTGCAGCACTTCTCCTGTGAAGACAGGCTGAGAGAGTTAAGGTTGTTCAGCCAGGAAAAGGCCCAGCAAAGACCTTACAGCACCCTGCAGTACCTCAAATAGGTCTACAAGAGAGCTGGAGAGGGACTATTTACAAGGTCAGGTAGTCATAGGACAAAGAGAAAGACTTTAAACTGAAAGAGGGTAGGTTTATAGGAGATATTAGGAAGAAATTCTTTACTGTGATGGTGGTGAGGCACTAGACCAGGTTGCCCAGAGAAGTTATGGCTGCCCCATACCCTGGAAGTGTTCAAGCCCAGGCTGGATGGGGCTTTGAGCAGACTTCCTTAGCTACATAGTGAAAGGTGACCCTACCCATGGCAGGGGGGTTGCAAGGAGGTGATTTTTAAGGTCCCCTCCTGCCCAATCCATTCTATGAAATTATTCTATGATCCTGAGCTAGAATGAACCCACAAAGACATCAAAGTCCAACTTCTGGCCCTGATCAGGACACCCCAAGAGTCACACACTGTGCCTGAAAGTATTGTCCAAACACTTTTTGAATTCTGTCAGGCTTGGGGCTGTGACCACTTCCCTGGGGAGCCTGTTCCAGTGCCCAACCACCCAAACCTAAGATCCCAACCTAAACTTTCCCTGACACAACTTCAGGACATTCCCTTGAGTCCTGTCACTGGTCATCAAAGAGAAGAATTCAGTGCCCCATACCATCCTCTTCCCATCATTTGGAAATTGTAATGAGGTCTCGCCTCAATCTCCTCTTCCCCAGGCTGAACAAGCCAAGTGACCTCAGCTGCTCCTCATACAGCTTCCCCTCAAGGCCCTTCACCATCCTTGTGGCTCTCCTTGGGAGGCTCTTTAATAGCTTTAGATCCTTCTTGTATTGTGGCACCCAAACCTGCCCCCAGCACTGGAGGTGAGGCTGCCCCAGCGCAGAGCAGAGCGGGACAATCCCCTCCCTTGCCCGCCTGGCCACGCTGTGCCTGATGCCACCCAGGACAGGGTTGGCCCTTGTCTTGATTTAGATAGACAGGTATCTGCCAGGGAGGGTTGGAGTCTCCCTTAAAATGTAAGCCCCTCCCCCCCTTCCAAATTATCATAAATTTGCAATTAAAAAGCTGTCAGGCAAAGATTTTGGGAATAGGTATAGCAGTTCTTTACTAGGGATATCAAAATACAGATGTTGTAGTACAGAAGAATAAGCAAACAAATAAACAAACAAGAAATCCTAGAAAAACCCTGACAGACTCAGAAATACAACCTGACATCCTGTTGGTCAGGGTGTTGGAAGCAGCCCAAAGTAAACCCTCCTGGAGTGGCAGATGTGGTTCTGTTGGAGTAGAGATGGTCCCGTTGAAGAAAAAGGGTCCAGTAATGGTGAGATGGGTCCGGTCTTCCTCCAGGGATCCGGTGGAAAAACTGGATACCTCGTGGGGCTGTGGCTCCTTTTTATCTAGGTTAAGATGGTTTGGCTCCTCCTCCCCGTGTGGAGCAGCTTACAATAGTGCAGTGTAATGTGTCATGTCATTGATGAGCTCTTAATGGTCCATTAGCAGAAGGCATTCCCATGGAAGTAGTGAAACAATGAAGAGAGATAAGTAGCACTCCACCATCTGATAAGTGACATTGACCCATTTGGGCAAAGATAAGCAATTCTGCTCCACCCAGATGGAATAGAATAATATGCTCTTTACAAAACCCATGACAGCCCTCCTGGCTGCCAGGGCACTGCTGGCTTATGTTCAACTTGCCGCTGATCAGGAACCCCAGGTCCCTTTCCAGGGGGCTGCTTTCCAACATCTCATTCCCCAGTCTGTCCGTACATCCAGGGCTGTCCTGTCTCAGGTGCAGAATCCGGCACTTTTCCTTGTTGAACTTCATACGGTTGGGGATTGCCCATGTCTCTGATTTGCCAAGGTCTCTCTGAGGGGCCACTCTGCCTTCAAGGGAGTGAACAGCTCCTCTCAACACAGTATCATCAGCAAACTTACTCGGTATACCTTTGATTCTATGTCCAAGTCATTTGTGAAGATGTTGAAGAGCACTGGCCCTAAACAGAGCTGTGCAGAACCCCACTAATGACCAGTTGCTGGCCTGATATCACCCCCATTCACCATAAACCTTTGTGCCCAACCTGTCAGCTAGTTTTTTTCGCCCGAGAGAATCCTGCTGTATATCTGGAAGGGTCACACAGGAAGGACAGTAGAGAGAGGAGCAGAATGTTCACTTCATTATAGGAAAGGTCAAACAATTAATGTAATGAGCTCCACAAAGTGTGTAAGGGTGCAGATCATCAGTGCACAGACTTAAAAGACAGCATTGTAGCAAATTCCAGAAGAAGCTTCACTAACTTAAGAAAATTCTGTGTCTATGATGGCACTTGTCACAAGAGGCAAAAAACTCCTCAACAAACCCAAAACAAACATCTCCCAAGTGAATCCTGTTCCAGGTCCTTGACTGTAGAGGAATGCTAGGCACAGAACTACTAGTATTATTAGCTTGAAACTGCATCTTGAGAAAATGCCTGAACTTGGAAAGCTGGAGAGAAGAATTCCACTGAGGAACCACAGAGCTGGTGGGGGACATAAAACTGTTCATTATTCTTCAGGTCTGGGGAAAATTACAGCAGAAGTAAAGAATTTATTTTGAAATACATTCTGGTTATTTCAGACACTAAGTGAAATTTGTACCAGCTGAATTGTTAGTATGCTTTTTTTCTTAAAGGGAAGAAAATCATGTGAAGTATGGCACACATGGGGTGCATTCTTTTTTTATTTTTGAAGTGAGATCTAAATTAGTGTGATCTGAATTAGTCCAATAAACTTAGGGTAAAACTAGTCTGGACTTTTGTAACTGGGAGCCGTACCCTATACAATACAGCAGACAACACACAAGCCATCTCTCAGGAGCTGTGATTAAGGATGTGGTTAGTGGCTCATTCCTGCCCCAGAGCTGAGCCCTCCAGGAGCTCAGAGTTAGGAACGAAGTGCTTTTCCTTGATCCTGGGTTTCTATTAAGCTGATTTAATCACTTGAGCTGAGAATTGCTCCATCTTTATCTCTAATTTCTTCAGAATATCTAAATGGCCTCAGGGGATAGAAAAATAATATTTACATGTAGGATCATAAAAGAAGAGCTATGCCAGGCTAAATTTTGCCTTTTGATGCATGAGTTGATGATAAAGGAGTGTCTTGGGCTAAAGAAGGATCAGGTTTGCATCTCATGTGAAATCTTGGATTTACTGCTGCAAGATTAAACAATCAGCTTTAAATCAGGGGTTTATAGCAGGTGATTGTTGGTTTGTTTTTGTAGTAACAACCACCATTAAAAATTTTTTTGGTCTCTTATTGAAGACACAAACGGGGAGGGGTGAGTGGTTAAAGCACTTGAAATACAAGGCAGTAAATTTTATTTTATGAACACCTTTTTTCTGCTCCCTTACCAGTTAGAGGGAAAATTTTACGTTTCCTTATATTGTTGGTGAATTTAGGATTGGTCTTGCTGTGTCCTGCATTGTGGGAGAGGAAGAGTTGGGAGTCCTTCCTGACCTGTGGCCATGACTATTCATTCTGGTTACTCTTTCAGAGAGACAACACACAAACCACATACAAAGTGAGAAAAAAACTCACAGCAAATCCCATCACAAAGGTTACTGCCTTCCAACCTGATTTTTTTTTTTTTTGCAAACTGTCTGGAGAAACAGAGATTCATCACAGCTGCTTCAGGAACTGGCAAGCTTCTAATTATGTTTCACCGTTCTGAGTATTACTTCAAGGATATTTTTTGGATCACACATGATAAAAGGTGACTTTGACTTAGCTAGTTGTTAGCTAACAAGCACAAACAGAAGAGAAATCAGGCAGTGAATGAAAATTACGTAGGAGGGAGAGAGTGACTTCAGGAATCATCAAGTCATAATCTAGCCACTGCTGCAGGTGTTGTAACCACTCTGTAGTAGTAATGGCTTGATGACTGCTGGAAGATGCAATGAGGGTGGTGATATTTGCATCTTGGAGAAGGCCACTGTACCTTCCAGTGATCTTGAAATAAATTATGCCCATCCAAGAGGTATTGTGGCTTCAACCTGTCAGTGGAATCAATCCATACATTCAAAATTTCTGACTCATGTCAAGCCCTGATGCTGGCAAGCCCAGGAGTGCATTGTCTGATCTGCGATTAGCAGTATCACAAAGTAACTCAGAGAGAGAGAGAGAGCACAGGCAGATCCGTGGCAAGATTTTGAATGTAAGCTTTGCCACAAAAAATCATTTGGACAACTTGGCGTGCAGAAGTAATTGCCACATCTGTACTTGCAGATGGCTTGAGCTTGTGTGGAAGCTCATGCAGCTGACCCAACAGGACATCCTTACAGTCTGAATTTGCAGCCACAAATCAACCCTCAAAGACCAGACCAAGCTGGTGGCTATCCCAGCCATGGGTCCAGTAGGTATCATGGTGGTGATTTGCAATAGCAGCTTGGCTAATACCTAATCCTGAGTTCCGTCAGGGGCCAAAGAGCAGCCTTCTTATGGTAACATTCATCAATCGCTGCTTTGTTAGGTGTGAGCATGGGGCAGGAAGACCCAGGGGTGCTCAAGTCCAGTCACACAGCTCAGGGAATTTCTGAAGGAATAAAAAACCTAAAAATTTCTTCATATAATCTTACAATAGATTTGATTTTTTAAAGGAAACAATCCCTTAAACAGCCCTCTATATTCTGTTTCGACATAGATTTCCACTTGGGGACTAGCTTTCTTGTTTATCTTACTGAAAATAGTTTTCCAGTACTTCAAATTTTCAAGGGATTTTGATAAGGTGAGGAGGAATTTTGCTTGTACACAAGCTGTGGGAGAACTTTTGGCATTTCTCTTCACACTGGTGTGTTTCTGTCTCCATTTGGGACCCATCTAAGTCCCTCCACTTGGCTGCTGCATTTCTGTCCTTCATGCATACGCAGCACGACATCCATTTTCACTCTATTCTCCAGTTCAAATAATTTTGTAATCTGATAAAAAAGGCCACTAGGAGGACTGAAAAATCATAAAAAGTGACAAGCCTTGTCCTCTCCTGACTTTCCTGATATTACCTGACTCAAACTGCCAGGAAGCAGCATCTGCTTCCCTTCTTATCCTGGCATTTCCTCTGTGTGCTGAAGAAAAGTCCTCTTCCTCATTACAAGCCACGCATAGCATCCTGCTTTGCACCTGCTTCTTGTTTTCCCCAATTATTTTCTTTACTTTAGTTTACAAGTCTTAATTTAGAAAGGAGTGAGCAAATGTAATTCTTCCCAGATACATTTATTCTCCTCCTTAGCAGTCCACTGAAATGCCATCCTTCCTTATTCCTTTCCTTCCTCTTCTCTTTCTGTCTGCTCAGACTAACTTCTTTTCCCATCCTTTGGTTTTTCACCTCTCGTCCCTCTTCTCCCACAGACTTGTTGCTCCTGCTCTGTGGTCAGCAGTGAGATCAGCTCTGTTTAGTGGTGCAAGGAAGGCTTGAAGCAGCAGCTTTGCACCCCGAGCCTGGGGTGTCAGTCAGCCCCAGGGCACTGTACCCAGCGTCCCATTTGGGACCAAAGAAGAATACAAATACCCATTTGTATTCCCGAAGAAACCAGCTAGTGACAGCTCACAGGTTTCATGCTGGTGGTGGTGGGGCTCAGGCCAGTGCAAATGACTCCTCCATTTTTAATTCCTAAGGCCTGGAGGAGTGGAGCATCACAGAAATTGCCTTTGAACCATAGGAAAAAGCTGTAAATTCAGGGTGAATTGCAAGTAATCTCACATGCCTCCAACACCTCATTCCTTGTAACTCCTCAAAACACCCTGGTGACAGACAGCTGTCATGTGGCAGTGGTCCACTCCCTGTCAAAGCTTTTCCAGGCACTAATAAAAGTGGTCAAACTGCCTCAGAGCCCAAGGTAAACGTTTTCTTCCGCAAATACCATCACAACTTAATACAGATAAGCTCCTGTGAAACACATAACCTCAAAGGGGTTGTCATTTCTATCTCAAAATTTCCCTTAATTTGATGGGAATAGCTAGTGACAAGCAGGGCTCGCTGTGGTTCCTGGCTCTGCAGTCCAACATGAGTGGAGGTGGTGGGGTTTGACCTCTGGCTTCTGTCAAGTGCTCAGATTCCTCTCCAGCCTTTGGCCTCCAAGCAGAAAATGCCGTGGTGTGGCTGTGACTTAGACAAGCACTGAATGCAAATGTGCCTTCCTATCAATTAAGCAGGAAGAGACAATCATTTGGCTGCAGATATCCTGACTGCTAAAGCAAGCAGTTTAATTACTGAATCTTGCTGAAATTCAGCTTCATTGAGAAATGAAGTCTAATTCTCTTCCCATGGGGGTGGCTGCACTTCTGTTCCCTTAAGGAGCATGGTAGTTTTTTATTTTTTGTGGTCCTCATGGTTGGTTAAAAATCAATTTTCTTTATCCTAATTCTATCTACATAAAATCCTGCTGTGTGCTAACTGCAGCCACCCCTTTGAGCCCAAATGCCTACTGTGATGACTTTTCTTAGGTGAACTTTACCTCATAAGTGTTGTGTCATTATTTAACATGATCAAAAGCTATTATAGTGAGTTTGTATAATTAAAGTAATTAATTTAACTAATTACCTTTTTTTGGTAAGGAAAACAGATACATGTAATAAAGTAGTTCTCTTGTCTTAATCTTCCTTCTTATTTCTATACAAATTGAGCCTCCCACATGTGGACCTTTTTCTCATTTCATAAAAATAGAATAAATCAATTTAACAGGATCTAGAAATTTTCCAGGATGTGTAATTAAGGGCTTGGTCTATTTGTCTGCCTAGCTTTCATAATCTGGCAAATATTACTGCTTCTGGTCTAAAAGCTTGGGGATATGCTCTACTAGTAAGTCTGAACTATGCTGTGTTTCTTCCAGCCTAGGACACACCAAAATGTCTCATCTGCAAAAACTTGGGATTTTGACACTCAACATAAAAGAGTAACAGAGGTGGAACTACCATTAAGAAAAACTATTCACTTGGTCTTCATTATTCACCCCACCCGTTTCCTCAAATGGTTCAAATCCAAATGTTTTGACTTGCAAATTCTGACATCAACCTGTGACTGTAAAGTTAGTGCATTTTTTAGCTGTTAAGGAACTGTATGTTGTCAGTTTGTCTCATGCTGTAAGCTGGCACATCTTTATTGAAGCCAGTTGTATTCTGTCAAGTCCATGCAAAATAAATAGCTGGTCCATTGTATTCTAAGTCTTCATCCAATTCTAATTAAAACTGAATAATTCTCTTGCCAGCTTCCTAGAGAGCCAGACCAGACTCTGAGAAACAATGGGGAAAACTGTAATTTGTGTGATTTTTTAATATCATACCCAAGGAATTATATTTATGCAAATGTACTTGGCTAAAATCCAGCAAGCAGAGTTGAGGACTTCAAACAACCTCCATCCCCCCCAAATTGAGGGTCCCAGAACCAATGCAAAGAACTTTATAAAACATTTAAATTTGAGGTCTGAGGTCACTAATACTAAATGGCACTACTCAGCTCCAAATGCCAACCAGGTGACCAGAGAGAAAAATTCAATGATGCTTATCTTTTACAGGAAAAGAAAAATCTTAAAGTTTAAAATTTGTCCTTTCATCTTATCAACAAGCCATAATGGATGAAAGCAACTTGCTACACGATTCTAGTTCAGTGAGAAGAGGGAAAAGATGTGTGACAATGAGTCATCTGGTACAAAGCATCAGAATTCAGTAAATAAAGCTTTTTTTTTTTTTCCAGGCAAACTGCCTTTTATCTGATAAGGTCTTCATGACAGCTGTGTATTTCCAAGAGTGCCATTCTCTAGAGGCAAGAGAGCTAAAGAATACCGGTATATCATGGGTAACCTACTTCTCTTGTGTATTACCTCACATGCTCCTTTTTTTTTTGGAGCTTCTATCTCAGCAAACCAGGGGAATCACGGGCAGTGCACACACTTACAAAGCTGTTCCCCACTGAGACTGACCCCCAGACTTTAACTCACGTCTTTGGACTGCTCACTTATAGTGCCTTCAATCATACCTGCAGATAAAAACAAGGAACAGGGACTGTTGTTGGAGGTTCAGAATTAGAAATCTTGTGTTTTGCTGCTGGCACAGACCTTGTCAGCCCTGCTGATAAACTTCAGCCACAGAACTGACCTTTTGACAGGCTCCACAAGCTGATGATATCTAGCAGCTCTTAGGCAAAGATTGTTTCACATGTCAATGCAAAAGGTTTCTCTATTATATTATTTTTATATAAAGGTTTTTATGAGAGAGCTAGAGTGAAAAGAGAGCATGAGGAAGAGGGGAGAACTGTGACATCAATATTTTCAAATGCTTCTCTCTTTTCCCCTGCTCCTTTATCTATGCTGAGTTACCATTCAGTGATGGAGCCTTGCAATTCCACTCACCTCTCACCAAGAATTCATGGACCGCAATAAGGCAGCGCTGGATATTGAACAAAACATGCTTCCTGGAAGGTGGCCCCAGCCCCAGCTGTTTCAATAGAGGCTGGAAGATAATACATGGCTGTTGGCAGGTAGGGAATGGTGAACTAAACGACTTTAGGCTCAATGTAACATCTTGGCCCTGCTCTACACAAAGCTGCCCATGGACACTACGCTGCTGAGTCCTCACCCCTCAAACTGTCTGTCCCAAGTCCCCACACTGCACACCACAGGATACACCTGCTGAGGAGGCACCTGCCCTGTGCTGCACCACCTCTGGAAAGATCAGAGAATCAGAATTATAGAATACCCTAAGCAGGTAGGGGCCTGTTGGGGGTTAGGTTTGTTCCTTCTTTCTCTAAAGAATTTTTTCCCCATAAGTTACCAAGGAGACCAAGTGTTGGATACTTGAGAGTACTTAACCGAAACAAAGAGGTGATCAAAGTTGGAAGGGGGAGATAACGCAGGTAAAAGACAGAGCTTGAGGCAGCTGCGGGCTCTTCTTTTTCCGGCGCGTTTGGGGAGAGAGAGAACGGCTGTTGCTGGCTGGAAGAGTTTCACTGTGACCAAAGGAATCCAGTCCTGGGAAATCTACTATCACCGGTTCGGCCTGAATCCTGAGTTTTCTCTGCCACCCGTGGGAGCTGGGCCGGTTCTGCCTTGCCTTCGGCTTCTTCAGCGCTGCTCCTCTTGCTACAGTGTGACCCTGCACCCCCTGCGCTGCCGGGGCATCCTGCCCCTGCCTGCCGGGACACCCTGCCATCCCAGCTACCAGCCCGGGACTTTCCCACTGTTTCAGCTTGGTGCTCTGAGGATCCTGCAGGGACACCGAAACCAAACTGCCCTGGGTTTTGTGAAACAAAGCCCTCAAGGTTCTTGGTACTGTTTTTGTTTGTTATTAATGCTGTAGTTGTTTGCTGGGTTTTTTTGTGTTTGTTTGCTTTGCAATACATACTAGTAAAGAACTGCTATTCCTATTTCCCAAATCTTTGCCTAAGAGCCTCTGATTGTAATTTATAATTGAAAAAGAAAAAAAGGGGTGGGGGGGTGGGGTTTACACTCTCCATTCCAAAGGAAACTCCAGTTGTTTTTTTTTTTTTTATTACCTGGCAGATACCTGTCTTCCCAAACCAAGACAAAGCCACAAAGATCATCAGACTCCAACTCCTGTCCCTGCTCAGGACAGACTCAAGAGTCACACCATTTGATTGAGAGCATTGTCCAAGTGTTCCTTGAACTCTGTCAGGCATGGGGCTGTGCCCACTTCCCTGGGGAGCCTGTTCCAGTGCCCAGCTGTCCTCTGAGTGAAGAACCTTTTTCTGATATCCAACCTAAATCTCCCTTGACAGAACTTCAGGCCATTACCTTGGGTCTGTCACTGGCCACCACAGAGAAGAGATCAGTGTCGGCCCTTCAGGTCTCCTCTCAGTCTCCTCTTCACCAGGCTGAACAAACCAAGTGACCTCAGCCCCTTCTCATATGGCTTCCCCTCAAGGCCTTTCACCATCTTTGTAGCCCTCCTTTGACTGCTCTCTAATAGCTCTGTGTCTTACTGACATTGTGTTGCCCAAATCTCCATGCAGGACTTGAGTTGAGGCTGCACCAGCATGGAGTAGAATGGGAGGGTTGCCCCGTGCTTCAGTGTAGAAGCTCCCCGTGAAAATGAACCCTTGATGGCCCATAATGTTCTCCAGTCTTTGGAGAAATTTTTGATGGATGGGTGCCCTTCTGCCACCAGCTGGTTTGTGGTGTGTCAGATAAGCCGAACACTTCTTGACTGGTGCTGCAATATCCTTTGCGTTAAAGGCCATGCTGTGGTCTCAGTCCTGGTGTGAACCTTTGGGCTTTCAGCAGGGAATGGTGGCTTGGGGTGCTCAGCTGGAATTTGCCAGGCAAGGATGCAGCCCTGCAGATACTCACAGGTGCAGTGAGATAAGTGCTGGTAATAGAAGGAGGAAGGCTTAAAAAAATATTTACCTGGCAAAATCCCTTTAAACCTGTGACTCATCATCACAAGCACACTTCTGATTCTCTTTCCATTCATGTCTCAAGGACCAATACCTCAGTTCATGAAAATTTTAGGCAGTTGCTTTTCTGTGTGGTATTTCAAATTCTGGCTAATGGATGTGGGTAGCACAGATGACTTCGTTATGAATGAACAGTGCTCTGGTGAATAAGTCCATGCACTTCTCCAGCTCCTCACCAGAACACGTGAGGCTGTGAGTGGGTTTGACAGGGTCAGACTTTGACATCTGAAATGGAGCAATGATGGAGCAGCTGCTGCTTCATATGCTTGTCAGTCATAGCCTCAGAATACAAAACAACCTAGATTTCAGGGCTCTGCTTTAGAGGGAAAATGCTTTGAGTCAAGGGGCAGGTCTAGGCATAATGCAAGGTCTTATCCCACATTATTGCATTGATTATTGTAATTATGTCCTTTCAGGAGAGTTTCAAGCTATACTCTATACAACTAGAACTGTTTTAAATACCTTTGTACTGTACATCATGTGGTGCTGGAGAAAGGAGGTACTACATATATTTCATTTAGTTTCTTGCTCCTAGAGTAAGGCTTTTTATAGCAAGAGAGTTGGCATTATTCATATTCTTTACTTCATTGATGGCTATATATGAAGCTATCTTCCTGTGCACCAGGCCAAAAATGTTCTTATAAATGCGTTTCTGCAGTGCAGAGCATCCAGTTTTATACACGGATGAAAAATAGGCCCTCCCAGTCTTTTGTGATGGGTTTTATAAATTGAATGTTCATACACTTCATTTGCAACAGAACACATGAAATTGTGTCATCATTGAAGTTCACAGCAGTAATGGGAAAGGGATTTCTCATTGAAGATCTGCATATGTTGATCAGTAAGTCTCCTGGGCTTCTTATGCAAGGGAGTGACTCTTCCAAGTTTATCTCCTCCTCCCTTCCTTTCCTTTCTCTCTCATGATTTGGGTTTGACTTTTTGTTTGGTTTTTGGTTGGTTGGTTGATTGGTTGGTTTTGTTTTGTTTTGTTTTGTTTGCTTGGTTTGGGTTTTTATTTGCCTAAACTTGAAGACAAACTTCCAGCACCAAGGCTTTAATTTGCCCAAAAATTGATCCTCCTTCCCTCTGTGCAGAGGGTGAGAACGATACTTACGTGTAGTTTATTTTCACCACCTTTAATATATTTAAACTATGGCTTTCTTTTTACTCTTTCATGGAAAATGATCTCAGACTGGAAGAACTTCCACATAAGCCATCTACAGAGGAAAGTCACACTGTTTCTAGTTCTTTAAACTGCTTTTCCACCCCACAGAACTCTCCTCTCCTCTCCTCTCCTCTCCTCTCCTCTCCTCTCCTCTCCTCTCCTCTCCTCTCCTCTCCTCTCCTCTCCTCTCCTCTCCTCTCCTCTCCTCTCCTCTCCTCTCCTCTCCTCTCCTCTCCTCTCCTCTCCTCTCCTCTCCTCTCCTCTCCTCTCCTCTCCTCTCCTCTCCTCTCCTCTCCTCTCCTCTCCTCTCCTCTCCTCTCCTCTCCTCTCCTCTCCTCTCCTCTCCTCTCCTCTCCTCTCCTCTCCTCTCCTCCCCATTATTGGAGATAACAAGTTATCCTCCATGCTTCATCATGTTGCCATACATGTGATTACTTCATATGTAGACATCATGAAGTGCTCTCCTGCTTCGCTGAGCCAGGTGTAGTTTTACAACTGAAGCATCAAGTGTCCCTACAAGATCTTGTTTTACCCCTTTGGCAGTAAGCAGACTCTGGGTGCTCCAAATCACTCTCACCTGATCTGCTTTTCCTCCTTCCCCAGCTGAGACTCTCTGACCCTTCTGCCCCAGTCCTGCCTGTTCCCAGCAGCTCTGATGACCTCTCTGAATTGGGCCCATTGCAGGCATTTGCAAGCTCCCTGCTGCTGAGCAGAGGGTTTGCCAGGCAGATCTCCCACCACAGCACAGTTTGAGGTATTGGTGGCTCCTGCTGGGGTGGAGAGACAGGAGGAAAAGCAGACCTGTACTGTTTGGCAGCCTGCTGGGTAAAGCCTGCTGGTTTAACAAGGAAAAGAAAGGGAAAGAGATTATTATCCACCTTTTTTTTTTTTTTTTCCCACAGTTTTCCCTCTATGCTCTCACAGAGTGAAGGTCAAAATTGAATGCCAGCATTTCCTGTGCATTTATCAGCTGTCATCAGGGAAAGGGATCCCAGGTGAGTCTGTGGATGTTCTATGCTCCCTGCTGGTCCCACTGCTCAACTGTCAGTGGTGCTGGCCCACCATAGCTAGTTTGTGTAATGAATTCCCCCAGCCATCCTGGACTTCAGATTGTGTCTGGGAGCATCAGCCTCACATTTGTGTTGTTATGAGTTAATGTCTTCTGGTCTCTGAGTCATTGCTGATGAATATTCGGGTGTTTGGAGCCTCATCCCTTGCACACATGAACACTTTCCAGCAATGTTAATGAGATTTGCAACCAATCCTTGTTGACTAGACCATAGCCAGAGCCATGCAGAGCAAACAAAGAAGGAACAAATTGGCGTGCTGCCATAATCCACACATCCTGATAGCCAAATTCTGACCTCCTAGCCATAATGCTTCTAGAGTCAAATATTTCAAAATTATAGGTACCTTTGCTTTGTTCTGCATAAAAATACTTGTTCTTAGTCAAAAACAGAAAAACAAAAAGCCCTACAATGTCCAAAAGCTATTTATGGGGCATGTCTGAAAAATACTGACTTAAGACTTAAGTCAGCATGAATATAAAGTTTCAGTAATTCAGGAGGAGGATATCAGATAATAAAATGTTCTAAACCCCCTGAACATGTGGGGTTTTTTTCCCAAAAGTGATCATAATTGTGATAGATTTTTCTGTTTAAGCTCATGCAGACTGCCTAGTCTCTATCGTTGCTCTTCTTATAGTAGCAGGCACTGAGATCCTGTATGTAAATCATGTTGCAGACTCATTAGTGTTACTGCTGCTTGCTTGCTAGCTGAGACACCAGTTCTGATTTAGGGTATTTTGACACTTAGCAACAAACTAAGCTTTGTGAGCAGGTGGCTGAGCCAAAATAGTAGCAGAGTTCGCAGTTAGCTGAAATAATAACAAGGAATTGCTGGTCAGAATATGCTTTCTTTCTTGATTTATTAGAACAGCCTACAGAAACTCGTTTGTGAAGGATCCACTCCTACGAGACACCTGCTTCAAAGCCACCATAATACAGGTGTTTTGCTTTGCGCACGGAGTCGCCACACCCAGAGTGTCCAACCAGTGGATCCATTCACGTGTGGTGGCCAAAGTCATCAACAGCCTGTGTTTCTTGCCCACCCAGGAGATTTTTAACCACTCCGTTCTAAGCCCTCCCAACAGCTTCTTGCACCTGCAACTCTAAATACACCCTCCTTTCCACTTCTTCATTGCTGTTCTTTCTGCCTGAAGAATTGAAACTTGTCTCAGATGGTTTCTCCCAGCCCTGGTGTGGCAATTCCCTTTTTATCACTCCACTTACACTGTACAGAGAGGGTAAGGACATTTGCCTTTCCTTTGAGCATCTCAGTGATGCCTTGGATGAAGGACCTCTCACTGCCTTCCAGCCTGGCTGCCCTTCACAAGCAAAACAACTTTCCAGGCACTGGAGACAAAATACATCTGACACTGTATGCAGTGTCTGCAAATTTTCCCTTTGTGAGAGGGAAGGAGACCACTTCCCCTCACAGGAGACCCTCTCAATATGTCAGATAGCCAGATCATAAAAAAAGAATAACCAAAAAATTGGAGGAGAGATCAGCTCTCTGTTTTGGACAAGGTGCATTTGTACTTCCCGGTCACTATTTGTTCCTTTTATGCTGCATATTTGCAGCCTAGTGCAGGGATTTGAAACCCATGGCTGAAGGTCACACACAGCCTGAAAATTAATCTCTCATGGGCTGTTGCCACTCAGTTTTTAAAGGCATGACTGCTGGCTTGCTTGATGGCCTGAACTCCCGGGGTGGCTGGCCGGCAGTGGTTGGACGAGCAGCAGAGCTCTTGTCAAGAGGGCAGACCCCACCCTGTGCTCAGGGCTGGAGGGTGGCACTTGGGGAGGTCTGAGCATCCTCACAACTCAGTGATTTCACTGTGAGGCTGCGAGCAAGCCTCTTCCAGAGCTCTTGTGTTCTGCAGAATGGGGCCAGAAATAGAAATTTGTCTCATGCGCGAGACTTGCCATCTGTTTGGGAACCTTGCTAGCAGGTTCACCAGCTGAAAGTTAAGTGTTGAAGGCTTTGTATGGGAGGATGAGAAGGTGTATGTGTGCCTGGTGGGGGCAGGTTGGGATGGTAGCCTTGCAAAGGTTCATGCAGCCATCGTGAAAGCAGCGGAGGGGACTGGGGGCACAGCCTTGGTTGAGATGCTGCTGCTGTTTCCAGTGCGCTGAGCTGGACAGACACCAAACTCCACACTCAGGCTCATAGGCCAGTGAGCGGTAGGTACTTGGTAACTTCATATGGGCACGCAGCCTGAACCACTTTAGAGGGAAAAACTTATTTTCAGAAGGCAGAGGAACATTCTCTAGGAAAATAAGCTTTCTTGCAGCATGAACTTGCAGAGATTGCTAGTCACTTTCTAAAATCCTGCCAGTTTACATTTACAGATAATTATGTATAAAGAACTAAGTTATTAACAGTTGCAGAAGAAATCAATGAAGATGTTGCAGAGAACTGTGATCCCAATGAGGAAATTAACTGCAGGAGAGGAGGAATTGTTGACAAGTAAGAAGCTTTTCCCTGAAAAATACCACTACCATTAATATGAAAGCATGAGGAAAAAAGACATTTTAAACTCAGGACATAAGTGAGTTGTCTGGCTTAGGGGAAAAGGTAAAGGAGAATTGTTTTCCAAAAAGTTATTTTTAAGATGTAAGCAGGTCTTTAAAGCACAGGCAAGAATTCTGCACATTATGTTTGCTAGCATAGGGAATTCAGAAAATGAGCACCAAACCCAAAGGGCTCCATCCCAGATGGTAATTCTCATGCAAGGGGTATTTAAGTGTACCCCTGGGCCCACATGGAGAGATTGGGCAGGGATTTCTGCAGCAAGTGCACTGCAGAGAAAGAGGAAGAATGATCAGCAAAGGCCATGGTATAGACTGGAGTTATCAGAAAAATATTAACCCTGTAGAAAGTGGTCAGATCCTGTTACTGCTCCAATGAACCCTTTGCCTGCTGAATGCCGTGTAGTACATTAGATTATTTCTTCACAGTAGCTCTTGGAAAGCCCTTCATACATTCATGAACAGACATTAAATAAAAAAAAAAAGTAAGCCACTTTCTTACCAACTTGATATATTCCAAAGGGCCAGGGCTCAACATCCTTGGATATGTGAGTGCGTTGAAGATGCCTGAAGGTGAGCATGCATGTGTATGTGTGTAATGCATGTGCTTGGAGACCTTGAGGGCATTCTGGTTGATGGTGCCCAAGCATTTAAATGGAATGACTTAGAAGACCTTCTAAGATAAAACAAATGCAGGGAAAGACTTTTTGCAATGAGGTGGTGGCAAGAGAGGAGCACTGCCCTTGGCTTTCTGGTGCTCTTGCCTTTACACCCCAGTGCATGTTTTTTGAGTTGTTTGGGATCTCAATAATGTACTCAAGGCTACTGAGTCAAACAGAGCTAGGCTCAGACATCAAAACTATTACAGATCTTCCCATCAAACCTCCAGGGTACCAGTTTAACATTCAGGCTACAGGCTGCGTAATGTACCTTACCACAAAGTTGATTCATTTTCACATCAACAACCTGTATATGTGCTAATATTTCAAAAATCAGTGGATTGGTTTAAAGGGAAAAGTGTAGGCAATGCTTTAGAATCATTATCAAGTGAAGTGACTGACTCAGAGGTAGTAGGAAACCATCAAGACTGTGGCAATAGAACAAACCAAACTTTTAAGGCGTTAGAGCTGTGGCTAATTTTGAGTGAGAGGCATTAAAACATCACTGTATGTACTTCTAGGGTGCCAAAAATTGTATTAGTGTTGTTCCACATCACTCTGAGCCATTGTGGATCAGCCTCCAGTGTAGTGAGACACTTAAGATGACTTACAAAAGTGCTGAGAGGAAACACTGAAAAGTATTTTCAAGGTTGATGCAGTAGTAAAACTCTTGGTCTCTGATGAAATGAGAAAACCTGGCTGTAGTATGGAGATGTTGATTTACTGTGCTGTCACACAGAAATGCTCAACTGATGTTCTTCTGAAGAGAAATTTCTGAGTCAAAGATGACACAGCAATGGTGGCTTCAGCATTTGCACTAGTATCAAAGTAAATTTATCAAAGACCCAGGATACAAGCATCCAACTTGGGCTAATTAAAAGTAGATCTCACTGTTGCAATCAAATGCTATGTTTTAGTCAATAAAGAGCACAAAGCCAAACCAAGACCTGATGTAAGATGTAAGTCAGTCCAACCCTGATAGAGCAGCTGCTTTAGATATTACTTTAACCTGCTTTTAAAACACAGCAAAACATAGTCATTATTGATTCTTTAAAACCTGGCACATTATCAATGGTCTTGTATGTGTTCTGGTAAGACATGCCTCTTCCTGGGAGGGACCATGTGTTTTCACTGAAGTCAGCAGGAGCCAAGCACTTTTTACTCAGTAGCTCTGAAAGACAGCCCTGTATCTCACTGTTAATCAACCCTCACTGGAAGGAACCATCTGGGATGATTGCTGCTGGAGATGATACTTATGGAATAATTTTAATTCATCTATCTATTTCTACCTTAAATACATGATTTAGAATAATCTGGAGTAATAATGCCATGTTTCTGATTTATATATTTTTTAAAATCTATAACCCATGTCAAGCCTTTGGGAAGAAAAATGACATATGACTTTCTGATCATCATACGATTTTTAATTTGAAGCCAAGTGAGAATCAGGTCATGCTTTGGAATTTTGTTTATTCTTATTGTTTCTCCCCATTTTTGGTTTCCCTGCAAGTGCAATTCCTTTATTTATTTTTTTTTTTAAGAGAGCAGTTGTTGCTCTGAGGATCACTTTCTGGAGTCTGGCTCAGCATTGGTCTGTGCTTTCAGGAAATGGTTGCAAGCAGTATGAACCCACCCCAGTTGTAAAACAGGACAAAAACCAGAGAACAGACTTGCACAAGGATGCCCAAAAATCAACAGCAGAGCTACTTTATCCTGAATCGCCTTCCAGGTCTATCTTGTTGACATAATTTCCTTCCTTGGCAAATGACTGATCCTTAGAAATGTTTCCCTCTTTCTCTGGCTTCAGGAAAGAGTTTAGTTAACTCCTATAGTATGGAGCTATTTTCCTTGTCCAGGTTCTCTGATTTTATTCCCATTATTCCCTCTGATTCTCTAGTTAATTTTTGGACATCTCCTAAAGTCAATGTATGTGACAACAAGAGAAGCAACAACCAGACTTCTGAAGATTTACCCGCTCTTCTTTGTGTTATTTTTTATCCTGTCTGGTGTACTCTAAGAAGAACTCCTGGAGTTGACTTCATTGCCCATGTCCTTTACCAGGAACCTATTAGGGTTGATTGCAATAATAAACGGATCTACTGTAACCCAGCCAGACATCAACAATACATCCCAAAATTAATGAAGCACAAAAAAAAAAAAAAAGGAAGAGGAAAAACATAATTATTTTTATTATTTGGTGTTTCCTCATGTGTATTATTTTTTTTTTCAAGGGATGGAGAGTCAAAACTCTCTCCCCTCACCAAAGACTGTGATGGGGCTAAGCAAAGCGGAGCAGAATGGATTTATAGGGTCTGCTGATATAGGCAGTTACCAAACCAATCTCAGCTACCTCCCAGCCTCATCAACCTTTAATTCCAGCCTTCCCCCTGGGTTTAAGGTGCATCAAAGCTCTGAGCTGGTAGGCTCAGTGTGAGGCTTAAGGACTGAGAGACTCTGGACTGTGTCCCACACTGTAAGCCTTTCATCTTCGGTGTCGGTGACATTCCCTAAGGAGGCCCACCAGGATTTCCCTGAAAGCCCTGATCCTGCTGGAAAATAAAAGTGTTCAACTGCCCAGATGTGCAACATCACTTAATATAATAAATAATTAAAAAAAATTACAAGAACTGGTCAATTAAGTAATTGTAAATTTGGTTACTGCAGTGGCCCATCACTTCAGCCACTCTAGTTCCACTGAAAGCAGCATGGGATACTCCCACTCTCAAGCTGCACTCACAGACAGCCTGCCCCAAGCATGTGTAGCCACACTTGTTTCTAAAGGGTGGGATCCTGACACCAGTACAATGACCACAGATACCCTAAATCTTGGCCAGGAGTTTTGCCTTCTCCCCTTCAGCTCTATGACATTCCCTGCTTTTGCTCTTTTATGGGCTCTGCAATGTGTCTCAAGTTTCTGCCCTAAATTCAGCAAGGCCAAGGGAGCAGAGAAAGGGCTGGGGTAAGGGGTAAAGGAGCACCTTGACCCAAGCTTGTCCTGCTCTTTCCATCCACTGGCTCTTCAAGCCCTACTCAGAAAGCAGAATTACTCTTTCTTTACAGGCATTCTGTTGTATACCATGATTGTATCTTTCTGTAACATACAGGGTGGTGGGAAAGTTGCCTGGAAAACTGAGATGCCCAATCAACAACCGATGTTTTGAGAGGAGTTGCACTCCCTGCCACATTTAATGGACTCAGCATGGGAGCCTCATTAGCCTCTCCCACACCCATAAGTTGGTTACCCCTGCACCCAGGAGCCCTGTGCCAGTAATCCGTCTTCCAGAGCCACAAACAGCTGATTGCTCATCCCAAAGAGACCCACCAGCCCATCACCAGAGGAGTGCATTGCCAGTGAAGGCCCACACAGCCCAAATAGTGATGGCCTTCGTCTTGTTCTCCTGTTGATCCCTTCCTTTATCCATTATATTTTCCCCCACTCCTGCAGGAACAACACTGGGATCCAACGGGCAGGGGCTGCACTCAGATCAAGTCCTTCCTTCCCAACCTCACCATCCATCCTGGCCAAGGGAGACACTATTCCTGTGGAAAAAAAGTGTGTAATTGTTCTGTGCAGTGGTGATGACCACCCTGCAAATGGGCTGACTTGTCATTAGTCATGTATTCCTCTTTCTGAGCACTTGGCTTTGTCACCTGCTAATGTCTTCTACATAGATCCAGCACCAGTAGGATAAGGCGCATGCCTAGAAAAGAAAGATTCCCAGAGTGTCTTTACGTGCTTGGACCTATCTGGTCAGAGCTACCAACTGTGCACGAAGCAGACAGAACCAGGGGTAATGAGATGCTAAAATCTTAGAAAGCTTTAGCCTGAAGCTGTGGCCCACCATTGTTATTAGTTTAATCCATGCTTTTCTTCTAAGCACCTGTTTTCTAGGCACAGGTTTTGTGCCAAGGAGATCCATAGGCTAAACAAATTGTTGTGGATGGAAAGCACCCAAGAAGGGGTGTGAGCCGTAAAGTCCCTTTCCTGCTGCAGGAAGAGAGATTTGGCCACTGTTTGTTTGAGCAGTTATATATAGGAACCAAGATCCACTTGGTGACAGGAATTACAGATTCAGAAAGAAAGTGGCATAATCAGTTTGACTGCTGGTATGTCTGTGTTGTTCTGGATGCAGCCTCTTCTGCCTCTCTCCCTCAACACTGTCCCTGGTTGTACTTGTTTCCTGCTACTCAATTTCTTAATATGTAAAAATAACATGTAGAGGTTCTTTATTTTCTTAAAGTTCTACATCCCCTGTCTGAAGTCTTTTTTTCTTCCCCCTTTTCCCATTCGCTGAACCTCACACTTTCAATTGTAACCACAGTTGGATGCAAGTTAATTTGCAGTTTGATTATGACACTTCCCCAGTGCTGAGTCTCTGAATGCAAAGGTATTTTTTTTTCTTGGGCACCAGTAATGCTTATGAGGTCAACAGAGCTTTGGGAATAGGTTTTATTACTTAAAAGCTCCTCCAGAACTAGCTGATTGGAGCACAAAGTATTGCTTTATATTGCAAAAACTGTGGCTACCTAACTTAAACCAGTTGAAAGGCAGAAAATAAGTCATCAGCATGTTGCAGTGGGGTTTATAATGGCCCTGTGCAAAGCTTATCTTAGTAAAGGAAAATGTCTTCCTACAAACTAAACTGTTTAGGCAGCAGAGGCTTTGGAACATCATCTTTATAACAGTCCCTAAATTAGCTCACTTTGTTTGTTCTATAAAGGACGACAAACCCAACAAACTTTTAAGCAAACAGAAGGGCAAACTTTTCCAGCTGCAAAGGGGATTTGGAGGCAGTGTGCATCACAAGTGAAGTACACAGCATTTGGTTAAAAGGAGACCAGTTCCCAAAGCATGCATCTTGGTACAAGAACAGATACAGCTAGATCAGCATAAAGATCACATAGGGGTCTAGGGATCACACAGGATTAGTGTGCCAGTCTGGAGAGAGCACTACCAATTCCAGCTGATACAAATCCCACACCTAGTGGGAGACGAGAGAATGTTTTCTTTAACACTGCACTACCAAGCCTTCCTACCATTACTTCTGAAGGTGCACTTTTTGTACCTCCTGCTGGAGTGAGCAGTGGCATTGTGAGAATTTTTGTACCAGTGCACCTACACAGAGAAATACTGAATGCTTCAGTGCTCTCAGATCTCATTGTCCAGGATGATCTTTGCTGTGCTGCTGTCACAGATGTTGAGTTCTTGACCATCCCTCACATCTTCTGACCAGTAACATGTTTTTGAAAACATGGCTTACAGTGTTTTTGTCCATGTCATAGTGATCTAAGAGCACACACTGGATCAACTCAGTTTTGTCTGTGTTGATTGAAAAGTGAAGAGTGATTGAATTGAAGAGTGCAACAAAAGGCTCTCCAAGGGCTCACAGCAATTCAGACCAGAGATGGCAAGTCTAATATAAATCCTCCAAAATACAGTGTAGCTATTGGGAACTCAGTGCCAGCAGCTTCACTCTAAAGATCTGTCCCTGTAAAACTTACTAACTCAAATATAGCTGAAGAACGTTAAAACTGAGTTACAGCTCACTAGATTTACCCTTTACTCTGTGAGTTTTTTTCTGTGCAGCTGTCTGAAGTTCACAGCAGCATTTCACTATTATTCTGCAGGTCATTTCCACTCAGAGGAATTTTGTTATCAGATAAAACAACCTGAAGAGCACCATACAACCACAGAGATGCTGAGAAATATTTACTTTGAAGAAGATCAGCATGCAGGTAACATTTAAGAACATCTCATAATCCTATGAATCTACATAGTGATGAAAAAGATCAGTTGGTTTTCAAATGTTAATGCCCTACTTACTGTTCATACACTGCTGTAGAAAGATGATCGTGGTCTTTTCAAGGGCAGCCACACTTCTATGGCAGTATAGAGGTATTTAATGAAAGAATGCATGCAAAAGCCCAAAATGTGTTCAACCTTTATGGTACAGATTTTGCAGTGAGGGCAGGTTTTGAATCTGTTTCAGCCACAGTTGAGTCCGGGTTTAATCTAATGAGTCTGGGTCCTGAGAGACCCACATTCTCCCTGCACAGGTAGGCCAGTCACTCATTAGCAGTGTCCTTTCAAAATGCAAATGCTTAAAACTGCTGTGTTTAAATGGTACATAAAGTGACATAATGATGGGAGAAGTTCAGAGGAGAGAAACAAGACTGGTTACAAGCATGGAAGAGTTTCCATGCACAAAATGACTGAGGTAGGACTCCTAAATCTGAAGAAGATGTGATGTGCATGAAATGCAGTTCAGAAGTCTATGAATCTATTAGGTTGCATGTTGGAGAGGGAAGAAGGTCTCTCTGATGCTCCCAGTCCAAGAGATATAGCATGTCAAAGGAGGTCAGTGGGAGAAGGAGGCTCAAAGTAAATGCGAGACGTTTGATTGTATCTGTTGGTAGCACACCTGGGAATTGCCTTGGTAGATGCCAAAATCTAACGAAGTTCTCACAGATCACAAAAGAAAGAGCCACCAAATCTGCTAAACAGAGATTCTATGTTGTGCTTCCAGTCAACCGGGATATTGCTACTGCATAAGCAAAATACTTGCCTCTGCAGCACCACTCATTGCTACTACAGTTTTCACTAGACCAGATGTTTCCTACTCCTTCCATTAGCGTTGTCATGATGCATTTGGATTGCTCAAAATTACAGAAAAATGTATTTAAATTAATACATAAATTAATCTCTATTATACGAACACATTAGGAAAGAAAACAGACACTTCAAACTTTGCACAAACTATTCTAACATGCCAATTTACTGATTCATTGCTTAATTCATGATGTTTCCAACTCCCAGTTCTCTTATTCATAATTCATAACTCACACAGCAATGAACAAAATAGTTACCTAGTAGACAGTGAGAGTGCTCATTCTTCCTCCCCCGTCACTTTGTGGGTGTCCCCTGTTTCACACCTGGAGGCAAAAGAGTCTCAGCAGTCTGCCTGCTGTTGGATCCACTTCAAAAGATTTTTGGGTAAGCCAATGTATTTATAACTTCCAGCTTGGAAGCTTGATCTACACCATTTCCATAAGTCAGTGGATTCTGAGGAAACAGTCACGCAATCAATACACCAGCATTATGGCTGCAGGAGATGGCAAGCTGCAGGTGATGGCAGCTGCATAATGACCTCCTCCCCTCCCCATCAATCATGTCCTGCCTATGTTGTTGTGGCTTTGAGTGGTGCTTCCAGCATATGGCAGGGCCTTGTGTCCACTCTGCGGTGGCCAAAACCTGAGCAGGAGCTGCATGAGTGTTTGCAAGGGATCCCTTTTACTCACAGAGTAATCCTGTGGAGACCAGACAGACACAACCCTATTTGACCTGAGCAGCAGGTGTCTTACAGAAAAGGCTGAGCCCAGCTTGGATCTCCTCACAGGGCACACTCATCTCTCCCTTACTCATCCACAGTTCCTCTCCTTCCATCAACACTAACAGTATACTTTAGACTTTCCTCTTTCATAACAGGGATATTAATTCTGGTTTTCCCACCTCCTCTGATCTGGTTGTCTTCCGTTGTCTTCCTGTGTTGTGCCATCCCTCAAATTCAGAAGTTAGCACCAGCAGCCACAGCCTTCTCCTTGGGGAAAACAAGGACAAATATGAAGGCAATAAGCTGAGAAAATGGCATAGCAGGAAGGAAAGTGCCCAGCGGCAGAAAGGGACAGGGGTCCAGGTGTGTCACTGATTTGGCAGTGTTTATTTATTAGTTTCAGTTCAAACCAATTATCACTGGTAGTACTAGTCACTAGAAAAGTCAATGTTCAGTCACATTCTCTCTTTTTGGTGCACAAATCAGGTGCTGCCATTGTTGCAAAAGATCACAGCTTGGTGATAACCTAGCAGCACAGGCACTGGGGCTTGTCCAGATTTTTACCTGTAAGAGCAATTATCTAATACCCTGGTATCTACTACTAGATTTCTTTTAGTTTTTGCCGTGCTTTATCCAATGGCATGGTGAAACGCTTGTTGTTTTATGTCCTTTTTGTAACTATCAGACAGTAAGAGCAGGTAGTTATTCCTTGTAGAATGAACTATTTATGATCTCAAAATAGAATGCAGCCTAAAGGTTCACTAGGATGGGATGGTAACAGGGGCCTTGATAGTGAGGGTGTAGGATGATCTGGGAGGCCTCAGGCTACAAATAGCACACCAGTAGTTAATAAGTGGTTGTCAAAGGGTGCAACATTAGGAGGTAGGTAAGAAAAATTCTAGATGTAACAAAGGCGACCAAATAATGAGTACCCAACACATGTAAAATGCATCATGTTTCAAATTAGGATCTACTGTGTAGCTGAATTAATCAAAAAAGAACAAGATGTGGAGTGTACAAGAGGTCTGTAAAAATGACCTCTGATGTATCATAGGGTGACAAGGAAGAAATTTTCTGTTGTGCTTATCCCAGTGAAGAGAAGACAAACTCTCACCACTAATACCACCTCTGCTTGGTGGAGGACCTGGGACACTGGTGACTTGCTGTTATACACACCCCCAGCCAGACTGAAGACATCACAGGGGCAGTATAGAGGTGCATAAAAAAGCAGAGAAAGTGGAGTATGCTATAAAGTTTATGTGCACCAGTTTTACCTAATATAATTTAGACTATAAATGTTAGTATTATGTAAAAAAGAGACAAGAACATAATTCCATCCTAGTTATTTCAGCTACTAATAATTCTCTGATTAGATTATCTTTAACAAGACTAACAATATATTATTCCCAGGTCTGCATGTAAGATGTGTTTCCTTTTGATCATAGCAAGATTTGGAATATGACAAGTTGATGGCTGTTGGAGCAACTTGCCCCACAGCTTGGATGTAACCAGTTGGTAACAAATGAGGTGTGTTTCAGGAGTGACTTCTGTTTGCATTTAGCATCTCTGAGCTGCTGGATGGTGAGAGCTGTGGAAGCAGAGGTTTGGTTTTGGACCCTTTCCTTCCCAGTGCATCTCTGAGGTTTGATGGTTGCATTGAGGACTCAAATTCAGCCCACTCAAAAAAGACCCTCAGCTGAAGAATTTGAATGCCATAACACTTTTCAGACTCAGAGCTCCTCCTGAGGTTGCAAATCTGTCCTCATTATTTATTGATCACACCCTATGTACCTAAAGTGCAATCACAGCACTCCCTGCTTCTCCAGTCAGGTTTTAGCTGTGTTACGTGTGACAGCCCGTGCACGGGCTGGCAAGTGGCTGAAATCCTAGAGGCCATCCTCATTTTGTCCTTAGGTTTTTGTGAGCAACTCAGTGCACAGTGAGCGGGATGGTGGTTCCAAGGGCTGCTGACATCCCTGGTCTCTGTTCCCAGCCATCACTTAGCTTCAATATACCCCTCTATAAACTATAAATAAAAATACTTCCTGTCTCTTGGCAAAGGTCATTCACCTTGATGTGTGTTAGTAAAATGGCTTGAAATATTTAACCTAGAGAAGCACTCCTTAAAAATGGGACACTGGTAAGTTTTCATTAGGGGCAAATTGGTGCCTTAATGGTCTCTGACAAGGCAAAGCACATTCCAGGGATTCTTTTTCCTGGCACTAGTGATGTTCTCTGGAAATCATCATCTTCTCCAATTCATTACGTAGTTGCAACAGAAGGAAAATCAAAGAAAACAGTTAAAATTAGCCTGCATTTTTTTTTTCATTTTAATAAATATAAGTTGTTCTCTTTAGCACCAAAAAAGTCACTGTTATTAGCATGGCTCAGAAGTGCATTTTTTAATTTTTACAATGAAGATGCAGTAACTGTGTCTACAGTGCTACTGTGTAGAAGTAATTGATCAAAATACAGAACACAACACACAGGTGCAATCAGACACACTTTATTTTGAATTCTTATTACATTGTATTTATAAAATGTCTGGAATAGAAAGCAGGTTTATATGCAAGAGCACAAAATGGATAATTTTATTAGATGATGTAGACCTTGGTAAGATTGCTTCATTACCTAACAGAGATTGTCGCCTTGCACTGACAACACATTGTTCAGTCTCTTCTACCTCACAGGACTTATATGGGAGATTTTGACATTGCAAAGTTTCTAATGTGGACACATAAGCTGTATAAAATGAGTGTGTGTCCATGCCTGAAGTGAAAGCCCCCAAAAGTCTGCTTTTCCTGGATCCTAGGGTACTCCCAGAGTATATGAGGTGGTGTGAATTTTTGCTTTGTTCCCTACACTTTAGTAAAAAGAGCAACTACATTTCTCCTCTCCCAAGACTTTAACAGCTGGTTACAGGTCTTGCAGGAGGTACCGTGGGCAACGTGTGGCAACAAGAGGAGCAGAAGGGAAGGCATCTCCCTTGCTTTTCACTGAGACCACCAAATGACATGGCCATTCAGTAAAGCCCCAGGGTTTAAAAAGCAAGAGGTTCTTTTTAACTTTAGAAGCTCAACTGGCTCCCCTGTGCTGTTAATACCTGATCTGTTCTTACATACACACTGTGGCCAGAGGTAGGAGTTGCTGTGGCTTGTGTAAGTTTCTGACTCTCAGGCTACATCTTTATTCCTTTCCCAGATAAGTTTCTGTCCCTCAGTATTCCTGGGGGTCACTCATGTAACAGGTCTTCATTCTGCTTTAGCCATGACTCTTGGGAACTTTCAGGCATGATTTAATCTAAACTCATACCCATATCTTTAGTCTAAAGTCACGCCCAGTTCCAGTGCTGGATATTATCTAGACTTGTGGGACTGGCGGGAAAAGACCCTCAGGCTCCCTGCTCCAGTCTTCTGTGCTTCCCCCCATTTGCCAGCCTGGACTGCTGTGGGACAGCAAACACTCCTGGCACACTTGTGTGGGAGATGAGTCTGCAGGATGGGCACATGAGAGAAAAGAAGGCAGAGAAGGGCGAAGAGAGAGCACATCTTACACAAGAGAAACTACCAGCAAATGCAGGTTTTGTGTGATAAACTCTGAGCAGGGGAAGAAAACTCTGGATTTTTGCCCAGCAAAATAGAAGAACACCATATCAACTGCATACAGGGTCTGATGAGGGTATGAAGTGAATACGTGTGAGTGCCTGCACACATGAGAGAGTAGGAGAAAAAGCACAGGGAAGATGCAAGATGAAAAAAAGGGGCTGAGAATATTCTGCAGATAAAACATCCTGAGAGATGCTTCCAGCAAAGTGAGATCTCCATGAACCAGAACATTATTAATTTGTAAGATAAAGGAGACCCTTTAGCTAAAAATACCTGTTTCTATTGTAGCCTGAATGATCTACCATAACGTTGTGTAATTCAGTCTAAGAATTTATAACACTGGGTTCTTTATTTTTTTCCTTCCCTTTTCAGTGAAATATCAGGCCTTAATTAAAACTAAAGTTCAGATTACTCTGGTGAATGGAGCTTTTCAAATTCCCTTACAGCACTAATGCAAAAGACCATAAATACAAGTGAACTACAGGAATAATATGACCTAGAATTGCCTTTAATTACAAATAGCTAATTTTAAATCATTCAGCATTCAGGTGGTTTTTTTATGCTCTCCCCAGTCATAAAATTTAGTTTGCTTTATCAAACTTTTTCAGCACAAGGATGAATAAAATAACAATAAGCAGATTTATACCTCTCCATCAGCCACCCTCTACCATGATATTTTTAAATATAGCTAAATGAGAGAAGAAGGCAGCACCTTGGTTCATGGTTTCTGAATCTGGACATTCAGCTCACCATACACATGCCTCAAAGCATCAGAATTCAGGCTTGCAATCAGTCTTCGTAAACCTGGTCTCATTGGGGTAAATCTTACTTCCCAGGTCAACGTAGAGTTCATTGGGATTCTCCTGAATAAAAAAGAGAAGAGTTTCAATATTGTAGCCAGTGCTCTCAACCTGACACACAACTGAAGAAACTGAAGGTGGATAGTATAACATGTCTCAAATCTTTAATGTTTCACTCATTCTCATAAATGTCATATAAATTACTCTCTCCATCTTCTATTCCTCTCAGAACTGACCCTGTAAAAGCCTTTTCTAGCCTTTCCTCCAGGCTAATTTTCGATTTCCAAAATGAATCCATTTTCTTCTGCCTTCTGTCACTTCCTCTCACAATCACTTTCAGAATGACCTTCTTTATAGCTAACATATATTTTTTCAACTTTATAATTAATTTTTTCATGTTTATTATTGCCTATAGTCTGGTGGTGATTCCTTAAATAGTTAAATAAGTCCAAGTGCCCAGGCCATTCCCCTGCCCACCCTATGAGATGTTGAACCTGTCTGTCACTCCGACCCTGAACCACCCTGCCACAGGGGTAGCAGTGGCCCCTTCAGATGACTTCTTCATGTCCATGCAAACAAGTCAAAGTATTCTTGGGAGTCCTGCTGTTGTTCATTACTCTTTTACATTATGTATGACTCTTGATAACTCATATATAAAACTACAGTATTCTGCACTGTTCTTGATTTTCAATTTTTGCTACAATTAAGATGCATGGAGAGCCTCAGGTATTGGGTTTCTGTGTTTTCTCAGTGCTTTCACAAGGTTCTGTGTGCAGATTTTGAAGACTGATATTTATTGATTGATTGATTGTGTTTGGTGGATGCTGGGATAAAACTGCTCCAACAGAACCAATGGACAAAGCAGTGCAGTGGGGAGCTAGTAATGAAAATGGATGATTTTTTCCTCAGCATTAAATAAGAGGGTTCTAAGTTCACTGTTCTTATCTCATATGGCTACAGTGCCCTGAAAACAACAGGAAAAAGTGAGAGCAAAGCAAGCCTATACTACAGTCACTGTTTCAAATTCTCATCTGGTAGGATTTGGTTCTCGGGTGCCATGTCCTGTGCCAGGGTCAGGACAGAAATATCTGCTCAGGCTCAGCACAAGCTGTCACGAGACAAGAAACCTTAATTAGCTCTAAATGAGCCAGCCTGGAATCCTCTCACCTGAGTATTTTTTTCAGTGCAAGTCTGCCCCTGGTAAAATGAGGTATTCCAGCTCCTTAGAGGTTAGTTTAGGTATCTCTAAATGGCACTGCATTGCATTTTGCATATACAAATAGAGGTACCTCGGGGCATGTATCCACTTTTAGGGAAAAAAAAAAAAAGCAGAGAAAGATCAGATTTTTGATATGAGCATGTGCAGACTGCTTCCAGCGTTTCCCCTCTTTTTATCTTTGTTATTATTGAGAGAGATTGAGAGATTCTGTTCCCCATAGCTAGTTGGCTTGCATCCACCAGATGCCCACTAAAATGGAATCATGATAAACCAATGACTTCAATTGCTGAAGAAAGTAAAATACCTTCTAGAGTTTATGGGAATTATCTGCAAGGGATTCTCTGAATGGAAAGTGAAGAAGTTATTATACAAGTCTGCTGTGCAGACTACACTTCTTGAGCAGTTGAGGGGCCAGGTTCTCTAAGGATGAAGGTTTTTGGGCCACAACTTTAGAGTGCTTTGGTGAGAGAGGGTAGCACTACCATCTTTGTTTTATAGCGCTATCATCTCAGTACATATTTATGTGTGTGTGTGTGTCAGTGCAGGAAGACGACAGCTGTGCTGGGAAACCAAACCTGTCTTTTCCTGTCTCTCTATTGTCCTGTTTCTAAAACAAGTTGCTTCTCACTAAAAATGCTAATACTAGCTTAGCTTTTGCATAACAAAACACTCAAAATTACTTACCTGCCAGTGTGAAAGTATGCTTGGCTATAATCCTTTTAGCACAATCCATCACTGCCTGGTTAATTCTCATTTGTCATGCAAAGACTATGCCCTGTGTAAGAATTGCTGCTGCCAAAGGCTTTTCCATAACTCATGCTCCTCATCTGTCTAAGGCTAATAGCTAAATATCAATATCTTTATCTATATATAGACTTTATGAATGGTCAAGACTGAAGCCCCCAGGCCACTACATTACCAGAATAATTTTGTGTCAGCTGGGTCACACGTGACCAGTTTTGTGGAGCTGCTCAAGTGATTCAGAAAAGCTACCTGAAAAGTACACAGAGGCCAAAAACCTTATCCCCACATAGAACTGTAAAAGCTCCATCCCAACAGTCCCTGGTAAAGAGGAAAGTGTTGGAAGGCTGGGGAAAGCCTAGAATGTGTTTAATTCTCTTTGCAAGTGGAGTAAACCGCCCTGATCTGATTTTTCTGGGAGACAACTCAGTGATGAATGATTCTGCATAATATGCTGAGCCATCACCACGCTGGAGCCATTTATCACTTTGAATGCATGGAGACAAATGTGATTTTTATTTAAATAAACTACAACTGCCCCTTGCTCTGTCCTCTCTGTGTATCACCTGCATCCTACATTCATCTCAGAGAAGTTAAATCTTAAAATGACTAAGCTGATCCATTTCCATTCTCAGTGCTGCCAAGGGCATTACTGAAAAGGGGAAAACATGGTGACTCTAAGGAAAATGACATGTGTTTCATGAGTCATTTTTCTCCCCTAACTCTTGTGCCTTTGATGCACCTGATAATTTCTGCATCCTTGAAGGTGAGGACAGTCCACAGCAGCTTTTGAATGGAAAAGGATGCAGAAAAACAGGGGAGGCTGGCACAGCTGGGCAGCAATGAGGGCTATTGCCACAACTTGTGTAACTCTTGTAGACCATGCTGAGTCATGCTCAGCAGCACCTGTGACATATCATGTGCACAAAGCAAACACAGTATGTTGCCCTTTCACGGTTATTTTTCTATCAGCTCCACTCTGGAGATTGGTTTTGATCTTTTTATCCCTGTCCCAGGTGCAGTCAGGCTCAGACCTCCCCTGCCGGCTGCAGAGGATGCTGACAATTTATGCAGCTGCTGGAGCACAGGCAATTTTTCAAACTCCTTTTACACACACCTGGGGACCATCAGCTCAGGTAATGATAGAGACTAAGCCCAGATAGATAGATGCCCAGGACTAAGCAATACCCTCAAAAATTTCCAAGTTTCTCCATTATATACCCATGGCAAATGCTAAGCTTCTAATACTGAACTCAAATGGAGAGATGATTTACAACTCGCTTAGCGTAGGGGTATCATGGTGTCAGGGTAAGGTGTGACTCTGAGAATAATGAAGGTGGCTTTCCTTTTCCTCAGGTCTGGGAGCACCCTGTGCTGGGAACATGCATGTGTGCCAGGGCAGCCCGGCGCAGTGGAACTACTGGTGGGAGCTGTGCACTCACACACACGCCGTAGCTCTGCCAGCAGGCTCTGCAAACAACACACATTTTGTGTCTTGACATGAGCTTGAAAAGATCATCTGAGGTACCTGAACGTCTTGTATAATCATGATTAACATAAGCGGAGAAAAGCCCTTTCCAAAAAACAGCGCAGGACTTGATTTGCACATGCTGAGTTGGCGGCAGTAAACACTTCAAGTGTAGGATAAATCTTCCTCTCTGTGATAGTGGCTTGTAGGTGCTATTGTCAAGTGCTAAAAATAATGTAATACAGTGAAAAAGTAAACTTGGGCTGCACTAGCAACTACTCACAAGCACTACCAATTCCTCCAACCCTGGTACTGAACAGATGAAATGCTCTCACAATCTCTCTGGATAGCCCGACTTCTACTGACTATTGAGACCTACAGCTCCCCTGTGTATTGGATTTTAAAGTACAGAGAGAGTGTTTGAATTAAATTACTCAGCACAGCATTAGTTAAGTGTCTCTTGTGAGCTTCCTACTGTGAGCAAGCAGGGTACAAACTCGCAGCTGGTTGTGCTTTCTTCCCTACCCGAACTGCTTTTTTATTGTTCTCAGCACTCCAGGTCCCTCGAGGCGGAGCGTGATGTTCTCCAGGGTTTGTTTCAGAGGATTGGTGAATTCCACAATCACAGACGTTTCTTTACCAGCTACCAGCTCACCTTTGGTCTGCAAGACAAGGAAAGGACAATGCACCAGAAACTGATAATAACAGATACACACTACAGGCAAGGCAGAAGAACAGAGCACACACCAAAACAGCACGAGGCAAAGGAAATCTAGTGAGAAGAAAATTGCTGGATGGTATATTTTTCCACCCATTGTAATTTTCCCTCAAACCACAGGGTAGATCAAGAGATGGGCCCTCATTTCCATAGAAAACCAGAAATCTGCATGTACAGTTCTGGAGCTGAAGACACAACTGAGGGCAAGTCCAGCTGATGGGGCTTCTCTCCCAGACTCTGCCCCCCTCCTCAGGCTCCCCACCAGCACAGAAGGGATCTGCTCAGGACATAAGCTCCAGAAGAGAATGGCAGGTTTTATTACCCTAAGTTAGAGACACCAGGCTATGTGGTCGCACCCTCATTATTGTCATGCCCATCTTCCCCTTGCTTTTGCATTGTCTTCCCATGCTCTGAAGAGTTTCTAACCTTGCACATGTGCTCTGTGGAGGCCTGAAGGTTGGTTTTCCTCCAAATTCTACGTAAGTAAAAGACCAGTACATTTTGCACTGGAAAATAGTAAACCTCCATACAGATGTGTTTTTAAACAATGGCTACATGCATGGGGATTTGGGGTTCTTTACCGCCCTGAAAATTCAGCATTTCTCACAGAATATGTGTACTTGTTTTGCTTGGGCAAGGGTTTCCAACTTATGGCTGGCCGATCTTCCAGCCCACTTCATGGTCCACCAACTGATTTAAAGAACCTTGAGAAAGATAACTCAGAAAAACAAGTATCTTGTCAATAAATTCAAAGTGAGGTTTTAAGAAAGTATGACATTTGCAAAAAGCTGCATAGTCTCTGGTCTAAGGGGTTACTCTGTGCCAAAAAACAATAAAATGACTGGAGTAAAGGAGGAGATACAGCTAAGTTCTCAACAGCATTTGGCCACCTGAGTGTGCAAAGGGACATCAGTGTCATTTTCAGAAGTCCGGGCTCACTTAGAGATCCTATAACCTCTTTATTCCAACAGACCATTTAAGATCACTGGGTGTGATTCAGAATCATCCTGAAGTCCCACACTGGCAGCTGAGACCATGATATATATTTGCTGGTCTTATTTTTGTAACCTGATCTCAAGGTTAGAATATGGTGTAATTTCCTCAACTCTTGAGTCTGATAATCTCCTTAGGCCAACATAGGAAGATCAAAGGTGCATCTGATGACATCATGGGTGATACACTTTTTCATTCTTCTCTCTCACTCTCACATTAAGGAATTTAGTCTGTCAGTCACATTCACTGAACAAACTTGACAAGAAAACTGAACAGATAAACTATCTTGAACAGATAAACTATCTCAAATTTCTTTAAAAAGCAATAAATCAAAATTTCCTCTATCAATACATCCTTACACACACACATGCACACACACACACACACACACACACCCTTAAAAATCCAGCTTTTAAAATGTCAGTGTATTTTCATACATCACAAAGAAACAGAAAAGAGAAAAACTTGGTTTTACTTGATAACATCGGTTTTGGACAACAGCCTATTCTATATGCTAAAAATCCTTTCTTCAGAACAGCAAGGAGGATAAACTATTTTGAAGTTTAAAATCTGAGATGATGTAGAAGATGTTCTGTCTAAGTATTGAAAGAATTCTTTACTTTTAAAATTTGGTTATTGAAGACAGGTATTTAAAGTAAGGTATTTGAAGTAAGGTTTACTTGTGTTGTTTACCTTCTCTCTGGAATGCTCAGCAAACCAAAAATATTTTGTTTGAAAATACAGTTATCTGATCAGAACATCATGGTATTTCTAAAGATCATGAAAGAGAGTAGATTTTTTTGGGAAACTTTGCCGTAGTCTTGATCCACATTTCTAAAAAAGCTTTTTTTTGCATAAGGCTGTAGTTGCTACATAAATTATTATATGGAAACCTGTGCACTGGTTCAAACAAATATATGGAGGGGAAAAGTTATAAACTGTATGAACCTAGATTTCTTCCAAGGTTCTGAATTTTATGGAGCAGTGTTTATGCTTATATAAAGCTTCCTGAACATGTCTTCTGACTTTTTTTTCTAGTATTAGGAAAAAAGCAGATCCAAATTCTGTCATTCAAGGCAGATGAAGGCTTGGTGCTTTTGAAAATGGCGCTATTTATTTGGATGCTTGGTTATGAATTGAGAAGTTTAAAACCCAGTTAGAGTGGCTTGTTAAATGAATCCCAGTTAAGTTAAAATGGCTTGTCTTTGCCATACAACATAGGCTTCTTGTAGTATCACAAGCATTACTCTTCTCCATTTTCATAGGTACCACACCACTCTCTGCAGAAACACTTCAATTTTTAGGAAACACCAGTGACAGTACTTTCAGAGTGGCAGCAAAGTACTGAAATCCCAAGACACTGTCCCGAATCAATGCTACCTGTTTCAAGTTTGGAGAAACTTTCCACAGGACCTGCAGAAGCTCTCCCAGCAACATCACTTCAATAGCAGTGTTCTTCATTCTTCAGCAAGAGGCGCCTGTGCTGTGTTGCTTTAAAGATAATAGACTTCTGAGGTAGTTAAAGAACTTGAGTGACTTGAGTGAGTAATCTCTCTTTGAGTGTCCTCAGCTTTCTCAGATCCTTTCCACTCTTCCCTCCACTGAGATCATTTCGGCTCTTTGCTACCAGTGCTGCTGCCAGTCTCTCTCTTCAATGCAGGGACACTCAATACACTATATAATATGTCAATACACCTTCATACACTCCAGCCAGCCACTGATCTGTAAGGTGCATGTTAGGCGCTCTAATGTGCATAAACACACACTCCTCCGCCCCACAAGTCAATGCAAAACCCTGGTAGAGAACACATCCCTTCCACCACAACCATGAGCTACCTTGATCCGCAGGGTGGGAATTTCCAGCACTACTGCCTTCTGCACGGCCAGGATCCTCCCGGTTTCATTGATCCGTGCAGTCACAAAGAAATGAAAGGAGGCTTGCTCCAGCAGGTCACTCATGTACTCGCTCGATTTGATCACAATGTCGAAAGAGCTGGCTGGGGGGAGACACAAGAAAGAGAAAAAGCATCTGAAGCAATCTAATCACTGACTGCTCCTCCCATCATGGTCAGTGCCAGTTACATGAGTACCTTGGAAAAAAGGTGACTTACAAGCCAATGAATGGCTTTGATTTTTTCTTTTCTAACTAACTTAATAATTCCTTTACCACACCATTTCCCCTTTAATTTTTGCTTTTTCCATTTAGGCTGTGAGCTTCCAGGGGTAAGGGCTAGGTTTGTGCACAGCCCCTGACCAGTATCCTCAGCATGGGCCAGGTCACTATTGAAGGTTTCTAGGTGCTACCACAAAATAAATGAGAAGTAAGGCTAGAAATGCATATCTGCTGGGCACAAAGGTCCAAACCAGCTTTTAGTGTCATTCCTGTAAATGTTTGCTCTTCCAATTTACTTGTGTTCTTTCTTTGCTGCCCTTCTTGGCTCAGGGATGCCCCACCAGAGCAGCAGCTGGGGGATGTGAGCCCAAGCAGGCTACCTGGGAGATCACCTGCTGTCCAGGACATGGCTGGATATCTGCCTTTGTTCTGCACTGGACCTGCCTGCAAAATTTAGCAAGAAGGTCTTCCTGTCACCAGCATGCCCTCCAGAGAGCTTTTGCATGCTCGCTGACAATAATTATTGGAAGGAACGAGTCCCTGTAGGCTAGACAGTTGAGAAGCAGGGAATCATTAATTTTAACTATATTGAACTGCAATTCTCAGGCCAAAAGTGGTGTGAAAATGTGGTGCAGAGAATCAGACCTGCTAACAAACTGACCAGGCAAAATATATAGACCTGGAGCTCTTCTCTCTATAAACATTCATTATAACCCTAGTAAACACTTTAAGATCTCCCATCTGTTACCTATGATGATTACTGTTATCCATTATTTGTATTGTATTTGTGGCATATGCTGTAAACACTGAGATAATTGAACTTGGGTAAATGAAATTCACCCCTTTTCGCTCTTTTGATCCACTGACATCAAAACCAGTTCCTTGATTTGGTTTCAAAGCTATTCCCTTGGTGGCCACCTGACCTGGATTTACTAGGCCAGCCTTAAATTTACTTGATGTGCTCCTGCTCCCTCCCTCTCACTCTTTATTTATCTTGCATAAAAGAATTTCCCATAATACCCTTAATTGTAAATGACAAATCAGGCAAGGTATTTCTCATCTGAGAAGGAAAAAAGTAAATAAATTAGTTATAAACCAGGAGAAATTTACTTTACAATGGAAGAAAAGAAAAACTTTTCTGTTTAAATTTACTCACTGCAGGAGAAGAAAAGAATAGACTTCCATTGCCTTAGCACTGGTTGTGCTAAGTTGTCAGTACCACTTTATGCATCTGGGAAAGCCAAGGGAGACACAACACTGAGTTGCCATACAGTTTTTCAAAAAAATAGAGAAAACTAAATATAACTCAGTGGATGTGAGAGCACCTTTGAAGACACTGGAAGGTTTAAGCTATTCAAATCCTCAAAGATGTTTTCAACCCACACAATTCCTTTAATCATTATTCCAAAAATTATTCATTCGTTTCCTGTTTGAAACTTAGTTTGCCTCATGCTTTCAGTATTTTGGGCTGGAAGAATGCCTTTAATACATCTGTTTAGCAATGTAATTTTTTGTTACATATATAGATACACACACACACACACACACACATATATATATATACACACACACACTTCTTGCCCTAAACAAAATCTACAAATCCTGCTTGGGTGCCCTGGAAGGTACCCTCCCTTTACATCCCTGACAGATTGTTCTCACGCACTTGAAGATAATCACACTACCTTCCTTCACACTGCCCACCTGCTTAGACACTATTCCTGATTCCACTTCTTTCCAAGGAAAAGGTGAAAGAATTTATTCTCAAATTTCATGTATCACCTTCAGAAATGGTGCAATTTGTGAGGAGTTTTTGTCCTGTTGCAGAACAGAGTGCCCCACAGGTTGATGACTATAGCTCAGATATAAGCAAATTCCTACCTTGAAAAGTGGGAATAACTTTAAAAATATCACATTGGCAAGAAGCACTGATGGGGACATACTCTTGGTACACATACATAAAAATCCATGTTCTGTTCTTTCAGGTGCCTCTCCCCAGTCTACATACACTCACCATTGCTCCATTCAGAGTTTCCAGTACTATTTCAAGATTTTCTCTTAGCAATTACCTAACTTAGAAAAAATGAATTATGATGCTCACTGATGTTCAAACATCTATTCATTTCATTTCTTGCAGAGAGGAGCCAGGTGATCCTCGAAGAACTGCAGAAGCTGTATTTTAGGTAGTGATACCCTACACAGACCTTTGATACAAGAGCAGACACAAACGAGTGCTGGAACCATGCCAGAAAATGTAGCAGGCACTTGTACAAGATGACTGAATTTTCCCTCATCAAAGAATTGGTACAGTATTTAGACCAAGACCATTGAAACTGATTTTTTTAACTGTACCTATTCATGTCTCCAAAAGTTTTGCAGTATTTCAGATCAGATATTTAGTGACTGATGTAAGTCACTATAAACCCTCACACTGTGTTTTGATAGCATGTATTGGAACAACCCAATGCCTGTTTCCAGGCCCCCTGCAAACGATCCACAGAGTTAGAAAGAATTAGCAAGCAGGTCTCAGGGCTTTGTTACAGGCTGGAGGAAGAAGTTTTATTAACCTTCACCAGTAGATCCTTATCAGTGGGCTTCTACTTTTTGCAGAATAATCAGCTTCAAATAGAATGTGCCATTTCAGATGATGTTGGATTGATGTTCAGAGGATTTTTTTGTGGCCTGATAGGAACTGTGGTTCCATGGAGGCTTCTCACCGAGACAAAACTCATCGTCTTTGAGGAAAGAGGGCTCACAGTGTCTCTTGAGCTGGGATACGGTAGACAAGACAGAGAGCTCAGAGGTCAGCCAGGACTGCTGTGATCCAGCAGCAGACCCAGTTCAGGAGGCACATCCTTTGGGCTCCCAAACTCCAGCCACTCCTGCTGCACCCAGAAAGACTGATTTGCCCGGTAGCAGTGCCTAGAAGGCGAAGTCATGGCTGCTGACTCTCTCAGCAGGGAACTCAAGTGAAAGATCCTCTGCTTCATCTCTGTAAGAGCACATTGTCATCACTTTTGCTGAGCTGGAAGCACTGACCAAGGACACAGGCCTGTCAGGAGAACAAGTGATTGGCAGTCACTTGTTGCTGGAGCCTGCTAGGTAGCACTTGGAAGTACAGCAGGTCCTAAATATCTGCTGAAATGGCTTACAGGAAATAGATTATGTCTAAGTTTAAAAAGGAGAACATCCCTCTTCCCTACTCTTGTACTTCAGTACAAAAACCTGCCCACAGCCTCCTGAGCTAGTCTTCCAGCAGCTGCTTCTCTGATGAGAAGTGGGAGGCAGGATCTCCCTACTGTATTCCAGAGGGCACTAGGAAAAGTAAGTGCAGCATCTGTAATGATAACTCACCTTTGGTGTCCCTGCCCAGCTGACAAATGTGCTCTATCGTGGCACATTCTCATTACAGATAAACTTTTTAGATCACTGTAAATGTGAATTTCTGAACCACACAGTCCTCCAAAGCCAGATATTCACTTGAATCTACTCAGAACTTGACAGCTCCTACCAGGTAAGACAAAAAATACACCTTTTTGTCTCTGTACATGACACCCTGTGGAACCAGAACTTCCTCTACCATTGCTGAGATGCTGCTAGGAAAATAAAGGAATTCAAAGGAAAAACAATACCTTGCAGCTTAATACCTGTGCTCGTTTGATTTCTTTTTTACTAAAGAAGAGAAATTAACAATTCCCAGACCAGGTTGGTGTAAAAGAGCATTATGCAGGGAGAAACAGCCTGAAGAAAACAGCCTAAGCTTTGAATGACCCTGGTATTCAGCCCAGGGTCTGGAGTGGATCCTTCTGATACCCAGTAGAATATCCTACCCCTAGCTACTAGAATTGGCTCTACCCATGGGTGGAAACACTGGTAACAGTTAATAACACAGAAAAAACCCAGCAGTTAATACCATAGAAAACAACTATGCAAGTCTTACATGAAGAGGGTTCCAGTTTTGCACTGAAAGAGTGTTTCTTGAATTCCCTTTTTGTGACTCCTGTATAAAACACTATGTTGCCCGAAAGGTAGGTAGTTGCAGAGTAGGAGTTGTGACTTTTGTTCCTGAAAGTTATAGTGACTTTGAAGTCATTGCCAAGGACTGCCTTTTGCGCCTGGAAGTCCATGTCAACGTCTGTCTGTGGCTGGTACGTGGTGTCTTGGATACTTTGCTTTTTAACACCGTACATCACAGCAGCCTCGAGGGCCAGTCTCTCCTCATCTGAGCCTAGGAAAGAAATGAAAAACAGATTTAGAAAAGAAACAGAAGTGCACAATTAGACCGCCTACTGATTGTAAGGGTGTGTCTTCCATAGCTTGTAGTAGCTGAAATGAGTGGATGAGGACAGTGAACCCTCTTGGGGTAACACCAGCAGTGGGAGAATTTCACAGCTACCAAGGGAGTTGGTGTTAAAGCTGTATCAGACAAACTGATGTAGCTGAATTCTTATCAATACAGCTACACCGGTTTACTCTGTGTGATCATCTCACCTGAATAAGAAATGTCTAAACATCTGTACAGAAAGCCTTGAATTGTTTTGAATGCTTTGAGTTGCTCCACAACTAACCTTTATTTTCACTACAACTTAATTAGACTAAAACATTTCAGAGTAGCAAAGTTTGTGCTTTGTTTGTGCCTTATGATCAAAGCATCTATAGTGCTTCTGGGATGGAACTAAAAATAAAACATTCCAGAAGGCACTTTGGCAGTTTTTCATGAAGATCCCTCAGTGAGAGAGGTTTTTCAAGTCATCATCCAGGGTCTGACTGAGATAACTCTATATACATATGGTCCCAGCGCATTTCAGTTTACCTTCTCGGAACTTGTACTCCTCAGTAATGTCCATCATTCCATCACCTCCAACTTCCTTGGTCACAATCAACTGCCCAATACGGGTTGTGTCAATGTTTTCTACCACTTGGGTTCCATTTTTCTCCATTCTTGTGTAAAAAATGTCACCATTCACCTATGGAATTGAATGAAAGAAGATTGAGGTATATGGAAGTAGAGAGAGGAAGAGAAATCAGCCTATCTCCCCCAAAATAATGACACATTGACTTAGGGTCCCACTAATTACTCACATTGACATTTCATGTTTAAAATTAGTCAAATGCTGAGTTGCATTTTACTATTCACAGCACCAGAATGACAGAGAGTGCTTTAAAAGGCTACATAAAAGTCATTCAAATTTGGGGAGCACTACTACACATTTCTTGTACCAAAAAAAGCTTTAGAAATAGAGAAGAGAATGCTTAATAGCTGAAAAAAAATCTTCTTTTGTGTCCTAAACCATTTACAATTCAATTAGGGAGAAACTTGTCCTGCAGTGGTGCAATGCTGGGCATGCCTCCTCTGGTGATGCAAGAGGTTAAAGCCCCGGACCACGCTCTCTATCTCCTTATTGAGATATTTCCCTCTCAGATCTGTCAATCAAATCACCCATGTGAGATCTCCATGACCCACAGCAGCCAAAAGGAATGTGGTGAGCAAAGTGAATGAGCATCTAGAGCTAGTGACCCATTTGCAACTAGCTAGAGCTAGCGACCCATTTACCACTAGCTAGAGCTAGCATAGCTGAATCTTTGAAGGAAAAATGACCATGGCCTGAAGTTTTGATGAAGTTGGAGAAGCTTTTTCTTATTAAATTGGGAAGCAGAGATGAGAGATATCTCTGTCATTCATTAGAGCCATATCACACCTGCCGGCATGTCAAAATATAATGGTGAGATTGTTCTGTGACATGAAGTAACTTCTCAAATCATAAATTGAAGTGGAACCCTATCTTCTGTCTCACTGTGGTCTCACTGATATCACACATTGCAGTAAAAATTTTCACAGATGTACCTCAGCATAAACAAAAGGAGCATCAAACTGGAAGCAAACGTGACCATGTTTAATGGCTTGAACTGAGGCTGGACCACACCTGTACATACCTGTGGGGTTAAGAGAGACAAAGTGAGAGACTGAATAAATTAAAAACACGTAAAATATATTTTATCAAAGAAAAAGAATTGTTGGGGTTTGACGAAATCTTCTAATAGTGTACAGGAACTCCTGGCCAAGAAGCAAAAAGCTTAATTTTGTTCAGCCCTGTAGATAACACAGACCTGAGTCTGGAACAGCCTGGTGGTTCAGTACCTTCAATGGCATTATAAAATCTGCTGTAAGTCACAAATGCTTGAAATACAGTTACAGCTGGTTTTGGTTAAACCAGATAATTTTAGGAGGACTCAGGTACACCACAGGCTGAGAAAGATCTTGCTACAAATTTGAGAAGATTGTATTTTAAGGGAAATTAAGGGCTGGAAAGAAAGAGCAGTGACTTTACACTTTTTTCTCTCCTGCCTACTGCCTGCTCATGTAGTTTAGTTAGGGCTGCGTAAAGTAAAGGAGAATTAATTTGACCCGTGTTCTGTATAGGCACTCTAAAATGTGAGACGCCATCTTTGGCAACAGGATTACATCTCTTCTGTACCAAGCAGGGCCTTTCTCCTGCAGGATTTTCTGTCCCAGGGCATCATGAGCAGTGTTATAATAAGGACAGATTTATTTTAGAGTTTTAGTATTTATTTGTTTAGAAAAAAATCAGGAGAAGGCCCTGAGGCAAGTGGGGTTATTTGGCTCAAGAAATTGTCACTGGACATATGATGCCAGGCGCCACTGGCTCAGCTATCATCAGCTCATTGTTTGAAGCAGAGATCCCAAACATTAGAAAGTGAGCTAAGGAGGACTTCAAGCAATATTACCATCACTGGTTTCCTGAGGTGTCCCATCAACAACCTGCCATCCTCCGAAACCAACAGGAAGGTCAGGTCTGGTCATCCAAGCTTCATTCCAGCAATGATAATTCCTTAGAAAGGTGATAGGACCAGTATATTAAATTCTTGGAGAGAGGCACACAGACCAAAACAAATCCTGTCTATTTATGTCCTGGCATTGCTTCAATAACACCGATTGCCAATTCAGGGATAAAAAAGTTTACTCTTTTAAGAGAACAGATTTTTAGGTCTCTAAGTTTGGTACCTATCTGTTAAAACCTAAAAGCCAGAATCCTTCATTGTAGCTTCTTGACTGAAAGTTGAAGCTTTTTTGAGTCTTCTTATGTGTGCTGAGTGTAAATGTCTCAGAAAATATGCCAGTATTTGGAGATTGGTGGGGTATATGAAAAGCTACACAAACTAGAATCCCTTTCCAGCTTGACACCTCCACTTCAATCTGCCTGCTAAAGCAAACTTTGAATCTTCAAGCCAATGAAACATGGTCTGCTTTATCATTATTCAGGCTGAAGCTTTGGCATCTCTTATGAAGAGATTTGGGATCAACTCTGCAATGTACAGTGTGTAGTTTTGTTTTCATGGCTCAAAACAAGCATGCTTTGTTGGTTGAGTAAAAGACCCTGCATAGCCTTTCTCAAAATATCTTCACTGTGGATTCCTTATTAGTTTTTCCCCATGTGTCATGCTAATGCACAATGTCAGAGCTCCCAAAACACACATTTTTTTATAAAACCCACCTACAACGACTTTGGGCCAATTTGCATCTTTAGGGCCCATGACAGTGACCAGAAAGATAAAATTCTAAGAATACTTCATCTAGGTGCTCAGGGTTAAAATGCTCTCCCATGGCTGCATGCTCAGGAGAATTAAAAAAAAAAACAGTACAGCACCATCACAGTCTGCCCTGGGTGTTTCAAAAATGAGCAGAAAAGACAGACAGAGGTTGTAACTTCCTGCAATGCTACCAACGCTCAAGGGAGAGCACAAGCAAGAAAAAAAGATCATCTGTTAAAAGGGTCTCACAGTAAAGCCTGCAAAGTGTTTGAATTTCATTACTGCAAAAAATAAAAGAAGGAAAGAGTAGAGAAAGGGGCAATTTTGCTTGCAAATTATACATATCCTACAGCAGATCTGAATAAAATTATATCTGTGTAACTGCTGATATAGCCTCTAGTACACGCAATGATATTAGCAACCAAAATGGGGATTGTTAAACTCTGACCATTTCATTAATAATAGGTGAAAAACGGCTATGGAGCAGAGTCAGAAGGATCTGAAGCTTGTCTAACAAGACATTTCAAAGTGGAAATGAAAGCTTGGATCAGGGTAAAACTTGTCAGTTAGGAGAGTTAATGAAGCAGCACTACAGAAAAAGGAATTATTCAAGGAAAATGACGCACACTCAGAGAATTTTTGATGCTGCCGAGAGTAGTCTGTGCTGAATCATGCTCACAGAACTTTGCTGAGGGCTATCCGAGAATGGGGACACACTTCATGGAAGGTGGGTATTTGCAAACTGCTATCCCAACATATGAGAAAGACAATTCCTGCCCTGAAGCCTTCACTGGTTCACTTTGAATCAAAGTCAGATGTGTCACTGGCTTTGCATTCTGTGAAAGAAGAATCTGAAGATCAGGCAAAAGGAAAAGATGACAAAAAAAAGGCTGGGAGGGAAAGTGTGGAAAGTGTGGAAAAGGGCAGATCTACTTCACTTCTTTAATTAGGTAACACAAATTTTCTATATTTTTCTCTGTATTCATCTTAGGGACAGAATTTTTCTTTCTGGGTTCAATTGGTGTAGTGCTGGACACAACAGGATGGCAATTTCTTTAGGTCTGCTGCCATGCAAATGACAAATACACATAAGGATATCAAATCTGAATGGAGAGAAAGACACTGCTTGTAGAGCAGTGAGCATTAAGGAAAGGAGGATGAGCAAAGCATTTGCCTTTCCAAGGGTAGCAGAAACTTCCCTATAGAAGTGAGCCTAGCTGAGGAGCTGATTCTGTGGCCACAATTTGTTGAACCGATTCTATAATTCTTGTATTCTTCAGCAAGCCTGAGACATTAAAGAAAGCAAGAATGGCAACAGAGATCAATGTAGTGACCATTAAATATTTACAGAGATAATTACGGATAGACTAAACAAAGCAGTGGGGAAATTAATAAAAGATGACCGGGTGGGTTTTATGCCTGGAAGACAATTCAAGAACGGTAGTTCATATTGCTTATGGGACAGGCACATGCTGGAAGCAGCTGCTGCCCTTTTATGAGCTAACAGGTTCAGGCATTTAGGTCGAGAAGGACTGCTAGGGTCAGGCACTGATAGTATTGTTGAGAAATTAGAACAAAGTGATCTGAAAGTAAATGGAAGAGCGGAAGTCTTGGAAGGGCTTTCTCCACAGGCCTGGACCTGGATGAACTCCCATGGGGTTGGGTGGCATCAAGCAAATTTCTGCTGAGGTGCTGACATTGATCTGCTTGGATCTCACAATAGGAGTGAGTCTTGATTTCCATCCAAGAGAAATATTCTTTAAGTCTCTTTATATCATCATTAAGAAAGACAAGGAGAACAGACAGCACTGATGGCTCCAAATCCGGCCAGATTCATAAAAACAACTTTTTGCAAAGTCTGTGTAATTTTGTATATGTGTTTTGGTGGTGGTGGTGTTGTTTCCAATCCTGAGGGAGAAGACACTATTTAATAAAAATAAATAAATGTCAGATAACATTCAGAGAGAGCCCCACACTCAGAGATTGATTGAACTAAAAATCCTGGCTCCAAAGTCTGAGAGTATTTAAGACCTGAAGACAGATCAGCTCCAGCAGTACAAGGCTAGAGTACAATAGAAATGATAAATGAAGAAAGAAAGAAAAAGAGCTTTGCTTCCAGTTTGCAAGAGATTATAAATAAAAGTGAGAAATGCATTTTAAAAAAATCATTATAAATACCTTGAGCTTGTCCTCTTAAAAAAAGAAATAAAAGAGACATTAAAAATAAAATCAGGGTTAAGACACAAGTCATTAGAAGTCAGCATGTGGGCTACCAAGGAATGTTACAGAGTAATGAAAAGAAAGGACACAGAGGAGAAATGAAAAGAGGTGTATATATTAAGTCATGCCCAAAGGGTTATGTGCACCATGTACTAATAAATGATCTGGGAGGATAAAAGGATGAACAAGGCAGTTTAAAAAGTTATCAAGCCAAGGAAGAGCAATGTAGGATAGAAGGATGAAATGCTAGTGTAAAATTGCATATGGGTTTCATTGGGACTAGGATGATTTTGGATGATCTGACCCTTTCCCAAAAGAATGAAGTAGAAAAGAGATTAAATTAAGAAGACTTGGGAAACAGCTGGGAAAAAATAGAGGTAGGGAAGAAACAGGAAGTTTCAAAGGTTGGTGGGATGTATTTCACAGATCAGGTTAGGAGAAGGAGAGAAGGAATGAGACAGTGAAAATTGTAGAGCATAGCAACGATCCATTACTGGATGTGTAAGAATGGAGCACTGTGGCACCCAGTCACTGGCTCTTGTTTCACATCTTTTATAGGCAGAGGAGGTTCCAGAAGACTTCTTCTTTACAGCTCTCTGAGCCATAAAAGGACCAGCCCCATGAGACATGCTGAGGTCCTTCTATCTCACAGACAACAAGCAAAACTGCCCAAGGATACTAACAGGAGGCAACAAGACAAATAGCAGGACCACAGCTCTGGATCCCAGGAGAGTAGGCTTTAACATGTTTAAGGTCCTGCTTGGAAGAGTCCCATGGGAGGCAGCTCTGAGTAGAAGAGGGATGCACAAGAGCTGGTTGTTTTTCAAGAGTCATCTCCTCTAGACTTAAGAATGGTTCATTCTTGTCTGCAGGAAATCAACCAAAAGTGGTGCAAGTCCACAAGGTGATCCCAAATAAACTCAAACATAATAATAAAAAAAAAGGTGGTTAAGAAAGTGGGGGGAGCAGGGACAGGTGACCAGGAGGAAAACAATGTCACTGTCTGAGCATGCAGGCATAGGTATAGGAAAGCCAAAAACAGAGCAAACCAAGTATGTCAAGGGATGTGAAGAGCAGCAAGAAACTCAAGCAAATCAGCATCAAAAGGAAGTCTACAGAATGTGGCTGTTGAACACAGTAAGCAACCTGGTGACAAAGGATTAGAAGAAGGCTTTCAATGTCTTCTTTACCTTGGTTTTTATTGCTAAGATTTGCCCTCAGGAATCACAGCCCATGAGACCAGTGTGAAGGTTTGGAACAATGAAAACTAGACAAGTAAGAAGATAGAGAACAGTTAAACAAACTGAACACACACAAGTCCAATGGATCCGACGGAAAATATGAAGTAATCTCATAAAAAATGCTGAAGGAGCTTGCCAATGTCACTGTAAGACCACTTATATCTGTCTTCAAAAGATCATGGTAATTGGGGAAATTTCCAGTGGACTAGAGGAAATTAAATATTGCTCTGTTCCTCAAGAGAGAGGAATATCCAGGGAGAGACAGACTTGTCAGCTTCCCTTTGATCTCTAGGAAGGTTATAGAGCAAGTTCTTCAGGAAAACATTTCCAAACATATTAAGGACTAGGTGACTGGCAGTAGTCAGCATGGATTTACCAGCAGCCAGCTGTGCCTGACAAACCTGAGAGCCTTTTCTGATGAAATGAGTGACTGAAAAGACAAAGGGGAGACCAGTGCATGGGGGCTGGTCCTTTTGACTTTAGTGCCATCTCCCAGAACATCCTCAGAGACAAACCTTTGAAATATAGACTAGACAAATGGACAGCAAGATATATTGAAAACTGTCTGAATTGCTGGGATCAGAGGGTTGTGATCAGTAGTGATTGCCCCAGCTGGAGCTCAGTCACTAGTTGTGTACCCTGGGGGACCCGCTGTACCCTCAGCAAGTTTGCTGATAAAGAAAACTGGAAGGAATGGCTGATACAACACAGGCCGTGCACAAGGAGAAACTAAGGCAGCTGGAACTGTTCAGTCTGAAGATGGGAAGGCTGAGTAGGACCTCATCCTTGTGTATAAATTCCTGGTTAGGGAGCTGAGGGAGAGAAGACAGAGCCAAACTCTTCTCAGTAGCCCAAGGAAAGGACAAGCAGCAATGGAGACATACTGAAACAAAAAAAAAGCTCTCTGAAGATAAGGAAACACTTTTCTTACTGTGGAAATGGTTGAGCACAGGCACAAGTTTCCCAGAGAAGTTGTGGGGTGCCCATCCTTGGAGATGCTAAAAGCCCAACTGGACACAGACCTGAGCAACCTGCCCTAGCTGACAGTGCTTTGAGCAGGAGGGTTGGCTGACTTCCAAGGGTCCCTTCTAGTCTCAACTACTGTCTTGCAGTGACACAAGCACCACATGTAAATGAACCTGCTTTCCTTAGATTTCCTCTTGATTATGGAAATCACATAAAAGGTGTCACAGCAACAGATTCAGTCATTTCTTCCACCACGTAGTGGGTTTATTACAGTTTTAATACAAAGACTTCCAGAGATTAAGTTATTGATGAAACATGCTGATGAGCTGCTATGCTAACGAGTTGAAGATATCATTGACACAAGTCAGGTATATTAACACTGAATAGGACAAGTATCTCCTGGATACAGGAATGTAGAGGTCACATTCATTTCTTCACTCTGAGGAGGAGAGGCTTGAGGGCCAATATCCCACACAGAGGATATAATCAATATATGCTACACTTCTCCTGTCAGATAGAAGACAGTCAGAGTCTGAAGAGCGAGTTAGAGGGCTGCTTTCTCAAAAAGAATGTGTAAATTCCTTCTCTTGGTCCTAGGGAATTTTCTTTTTATAAACCTGGTGATCACATTTCAGTATCTTCTATGATACCTTGACTTGTTTCTTTTTCAACTGAACTGGGTTTATCTTGGAAGACACCTCTTTGGAACAGTGACTGAATGCACACAATGCAAAACCAATCTACAAATATGGAAACTGGGCACAAGCAAATAAAAAAAAGTGTTTTTCCATAGATATTGAGGCACCCCTTGGAGCCTGGCTCCAGAAGGATGGAACTGCCCATCCTACCCTCCTTCCATTTTTAGAAAAATCTGGTCCCTAAGGAGCACAAGCCCATTCCAGCTCTTCAGTGTGCTTAAATGAGTACTGTATGGTAACATTAATAGCAGGATCCCCCAGATGTTGCCAGTTTACACAACAAGGCTTCATATCAGTTAGCCTACCAACAATACATTCATTCTGTTTCACATAAGCCAGCAGTGTTCTTCAAAGCTCAGAGAAATAAACACAACACAGGCATTGCCACTGTCTTTTTTACTACTTTTATCATTGACACAGTAAAGGCATTTCCCAGGAGGACTCACCAGACAGAATCTTTTGTAAGTCTGGTGTCCACTTTTCCTTCGTCATCCAGAAAGAAGTCCAACCGCAAATTGGCATTGTTATCATGGGCAGAAGAATAGTTGGTAATGAGTCTTGCAGGTATCCCCAAGCATCTCAGAACTGTGGCAAAGACAGAAGTGTGATAAGAAGGATAGCTATGGAGACTGCGCTCGTGGACGACAGGATGGGAGGACAGAAATATTAATAACTAGAAAAAAAATGGGAAAGCTCAGTCAAATCAACCCAAAAAATTCCTCCTATCTTTTTTTTTTATATTGCACATGCTAAATATTTTATTTGGTCCCAAAATTATGAGCATTAAAGACAAGTATTGGTACAAAGGTTATAATCAAAGCAGCTGATTACCAATAGTTTTAAAGGAGCTTTGCATAGTGACCACATCCCAGAAATTCAGGTGCAAAATATGGGTGCAATGGGTCAGCTGTATGACCAAAGAAAAAGAAGTTTGAGCTTGCAAGTGATACACAATATATTAAGTCTCTTAGTATTGGTGACTCAGGAGAATTATGAGACTATGCTAAAAAGAAAATTAATAGAGAGCATCTCCTTTTGATTGATTTGGAGTTTTCCTGTTTGATGTCTGCTGTCAGAAGGGATCTGGAGAACACAAAGAATAAAGTAGAAAATGAGTGCTAACAATGGGGAAAAGCTGCGTTATTTGCAACTGAAATGACAAGGTTTGGGAATCTGAATACAATGCATTACATAATTCATATTGCCTGCTAAGTAACAGCATTTTGGAGTCAACAGTCCCTTGCAATAAAAAACCTTAAAAGGAGGATCAGGAAAAATGCCTTAACTCTCACACCATCACAGTAAAGCACAGACGACCCTTCTAACAATTTGACAAGTGGTAAATTTAAGAGATGTGGGAAAACTGTGGAAATGCTACAGCTGTATCCATAGTCTGCATCAGTGCATCAATAGGCTTCTGTGTGTTGTGTACCCTGGCAGATGAATAGGCATGGAGCACGTCCCCAGGCTAGGGCAATGGGTTTGTGGGGTGGCACATCATCTCAGCTACTCCAGATAACAATGACACACTTTGTCTCAGACAGAAAAAGTTTCTGGCTTTCAATTTACCAGCCAACATGGTTTTGCAGAAAACAGAGGGTGAGGGGGTTTTGGTGGTTGATGGGATTTGTTTAGGTTTTTTGTTTCAGTTTTTGGTTGGTTGGTTGGTTGGTTGGTTTGGGGTCTTTTAAAATTATTTTTGTTGGGGTGCTTTGGGTTTTGGTTTTTTTGGTTGTTTTTTGGTGGTGGTGGTGGTTTTTGTTTTGGGGTGGATTTTTGTGGGGTTTTTTGTGGTTTTTTTTAAGGGAAAAGATTTTTATTGAAAATCCTATTTTAAAATAGTTCCAATGCTGCAGAGTTGAACAGCCCTGCTGCTACTGCTGGGTTTTGTATATTCATTACTGTCACTACTGTGACTCCCAATAAAGTGTAACACTGCACATTCATTTCAAGTTCCTGGATGAAAAATTACCTGGATGCATCCAATACCATATGTACCTATTGATTAAACTTAATTCAAGTGCCCTCCCAGGCTTCCAGCACATGAGCCATCAGGGCTCATTGGAAATAATTTGTCTGACAATTTCAAGATTAATGGCTTTTTTTTGGAATGTTTTAGCATTTTTAACAGATGAGTATCTGGAGTGTACAATACAGTGACCTTGGAAAGCTGGACTGGTCACAATGATAAAACATTGACAGATGAGAGAGACTCAAAAACACTTCAAAACAGCCCTGATAGTTGCATGTGATTGTTCGGACCTTGGCTGTCCCCTGTGCAGTGGTCAGCAGCTGAATGTGTCAGTGGCTATCATCAGATCAGCCACTGGACTGTATGTGCATTTCATAATGCTCAACAAACTTTATACTTGCAGTGCAAAGTGCCAGGTCTCTGACTTGGCTAACTTAGTCAGCAAACCAAGTCTAGTTTTGCCCCAGTTAAATACGCCTCTCCCTTTAACACAGCAGGCTCCGGGCCTCTGCTGCATCGCCCCAGTTTCACAGTGGCCTGCAGGCAAATTATTGCATAGTGGTGATTCAGGGCAAGTGTGGGGGGAAGGTGGGAGAAATGGTGTGTATGTGTCTGTCTCACTGTGTTCAAGAGAAAACCAGATAAGGCAATGGGCAGAGAAGACAAAGCTGCCCATGGAATCCACTGTGAGGAATTGCATCCACAAGAAACCTTTGCATGAACTTTTCCAAACCCATTGTGTGAGGCTCAACATAACCAGGCAATGTGCACTTGCAGCCCAGAAAGTCAGTTGCATCCTGGGCTGCATCCAAAGCAGCCCAGGCCAAAGAAGGGGATTCTGTCCCTCTGCTCTGCTGAGACTCCATCTGGAGAGCTACCTCCAGCTCTGGGGTCCTCAGCACAGGAAGGACACTGACCTGTTGGAGGAACTCCATAGGAAGCCACAAAGTGTGTTCCTGTGCATTAGCAGATGATGTTGTTAGAAAGTGCTAGACAGGCAAAATACAGGACCAATCCAATGCTGCTTTCCCCTCTGGTTTTTATGACATGCAACACTCTGTTTACTGCAACACTAGAACTCTAGTTTGACCAAATGTGTTTAGACTTAACCTTGTAGTGCTAGACAATTCATAAACTAGGCCATCATTTATTTTCTCCATTCTTCTGGCTCATAAACTCCATATAAAATGCTAACAGTGCAGAGTTGCCAGGTGCAGGGACAGTGCACCTCAATTTTCCCAGGACTAATTTTCAATAGCTGAGATTTGGCCTTTCTAGAGCAGAAACACTATGACAAACTCCATACTGGGTAGTAATTTAACCTTCTAGATCTAGACAAAAAGCACTCTGTCTAAGAATTCTTGACAGAAATGTGGACTGTGCTGAAGGACTCAACTTTCTTTCACACAAACTTACCTCATGAGTCACTGAGTACATTTCACTGAACCAATAAATAGCTAACAGATTTGTATGGAAGAGCAACTGACCTGAAGGACACACCAGAGGTTTCTTTAAAGACCATCCATTCTAACCATGTATTTTTAAGTATCTCTACTATTTACTCCTGAACAGCACAGAGCTAGGAAGTATTTTAGTTAGTTTTACCTAAAAACTCAGTTAAGCAGGAACCACATAGCAGCTTAGAGCTTTTCTCACTGATACCTACACGTGTTGAAGACACCAGCAAAGACCCAGCACTGGCCATATCGGACAGGTTGCTTAGAACTGTAATACTCCAAGAGAATGTCCACACTTCCTGTCCAGGCTGAAGGTGCAACACCACTATCGTACGAGTTGTTCCAGGATCCAGCAATCACACCATTGTCATCCCTGGAGTTAATCTAAAATCAAAGGAAATGAGCATTAGAGATGTCAGAGACTGAAAAATAAAAAGCTCCTTAACTCAGCAGAGTGTGAGTATAACCAAGTTTGGGCTAGAAAATAAGATAGAAGGAACCTTTCATTATGTAGGTAGGGGATAAATAGGACAATCTTTTTAAGGGTCATGGATTCTCCATCACTGAAAAATTCTGAATGAAGGTCAGACACTAAAAAATAAATCTGAAATTAAATCACCACCCTGTGTATCCATGTTGCCAGTTATAAGTTTTATTAACATTAAACATGCTTATTGTTACATATTTTTAATAAATGCAATCAGTTATACATCGGTAAGCAAGCCTCAGAAATATTAAGCTGTATTCTTTCCATCATCTGTCTTTTTGTCCATATCAGCCCAGAGATTTTAATAAAATCACTCCTGATTTACAACAGATTGAAAGGAGAACCAGTCTACTGTTATTTTTAGAGTAGAAACTAATTTTTTTGGTCTGAGACACATGAAAACAAGAAGGAATTTGCTGTGTAAGTTTTCCTCTGGTAAGATTATACAAAGCAAAGAGTTTTGCTGACTAATGGCTATACTGATAGGCATTAAAGAGCAATACGTCTCCTAGCTGCAATTTGAACCAAACCAGTTGAGGCTGTGTAAAAAGCTCATTCACTCTGTACCTTTTAATTATGCTAATGTGGAACAGCTACATGCCAGCCAAATAAATCACAATTCTCATTTAAAAGCTTTTGGCTGCATTAACTACTGTTTTATAATTAGAAAATCGACTTCCTGTGAACTCTAGGACTGAACAAAGATAAGTATTCAGAGTCATAACCAACAGGTTAAGAGGTTGTGCCCATCTCACCGGTGTAGAAAACATGCCAAGAAAAGCATCAATTCAAGGACAGGACAGCATGTTGATCTTCAGGCTCTACTCTGGCTGTAATGAGTGGAAGAAGAGAGTGACTCTACCTGCTCTGGCATGCCAGAAAGCCTCAGAAGGATTCCAACATGGGGGACATGTCCCCGAACTGGCTCAACTCTACCACATTTCAACATGAGCAATGTTGAGTAACACAGGTGGGATTTCAGCACCTCTTGCCCACTTCTTACTCAGGTGCAGATTTCAATGACCAAACCCCCTATCCAGTTGTGACCCAATTCTGCAGATTAGCCCTAAAATCTATTGAGTCCCGGATTTGCAATGGTGAACTCCTCCATTTCTCTAAAATGTTGGGTGGCTCAAAACCTAAGTAATATCCAAGCCCTATTTGGGTTCATAAACTTTTTGCAATTCTGTCCTGAGGACTTCTTCAGTCCTTACGTGATGGGACTTTTTCCATCTACTAGTTCAGGGATGAAGAAAACACATTCAGTTCTTTTTTCTATCCAAAGGTCCAAAGCTGTATTTCTAATGTCTGAAGTGAAAGAACTAACTAAAATGTTAAAAGACAAAGAGAAGTAGAGGTGTTCTCAATACTTCTTGCTGAAGCTATTCTATTCAACATGCAAGATTAAGAGGCTGAATTAAGTGGGATGAAGATCCCACTTCAATGTCTTTTAAGACAAAGAGCTCATTTTCTTAAAGCCTGGGCAAATGCTCTATAACAAGTGGGTTAAAGAATCATCTATCTCCAGCAGCCATGTTTTGTGGACAGTCTATTTTAGTAGCTGGTTCCTGAGAACATCCAATTACCCTAGCTCAATGACTAGAGTATTATAATGGAAAGCAGAAAGCATCAGTTCAGACCTCTAACAAGGCAAAAGAGAGGACTCAGCCTCCATCTTCCACAACCTGGCCGAGTCTAGCATCTTGAATATTAGGGATGGGACTGCTCTTGCACCCATGGCATGATTCCTGGTGCCTGGCAACTGGAAAGAATGGAGGTCTGGATAGTCTTCTTGGTTATTTTAGGTTCTTTCATTCTGAGTAGGGTGTGTTTTGTGGACCTCATGTTAAAGAGGACAGTTCCCATACTGTTTTCTTCTGGGGCAGAAGCAGCCCACTTACATAACTGTTCTTAGCCTGATTAGATCATTTGCGGCTTGGATCAGATACAGCAAAACACCCCATTGCAGTGTTCTAAGACCCCATTGAGGTTAGCACTGGAGTCCACATAAAGTCCCTCAGTTCCCTATCCAAAATTCCACCCATCATGCCACTATATTATCCATATCAGAAACAGCTCTCTCAATTGTATTAGCTACTGGAAAATGAGCACACTGTCACATAAGAAATGCTTATGCCTGGAGTACAATGTCTAAAAGTGACTTTCCCATCAGTGAGGCACCATTCTCAGCAAGAGGCAATGAGCCAACAGAAGTTGCTTGAACTTTAGTGGAGAGATAAAAAGTCAGATGTCAGAATGGACAAATGTCAGAATGGCCAACTGATCTGTTGTGTGTTGTGGAGAGTACATCAGGGCAAGAGGGCCAGTTAAATCATCCCAGCTTTGATTTATGAGTCCCTTCTGACATGTATTAGGCATCCATTACATACCACTGCTGAGGCAACACGGCAGATTTTGATTGGATTTCCACGACCAGAGAGCTCCAGTTCTGCCTTGTCCATCAGGAACAGGCAAGCATCTAGAACGTTTTCTTCAAACTAGATAAAAGAAAATAAAAAGGGACACAGGGGAAAAATTGACTCACTTTTTATTCTGGAAAAAAATAGGCAAAGGTATTTTTCCCTGTTGTTATAATTGCTGATCAGTTTCAAAAGTAACTGGTCACATCAAAGCTCTGTGTTTAACAATAGAAATTTTCTTCTGGAATAATCACCCATGTGGAGGAAAAAAGAACAATGGGAGAAGCTCTGAGGGAAGAAAGTGTGATTTTCAATTCAACCTCAGTCCAGTTTCCAGAAGGTTGAAATGACAACACAGACTTTCTGACAGGACATGAAATTTTAAGTGCTAACAAATATATAATAGAAGTGTATTATAATAATAACTACAAGAAGCTTGTCTACTTGCAAAGGACTCTATGTCCTTCAAAGATTCCAGACCTGCTAATTTCAGGACTTCTCTGACAGAGCCGGTGCATTGCTGGGAACTTGAACAATAAGTGGTTTGCCAGTGGTAATTTGAAGATACTTGTATTTCAAAGTTATTTTTAAAATCTGCTTAAAATGACAAGCCAAAAGCTTATTATGTAGATTAATCCAGGTCTACAAAATTTAGACATCAAAAATACCAAGTGACCTAAAGCAGTCTTCTTCAAAAAATAGAGTGAAAAAGTACATTTTTTCAATCTAGCATGAACAAGCACAAGAATGAATTGGGGGCAGAGGTGTCTAAATAGACCAGAAACCATTTGTCATGGAACTTGCCCTGCTATGTATTTCATTTTCCTCAGAAGAAACTGCATAGCAAAGGAAAATACCTCTGTCCCCTGGAAAACGGTAGGAGACAGGGAAATACAGAATAATAATAATAATAAAAAAACCTTCTAGATACAAAATTATATTTTCATTCAAGGCTGTGACAGAAACTCCATGGTGTTAGGTTTTATGTTCTGTGCTTGCATCCTGAAAGATAGGATTCATGCTAATATGATTTTTGCTCTCATGCTGCTACTAGAGCTGGATTGATTTCCTAACTCTCTACAGCCTGGCTTAGGGCTCCTTGGCCAATATGGCCACCCTGAATTTTGCCTCCTGAAGAAAGTGAGCAAGACCCCAGATCAAACTGCTTCTTTTGCAGTCTGGGGAGAGGAGAATGAAGAGTGAGGTAAGAGAGTCGAAAAGGAAGCCCCAAAGAGTAAAGACTGCTGCTGGTACAGCAGGGAAGACGGGAGGGTTAGAAGTGACATCCTAGACATCAGATGAGCTCTGGCATAAGCCATGAAAGGGGAAACACCATCGTGTTTCACCATCTTCAGCCATTTCCTGGCCAATGGAAGTCCTTTGCTTCTGCCTTGAGGGTAGCACTGCCTACAGATCCTTTTCAGCAAATGTCCTCCAAGGCAGCACACCCCTCCCATTATCACCCACACTCGCACTGAATTACCTTCTCTGGAGCTGGTATTTGCTAATGATCGCTTTATATCTGAGAAAAACTGAATTCATGGTCTTTGGGAATAGGGAAACAGGGATCAGTGTTTCTCAGAGACCCACAACTAGTACTTTGTCATTACAGGGAAGCTGAATGATTGCACATCCCAGTCCACTCCACTAGGATATGATGAAAATAATGTCAGGTGAATGACCATGCTGAGGAGAACCTCTTTCCCAAAGAGAGTCCTCACAACAGAAAATGTAAACTCTGAGCCCTTACAGCTGTCCTTCCTGGTTCAAATTCACTTTTCTCCTGGTCTAGCCCAACAATCTTTTACCAGGATCAAAATATGCTATCTGCACTTCAACTAATCAGACCTGGGTTAAATCAATAAGAGGTTTACCCTGCAAATTAAACTTTTCTTATCTACAGTTTATGAGACACTGTCAAACTCACCAGTATATATAGAAAGAACAAAGAGGAAATAAATAGCTATCGGGGTTGTTGCCTTCCACCTTAGCATTTACAAAGTGACACAAATGCTTGTGAAAAAAATGGATTAACAGGGAAGAGAGAACAAGCTGCAAGGGCTAGCTGGCTTACACTGCTGCAGTAGTGTAGGATGCAGAGTAGCCTTAACACTAAGGACAGTTTTGGCCTTCTTGACTATTAAGGGTTTAAAAAATATTATATCAAACTAGATCAGTTTTCTGCCTTCACTCTTGGCAAGAAAATCTTATCTAGAAGTGGAATAGAAAAACCACAGTTATAAGGCTGAACATCTCTGAACTATCAGAGGAACCGGAGAAGTGGTAGGCAGGGCAGCTAGGACAGGTGAGTGAACCTGATCCAGGCACAGTCCCTGTCTGTTCCATTGAACCTGAAATGAAAATAAACCTATTTCAGGAGCAAGGAACTTTGGTGAACCCACATGGGAAAAAATGCAGGTGGAAAATAAAGCACTAGAAAACACACAGGTGAAGTGCACACAGATATGCCTTGTGTTACAGAGCAACACATGTAGCTGCCCTGGGCATCCTCCTGCATGCTAAACTGTTTCTAATAAATGACCTTCAATTTAACCCAAAGTAAGAGAGGCTGTATCCCTTTTTGCACTGATTGACTTAAGGCTGTGTTTCTCACAGCCAGTTGCAGGCAGATGTGATCTCAGGTTGCCTGTGGTCTGACCTGACCAAATGCATGTGCTGTTGGATTTTATGGGCACAGTGGGTTTCCAAGCTAAAGCAGATCAATGTGTGGACATGAGAGAATTCACAATGGCAAGAGTACTCTATGCCCACCTGCTACATTTTTCTCACAAAACCAAAAAATCTACATTAAATGATCAGTATAGCATCCAACTTCAGACATTTTTTTTAGCTAGAGAATTCCTAACCTAGATTTCTTCCAAAGCCAAATTTCCCCTGAATCCTCCATGGAATTTTCTGAGTGACTGATTTTCTTAGGAGGGATTGCAGTCATGTTACAAGGAACACTTCCATCCTCATTCATTGCAGCCATGCTTCAGCTGTTCTGTTGTTTTCTCTTCCTCTGTCCATGTTTCTTGCCTTTGCTCCTCATTACAGACAGCAGCTTTGAGAACCATCTCAAACTAGTAACCCAGTTTCAAACTCTAGGCTCCTTTTCAATTTACAACCTGAGTTAAAGTTTCCAGCTGTCATTGTCCTAAGCAATTTTTTAGTCTAAGAACATTACCATGCACAAGTCTATCTGCATTTTTGTACAAAAGCATATAACTTTCACCTCTGTGACTCCATGTGGCCTTGTGCTTTTTTCTTACATGTCCTAAAGGGCTATATATCATAAATAGAAAGAGCATAACTGTATGACATATTCATAATGTAGGCCTTTCTGCTAGTACTTTTACTCACTCACAGCAATGCTCTTGTCCTTAACATCTAGGATTGTCAAAAATGTGTCTTTGATGGTTGGAAATGGACAGGGTAAGATCAGAAACATTTCACTGAGAGTAAGGGAACCAGAAGAATATTTCTCTGCTCCTTTGCAGATTGACATGTCTGCTAAATCCTGACAAAATGATCAATTCCATTAAAAGCTCTTGGCTTGGGCCTGCTGAGATGCATCTGCCACACTCAGCTTTCACATGGGGAGCCAATAGCAAAAGGTGCACCACAGCATGGGGGGAAAATCAGGTCCTCTGATTTCAGCCAACACAGGAATTTCTATTTCCCAAGTACATGAAAAAGGACTATGGAATGGCCCTAACCTCCCAGACAGAACTACCTCCTAGAAAAACCAAATAAATAATGCAGTTTCTCAAGGGAGGCTGGTATTTGTGTCAGGAAGATGCCAGATTCCCAGAATATAAACACCTCAGGCCAAGCCACCATAGGCCATAAATTTAGCATCTTAGGACATAAATCCAACATCTGGTTTAAGCGGCAACTTCCAACTCCAGCTGCTTATTCCTCTCTCTCCTACCCCCTTACATCTGTCATGGAGTGAATCCCAAATCTAGAGCAGCCCAAAAATTACCCAGGGGGAAAAAAAGAATCGAGGAGGTGCTTATTCATCTAGATCAGCTCTCCAGTCTGAGTCACTGTGCGGCTGCACAAGTGCTTGCAGGGGTAAGAAGGGCCAGGAGGGGGCATTTTTGGTCAGCTTACATACAAGCCCAGCTTTGGCCTCAGGATCTGGTTCCACATTCTCTTATATCAGAAACACCATCAGCTTCTGGAATTTCTTCCCTGCTCCTTATTTACGGGTTGTTTTTGTCTCAGTCAGGAAACCAGTCAGACCCTGCAAACAACGGCACTGACACAACCAAAGGAATGGTGCAGAGGCAGGAACTCCCTAAGGCAGTGCTGCCGCAGGAAGAAAAGATGAAATTGTGCCCTTAAATACGGAAAAAAGAGAGATGTGAGTTCAAAGAGCTCTCCAGGGCAAGCACACTGGCAATCCATGCAGCTTAAGCTTTGAGGTGGTATTTAGCTGAGGAAGAGAAAGCAAGATGTAAGGACCCTTCTGCAAAGCTGTGCTAGGGAGCTGGCACAAAAACTGAATGGATCCATCACCACAGTAGTAAAGAAATATCTTCTTCATTGTGATGTGGTGGAAATCCAGGAGATGAGAGGAGTTCACCATGTCCAGTACCTGTCCATTGGAGCCCCTCTGAGTGACAGCTAGGGTTATAGCTTTGCTATCATTTCAATTCTGCTTGGCAATGCCTTTTTCCCATTCTAACGCAATAAATTAACTCTTCCATCCCATAGGGATTTTTAGGCTGGTTAGTTCTTACAAGAAGGTTGAGGTAAAATAGGCAAGTAGAAAGTCTGAGACAAGGGGTAGTGGTTTTAAACTGAAAGAGGGTTGGTTTAGATTACATATAAAGGAGTGGTTTTTTACAATGACGGTGGCAAATTGCTGGAACAGACTGCCCAGGAAGCTGTGGATGGTCCACCCCTGGAAATGTACTGGGCCAGGTAGGACAGGAATCTGAGCACCTGGTCTAGTGGAAAGTGTCCATGTCCATGATGGGGTGGCGGAACCAGATGATCTTTAAAAATCCCTTCCACCCCAAATTATTCTATGATTCCATGTTATCGAAGGCACATCAATACCCCACTCCAGCCTAGTGGAGGGGGTCTCCCCACGACTGCAAGAGACCACTGGAGACTGATGTTATCAAATCCAGGCAGAAAAGGGAGAGATTCCCCCAGAATTTAAAATTTGGCATTAAATACTAGTTTGTCATAGGAAACTTGTGACTATCTGACCCCCAAGAAGAACAGAATTATTTCCACCAAGTTGCTAAAGCTAAAAAGAAAAGTCAAAAAGAAATAAAACCTGTTGTCAAAAAATGAAAAAAACCCAAACAAACAACTCTACTTTTCATAAATTGATTTGATCCTGAAGCAGCAACAATGCAGCAGCAGAAATACCTCTGCCCTGTAGAAACCTCAGCTAATGATTATAACTTCCAACAGGCAGCCTCTTAGTACCTGAAATATGCCCCTGAAACAAGGTCTTTAAATATCAGCATTACTTTTCTGGATTAGGCATATACCCACTTCATACAATTTTAAAATGATACCCCTTATCTTTCTGAAGGAGAAACCAATAAATGCATTCCAGAGCCCACAGTCTCAACCACAGTCTGGTGTCAATTAAACTCATTTGCTCTCCTACTGGGAGCAGCCAGGGATCTAAACAGCTCACCTGCCCATAACTCCAGCTTCTTGATTTCACATCTTCAACGTTTCCATGGAATACAACACCAACATCATTCAGGACATATTCTTCCCTTTCTTTCTCATCATCCAGGTACACAGCATCCACTGCATTAGTTTACCAAAAATAAATATTAGTACAAGTGTTTGATTTTCACATAGGACAGATAAAACATCACAGCATATAATACATCCATCTTTGATGAAAAGTACCCCTCTTCCATCAAACAAAGCATTACCTGCTTCAACAGAGTACAGGAATAAGAAGGTAGTGATCCTAGTTAGGAATACGATACACAACTTAAAAACATGCAAGATGGAAAAGTGCTGGCAGCTCCTGCCAGTTTTCTCAGGATCTGTAAAGTATGATTAAAATGTCACATCTTATCAAAAATTTTATGATTACTGTGTACAACTAATTTAAAACTTGGAGCGTCACAATGCAATTCTGCATCCGTGCAAACAGATCAAAGAACAATTTTAAACCTATTAATGCTAATGGAAAACAGCTCAGGTCAAGGGATCTAACGAAAAGTCTGGAGTGCATTAAAAAAATGGAATACAGTTTTTATGAAGTATTAAGAGAAAGGTTTTATTGCCTTTTCTGTGCATTAGATATTGACTGGAGCATCCCTTCCCCTCATAGCTTGACTGACCAGGTAATATGAGGAGAAATTCAAGTGTCTAAGTGAAAACTGGAAGTTCTCATGGATGGGACTGGATGAGATCTTTATCAAAATATATACAAAGGGGACATTCTAGACTGGACTTATGTCAAAAATCAAGAGCATATACATGGACGCCTGACTTGCAAACATGATTTGCATATGTGAATAACTCATTATTAACATTCATAAGGAACCCTGAATGACATGAAACCATTCAGACATTCCCAGGTAAGTATGAAGCAGGCCATGATGCTGTGATGATACAGTAGTTGAAGACTCCTTTCCATGCCAATGCTTGTATTTTGAGACTAAAAGATACACATTAACAATTAATAGCATTGGGAATAAATTAATTTGAGGAATCAGTACTGTGGTCCCAGATAGCAAGTTAAAGGAAACTTCCAACAGTTTGATATGAGCAAGCACAACACTTCATCACTACTGTCATAGTAGATTTCTTCATCATCCCACTGCAAATTACTAGATGATCATTTAGCTTTTAAAAGCCTACTGATTTGCTGTGTTTTGTTGAAATGCAAATCAGAGTTGGACTTTCTTATTAACCTCATCCTCAAACGCGTCTCTATTTCTGTATGAAAGTGCACTTTGGTAAAAAATAAGCTAAAATATGAGCCCAGAAAAAAAAAAGAAAAAAAAAAAATCAGTGGTGAGACTCACATTAGTCTCAGCTAGGTGAAGGGCTTTGCCAATATACACACTTGACTCTTCTGGAAGTTTTGTTTTCCCTCAAGATATTTTTCTATTTCTATGTCTATATATACGTAAGGGATTATGCCTAGATATATAACAAATCTAGGCATAATCCCTTATGTATATATAGACATAGAAATATAGCACATAGAAACGACATCCACACTGGTGTGCAAAGGACGATAGAGAAGCAGGGGTTAAATACAAGTAGCTTGTATTGCATTTGAGAAGATCATTGCTTGCCATTATGCTTTATGTCAGTTGCTGTACAGGCTCTGATGACTAATTATGACTTGGAGCAAGCAGAGGAACAGCAGCTTTCATGGAGTTTTAAAAAGTAGACAGGTCTGAGACCCGCTCTTGTATTTGGCAGAGTGGTATTCACCTGGCTTCTAAAGGCTGGACCATTAAGAAGTTCATAAGTTTTTCACTACCCATAACCTAATCAACCTCAGCCTGCACCCAGGTACAAAGTGGATGATCATGGTTTACTATATTCAGGGGCTATGAGGTGAAAGAGAGTGTTAAAACTTGACAGTGAATGAAAAGGCTGCATACATTTATGCAAGCAGGGGCTCTCATATTTATGAAACTGTATATCACATGACTTTTTTTGGTCCAACAAGTTCTGTTAAACATCCCACTAAAAGTATCGCAGATGTTACAGTAAACTCCGTTTCATTAGGCTGGATTTGTCTGATTTGCTCATTGAATGATTATCTGTATTCTCTCACTGAGTTTTGGATTTTATTAAAATCTGTCCATACAAATAGTACAGAGAGTTCATTTAAAGAAGGAGAATTCACACCTTCTTCTGTGCAGTTACACATTCAGTGAAGTGTGTGCATATGCCTTCTTGACAGCTGTTGTTTTCTTTTGGGGATTAAAAATATCAACATTGATCTTGCTGGTATCAATTGAGATGCTTATGTTATTTTGGGACTCCATGATCTTTGCTAAATCAGATGAAAATTGATTATCTTCTCTGTCGATTATTTTAAATATTTGTGTTTTTGATAAGGTAAAAAGGTCTTTTGTGTTTTACAGGGAAGCCAGTTGCTTTGATTTTTGACAGCTTTCACCACCCTTGAGACTGTTTAGAAGAAAATATGAGGCATTTGTGACTACTTTGATGCTAAGCATGCTCTACATACTGCAACTCCTAATTATTTTGTGCAAGTGGAGGCTCACATCTGACAAACAGAAGAATTCCACAGAAATGTACTGGGTTTGTTTGTTCTTTTTCTCTAGCAGTTCAGAGGTTTTTTACTCACTTCTTTTATCCTGGGAATTTACTAAGGCATCAGCAATGCTACAAAGAAGCAAATTAGCTTCTGTGCTACTTCTGTTTGAAGTTGGGTAAGGTGAAAATACACTTCACGTGAAGACAGCACTGCCGGTGAGGAATCCCTTGCAAAAGACATGAGGAGTGCAAAGTAACCTTTTCTGTTTGGGAAAGGGAATAAACATAAGAGAAATCTACCCAGAATGGAGGCACTCCAACCCCAGCACAGGAACCCTGTGGTGCTGGAAAAGCCATTTCTGCATGCAGACAGTGATGGCTGAGCACAGCAGCACCAGCTGACAGGTGGAAGTGGAAGCACCAGGCTTGCCCTGAGCTCCCAGCCTCCCTTCAAAGTGCTCCTGCAGGAAACCAGGAATGTGAGGCTGTGTCTCACTGGAATCACAAAACCCCCAGGGCTCATGTTGGGAAGAGGACAGTGCTGTGACAAACCCCAAGCTGCAAGAGCTAAATGCCTTTACCTACAAAAAACACTCTACCCAGGATCAAGATCAGCATGCTGCCTTGAATAGTGCTAGTATTTGTCTACAACAATGTAGCAGAAGGATGAAGCTCTATGTGAATTTTGCCCATGTGGAATCTATGACACAAGCAATCAAATAAAGATTTACCTATAAAAGTAAGAAAATGTTATTGGGCCAGATTTGGATAACTGGTAACATGTGAAATGAGTCCAGAGTTAACCACATGTTACTAATCCTCCAACTGTATTAGAACATTAGAGCAGAAGAAAAACACAGCTGACTCAATAAAATTGCAATATATTTAATTGCTTAAATATAATCCACTTTGCATGAGGCTTGGGTGAGCAAAATGCACATCTCAGCCCACAGGTTCTGGAATTTACTCAGCTATACTATGCACCTCCACCTGTGAAAGAGTCACAGAAGTCAGCACAAGGTCTTTTCCTGATAAGCACTTAATGTTCCCCAGAAGAAAGTTGCAGAGACTCAGCACCTGCTTGGAAAGAGCTCACAGCTCCTTGGAAAGAGCTCACAGTATCCAGATCAAAGGAGCTCTTCTCCACTTTCATGTAGTCTGATATTGCCAAGTGTTTAGTTAAATTCCAAGAAGTTATCCTTAACTATTTGCCATTTGTATCTTCTGTTCCAGAACTGAAGAGAGCTCTGCATGCCCAAAAGCACATCTGATTCATCCAACTATGTTATCTGGTTGTAGAAAGGATGCTGCCTCTCCTCACAGACTTTACCTCGCTTATTAAGTAATGAAAATTTCACCTGAGTAACTGAAATCTACATCCACTAGTTAGGTGAATTCCCAGATGTCTGGGGCTGGTGTATGTAATTTTGGAGAATCAGGACCTTTGTCTAAAGTATTCTTGGTTATCAGTCTTAAATGTAGCTAAAGGGATTAAAATATATAAAAGCATATAATGGTTTTGGAAGCAAAGTACTCTGTAGCTTGACTGGTAAAGTATTCAAACTTCTTCTGAAGCAGCAGGAAAAAAACCCCACCCTGCCTGGAAAAATATGTCAAAACTGAACTATAGTGAGAAAAGGAGTAATAAGAAAGGGCACAAATGCCTCTGTCTTAAAGAAAAGCTCATACTGACATATTGATGTTCCTCCAAAATGATGAGTGGGAAAGCTGCACTAGGCACTAGAGCCCATACTTTGCTCCCCGCTATAACAATCCCCATTCATTCCTGGCATCAGTCTTCTCTCTTTTTAATGAGGCTTTTCACTCAGACTTTTCTGCTTAGCTATCAACTCAGCAAACAAGCCTAGAAGATTTTCAAACTATTGTTTTCTCTGTGCTTTAACTGCCTCAGATTTTCTACCCTTTTGTCATTCCACTGAAAAATCTTTTCCAGCCAGGGGATAAAGCATGAAGAAACAGTCCTTGATTTTCTAACACAAGGAGAGAAGGGAAAGACAGACATAGGACCCAATTAGCCCAAACTACCTAGGAGTAAAAGAGGAACAAAAATGAGGATATATCCAAATCCAAATGAAACAAGCAGAAATGAAAACTACAGTAGTCAGAAAGGGACAGGACCTGAAGCCAGTGAGACACACCTGAAAATGTAAGCTGCAGAGGGAAATGTGGTCCCCAAGTTGCCTGCCCTGGATCTGGGGTCACACAGCGTGTCCTTGCTGCCCAGAGGGTCTTTTTTGCTTTCCTAAGGCAGACCTTTTCCATCAGCCTTGCCAATGCCTGCCAGTGGAGGCAACTGCTGCATGTCTTGCTCCCTGTGGGTTCACTCTTGCTGGCTTTGGGGTTCATTCAGCTCAGGTGTGAGGGAGGGAGGGAACAGAAGAGCAAAGTGTCCGTATACCATGAATAACAGTGGATCAGTCTGCACCTTGAGTCGCTGGGCAAGGAGGTGTGAAGTAGGGATCGATTTTTCCTTTTTCCCCTCTGACTAACACCTCACATCAGCTTGCATGGTTCCAGTCACACCACAGTGGGGGTAGGCAACCCCACCCACATCACATCTTGTCTCCGCATTAGGACTGCATGCAGCCCTGGCTGGGTGTCTACTGATCATGAGGTAAACTGAGGCAATTTAAGAAGATTTTCCTTGGAGTTTATCCGTTTCCAAAGATGTGCTGAGCAACTGCAGAGTCACTGTGCTGGCTGTCACAACATCCAGGACTAAACCCAAGTAGTGCTCTACCTTTAAGTGGAGAATTGCACCTCCCTGGCTGAAGCTGTGAGTCTGATCATGCCAAAACAAACCTCGAGAAGTTTTTTCTGATCACAGTGGGTCACAACTTTGGCAATGTTTCCTCTCTTTCTGTTGCACACCCTCCAGAACAAACTGTTAGCACACTGCTCTGAGGTACCTTACACTGCTTCCTGAAATATCTCACAGTGTGACAGGGCCTTTGGCCCTGCCCTTCCCTCCTATTCTCACTTAACTAACTCCTCTTTATTCAGCATTAATCTATATCTTCTTAAATAATGCATAAGCTAATCATTGCTTATATTCCCTCAGACAAGGGGCGAGTAATGAATCCAGCACAAATCATTCCATGTACTGACAGTAGTGCAGCTGAATAATGGGCTCCACTAATAATACTAAACTTACTTGTCACTTGGTAGGAAGGCCCTTGTTTGGTACAGGATTATTTGATGCAAATACTGTGGTAAACAAATGGAAAGATGAAGGAAGGGTAGCAGGAGAATATTGAAGTTAGCCGGTGACCTAAATATACTGCAATATATGTGACTTGGAGCCTTGCAAGTGTTGGAAGCTGAGACAGTGCTACAGCCTGTCAGAAGGCTGAGTCAGACCTCTCCGGTCCTCCTTGCCCTCTCCTGAAAGCCAGACACAGAGTTCATGGCGTAAAATACAACCCTGACAGTGTAAAGCCTGATTTCTTCTAAGGATGCTAGGAGATTTTTTTAAAAAAAAAATTGTTCTTCAACCCACTGTATTATAAAAAAAGGATCATTTGCAAAATGTTTTGTTCCTCAGAGAGGGCACCATTGCTAATTAGTCACCACTAAATGGGAAGTTATAAGGGCAAATGTCATGTAGCAGCAGGAAGGCACCACCAGTGATGCCACAGCAAGCTGACTCCACCCAACCTGTTCATTGAATTCCTGCAACATTTTGACTGCAGATGGTCAATCCCAAATGTGGCAATTAGCAATGTAAGTCAACAGAGTATGTGAGGCCACCACATCCTGCCCCACACCAAATCCTGGAAAAAATATGCCCATATTGACTTGTTTAAGGCACACACAGGCACACTGGAGACACTCAGTGTTGCTTATTCAAGTCAGAGTAAAGCCTTGGGGTATGTTTTTCATGGAGCCTGAACTGTCAAACACAGGCTTGGCCTCATAAAACTGCAGAGTTTAGACAAAACAAAGGCATTGGTTCCTAATGGAACCCTGCTCACACAGGGCTATTCCCCAGCCTGAAAGACTTGACTTTTGGCAGAGTAACTGTAAATTTTCCAGACCCAAACTGACATGTCTCCAACCTCCTTGGTACCATGCTCCCGTTCCTGGACCAGCCCACCCAAAACCTGATGAGCCCAGCAGCAGAAAGTGTAAGCCTTCCACCAGGTACTTACACTGGCACCAGGGATTGAACAAGATGTAGGTGTCGGTGGCTGAATTCCTGCGTGTCCGAAGGATGCCAAAGGGAGTCAGGACAGCAACATACAAGCGAAACTTCCCAATGATGCAGGTGGTAGAGGACATGATGGACAGCCGAATGGAGTTGTTTTCCCTGTGGATAATCTTGGCTCCCCACTGACCAGGTTTTAGCACATTACCTACTAGGATTGGGATGTAGGTGCCTTTGTTTTGCTGTGGGTAGCGACCTGGAAAGAGAAGTGAAGATGTTCACCTTGTTTTGACAGTTTGTTAATTTTCTAGCAGTCCTCTGTCCTTTTGTCTTATTTTCAACGGAGGTGGCAGGTTTTAGTGGGCAAAAATCTCTCATTGTCCCTCACAGGGGCTGGTAACTTGACAGCACAAACACCTGTAACAGCTCCCCGAAGACAGCCTGTGTCCACACTCCCACCCACCTCACTCCAGCAATCTCCAGTCTCACTGGCTTGAGCACTGCCAGGAGCATAGATAGCCCTGCCAGCATGAGAAGGGTCTGTCCAGGCTTTTCTTGCCCACATTGTTCATCCTAATGCAGCAAGGTGCACTCCAGCTTGCTCCTTGCCTTGGTATCAACACCCCCATCTAGACTGTTGATAAGTTCAGGGGTTTAGGTAAGCGCCCCTTCCCCAGTTCAGATGCACCCACCACCCTTGTCACAAGCACACAAGTGCCCTTTGGGGCACAGACATCAGCTGTGGGGCTCTTTAACAGAGCAGAACCCTGTTCTTCTCCGCACTACTGCACTTCCAAGCAGAGACCAAGAACTATCTCAGGAAGTCCCCAGAGATGGAGGAAACACAAATGAGTCCACCTGCAGATACCCAGTGCTCGGTTCCTCCCGAGCATCCACTCCTCAGGGACATAGAAGGAACCAATTCTGGATGCCCAGAATATAGACCACCACACTGGGGCTGAATCACCAAACTTTCTCCACCAGAAATGGGTCCCAAAGTATGACACACCTCCAAAGTACCTCACGTGAGAGTCTGCCTCACAGTAAAACAAATCACACCCCAGAGGAGCTTATTTTACTCTGCCAACTCTAAAAGCAGCTAGATGGATAGGCTACTTGTAAACATGTACAGTGCCAGAATTCAAAGTTGTGTGAGGCTCCACCCCTTGAGACTGAGGTAGAGCCAAACTAAATGTGGAAGCCAACCAGAAGCCTAGACAGAAGAGACACTTGTGAGAAGGATGAGTTCCTTATCTCATTCTCAAATCTACTCTTCATTTCATATTTTAGGCTTAAAGTCAGTCTCTCTCATTCAAAAATAGGGTAATGAAAAGCAATGATGGCAGACGGAGGGACAGACTTCTATATTTTTCATTCCTTCTATTTAAGAACTTCAAAATTAAACTCATTTTCTTGCTTGCTTATTTTTATACTGCCGATGTAGAGATAATCACAGATCTGAACACTGCTACAATTTGGGAAAGGACAACTCCAGCTTTAAAGCTGAAACTTGCAAGCTGCCACGACATTTGTGTTTCTGAGAAATCTGGGGCTACTGTGCTTCATCCAAGAGATTATTCTGAGTACATGAATTTCCATTTTGCAGATATACAGTGCACATAAATAGCCTACTTTGCCCTGCAGGCCAGAGATGCTGTAACCCATCAAACTCATTCAGATCAGTGAGGAACACAATGGAAGAAAAAGACCTAGAGAAGAATAAAGGACTAGAATAAGAGAAAAAAATCGATAGAAAACACTAGAAGATAGAGCACTGGACACTTCAAATATAAACCATCAAAAGAAAGCCAGTGTAGGGAGAAGAGCCTATAGAGGTAACAGATCTGGGAGCTGAACACATTCTTGTTCTTTGTAGTGCAACTGTGTATGACCCAGCTTGCCTCTACAGTTGATATTTTGCTTCTAGTTTTGACATAATCTTTTTCTAAGAAAAGCAGTCCACACAAACAAAGCAGCAGAGCAAACCAAGTAGTTGAACTGATATCCCTGAAAACCGTTAACAAGTGCTACTTTTAAAAATACCTCCTGTACCTCCTTCAGAAAGGTGGGAGGGGGAAGAGATTACTATTTTAACATGGTTAGGAACTGACATCCTTGTCTTTGCTGGAAGCTGCATGTTGGTGTAGGAGCCTATTGGGGACAGGAGAAGCTGTCCTCTGGCAGTGACTTTGCACCACCATGTCTGTGTATGCCACGTGTACATGGGGAGACTGCAGAATCACTTCCCAGAAAATCTGCCTACAAGAACCAGAGAGGATCTCAAAGAGGCCATGAAAACTTTTCAAGACATCCTTATGCGACCACTGCCACTGGCACCTCATAAGCAGGTTTGGCTAAGAACCAAGCCTCTGGTATTCTCACTTTTTCTGAAAACTCAAAACTCCATTTTCCCTTCCAAACAAGCAAAGCCACAAGACACCCTAATATACCTTTTGCTTGACAAGGGAGCAGCTGTGGTTGCTGTTGAGGGGTATGCAAGATTCTTTCAGCCCAGAGCCCCACACAACTGGTCCTACAGAGTAGGAGGCCACTGCATTAGCTTGCTCACCCATGAGGACAAGGTGCTCTGGGGCACCAGGTACGCTCTGCATCTCTGCAGACATAGCAGATTTGCCAGGGATGGATATGCTAGAAGTCAGGATACTTAGTGTGTGTTAAATATAGTAAATACAAGAGAACTGCTTGCTCCTGATAGACAATCATGATTTGGTGCTTGCTAATGGTTACATAAATCCTGAATCCACCAGGAAGTTTGGGAAGATGGGCAGAGCCTTCAGGAGCACAGTGAGCAGTTTCCAGTGTTTTCTTTGAGGAGGGGACAGGTTCCCTAATCTTCTGAAATAGAACCAAACCAAAAACCAAACAAACCAAAATGCAAATGGAAAAAATAGGGATGTAAATGAAAGAGTAAGAGAATTGTTATTTCCGTCAGGAGCTTGTGGAGTTGAATTGTAAATACACATCTAGACATCTGACAGCATCAGCCACACTAGTCTCATATACACACATCTGTTGTCTTGATACTGGAGTGCTATAAAGCTGAGTAACTTTGGCATTGCAAGCTAAGGTTGCTGGCCAAATAATTCTTACATAGGCTCAGTACTATGTTTATCAACTTTGTAGGGAAATCCTTTCAGGGTAGCTTGGCCTTTTGACCTTTATCTACATATTGAGCACACATTTCTGGCTGCAGTGGAAAAGTAGAGCCAACTTTGGCTCATAGGTGGGATATCTGCAATGTTGGCCCTTTTTTCAGAAGGAGTAACATGCAGTGGTGATTTCATTCTCTGGCTGAGTCTCTAAGGAAGAATATTCAGTACTATCCAAAGACTCATTACCAAAAGCCTGTGAATGCCTGGCAGAGTGCTCTCTGCAGGGTCACTGGTGCTAACCTAACATAGAGAGAGTCAGGAGACAGTTTGAGTTCATGTCAGGACCGGGACATATAGACAAGACAAACCCTTTTTATGCTGACAGGAGGGTGCTGACAATATGCCAGTAGCATTAGCTGGCTCAGGATCTCTCCAGCTCTGATTTGCTCCAGGAGTTGGCAGCCTGAGCCATGCTCCACAGCCAGTTCCTTGTGGTTGCCTTACTCCCCAGTGCTCACACTTGCTTTGGGTGTAGGTGGCCCTGGTCCTCCTCACACGAGGACATTTCACAGCCGATTGCTCTGTGACAGACAGAGTCATTGCATGACACATCACGCTGTTGGGATGTCCCTGTCTGCTCGCTCATTTCATTCCCTGAAATGGGAACATCCGGCCTGTGAACTTAGAAAGTCTGGAGATTCCTTCACTGGGTGAATTCTTTTATAGGCCCCTTCAAAGATATAATGTACTGAATAGAAGCTGCTGACTGCCCTGCCTTTGAAGCAGGAGAAGACAGGAGAGAACTCACAGTGACCCCCTTTCTCAGGCCTCCAACCCTCTGCATTTCGGTAATAGGTCCTGAGCCACCACACTGCCAGAAGACATTACTTTTTACAGAAACCTCCCTTGTACAGAACACTTAATGGCACAAAAAAATCTATTTGCCCTGATACACAGTGAACAGGTCTGCAATCCTTTGGTACTACTTCTTTATCCTTTCTTATTCCACCCTGGTTTCTGTAGCTAACCAAGCTGGGGTCCAAAAACTCCTTCTCACCTCAGTTCAGCTCAGCTCAACTTTAACTTCTTGGGGTTTCCAGGCACCCAGGAAAAGAGGAGAAAAGTAGCTGCTGTCACTATTAAAGGAGCCCATAAAATAAATTTAAAAAACATGAATAATGATCAACATGGCAAAAGGCACAATGACTGCAGTGTGTGTGGTTGTGGGCATGCATGGGAGGTCCCCTGTCACACATAGACACTTTACAGGGGCAAACAGCAAACTGCAGCATTTGTTAAAACTTGCCAAAATCTATTTATGTAGTAGCAAAATAATGACCCATCTAAAACACAGAACTGTGGCCACACACATGCATTCAAAGTGAGTTATTTTCAACATATGCCTTTCCTCCCTAGCATGTCAGGTCTGGGCCCATCAGGCATGGAGGCAAGCTGTGTTAAAGTCTGGGTAAAGCTGCCACTCCAGAGGGATTTACAGCAACAGAGAGAGGGTGAGAGATAGGTACAGTGAGTTCAGCTGTCAAAACATGAGAGGTCCTCCTCCAGTTATCCAACTCTGCTGCTGTTCTTTACAAGTGACTAACAAGAACCAGGGCTTGCTTAGATTTTTCTGTTCCTTCTCCTTCTCTATCCTGTCTCTGGAAGCTCCTGACTACATGTAGTTTAGTTTTCCCCTTGATCTCCAGTGGACATGCACACTGTTCTCTGTGTGTGTGTATGCATTAAACAGCTTGTAAACACTATGCCTGAATTAGTGCTGTGCTGCTGGCACAGACACTGGAGGAAACAGCAGGTGCTTTTGGATAGGTCCTACACAACTGAGCTTTACTTCCAGCAACAAGGAGAAAAAGTTTGGTAGCAGAGAGACTGGAGATCTAGTGAGCTTCACAGGACATTTCCTTCCTGATGGAAGTGGGATACTTCAGAAGAGAAGGAGGTGAACAAAGCTGAATCTCAGTAGTCTTTGTCTTTTTAGGAACTCTCCTTGGAAGATTGGCTTTTCAAGAAGTCAAGTGAGTAGTCTCCTTTTGGAATATATATTACATACAGTAATTAACAATTTTCCTATAAGTTAATTTGTTTTATCTAGATACACTCTTTCATATAAAGGATAAAAAATCTATTTCAACACCATCCATGGAAGTATAATAACTGTGATATGTTGATAAATAAGTTTGAGCTGGAAGTCACCAGTAGAGCGGCTGTAGAGTGTAGCAGAGGCAAGTTTTTTGATAGCAAGCAGCCTTGGAGATGGGTGTTAGCATATGGGATTTTTGACACAAATCACAGAGTAAAACAAATTAGAAAGAAACAGGAGAGGTGCTCCAATAAAATTCCAAACAATCAAAGAAAGCAAGAAGAAGAAGAGAAAACCAATTTTTTACTAAAACAGAAGTCCCTAAATTTCTAACATCTCATCTGGGTTCCTCTCACCCTCAAATGCCATTGCCTTCAGAAGTGCTATATACAAACTTGGAAATGGAGTAAATGCACATATCTTGAAAGAAGTTGTGCTCATGGCCCCAGTTATGAATCCTTAACATCTGGCCACTCTGTCCCAGCAGTGAATGTTTCTAGTACTTTACAATTGTAAAACACACATCAGAGCCACACACCTTTGCTAGTAAAACAACTAAAATATACAGCCAGATTTTATGTGCCACTTGATGCTGTTGCAGCAGTGCAAAAGTCAGCCTAATAAAGATTGCTTTGCATTTAATACTGCATTCATAGACCACCTCAAGGGACTCCCTCCTCTCTGCTCCTCTGGGGCCCAGCTGGGAATTCCAGAGGGGAGGAAAAATATTCTCCAATGCCTTTGCTCAGAAAGTGGAGATGTTTGGTTTCTGCTAAGAGCTGGCAAACAGATCTCTTGCCTGCTGTGAGTCAATCTCTAAGAAATATGTTCCACTGCTAATAAATTATTTTTTCTGTCACAAAATGAGACTCCAAGTTTAGACCATCAGGTGTTTCTCTATCTCTGCTCAAATTTTTGTACTTCTTTGTGAAATAAGGATCTAATAAACTCACAGTGCTGAGTTACCTACCAATACAGTGTGTCCTCTAGACTGGTAAGTTCTCTTGATAGTGCCAAGAAACCTCCTAAAACATGAAGATCCACAGTTTTCCAAAGAGCAACTTTTACCCAGAGTCAGAACTCAGCTCGACATCCCACCCCTAGTGCTGGGGGACATCTTATGTTCCAGCACCTCTGGCTACAACCTGCCCTGCCCCAGAGCTGCTGAGGAGGACAGGTAACAGCAGAGGTAGCAATACTCCCCACTGAGGCAGAATTACTGCCTGACCAGATCATCAAAACCACAGTAATCCTGGAATCATTCCTGGCCCAACTCTGCTGTGAAAACAGGGAAAGGCCACAGACACTGTAGGACAGTATGAAGAGCTCCACTGATTCTGGTGTGTGTACTCTGAAGTGGACCTCTGGTTATTTAGTTGAATTCAGATATCCCTCTGACTATAAGTGGGAATTTGGTGTCACCTAAATAAGCCATACGGGATCAGGTCTAACATCTTTATGTTCTTAGCTTTTTAGACGTGTTTATGACTGTCCCTCTGGAACTGGCTTGGGAAGACTGTGGAAAAAGGAGCAGTAAGTCTCTCCTCTGATCTCAGGCCAGAAGCCAATGATTTATAGAAGCCTAAGGAGAGCATATGGAGGGGTGTATGGGTGTCCACACATGCACACGTGTGGAAAGGTGATAGTAGCCTGGGGGACTGGAATTTATGGTCATTCCAGAAGTGCATCAATGAAAAAAACGTTCATAATAACATTTAGAGCTAGACCAATATATATGGATTTATGAAGCCATTTAAGGAAAACACAAATAGACAGCAATTTATGAGGATGTGGGGAAATACATCATTAGAGTCAGGATGCACCATATAAACTCATCAACCCCTCAAGGATTTACAGTCACATACTGGAAACTACTACTAAAAGCAAGACTGAAGGCTGTATAAGCCCATCTCATCATACATATGCTTTTCAGAGAAATACCTGCCGGTGCAGCAGTGGCAGTGGAAACTTTGCAGCACTCACACCAAACTGGCTGTCCCAGGGGTGAGAGCTATGCTCAGCCAGGCTAAACCTTGCATTGTGGGAAAACGAAAAGTAATACAAAATATCCCCATCACCACAAAGGCAGGAGTCAGAAGAGATCAAGATGGGTGAAGGAGTCCATTGGCTCCTCTGGGTTCACTGAGGCTCCAAACAAGCTGTCCTAGGGTGACTATGATGCTTTTATGCCAAATCATCTGTTCTCTGTGTGCTATATGTTGTGTTCTGTAGCTTTAAGACTGGTTCTGAGAGTGAAGCAGGGAAAGAAGAAGCGCGCAGTTTGTCTTGAAAAACAGTGTTCACTCCTCTGCATTTTTTTTTCTTCTTCCTTGGGACTGTGTGTTCATCAGATGCATGAACAGCAGCCAGAGAGAGGTTTTTCTTGCTTTTAGTTAGTTTAGCTAGCTGAGGCAAAGAAGCTTCCTGGACTGTTTTTTTCTTTCCTTTTTTCTTGGGACTGTTTAAATCTGCTCTGGACTGAAAAACTCAGAGGAGGACCAGGATCTTGTGCCCGTGGCCCACCCGGCCCGAACCTTGGCATTGTCCAACACCGAAGGGACTGGGACTGATAAGAGACTGAGGGAGCTGAGCTAACTCCTGGCAAGGACTTCTCTCAGTTTTGCTATCTCTCTTCAGAGCAACGAGAGGTTTGATTGTTTCATATTATTCATTCCTTGTGCTTGTGGGCATTTTTTTTGTCAAATAAATAGTTTTTTCCACTTTTCTCCTAGGAAGTTCTTTTCCCCAGACTGGATTGGGGGAGGGGCCATTAGGGTTTTCTCTCCAGAGAAACCTTATTCGGAGGTTTCCTCCCAAATTTGCCCTAAACCAGGACATAAACTTGTATTAATCCCACTGTGGGAAACGAGATGAAAGCACAATATCTACAGTTCTCTTGTGGCTTTTTCACCACAACCCCAGACCAATAAAACAAGTCTCACCCAAGTGGTGGTGCTCACCTCTCCTCTTGTAAAAGCCAAGAAGTAGGCAGAAATGAGGGAAATATGTGGTGATGGAGCAGCTCTCAAACCATAGGTCCTGAGGCAGGGCTGAGGTCCAGCACAAGAACTGGAATTACATCTAATTACTCTTTATAAGTGAATATTTTTTCATGTGGATTTTTGGCACATTCATTGTGTTCCATACTTTGGCAGACAACTATGGTCCTAATTTAATGAAGGATTATGTGCAAAACTGCATTATAATAATTCGTATGCTAGCATTTCATTCAATTTCATCAGGGATGACTCTACAAAAAACAGTCTGTTAAAGCCAGAACAACTTCAGTCATAAGGAACTATCACAGAAGAATGACTGTAAAAATGACTTTCAAGAGATTGGGGTGAATTATTTATATATTCATATATATATGTGAATACACACACATATATATATTTGTTTATACAATTTAACCCATTAATTCTGTGAAAATGGTGTTTAAATGGACTGTGGATTAAAAAGGATTGTAATTAAAGATTGTTCTCCGAGTGTTTGAGATCCAGTTTCACATGACAGAAGAAGTATTTGTCCCAGGTACTCTTGATTCATTATCAATTAGAAGGATTAAGCAGTCTCTACTTGATTTACTTGCGCCATTAATCATCTTTTTAATGATGCAGAAGAAGAAAAAATAGGAGTGAAAAAGAAAAAGAGAAAGGAAAGCAAATTTTGGGGAATAACGGAAATAGAATAGTTCTCTGCACACCCACAGGATCAATCCATTACAATTGTCACATTTTTCAGGATCAAAATTAGTCTTTAATAGATAAAAATTCTGTGATGGATTAATATCAAGTTTTGGAACTTTCTCAGAGCTGGGAACTAATAACTTCTGAATAGCTACATAGGCACTGTTGTATAAACAGCCCACACTGCAGGCACAGCCTTGCAAAAGAAGACTTCAAGTTTTCCCAGCTCCAGCTGAATTCCTTGGGAGCCAAGGCCCTCCATCCCTATAGAGTAACTTTGTACCTTATGAGAATACAACCTTGAACCACTTAAAATATTCTGTAGTTCAGGACAACCTGGTCTACATTGTTTGGGGAAATACCCACGCTCTTGGAGATACTCAGAACCTGCTCATAGGGAAAGACTCAGAGATGATGGAGAAGCTGGACCTGCTTTGACCAAGGGCTGGAGATGAGACCTCCAGAAGCCCCTCCAACCTAGGTTATTTTATTCAACAGTTCTGCTGCACTATTTGAAATCTACTGCTCAGGCACACAGAGTGCTCCTTGGAAAGGTCATCTAACAACAGCCTGCCAATATTTCCATGTGTCCATCACTTTAATCTCCCAAACTCAGCACATTCCTAGGAGATATACTCATTTCAGCATAAAAAGTTTCTCTGAGCTCCAGCTGCCTCTGCTGCAGGGCTGTTGTCTGAGCCACTCCCTAGGGACAGCTTCTGCCTGACAGTACCAAAGGGCAGGATTCTCCTTCCCTGCCTTCAGTGTTCTTAAAGTCCAGGTCTGGTCTGTGAGAGAGAGTCAATAAAGGAAGAAAAAACATCCAGAAGAGAGTTCATCCCATTTCAAGGCAGCAGGGCTAAACTCTGCTTGGAGGTGTCTGCCTCTTTCCCTTGCTCACAGGCAGCCTGGGCAAGAGTTTTGGACTGGGTTCTGCTGTTCAGGCAGTAGGAGAGATGAGAGCCTGCTCTTCAGGAAGACAAATGGAAAAAAAACTGTGTGAAAATGGCCACATCTTCCTTGGACAAAAGGTTTGAGAGCACCACACTGAGACATTCAACAGCCAGTTGTTTTCCTAAGTAAGAAAATTTTCCTTTCTCTTCTCAGCATTAAACATTGGACTTGATACTAAAAGGAGAAGTAGCAAGAGTCAAGCATATAATTTCTGAATTCTCCTTCTCTGTTGTGGACTGTTTTTGTTTTGCTTCCTGTTGCTAGCCTCTGAGAACAAGTACACTGCATTTTCACCACATGTTCATAAAGAGAAACATTTGCAGAGTGCTGAGTGTTGACCAGTTCCCAAAAGAGTAGCTTGAACACCTGCCATTTGAATCTCTGTGAGCTAAAGTCCTTGCAACAAGAGGGCAGTGGTGTTCACAGAGGTAAAGAAAAAACAGGGGAGGGCAATAGCACTGAACACTATCTTGTATTTGCAGCCAATTGTCAGCCGCCACACATGGACACCCATTTCACAGGAAGGACAGCAACAGTGAAGAAGAGGGAGGGGATTACCACCCCACACTCAGGGCTAGCTCCAAAGGGAATCATTCAGAACTGTGTTTATTGCAGAGACTCCCCTGGCTCAGGCTGTATTAACCCCATTCCTACCATGGCTGATGATGAGAGCATTTTTATCTATACTTAGAGATTCAGCTGTGGATGGATGTGTTAGGAAAGAGCAACAGAAAAATAAGTGAATGTGCTCCCTTAAGCGGACTGTGCAATGTCAAAAGAAGTGGTAATTTCTTTCTTCCAATATAGAACATCTGATTAAAACAAATGCAAACTGCACAGAATGCAATAAAAAACAAATGTTCCATTTTCCACATCTTCTTGATACAGCTGTTTGTTTTAAACATATAAAGATTAAGGGAACAATCTTGAATTTAATTAAATCCCAAAAGAACTAATGATATTTATGCATATTAAATTTTTAAAGGCACTTGTGGCTGTTCAACCAATCATTCACTGGACTGTCATAACATGCCTCCCAACGCTAATTTAAATTAGAAAGAAGAGACCCATGAAAAAAAAAATGTGCAGACAGTAACATTTTCACTGCACATATGTTTAAGAGATAAACGCCCATCTAGCTTTAGAAGGCAACAAATCTAATAAATGGCCATATCATCATAATTCAATGACGGAAAAGACTCAGCATTACAAATTTCAGATCTGCATCTCACAGGAAAGTAAATTAAAACATCAATTATAACCTACTTTAAAGATTTTATAAGGGGAATATTGATATCTTAACAGAGAAACTCCCAGATCAATCTAGATGAAGCTGGGTGTTTCCCAGAGTTGTGTTGTAGGGACCAGAATTTGGTGGGGCCATCTTTGGAGTTTAGCAGGAAACCCTTTTGCTTCTCTCCTTTTCTAGTGAGGTTATGCCCTTCTTGAGTCCTGTGCCTTCAGTGAGTCAACAGGTACCTTAGGACCTGGGTCTCTGATGAAGCCTTCTCAGTGAGAGGAAAAAAAGGTCTGTTTCTCTTTCAGCAATAAATAAAGAAAGTCTCTGATATCATCCTGAATAAGTCTTTCAGCACTGGTGAAGCCACACCTCAAATCACGTGCTCAGTTCTGGACCACTTACTACAACAAAGACATTGAGGTGCCGGAGCATGTCCAGGGAAGAGCAACAGAGCTGGGGAAGGGTCTGCAGCACAAGTCCCATGAGGAGTGGCTGAGGGAGCTGGGTGTGTTTAGCCTGGAGAAAAGGAGGCTCAGGGGAGACCTTATCACTCTCCACAACTGCCTGAAAGGAGGGTGTAGCAAGGAGGGGGTTGGTCTCTTCTCCCAGGTGACAAGCAGTAGAACAAGAGGAAATAGGCTCAAGTTGTACCAGGGGAGGTTTAGATTGGATATTGGCACAAATCTCTTCACTGAAAGGGTAACCATGCACAGGAATAGGCTGCCAGAGAAATGGTGGAATCACCACCCCTACATGGGCGCATAGTTTGGTAGTAAACATGGCAGTGCTAGGCTAACATGTAGACTCGATAATCTTAGAGGTCTTTTACAACCTTAGTGATTCTATGAATCTATGTTTCTGTTTCTAGTCCAAAATTACAGTCCCGAACTTTATCTCTTGTTACAAAGTTTTTGTAAACACAGGCTGAAAAGTTGCAAGATTCTTCCACCCAGTGTAACTTCCTCTCTTTATGCAATCAATACTTTGCTATCTCAGTTCATACAGTCACTTCTCCTACCTCAAACAACAGACTCCTCCTCCCTACATCTCCTAAACACTAACAAAAGACGTTTCCTGTTCCGCCTACCTTTCAGCATAGCCATAAAGCATTAACCAGATATAACTCTGAAAGCTCAAAAAAGTACAGCTTCTTATGAAACAGAAACCCCCAGATTGTGCTTCTTCTCTCACACGAAATTCTGCTGATTTTCTCAAGAAAGGATTCAAACTGTGTTTAGAAAAACACTTCCTTGCCTATGGCTAAGCCTGTTTCTATTGTTTATCAATCAGAACAGGAAAAGATCCATCCATTAAGTTCTGCTGTTTCCCTGTTTATGAGAGACTATTGCTTTACTGATAAGACACAGCCTTTGCCAGGCACTTACCCATCAAAAACTCAAGCCAGAACTGGTCTGTCTCTGGCCTGTAGGGTCGGTTGAAGTCAATCTGGATTTGGAAAGCCTGTCCCCGACGCACTATCAGCTTGGGGTTGTAGTACTTGTCAGTGTGGTGCTCCTGTTTGTTGATCTCGTGAGGGTCCTTGAACATATAAATATCCACAACACGCAGGTAATCTGCAGAGACACATAAATGAGCAGAGGGAGAAGGAGTCAGTGTGCTGAAATGTCAGAATTGGCATCAACATCATTAGAAACCCTGTCTTCCCCTTCTCCAGGGAAGGAACACCATGCAACAGGAACATGCTGGATCTGTCTGGGGCTTACATGCTCCTGGCTGAGAAGAGACTTATGGACAGACACTTCTCTGTCCTCCTGTCACTTTCACAGAGGCTAAAAGGCTGCTAGTGCATGGTGAGAACAATCACAGAAAGAGGAGGTTGCTAGGTGTTGGAAGCTGAATGACCCCAAGGAGAGTCTGGACCCATTTTTCCATTGGCATTGGCCTTCTGCTGGGGAAGATGCGGATGCTCCTACAGCTTTCCACAAGTCTGGGCTTTGCTGTCACAAGTTTACCAGAGCAGTCAGTGGGACTTTGATGGCTGGGGCTCTGTTCCTCCCTTCTTGCAGCCCCCCATTTGTAAAATGCAAAATCACAGGGTCTTTGTGACACTTAAATACACTGTTTGCGAAACGCTACCAGTACTGAGAGCTGAGAGACAGTTAATGATCTTGCATTCAGCTGAGAGCTTGGATTGCCTGTATTAGATAAGGTTTGGGTGTACTGCATGTGTCTTGTCTCAGCTTCTCAGTACACCTCCACTGCTATTAGTGTCTTCTTATGAAAACTAAATATAACATTACAGCATATAATTACAGCATAGAGTTACAGGCAAGCAGCAGTAGGTATCTATAACATGCACAGGCAGAGCTTTGCTCCCTTCAAATTCAGGCTGTCTAAAGGGTTATAGCAAACTAGAAGTAGTTTGTTCAGTAAATGACCAGTGTGGGGTGGCACTGGGATAGCCACAGGCACTTGCAGTCACCACAAGCTACATGACTGTACCACATCATGAATCTGCACAATGGGAGACTTCTCACACTATGAGAAACCACATGAAAATGAACTGGACATTGTTCTTTTAATGAAACCTCTGCCAGGAGGAGCAGGACCATTACTACTCACCACCAGGAGAGAGACAGCAGAGTAAAGCTAGATTTGCAGCTCTCAGCTTGTCTTTCCAGGTGCTGACAGCTAGAAACAAGCTAATTCCTGCATTTTATACTTAGAGTGACAGAGCCAAACTCATGCCTGGCAAAAAGAGCTGCACATTTACAGCAGCTGGTGGAGCTGTGTGTACTTGTGATGGTGGCTAATTTGGCCTTCTACTAAGCACACTGTGGGCAAGAATGATGTGCTCAGTAAATGAGTTGGACGTTCAAGTCACTGAGGGCTGAATGTGGCCCTTTCACAGAAGCTCAGCACAATTATTTAATTTGTCAGTTCTGGACAAGCAGCAGAGCCCTGCAGGCACCATCTCCTCTGGGTGGGAAGCATGGTCCTTCTCCTGCTCCAGCCTGGGCTCTGGGCAACAGGTAATGGGAGACAGGGGAGTAATGGTGATGGGAGTAGGTCCCACTCCTGCTCGCATAATCCCTCAGATCCTTATCTGTGTCCTTTAGGAAACACAAGGAAAGGAATATGCCTGAGGACACAGCATGATAAGGAACCTTTCATGGAAAAGCCCCCAATAACTGAACCCAAACCCATCTGACTCCTGCTAAGCTTAATCTGCAAAAAGGCTAGAATACTCTGTTCAAGCCTTAGTCAGGCTTAAATTCCCATGACAATTTATTGTTATTCTCTGCTCAATTCCCCCGGCTTCTGGAAAAACTTCTGTCAAAACCCACTGACATTAGCACTAGCTGAAGCTACAGATGTCTGTATGAAACATTTTGCTCAGAAATCATTCTCATTGCCCCTCTGTGAAGTAGGGTGTGTCTTCACCTCCCTCCTTGCAAAACCTACCAATGCACTCTCAAAAATGCTGACAAAATTCTCAACTGAATTACACGAGGCAGGAATTTTCTGTACAGGGATAAAGCAGGGACAGGGAGAATCTCTCCCCTTATATCTTTCTAACCCATATGGACCAAAAGCACTACATGTAAAAGCTGTGTATTTTGGGGTTCTGTAAGGAGTGAAGCTATCAATAAGAAACTCCCTCAGCTTCTCCCTCGTTCCAAGGAGGCATAAAAACAGAGCTGAGGGTTTGTTCTATTTTCATCTCCTGTTTTGTAATAAAAGGCAATAGTGACCCCATCCTTCCTCTGCATGTTAGCCCCTTTAAGAAACTGAAAAGCTAAGCCACCCTGGGCTTTAAGTTCAGCATTTACTTCATTTTATCACAGGACTTTACATGGCTCTTGCCAGAACACAGCCATACACATCTGCAAAAGACACATTTCATTTTTGGTCTCAGTGTTAAAATGTACGTTAAGCTTGCCAGATGAAGATAACTCATGGCTGAGCCTGTGCTAATTACAGTAATGGTAATTACAAAGAGCAAAACATGTGCAGGGTAATGGGATGTGCTAAGACCAGCACCAGGGTGTGATCCAAAGGAAAGCTCCAGGTGATGCTCATATGTGGGGGACAGGTGGCCAATCGAGACCTCCTTTGAAGTCAGGTCCACTTGAGGGTTTGCCTGTAGCCTGGTCTGTTGTTCAGTGCAAGCAGGTTTGCTGCACGAGAGGCAACGGTTGATGCCTTCTTAAAGCTTGTGTAATGTTCAGCTTTCAGGGAAATAAATGAGCACAAGTTTTTCAAATAAAAATAATAACCTTCAAACATCAGGTTGCCTCAGACAACCAGAGAGGAAGGGCTTTGAATTACTAAAAAAAACCAAAAAAACCAAAAAAAACCACAACAACAACAAAAAAAACCCAAAAACCAAAAAACAAACAAACAAAAAAAAACACCCCAAAACCCAAACCAAATGTGAATTTCCAAAGGAAATGCCCATCGCTCCGCTAGCAGGGGAAGCACAAATGCCTAGCGAGTCACCGGACTCTGCAAAGAAGAGTGGGGTGACAGGGCTGTGTCCTCCCACCGAGCCCACTCAGGACATACTGTGGTGAGATGAGATGGCCAGGACGAGCCGGGGAGAGGACACGGCACAGGGATGTTGCCGGGGACACAGGCTTCTTGCTGTTCCGTCCCCCTCATGAGCATCTCCTCCCGCAGGCGAGCCGGCTCCAGAAGCAGGCGGCGCCCACTGACCGAGCTGGGGTCGCAGCCGGCCCCGGCAGCCGCCGTGCTCACCCCGGCTGTGATTCAGCGGAGTAGAAGTGGGTGTCAGCAGAGAGCTAGGCAAGCACAAGGTCTTACCTCATCCGAGAGTAGTAGCTAAAATAGGTCAAATGAATCACACCCTAAAAATGCCTGTTTCTCTCTGTTGGCTGTCAAGGGAAACGAGGGTGACTAGCTCAGCTGTAGACTCCTACACCGCACAGATCAAGGGCAGAATTCAGTTAAATTTAGGCATCTAAATGATGTGAGCCTGGTATGTAACTTCCTATTATGGCCAGCTGATGGCTGGTTGCTGCAGTCAGTGGAGCTGAGAGAAGGGTACAGATCACCATGGAACTGATGTCCAGTGACTCTCCGGACAACCTGTGCCCTCACCTCCACTCACTGGATGGTTCTGTGTTGACTACAATCTGACACAGGTGAAGACACAGGTGTTTAAATGTTTATATCAGGTGTCCAAAGCCTAGAAAACACCTCCGTTGTAACAGCAGAGATAAAAGCATTTGGATGCTTTTATTCAGTGTGTTATGGCAACAAAATCTGGGAACCACTGCAGAAAACTCTGGACAGCCCAGAAGTGTAGGGGTGTGCAGAAGAAGGGGAAGGCATCACAAGCAGCTCTCTGCCAGGATGTGCTCTCAGGTCTAGAGCCTCATCACACTGCACTGCTCCTGCTCTGCCCATGGACAATCATTTTATCCCCCAAGCACAACACTGAGAGTGCTCTGGGGCAAGCTCAGCTCCTGAATGTCAGGTCAAGCTCCATGGGGCAATAAATTTTTAATGTGGTCTGACAGGTGACTTAAGCATCCTATCCCAAAGAGTATGTCCAGTGACTACACTTGTATCAGCCGGTACCACAGGCTTAGATCACAGATGATGTGCATCAAAACAGGGATGCTGCTACAGTCCCTTCAGGGACTCCTCAGGTGACCCTTCAGGTCACACCCTGCATATTTTTGCTAGAAGCATTGGAGAGCATTGCACACCAGAGCTGATCTAGCTGTACAAAAAGAGGGGGTTTTGCACAGATTTATTTTTCAGCCATATCAGTCCCATAGCCAGGTTTACCCAATGGCCACACAAACTCTTACTTTGGACAAGGGATTTTTTTCTCAAAAACAGCATCACCTTAAGGACAAGCTGGGCTCCTGCCTCAACTCACTTGACCCAACATTCCTAAGTTTCCACTGCATTGCTGGAAAGCAGGAGGCTGCCACCCACAAGCACCACACTTCATTCAGAGCCTGATGTGAAGCACATCAAGAAGCAAGAGGGATCTTTCTCCTGATCCTGGTGGGCTTTAGCTACAGGCTGCATTCCTTCTAAGGTATCCCACAGTTACACGTCGCCAGTTTCTGTGAGCATGTTGGGTTTGAAACAGTGTCTAGCTGGGACCTGCACTGTATTGCATTTGACAATTTAAACACACATACTTGCCCCAGAGCTACAGGGTTGTCAGAATAGGTTCAAGCAAAATTTCTGCAGTCTTAACATGCCAGTTGGTTTGCTCAGGCATTTTTAAAAGAATAAATACTTCTAAAAGAAATGTGTGTGTATTAAGATGGGGGTGGGGTAGGGTGTGTGGGGAAGGGAGTGTGGTTAAGGCACATGATTAGGATTACAGAAATAATGCTTTGCAACTTGTCACTTAAAATTTCTTTGCCTGTTCCCCAATGTGTGAAATTCAGTAATTAATTCTTGTCCACATTTATTAAGCACTCCTTCAACTCTGGATGAAAAGTCCCCTATGAGCATTAAGTAGTATTACATCCAGCTACCCTGAGCTGCCACGTTCAACAAGTTCTGCTGTTCAATTCAAATAGGAAAAAATTTAACATCATTTCATTAATGAGTCATTCAGAAGTTAATCCTCTTTTATTTTAAACCAGATCTTACATATTTTTTATTTCTGGTTGACTCCAAAGAGCTGACATAGGAACATACTTTGATTTGTCTATTCTCTATCATGATACTCTTTTATTTCCGCAGCCAAATGATTGAAACATTTTTCACAGGAGAATAAATAATGATATGGGTATTCCTTTTAATCTCATGTTATTTTTTGTGAGTGAGCTGAACACATATAGCAAAAGTTTTCCCTGCCAGACAACATTTTGTAGCAGTTTCACATACAGTTAAAGGCCATATAAATGAAGTGGGCCATTAAGACAACAGACTCCTTCTGGCCCTTCACTCCAATGCTGCAACAGCCATGCCCGAAGCCAGTAGGTTCATAAAGTGACTCTGCGATTGTGATCAAGCTGGAAAAACCCATTCTTGCCTTTTTTTTTAACCAGTTCCGCAGTTCAAGCTGATAACTGGTCCCTCAGCTTCTTTACTTCTCACTTTCCCTACCCATAACCCATATTAACACTTCCATACACAGAGGTGGTTTCAGTAAGTTTTCCCATGAGTAGCAAGAAAAACTGTCTTAATTGGAAAGATGTAAGGAAAAAGTGGTTTGGATTTAGTCCACAGACCTGTGTTAAGAGTATGGAAGATTTAAAAATAGATTTACAGCTTAATTGTACACTGTACCTCTAGGATTAAATCCTCTAGGTATCAATCCAAAGGCTTCCATCTCAGGAACCTCATTTTCTTCATCATTGGAGTAGTTTGGTGGAATGGCTCTTCTCCCATTCAAAGGAATTTTATTCTCCTCATTGGTGCTCATTGCTTCAGATATCCTGTACTAAAAAGTTGTAATATCATGAAAGAAAGAGTGCAAGGAAGAAAGTAAACATGAGCTAGAATGGCACGTGCAAGATGGGAGAAGCCAAAAGCAATGTGGGGTGCCAGTGAGCTACACATTTTTAGACTTACATAAATAAAACCTGAGAAGCAGAAAACATCAGTCTAATGATAAGTATAGCTCTCTAAGGATTGGAAGGCATTTTTGTTCATCAAAACACATGAATAAGAGAAGAAGGAGGGGGCGGGAGAAGGAGAGGGAAGTCTAACACAGAAGTATTTGCCTAGGAGAAGCAGGGCACTAAAAACATTAGGAAGTTTCAGGTAAAAGAACTGGAAAATCTTTCAGTCTCTCATCCTCCATAAAAGCATTATTGAATCCAAAATAGCAAATTATATTTTCAGAAAGTGCATCACACACTACCTCTTCCTAATAAAAATGACATTATAAGTCATACTGCAATCAAGCCAAATATTACAGCCTACAACAGTCTGTGGATGATAAGTAGAGAATTGTATTTTTGTCCCTATGCACACAAACACCCAATATCTACAGGGCTAACTCCTGCACCCAGACAATCCACTTTTAAGAAAAAGAGGGGGAGGGGGAAAGAGAGAGGAGGGTAAAGGGGAAAAAAAGGAAAAGAAAAATCACTTATCCACTTATTTCTCTCCCACTAATGTCCTTAAGGGAAATCTTAGATGTAGGCTGATCAGAGACTTCTTTTTGAGCTACTCAAAACTGCTTTCACATCTATTTCAGTGTAAGCATGTAGCAATGAAAAAGCCATGCAACCCATCTAAGAAAATATTAATGACTGAGAAGAAGACTTCTTCCCATAGCCCTGAAAACAGCAATTTTAAATGTAGCAATTATTTAATAGAAGTAAGCTCTAAAATGAAGTGTTTTAAGTTATCAATGGTACCTTCTTTTCAGATAGTCTTTTTTTTTTCTTCTCCCTTGCAGAATTTCTGCAGTGCAATAGAAGCAAGGAAAAAGTCAGGGGCTTTTAAGTAACCTCTGTATACCCTCCTCCTTCCTGTTGCAATGGGACAATGCTGAAAGGGTTGCCAAGTCCCCCCCACGCCACCTTGGAGGATCTGCCACCACAGCTGGAATGCCTTTTCTTCCTCCCTCCCCTCCCTGCCTTTCTTACCCCAACTCTGCTCACCAGGAATATTTCAGGGTGTTTGTGCTAAGGAAACAACTTGGGCATTGAAGTTTCAGTTCTTTTCCAGACAAAGTAGGAGTGCTTATGGCTCAAGAGCAGATAAAATGAGAGACTAGAGAGGATTTTCTGAGGCACATAGTCCCAGAAGCCACGCTTACCATGCCGCCTGTCTTTGATGCTGTCTCTGCCTCAGGGAGCCTGTGATGCAGCTGCAGGTGCTGGTCTTCAAGAGTCCTCTCAGGCAGACACAGTGATGGTTCCCCTCCTTGGTCCTCACAGCAGTCCTTTCAGAGGACTGCAGGACACATGAACATGGAGAGCTCATTGGCAGCCCAGCTTTTTCTAGAGACCTTGTGCTGTCCAGGACAATGAAGGTGTTTTGTACCACACAGCTATATTTGGGTCAAATGACCTTCAGCTCCTGCCTGTGATAAAATGTGCATCACCTGACAGGTCTGGGACTGCACCTTGTGGGAGCTCTTTAGCTTCATGTCAACTTTCTTTCTTACTTTCTCCAGTTTCATCAAGCTTGAAGGTAACTGGAGACTGTGACACCTCCTCTGTCAGACATAACTCCACAGGCCAGTGGAGCTACATGGAGAAGAAGCAAGGGACAGGGAAGAATTCAGGCCTATGTTCTTCCAGCTGTTTAGCAGCAGAGGTAGAAGCCACCTGCTGAGAACATGCATGGGCTGTGGAGAGCCTCTCTTACACACATGGCACCCACCAAGGGCATGCATTTGCCTCTGCTGCAGGGCAGATGAGGGAACAAGGAGACACAGTGAAGGCAACTTGACTGACTTTCAGTCAGCTTTGATTTCCAGCCCCATAGCACCAGAGAAACTTCAAACCTCCACTGGCTAAACACCACTGAAATCAAGCCGGGGGCAGAAGAAAAGAGTACTGGGTCTCATATCTGTAATGGGAAGTAGCAAGTAAATAATCTGAAGACAAGATCCCTATCCTACCTCCCTGGGGATTTCCCAGCCACAGCAAGGTAGTTCCACAGAGGTCAGGACACATGCAGAGTGTGGGTCAGAAATACAAGCTGGGCACCTGGGAGCAGCATGGCTGCACCAGCATGGCATGGTAGGTGGGATAAGGAGCTTGCTAGGGCTGATTGCCAAGGGACAGCATGGGACTGCAGCAGTTTTGGGAGCAGCCTGCAGCAGCCTGCACACAAGTGTTGCACTATGCTTTCTCACAGCTGAAGGGTATGAGAAGACTGCTGAACACTGTTTTGCTTGTAGCACAGAAAACCACCCGGCTGGAGGACTCCCCTTCCCCCGTCCTGCTCCCTCTGGAGTGCAAAGACCCTGAGGGGACAGATCTGATCCCATCACACGCATCCTGAACTGCAATTGCCATTGACTCACTTTTACACAGATGGGCCCTGTGGTAACCATCTGGAGGGCAAGCAGCACCCCTGGCACGCAGGAACACAATGAGCTTTCTGGGGGAGGAGGCTGGTTGCCAGTTTTATTTTACTTCTTTTTTTTTTTTTTCCCCATGCATCCACATTTCTATGTGGTGTGTTGTGCTTTGTGCCTCTCTCTCCCACTTCCAGCCAGAACTTCAGTTCCCAAAATTGCAGCTGCTGCGGCGATGTTACAAAAACTGATATAAATATTGCCTCGGTGCCATGCCTGCTGGAGGCCTGCAACACAAATAAGAAACATCGTCTCCCAAGGAAGTCATGTGCTTCCCCAAGTGGCTGCGGTGCTGTCAGAGCCAGGAGGAAAACTTTCCGTCAGAGCGAGGATGGGAGCGAGCGGATGCAGAGGAACAGATCCCGCTCCAGCCATGGCGCTGAGCAGGCAGCGGTTACAAATTCTCCCCATGCCCAGGCACATCACCCTGGGGCTTTCGACAGAAGTCAACGACAGTGCAGAAAGTGGGGAGGCCAAAATTTTTGGTGGCAGCGGCAGGAGTGGGACTTTGCAACCAGGGAGAGTAATGTTTTGCAGGCTGTGATTTATTTATTTTGTGGGGAGAGATGTAAATTCATGCTTATGACAGCTCCAGATGGCAGGTATTTTCTCATTACCTTGACTTCTTAGCATTTGCTATCCCTTGCCTATTAGACTGCACTGGCCTTAATTTAACTTCCATGGTTCCAAACTACTGACGTCAGGGCTGATGCAGGAGAGAGTATGGAAAACACAAACCCCTGATTTTCCTGTAGGGTGTTATGTTTAATGAATGATGCACTGGGATGACCGGTGGAAGAGTGCTCTCTTCTGCACAGCACCCTGTGGGGAACTGTGAGCCCATATCAATTTCTCAGAGCAGCCTTCAGATGCTTGAGGCCTTTGCCAAAGACCTTTGCAGTCACAGGCACCCTTCCCACAGCAATAGATTTTGGATGATGAAGAGCCCTTCCTCCCTAACCCCACAGAAAAGCCCTTAAATGGCTGCAAAGCTTGCACCCTAAAGGGTTATCTAAAATGTATTTTCCTGTTGTTGTCAGAGCCAGGGTTGTTCTGTTCCAAGTCCTCCCATGCCAGACAAGAGTTTGTGGGGGAAAAAACACACAAGTCAGTAAAGCTTTACAGAGTAGAGGGTGTGCCAAGATCTGTCACAGACAAACTGATCAACCAGGTGCTCGCATAAATGGGCTGCTGTACTGTGTGCCAATGACTAGATGGGAGGGATGTTTTGCCTGCTGTAGCTACACCAAGCACTCCTCAGGAGCAGCTGAGCATTGTAAAGCTTTCCAACAGGGTGGTTTCATTTCTTCTTCTTTTTTTACAATATCACCCCCGTGCCATTTGCAGCATAGATGGCTGTATGGATGCACTGGAATATCATGCTACAACATGTGCACAAGAGTATCTGCCAGGACATCATCCTCAAAAAAACAGACTCTCTCAGCTCTGGCCTTTTATACATAATAACACCATTGTGCCTCTCTCTTGACGTCTCACAGTTTTGCTCAGGAACCTGCACTCTTTCTTAGATGTTCAAGTCTTGTCTTCCCCCTTCCTCTGCATCAGTACTTGTCTCCCAGGAATTCATGTTCCTCTTCCTGTGATACTCTGCCTCACCAAGGCTGCAGGCTGAGTAGAGCAGTTCCTAGAAGAAAAAAACCAAACTAATAAAAATGTTATTTTTGAACAGAAGAAAATTTCAGAAATCTTCATTTGGTGTTTTTGTTTGCATATTTTGGATTTTTTTAAAAAACAAAGCCAGTTAATACATCTGTCTATGTGTAACAGTAGCTGTGGTTACTGCACACAGAGAAATATATTTTAAGGTAATGCTGAAAACTTAGAAGGCCCATCTCTGAAATATGGTATGTGTACACATGTCTGTATGTGTGAAAGAGGGGCAGAGGCAGAGAGACATAAAATGGCAGCTCTTCAGATGGTAGAACATTTGGAAGAGGATATAGGGCCAGTGTTCAAAAGATATTGTTGTAAATGTTTCTGTTGCAGGAAGAAAAATACCATAGATGTATATATTCATACACATATTCTGCTAGTAAAACACAGCTTAGAAAATTTTACTCTTCTCAGGAAAATTGTTGTTCCAAACTCAAAGGCTAAATTCAAACTGTAGATCTTTACAAGCATCTACATCTGTGCTGGCCATCTTATGCTACCTTTATCCTCCGCACAGATCTAGTCTAGGCAGTGATTCATCTCCTCCTACAACAGACATGTAAATAGGTCAGATGAATCATGGCCTAAAAGTGCCTGCTCCCTGTATTGACTGCAAAGGGAGCACGGGGTGATGGGTTTTGCCATATGTGTCTCCACTGCTGATGTCTGCAGTGAGGGGAGATACATCCTAGGCCAGGTACAGAAACAGAAAAACATTTTATTTTGGTTTTGAGGCCTGACTTTCAAGTGCTAAATTATCCCTTACTTTATGGAAATACTGCTGCAAGTCACTATCAGTGATACACAGTGTATTGTTCAATACATTTTTTTTCTATCAGAATATGTGTCTGCCACTGACAATTATATAAAATGTATTTCTTACAGTAAGTGTCAGATTACAGTTAAGTACATACAAGCTCAGGAAAACACATGCATCTTCTTATACTCATTTGTGAAGCTGTTCTGTTTCTTCAAACAGAAATATAACCATACCAAGTAGTAACTGCAGCAAAATAATAATAATAATAATAATAATAATAATAATAATAATAATAATAATAGTAATAACAACACAAGTAATGACAATTATGAACATAGAATCCAGGTTCCCACTCCTATTCTTACATCTGAATCCAAAGAATTCTGTTGGTTGGATAGTAGGAACTGCCCTAGTTTCTTACAGGAAGAGTAAGAGAGGAGCTAAGCAAGGGCAGAGGGGTCTGTCATAAGGGGCAATATTCACAGTCTCCAGCTAAATTTACTGGTTTACATCTTGCTGGAGTTGAGGCCTTAAAAGATGAAACATCTCTCAAAAATGGGATTAGACAACTTCTCTGCTGGCCAGCTGACCCAGAAGCTGATAGGGACACAAAGACTGCGAACCTCAGATATTTATTTCAACCCCAAAAGAAAAGGTCAAGCACAGCCATAACTACCTAGAGACTTAAGCAGAAATGGCCATTTCAGATAAAACATTTGTCTGAATAAATTTCACCACAGGTGCCATATGCCTGAGCCATGGAAAGATTCCTCTCTAAAGCAATTATTTCAGTTTTCTTAAGCCCACCTACCCAAATAAGCCCTTGGCTTGGGGATCAAACCTACTTGATCTGTCAGGCAATGAAACCAATAGATTGTAACTTGAAGAGCAGGGGAAACAGAGGGGAACAGATTATGATTCCCATTCATAGACTATTTCCAGATATCTACTCCCTTTTGAACAACAATTACACCTACAGACAGGCAGAACAAACAATATATTCAGTCTGGTAAGACTTTGTCTATCATTCTTGCTATGTACTCACAGAGCTGCTTGAATTTTTCCCAGTGCACCAGTCTCCTTATAGTGAAGGCTGATTCCACAATACTGAAAAAATTTCAAGAAAATGACAATTGATTATGGAAATATAATTAGTAAGAAGTTACCAAAACATACTTAGCTTTGACTTGCAAATTTTTGCTTTTAAGTTTAAAGCCAGGCTGCAGTCCTCAGGGAATGGGATGTCCATGGCAGAACAGGCTTGAAGGTAACATTAAAGTTCATGCAAAGACCCAGCTTGACTTCAAGTAGCTGCAGCTTAGTTCTGCACTGGCTGGCTGCTGCAGAGCTGCAGCCCTCAGCTCCAGAGGGGCTCAGTTATCATGTACAGCATCAGATAAAAATGATGGTGCTGTGCCCGAACTACCATGGCTCCTGGACAGTATGGAATTATCTTGGATACATCAAAGGCAGAACCAACAACCCAAGGAAAACCCAAACCACCTACAAGCAAAAGTAAAGGGTCTGTGCCCTGCATTTCTGAAGCACTTGCAGCAAAGACCTGGCACAAGGCACTTGTGATGTCCCTACCTGAATCCAGATGGACTGAGCAGGGTTTAGTAGGTCCAGGTCTACTTTGTGCACAGATGAATATCCTTGTTTTACTGCTCAGCTGAGAAGCATGTTCATGGAGCATTGCACCTCAGCCAAGAAGCTAGACCAGACCACAGCTCTTTTCGGTATCCAGGCAATCACGACATGCTTAGTTAACAGTTGCTTCTAATTAATTTAGTAACATATGTGGACACGCAATATTTCAATCTTAATGTCTCAAATAATTTCAACATTACTGACACACAATGTTTCAAGTATGCTCAATTACAAGATTTCTGGAATTGAAATCTCCTAAATTTCATTAAAAACTAAAACTTCCTGTTCCAGTTCAGAACAAAAATACATTTTAAAATGCCTGAATGTCTTGTAGAACTGCTTCTCTTCTTAATACAAACACAGATGTAGCGTCTAGGCCCATACACAACAAAACACTTGAGCACATCTCAACTCCAGTCATGTAGTTCCATCTTCAGGCACATGCCTAAACCATGTAACGGGCTCAACTCAACCAAACCAAGGCTGTTTGTAATATCTGTTTGTACATCAACAGTGTTGACATTGCATTTCTGCAGCATGAAGTTGCAGTTTAATGTTTCTGCTGCAACTGCATCTAGACCATTTCAAAGATGGTTGCCAGAAAGGGTTGTTGATTCAATATTCAGCCCCAAGACTGACCTTATCTCTGTGCAAATGAGCTGAGTAACTGTTTATTCAAGGAAATGTGCAATCTTTTGAGAAATGGGGTCAAATGTGGATTGTAAAGCATTGCAACCGGTTGGTTTGTTAATGGTGGATGTTCTGGAGGGAAAAGGGAAATTGAAAGAATGAATCATTATCCAGATGAAGTTCAAAAGCAATTCAACATTCATTTCATAATCACAGATGTATGCCAAATAAACCCATCCAGCACAAACTGCAGAAGTGAAGTCTGCAAGTTCTTTTCTTTGCTATTCCCACTATAACCTACTAAAAATAATAAATAAAATAAAAATAATAAATAGATAAATAAATAAATAAATAAATAAGTTAGAAGAAATGATTGCCTTCTAAATGCTCCATATACCTGTCTCTTTCTACAGTGCTGTGCTGCATCCACAAAATTACTGTCAATGTGCACAGTGGAATACAAATACTTTTCCCTTTGGGCTTATAGTGAGTTCATGGTTGGAATAAAGATAAAAGTCAGAGCAGCTGAGAGTGCCTCAGGAGTGCAACTCCAGCATGCACCCACAGCAAGCTCCCTTGCCCCTCAGCTAAAGTGAACACCCTATCTAACAAAGAATGGGAAGGTACAGTATTTCTCTTACATGTCCAGACTCTATAAATCCTGTCAGGGCTGAACAAAGCCCAAGGTAAAAACCACTGTCAATTGGTGCTCTCTCCATTTGAGGCTTATCCATCCTCTCACACAGTTCCACCTCTGGTGGTGTGCCCTGAACAGATCGACCCTACAGAATTTTAGTTGTGCTGTTTAGGTTGTGAGCCTGCAAGAAGACATGTTAGGACAAAACCCTGCAGGTAGATATATTGTCCTTGGTCCCTTGGTGTCTCTCTGGTCTCTGGCCCATCCCTCTCTCAGCTGTAATCTTCACAAACTTTTGCAGCTACCATAGGAATGATACGATCTTTCACTCTTTTCCTTTCAAGCCCTTTTCTTCAACAGCCTTACACTGCTTTTGATTTGCTTTCAAAACATCAATAGTTGGTTGCTGGGGGAGCATTTACTGCTTCACTAATAGATTGGAAAGTCACCCAGAAAGCAGCACTGCAAACAAAACAGGAACTGATTTATCTTTTATATTAAATGATCATTTTTTCAGAAAGACCCTTGGAGTTCCTAATCTTCAGACTTGTAAAATATTATAGGTTGTTCAACTCATACAAAAAGAAAGGGCTCCCTGGCTGTAGTTGAGATGTCTTCACCCAAGTGCATTGTTTGCCAGGGATTCCTCCTGAGACCTTGTAGTTCCTGTAACTTACACAAACAATTCCTTGGAGATGTGTATGAAACACAGTATAAAATCACATTAGGAAACTATAAGAAAAGTGGTGGAAAAGTTAGGTTGAAGAAGTAGCCAATAGATTTTCCAGTAAGAGCATAAACATACTACAAAGGCATCCATTGGAATACACAGGTGGAAACGGGTTCTTTTAAAGTCCGATCCCTTAAAATGGTCCATGCCACTATCTTCTGCAGTCTGCTTTCCCACCTCTCCCTTGCAAGTCAGACAGATAATCAATGAACAGAAAGAATATCATAACACCATAGGAGTTTCTAGTCAAGGATAATGAGAATCAAGTAACTTGAACAAATGGTTTTAGAATGACCAGTAAGCATGATCATACATTCAGCTAAAAGCAAAGTTGATTTGTGGACCTCTGAAGGAAAAAGTTGGGACAAGCAAGCAAGTTGGAACGACCTACTTGTTCAACTTTTCCCATTGGTAGGGACAATGTCTTACTAATACTTCTGTACATGCTGACAGTCGGGTTCAGATGTTGAATCTCTAGCTCGCTGACACTACATTTTCTGTTGCATTCAATGGCAAATATAATTTTTGTGCCTGTTACTTGAAAAACCATTAGAACCTCTTTAAGAAATGTGGCTCAAAATAAAATACTTGATTTGTGGGTTTAAATACTATGAAAATCCTCGGAATGTGTAGAAAGGCCAATGTTGCAAGTGTTATCTAATGAACACGACTCTAAGGTCATGTTTATTCTCACAAATACCACAGCTTTTCACAAGGACAACAGAAATATGCGTGCAAAGCTTCAGCAATAACGCAAATTATGATCTAAACTCACTGTAGCCATGATATCTTTTAGAATGAACTCCTATCAGAACTCCTCATCTTCACAACTCTGAATGCTGAAAACATTACACCTTTTCAAGACTTAAACCATACCAGAAAAAGAAGTGCCATCTCACTGTAATAATGCTGTCTTAATTATGTACAATACTTAGCACTAGTTTTACACCAGATGAGTCATAGTAGAAGCTTGTACTTTACTGTTTGACTAAATCTCACAGCACTCAGAACTCCCTGCAGTGAGTGGTTACCAGCTTGTGCTTAGCTCTTTTCTCAGACCATATCAGCTGAATCCTTTGAGGAAGGTTGGTTTGAAGGGTGCTGGGTTAGGATGAGCAGACACTATGGCTGGAAATAAGGTCTCGGAGTCAGTGAGAACATGCCGGAGAAATGTCTTGAAAGCTGCTCAGGTGTCTGTGCTTCTCCAGTCATATTCATTTTAATGAACTGGGATTCTAAAAATGATAGAGCTGGGATTCACTCCTTTCATTTTCAAAATCAGTTTATCTTCTGAGTGGAAAGGTGTTCATTTTTGGTCATCTTGTGCTGTTTGTTGTAACAATTAAGATGATGACAAACAAGTAACTGAAATGCTGTTATTTATGGAATCCCTCTTCACTTGTCTTACACCATCTACTCTTTTACTGCTAAAAATAATCCCACAGAAGCAGATACCTATCATTTTATGAAAAAATTTTACCACTGGGGTTTTCAACAAGATAGCATGGTCAGATGGGCACTTCTTCATTTGTGCAGTTTTTTTTTCCTTCCCGTGTTTTGGTGCTTGATGAGATCAGTGAAATTTCCTGGTAAGCACAGGATCTTTTCCCAGGTCTTTCTAAATGCTGATGCCTTGGAGAATACTGGCTATTCTCAAGTCAGTTGTTACTTTGACAGTTCAGCTTTCTTCCTGTAAAATATATGAATAATACCCCTTTTGAGCCTTCATAAATGGTGCTGGAAACTTCAAAGGAAAAACACTCTTAGATAATTTTTTTAAAAAAACAGTTAAAGAGCAGATGGACTTGTAGCTGAGTATACTGCAGTCTTCATTCACAGTCAGCAGGAGAGGTAGGTTTCAGCCACTTTGAATCTCTGTCTGGAAGACCACGTGGGAAATTTAATGTCAGACATCGTGAAAAATTGGTCCCATCTGCCTCCCCTCCTTCACCCAATAAATACACGGGGTGCCTAAGTACTTGGCTATCACAGATCACTGGGATCACTGCTGAAGCCTCTCTCTATGCAAATGACAAATATTGTACTCATTAAACATCACTGTAATGAATGCCCTGCATGGCAACTTCCAAGGGACTCTTGATTAATTGAAAGAAGCAAAACACTTCATGTTGAACTAACAGCTGGTTATGGTACTTACAAGTATCAGCTGATAGTCTAAAGACATACACTTCACCAGGAAGTTTTCACTCCTACACGTTATTTAAATAGAAGTTGCTTTTTGCAAACTTCATACCTCTAAACTGAAGTCTATTACATTTGGCTAGTAGAGTCCTTCTAGTAAACAGTCTGTTTTTTCAAAGTCTTACCAAAAACTTTGCCCAGAAGAAACCCCTAGGAGTGGTGTGCACCCCACACTATCATGTGATGCAAAAAGGATGCATCCAAGTGAAAGGACAAACAAATCTTTCTCCTAAGGAATATATTTCATTTCCATTTTAGCCAGGAATGCACTAAATAATGCATCATGCCTCAGCTATTCAAAAGGTCACCTTTTGGTCTACAAGCAGCTGCAGCAGATGCATTTTTTCAAGACCCTGATCTGAGCACAGAACAAAGTGTGAGAGTTGACAGCAAGCTTGGGGGGTGCAGGTATAGGACAGGCTTTTGTAGGCCTCCCAGCAGCTACAGTTGAGAACCACTGCCAAATTTTCTTTCTCTCATTTTTTACTTCAATCTCAAATAACCTTCTTCCTTTCCCTCCCTCCTAAGTAAATTAGTCATATGCAAAATATGAGAAAATTAACAGCCAACTCAGATTTTGACACCATGCAGAGACAAGTATCCATGGAGATTAGGGACCTCCTGTTCATCACTGATTTCCCATCACATTTGACAGGAAGGTACAACAAACAATAAACCAGTCCCCAGAAAGGCACGCTGTGAAGCCGAGTTCAGCTTAGAGGCTACCGAGTCCATTATTCCCAATCTATAATGCAGCAAGTCAATTCCCAAACTATAATGCAGGCAAGACCCACAGCTGCTTTAGACATATTCCTCATATTTGAGGCTTTCATCCCGTAAATCTGGGTGAAAGAAATTCGTGGCTTCTCGCATATTATCTCATTACCAGGAACTCAGATATGAGTTTTGCAGCTGGGAGTCACTTCAGCTTTCTAGACTGGAGTGTTGGTTATAACATACAGACCTTAGTTTGGAGCCAGTGATTTTGAAGGGGAAAGAAAATCAGTGTCCATTATCATCCAGTTCAGAATCTGTCCTTCTAACAGGTAGGTCAGGGTGGTACAGAGGAGACATCGTGATCAGATCTGACTTTGACAGAATGGTGGGAGAAGCAACATGTTGTTCTGGTAGGATTTTCACGGCTGTATTTTCTGCAGATCTAATCCTGTTCCACTTCCCGAATGCCTAGATCAAAATTGCCTACAACCAGAATAGTTTTTGTTTCAAATTAAATCAAACAAGCAAGGAGAGAAATAACAACTACAGGGGAAACAAACAAGAGTGTAACTCACTTTAAGGGCTATCTTGCATTGATGCATAGCCTTCACTTCTAGACCACAGCCAGGGGAACACTTTATTTTTAAAGGTCCCACACACAATAATAGAATCATACCAGATATGCATCTAACCATACATACCACTCATCTTTCCTTACCCAGAAAAACAAGCAAGTCTTAAAAAGAGATGGGGGGAAAAAAACCCCACCAACACACAAATCAACTAATGCATAAGCACTGTATTTAGTATTATAATTGTAGTGCTTATCCATTCCTTAGCCCATCCAGATGTGCTTTCATCTCTTCCACTCAGTCAGACATATCAAGATTGCAGCAGACTTCCATGATAACCCTCTGAGCTCTGGGATTCCAGTCCTTGATCCTAGGTGATGTAGGATTCATTAATGCCAGGTGCTGCTGTTAGCTTTTCCCCACTGCAATGGCTCAGTGTCACCACCCAGCAGCACAAAACCCATGCCATGTGGCAAGGCCCTGTGGTTAAGCAGGCTGCCAGCCTTGGAGCCACAGTGGGCACAGCAAGGTGGCAGCCATCAAAAGACAGAAAAGAGAGCAAGGGTCCATAGGGCTCTTCAAACAAGTTGGCAAGAAAATTTTAAAATATACACTTTAAAAACAAAAAAAAAGCAGAATACTGCAGAGCAACCAAATTCACCATAAACTGCTCTTTACAAGCTGGAAGTAACAGCAGGAGTTTTCAGCCAGTCTGATCAAACTGAAACCTCCTGCTTGCTCATGTGCCTCTCAGGCACTGGCACATGAGGGCCCCGAGCAGCATGTCCTGCAAGTCAGGAGAGAGCCCCACATGTTTCTGACGCAGCCATTGTAACAATTTTATAGCCATGTTACCATCAGGTAGGGGTCATTACTAGAATTCAGTCTGTATACAATATATATGGGACCCATCATTCAGTAGACACTTCAGATGGGGCCAGGATATCACCGGCATCACTCAGGTCATCTGGCCAAGTCCAAGCTGCACTGGCCTACAGAAAAAAAAAAAAAAAAAAAAAAAAAAAAAAAAAAAAAAAAAAAAAAAGCAAGTCTGTTATCAGTATGTTTAAATTCATTTAGCAGGAGCACACACCTCCTTTGCAAAACATCTGTGAATCTGGAAAGTAGAAAAGGCTAAAGACACAGACCAATCAAGCACCATTTATTTAAAATGTGGGATCCCAAAAAATAACTGAGGATCCTTTCGAGCTAGAAATCAAGCCAGAAAGCGATAGCAGCCCCCTGGACAGACAACAATCCAGGGTTTAATTCTGGACCTACAAACAGTTAAACAAGTGCTCACACTAATGGCAAGAGAATGGGAACACACAGCCTTTGCACTCTACGCCTTTTCTTCCAGTGCTCAAGAGCCACGTGCTTTGGGCTTTCATAAGATGATTTTAGAGTCTTTAATGCAAGATGAACTCACCAAAGAGCCTGACATCATTTCAACTGTTCTAAGTCACGTCCTTGGTCTGCCTCTAAAAAAGCCATCCTATCTTCACTGACAGTGTGGGCAGCCTGGTAAGAGGAGGTTTCCAGTGCAGACTCCAGCATAATGTACTTCAAGTCAAGCAGTGACAATATTGCTCCTGCCCCCTCACCCTTCCACCCCTGTTCTTCCTCCCTTTGCTAAGGAGACGTTTTACTTTGGCAGAGCAGACTATGCCAAATAAGTACAAACAGCTACGATACTGGAGTAAGAGTGCATCTGTGTGATCAAAGCAGCCCTTTCTCAACTTCACATTGGCACAAGACCAAGTGAGCATCAATGTGCTTCATCCCATCTTCAGGCCACCAAGGGCAGGAGAGCGCAACCCAGCAGCTGAACTGGCGTCCCACATTGTTGCAGTAAGCACTACCCTTCACATGGTATCTACTGGCCAATTAAGGTACCACCATAGCAATTTTTTGTCTCTTGAGCATATTTTCAGAGTTGTCCCCTTTGACTTAAGTATTCAATGGGTTGCAACCCAGTCAACACATTTGCACACACTCCCAGACACACAAACACACAGAGTTGCTTACATATGGCTTTTCTTACAGTTCTGATAATCTGGGTAATTTATTCAGGTTGGCAAAGTTTGAGTGTTTTTCCATTTCCTCTGCAGAATGGGAGCAATGTGATTGTTGCTGTGGTGATCCTTCCCTTAATATTTTTAGCCATAATCTCACTTAAAGTCATGACTGGCAATGGAAAGTGTCATTTTTTTAAGGCACAATACCAAAACATTTGTGAAGAGCCTTTTATTTTTCACACTGAATATTTTAGATATATATATATATAAAGATATATAAAATGGAATATATGTATAAAAAATATATATAATATATATACACTCCTATACATATATATATATATATATACTCCTTGAAATTCACATTGATATATAGAAATATGTAGAGGTTCCTTTATCATAAACAGGCCCAAGTTTGTCCTTTCTTTGTAAGCCCTGTTCTGCTCCATCCACTTGGGCTAAAGCTGCACAGTCAGAACCTCTGCTTACCTGAGTAATGTTTTCAGAAAGGGACTAACTTACTCGGACATGTCAATACTGACATTAAGAGCAGTTGCTTGTCTAATCCCCCAGGCATGGGGTTTAAAAACCTACCCCCTTCCCTGTTGCTGAGGTTAATGACTTCTCTGCAGAAGGGGAGCAAAGCGATTTCACGTTTCCTTCATTTAAGAGGTTGCAGAGCCAGCATTCCTCTCTGTGCTAAGAGAACAGCAAATGTCAGCTCCCCAACTTCATTTATGCCTTGATCAATGAAGCTGTTGGTAGAGAAAACCATGACACACAGTGAGGAAAGGAGCACAAACCTGATGGAAAGGGTGATGTTATTCCCATTTGTACCACTGACTGTAGGCATATCCTTGCAGGGCTCTACCAAAGCAAGGGAGGTAGCACCACCCCCATCAAACCTAGAGCTCTGCTGCTGCATAGCAGTGGTGCAGAGCACACAGGGAGCTAAGGTGGAGATCCAGCCCTCAAATGTCCTATGCTTGTGTCCTTGCCTTCATTCCAAATAGGAAACCTGAGAGACCTGGGAATGGATGTGTTCTGAAAGTCACAAAACTTTCATTACACTGCTTTTCCACGTTTCACAGTGAATGAAATGCTTAACATTGAATTATCCCATGGGACTAACCATGGAAAAGGATGCCATGAAGTATAGATGAAAAACTCAATTGGGCCAATGCAAAGCTGTCCTCCCATTTAGTTGTGGTTTCCTGAAAATTATCATTTGGGATGAATTTTTGTTTGTCGTTTAAAATCCAGGATTAACCATTAGGGAAGGCTGACAATTCTATTTCTACATTTTGTACCTCTGGTGGCTGTTTTCCAGCATTTAAAGCAATTTCCAGATTACTATTTTTTTGAGGTGGGGAAAAAGAAGGGGCTGTTTATTTTCCATTCAGGCAAACAAAAAGTGACATTCCAAAATATTATATAACTTCCATCATTGCTACTTAATATGTTTGGTGTATCTGAATGAACCAGTTTTGGATATTTGTTCCTGAAATGCACCAAACAGAAACTACCACAATACTTTTCTTCTACAATGGGCTTGCAAATATAAGTGATGTGAAACCATATATTCTCTTAATTTTAATATTAAGAACTCCTAGAATAGTAAGTAGAGAAACTATTTAACAAAGAGATGAATACATACTTATCTACACACACACATTTACCATGAATTGCATTAAATATGACAGAATACCGCAGCATGATTATGCCCATGTCTTTTGTTTCTCACTGCTCCTCTAGAAATTTCAAGACTTTTAGGGTTTCATCTGCAAGTTTTCAGTGAGTGCTAGAGACTTGTACCTTCCAAAAAAAGCAGCTCAATCCTCTGTGATCTTAACACTCCCTGGATACTCTAGTAGATTCAGCAGCCTGTTGATGCAGCAGATTATGTCAGACATGCCAAAAACAACCAGTGCCGCACTGGTGGAATTAGGACATGGCTTTCTACCACCGCTTCAGTATTTCCCCACCGTCACTACCCAGAGCACTTGGACCCTGCCTTCCCACTGATCATCCTGAGGCAATGCATTGGACACAGATAACACACCTGTGGCCAGACTGCACTTGCACTATATTTTGGGGACATCCTGGATCCTCTGCAGTGGCTGAACAGTGATGCTGTGCTTGTGCTTATCCAAGCAATACCAGCAGACCTCCCATGGCTGCAACCAGCATGACACTGCTCCTCAAAAACTCCCTCACCAGACCATGCAGGACACGCTACACCTTGGGATATTAATCATGGGCTGGCATGGGAAGCAGAAGAAGTGAGAGCTGATTTGCTTTCTCCTTGGCCTGTTTAATGCTCTGTCTCACACTGATGCGACCAACAGCTGAGTAATCTGCAGGCATGTGTGTTGTGTGTGTGTGTATTCTTTGCCCACACTGTGCCTTAGGAATGAAAGAATTCTGCAAAGAAAGGAAGGGACAGCTCTGGGAGCTGGGAATAAGCACACAGGGTCAGCTAAACCTCTTTTACTGGTCATTTTAAGGGAACAGATCCACTGTTATTTAAACCCAGTCTCACTGTAAGAGAAAAAGAACAAAAATAAAGCAAACTATTGGATGGAGTTCAGACTGCTTAGAGCTACTTTGACACTTTTCATTAGCTATAAATACCAGGTCTTGCTTTCTGTACTGACCCAAAGATGCTGGATCCTGGGTCACTTTCCCTTAGCATGCACCACACCTGACCTAACTGCAGTTTCACTGGACCAGACTGAACTCCAAAGTCCTGCTCTGCTACACTCAGCTTCATTTTCTCACAAAGCCTTTGAATCAAGGCAACCTTCCACCACCCTCCAAGCAATTAGAAGATTTCCTACCTGCTGTAAGGCAGCCTTATTGTGAGTGTATATCACAACATAACTTTTTACATGTTTTTCCACACCAGGATTGCTGCCTTTTTTGCAGGGGACTGAGCTACAGCCCCTGTGGAAGCACTGAATGGTGCATTTGCAAGCAGAATGTAGGTTTCTGTGCTATTTCTGAAACTCTGTAATTCACTTCCTGCCTTGCACGTGGACTAGGGTTTTGCTTAGATGCAAAGTTGAGATTGAGCTGTCAGTCACAATATACTTCTCTTTTTTCCCCCATTTTAGAAAAGGGATTCATATCTGTAAAGGATGCACTCAGTTCAAAACATTGTAGCCTTAACTACACTGGCTCTGGAGCAAAATACCAAAGAGAGATGAAGGTATGTGCCAGAATCAAGTCTGTGCTACAAAACATGCCTAACTAATGTCTAAATTCCAGCCTTGCTGAAGTACAAAGAGCAGCCTCCTTTGCTGTGCAGGTAAAGCCAAGCTGATTTTTTAAGTGTATTTCCTAGCAATTTCAATGATTCCTGCTGACAGTTTAGTTTTAAGGACCAGACTCAGACAATAACTCATGACCTAATTCTGAAGTCAAGACTTCAGTTCACAAACAATTTTCCTCGTACATCCCTCAGCAATTTTGTAGAGAAAGGATTCTAGAAGAAGGCCATAGTAAGCACAAAAGCGACAAAAGCAGTTATCCAGACATTTAAACCAGATAAACCCAAGTAAGTACTAAATACGGATTCTCAGCAGCAGTTTTTGCAAACCCATGTCAAGGCAGGTAAGAAGCTGGAGAGTCTTAACTGGTTACTGCCTTGCCACCCTCCACCTGCTCACCCCCATCCCATGTGAAATTAAGAAAGAAAATAATTCTCAGTTAAAACAAAACAATGTGCTCGTCCCTACCAAAAGATACTAAGATCTTGACGTATCTTCAGTCAAAGCTGTATTCTAAAAGACAGAGAAAGCACTCAAATTTTAAATAAAGGGAAAAAAACCCATACAAACAAACTGAAAAAGGCAGCAAGACCGGGATATATACTGTCTCACCTGTCTACAAAGCATAATTTTGAATTACCTTTGTGGCTTGGCTACTAAGCCTACACACTCAGATATTTAAGTTATGATTGATTTTTCCAGCTCCTTAGAATATAAGTTTAATTCTAGTAATCACAGCTGCTCATTGCTGTAGCTTGCTAAAGCTTATTTAAGTTTTGAGGCCCCAACATCAAGTCTCCATCTCTGGGTATTTTTAAGGAGGAGTTAGACACACATTTGTCAGGGATGATGTTGATAAATTTGCACTTGCGTTCAGAAGGAAATATGGTTTAATGATCTCTTAAGGTCATCTTTGGGACGAATTTTCCATGACAGAGTCTGATCAAGCACAACCTAATTGCACTAATTCAGGAGAAAGTTACTCTGTCACAATGTCTCTCCCTCCAGCTTCTCTTCTGTTTCTATTTTAATTAATCCTTTCTCTGTAGTGTAGTTTGGCTGTAAGAAAAGTAGGAAGTATATCTTCGAGAAACTACCCCTAGGCCAGATAGGCAACTTTCTGATGACAGATAGAGAACCACCAGCTTTGTCTTTCAGTTGCACCCTCAGCTGTATGTGACATAAAAACAAGGAAATTCAATACTGTGAGGAGAGAGGTAACAGAGAGTTGCTCACCAGGGTTTCACTGTCACAGATTCCAGGTTTCTCCACCAGCAGACTATTCGGCAGGACAAATCTGATCTGGGCAGAAGACTGTGTTTCTATCAAGTTAGTTGCAGTACCTGAGGTAAAGCTAACATTTGCTCCAGCACAAAATTTGCCATTGCTATTTCCAACCTCAGAGAGTCTTTGGACATTTGAACCACTCCTGGAGACACGTGAGTGATATCTATGCTGCTGAGATCTGCGATATCAGTGCTCTGAATGGTGTGCCCACTTTATCTACAAAAGGCACCTGGGGACCTTCCTGTTGGGTTTGCTCTGCTGTCAGAGTCTGGTCAAAAAGAATGAGAGCCTTGGCTCCCTAACATTTCTGACAGACTTTTTGAGGCAGATCCCATAAAAATTATGGAGCACTTCACAACCCACATGTGCATATTTTTGAAGCATAAAATGTTCCAGAAATTCCTGGTGTATTCTGTATTCTCCACAATTTCTACCTTCTGTGCAATTTTCCTCCTTCTTTTTTTAATTTTTTTTTCATTCACTCACCACTTCAGTAAAGATCAAAAGTCAGTATATTGTTCTGTTTTATGGATCAAATCCCTCTAGACTAATCTCTGCAATGGCATACAGATCTGCAGATGCATTTTTGTAGAAAAAGTTAGAAAGCATTTGAATATCATTCACTATATTATAATATTTTGTCTGTTCATTTTTAATTGCCTCTAGAGTGAAGCTTTATGTTTTTCATTTGAACACAAAGATTTCTTTTATGCCTGAGATTTAAATTAGCAGTGGGCAAAACAATTCCATAAGGAGGAAAGGAGAGGGGATCAACATTTCACTTTCCATCAGAAAATAATACATCCAAAGTGAGATAATGGAGGGTGTGTGCCCTGAGCTGGATCCCCCATCCTCCCACACTCAGCCCTGTGATTTGGTGCAGAGCCAAACCCACTCAACCCACGTAAGGGTCCCATTCAACTGCTCCCGGGGAGACTTTAGAGACCAGCACAGAAGCTTTAAACCACCCATGCTCAAACTGAGCATTCCTCTTTGCTTCTTTGCCAAAAAACATCTGAGAGGACTTCAGTGGCACTCTTTTACAGATCCTGTTTCCTGAGCAGGGCTGTGCAGTGTGGCAAGCCGTGGTAGCAAGCAGTTGAAGACTTTCAAGTTCCAGTGTTTGTCCTCAGAAAAGGTTCAGGCATGAGAGTGGGAGGAGAGCACCTGGCCTGAGCGGAGCTACCAGAGTTTCAGCAAACACAGACTGCACTGGAAGGGGACACTTGGTTTGTAGCCTGTTGGCTGGTAGTGGGAGAAGGAGCAGAAGAGTAAAGAAGGAGTTGCGCAGTTACAGAGGAAGAGGACCATTGGGGTTGTCAAAACTGTGTGGGTGTCAGGGAACCACCTAGACCTCTCTCTGCATTTTGAGCTGATCTCTAAATATTTAGTGGAATGCTGCTCCCTGTGCAGCATCCTTACAGGGGAAACAGGAACACACAATTAGAAGTTTCTTAGAAGAATCAGAAGAAACATTAGAAGAATGCTTCATAATACTGTATTATTTACAAACACGCTCAGTTGAAAAGGATGAAAGTTGGTGCTGGTTTAAGTGCTCTTGGTTTATATTTAAGTTCTCTAAAATTAACTCTGATAAACTTAACTGCTTCTGATGGCAAGATTAAACAGATTCAAACCCTTAGTGTCTGCCTCTAAAATAAACCAAAACAAAACTAGTCATCTGATTTCAATTCCCTCCTTTAAAATCCTCCGACTTTAATTTCCTTTGACTCCTTAGACAAAATGAAGGATCTGATCCCCCTCATTGCCTGTACATAATTCAAGGGACAATACTGAAGACATTTCTTCAAATGCATATGACCAGCAACAAAATCTGATTGAGTTACTTCAGAGAGAGTTTTTCTAGTGGCACGTGTAACCTGCTGTAACCTGCTAGGTGGAAAAGCAAATTTCCCTGCACTTTTTTGTACGGCACTTCCGTCACACAGCCCCAGAGAGATACATCTGATAGCACTGTGTCAAAACCATGAATAACAGACAAGGTGTTGGAGATAGAAGAGAGGTAATGGAGAGTAACAATTTCCATTTTCTGATCCTGTAGCAGATGTACTGTCAACACTGAGCTTTCCTTTGCAAGAGGGGATTGACAAAATACTCTGCTGCTCTCCCACACTTGTCCTTTGGAGCAGAGCATGGTGGGAGGCAGCCCATGATGAACTCTTCTGCCCTTCTCTGTCCAGCATAATTTTTAAAATTGGTATGGTCTTACTGGGCTTTATACCCAGCCTCCCTTGCAAAGGTTCAATGCTGTTCAAAAGAATAATTTGATCAAAGATTTGTCCATCTAAGCTGAGAAATCAAATGCCACAGTCCATCAAGGGGTTCAGTTTTCATCAGATGAGAGATACCGATGATGCTGCACTAACACAGAGTCCTCACAGTCTTTCGTAAGATCCATGGTGTTGCCAACATCATTGTCTGGTTTACACTAAGCCAGTTCATCACATCTCTGTTCAAAAATATTTTGCAATTTGTCTGGTTAGGCTTTTTATGTAAACACATGCCATTGTCTATTGGTTTTGTTCCAGCACAAGGTGTTAATTTTTCCTAGGGTAGTGTCGGTCACACTAAATAAACTCACATACCCCGTCCTAAAGGCTGCAGTATTTTCTAAGCTTTTTGAAGCCATTGTGTCTGTAATGCTGTCCCTCCAAGGATCTCCTAATGGGTACTAGTTTATGCATCATTTTATAAACTGTACACCACAGCTAGGAAAAATACCCAGACACTACATATGAGATGTCATTATTGGGATTTGGATTTATAATGCCTAAAGAACCAACAAGTGGACTGGCAATGTGATGTACTTGAGTTGAGATACTAACTAACCTCTAATGAGATGAAATACTTCCATTGAGTGCTGAAAACTGACCCTGTACAGGAGAGCTTCTAACTGTATTCCAGTCTGACCAAGTATAAATGTTTTTCAAACGAGGGGTTACTAGATTTGTCAAATATATAAAGAAAGCTTGCACTATCCTAGAAGCTACAACAGGGAACCTAATGGAGAGTGTCAGCCTAACACCTAATGGAGCATCTGTATACTATAAAGACAAGAGAATGCTATGGGTCCACCGCAGAGCCTGCCATTTAATAAAACAGTTTTGGGAACTGCAGTCACATTCTCTGCCTTGGAATGCCCAAATAGATTTGCTCTTGACTCCCTCTAAGTATTCGGAAAACCTGGGGGATCTCAATTACAACCCTCTACAACACGAAGGAAAAAAAAAAAAAAGAAAAAAGAAAAAGATACATCAAGTATTTTTGGACTGGGATGCAATTTGTTTTGATAGGAAACAGATGATAGTATGGTTCAGCTGCAAATAAAACCTAACTGCTCTTAACAACATCCTGCAAAGTTGCTAAGGACCTATACACAGACAGAAGGATCAATATAAGCTAAACTTGCATTTCACAGTTGAAATCAGAGCCACTTCATAGTGACAAAATAATAAAACAGCAAAAGAACAATGAGACACTCTGGCACATGTGTACATTTTCTAAAACCACACATAATGAAGCTTTAGCAATGCAGAGCTCAACCTCCCAGCTCAAAGTTTTATTGGCCATTATCTCACTGGATTTGGAACAGCAGTTCTGAATGCAGTAAAAGACATTCATTTTTCACAATGTTTCCCCACATAACTGACAAATTTATTACTGTTATAAAAAAGGACACTATTTTGAAATCCTCAGGGTGCTTGACTTGTAATGGTGCCAAACATGTTACTCTTTTCATTAGCATTGAGGGAACTCTGAATATGCCCAAACCAACCTCATCTACTTTTATCCCTCACATCAATGCAACTGATGTTGGATCCCCAGCCGTCCAGCCATCTCAGTCGTGGTCCAGGGTAAAAGCTTAGGACCAGAGAAATCAGATATACTGAGAGGCTGTTTCCAAATCAGACTGGAGACTGCTAGGCAGGCCAGCCTCACACTGGCCTGTTTCAATATGGTGTGAACTCTGAAGATCTTGTGGCTACCTCTACCTTGTGGCAATGTTAGAAGAGACCACAGTGGGTCACCTGGTCCAAAGCTCTCCCTGCTTGAGAAATACAGACAATTGTCTCAGGTTGTAGGATGGTTGCAAAAGTAGACATATTCAGAAATTTGATTGATAAAAAAGTCACAGGTGTTACGTAAACCTCTGGAGTGCATAAATTCTTCAACAGGTTTGGCACATCTTCCACCTCCACAGGAAAAAAGTGAATGAAATGGCAGCACAACATTTTTTAGGTGGTGTCTGACGAGATCATAGGAAAAAAAAAAAAAAAAAAAGGACCGCAATTAATAGGGCATCAAGGTACTTAGTTAGCCAAATTTTGCTTCTCCCAGGGAGAACTCTTGTCCTTCTTTCATACTACAACCTCTGTGAAGAAAGCAGGAATTCACAGCCCAGAAACCTCCTGCTGTCTACCAAGACTGCTCAGCTCTTTGATCCTCAGCCTAATGACCCAGTCCTGAACACCACAATCATTCTGAAATTATCTTTGATATCTTGTCTCTCTCATTCCTGAAGTCACTTTTGGGGCCTTATATGATATAAACTTTGTTCTCCTCAGCTGGACGTGCCTAAGTTTCCCTACAGGAAAACGGCTTCCTCAGGAAGGCTGGACCCCTTTAGTTCCATGACTTCCTCACTCTGCCATCTGTCCACTGTCTTGGTCAGCATGGGCCTCTGTCTCTTCTTTGCCCACAACTCTCTCAGAAACCTGTCCTGGAGCTCACTACATCCAGTGATATCAGGGTGGTGGCCTTTCACATAATACCCTGCTATCCCCCTGCATCAGTTGGATCTATGTGTCCTACAGGACAGCCAGGCTTCAGCAGTCAATGGTATCACAGCAAGTGCCACTAACTCAGTCACACCCACAGATCTCATTTCACATTACAGACCTTGCAGTAAGGATTTGTCATCTTAATTTCCACTTGACTTCTTCTCACCCGCCTTTACTGTAGCCCTCACTCTGGTTTTGCGTTCTTTGTCATATTCAGACCCATCTCCAGTGGGCTCCAGTTAGAATCTTCTCCTCTCACCGCAGATAGTTAGGAGTTTGATATAGCCTAAATCAGCTCAGTTGTTTCTGCTTTCTCTGCAGTAAATGGAGAGAGACAGCTCCAGAGGGCTGTTCATCCCACTGTATTCAGGCACACCAGAGAGGAGGAAAATGCATCGCCTTAAACACAGTAGATCAGATGGCAAGCTCAGCATTCACATTGCCACAGTTCAGCACTGCAAACCTTAGAGCACAAATAATACAGATCTGAAAACCAGAGATTCACTGACTGATTGAGACTCACTCCCATGGAAGCCCAGATGTCCTCTCTGTCCCATTATCACTTTCAAGTTGAGGGCTGGGGATGGTGTTTTTTGCTATTCCCAGGAGGTTGTGAAGGGCATAATCAATACTGTTCTGTGGGGCTGACATCTGTTCTGTGCAACACCATGCTCAGTGTTAGGTTATCATTTGGGTCAACAGCCACAAATGCTTCTTTCAAACTTTGCAGACTCTGCATCAAGGTTAAGTGTAGTTCTCCAGGATCTGCATCAACCTCCATTTAAGGCAAGGAAAACAAAGGAAACTGTTCCTTTGAAACTACTAATGATTGAAGCCTTTTAATTCTTTTCCTGTTTGCCATTAATTTCTGCCCCCGTGAGTCTCAGAGCTTGCTGCTTTATCTTCTAAGCCTTAGAAGCCTTGTTCACCTCAAGGACACATTGGATTTATGAACACTCCTTTCTTTGTTCACCATGCCCTTCCTACTTTTTTTATTTTCCAGAATAGGGAACTCACTACAGCACCAGTTCATTCTCTCTTCTTGCCAAGTGAAGTTTGAGTATGGAAAGTAAGTGTTTTCTGTATGCAGGTGACCCTTTCTTGATAATTTTTCAATACAGAATACCTATTTTAAGAAAGAAATCTCTGCATATTCTTACAAAACCATAACATTGATAAAAAGAGATAACTCTAGACTGATCCTCAATTTCCATATCACAATCTTCCAAATGACTAAGGAAAATTATACAGTGACTTCATTCAGTGAAAAGATTGTCTCTTTTTTAAATCAACAAATTCACTTTTTCTCAAGCCTGCTTCTCCCTAGAAGTCTCACACATACTTTTCTCCTTGCCTTGATTCTTCTCTCTCTGCTTATTATCGTTAAGAGTTCTATTCTTACCAGGCATGAAACAGGAATCTTGAAGCCTTTACTGGCCACATCTCTGGTCTCGTTTTTTTCCTTTATGACCTTCCTTCTGAGTCCAACATAAGCAACACAGTCAAGTCAGAGGCTGTGTATTGTTGCTGATGGTGAGTTCTACTTAAACACAAAAAATTCAGTCTCTTCTCTAGTTTTACAGGTCTATCAGAAGGGACATTTTTTCATTCTAGGATATACCCTCATAATAGAATTAAAAGTTATTTCAGGTCTCTTAATTCCCCTTGCCAATTTACACAAGCAAACACTGTCCAAAATACTTTTATAAATAATAATAACAACCCCGAGATGAATGAACAAGTGCCATCCCACTGGGCAAACATGAAAAATAGTCTGTATGACAGAACACCAAAATGTGTGGTCAAACCATCCATGCTGGCAGGGAAAGTACTGAAATAATGAACCAGCTCCAGGCTGATTTAGTATATGCCTTTGTTACCAAAATCACTCATGAAGTGAACAACAGAAAGGCAGCTGCACCTCACTGACGTGCTGTGGAAGGCAAGAGCAAAGCAAAGGGCAGAGCCTGGCCACGTGCATGGGAATGATGGGATCCCACTTGACTTAGAAGACTGAGATATTTCCTTCTGAAGTGCTGCCTATAATCCACTGGGCTGGACAGACAGAGAAGGGGATTTCCAGTCAGCAACCCCTGTGTTTACTATAAGACTCAAAGGAGGAACAGCTCTTAAGTGAGGTCCTAATGTTGTCAGAAGTGGGAGAGAGTCAATCCATGGAGGGGGAAAAAAAATGAAAGCAAGAAATTGATACATTTATCAATTTATCCCTCCATCCTAAGCTGAAACCTGTTTCAAGGGAAGTCAGTGACAATCAAGGATCAGAGTCCATTTACAGTTTATATCTTTTAACAGATACTTGAAATATCAGCAAATGTGTAAGTTTCCAGTTCCTTTCAGCACACAAACTCGTGCTCATTTACAATATAAATATTTCAGAACTGTTGACTCCTGCATCTTTCTCTTACCTTTACAGTCCTCAGAAGCTATGATATAACAATTGTTGACCCATACTTAGTTCATTTATTTAAAATCTCATCATCTTGTCTGCACAACAAGGGTTCTCATATGGCTGAAGTCACAGACATTCCCCAGGCATATTTGGGCTGCTCTTCAGAGCTTTAAGGTGAGCAAGGCACAACATGAGCAGCAGCCTATATCTGAGAGCTGTCCTCATTTTCCTGCCACACCAAGGTGCAGCAAAGCACACAATCCATGTGAAAGATCCTCATATGACAAAGCCAGAAAAAGGAGATAAAAATCAGCAAGAGAAGCAGAGTTCAAAAATGTTTATTCTGTTTCCCTGTTTGTGTCTCCTCCTGAGTATTCTTGGACATGATGAGGAGGTGCAGGAAGGTTGCATCTTTCCTGACAAGCTGGACTCAAGACTGAGTCCACGTAACTCACAAGAGCTGATACAGTCCAAAAAAAGCTGCAGAGTGAAAAAAGTCTGGACACCTCATCTTGCCCCCTCCTCTTGGAAGGAGCTCTCCTTCCAAGTCCTGACATCAATATGAAATCAAAAGTTGTGAAAGAAAAATGTATGGGAGTGTAAAAGACCTGGAGACAGAAAAGTCGAGGAGGAAGCTACCAACCCTGGAAAAGAAGCAGCCTATATTAAATTAAATCTAAACAAAAAGAGCACAAATTATTGATCTGATCTTTGCCAGAATAAAATATTAATCATAAGACCCTTCCCTTACACCAACCACAACCATTATAATGATAAAAAACCCAGGAAGATAATAAAGTCATCTCACAAAAGAAGAAAGAAAATAACCCAGGGAGATATGGAACACCATTTGTGCCAAACACGTTTTCTTAAAATATTTTGCCACAAATAAAAAGCCTTAATGAAGCTTTTTTTTTTCCACTTACTAAAGTTTTACTTCCTTTTCTTGGGCAAATGTTTGTAAATCAGGGAGGAAAATGGTCGGTAACAGTCTCTTGCAGATTTGCAGGAACCTTCTCATTGCATATTGCAGGACCATAGCTAGCTACTGTGTGAAAGCTATGTCCATTGGGATGGCTGGGATCACCACACAATAAATCATAGAGAATTTTACCAAATTAATCTCTCTCTTATCTTCCCCTGTGCTCTGTCTAGTCATCTGTCTCTCTGCAATTTTCAGGATAACACATCTCAATTTATGAGTAACTTAAATTAGCAGCAGGCCATAAGTCAGCTACTTCTTTTTGCTCTGAGTGAGTTGCCTACCCTACAACCCAGGAGTCATGACTTTTTTATAGTTTCTTCATCTCCTGTCCTGCAAATATTGAAATAAGAGCTCTCAGACAAAGGACATGGGGAATATTCGGTTTTTCTAGGAAGAAGAAAGAACTTAGTCAAAGCCCTGGAAAGTCCTGAGGCTTGCATTTAGTGTCATGAGGTTATTTAAATTTTTCTGGGATTTTGGAGTTGCTTTATAATTCTAAGTCTTCTAAGAACTTCTGGCTAAAGCATTTGTCTTCATGAGCAAATGAAAACAGTCCCAATATATTTTCCAAATCTGTGTAAAATAGTTCTCAGTGACTTCTACTGAGTTCTGCTCTAGCCAAATCCACATAGCTTGCAAGCGGTACAAGTGGCACAGCCCAAATATCATGTATGATTCTACCCCAAACACAACCCATGCACTCCCTGTGCTGAGTGACTGTGCATGCTGTTTGCATGCACGCGCAGCCACAGGACAGAAGTACTCCAGCATCAGTTCTCTTCCCATAGGGACTACATAAGAATGCAAGGCTGGTCATTAACACATGGCCATGTGCCGGTTTCTCTTTCAAGAACTCTACCAAGAAATGCCCATTTGATGGTGCTCAGGATGCCTTAAGAGCTCAGGGAACTCTGAGTGGAGCGCCCAAAGAGAGACAGACACTTTCTTAACCTTATGGATGTCACCTATTTCACAAGTCTGCTCTGCACATGTGAAAAAAACCCCAGCAGTCGTGTACCTTAATTGGAGGCATGAAGGAAAAAATAGAGGACTCAAGAGGTATGAGGTCATGGAGAGACACCCCTCAGTGGCTTCTCATGCAGCTGGCCATTCAATAGGACTCTAATGCCCAGGAGAGACCCACAAATACAGTATCCAAAAGAGGATGGAAATGCTGCAGAGTATTTAGTGAGACACAAGGTCAGTAATGTCAGCAGCTTTGAAGTAAAAAGAGCATGGAATGGGAGAACTTCCACCTTGCTACTCAGCCTATGAAGAAATTCAGGGAAGGATGGCAGAGTTTAAACAGTGAAAATGAAAAGAAAAAAAAAACCCTCAACACCTGCAGTTTGGAGAAAGCAGTGGTAGCACAGGCATGGGACAGTTGAGAGATGCAGTTTTCTATAGCTCTTAAAGTAGATCAAATATTTTGGCTCACGTTTTTCCTGAGTATTCACTTATACAAGTCCTTAGAGGCATTTCTGTGACTTTTTTTTTTTTTTCTCCCCAAAAGAAAGCTGAGTAAGAACTTGGCCCAGGTGAATTTGCAATAAAGGAACCATGAAACCACAGAAGGAGAAACTGCATTTGGAAGGATTGACAAGGATCATTGATACTGTTGCTAAGGTGAGAAAGAACAATCAAATAGGCTTGATGAAAAGCAAATATATTTCCAGCTGTTGCCATTTCAGCATGATGTGGTTCACCACTCCCAGAAGAGAAAAGTCCATGTGTATTTATCCAGATCTGATTATCATAATCCAAGGGTAGGAGTTGGGCCAAATGTGTCTCATAAGCAACACACCTTCTCTGACTACCTCTGCACTGGAAAGATAAATTGGTTTCTTTTTAAAAGAAGTTTACTAAATATGAGCCTGCCTTTAACTCTTAAACTAGAAGTTAACACTTTGTCACACAGATAGATCTTGTTCTATATAGGGCCAAAGGAAACTATGACAAGAGGGCATTTTCCTTACTGCCAAAATTATTTGGGAGTTCTTGCTGCTTTTCCCTAGGTCCTTTGAGACACCATGATAACCCTAGTATGTCAGGGACAGGAAGAGGTCAGCACCAGAGCTCAGTTTTTTCTTCTGGAGGGAACTGAGTAATTTTGTTCAGAGAAATTTCATTGCTTCACTAATGCCAGATCAGTAACAATAGTATTGAAATAATAACTTCATTTGGATCATCAGTTTTTAAGGGCTGAATTTTGCCTCTAAGGTGCATGACTGCTTCTAGAGGGAAATTTTGCCTGGTGGTCTCTCCTTTTGATGTGAAGAAGTCTGTGCCTCTGTGACCACACAAAGTGCTTGGTGCCATCAAATATGATGGAATGAATCAGGGAGTAGGCTGTTTGAAAGATCAGGTTCTCCATATAGGAGCATGTCTCAAATGAAATTTCCTAGGTGGAAATTCCATTAGAAACCTTCTGCGTTCTGCTTCTTTCTACTGCAAGATTTATTGCTCAAGTGACCAACAAAATCAAGTCAGCAGACCCACTCCAAACCTGGTTAGCCACAGCAGTAACCATTCCAAGGCAGCTGAAATTTTCAGTGGAAATTTCTATCTAATTTCCAAAACCTGTAGAGGAAGCTACTGGCACACATCTACAATGTTCAGATTTGCCTTCAAATGATCTAGCTTCAGCTTTGTGAATTTTCTGCTTATGTCTTCAGATCTGGAGCTCTCACAGATCATTAAAGCCAGGTAGCCAGCCTGCCAAAACCAGAATTGAGAGCAGGCTTCAATGATGACAGAACTCAACTAAATCTTGACCTCAGGGCACCAAATTTCTCTGGTACAGTTAGAGATTTGTGAAATGTGCAATTATGCAAGAGCTCTAAAAAGTCTGGGGAGGTTAAAGGAAGAGCCCAGAAATTTATCAACCCTGTGCCCTTGCTGGGATGCTGAATAAGAATTTTGACATCAGATAATATCTTGTGCAGCTAGGCTAAAACTTTGCAATGTCATCATCACCCATTGAGGGCTTTCTCATTTAGGATTTGGGTGAAGGAAATTGTGGGTAGGTGTGAGTGCACATTTTTGATAAAAGCAATGAGGAGATGGAATAATTTCCAAGAAAGCAAAAGAAATTGTTTTTCTTTATCACATTTAATTTTCTCTTCCAATAACTACAATTCTCTGCTTGTTTTTATTATCAGCAGAGTACTGAAATATCACCACTTTGGCAATGACATTTTCTTCAGAATGGAGTGGTGATGATGAATGTATTGGCCATGATTTCAGTTCACCCTTTTGAATGGGTGTTATTCCAAGATCCATCATCCATTTAGTTTTGAATATATCTGCTTCCTCCATCTCCTCCTCACATGATTTTATAAATATCTGCAAAATAAGTACTCTCAGCTGTGTCTGAGACATGTCAAGAAAGAGATGTGTAAAGTACAGGAGGTTTCCTCAGGTTTTTGTGTATCTAAATATCAGCTAAGAATAATGACAAAACTGGAAGTCACCTTCAAGTCACCAAGCAGCTTAGACCCATGATTTTACATCTTTGTCATGGCACTTCAACACTTACAGGATGAGGAGTCCAGTTCTATTCAGCTGCTGCTTTCATACCTTTGAACAGCTTGGTCTCCCTCTCCATACTTTTTCTATCCCCCCCCAAGGATTCCCTCCCTAAATGCTACAATTTTTTACATGCGTATTACTCTCACCAGCTGCAGCATTTTGCTGGGGTAGTTTCCTGAGTCATCCATCAGGGGTGCCTAGCAAGCCCTAGCAGCTGCCATTCAGGCAAAGATACCTTTGAAGACTGTATCCCTTCAATTACACTATTTCAGAGCAGGCAGAGACAGTGCCCGATCATAGATCCCCCACATGCAACGTGGTAGGTTAAACGACCTGAGCTGGTCTTTTTCTTGGCTTCTAGTCAAACTCTGCCTCTTCTCATTTCAACTCTTTTGAGCTGCAACCACCTCAAAGGACATCTCGCTGGCAGCAAAGTTCTCTCCAGTTTACACCTGAACTCTTGTTCTCTGTTTTCCATCACAGTCTGAGGGCCTTTGAATCACTCTTTCTCCTCCGGAAGGTTGCAGACACGCCTGTGATTTTCCAACCGCAGGATGTTCTGTACAGAGAAATTTCAAAAGACACATAGAAATAGGAAAGTGCTGATTCACAGGTACTCTATGGCAGAAATAGTGGGAGTATTTCTTTAGCACGCTGCTGGGAAGTCTCTCCTTCAATTCAGGATGAACATGCCATTTTAAATACCATGCTTGGAGTCCATGAGTATGTCATAAATTCCTTACTGATCTTCAGGGCTGTGGCTATCTGATTGCCACCCTGCTACAAGCCACAGATTTTTCTCAGATGTCATTAGTCTGTGGAAGATCCTTTTTCCGTCCCTGATGTCTGTGAGACCAAGTCCCAAACCAGGCTGTTTCGATAGACCCTCATCCTGAAGAGAAGTGCACTGGGGAAGTGGGCACACAGTTTTCATTTTAAAGAGCCTAATTCAGGACATTCCATTACCACACATCTAGTGTTATTGATATCTTGCTCTAATTTTGAAGTAAATGCATACAGAATGAATAAAAGCACTGGGGGAAAAAAGGGTATTTGGCACTACCACACCTAAGCACTTCCCTTTACTTGGAAAGCAATTTTAGCTTTTCCAATAAATAAACAATATTCAGCTTCTCATTTGAAATTCAGGCAAATGCATTAGAAATAATGGAATTCCCCGTGAAACTGATGTTTCAGTTCCTAAGAAACATGGGGTTTGGATTTCTGGTTTGCTTTGTTTTCTAATAAAATCAGGCACTATATATATAATTTTGGGATAATAAGTAATATTTTCCAAAACTAATAGTTTTGGAAGATTTGAGCAATTTATAATGAATGTGAAGCCTTCTGAAGGCAACCGAATTTTTGTATGTTAATCTCTAATCAGAGTAACAGTAAAAACCCAAAGATAACCTAAAACCATTTTTGTCCTTCCAGTTGCTCGGTTTCCCAGAAATATTGCCAAATTAGTGCTACCCCAGTTCTTTAGAACTAGTAAAAACAAGCTTTTACAAAAATCTCAAGTTTTTTAAAATATTTCCTTTCACATTCTCACAAGCAAAAGTTGAAGTATTAAAGTGAAATAGTCCTTTTTAATAGTTGCTACTTTAATTAAGATCCTTTCAATAGGCATCATTCCTTCAAATTTAAAAAAAGGGTTATTTTTCTATTTCACATTTTCAAACATATATGTATGTATAGGAGTGAGAAGGAAAAAAATGCCAAGGGAAAATGAGACTTAAAAGACTTTTTCAATTTTTAAAATTATTTTTTCTAAGAGAGAGGCAAGTTTTTAAACTGATTCTGCATATAAATACCCAAAGATACAGGAAGGACAAAACCTATAGTCCAACATGTTGTGTGAAAGAGCAGGAAATATTTTCACTCCACCCTGTCAAATGCTTTTTAAAATTCTTTGTAAGATTCCCAATGTAGGCCACTACTGAAAATGGCTCCTCATTGTAAGGTGGGCTATGCCAAGCAAAAGTTCTACCCTGTATAAGCAAAAAAATCAAAGGCAATGGCATACACACTGCTCAGCTTCAGCTGCAGCAGAGAGGTAAAGAGGGTTCTGACATGTGACACTTTAGAGCTGAAAGTATGGATTGACTTGAGGGGAAAAGAGTGACATACTATATTCAGAAAAGCATTTCAGGATAATGCCTGGAATGTGCCAAAACTAGAAGAGTATAAGTTGAGAAAACAGAGCTACCAGGAGAGCTAGCTGGTCAGAAGCCAGGTAGTGTGAGAGGTTAAGGGGAGGGATGTGAGAAGGTATGAGAGTTTTTCCCTGTGCTAGCTCCAGAAGATCTCACTTGTGACCTGGCTGAGCTCAACCTTCAAGATAAGGTATGCATCTGCTCTTGTAAGTAGAGTGGCTTCTGAAAAAGGACCAAAGCACCTTTTGAATCATGTGGTATTAAGGAATGAAGCTTGCAATGGCTTGGCTGCAGCTGTGGTTAGTGCTGCAGTCACCACTCAAAATGGGTTTGAAGAGAGAAAAGATGCCTTTCTTCAGGGGGGGCACAACACCACCACCACTAATACATTTATTGAGCCAGTAATGGGGTGCTGCCCAAGGATACCTGACAAATGCTGCTTAAAATGTAACACTTCCGACATGAGTGTTTCCAAAGAATTCCAGAAAATCTAAGCCACCTCATTTCAAACACCCACTTGTTTTCTTTCAGCTTTTAGACCCAAACAACTTTTCTGCCTGTCTGAAATTTTATAAAAATGACTGTTGATCAGAAGAGGTTAGCAAAGGTCTAGGTGACCTTTTTTTAAGGTATTCCAGCAAACCATCACACTAATTTTTCTCCAGCTGTGGAACACTGTAATATTAAGCAATGCGTTCTCCCACATTGTGATGGTCGATTTTTTGCCTTGTCTTTGAAGCCTGTTATTTCTTCACTAATAATCCGAGAGATGCAATTTCTTTTAAGGCAACTATTTCCATTAATACAGTATCAGTTGGTCAGCCAGAGACCAACCCTGCAAAGCTGGCCTTAACAAGCACCATTTGTATGAATAATCTGTAGTCTCTTACTAACAGATCACAATGATAAATTCACCCAGTGACTATTGCTCCAGTGTGCATTTACAAGAGATGTCAAAGAGAATTCCAATTTGAATTCTTACATAAACATATTTTCCTCATGTGGACTTCCAAGTATGATTGTGTCCTGGGTTGTAGTGTAGGATGTGCACAAAGTATTCTATCACTGTCTTAATGAACTGTTGAATCCAATTGTTGGAGCAGTGCTCTTCCCAGGCCCCCTCCCTCAGGGCTATCTTCTGCTAATGGCCCATCAAATGCCTTGCCCATGACTCATAGATAACTCCCTCCGGGAGTTGTCTCTGTTTAATGGGCCATCAAAGACCCCCTGCATGACTCATCATCCCATTGTGAGATGCTCCGCCCAGAGGGAAGAACCAAACATTCCCACCTGGATATAATTTGGGGTTTGAGATAGTACAAGCAGCCCTTACCCACTGGATTCCCAGAGGACCCGAGCTACCAGACCTTTCTACAGGATCACTGCTTCAAGAAGACCACCTCATCTGGACTGCTTCCATCACCCTGCACAGGTTGTATTCTGACTCTGCAGTTGTCTTTTGTATTATTGCATCTATTTTATTTTACTTTCTTTCCTTTCTTCCTATTAAATTGTATCTCTGACTTGGAGCCTCTCATTTGTTTTGCTTTCAAACCACTACAGATTGTTATTGCCATTACAGCCAGAATTGTTCAAAAGAGATATTTGAAGAAACACTTCAGTGGTAAGCATTGGGATATCAGGCTGTTATTATCAAATTAAGAATTGACCTAGTGGTGCTTTCTAACCTAGTTACAACTTTCTGTAAAAATAATAAATACTTGATACAAGAAGTGGAAATTGATTCGGATATGCTCAGACATCTCTGATGTAAAATTGAAAAACTCCAATAAATGTGTCTTTAAATTTGTCTTCTCAGAGAAAATATCTCTATTTTAAGTTGGCTGCTCTCAAAATTATTTATAACCTTCATCTTCAGTGATACCAAGATCTTTAAAAGATTTGAAACCTGGTGAATTATGGCTATTCCATGGGGTGATGCAGCATGATACTGCTTGAAGATGCTCCCAGACTTTCCATGGTTTGCATTACTTGGTGATATATTGCCATGGTGGAACAAGAGTTTGAGGACAGTAATTGTTTTGCTTCAGCACTAAGAAAATGCTAGGACTATGAAGGTATGCTTTGAAATGAGTAAAGGCTCATTGCTTCTAACTCTTTCCAAGAGCCTGGCAATCCATCTTTGCATCTCTCATCCCTTGGAACTGTACCTTGCATTCCAGTAATGGCCAGGACCCTTTACACAAGCTATTCAGGTAATCTATTAGAGATTACAAAGAAGTTCTTCAGCACAAATTCGGTTGACCAAACTGGTCAAGAAAAACTATTTCAGAGAAAAATGCTGAAAAATTCAGAATCATCATCCTGGTTTCACACATGAGACTTCTTGACTACTAGAACAGCAGTTATTTGATGCTTTTCCAAGATCTCATCCAAGACACAAGATAACAACAGAGCAAGAACTTTATCATGTGTCTCCCTCATAAGCATTTTAGTCCAACAAGCCATTTTTTACCTGGAGAGCATAAGGGATGTTGGTTTCTCCTTTGCCAACATGAGAAATAAATAATTTTTATCCAGCCATAACATATTTGAATAGTCAATCCGTTTAATTACAGATATGCCTCAAATACAGTAAGTTTCTTGTGCAAGGTTAAAGCAAAGACCTTGGAATTCCTAAACTCATGCCTCAGGTTTCAAGAAAGTTTCAGACTGAGGAAATTTATATCTCTGACTCCTAGTAATTTGACATCTTGAGAATGAGACCTGGGTCTGTGACTGGTGTGAACCAAAGGAGACCTGGAAACAGAAGAAGGAGACCCTGATACACTGAAGGACAGAAATCCTTCTTTTTATGACCTCTGTCATTTAGGCTTCATTTTAATAGGCACTTCTTAAGCCTTTAAGTTGTTAGCTGAACTTCAGTCTAACCCATGACTGAGGCTGAAATTAAGCCCTGAAAAAAAGTATTGACTCTACTAACTAGAATTGCTCACATTATTACTGCACTAACAGTGTCCTCCATTATGACAGTATAAAATAATTTGCCTCCACTCACCATTGTACCATTTTGGGAAAGAAGACTGGGAAACCAAAATGGGAATTTGAACTTGGCTTGACTTGAGGTTTACCGTAATAGAGAGAATTAGAAGACAGTATATGTTCTGTAAAAGAAAATACCTCTCTTCATATATCTAGCATATCAACAGGTACCTCAGCAAAACTACAGATTCATATCAAGACCCAAACCACATCTTTGTTTAGAAAGACAGGCAGTATGCTTTTTTTTTTTAATTCACATTTTTACTCTCAAAAACAGAGTAAAGTGTTTCTTTACAGAGAGACTGTATTGCAGAGAGACTGCAATAGTCTCACTGCTGAAAACCCCAGCACAGCAGATTAAAAGGAAAGTTGTGCAGAGGCAGCAATGTGTTGTACCACCTAGGGAGAGCTTGGGTACACATCAAATGAGCCCAGCCTTCAGTGTGTGGGTGTGCTGAGATCTTAAAGAGGTTCCCAGTCGAGGAGAAAGGGGAGTCTCCATTTAAGCTAAGTGCCACATTCCACATATGCTAAGCAAGGTGAATTTCTGGATATCAGGGAGCCTGCCTAAGATGAAGTTAAGGTATTCCAATAGATAAAATCCTCTCTGCATGCTGCACTAAAACACAACTAGCTGAGAGACTGACCTCCACTCTGCCCCTTGTTCTTTATATCAGTGGAACGCAGGACAGACCAAAGACTACAAGGTAGAAAAAAAAAAGTAATACAGGACACCAGGCACTGCCTCTTCACAGGGTAGCTGGAACAATGGTGCTGAGAGTAATTTATGATATAAAATCATAGAATATCAACCTATTTTGGCAAAAGCATTATCTAGACAAGACAGCCCAGAACCCTTTCCAGCTGAATCCTAAAAGTGGCCAATACTGGGGAATGCACCACTTTCATGTGAAAGATAATTCCAAGGGCTGCTTGCTCTCATTGTGAAAAAAATTTCCTCTTTTGTCCAATTGGAATCTTCCTGAGAATAATTTGTACCCATTGTGTTTTCCATGTGACTTCTTGTAAAAGGAAATATCCATCTTCTTTGAAATACTAGAATATGGTTATGAGATGTCCCTAAGCCTCTTTTTTCAAGGCTGAACACATCCATTTCTCTCTGAGTCTTCCCTCACATGTCAGGCTGCCCAGATCTTTGATCATCTTTGTTGTTCTCCTCTGGACCACCCCCCAGCCTGTGCACACCTTTCTGCATTGAGGGGACCAAAATTCAACACAGTATTCCAGGTGCAGCCTGAGAAGTGCCGATTAGAGAGGAACAATGACTTCTCCATCTCTGCTGGTGATGCCCTTGTTGATGCAGCACAGCATCCTACCGGCTTTCTTTGCTGCAGCAGCAGCACACTGCTCACTCAGACGGAGCTGTTTGTCCATCAGGACCAAAGCCAAGCCCCTTTCCACAGAGCTCCTGCCCAGGTCTCATTCATTTAATAGTCTCAGGTGTAAATCATGATGCTCTGAGAAGTTTGACTTTTTAGCATACAGCCAGAGCCATGCCCACTTTCCTCCATGGCCTCCAGAGAGCCCCCACATCCACCCACTGTGCAGCAGTTTGGACACAGTTTGTCTGCCTGCATAAACGACTGCACAGGCAGGGAAGGAGGGTGCACATGGATACCTGGTGCACATTCTCAGATCTGGCTTGCTGCCCCATGACAACATGTTGCTCTGCCAGCTGAGACACCACACTGCAGCAAGGCTGGGAAAATCACCCAGTGTGCATCCTCCCAGACCAAAGGGAAAATCAGCCCTATACTGCTGGGGAGAAAATGGGCAAAGCAGGAACCTCAGCCTACTCATTTATACACTTGTAGCTGCAATGGCTTTATAGAATTATGTTACAGTAAGAGAGTAGGAACATTACTGACCTTAGATCTGAGAGCCAGGAAGATGCTTGATGGAAATCTTCCCTTATCTCAGGACTGCATGAAAGATAAGACCTGTAAGTGCTTTCAAACCTTCACTGGCACACAAGCAGGGATGTAACAACTCCATACATCTGTCAAAACTATCAACTTTTTCTTTGTAAAACCAAACCAAATACCTTCTGAGGGCAAAATAAAGGTTAACTACTTCAGGAAGTTTGGAGAAATGAGACTGATGCTTCACGGTAGCACAGAGTGTACTTGTGTGATTTTAAAATAAAGCTGTTGATGTAAGGTAACAGAGTCTCAGGGTCATTTCCTGTAAGTATATGATCCCCTAAGCAACATTTTCCAGTTCTCATTCATGATTAAATCAATGCATCTGATCCAAAATACCAGAGAGAAAATGTTTGTGGCCAAAACTTATCTGACATTTTAACATCCTACTTGACAGGCACTGCAGGTCTCTTCAATGTCAGACTTTTTGCACTAACGTATCTTTGATCTCATTTTATCACACAGAATGTGATCTGCCAGCAGCCCTTCTCTTACCTGTCCCAGTACACACACAGCCTCTGGGGTTTTCTTTACCTCAAAGGCTATAGACAGCCGCCGGTTTATTGGTAGGAAGATGTAGTTTTTCACAGACAATGTTCAGGTGTGAATCACGTTAATGCTGAGCAACTTTATCATTCAGGCCTCCTTCCTGCCCCCATGAGGACGGCATGTTGATTTGGTCTTGAAAATACAGGAGAAAGAGAGGGGAAAATCCCACTCCTGTAGCAACTCCACCAATTCCTTCAATTGTCTGAGGGATTTTCCCCTCCAACCCAGCACTCTGATGGCTTTATCTCCATATTCACGGAGCACCCTGCACACCCACCTCAGAGAAGAGTGCTGTGGTAGCAAAATGCTGTGTACTCTCCTGAAACCACAAGCTGAGCGTGGGTCAGGACCAGAAAACATCACCTCCCCCACCTGCTGCTCCACCGGGTGACTGACATGAGGACACACCACTGTGTCACAGCTTTTGCAAGCATGTGCAGAAAAACTGCCCACAGAGGAAAACCCTGAACTTGGAGGACATGAAAAAAATTGTGCTTTTACATGCTAATAAAAATGCACTAAAACCCTCTGAATGGAGGCACCTTGATGGACAGTAAGTTGTTGTATTTTAACAGCTGTAAAAAAAGAAAAGCTATGAAAAACTTTAGTCTAAGTAGTTTTTAAGAGATGTAAAAACACAACACAGAAAAACCCCCAACCCAATATGTGTTGCTTTACATCTTCATTTAACACTTATTTGGAAACTTCCTAAAGTTTAGACTGTAATAAGAATCTAAGCACCACTTAAAGACTTGACTCCAGCTGAATATATCTTCATTAGGCAAATGCCTCTTATTTTGTTCTGACTAAGCAACAGTCATTGTTCTTTGCCACTGTAATTTGAAACAACACCTAGAATGGTCCCCAGTAAAGCAGCCATTCCAGCTAAACATATTTCCCTCAGAATTAACCCAGGAAGTTCAGATAGGGTTCCTTCTTTGATGTCCCAATGATTATTTGTAAAAAATCCCATACTGCCAGTGATAACATCTCACACCCAAATTATTTGCCACAGATAAAGCAAAAGGAACTTCTTGAAACCTTTTATATTGTTCTCAGTAAAGACAATAGGGTAGATTTTTTCAAGGCTGAGGAAGAATTAATCCTCATAAGTCCTATTAAAACCAGTAGGCAAATCCCTAGGAGGCACTTGAAAATTTCAGCCCTGACTTGTTTTCTTGTTGCTCTCACACGGGACAAGCTCTATGAGGGATAGCTCACTGTCACAGACAGGCATTCTCACCAGCCAGGAGAACACTGTTACTTGGCACAATGATATTACTCAACATACAAATTAAATATGGTAATATGCCATGGGATGAAGGCCTTGTAATAAACTGTCCAAGGAAGGAAACACCTCCTGCTGTGTTTCCAGAGTACCATGTAATTTACAGTCACTGCTGTGAGTTCTGCATGAGAATATTAATGACTACATTTCTCAGCCAGAAATATTAAAATCATTATTACCATCTGAGACTGCAGACTACAGGCTGCAAAGAAAGGGGTTCACTTAGAAGGACATTATTTCCTAGCTAGAAAAAAGAAATTATGATCTTAATCCAGAATCTGCTTTGCTAGCATACCCTAAAAGTAAGAACAGAAATAGCTGCTTAAGTAAAGCATAGCTAAACGTGAGTTGAGTCCTAAGACTACTCACTACTACTACTAGTTTTCTTCAGTAAAGTAACTCTTTCAGATTCCCACTGGCTTCTGGGAACCTTGGGCAACTTCATCAATCACAAGGGGAGTTAGTGTTTCTGTTCAGACATTTCTCTCAATAAGCAGAATATTACCTCACAATTCAGACCATCTTTACATGATCAGCTAGTGTGATAATGGCAACAAATTTGAGAGTGTTCTCAACAATAAAGTTCTGTGCCTCTACAGCGTCACTGTTGTGAAAGGTGACAACAAGATATGCCTTCTATGTGTCATGCAGCAACTCCATGCTGCTGATTAACTTGGCCACACACTCCAGTGAAGTGAAGAAGGATAATTTACTTTAACATCTTAATTTCAGCTATGACCACAGAGTCATATTTTTAATTTCAGCTGTGACCACACAGTCATAATATGGGAAAGCTAATCAGCCTGGCACAGCAGCAGACCTCCGCTCTGAAGAAACTTTGCTGTCTGTTAAGTCAGCCACCAACTATACCATCAGAATTCAATATTCCCAACTACTTTAAAAAGAAAGATGTTTTAATGAGGTCTCAGTATTTTATTATGGATGCTGACATACTCATGTGGTGAGCTGGGAACCCAGTAGGAGAATGTTTTTAAGGTGAAACAAACAAACAAACAAACAAACAAACAAACACCTCCAGAAATAAATGTCGAGTAAGAACTGAAACAGTCAACTGATATATTTACAAAAATACTCATCAGCCATATGAAACTGAATTGTGGGGACCACCCCAGTCCCAAAGCTGTTTTACATTACAGTGTTAATTTCTGTATTCTATCAGTAATGGACCAGACTATGCCAAAAAATGTGGGTCTCTCCTATGACAAGATGCTAACAACTAGTCAGAGAATTCTGGCTCCAGAGTAATCAGACATGAAAACAGGTATTTCTAGGAAAAGGTAGAAGTACAGAGTGAGCCTGGGGTCTTGTTTGACCAAGGTCATAAGCTGTTCTTCTGAAGAAGAATCTGGTGGAAGCAGATGACTGGGCAAAGTTCCGTGAACTGCCAAGTGCATGCATGACCAAGGACAGTTTGTACAGTTTGTACTGTGTGATTCAACATGTTTTACCCAAACTGTGATGGTCAAAACTGTCTCACAAGAAGATGATACTGGGATTTCCAGAACTGCAAGAAGCCACAACTAACAACAGAAGAAACATCTTCTGGACATCTAAAATCTTTAATGGAATAATGGGTCACTCTGTGTGGCTGACAGCAGTTTTTCAAGAGACACCCAAGCCACAAGGGTAATCGGGAAAAGTTGAAGGGTACATGTACACAGCCTGGCACAGACTCAAACTTTTCCCTGTTCATGCTCCATGTTGGCTGGATGTGGAGCAGTGGGGAATTTGCGTAAATCCCAGAGTGCGGGAAGAGAAGGTGAGGCTGCCAGCCCAAATTTATATAGGTGTGCCTTCAGACACTCTGCTTCATTCAACATTTTACTCTCTGACTGCAAAAACATGCATTAGGAAAACAGGGCATGCTGTGGTCATCTGTCCTTTAACTAAATATATGTTCATAAATCATTCAGCACTTGGAGATACTTGGTTCCTGATTCTTATGCATGTCAAAACCCATTGTAGCATTCTTGCAAGGGCAAAGGAACTTTTCTGTTGCTGATGGCACAACAAGGGCATAAAAAAGGGTCTGAGTACCAGTAAGGACTGAGTCTACAGCTTTTTAAGGTCAGACTTGGTTCCTGACCTGTGGGGAAGCACTCATTTTTGCAGTTGCAGTTAAAATATGAGAAAACAAATTTTTAATAGGTGATGGTTGCTGTTCACAGCCCAGATCATTCAGGGAGGGGGTGGGGGGCAGAGCAAAAGACACAACTGAAGAACCTGAAGGTAGGGTTCCATTAGCCAAGGAGTACATTTAAGCATTAGTCTAAAAAGCTAACAGCCCTGACTGAGGGAGGGCAGGGGAGGATGGTTGGTTGTTTTTTTTTTTTTTTTTCTCTGAACTAAATAACAGAGTAGAAATCCTCAGTGACTTGCAGAAATCCCATCTGCTCCAATGGTAAAATCGAGATTCCCACCACTTACAGTGGCTGAGGGCAGGAACAGAACATAATGAGCAAGAAATAAGAACATTTTTGAGAATTTTTACCTCAAGCTGCCAGCATTTTGGTTGCTGTTTTGAGGGGTCCTTTATTGTTCTCATATGGCATAAGGTACCAAACATCAAATATGTTTAAAAGGACTAAAATTCAGACAAGCTCTACAGCTAAGGTTTACCACCCTTAATGTTCCTCCTTAAAGTGTCCCTGCAGTGCAGAAGGTGACTTTGTAAACACAGGGGTTTTGTGCGACACTCATTTTCCCTTTCACTTTCATGTCAGCCCCACTGCATTTGACACAGCTACACTTCTAGGTAACCCTCAGCATGGCCATAACAGTGTGGCTTAAAAAATCCAACCCGTAACTTTTTTTTTTTCCTCTGAAGTATTTTTACCATTTTTTAGATCATTTCAATAGCCCAAGATAATTCCTAATTCTATATCTAGCAGTTCAACTTCACTTATGTACAAAAGAGCAAGAATAGACTACAAACAGCCAGCCAAGCAGAGCAGAAGGCTAAAGAAACACATCTGGAACAAATGCTTCAGGAAAAAGAAGTCTCCTCTGGTAATGACATTAACCTGAACAGCCAAAGGGACATTTTGCCTAAGCCTCAGGTTGTGAGATTTCATTTAGTTTTCACTCACCACTCTCATCACCTGTTTTCAAAGTCACGTGTTTGAACCGAGTTACCTAATTCCACATCTGGGCTCACAAATAACTGGAATGAATGACAGAAGCACTAAACCTCGCCACATTTACAAAAGAACACAGAGGGTTAGATACAATAAAAGTTGTAATGATAGAATCTTAGCTGAAATATTCAAAAGTGAGTTGAGGTACTTAATGACCATCTTTATTTTCTGTAAGTGCAGAGCATTTGCCTTAAGCAAAGCAGGCTCTTTGGAGAGCATAAGTTGAGCAGTTGATATCACAGATGGTTTTTAACATGTTGGTCCATAGCCTGAAAAATGTGGTTTATATTTTTAAAACATGGCCGTATCTAATGAACTTGTTTAAATATTAGGCAGAATGCCAAACATGAGTTGGAAGTCATGGAAGAGAATATGACAGGATGCAGACACAGGAGCCCATGGTGGGAACATACTACAGGCCAACTCATACGTTTTAGGACAAAAGTTAGTATTGCCCCAAACCAGAGTTTTCATTTAGCCCATTAAAAAGATGCACAATGCTAACAAACTTCAGTGGTTGATCAAAAGCTGTGAGAAGGGGTGAACTTGCATCAGATTTAGGGGGTAACAGAATTTAGTTTTCAGTCCTGGTCTCTTACAAACAAATACATGTACAGTAAATATATATGCACTGTTACATATTCACTTTTCACAACTTGATCTTAAAGTAGGAGGATGCTTTAAAAAATGCATTAAGCTTGACAGCTGGAAAAAAATTAATAATAATAAGGCTGATCTAACATTTCAGAATAGAGAAGATTTTATTTCAACTTGAGAAAGATATGGAACTTCCACCATGGAAGATCAAGACCGTTAGTGCCAAGAAGTGGAAAAGCTGGTAGACAAAAGCAGAGTGTGTTTGAAATGTTGCTAGAGCATTAAAATGTTAACTGTAGTTGACCCACATGCTCAAGTCTAGAACTTTGAGTTGTGTTGCAAGAACAGCATACTTTGTTCCAAACAGGGCTTGGTGTTATTGCCCTGTGTGGACTGGTAAATTAGTCACACTGTTCCAGTATGAGAGTTCGACCAAAAAAAAAAAAAAATGTTCTTGCAAAACTGAGTTTTTTTGTCTTGTCACTTATGAAATCAGAAGCTTGCTCTCCCACCACTGTGAACTATGCCAGCCACATCACTCCTGAGGCTTCCATGGAGTTTTACCCTCGAGGTCACAGTGGTTTTTTGCTCTATTGTGGGGCAATGCATCCAGGTTTTCCTGCCGTACATTTAAGGCCAGAACACAGAAATGTGCTGTAGTAGCACATCACAAAAGAGTCACTCATTCCCTGGTTTAAGTACCAAAAGGTCTTTATCACAGGAGTTACGTCTACTAGGACCAAACACTGGCAAGCAGGTTATTACCTTATTCCCCTGCAAAGCAGAGAATGTGTTTAGTAGATTTGTCTCATCCCTCATCTGCTTGTCACAGAAGCTGAGCACAAGCTAGTACCTTTCAAATCTTCTGATGTTCAGACCGGAGATAAGAGGATCAGAAGCATGGCAGTCCAAATTCAGAGAGACAGAGCCTGAAAATGCATGCACACAGCCTTTACCTTAGGTGCACTCATTTCCAAAGCAAAATTTTCAATACTGCAGACACCAAACTCAAAACACACTTTGAAAACAATTCTAAATAGCAACATTACATCACTGCAGCTATTCCTGTGCTGTGAGATGCAAAAAAAAGAAATGATTCAGAAATATCACTATCAAACCTATTCATTAAAATGCCTTTTTCCTACCTCACCATGTTGTCCCACTTGGAACTCATAAAAGCAGTGAGGTTGACAGGATTAGGACATTGCCTTGGAACATGACTATTCCGTTTGAGCAAACACCATGCAGTGTTCCCTTTACCTCATGCACAGTTTCTTGGCATGTGTCTTAAGTATAAGTCAGCTGCTCTTCACATTAGTGTAGAGCAGGGGCAGAAGCATTGAAATGCAGCCATCCCATTTTCAGATTTCTGATCCATACAAGACTATCAAGACACAGGCTTTATATTGCTACTGAGGTCTGCTGATTTCATGTGCTACTGCAGCTGCATGTAGCCCACAGATGTTCTGAACCCATCAGCCCATGTAAAGGAGATGAGTTGCTCCTATTTGCCTTCAGTTTCAGCACCAAAGGAAACCATGGGTAGATGCTGAGGGTATCCCACCTGACTTCTAAGAAGGGTATCCAAAACAACACAAGTGACCAAGTCCACTAGCGGGCTTTCAGGATTTTTCACCAGCCTCGGGCCAGGTGGTATGACTAGGTACTGAAGTTCCATGGGTAACAGCAAATAGCCACTATGTGAAAATGAATTTCTCTTCTGGCAGGGCCAGAAGAAGCAGTGCTGACTCCTGGGAATGGCCGAAGCTCAGAAACTGCCCCTTACCAGAGGCGATGGCTGTGGGTGTGCTTTGGGACAGCAGCATACAGGCATGGAGTCAGCATTCCCTAAGCTACTGATTCACTCCTTACTACCAGTCTGGATTCAGTCTGAATAGGTGAGGAAGCCATACCATTCACCAGAGAACTGTGTCCAATTGGAAAATTGGGTCTTATCTGTTTATGACTTGGAATGTAGACGTTTCCCCTAGAAACCACCTTCTGGTGGTGGGCAGACACCTTGCTGCAGTCACCTGCATGAACTGATTCAAAATAGTGCATGGGTTCATTCCAGTGTCACTGTGATGCTTGGTCCCACAGTTTTAACAGGTCTTCAAGACACGACTTCTCTGCATATTTGTAACACGCACACTCCAGTTCCACATATCTGTTTTCTTTCAGTTGCCATCAAACAGCCCTTCTCCACACCTCCAAAAAAAATAAAAATAACAAAGCCAACCCCACTTATCTCAAATGGCAACTTCATGCAAGGTTTCAACCCAAGGTTATTTTTTTCTACCAGTTGTTTCTTTGAGAACAGATGGCGTTTGCAATGGTTGAGGACATATCCTATTTTTAAGTGTCATATGTTTTTACTCTTCTGCAGTGGACTCAGCGAGCAGAGGAAAATGCCACAAGAGATGGGCTTTTTGCATGATATACAAACCACACTGTCTCATGCCACTCAGGAAATTATCTCCTATTGCAAGTACCCAGCAGCCAGGGTGCCTGTATCCACCCTTCTGGTGCAACATTTCCTGCCAGTAATGGATAAGGAACAACCTGCATCCGGCAGTGCCAACTCAGCAGAGCACCCAAATATTAACACAACAAAACTGGCAGTGAGAGAGTTTAAACTTACATACCATGCCATGATCTCTAGTACACGGTGTCCCAGAGAACAGTCCCATCTTCCACTGCAAAATTCAGTATGATGAGAATACCTAATTTGTTGCTTGATTTTCTTTTTAGTATTTTCTTCTGAACAAATCGTATTTTGACAAGGTAGAAGCTCCCCTAGAACAGGAGAAGCAAATGAAAAAATGCAGTTAAGATCTGACATGCTATTTGGGTTTGTTGTTTCTTATACTGCAAATTTGTAGGATAAAGTCAGTCTGACTTTGCAAGTAACTGCAAGATCAGTCTCCCTCTATTTTGATGCATCTACACAAGAACCCACTCTTATAATGGAAAGCCACCTAAAAAAATCCGTGCTTAAGCTTTTAAAGCCTGCCAGAGAGATTAGACCATACTTTGGACTTTGCTAACTTGGCTAAACAGCTTCTGGGTCAAACCTGGCTTCTACCCAGCAGAGGAGAGTTCATATCAATTTGCAAAGGCCTGGGTGTACCTGAAGTTAGTATTTGAAAGCAGCCACACGAACAGGGAAAAAATGCTGCTGTGAATGCTTAAAAGGCATTTTAAGGATTTCAGCACAGCCACAGTGACTCATTCACGGAGGAAACACAAAAGTTGACATCTATAAACCTCTGCCAAAGGCCTCTGGGATGCCACGGGTACCTCGAGCACCTCCACTTTGGTTCATGCTCCTGAATAATTTCCATCTTGTTTCTCTGTCAGGCTGAGCACTGAAGCAGCAGCAGCTCCAAGGCGGCACTGCCTAAGGCATCTCTGGCTGCCTCCCTCTCTCACTGCCACCCCCTCGGGGCTCAGCAAGCCCTGCAAGGAGCTGCCAGGCAAAGGCTGGTGTCAGTGGCTTGAGGAAGTGATAGTCAATGGCACTGGGATGGATCCCCCTCAAAAAGACTGAAATTCAGGAGAAAGGAAAATTAAACCAATCCAGAATCAAACTTCTCACGTGAATTCAAGCATAAGGAGAATGAGGAAGGTGAACTTTCCACCTGCATGCTTCACACCAAGTCAGTGAGAGTTAGGGGTGGAGAGTCTCTTACTGTATTCAACTAGGATGCTGGAGAACAGGGTTCTCCTTTCTGATGAAACAGGAGCAGGATTTGACCTTTAGAGAATTTCTCACCCACAAACTATTTTGAAATAAAAAGCTAGAGGACTTTTGAGTCTCTCCTGGTTCCTCTTCTTCTAACAAATTGTGGGTGACTGTTCCCTGACTGCTGTGATACCAAGTTATTCTCACCCTCTTTGGCCCCACGAATACGCACTGTTTGCCAAAACCCCAAAGTGATCTTCTGCTCTGCTTTCCTGTCACATGGAACAATGAGAGATTTTTAGATGCCTACAACATTTGGAAAAACAGAATGGAAACATTTCTGAGAAATTTACTGTTTGCTTACTTCTGCATAGTTTTAAATCAACAACTTCTTGTAACAGAGAAGTCTCAGAAGGAAAAAAAACATAAGATGTATTCCTAGAAAAATGAAGCTGCTTTACCATAAATACCATAGGGCAAAAAATAATAAAACCTCTTGGGAACCCTTCCAGCCAACTTACAGAGTCCACTCCCTTAATGCCGAAGTTTAATGTCTCTGCCATTAGGCTGGGTCCTCAGAGTATGTCACAGTTAGCTTGAGTGAGCACATATGAGACTTGCTAGTAGGATAAATGTCCATCTAGTCTCACATACATCTATTTTCTTGCTATTTTCCTAAAGCACTTTAAAAGCCAGTCTTGCCAGATACTGATCTCCATACTAGAGCTATTTTGTAGCACATTGCTTTGAACTTATGAGGCTATTTGTCAAAGAAGGTGCTCAATAAAGTCAGTCTTAAGAAATCACATAACCGCAGAAAGAAAAATCTGAACAAAACTTCCCATTTCAGGCAAACTGCAGAAGCTAGTTCCCTTCCTTCTGAAAGACCAAGAGCATGTCCAAACCCCTCAGTTCAAAGACATAAAGTGTTGCAAATTCTATCCCCAAGACAGTCAGGAAATGCCTGTAAAAACCCTAATTCTTTCCCATGGATTGTATACTCCAGGATCCAATGCTCAGTTACACAGTGTTTTCCCCCAGTTTCCAGCCTCCTTCAGTTTATAGGATGAATTCAATTTTGGACACAAAGGGGTCAGATTAAAGCAAACTCTGGTCTGAGAGGGCTTACAATCACAGAAGCTGAGAGATGTGAGGTGCTTCCCTTTGATGATAAACCTGGAGATAAGATAACTATCCAAATGAAAGGTGTCATGGACTGCTTTCCTGCATACTCACACAGATCTGGAAGCTTCATAGGGTAAAGCAAGAGGCCCTCTTGTTGCCCTAAATCCTTTCCTGTTAGGTCATTAGGAGAGTGTGGCAGCAGAAAGGAAAAAACACCTATGTGCCAAGTCCTGTATATGGGAACCTCTGGAGCTGTGACCGAAGTCCACAGGGAAGTTATGGAACTGCTTCAGGTTTTGTGGAGAAACTTCTCCTGTTCAGGCCCAGAGGTTCTCACCCTAGAACTGAGTAGTGTATAGAGGGGCTGATACTCAAAAGTGCCCATGGTCAACATCAAAGAGGGGCGCAGCCAAAACAGCTGACCTGGAGAAGAGCTGTAATTCCAACAATAAATTTGACAGAGAGATGGAGCAGTTTCCCAAATTACCTTGAAAGGGTAGGCTTGTAGCAGTGGTAATTCTGTGCCACTCTGAAAAAAAATATTTTACCCATCTATGGGCTCAGCTTTTCTACATCACAGAGTTGCCCAAAACCCCTTCTAATCCAGCATCCTCAATGTTTCATTTCCAGGTGTCCATTTTGGGACATGTGGTACATAGATAACATAGGAATTCCCACCTCCCACTGAAGGTCAGTGTGAACTGTGCTTTTAGTGTGAATGTAAGAAGAGAAAAAACATGTAAGTACCTTGGTCCCCCATATCCCAGATACAGAATCAAAGACCAGTGGGCACATCAGGCAATAACAGCTGTAACATCTGCATCTCAGTGGCTCACGTAGGAGGACACCACACATCCATGGAGAGCTAGCTGTGGGCAGAAATCCACTTGCATCCATAAACAGCTTACAAACTATGATCAGAGCACTTCCAGTCCCCTGAGGAAGGCCTGTATTCAGTGCAGGGTTCAGAGGATGTGTATGAAGTAATATGAAGGAGAATAAAAGGAAATGAAAAAGCACAATCGACCTGGACTGAGAAGTCCGAAGAGAGAAAATACAGTGTGACCACCTACATGAAGACTGGTTTAATTCAAACACACACACAGAGCAGAGGAGGAGGATGGCGGGACAAATCAGGGGTTTGGACAACTGAATTTAAACCAGGCACATCTAAACATTTAGCATTTGGTCTTAAGAAGACATATAAACATACATATACCTATACTGAAAACTGATTCAGACAACTCCTACCACTATCAAATAAAAAAAATATATTTACATTTTCTCAAATTTTCAGCCAGGGCTACTCTAACTTAAGCTCCTTTCCCCTGTGGACATAACTCATATGTGGTATACTTAAACAGCCCTAGGCAGTGAATTAAAAACACTGTTTTATTTACAATTCTGTGGCAAATGATTCACTGTAGATATACGTCAACCTTTCCATTAAATATTCATCATTTGGTGGTTTGCTCCTGCTGCCATAAGGCAATGCCGTGGCAGTACCAGGACTTAGATAACAGCAACAACTGCCTTAGGATTACTTAGAGTATCCACCCCTGCAATAATGCAGCCTATTTAGCAAGAACATACATTTTGACCTAAAGTGCATCATCAGGTATTGAAGCCTCTGTGATGCTACAGTCATCTGGTTCACTCCTTGGATTGGTCAAGTTCAGTGGGTGGATGGGCAGAGGTCAGTTGTATGAGGTTCAAAAAGGTGAAATGCCCATTCCTGCCTGTGGGTCACAACAACCCCACACCATGCTATAGGCTTGGGGAATAGTGGCTGGAAAGGTGCGCAGTGGAAAAGGACCTGGGGGTGCTGCTTAACAGAAGGTCAACAAGAAGGCCAGTCCTGGCTTCCTGGCCTATGTGGCCAGGAAAGGACCAGGAAATAGTGTGGCCAGCAGGACCAGGGTAGTGATCATCCCTCTGTACTCAGCACTGGTGAGGCCACACCTCAGGTCTTGCATTCAGTTTTGGGGCCCTCACTACAAGAAAGACATTGAGGTGCTGGAGCATGTCCAGAGATAAACCCAAAAAGTTTGTAGATAATAACATATACTGCCTCACTCACTACTGAAGTATCAGTAAATGCACACACATTTTATACAGTAACAATGGGATATACTGCTTTTGTCCTGAACATGGAGCTAACCATATAGCTGGAAAGCCTAGAAATATTTCTGCCTAGTTTCAGATAGTCTACATAGATATATTTTTCCAAAGAATCTCACTTTTCTTTTCTTTTCTTTCCCTGTTGGTCTTGCTCAGTCATACACAAAAGTAAGGAGTTTTATTTCAGTTGAAAACTGAACAAGATCTTATTTCAGGCATTTAAATACAAGTGACTAGAAGCAGTTGCCTCTGAAATCTCACCACAAACAGCCATAGCGCTCAAATGACCTGGATTTTTCTCTTAGCTGATTTTATATCACATACATGGCTTATCACACTAATGTGTCTTCCTGAGCTGTTGGGACACGTTACGAGAGGTCATGTGTTCAGCAGCCACACATCAGCTGACTGATGAGAGCTCTCTGGGTCAGCCACACTGAACTAGCAATTTCCAGCTGTACAGAAATATCTGTTAAAAAAGATGCATAAGATGGATAAGGTCCATGCTGGCTTTAATACTGGCTTTTAGAACAACAAAAGAGAAACTTTAACAACTACTAAAAGAAATTCACATATAACTCTGTATAGGCCAATCTCTGGTACCCTGCCACCACTTTTTGTCAGTGTTAGATGACTGTTATGATATTATTTTGTGGAATCTGGGTTTAAAATGGTCAACATATTTCCCCATACAAATAATTCTATGAATATGTAAAAAAGGGGAATGAAGTGGTTAGAAATATCTCCACCTAAGCAAGCACTGTTTGGGATGTTTGTTCCAAGCCAGTCACACTGCCCTGTGCTCCTGCTTTCAGAAGTAATGGTATCCACCCTACAGCCAACTGCAAAATGATTTCTGGCTTTCAAACTCTCAAAGGAAATACTTTCCATTCTGTTCCTGAAACCAGTCAATACTGCAGTACACACAAATGCTTCTAGGACAACTTCATGAAGAGCATGTGTAGGCACTGGGTGAGGGTTACCAGAAAATGACCCCTTTCCAGCTGGAACATAACATTTTTTGCCTGGAAAACTGTTTAGTTCTCTGCTGAGGATGCTGCTAGGACTGTATTTCTGCTTCAGTAAGAATCCTTAGTGAAGAAAGAAGTCATGAAATGAAATGCTGAATGTTGAACACATCTTTTAAAAAGCCACTCTGAACTGAAGTGTGTGTTGTGCAGAGGATTCTGTATCCAGAGGTTTCCCGAACTCTACTTTGCTGTGCAGTTCCAGTATTGTGGAATATCATGAAAGACACAATCATTTCGTAAAGGGAAGCCAAATAGTTAATAATCGAGATTTATCTGCATGGACAAAGAGGGTCAAAGCAAAAAGGAGCCTGTCAGCCACAAACAACACCGACCCCAGAACATCAGGTTCATGTCTCTGGGGGCCTGAACTTTTAATGAAGTCATTTTTTTTTTCCTCATAACAAAAATTCTATGTACTGTAATAAAATCCACTTTACTTTTACTTTGAAATGTGCCAAAAATGTTAAACATCCTCTTCTGGAAAATGTAACCACCCTGTGTTCACTGCAGAGCTGTCAGATCTCCAAACTCCATCATCACTTGCCATCATGGGAACACCAAGGACCCAATCAAAATCCAGCTGAGGGAACAGAGGAGGATGGGAAGCCAGGCTGCACCACAGACTAATAGCAGAGACATAGCAGTGGCTCTGCCCTTGCTCACACAGGGTACAAATCTTTCAGGATTTGAAAAAGCCACCACAGTTTGTTCATGTTCACCCGGGAAAAGCATGCCCTTAAACCATGATACAGCTCATGACAGGCAGCTCCTGCTGTCAGAAGGGAACGCGCCAGGCAGGGGCAGTGATCGCTGAAAGCAGCTGGCCCCAATCTGCACACACTCACCCTGATCCCTGCCCTGGCACCGGCAGCAAACCTGATTTCCCCAGGCACTGGCAGAGGCAGAGCAAGCGATGAAGACATGACCATTTTGCTGTGCCCTTGGCAGGCTGCTGCTGCCCAAGGCAACAGCCCCATCACCTATGCTCCCAGCTGGCCCTGTTTCGAAGTCCGATCTCTGTTATGTCTTCAAATGACTCTATCAACACCTCAAAATAAGTCATTTGGGCCCCACCCAAGGTTTGGAGAGATTTTAACAGTTGCCTTGACTCATGGATCTGCAGACTAAATGCAAGTATCATCCAGGAACATTAAATCCCACACACAATTGTGACAACTTTGATATTATTGCTTAGAACAGTGCCCACTTGAGTCATGCTTTAATTCTGTCATTAGTATTTTCATGGAAAAAGGCATATTTCCCCCAGCCCTGTTTCACAGAGTGCAAAGCACACAGGAAGGATTCATCGCACATAAAAATAAATTGCTATTTGCATGTCAGAAAATGGCTGTGGAAAACAGAAATACTTCAATTACTCAGAGCAGAAAATAAACAAAAGTGAAATTTTCCCAATATTTAAAAATAAATGGGTTATCTGCAAGTGATAGCTTCATTTCCCCCCTCACAAAACAATTGCCATGTCCTTTTCCTGTATGGAGTATAACTATCAAGTCTGACACACTGATTTGATTACTGTGAGAATGTGCAAAGCAATGAGCTTTTACAGCCAAAGAGCCTTGAATTCAATCTAACCTGTAGAGAGATACTCCACCGTGTCTTTGAAAACTTGCCCAAAAATATTTTTTTTTAAAAAAGGAGAAAAATAGTCTTTCACACTTTGTTTTGAGAGAAAAAGAGATGTTTTCCCCTTTTAATGAGCGACCTGAAGATGTCAGCTCCTCTCTTATACATTATCATGCCATCAGAACACAAGATCAGGGCAATTATCCTGGTAAATGTGACTAAATGCAATCTAAGACACCACAGTGAGAAAGAAGCCCATAAATCTCACTGATAAATTATTTACATAGCTTTTGCAGCCAGATGTGCCTGTTAGGTGAGGATGAGATTGCTGCTCTGTAGCCTGTGTGCTCAGTTTGGGAACATGGGTCAGTGTCTTGGCCTGTCTTCTCCACCACTTTTTCCCATATAAAGTGGGAGGAATAGTCCATCCTCCACCTATCGATGTTCCAGTGCAATTATTTCCCCCATTGAATGAATAGGGTCCAGCCTTGACTTGACCACCATCGGGAGGAGCAGCAGCCTCCCCCACTTCCCAGACAGAATAAGCTCACTGTGGATTTAGCTCATTCTTTCTTATTCTGGCAGATTTTAATGAAGATGGGAAAAAATAGTGACCACAGATAATGAAAATGGTGTTTTGCACCGAAAGTGAGTTCGATATTAGTTTGATAGAGGGATAAAACAGTAGACTCTGGATGGTGGAGTTTTCTGCTTCACCATCTATTTTTCTTAAGATAACAAACAGCTAGCCAAGAGCTCATTAATGGATAGTGACAAGTAGTTTCCTGTGGTCTTAAAACAAAGCATCAGTTAGAGAGAGTGTTTTCAGTTCTAGAGGCCAAAACCGGTTCAATACCGTTCAGCTGGTAGCATGTTTTTTGGGTGATGAGAAAATAAAGATATGGGAAAAACCAAAACAAACAAACAAACAAACAAAACCCAAAAAACCAACCAAACAAAAGAAAACCCCACTAGATAAAGAGAAACTATTGTGCTTTCTTCCCACCAGTGTGCTGCAAAATAGCCCAGACATTCAGTGTCCCTGTAAAACAAATGGCCCTTTGAAGAGTTCTAGCCTCATATCTGACCTGATCATCTTTGTTTGGCAGGTCAGTAAAGGCTCAGGTCCCATAGATCAAAGCATAGACGAGCAAGAAGGCCAGGCCATAGCTTTAATGGACACTGCCAAGAAGGTTCATTCTTATCACCTTTTCTTTCCATTTCAACCCTTCTGCACTGACAAGTCAAGACAGAGGAGATTTCAAACCACTTACAAAAAATCATTTATGAAAGGTAGGAATTTCCCCCCCCCCCCCCCAGAGGGGCAAAGAACACCCCAGACTCCTAAACAAGCCCATTTCTCCCTTCACTTGAAATGATCCTAGTGAAAAAGTAGACATTGTGCTGGCAAATGTTATAAGGCTGGTTCCTCACTGTAATAGACAGAAAGGGGAACTGGTTGCACCACTGGAACATGCAAAATAACAGCAATCTAAAACTGTATCCCAGAACAGAACATTGGATTTTAGGGGCTATTAATCTGAAGAAAACCAAGAAATCTTCCTAGATGCCCTTGCAGAAAGATTTTATGGTCTCAGATAAAACAGAGTTACTGTATTAAAGTAACTATTGAGCTGTGGGCACAGAGTGGGCCCCCACAGTCTGGCTGTACAAACACATCTACATTACTCAGTAGATGTGAGGTTTGGAAAACTTGGTTGTAGAAAGCACGAAGTCATACCCAAGCATGCCCTGCCATTACAAGCTCCATGAAACATTTCCAGTACAAGAACTAGTTCTGATTTGCTTTTCACAAGCAGATTGCAGCACGTTATAGAGATGGTCTGAGAGGCCTCTGTGTTAAGCATTAGCTACTGTCACACAGCACATCTGGTTTTGTGGATCTCCTGTAGCCAGTGTTAGAGCACCCAAGACCCAGGGCCTCAGACATTTCCAAAGTTCCATGGGGGTTGTATGCAAAGGTCCAGTTCAGGATCAATCTCTAGTCCCTCATCCCCTACATCACCAACAGAGACACACGTGTACAATGGGGGAGCAGTACAACTGTATCCAAACTAAAATAAAGAGGGTTCAACACACACAAAAGACCCCCCAGCATAAGCAAGAAAGCTTTCTCTGGAACAAATGTAATGTAGACATATCCTTTTTAAGCATGCTACATCCAGCTCCAGCAGGACAAGGGCTACCAGCCCCTTGTGCCCACTCAGAGTGCTCAGAGACAAAAGTCTTGCCCTTGTTGCTCACAGCCAAGCACCAGACAACCACTATGGACTGCTATGCTAGCACAAAATAGTCAGTGCACACACAGCCACAGCTGCTGGGCTGAGTTGTGTGCAAGGCAGCTCATTGTTCACAAAAGCTTTCTCTGTCTCCACAATGCAACAGCAGTGTCTGATTTTGTCTTCGCATGTGTACGCTTGTTGAACTTACAGAGAATGTGAAAACAAGAAACACAGTAAAAGGTGGCTTTCTGTAAGCGGAAAGCTCTCCCCAGAATCCTGACTTCTCATGACAACAGAGGCGATTGTTTGCTTCTGCTGTTGTATTTCCACTGCATCCTCATATGATTCCACCCCCCCTCCATCCCAGCTCTGTGGTCATGCCATGACCAATAAAATAAGGCCTGTCAAGCCATTTCAGGCTCAGACTATCCTTATTATTCACCCCTGCGGATATTGTGCCTTTTAGATAGACGGGTGGTTTCACAGGAACTGCATGGGTTATCTTGCTATAGTGTAACCACAGTGCCAACCACAAAGAAAATATTTCCGCCCACATGAATATTTAATACAAGCGTTTTCTGCATGTAGAAGGAAGGATAGCAGGGACCCCTGTGAGAGTATCCTGAATCATACCAACTACAGCAGAACCACTTCACTCCAGTAATATTATCCATAGCTGATATCTCTCAGAGGCAAGACTTATCAATATAAGTTTTATAACCTCATTCAGGGTGAGTTTACTGAAATCAGAAATGAAACATAAGGACTCCTATTAGCGTGACCTCTCCACATCTTGGGTCAGATACCAGTGGAAAAAAATGCTCTCCCTTTTCAGTCATAAATTATGTGCTTAATTATCCAAATGTCAAACTGTGCTTGCAAATAACTAGGAAGGTCAGATCAGAGTGAGAAAGACCTTTGAAAGCTAGTTTCAGGAGCCAGTCCTTTCCACAGCAGACGTGAGTACCTTACAGTTGGAACTCACTGACACTTCTTGAAAGTTGCTCCTACAAGGGCCATAAGTATGGAAAGAATTCTTCTTCCTGCCTGGAAATGTTAAGGGGCCTGGGATACCAGGGTCTGTTCCATGCGCTTGCAGGTAGACAGGATTTCAGTTTCAGCAGCCTCCTATGTGAGCATGTAACATATGGAGCAGGAGGTAATCAACTGTCTCTCATTGTGGAGAACCATTTGGACTCCTCATGACTAACTACCTTTCACACTCAGGACAATCTCAAGGGGAATAAATCCAACAGAGTGTGGAACAGAGGATGAGTTAAGGCACTGGGTATTTTCTTTGAAGCATTAGTCACAGTAGGAAACTAATAAGTCAATACTGGATTGCAAAGGGCTCTACGCAGGGATCATGGGCCAAATTATCCTGGCTATAAGAAGAGACTTATTGAATGAAATTCTTAATGGAAGTATTAGAGTTTAAGGGAGACTCACCCTTAATAATGGTCTTTGTTGGGTGTTTTTAAGTAACTGTAAACAGGCCAGGCCCATCTTCACAAATTCAAAAGAATGCAGCAGACCTCAGCACGATTTGGATGGATGCCAAGGTGCTTATAGAAAACATGAGTCTTCAATACACTAACACACACATTCCCTGACTTCTTGTCCTATTGGCATGATGTGCCTGGACGCAAATCAGATGGAAGCCACTGGTGAGATGCATGGCCTTGGCAGTAGGCAGACAGCCATGGCCACCACCCTGCCATAAGACCAGGGAATCCGGACTGCTCCATACACAGGCACACAGCACAGCTGAACAGAGGAGCATCCCAGTGGGGCAGGGATCAGATGCACTGTCTGGCAGGGCTGCCAAAAATGCCCCAGATCTTCCACACATAGATTGCACATTTGTTTTGCCAGGTATGCCAGACCTAAGCAAACACTGAAGCCCATCAGGTAGTAAGAGGAGGGCTACAATACAAAGCTTCCAAGCCCTGATATCACTGGAAGATGCCAGCTTCCTCGCCTGGGTAAAATCAAGCCAACAGCAAACTGCTTTGCGTCTCCAAAAAACACAGATGCAATTGCTTTTCCACCCAATGTTGTTCTTACTCTCTTTTCTCATCGTGGGGAGGCAGCACTCCTGGTTTTTATTCCATCTTCATGAGCTGCTTCTGCTCTCTCCCAAAGTGGGTCACTGCATAATGTTCTCTACATCTCAAATCATCCACAAATGTTCTGTATAATTCTCCTATTCTCTCCAGGCTGTTTTTTGCCCCACTGAACTCAAAACCCATCCTTTTGATAGCAAGAGTAGCAGCAGTCCCCAGATGTGGCAGCCCCTTGGCATTCATAAAGAAGTGGCCCTTGAGCTCTGCATGCCACCACACAGAGGTGCAGAGGCTGCTTCTGCAGAGCTGAATTGGCACCCTGAACAGGACTGTGCCTGCACCATTTCTCCTCCAGCATCAGCTCGACTTATCTTCACACAGAAAGAGCAAATGAGGTCTCGGTGAACCCAAATCAAACATCCCATTCCCCAGGGGCTTTAAGGGACCATATGATTGACTGAAGGGATTTCATTGTGGCTGAAAGGAAGAATAACATCCCTTCACCAAGGAAAAGGCACTACCTTCAACCATTTCATGTGTAAATAGTTGCTGCCTGTGCTTTCACCAAACCTCCAAGCTCATTAGAGCTTAAATGCTAACTCATGAGAAAAGCCCAGAACATAGAAACATGGCAAAGAGACATCGCAGCTTTAATCCTTCCTAGGATTAGGTTGTTTCAATTTGACGAGATAGAAGGAAAAATAAAGGATACACATGAAAAGAAACCTGGTTTTTTCACCTCAGCAGTTCCATAAGTGTCTTTTCTTGTACTATTTTCTTCTCTTTCTTTTTTTAACATTTCTAGGGATCTCAGGTGAGTCAAAACGTCCTTTACTCTCACGCACAAGAGGAGCTGGAAAACATGTCACAGAAGTTACATCTTTGAAGAGCCAGGCATAAAAACCAGATTCTGCTGTAGCATTAAACATAAATTACCCAGCATAAACCTTGAGCTTTCACCTAGTGCTGGCACCTTGCTTTTCTTGTCTCCAAACCTGCAAGCACTGCTTGGATATGCTTTGTGCACCCCTGTCATCCATTCTCCAGGAAAAGAAAAAAAACCTCAGGGCAGAAAGGTTCATTTAACAAATGAACAGAGAGAAGGAACTGGGTGAGAAATGCTGGTGTCAGATATGGGCAAATGAGAAGCCAAAAGAAGCCAAAAGGGAAGTATTGTGCAAAGTGCTTTGAGTGGCTGGGAGTGGTCAAAGAAAGTTGTGCAAGACTAAAAAGCAGGAAGAAACATGTCCATGTATTGGGAGAGGAAACAGATGATCGCCAAAGACACAAACATTTGTCAAATAGAACAGCTTGAACTCCTCAATATTTTTTTTATATATAACTTTTCATTTCCCCTCCCCACTTTGAGTTTCTCTATGTGCTTGACTGGACCACTCAGTCCAAAACCAGATCTGAGTGCTTACACCTCACTTTTCTGTATGTGACCCTTTTCTCATAGATGTCAGGCATACGACTTTTCCTAAAGACAGGCTGTAGATATTCGCTATTTCTAACCATTGTTTTTCCAATTAAACTGAATGTAAGTGTTCATCTCTGAAAATTTAACCTAGAGGCTTTCGTTCCGCTCCCTACCAATAAAATGCATACAGGGAAGAGGTTCTTCAGGGATGAGTGAACTAAAAAATAGCTGGATTTATCACATCTTTCTTCTCTTTTTAATTAGGGAAAAATTAGAAGAAAGACACTGGAAGCAAAATCAATTAGCTGCTCTTGATTTGGCTTTTTGTTTAGTGACAATTTGACTCCTAGGACCAAATTATCTCTGGGGAAATAATTTCTCTTACTTGAAGGCAATTTCTCCAATAGACAAGATGCTTACCTTCCATTCCTGTGTCTGTGTGCTTCCCTCCTTTTTTCTCTGAAATATCTTTAATTTCAGGGTGTTTTTCCATTGGCCTTTCAAATGAGATCTTCAAAATGAGGAGCATTTCCTCTATACAACTAAGTTTCTCTTCATACTTATAATTTTAAAGCAAATTAGCAATTATCAGCAAAACACCAGGGGAAAGATATTTTGGATTATGCAGCATTCCAATTAGAAGAAAGAGCAAGGGAGATACAGTGACTGATTTGAAGTCTATGTGACAGAAGAAGAATTAACTTTCATCAGACCCATAATTCATTATTATAGTTCCCCCCCTCCCATCTGGAAGCCAGTCATATTGCTAGGTATATTGTACATCAGTGCAACTATTTAAGTATTTTTAATCCAAATCATGATTGAAAAATCATCATTTATTTCTGGGGCTTTTTTTCCTTTACCCTAAAAGATCTTTAGCTTTATTTGAAACTTATGTGAAAATAAATTTTGAGGGTTGTGGGTTTAGTGGAATCCAAGCTGTTTGGAATTTATGTTCTGCTTCTCATTTTCAGCCCTGGTATTGCTCTATAAGGTTTGCCACTGGGAACTAACCAGGAAACCATTTCCGGATTTTTGGGTTTTGGGGGTTTTCTTTGTTTGCTTGTTTGGGTTTTTTGGTTTTTTTTTTTTTTTTGGGGGGGGGGGGGGTGGGCATTGAGGATCTTAAAAGTCATGTAAGAAAGATGAAATGACCATCAATAGTTCCCAAGGGGAAGACTGGAAATAGATCTTAATGCATCAGCTTTTCCCACACATTCAAAACCCACATGAAAATGGGAACCCACGCAGTAAAAGCCCTTATGAGCTTGTGCACCACTTAAAAATTTAACAGTCCTTTAATGGAAAAAGATAATCTATTAAAGACAAGAGTGCCCACCTAACAACGTAACGTTCACACTGCTCAGATTGTTGCGTCTCTCTATTTTCCTATTAAAGTCCTTTCTTCTTTTTTTCTTTTTGTGTAGCAGCAACAGAGAAGCCTAACAAAGGTGTTGTTTCCCAGGAGATACCTCAGTTTCCTTGCTTGCCTGTACCAAGGGAACTGGGAGACACACAGATGTGACTGCTAGGCCACAGGGATGAAGTGCTGACAGCCTGGCAAAAGTAATTTAAAAAGAGAGCTGATCCACTGGCATTGTATTTCGTAACTCCTTGGTCCTTTGTAATTTGCATATACTAATCCAACTTTCCACTTCCAGTGTGGGCAGCTCTCCTTTTCAAATTTTCCTCTGATTAGCATCACCTCAAGGCTAACCATGGACCAACCATTATAAAGAAAGTTCTGGAAGGACAAAATCCACACCTCTTTTTACCCTGAGAATGCCCTGAAGGAATACAATCCACAGCAAGGGAATACACTGCTGCTGGAGAGTAGCTGCAGTAAGTGCAGCCCTCATGCTGGTGAAATGTGGCTTGAGAGACAGTGGGAACACTCGTCCCACCTGAACATTCAGGAGAAAATCTCTGTGTGAGCACATCCATCTTTCATTTTGGAGGCAGGCTGAGAGGTCACATACTGTGAGTTATTGTGGCTCAAGTGATGAGTGACTCCATCTTGGTGGAGAACCAGCATAGAACAACTGAGCCCGTCTAACATTTCTCTGTCGCTGTTGAAACATGAGAGGCCCACAGTCCTTACATCACTCCTAGACACTGTCTTGCTACCTACCACCAGTTCTGATGCTTGCTAGGAGCTCCTGGGAATAGATACAATCCAAAAATCCAGCAGCAAATTATCTCAGAAGAAAGCAATCTTGTTTTCTTCCAGGACAGGGACAAAGTTGCTTCAGTAAAAAGTTTTACCAGCTGCAGACTCAGCATGAGACTGCATAGCCAAAAGCAAGAGCAGGAGTAGGGAGATCAAGGAACAGGGAAGAGGATCTTCCCCACTCTATAGATATAAGGTGTTTTTAAACTCAGACAAGACAAGGGACTTCACTTTTGGCATCACATAGATGGTTTCTCCCATCACTGTGAAGGCATCCAAGCCAAGTGGTGACAAAGGAAGGGTAAAAATTCTTTGGAGTACTCTGACAGAAAAAGAGAAACGTGTATGAAGAGAGTTGTCCAAACATTTTTGTGGAAGAAAATTGCAGGGTGCGTATTTTAGTAAAGAGGATATTTTAATCCTCTTTTTTTTTTTTTAGTCTTTTAAAAAAATCTGTTTACCATTAATCACAAACAAACATTTGGCACAAAGTATTGCCTTGTTAATGATTCAGTGCCTTGATTCTTCCAGTGATGGGAAGTACTGAAATTCAGTGTTTACAGTCTGGATAACAAGCTGTCTAACAGTAGCTAGGAAAACTCCTAACCTTTCTAGGGAGAAATAGAAAAGAGAAAGGGAAGGGGAGAGGGAAAAGGAAGAGAAAGGAACAGATCATTATACAGCATGAAAATAGATCACAAACCTAATTTTTTTTTAGCTCTTTGCAGGTTCCTTTTCAAATAAAGCACGTGACTTTTACAAAGCCTGAAACAGCACAGCTTTGCACTTCTCATAAAGACTTCTAAAAGATATTAAATTCTATGTGGTCCACAGCCTTTTCCTATGAGGGAGACATGAAATGGCTATTGTGTCATCGAACACTGCTCTCACAGCCAAAAATCTCCCCCTGTAACCAGGCACGGCTGGGTGTTTGCCCAGGAGCAGCGCCCCAGGCCGCCTCTTACCAGTGACATTGGTGAGGCATTGACCACAAACAGCTGCTACCACCACACTAGTGAAGTCCTCAGCCCTCCTGTCAGGAAGCAGGCCTGTGAGGGTAGAAATCGCATCATCCAACAGTATATAACTCCCCATACTCAAGAAAAAAAATCACAATAGCAGGTCAGAAACAGAGATGGGTAGCCAAAAGTTTCTGTGTACCTACTACATCATTGTACGATTTCCTCCTCTCATGTACCAAAGACTCGCTATGCAGCAGCACTCAAAGTGCCCACGGTGGCCTGCAGGTATTTATTATTTACTGCAGTCTCAGGAGGTCCACACTAAAAGCAGCCCGGGGAAGTAGGCAATGTTTTATCCACCACATGACCCACTTTCCAGCAGCTCTGTCAAGCACTTCTGTCACCAGCGACAGGGCTGACTAATGCTCAGTGAAGTAGGTGATGAGTTAGGTGGAACTAGCTTCCAGAGGAAATTAATTTCCACGGAGAGGCTCTGGCTACTTGAACTTTGTTTCAAAAAGGCTGTGCTTTATTGCAGTCTAAGTTAATGAAGAAAGGTAGCTGTCAGGCTGCTGCACTGTTGGTGTTATCTCCCAGCCACCTTTCTTGCAGCAGCAGAAGCAGTGGAATGTGAACAACCACTGAAATGAGCTTCCATTTGCACTCATTTTAATGTTTCTCTTCCTACTGCCACATCTATGGCTCTACTATTACCATGGGAAATAATCAAACCTACTTTTAACACAATACTGTGCATATGGCGTCTCTGCCAAAGACCATTCTCGAGCAGAGGAACAGATTGCAAAAAGTACCACATGCTCAGCCTTCTGCCTGGGAACTTAGGTAGGAGATAACATCCATATAATGCTCAGCACCCCTTAGGAGCACCCAATTAAAAAAAAAAAAAAAAAAAAACAACACAAAAAAAACCCCAAAAAACTTCTTTTTTCCTGCTTTTATTCTGACAGACTTGCTACAGAGAATATCCCTCCAGGGTTTCCATGTCTTCGCTCCATGCTTAATCTAGTCTTTGCATGCTTGAAGATACTGGACGCCCTCAATTGAAACCTTAGTCCAGAGAGCAAGATAAAGATAGTATTAAGTGCATCAATCTGAAGAATGTGTTCTCCATATTACATCAATACTACAAAATGTATCCTAAAATTCAGGATAAATTGCTTTGTGTGTGCCTGTGTACCTCAAGCCCTGCCTTCATACCCAGGTAGGTTTCTGCTTCTTATAGCAATTACCTCAAATATCTCAGTTACAACATCTACTGACTCTCAACATGTTCAAAAGTATGACTTTCTACATTTCAGTCATGTGGGATAATGTGGGAAAAATGCAAAAAGAATCTTTTAGTGTGCAGTGGCTGTTATTCCACACTGTTAATCTTGGCACAGAAAATCAGGCACATACAGCTCTGCTCAGGATCCTTTGCGTGAACATTGGTGGAAAGCACACTTTGGTGTGATCAGATCCTTAGCAGTAGTTCTTCACCAAATGAGTTAAAAAGCAGCACGAGTAAAAGCAGACTACGCAAGATGGAATTTTCCTGTGGTATTTCAGGTTGTTTCAAAGGAAAAAATGATGAAAGACAAAAAGAACTCGAAGAAGCTTTAGTTTAAAATAGTTTACATTTTAGTTTACATCTCTTTGAGGCCCCATGTGTTTGCAAAGAATCAGGTAAAAGCACATACAAACCGTAAAAATAATTTTTAAAACTAATGCTCAAAATACCAGAAACTGAGACATGTTTAGGCATATGGCTAGTCACAGGCCAGAACAAAAGAAAAAAATCTCCCAGGTACCTTTTAGCTGGTCTAGGAAATGTAGACACAAGACTAACAGCTTCTCAGTCTTTATCTATCTTTACCTTCTTCTTTCATAAAGTATTTTACCTGTCTGGCTAGATGCCATGAAAATATCCCATGCACTTCATTACCTGAAAAGCTTTTCAATAGTGCAGTGACAGGGGTTTCTACAGTAAAACCTAAATGTGCAGCTGCTTTCCTTAACATTTCAAGATCCTCTTATCAGTATTAAACTCAGCCATGTCTGGTTCATTGAAGCGCATACCCAGCCTTCTCACCAGTACTCCCTAGCTCTTAGCATTCAGAATTAATGACTCAGTTTCTCATCAGACTGCTGTAGAAATAAACCAGTTTTTTTAAACAATTATGAATTCTAAGGATATTTATTTGTCTTCAGATTTTTGATGCTGATGATTTTTGCTTCTCAGACTTTTCTATGTGATCACCATTATCTTAGTTTTTAAAAACAGACACGTGAAGATCATGTGAAATAATATGATTCTACAAATCCATGATATAATCAAAATAAATTTTTTATTTGTTAGCTTCACAGACTTTATACACAATCTAGAGCAAAGGAGTCTGGACTAGGCAAAGGCAGTCCTTGTTTACTGGAGAGAAAAGAGGCAGCAGTGGGGTGAGAGATTGCAGCCCTCAGGAGCAGGGAAACCAGCAGGTAAGAGCAGAGCTGTGACTTCACATGAGCAATCCATGGAGGTGCAAGGGATGAGCTGCACCTTTTGCAGCAGTGGCATGAGGTAAATAAACAATACACATGGTCCCTAAATTTCAGTTGTTAATTCAACTGACAATTGTTAAATTCTCAATTGTCCCTAAATTGCAATGAAACTAAAAGCAAGAGCCAGAAGCCGCTAAGTGAGGGACAAAATTTTGATTGACTCCTTTGAGTGTAGGTAGAAAAGTGCACACAGACCTAAGTCTTGATGTTTCACAAAACACAGCAGATGCAAACGTAGTAAAACTCTATTACACAAAACTACCTTCAGACCTGGGGAAACCTTGGGGTAGTATTCTTCCAATAATATATTTATGCCAAGTCATTTATTCCTGCTCTAAAATATTTTGGCTGCTAGAAAGCCAAAGGGCAGAGGAGAGCAAAACTTGTTTTATAAAACAAAGAGAAGTTTTTCTTCTCCCTTCCACTTCTAACTAGAAACATTTGACCACTGTTGCTCAAAATAGGCTGTATTTAGTTCCAAGAAAAAGATCAAGTCAGATTTTCACTGGCAGGATAAATGATCTCAGAAAAATACATGAATGACAAAAACAAATTAAAAACCTGAAAAGACAGAGAAGACTAGAATCAAAATGCTTATGTCGCTTCAGCCTTCAAAGTTTTTGCTTTCTTTCTGTGGGTTCATCTCAATTTTCTCAGCATTTCACTGCAATTTCCATGAAGGTGGGATCTGTTCTGTGGGAGAATGGTGTCATGGCAAAAACGATTCCTAGGAATTTTATATCTGATGTGACAAGAGGTGCTATTCCACAGGTGCAATGGGCACCAGGCTGTAGTCCCGCTGCCTGCTCTGTTCATCTACAGTACAGTGGTGGGCAAGACAGCTCCAAAAAAACAACATAATTCCAGCTGGGCACTGTAACCAGGCAGGATGCTACAACAAAACAGCAGCCCAAAGTAGAGGAGGGAATGAAAACTGTACTGTTACCTGGCTAGATCAGGGGGCCTTTTGTGTCAGAAGGAGGTGGAAGCCCACTGCGTGCAGGCATGTGCATAGCCATCAGAAATGAACATATGTCCCAAAAATGAATCCCCTGTCACAGTGAAACAAAGCAGAAGTTCTCGTGGATGTCTGTGTGCTTATTTCTATGATCTTAACCACATTCCTGTGCTGTGCATCCACTCTGGTCTGCACAGTGGGGGCAGGTCACACAAATAAAATCCCTGACATTTTACAGCTCCTTTTAAAAGTCTGCATCCACGCAGGGATTGTGACAGCTGCTGGACAAACAACCCTGAAGCAGCACACTGCTGCAGGTTGGAGCAGCTGTGGCACAGTGGGCAGTGCTGTGTGTCCCCTTCAGCGCCAGCCTGATGCAAAGGGACCACAGCAGGGGGGAGTCAGACTTAGAGCCAGTGCTTTAGCTTCTTTGCTGAAAGATGCCAAGTTTACAGTCATCAATTAATTTAATTCAGGGTCTCCCACCTGGGGAGGGGCAGGAGTCACCACCTCATGTCACCAGCTGGTGAGCAGGCACTGCAAATTTGTACCAACAGTCAAGAAGTGCAAGGGCAGATTCTGTTCTCCACTGCATGAGTAGAGGACAGCTCTGATCTTCAAAGCAGCCTCTGCCTGTCCCTCCCATTCAAGTAGTTCAGAGCCTTTTTTCCAAGGAGACAAATGTTTCATTTGCATTTCCCTTTCCCACATCAGGTACCAGGAACAAATTGCTGATGGCAATCACACAGACTGCACATCACACAGCACTTCTGAAATCTCCTTTTGTGTGTTTCACAATAAAAATACTATGAAAATCCACAGTGGCACAGGTCATCCTCCAAGTCACAGTATTTGCTAAGTGAAGAGAAACAGGCAAGGCCTAAGTTTGTGTCATCTGACTGCTTGTTGGAAGCTTCCTCAGCACAGTAATTGGTAACACTTGAGTTCTTTTACAAAGTGTTGCACCTGCGGTTTAAGTGAAACACATCTGCCAGCAAAGACATAAGCCATTTTTGAAAACTCAGGATATATTACAGATCTAGAATATACCACCACTGTACTCCTGCCCTTCTTTGAAAGGTGGGTAAAGGAAAGGGTCAGACTTCCAGACATAGCCATAGAGTGAAATCCTCATTTTTCATGTGTCAATCTCCTATTTCTTGATCTGCCTCCCTCATCCAGGACCTCATCCTCAAACACCTCCATGTCTGAAAGCCTGGATCCATCCCCAAACCTCTCTGTACCCAAGGATCTGGAGGAACCCAGCCCTGCCACAGGTCGCACCCAGGGTGCTGCCTGCCCCTCTGAAAGCAGACAGCAGCCGCACTTTGCTCTCCCTCACAGAAGACAGCTCCTGTGCTGGGCAGAAGAGCTACATTGCAATGACTTGAATTCCCTGGAAGCCCAGAAGTAGCTTCTTGCCCACCTGGGGACTGGATAGCATTAACAATAGGCATAGACTGTTTTTATAAACGCACAGGTTTCAATCTTGCCATCTTTTCATTTGCTTCCAACTCAAAAATTACCCGATTACTTTGAAAGCTAACGGAGAAAGAGTGAAAGAGTACAAATATCTTACAACCCCAAACATCACCTGTGAGCAGCCAGTTGGAAAGGAATATGAGCAAAAGAGATCTTCTGAGCCTGGGAATCTATGTCCAAGCAAGCTGTTTCCCAAAGGGCCCTTTGCATGCAAGTTTAAAATGATGGGGCTGAAAATCAGCATAGGCAAAGGAATCTTTTTGCCAGAATAGTTCCTCAGTTGTGGAGGACTAGGGATACACTTCTGTGACTTAATTTTCCTGAATTCCATTTCACAGGAGGCCAAGCACCCTGCATTTTTAAAGAAGATTTCATAGACAGTTGAGCTTAATATAATCTCCCATAAATGTTTATAGGGAGAGTTTTATTTAATACAGTCTGTGATCTGTATAAACATCACCATGGTTTTAGGCTAACCAAACTCTGAGCTGATCTGGAAGCCATGTGGGAGCTTTATTTGGTATACTAAAGTAGCACAGTTCAAAGTATGATCTTGCTTGCAGTAGACTGTTGGGAATTAGGGATTAGTCATATGAGGATTTTAACAGTTGTGTAGTTATGAGAGGTGGACTCAATGGCTTTTGTCTTGTAAAATGTCACCAAACTGTCTTGTTACTTCAAATTACAAGATTAAGTAGTTAAATACTTAAATCCCCAAAGCAAGACTTGAATTTTTGGGATGGGGATGGCAGGAGAAAAGCACAGGAGAAAAGTCAAAAAGTATCTGCCAAGAAAATTCCCCACTATTCACTGTTCTTACAACTAGAAAAATGGCACTATAGCTTCCAAATGTAATTTACTCTCATGACCCAGTGTCAGATTCATTCAGTTTACAAGTCAATTTCCTATTATTAATTGTCAGCCTTGAAAACTCCACTTGGGATCCACAAATCAAGTTGCACCTCTTCATGCCTCCTACATCACCAATAATGAAGATTCTGCCCTTTGTAATTTACCTGTCAGTACTTTAGAGATCCAGACTCAAATCCATCTCACTCCTGCAGTGCCTGCATGTGCTGGCTCCGGAATTTTTTTAAGGAAGTATTTTTGTTTCAGCATTGAGGAGACTAAGAGAGACATTTCCCGGATTGCCTCACCTTTTTTTTTTCCCCCCTCTACTCTCTGCAAACAACCTCTATGGATTTTATGCATATCTCTGGGATGCTCAGAATATGTGCAATAGATAGGTCTTTAAATATTGGAAAAAATAAACTAAGTGAAGGGGGAGTTGTGATGATCTGTTGTGTTACCTAATGCATTTGTTGCTGTTTTCAATAAAAGAACAGGCAGAGAAGGAAAACAAAAAAATGATGGGGACAACTTGACCACTGTGCTAGAGTTTCAGTATCGCCTGCATTCACTAGGTTTTATTTCATGTGCACACAGTAACACAGGTTTTTCAGACATCAAACTCCTGGACATTTTGCCACCAGTATCAACAGGGAGCAGTGTCCTAGAGTGACTTTATGATGCTTGTATCCTCAATCATCTGTTCTGATTTTGCTGTATATTGAGTTCTGTGCCTTAAAGACTGGTTCTAAGAGCAAAGGGGGAGCAAGAAGAAGCACAGAGTTTGCTTTAAAAGCAGCATTCACTCCTCTGCATTCTGTCTCCAGCATGTGTTCAGCCGAGGCTCGGACAGACTGCGGCACAGAGATCTGCTTTGCTCATAGTTTTAGCTAGCTGAGACAGAAAAGCTCTCTGGACTGTTTTTGTTTTTTTCCCTTTTTTCTTAGGACTATTTAAACCTGCTCTAGACTAAACGATCCAAAAGACCACCAAGAGCTTACACCTGCAGTCCACCGGGGCCTGGACTTCGGCATTTTCCAACAGCACCGGAGAGACTGAAACTAATAAGAGACTGAGAGAGCCAAACTACACCCACAGCAAGGACTTCCTCAATTTGCCATCTCATTCCAAAAGAAGAAGTTTTATTGTTTCATATTATTCATTCTTTATGCTTGTGAACACTGTTTGTTAGATAGTTTTTTTCCACTTTTTCTCTGAAGAAGATCTTTCCCAAACCAGTTAGGGGGAGGAGCCATTTAAGTTTGCTCCCCAAAGGAACCCTTTTTAAGAGTTTCTCCCAAATTTATCCTAAACCAGAACAAGCACATGTCCTATTAGAAGTCCATCCTTCTTCACTTTCTAGACTTGGTATTGATTTAATTTGCTCCATCATGCTGTTTATTTAAGCTTGTACTTTTAGGAAAGTGATAGTGCTTTAGATGAGGAAGTGTCACTTGCTAGATTCACATATGGCAATTGCATGGTGAGTTGAAAAAGAAGCAATCAAGGGCTGTGTGGGGGAGTTTCTGATTTGTGCCTTGGAATTACGGCCTCTCTGCCAGGTATAAAGGCAGAGACAGAACAAACTCTTCTAGCAAAAATATCACTATTTTTGACTTATTTCACATAACAAAGATCAGAGACCAATCATGATATCTTAGCTAACTCTAGACACAGTGTACTTAGACCTGTGTTATTCTGTCTGCAGTCCAGTTTCTGGTAATCCTGCTGACCTAGAATGCATCTCCAGATGGACAGAGGTAATCTGATAGCATATTTACTCCCCCAAAGATCAAACCAACTCCAAAATCCATATAAGCTTAAATTTTTGTATCATATCGCTTTGGAGGATGGAAAAATGCCAGTGGCCCATGACTTCATTCCATTCATTCATCAAATTCTTAGGATGGTAGAGCCAGGAGGAAGAAAATCACCATAGAGACATTAAAAAAGTGCCATGGAAAGCTACTACCTGTTAAGAAAAGTTAGCTATACAAGACTTCAGCAAATACTAAATGTAGTTTATTCTCTACTGAACCAAGAGTCTCCTTGCAAAACCACCTTTTCCTTAGTATGTTGCTTGAAAGTGAACCAAATGCAGGATTTTTAATTAGTTGCAGAACTGAGGCCTCAAACATATTCTTACCATCTTGTCTGTATCTCATTTTTCCCCCCTACTCTTATTTTCAATTTACAGGGGTCTAAAATAGCCACTGTACTTGACTAAGTAGAGAAACACTTGTGTATCTTTCATCTCAGGAATTCCCAAAGAGTCTGACTTAAAGGATACAGGAGAAGTGTGTTAGGGTAGGCATCAACCTCTGACACACCATGGCAGTTTTCATTTTCTCAGTCTTTTCAAACAGGTAGAGTTATCATGATGGTCTTCCTCTGTGATAAAATACACCTCAGCCAGTAGCACAGTCTTCCTCTGTGATAAAATACACCTCAGCCAGTAGCATATTGAGTCTTTCTCCCTTGATCTTCAAAGCTTAAGAATTTACATTGTGTAGAATGGTAGATTTGCAGTCACAGGTAGAGACATCTTAGTACCTACAATTACCTAGTGGGTCATCCAGTGATGCCACAACTACTCCTAGAAACAGAAAGGATAATAATCTGTTATTCTTCCCTTCAGAGGAATAACCCAGCCTTACTTTCCTGATTTCCCTTCATCACTGATGAACAACCATCAAAGTAATCCATGTCTTTATTTTAACTCTTTTAAAATATTTGGGCTTGCCCATACAGTGTGGCAGTGAGTCCAACTGCTTATGAGTCACTGAGAGTAGACTTATTCCTTGAATATTTCCAAACCCATTCCTTCAGAAAATTTCACCACATATTCTAACACTATAGCAACCCTTAGCACTTCCTTACTCGCCTTCTCCATGCTGTTCACAGCAGACTTCCATGGCAGCCCTTCACCATCTCCCCACAGACTGGAGAATGTGACTTACTCTTATGCTATATAATCCACAACATCTATCATCTTTGCACTTTCCGGAGCATTTTCCAGTCCTACTGCATCCTATTTGAGATAGTGTGATCAGAACTACATAGATTTATGAAGGGACATAATAATGTTAGATCTCTATTCCTTTTCTGATTGTGTCTAGCCTTCTATCACGAGGTCATGAGGGAACTGAAATGATAGGTTTTATAATACAGAGGCAGTATCTTCTGTGCCCCAGCTGAAACAGCTTTTGGTTACAGGGGATCCAGGCTCTGATGAATGAGAGGATGCCACCAACAAAAGCAAAAAAATAAAATTAAATAAAATTAGGTAGTCAGGTTAGAATTTATTTTTAAAGAGATGATAGTGAGATAGTAAAAAAGGAAAATGTATGCAAGATTTCCTAGCACAGTGATCTGGAGGGGTGAAAAAACCTCATATTTTATTTTCAAGCTGTGGTTTGAAAAAACATCACTGAGGAAACCATAACAGAAAATTAGGATATGTCTATGCTGCACAATGATAATTTACCAGCTGAGCTCTGTGCTAATGCAGCTATATTGTTTACTGTATTTACAGCTAAATAGTTTAGGGCTCTCTCTGAAATCTCCTCACCAAATTGCACTGTGCAATGGGGAAATACTTTTTGTAGTCTTCACCACTGCAGTGCACCTTGAAAAGCCAGGTGTCACACTACTGTGTCCTTTACACAAGTAGAATAGTGGTTGTGCTACCCTTGCAGACTTAGCATATTAAACGTACCTTGCAGAAAGACCCTAACCAGGACAACCCACGTAATTTAAATGTGCCTAGATGATCATGCCTACAAATTTCAACAGAAATGCTTTCAGGCACTAAGTCAAATCCAGAGGCCTTCTGCAGCAGTAGGGCCCAAGACCTGCTACCCCCCCAACTCCATGAAAATCAGCCCTTCAGCAGAGCCTGTAGAAGACGTTGTGCTATTGAGGTGACAGTGCCACACACAAATGGGGGTTTAACCTTGGATATAACGCCTACCACACACTTAAATGCACCTTACTCTACACAGGCTCAAAACAGAACAGCTGGACCGTGTCTTGCCCAGTCAAAAATGCCCCTGGAACAGGGAGACTTACTGCTTTAACTCTGATCTAGAGTTAAAGCTCCTTCTGCCCATAACAGCACAGCAACACGAAGTTGTGCAGAGGTTGGTACTCACTGAGGGCGAAGGTCTTTTTCCAGAGAGGAGTCCCATGCTGTTACAGCCTCATTGCTGCTTTTACCTACAGCTCTTAGCCACACACAATCCCATAGGGGCAGCCTCACTGCCTCTTGTACAGATGTCTGGTGTGCCCCTAAGTCCACAGGGAACAAAAAATCCTCAGGCTACCAAGCCCCTTCTGACAACATGCAGCAACACTCAGCACTCACTGGTGCTTGGAGGGGACAGACACAAACATTTGCAAGTAGCTCTTCACTGAAACAGGCACCAAAGAATCTTAACTCCTGGACACCAGAGTATCTATCTCCAAGGGCTGGTCCGGGAGAAATGCAGTACTAAATTAGCAGCAACCCATGAAACACACAACTGACATGATAGCTGATGTATTTTTGGCCTGATTCCTGTTTGCCAGCCCCCTTTAGTGAATTTTCTGCTTAGCTAATTTTAACCAGATTTGAAAGAAGGGCTGGACTATCACAGATAATTATATTTATATAAATTTCAGGGATCTGACAGCTGGAGAGAGAATTAAGACCAAAATTACTGCTTTCTATTAAGGGAAAGCAGGCAAAATTCAGCCACTATATATTCTAGCAAACCTGAGGCAGCCCTCAAACCCGTATACATTTGGTAGCAGAGTGGCATTGCTGGCATTTGCTCTTTGCCAGAGCTGGTAGTTTTGCAGTAGTGCACGGTTTAGGACACAAACTCTTAAGTGTCCATGTTTAATTATTTCTGATATTGTCATAACAGTTTCTATAATTTTGTTGAGGTATTTGTAATAGCAGAGCATCAACTGAAATTAGACTGATTTGTGAAGGAGCAGTCAAAAATATCTATTTTATTGTAGGAAAAAATGCAATTACAACACCTCAGAAATTACTTTAACTCCTCTTGAACTATTTCAACTTTAATCTTGCAGTTACTAGAAAGTAAGATTGGACAGTGAAATTTGTATTTATTAGAAAAGGAATTCAAAGCATGTCAGGCCAATCTTCTGTTATGTGTCAAATTAAGGGAAATTGTGTTTTGCCTCAAAATTAGAAAAGAAAAACAATTCTTGAGGAATAAAAATGTCATTGTTCAAGGAAGAGTAATAAAGTATGAATGCCTTTCCTTCAGCTGACTCTCTTTGTAAATGAGCAGGAACACAGAGGTCAATAAGTTATAATTGCGCAAGTGTTGTGGGTTTTGTAAAGAACATGATATTTTATTTCATTTGGGTGGAGCAGAATTGCTTATCTTTGCCCAAATGGGTCAGTGTCACTTATCAGATGGTGGAGCGCTACTTATCTCTCTTCATTGTTTCACTACTCCCATGGGAATGCCTTCTGCTAATGGACCATTAAGAGCCCATCAATGACATGACACATTACATCATACTATTGTGAGATGCTCCACACAGGGAGGAGGAGCCAAACCATCTTAACCTAGAGAAAAAGGAGCCACAGTTCCACTAGGCATCCAGGTTTCCACCGGATCCCTGGAGGAAGACCGGACCCATCTCACCATTACTGGACCCTTTTTCTTCAATGGGACCATCTCTACTCCAACAGAATCACATCTGCCAGGAGGGCTTACTTTGGACTGCTTCTGACACCCTGACCAACAGGATGTTAGGTTGTATTTCTGACTCTGTCAGGGTTTTCTAAGATTTCTTGTTTGTTTGTTTGCTTGCTTATTCTTCTGTACTACAATATCTGTATTTTGATATCCCTAGTAAAGACCTGCTAAACCTATTCCCAAAATCTTTGCCTGACAGCCTTTTAATTGCAAATTTATAATAATTTGGAAAAGGGGGGAGGGGGTTACATTTCAAGGGAGACTCCAACCCTCCCTGGCAGATACCTGTCTATCTAAACCAAGACAGCAAGTTTCATAAATCCTCTGTGGTTGGATTTGACCACATAGTTTAAGTTACAAGACCTTATAAGAGGCCAAGAAAGAGTCATTTGGAGTATTTTTAGGCAAAGAGGAGGTCTCCAAACTTTTGTGTTGGTTACTTGTTACTGTTACTTGCAGTGTCAACAGGGAAAAAGCTGCTTATCCTGGAAAATGCTGGTTCTAAAACACATCTCTCTGCACATGAAACCATTAATAGAGGACTATGGCCACTGAGTAGAAACAGAGGGTTTACCTGTTCATTATCAAGCATAGCTTTGCTATCAAATCAGTTGCAAAAGACAACCTAATTTCCTATTGCTTTTTTGGTTAAAAGTAGGACCAGTACAGATACAAATAGCAAATATCCCTGAAACTTGAAGCAAAACACAGAAAGGAAGAAGTAGGAAGGTTGATTAGAACAGGTGGTAAAATATGACCACCAGTGAACTAAGTTGCATGAATCTTACAGGGAACTACCCAAGGACTGCAGAAGGGTTCCTCTCATAAGGATTCAGTCCCTACACCGAACAACATATTGAGCTGTAAAGGATATATGGCAGCACAGTTTGAAAGGGGAAAAGCAGAGAAAACTTCCACAGAATGTCTAGTATACACTACCAAATTAAAAGACTGCTGAAAACCACTTTCGGCCTTGTGGAAAACAAGTCTCAACTTATATGAATTGTCCTGTGACTAAAGTGTGAAGGAAATGTGTATATTTGAGTGCAACATCCTGAAGAAAATCTGGAAGCTTAGATTCAATTAGCTATGAGGAAAATTTTGGCTTCTGGGTACCCTAACCTCCTTAAATTTGAAGCTTGTGTTACTTGCACACTTCAGATGATTTTTACCCCTTCATTACCATTGAGTGAAGTAAGCTCAGCATGTCAGGCCCTGTCTTACATGTTTCTCTCTGTAATGATCCCAAAATACAAGCCAGAGCTTGCCATCCTTCTCTAGCAGGACAGAGAGGCCTCTGTGGCAATGTACAAACGCGACAAAGCCACCATGACTGAGCTCTGAGCCAGACCAGAGGGGGACAAGGGACCGTAGGAAAGCTGTTAATTAGGCACTACTTCTACAAAGAATAGGCTGATGAAGGGCATCATTATCAAAAGGAAACACACATCACTTCAAACAAGCTGTTTCTTGTCCTTGCTTTGTTAACAAAGAAGCCATTTGAGTATGTCAGGTTAAGATTACTATTACACACTGCCATGGGAAGTCCTTGAAAGCAACCTATGAACCTAACAACAGACAGCATGTGATAGCATTCAGAGCACAGCTTTTACTGCTCCCATGCCTTTGTGCAGCTCTTAGTGACCTTGCATATTATGAGCAGGGACACAGGAAATATATTAAGAAGGAATTATTAAATATTGATTTTTTTTTCCTGGCATTGGGTATCAAGATAAATGCCAGAAATCCATCTGTCCTGTTGAAACTGACCCAGAAAAGGTGCTTCATCAAGTCCATGGAAAAGGAAACAGGGACAACGAAACAGGAAACTTTTCCATCTTACCCTCATAGATCACTCATGAGAGCTCATGAAAGTGGCCTGAATATTGAGACCACAACATCTGGCAGAAGGGACTTTATAAGTGCTCAGGAACTTTGCTGATTCTACACCTCATAGTTGTCTGTCTTTCCACAGAGTTCTGGCCTTATTTTCTCAACCAGGAATTCCTTGGTCCTACTCAGTAACCTGTGCTTTCTGCTCAGCTGGCATACAGTGCCATTTACTCAGGTTGCAGCTGCTTCTGCAAAGAAGACTCAAAAGTAACATATGACTGTATCAGATCTTAGCCAGAAACCCTGAACTGTCTTCATTAACAGCTAATAAAGGAGTACCCTTCAGCAACTGTTATTCTTATTCACACCAAATTAACAAAAACGCCCCATGTTTCTTCCAGAGTTCAGCAGTGGATTTTAAGGCCGGTGTGACTTTGTCCAGAACTGGATGAGCTCCAGGGCTGAAGGCAAGGAAGGTGCCAGCACTAGTGATGGCATTGAAGCTCAGCTGCAACTCGAACGAGGATACAGTCTTCCTGGCACCTCCAGTGCCACCAGATCCACTTTACTAAGGGAAGGCTGGAGGACATCTTAATGACTTATTCAGGCCATAGTCAGGTTGTTCTCTGCTGACAATGCAACATACTCCTTTGAACTAGGGCTTCAGCTTACCAGTGTTTTTCCACAAAATTTGGAGCAATTGACCTCTTTGGAAGAGTCATAGCCCAAGGGGGTTTTGAAGTTTTTTTCCTTGAGGACCTGACTGAGTAAAGTCCTTAGAAACCTGGTCTAACCTTACTGCCTATCCTACTTTCAGCAAGAGGTGGGACTACAGATTTCCCAAGTTCAATTCCGACCTGAACTGTCCTATAATGCTGAAAAAACATAGAAAACTTGTGGATAAATAGTCTTCTGCAAATTTTTTTTCTCACATAGAGTAAGAGATGAAATTTTTTTCAAAACTTAACTTATAGAAAAAAATTCCTGCTTGCCTTGTGTCTTACTCAGAATTGCTGGTATGGACTAAACAACATTTGTCTGATCCAAAGCATTGATCCTCATTTCAACCTCTTGAAACCTAAGACAGTTTCTCTGTTTCCTTTTGCATGTTAATATAGTGCTTATTTGCAGTCTGTTTAGGCCTGGTGGTCTGAAACTTTAGGGGGGAACAAGAGGAGAGAGTTCCTCAATTAAATCAGTTGGCAAAAAGAGAAGAACCCTCTCGTACAAATCCCCCTTAGCAACACTTGCCAGAGACAGCAGCTTTCCATGAGAATCTGCTGAGAAGCACAGGGAGACGCCTGGAAAGCTCTTTGGCTGAAGTAAACCTAATTTTTTTGTGTGTTTTCATGTACATTTCAGTTTCTTCATTAAAGCAGATGATTTCAGTTGAAGATGGGTCTAAAAACCATTTTCACATACAGGAAGATAAAGGCAAAACCAAAGTTAATTGTGGGTGAGGGGTGGCAGCCTGCAAAGCTGCAGAAAATTGATCATGGTATGGAGAGTCTTGAGGGTGTTTTGTTTCTGAAAGGGGTACAAAGACACTTGCTTGGGAGTCTTTCTGGTGCCTTACAGAGGCAGTATGGATTGTGTAAGACACTTGCTCAAACTCTTGCACAAAATCATGGAACCACAGAATAACAAGCACAAAAGAATGTCTAGAGGTCATCTAGTCCCACTTCCAAAGTTGAGATATCACAGTGTTTCTGAACAACTTCTTCCAGTGTTTGGCTATCTCACCTGTGAAAATTTTCTTCCTTACCTCCAGCTGTAATTTTTCATACTGCGACTTGTGCCTGTTGCCTCTTGTCCTTCCTCTGCTACACCGAAATCTAAACTATATTTGATGGTTCTCACAGTCCAAGCTTCCTTAAGAGATGGACAAGCAAAGACATCAGCTGGCAGAACATATAATAACCATGTCTGGTGACAAAAGTGACTAATGGGTGACACAGAGAGGTGCAGCATCTACTTTTTAAGTAAAAAAGTGAAATCTGCTATATTTACTCTTTCATGCAAAGTCTGAACTTACTTAACTCATGGTTGAAGTACTGTAAAATCATAGTGTGAAATACTGGGAAATGTCAGCTATGCTGCTGAGAAAACATACCCTGAACCAAAATTTAGACACTGCCTTAAATAGCAATTTCCATTGTAATTGCCCTTCCTTCACCAGGTTGCTCTAGAATGGCAAATATTCTTCTTTGTTCTCCTAGATCCTAATACAAGTTCATTAATTTGCTCTCCATTTGGGAAACTAACCAAGAGCTGCTAAAAATGACCATTCAGGTACAATTTCTGTCACTTGCATTTGTAGCGAGTCATGTTTTGCCCTATGACTAGTACTGTTTATTTCTAGGTTGACAGAAGTGGCAAATTCTAGCCCATAATATCTGTGTGCCTCAAAAATAGAGAATGGAAGAGAGACAGTGAGAAGAGATTAGAGTACCATGTATGCTCAGTAACCACCCACACATGCCTGCACCCCCACAGAAAAGAAGTCCCACTCCACAAAAAGTTATTAATTGTATTTTAAAGATCGACAGGTTAATTGAGCTGTTTTGGGAAAACTGACTACAGAATCAGTTTCATTCTGTCATTACATTTTGTCAAATTAAAAATCCAAGTATATTTTTTTAAAATCTACTACGAAGCCCAATAAAGACTATCATGGAGTCTAGGACACCCTCACATTCTTTTCCACACTGCCTGCTTTGATTGCATATCATGAATATTGGCATCAAGTTCCCATACATCTAACTTCCAGACATTATCCTCCTTTTACAAGCTGGCTTTCACTGAGCACTTTGTATTGTAGGGTATGAGCCCAAAAAAACCATGAAGAGATGAGTCAAGTTTAAAGAAAATAAAACACAAACAAAAATCTTCCAAAACACACTCACAAAAAGTAGAGATGAAGCACAGAGGGGTTTAAAGGAGTCAAAAAGATTACTTTTCCCAGACATATAACTGAAGGGTCTGGAAGAATGGTGATTAAAGTCTGCAGTCACAAAAAAAGTACATCCTACCTAACCCTATTTTTTCAGCAAAAGCCTTCACTGTGTTTGGGCCCTTTTGAGGGGGATGAGCCAAAGGGCAGCTATGACATTGGGCCTAGGAAAACCAGAGCTCTCCGGGGTTTCTTCCAAAACATGCAATAATAGAAAGCATACTGTACATCTATACATACACAAGCAGCTATGAATAGCACAGTGGTGGGCTGTCCATGCTCTACAGATTTGCAGTCTCTACAGACTTCACAAAATCTTAAAAAGAAAAGAACAACAAAAAAAACCAAAAAAAAAAAAAAAAAAAAACAAACCAAAAAAAACCAAAACAACAAGAACAAAAAAAAAAAAAAAAAAACAAAAAAAAAAAAAAAAAAAAACCTCCTGAAGCAAAAACCCTACCCATCATTCAAGCTAGTTCCAGTTAGTTTGGTGCTGTGGGCTAGTGTATATACCAAGAGTACATAGTAGACCTTTTTGAATAGCAGAGTCTAGACATTGTCACCAGCACAAAACTCACTCTGTCTCAAAAATTTCCCACCTCTGTTCTGCACAGTGTATGTCAAGAGCTTCACACAAAGCAGAGCATTCAGGTTTGCAGGACCTGGCTGCTGCAGTGCAGCATGGGGTGGCCTGTTGCACAGGCACACGCTGTGCCAGGCAAACTGCAATATTGACATATTAACATCAATATTGATATATTAAGATTGACAAACTGAGATGAAAAAGTGTAACGATGAGGAGTCTATCTCATTTTTCACTCAGAGGAACTGTGGAGCTTGGTTCCAAACGACCAACTTTTCTCCTCTGCATATGCCAAGATGACCCTCTACTTCCCACACAGCTACCAAATTTTGTCTATTCACAACTTCTCTCCTTCACTCTAGCTCAGAAGCAGCAGAAAACCATCCAGCATTAATAAAGTGCAGGCAGATTTTGCAGCCCATCCCTTTGGTCTGGGCACCAGAGAGAGGATTCTGAGTGTACAAGGGATGGAGACAGCTTTCAGGTACACATGGCCTCCTTTCCCTGTGCTGCATCTGACACAGTCACAATAACCTTTGTTCCTTCAGGCCCCCAGGGTTACCACCAACAGTAGCAAAGGAGAGGGATGAAGAAGCATGGATGGTTACAGGGCTCTGTGGGCTGGATTATTTTCTCACTAGTGAAACACAGTGCTCCACAGCCCTGGTTATCAGTGTGGGACTTCAATCACCATGAACACCACACAATCCAGAAAATCGAGGAGTGCAATACTGTTTTACACTGGTTAAACACCACCATTACAGAGGATACCTTCCCACTGGCTTTTCCTCAGTCAGCAGGTGAGGAGGGAGGCACTGCCACCAGCACATCTGCATCATGCAGCTGGGACATTCTACTGCCACTCCATCAACAGAGCAACATACTCCCTCTCAGCTGCAGGGAGCTAAAAAATCTAAACTACCTTTACGGACCCTGCTGTCAACCTTGGTACTCTATCCCAGACTGATTTTTTCAGTTGGTTCAGCAATAAAACACCTAATGATGCTGGTGCCTGAATCATCATTGGTCTCTGAGACAAATAGCTTGGGTATCCCTCTGCAGAACGATTGCTCCGGGCTCTTTGCAGTCTCAAGCAGGCATTAACATGGGTATGTGTCCCCTGCACACTGTGCCCTGCTTCCATTAGAATGTTTTTCAGCAAGATAAATTGGTCTCACCACCTCCTCTGCTGCAAGCGCCTATTCTAAAGAGGGAGTCTGTGATTCCAGCAGAGCCTCCCTCCCGGAGGTGTGGCACTGCGGGAAGGAAAGGAAGACTGGGTACTGCACTTACAGTGAATGGAATTAGATGGCTGCTCCTGCTGTTTCATCTAAAGAGCCCCTTCCCCAAGCAACACTGATTACATGGATACTTAAGTAGAATCAAGGTGAGATAAAGAGTGTCGTATTAATACATATACGTATTCCTCCCTCTTCCAAACGTCAGCAGTTAGCATGCCTGATGAGAGATGCTGCAAGGAAATGATTTCAGGTTGACTGCATCACATACTTACTCACTGCCATGAAGCTCTACACTTCAACAGAATTCCTGGTGAACGATGATGAAATATTCATCAGTTCATATTTGTAAATGGCCCAGCAGCATACTGAGTAAATGACCTCCGACAAAGTGCCTCGCATTAAAATGGAACAGCAACCAGCTGAAATGAGGGAACTACAAACTATGCATGTGTTTTGTCAGCACAAACAAGCAGCAAACACAAACAGAAAGAAATCTAGTTGGACTCATCATCCTGACAGCAAGAAACAAATGAGAAGCCAGCCTGTTCACTTCAGCAAGACCCACTGGTGGTGCTGCCTGTGTCAGGAGTGAGTCGGGCAACCTGGGCTAAGCATTACTTCCTGCCCTCTGTCACACGCAGAAAGTGAATCAGGCAAGGCAGGAGGTTGAGCTGCTTGGTCTCCCCACATGCTGGCCCTGATTGTTCCCTCACCTCAAGCACTGCTAGTCCTTGACTGCAGGTCTTGGTCCCTAAAATAGAAAACACAAGCCTATACCCTCCAGAGGAACTGGGAAGCCTGCCCCCCCCCCCCCCCCCCCAAATAGATACATGATGCTGAGCAGGAGCATCCCCACAGTTAGCATTTCTTGCCTTGGCTGAGTGCTTTGATGGGAGCCCCTGTAGAGAGCGAGTCAGGTTTGCAAGGGGGGCAGGCAGTGGGAATGGGAGTGCCACCCAGCACTGCTCTTTGTCTGGGGTGCTGCTAGCCCGTGCTGGTTTAAGGAGCAGGAGGGTGGATTTTCTGTCCTGCTTTCAGCAGTCATCATTATTCAGGATGCGTGTTTTCCAGGGAGGTTGCCAGAGCTGCACTGCACCGCTTGTGATGGTTAATCCTTGTACGGGAAAGCTCCACAATGGAAACTGTGAGGAGAATGCAAAATAAATTAGGAAAACCTAGCAAGCCACCGTCAGCCTTTACAAAATGCAGAGACACCCAGCCCTGGCCTCCCCCAGACCTTTTCCAAGGTACTTTCTTGAAATTGAGCTTAAAAACCCATCTGTTATTGCCCCAGGGCCTCACCAAGAGGTGAGCTCCCACTGCCAGAGCCAGGTGGGCGATGTAGCCCTTTTTTATCATTTATTTATTAATTAAACGCCCTGTGATAAGGCAGATCTACATGCAGGTCCACACACAGCTCTGCAGGCTCGGAGGGGCCTCGGCGGCCGGGAACTTGAACAAACAGCACCATCAGGTGGCTCTCCGGGAAATAGATGAGTGGAAGCACCCAGGACATCTCCAGGCGGACCTGGCCATCCCTCCGCTCTCCTCTTCCAACCCTCCCAGCAGGGAGGGCACACAGCCCCTCCTGGCAAAATCTACGTCCAAAATAGTTAAAGAAAGCTCCAACGGCAGCAAGACACATCCAGAAGAAGTGTTAAGAGAAAACTTTCGATCTGCTCCCTTTCCCCCTGGCATGCAAGTCTCTTACGTCCTGTTCTTTCCATTGCTGTCAGCTGTGTGTATCCTAGCTTTAAGTAGGTGGTGTAATTGACTCCTTAACAGGCCACCAGGCACCCAGAGCACCCGTCTGAGCATGGTACAAGTCTTACTTCCCTCCTTTAGCTTCTTCAGTTTTTGAGGGCACTGGCAAATCGATGTTTTCACCTTGAAAACGATTCCTGGTGTACAACCCCCCTTTGGGGCACTGCTAGCTAGCATCCATCTCTCCCCGCCTGCATAGGGAAAAGGGAGGATGCCTCCCTCATTCAGCCTCATGCAGGTGCCCTTTCACCAAAGACTGCCTTTGAAATAAGTTGGCTCCTTCAGCCTATTTGCTGCCTTCTCCTGCTGCTCACATATTTGGTCAGTGCAAAGTGGGAGCAGAAGCCTTTCCCACTAACTAACCACAGCAGCTTTGATCCCCTGAGAGTTGCAGAGCAGATATAACCCCAACACCTATAAACACAACAGATTCAGACCTTAGCCATTTCACAAACTCTGCTCTCAGGCTTCTGCTTGTCACCTTTACCTATCCCCCCAAAGAGAGGAGAGCGCTGGATAAGACAATCTGAAGGAAAGCAAAATGCTGTTGCACCCACAGTGCTGCAGTGGCTGCCACCATACCCACTCTATTTCTGTGATTACCAAGGGAGGGACCGATGCCATAAGTCTCAGTTGCTTTTCTCATGGCCGGATTTTAAAAGAATTTTCTTCAGGTTGTTCTCCAGTGATTAATTAGATATTTCTAATTGTCTCCTTTGCAGAACTAAGGTAATTTAAATATAAATGTATATAAATAATATGTTTAGCTGTCTGTGTATTTATTTGCTTATACATACATGTCTTCTATAAGTAAATATATGTATGCCTTACATTTATATAAGATACAGAAATCAATGGGCACATAAACATATACACAGTCACATTCACAAACCTAAAGGAAAATTATTCAAAAGTGCGGTTATTCAGTTCCTCTAGGAAACACCTCAGTTCACAGTTTCAGCCTTGAGTGCCCACAGTTAGATCTTACAGCAACAGCTCTGAAAATCAGGACCTTCCATTGTTATGTTTGTGCTTATGCATACAGAAGGACTAATTTACATATCTAATTTCAGGCCTCTAATTTTCAAAAATTTGTGGCCTGAAGAGACAATCCAGTGTTCGCAGTTACACTGCCCCCAGGGGCACTTCTGTACCAAGCACATCATCCAGTCACCTTGAAGGGATGTCAAAGCATTGCAAGTTGTTGACAGCCCATCTCAAAAACCTCTGCCTTCTGTAATAAAGAGATCTCCCAATTCCCAAATATGCTCAATGCAATAAAATTTTTGAACATCCCATATAAAGTTGATAATAGAGCACCTATCACAAAAGACAAAAAAAAAGAAGAAATGAGATTATATATCCCATCATGACACCTGCGTTAAGCTCAATAGCTGCTTATTTCTACTATAATTGTGCCAAAGTCACTTTGAATTTCATTTTCTTTATGCACCTTCCTCTGAAGCGGAGGTATTTTGGGAAAAACAATGCACAAGACAGTACTTAAATGCAATGACAACATCTCACCAGTTGCAACTAATGATGTAAGAGGAGGTCAGGTGGACACAGAAGTATGAATTGTCCCTACATTTGTACACTTTTTGAGTGGCTAAATAGCACCCAGGAGAACTGAGGTCTTCCTAGGACAATAGGAACATAGAACACTGAGACAAAGGGATGTGTTTCTCCTGCCACCTTCATTCTCTTTGCTTTCAAGCTCTTCCTCAGCCCTTGCCTTTTCTTTTTCTGTAAAAGGAGAATGCAGTGCTAGGGGAAGTCAGCTTGCAGCAGCATTGGAACATGGGAGAGCCTGCACAAGCCACCTCCAGGCACTTCTATAAGTACCTCTTTTCTACACTGGCTGTCAGTTGTGCTGCTCTATTCTTGTAGAGCCATGGAGCAAGATGCTTAGGATGGATTTGTTGGCAGATCAGTAGGGAATCATAATATTCCTGCCAAATTCATTTTCTCATGTGACCTGAGCTTGACTTAGAACATGGATTTCCTACAGAGACAAGTTTGAGCAGTGCCAGGAATTTGAAAGCCAGGTGGTCTGCAAAGCTTCTCCCCAGGCTCTGAGATCCTATTTCCTTGCGTCATTCTTTCCAGACAGCATAGAGTGCGGGCTGGGGTGCTCACAGCAAACTGAGTACTCAAAACCAATGCAATTGCTCCTTCCCACCACCATAATCCTCTGCAATGAGACTGTTACAGAAGTGGGAGGAAAGATGAGCACGTTTTCTGCTAGGAAACAGATTCAGACAGGCTTTGACCAAGAATTCTAGTGAAACTTTTCTCTGCCAGAGGAGACTCTTTAAAAAATATCCCACTTTTTCATCTCAGCAACATCCAAATCTGGCTTAGCTAGTCCAAACTGTCATGTCCTTGCTAACTCAGAAAGTCTTTATTTGCCTATTTGGAAAGGAAAGCTATCACACAAAGGCAGATAGGCTTTTCTGAAGAAAGCTATCCATAGGCTCACTGATCTCTTGGGACAAGAAGGTCCTCATATTAATTTTGGATGTCTGGCAATCTGCATACTAGAAATACTGTATGGCTCTGATCCATACTGACTTCTATTAAGGAAACAAAGCTAGAATGAGCTGGAAACTCTCCCAGATGATGATCTCTGAATATCTATTGAGAAAAAGCAGCCTACCCTAATATATTACTTGCCCCATCCCTAAGAAACTCTCATTAAAAAAAAAAAGTTTGGCTCCCTGAGGAGGCACAATAGCAGTGCTAGCATTATAATGGGATATCAGACCAGGATCTGGACTAAATCTCACAGTCACTGAATTGTTAAGGCTGGAAGGCACCACTGGAAGTCATTTAGTCCAACCTGCCTAGTCAAACATGACTCCCCACAGCACATTATTCAGGATTCTGTCCAGATGACTTTTGAGTGTCTACAGAGAAAGAGACTCCTCACCTTCTCTGGGCAATCTGTCCTAATGCCCAGTTATTCAAAAAGTAAAGAAGTTTTTACTCATGCTCAGGTGAAACTTCCTGTACATCAGTTTCTGCCCATTGCCTCTGTCCTACTGCTTGGCACCACTGAGAGAAGCTGCTTTCTCACTGTTTTGTCTCAGCACGAACCAGGAGTAATGCACAGATTACAGCTGTTTGCTTCTGGACTTCTTAATCTTCTTGTACAGCTACAGAAGGATCCCTGACACAGAGCAGGGAGTCACAGCCTCATCTTAAAATGGCTCCTGTCATTCTCTCCAGAAACATTACAGAAGTGGCAATGGTCCATCACATATATAATCCCATATCTATAATTGCTGCCTTGTTGGCAAATTTCTGTCACAGATTGCACTCAGTTCTATCCCACCCTCACATCAGATGCAATCCACACCAACCTGTGCCTGCTGGAGTGCCTGGCTGAGGTAGCAGGATGGAGAATAGCTCTCTGCACTGGCACTCTTGGGAGACAGAGAACTCAGACTTCGGCAAGTCTGAACCCTTGCTGAAGCCACTCCTGTATCACCTGTTTCCTGAGGGCCCAAGGAAGGGATGGATGTAGCATGTCCTCCTCCTCCACTCTCTCCCACTCCCCCACTCCTTTCTGTCTGCCTTAGATGCAGTCACAGCAGCCAAGCTCTTCATGCACAATTACAAAAATGTTCAACGTGGAGGGAGTGATGTCTTCCATTGAAGCAGCATTTGAAACAACACAAGTCACTGAGAAAGCAAAGTCCCTGTTGGCATTGCACTGATGGCTAGGGGACAGTCAGAAAACCTGTGTTTCTACAGTCAGAGAACAGCTGGATAAACTCAAGAATATCTTTGCTGAGAGCAACTGCAAACTCCCTTAGTACACTTGAGGAAGAATGTAGCTGGGAGAGTGTCAGCAGAAACTATGAAATTCATTTGCATCAGACTCACAACTTTCTGGCAGTAGGCTGACCAGTCTGAAATTCACTCCTTAAATCCATGAGAATCTAGTTTAAACTCAGTCTTTTTTCAGCTTCAGTTCCTCTTCCTCCTTTTTTTGGCGTGCATCCAACCACATCCAATATCCCCACACATCAGTCAGAAAGGAGAGGAGAAACCCAGGCTAGGGAACACTCAGATACCAAAAGGGAACAAATGGCATAGTAGGTCAATGAAATCCCAAATTACTGCCTAATTTAAACCTTGCTTTTTTGCCTGGAAGGGCTGAGCTGCTTCTTCACAATGTCTGTTGCTGGTAAGAGAATTCCACTTTCAATTGTTCTCCTTTTTACAGTTTTCTCTCTGAACCGACACTTCTTTACATATCTCCCAGCACACGATTATGAGACCATTTTTAAAGATTTCACATCAGGCCTCTGTGGAAATCAATTGGATCATTTTAGGGAAGGAAGACTATCAGTGCCAGGTGATCCAGGAGCACAAGGGCAGCTATTTGGGACATTTATCCCTGCTTGCAGATGACTGTTCAATCCAAAACCCTGCTGAGTTGCCAAGTTCCCCCAACATAATACTTGTGCGACCACAAAATTCCATACCGCTGCACTGTGTACATTGGCCGTAGATACTTGATACCCATAGATATTACTTCCTGCCCTGTTGAGTCACCTGCAAACAGAATTTGTCTGAAGAGCCAGGAACTCTGCTCCTTAGATCAAACATTAACTAGTCCTTGGCTGAGTCTGCTCTGTCACAAGATCCCAGGGCATATTATGAAAGGAGTGTCTGGACATTGCTGTACATTTCCTAGGCAGGAAACTGAGCTTATTCTACAGAGTCACTTCCCCATGAACACAAAGGAAACTGTATTAGCCAAGATGGAGAAGCACTTCCAACAGGAATGAAGAAACATTTGCACCAGGTTGCAAAACTAGACGGATACCGCATGACTCAATGCAACTGTCCTGGTGTGCTGTTCCTTACTGCCTAACGTGCACTGATCTGCATTGATCCAAAATTACACTCCAGTGCCTCAGTGTTGGCAAACAAATTCAGTCTGTCCAGGAGGGCCGTTGGGTTTTGACAGAGGCCATTGATCCACTGTGATCCTGATTCAGAATCAATTTAAACATATATTGCCTGGCTGAAGACCTGCTCACGAGCACTGTCATGAGGTAACACAGGAGAGACTGACTTCTGACATAATGACACCTGCCAAGTTCATGCTAAACCAAAGGCTGTTTCTATACCTAATTGAAGGTGCCTCACCAAAACCATGCACTGAGAGGCAGTTCACGGAAGGGAGAATACAGCAGTGTGAAACACCTTTTCTCACTCCTTTGAGGTCGAGATTTCAAAGCTTTAATTCAAAAGCTCCCATTCTGAACTTCATCTGAAGAGGAAGCCACCTCCAAGGCAGGTCAGAGCTCTTAGCCCTGGAGAAGTCCCCACGTTCTGAGCTCCAGCTCTCAAGAAGTAAAAAAGTCCCTTAACGTATAGAGGTTATTCTAGAAGTGGATCTTTCTTCTAATTGCAGTGCTTGGTCCTGGTGCTGAGAAAATTCCTCTTCTGGTAAGACACATTTCCACAATATTGTACCAGCACTTTTATAAGAAGCTTTGAATTCAGTGAAGTGGTATTTTCTAAGAAGAACAGTATCCACTAGAAAATTCCCACCCACCTTAAAACCTAACTTCTGCAGCAATAATTCTGCACAGCTACTGAGACTGGTTGCTGGAACTGAGGAGACGAGAGGCAGAAATAAATGAATACTTTTTCTTTGCAGCAAAGCTGTTTTTGCCACTTTTATCCTGACTATGATTTTGGAGCCCACATGACTCCAAGGCCAGAATTCCTTTTCAGTCCTAGACCACATACATTTGCATCATGAACATGCATGTAAACCCCAAATAAATGTATGCATGTGTCATGTCTCTGCTCTGTGTTACTAAGTCTGCTTTCCTCCTTCCCATTCCCTTATGCAAAGGTGCACACTGAGGACATGTTGACAAACATGACAACACTAGTCCAAGAATAACATCTGAAATTCTCAGTCAACCTCACCTTTCATGGACATATGTCACCTTAGGTGCATCACAAGCATGGCTGTCCTCTCCAGACAGCAGCAGAACAAACTTGTCCTACATTTTCTCCTTGCACGCAAACAAATGGCAAAGGGATAATATATGAAACTTACCTTCCTGCTCTAGGATCACAGAATGGTTTGGGGAAAGTTTAAAGTCATCCAGTCCAGCCTCTTGCAATAAGCAGGTACATCTTCAACAGGATCAGGTTGCTCAGAGCCAGATCTAACCTAGCCTTAAATGTTTCCAGGCTCTTATGGGCTACCTGCTCCAGTGTTTCACCAACCTCATCATAAAAAACTTATTCCTTATACTTAATCTAAATTTACTCTTATAGTTTCAAGCAATTATCCTCATCTTATTCCGACAGATGTAATTAAAAACCCTGCCCCCATATTTCTTGTAAGCCCTCTTTAACCATTGACAAGATTCTGCAATAAGATGTCCCTGGAACTTTTTCTTCTCCAGGCTGAGCAATCCCCACTCTGTCAGCGTTTCCTCACAGGAGAGATGTTCTATCCGTCTGGTCATTTCTGTGGCCCTCCTCTGAACATAAGGAAAATAGCTTCTCCATGACAGCAGCCTAATTTCACCATTTTTTCCATGACTGCCCACCAGTTTATTGTAGGAAAGACTAGTTTTTAACAAGAGGGAAAGGCCTTTGCACACATCTATTACAGCTGCACAGCCTAAGGTGTGTATGTTGGTGCAAGCACACACCCTCTCCATTTGGCAGCAGATGAGCCAGGAAACTTTAGTCTGTTGCATAGGCTGTAGACTCCAGATGGAGTCTTGAAAAGTTGTAACAACACAAAAACTTCATTTTCTGAACGTTTAATAAAAACGATAAAGTGAAGAAAGTTATTTTCTTTTTCTCCACACTACTCACTACTCCCTTTTCCTTAAAGCTTTAATTTTAATATAAGCTGTTAAAATTAAAAACATAGCTAACAGAGTAGTCTGCTACTATATAAGGTGTCAAAGTGAAATTAAAATCTTCATAAAACCATGTAGACTTATGCTGTATATTCCAAACAGCACCAGTGTTCCATGAAGAGCAGACAGGTCTAAAAAGCAATTCAGCCCCAGGCAGACACTAAGGGCTTGTGCTGAGAGCATGCCAGGACTCAGCAAAGCTCAGCTTTACAGTGGTTACAAAAATCACAGAACATCATCCCCTTATGAAAGTCCTGCTTGCATCAAATTTTTTCACTTTGCAACACTCTCAAACCCTTGGTTTGGTCTTGGAGCTCTTAAAAAGACAAGGGGTGATTGGAGTAGCTGGGTTCCCATCCCAGGTGCTGGGTTGGCAGCTAAGGGCCAGTGGATCCCAGGAACTTTCATGCCCTATGGAAGGAAGAAGCCTTGAGGGCCTCAGGCTCCTCTGGTCTCTGCTCCTGGCAGGGCTCAGAAGGTGCATGAGCCCCATCAAGCACACTGCTGAGCACCTCAAACATCCCCAGCACTGGGAATCTCAGAAAACAAAACTCACCTTCTCTCAGGTACAGCTGGAAAGAGGGTAAGGGGGTGACACATTAGCTTGTATTGCATTTCTGGGTCCTGTTCTTTTTGAACTAAAATATTAAATACACTATTACAGGCACAGTAGGAAAATTTTACTTTTATGGAGAGAAAAGGTATCACCTTTGGAAAGTCATGTCTGTTTGCTGAGAAATTTTCATTCATTGTCTTTGACTAGAAGGAGATCCATGCTGAGAAATATGAGGCAGAAAGCTTTTGTTCAGAGTAAATCGCAAGAGAAAGGAAGATAAATCAGTGAAGCTTTTAATATGAAGTTTTCCCTCTGGCAACATTTCATTGTATGGTACAGGCATGCAAAGATGCCAACGGCATGAACAAAAGATTTTGGCTTGTAAGAACGAACTTAAATTTTGGTTAGGACCCACCTGATACTGGACTTCCTCAATAAACAAAAAAAACCTTAAATAAAACACGCTCTTGAGAGGAAAACCCATTGCTGAGGTGAAGCACTATCCAGGTCTACATTTGAAAAAGTTTTGTAAACACAAGTACTTGGCTGGGAGGATAGGAAAAACAACCCACCTATAAGTATCTTGGCAAAAGTCACAGTGTAGGTGCAGCTGTATGAGTGCAAGCAAGAGGCCCTCTCTAGATCCCCAAGCCCCATGACTAGCTAAGCCTCTGCGGGGAACCCAGAGTAATTAAGGCATTCAAGGGCAAGAATGATGTGTGAGCACAAACCATCCATTTGGAGGTGGGGGAGAGGGGGGCTGATTTGCCATATCAGCAGTCTTGTTTCAGACAAACCAAGAAGTTACAGACAGGAATGTAATCTGCTTACCAGTGTGCCTTGTATCTCTTTACTCTTCCCAATTACACTACAGATAAAATAACCTTCTTGACAGGGAACAAGAGATTTTTTTTCACTCTTTAATATGTCAAAAACATCTGATCAAGGTCAAGAGTCCTCTAGGTATAGGAAGCCACTGTCCCTCTAGGTAAATAACTTTCTTTGCAAACATTTTTGACCTATTTTTCTTGATGGTCAAAACCTTCAGTCAGGCAGATAAAGAAATATGCTTGTTGGCCAGATAAGCAAAGTGCCAAAACAGAATTCCCTCTGCCAGAACTGATACCACTTCATTTAGATGTAGTTTCTCATCCCACAGGCTTCGGTTGTTTGAAAGGAAAGTAGTTCTCAGAACATATGGAGTTGGTAATAAAGCTCTTTCTAGGAGATACAAGGATTACACAGGGAATGAAATGGAGAAACAGTGTCTGCAGTACATGCTGTAAAACTTGAACCACTCCAAGTAAAATTCCCTTCACACTGAGAAAGAATAACATGGTGGGACAAAGCGGAAGTGGCAGCATGGCTCTCCAAAACATTAGCTATTATCATGCCTGTTTCCCCTCAGAACATTGGCTACCCAAAACCTGCTTGAGACACACATTCCAACCTTGCACTCACCAAAAAAAATCTTGTGATTTGTCATTTTGAGTCAGTGTCAGGAGCACTGCCAAAAAAAAGGGATGAAAGAGCAAGAGAGAGTCTATGCACCAGACGGGGAAACAGTGTCTGTGTATATCAGAGCTCCCAAGCTCAGCTACAAAGTCATATTTGGTTTCTGCTAGATCTACCCCTGGCATCCTACTTCCAGTGAAGCAGGAAGACTTGCATCCCACAAGTCCAGTGTTGTTCCATGTTCCCAGGCTGTCTACTTGCTCTTAGACTAAAATGTCTAAAAGGCAAGGCAAAGACACTGAGATATCTGCAGAGAAGCTGCCTTCTGCCAAGAGGACTGCTTGGAGTGAGACTTCAAAAGCCACAATCAGTGGCAACGCTGTTCCAATCGGATGGGGCAGGCAGAGGGCATGCTGGTAAAGAAAAGCCCATTGTCCAGGAAAACGATTCCAGTCCAGATCAAAGTGCCATTTAACCCAGCAACTTGTTTCCAGAGGTGTGGACCAGCAGGCATACAGAGAAGAGTAAAAGCAGACCAAGCAAGTTTGCTTTCTCCCATGTATTTTTGCAACTTCCAATGTTTTCATTACAGGAAGAGTCCTGATCCTGACTTGGTTTGTTTATTGAATGATCCCCAGTGGGTCTCTCTTTGAAGCATTTATTCTATCTTTTCATTTGCTTTGTTCATTGCTATTGAGCATTAGCCTAACCTTTTAAGTGAAAGGCCATGATGATGTCTTTCCTAAAACAAACAAACTGGAAGTTATGTTCTCAAGGTCCTGATCTGAAGTACTTTATGTTTTGTAATATATTGCTATATACAATTTTCACTATCTTTGTAGAGCTTTGTGGGAAGAGGCTTTTATTTTAGGCGATTTTAGTTTAAATGTATTACAGTAATTGTAGACATTATCTCTCCCTACTATTCCCTTTTCAATTGCTCTTGTCAACTATCTGCAGGGTACAACCCAAGTCCAGTCAAACCAGATCTGTAATTCAGATCTCATTATGTGACTCAATATATGTTCCATGCCTAAGGACAGTTGCCTGGGTTCTCACTCTGGCCCTGGACATAAAATTTACCATTATGATAGCATCCAAAAATATGAAGCAAGCCTGAGCCTCATTATTTAAAGCAAGGTCTCTTGGATTGCACTGAACGCAACTGGCTTTTAAATTTAATACATCATGGTTGAAATCTTGGCTGCCTCTTTAATCTGCGGGGTTACTTTTACAACCTTCATTGAGGCCAGGACTTTGCCTGAAGAATAGCTCTACCATTTAGCATTATTTCATAATTATCTTGTTAGGTGCTTTCCTGTTTACTAAACAACATAAGTTTTCCCCTGTTCAGCTTTACTCATTAGCAGAGCAAATGATACTTGCGGCCTTCAGAGCAAGAAAGATTGAGACGGCCATAGGGATCTTTTACCCAACTCTGTTATGGTACAGAGCCAATTTCTCCTTGTCTTGAGGTTAGAGAAGACTATTGCAGACAGTTGCTTTAGGGTTGAATTCAGCTTGTAGCATTTTTCCAGTTGGTGCTCTGTCCAGAAAAAGACCTTTCTGGCAACTGCAGTTTGAAATTCTATTCCAGCCCTGGATTTTAAACTGAATCAGAGAATTTTACTGGAGATGAAGGAATTCTCCCTCCTTCCCTTATTGATAAATCCCTGCCATCTGCACCAGCCACTCATTTCTGCATAAAGCACAGCTTTAAAAGAGCTAGTGCAAGTAACAAATGCACATTTTCACTAGAGTGCCATTAAGTAACCAGGAAGACAGGAGGAAAAAAATTAAGTCTAGGTTTACCCGACTGGCTATACTGCTAAATTGAGTATTCCCAAAAAACACTGAACAAAATCAATGTAAATGAAGGATTTAGCATAGTCAAGCAGAAAGAATTCGTTCCCAAAAGTTTCAAGACTTGCTTAAGTGGTGTCAGCTTTATCAGACACACCTCCTTTCCCTCTAGACGACAGATTTGTTACTAGGAAAAACATAGAGACCAAACTGTTCATCTTCCAAAATTTGGGCTGACTTTATGTGATTAGGATGGGGCAATTTGGATCGCAACTTTTTTTCAGCCAGAAGGCTGCAAAATAAGCCTGTTTGAAGTCTTGTCCCAAATGCTTTGACTTCAAGAGGAGAAACTGGCAGCAAGAGGAGAAATAAACACACTGCTGCATTGTTCCAGCAGGCACCAAGGCAGGACTATGCCGAGCAGTGAGTAGGTGTGATTAGCTCATTTGTCATTGGTTTAACACCAAGTAGAAAGCAGAAGTCTAAGTACACGGAAATAACACCCTCCAATTCTGATTAGCCTCTTGTTTATACCACATTGTGGGAAGCTGAGGCTGCACTGGCTTACTGAACGCTTCTGCAGGCACGAATGCTGTAAGTCCCTTGTCCCTTGGAGAAAGGAAGGAACACCTCCCTCCAGAGTGTTAGCAAGAGACAGACGTGATCCTGCAAAATACCACCACCACCATGAAGACATCAAATGCTCTTCTTTTCATCTTAGTCCTGGTTTACATCAATGCCAGCACAGAATGGCCTACACACACAGTCTGCAAAGAGGACAACTTGGAAATACATTACAAAAGCTGTGGTGAGATTTTTTACATTTCCATTTTCCTTTTAGCTGCTCAACAGAGTTGTTCCTATGCAGTGAGTGATGCTTATAAGCTAGGCAGTGAATGGAAGGGTTACACTCCCAAACCTGCACTGGGTTTCACATCTAAAATATTTTTCGTGTTTCAAGTACAGCTGGTTTTGGTTCACACACACACAAATCTAACTGTATTTGGAAGATAATGAAGAGGAAATAATGTAACTTAATTCAGAATAGTAAACTGCTGTGAAAAACCCAGTTTAGCATGAAAGAGATGACTAAGATTTTTATCTTGAAGTTAGATTAAAGACAAAAAAAAAAAGGAAGACCCTAGATCTTTAACTTTTTAACCCCTGGGATGAAACAGGCTCTTCAATGCACTGATCTGCTGCTTTCCTAATGTGCGATGAGGCTGTGGTGATGTGCTTTTCCGTCCTCCCACTTGGAATGACAAGGGACCCAGTGTGACAGTGAGCAGGATTCATGCTCTCTGCCATTACCACCGTGCTTAGCGAGACTTCAGCAGCAACCCTTACCAGAGGCATTTCCCAGGGATCACAGGGTTTTGTTTGTTCTTTAAATCTGTAGAGAAGAAAAGGAGCAAGCGACACTAGAATTAACTGAAAATGAATTCACTGAACGGTGCCTGCTTTCCACCTCTTGCCTTGCTGGCCGTGTGCCTCGCCTATTGTGCTGATCTGCTTTACAACTGGGACAAAGGGAATTAGATTCACAGACGTCTCATTCATTTTCCGCACGTGATTTGAAAAGCTATTCATGGCAAATGAGCACCCTAGAGTTTGTTTTTCCAATTCATCCAGTTACAAAGGGTTTTCCCGGGGGCTTTTCCTCGCCTGTAGCTTTCATGCGGTTTTGCACACCCATTAAAATAAAGCCAGTGAGGGACAAGAGAAGTAAATAAATATTTGTAATGCTATTCTTTACTGGCCTGCTCCCAGGGGACTAAAGTCAGGCTTCACATTCTATAAATGGGTAAAATGCATTAAGAAAATATTTAATTAGATATTGAATACAGTCTTCGGTATTGCCTTCATTTTAGTAAGAATTTATTGCATAAGTTAATTCTGTTCCCTCAACAAGTCTCAGTCAGTATGAGATGCCTTGACACAGAGGCACAGGCTACAGTCTGAGTGAATTCAAAGTATGATGAATTTGTCTGCTGGCATGTGCCAGTTTAATGTTGCTTCTTACTGTGCACATCATTGACCTAGCTAACAATATGCATTTGGTTAGAGTCATTTGTTTCTGTCACTTCCTTTGGTTTACCATGAACAGAAAGATAAGAGGTATATTCATTCAGGGGGAATTCACAGCTTGAGAAGCACGAGCCAGAGATCATTAAGGTCAGGTCCCACCACTTAGAGTGGTCTTCTGTTCTCCTGGACACAGCTATGGGAGATGAAAAGATTACACAGATGTGGAAACAATGCAAGAATTAAACAAGATTCCTTGTTTGAAGTCAGGCTCCTTTCTCCCTTACTGCTCTGTCAGATTAAGGTTGAGGCAATTCACAACTGCCATCACAATGTACTGCCTTGTCGTTTTCCAGGGGCTACCACACATGTAGCATCAGCCCAGGATACACCACCTGCATTATTGCTGATGCAGTTCATAATCCAGCAGTTTCCATAAAGGAGAAGAATAAAAGGTGTTTGGGGTCGAGCCCAAAATCTATAGGTCAGGAGGATCAGTCAAAGTACACTAATCCACATCTGCTACAGAGAAGACAATGTCCTTACTGAGCTCACCGGCAAGCTCATAGTTGTGCCTAAGGTCCTCATCACCCTTTCAGGAGAAGGGGAGCTTTGTCCCTGCTTCATTTCACTCTAAACCATAACTAGATGGGCAGAACAGAACTTTTTCATCTGTGTCCTTCCAATTGTTCTCACCCAGGAGGGCACAGACTTCTTAGTGTTTGACAAGACCGTTTCCCAACAAACCTCCTCATTATAAATCTATAATGGCAGCAAACTCAGAGCTGATATTAGGCAACTGCCCATTCTCTTTAGCTATCTCAGAGGAACACTGCCTCCTATGTCCCTCCAGTCTAAGAAATCCCATTGGTATTTCCTGCTCCACTGAAGATATCAGAGGATGTCCCACTTGGGGGATAACAGAAGCCATAGTGAGGTAACAAGTACAAAATCCTGGGTAAAGGATTGTCTGTTGGCTTCAAGAGGGTGAGGATTTCACCTCTAATGTTGTTACTATAGACTCTAAGATGTTATCAGTGAATTATGATTGAATCAAGTAAAATACAAGGATGTTAAAAGAATTTTAACCAAGTACTTCACAACTTGTTTCTGGAGCTTCATGTCCTCTCTCAACGAATTATTAGAATTCAGTTTGAGCATTTAAAGAGGAGCCAAGTATTCATTTTTGCTTTGCTCTTTATCAGATCCTCTCCTATAATGCAGTAAAAATCTGACTAAAGTCAAAAATATGGGCTAATATAACTGTGATTAATGCGACAGAGAAGTTTACGTAGATAACTGAGAAAGTGTAACCATCTCTTGTACCCAGGAGGAAGTTTCAATTGCTGGTCACAAGCAATTTTTCTAGCTGCATCCTGCTCCTATAGCAGGTAAGATGCAGGAGTGCATCAGGCCCCCAGCTTCAGCCCATGCTCTGGATCCTATAGAGACCATCCCCATTCCCACTCAGCCACATCAGACTAAATGTTCTATAACCAGAACTCCAAGTCATGCATCAAAAGAAAGGGCTAGATTAGATCCTAGTGATCAATACAATGCAACTGTAAAAAAATAATCTGAAAGAAATCAGACAAAAATTCTCAGCAGCAAGTCCATGGCAAGAAAATCAAGCTGAGAGATGGGTGGTCTAAAAGTAGAGTAAATAGACAGTGTGCTGCCTCCTCTATGTAACCGCAGGAGACATAACACCGAGACAGTCTATAAATAGCAAGACATTTCCTATTAGGGCCACTCTTCCTCCCAGGAACAAGTGACAAAAATGAAGGAATATCTCAAATGACCACAAATCACTTTAGAAACCTGGGCAGAGATCCTGAAATAAAAGCAGCACAGGTTAACATCTCTGACTGAGAAAAGAGAACCGTAATTGGCAAGTCTATGCACAGACATGAAAAGAACCGGCTACATAAATGGCCAATTTCTACCCCTTTTAATTTGACTGTAATAATGCTTTTGATCTTTCCAGCTACATTTTAAAAGGCAATTGTCTGGGAAGAGAAGGGCAGGTAGGCAATGGTAATAAAGTGCCCTGGGCAGATTCCAGTGTTATTTGAGTCGTAGGCATCCACTTGGAAGTGCAAAGTGCAATGCAGTCAGAGACTACAGAACATGACTCCCAAACACGTCTACCAGCACCTGTTTCTAGATCATTCATGTAAAGCCTAATTGTCTTAATTAGCCATGAAAATATTCTTATTATGTAGTGCTCAAATGGGACCCCCTTCATAGGGAAAAGCAGGTGATTGCTCTTGCAGACACATGAAAAATATTTTCCAACTATTTTTACAGCTCTCTTTTGAAATGTTGGGTGGGCCTGTATTAACACTTCAGTAGTTCAGAATGCCTGCTTTTGTTTTGACCAGCAAGTTTGGTGATTATTTAATTAAATTATTTAGATTAGGACCTGGGAGATTTCAGAGCTGCCCACTGCCTGAAACTGTGGGTTTCTTTACAGTGCAGAAACAAGCACTGATAAGGAAGAACGTTCTAAAAAACGGTATGGACACCATCAACCATTAAGAACTTCATTTTCTGTGCACTGGAGTAAATAATGGGGAATTTCAGGGAGATCTTCAGAAGAGTCAAAGTAGTAGTATTCCAAGATAACATCTTCAGAAACACTCCCAAGACTATATAAAACACTGCTTGGACAAGATGATATTTTTAAACATAGACAAACATACATTCCCAATTCATATCTGATTTTGTTTTCTTCTGGTTTTCATCTGAAGTGAGGTTAATAGCCGTTAAAGTTTCAGGAGAAGGAGCAAACAATCAGTATTCATTTCAACCTTCTGAATTAAATATGAAATTGGCTGCACCCTTCATAAGTCTTATATCTGTATATCTACAAAATTTAAAATAATAAAACATATACAGGGATATGGGTAAACATCTGCTATAACTCATGTCTTCTGCTAGACAAAGAACCAGGGCAATCTGGTCATCTAGAAAATGATTTTTATGTGACGATGCCTCTTCCAAAACAGAGGTAATTCATGCTGAACTTATGTCCAATGAGCTCCATGTTTGCTTGCATACTTCTATGCCACACTTGAAGCAGTGTCATTTCTATAAACCTTTTTCCTGGCCTCCAGTGGCACAATAGGAGAGAGCAGCACTGCCCACTTCAGTACACACTTGCATTCGTGGATAGAGAAACTCTCATTTGTATGGCTTTACTTTAAATGTACGAGCCCAGATTTGGATCTCTGTTAAAATGGCCCCTTGAACTCAACAGGGTGTAGAATGCTATGTCCAGATAGTGCATGATAGACAGGCTCTGTTAAACTCTGTATTGAGAGAACTTTTTAGTTCTTAAAACAAGTGGAGACAGAGAGCAATTTGCTCACAATTTCCTGATGATTTTTCTGTCCTTTCTGAAGAGTTTCAGGCTTACTAGGGTCCCTCTCACACACTCATTATACTTTCTCCTACATACTGAGAGATCAAAGATACTATTTTTCTTTAATTCCACTTGTTCCTTTTTTAAAAATACGCCTGTGACATGAAGCCCTAATCAATCAGCAATACCAACTTGTAAAAAGTACTGTTAAATTGACATCACTGCTGCACTAATTTTAGAGCATATCACCTTCTATTCTCTATGTCAACTAGCGTAACCAGTCCTTTTCCCTCCCTGACCACACAATTATATTCTTTACTTAAAGGATATAAGTAATCTGATAGCTTCAGTTGGGAAAGAAAGGTCTGCAAAAAAGTTCTCACTCATGCCTCTTCAGGACAAAAATTCTTCTAGACACTTGGTAAAAAGAGGTTCTTTTTCCATTATTCTTTGGGGTTTTGGCAGACAGATTGAGCCAGATGCTTCTCTTGGACTTATTTATTTATTTCCCTCAAACTGTCTCCAGCAATTGCTTCTGCTTCTAAATTATTTAAAGCCACACGACACCAACTCCCCTCTGATCTTTTGTTGCATAGATTGCTAATGGGCAAACAATCAAAGAACTTAAGAATTCCACTTGGAAACCATTTTTTTGTTTGTTTACTCTGTCCAAGCCATCTTACTGTCATAGCTTTGCTGTTGTACTCATCTGGTATAACTTACTTATTCCAAACGGAAGACCAGATGTGTACATGTATATTTCTGGCACCAGATCCTAACAAATTGAAATTATCATCAGAATCAAGGTAGCATACTTATGAGTGCACATGCAAATCTTCTTTTAAAATGTTGGTCCTACCATGAATTAAAACTATCCCATCTATTTCATTCTCCACATCTCATTTAAACTTTCTTTTTTCTGTGTGAACTCTTAGGTGATTCTGAAGAAATTTTACCCTTCTTTCAGGGGGGGAGAGTACTTAGTACGTTTTAAAATGTAAATGGCATAAAGGAGCAGGAGACGATGTCATACCTCCAAGGTACTCTGGCAGAAACATTAGATTCGATACCTAGACTTTAAATCTTCCAGTAAAATCAATATTAATGTTTTCAGTGAGACTAGCAGTAGAGAGAATTAACCTCAGCTGAACTTCTCCAACCAGGCTCTAAATTTTCCCATCTAATTTAGTTCTCAGTGGTTTCCTCAGAGCCAAATTCCTCACCAAATCAATTAAGGTCCTGCACCATGGACTGCAAAAGAGGGTTGTTTATGTGTGACAGCCTCTCCTGCTCTGTCTTCAGCTGATAAATCTAAACTGTTTGGCATGTTTTTCACCTACTCACTTTTGCCACGTCTTTGGTTGCAGTAGCCACTGTGTCACTAAGGTAAATGTAAGGATGAGTGGTAACAGTTCAGAAGGCAAGCCATGGAAAAATATGTTCTCTCCTTTGGAAACATATAGGAGAGACATACCTAAATACTGGTATATTACATTACAGTCAAAAAATACTGTGAGCAAGGCAATGCTGTCATTTGCTATTGAATGATAGCTGAATCTGAGCCTATGAAGGGAGCACTTTAACACACTAAACAGGTAAGTCACAGCCATTTTAACAATTTGATAAAACTTTGAGATTAGCTCCTGTATTACATAAAGCAGGAATTATCAAAAGGCACATTAAGTACATAAAGTCAGGAGCAAGAACAAGCCACAGTTGATAATAAGTGTTCCTATGCAAAGCTTTCTCTGTAAGCCTCAAAGCAAGAAAGCATTGCTACACTTTCTTCACAGTGCCACATCATCTCAGCTGTCATCAAGGCCTCAAAATATCTCTGGATCCTACTATGCTTATAGTTTAGCAAAGAAAATAGAGGCAGGAGATCAGATGCTCACAGCAAGTTAATATCCATCGGGAAAAACATCCTAAGTATTCTAAGAAAAATTAACACCTCAAAATTTAAAAACTGTGTCAGCATTATTGTGTGCTGGTGTTCCTGAACAAACTTTAAGGAGGCAACCTAAAACTAGGGAGGAACAGTGGCCATCAGGGACAAGATGTCCCAATGACCTTTAAAGATTCACCACATACGGAATCAAAACCCTTTGATCTGTTCCAGATGCTGCTTTTAGACTCAAGAGAGCTTCTAGTTGCCAAAAGCTAGCATTTTGAAAACTACCACAAATTAATTCAATGCTTCAGTTTCCTCTTCATCTGAAGATGGATGGTTCCTGTCAAATGATCCAGCGGTGATCAGGCAGGCGGCAGCCCAGCTAGTTTCCTCAGCAGAGGGAGCATGCCATTCCACCTGTAGCTTACTGCCATGCTCCTGTAGTGGATTTAAACCCACCCTGGGAAAATAGGAACATTTAGCCAATGTATATGCTGCTGATTACTGTTCTGTATAATCAGCAGAATAGCTGCTGTCCCAAAGCATGGCATGTGTCTGACAGCAGGGCAGTTTCCAGCAACGTTGGGTTCTATTTCTGACACAAGTCTGAAAGTCTCCTGTGAGTCCCCAGTTATTCTGGCAAGCACTGATGTCCAGAGATCTCAGTCTCAAGTAGGGCACTATGAAAAAATTATTAAAAAAATCCCCACCACACTGAAGAGGGAAGAGACAGCTCTGATTAGGAATACAGGCAGTTACTGTAAGCATCTTATTCCTCCAGTGCATGGTGTTTTCTTACCAACAGAAGAACAAAGATTTTCTCTCTCTAATACAGTCCCTGCTGGGCCTAAATTAATGCAGTATTTTCTTGTTACACTGCTGTAGTTGAAGCCTGCCCTGTCTGCCTTTCTCTCTCAAGCTAACTAGGACAAATCAGGATTATCAAGTACAGATCTATATGTGCTGTCTCTCAAAGCCTGCATCTTTCAGTTTTGTCCTCTTAAACAGGCCTGGATACCAGTCATACCACACAAAGCACAGAAACCCCCCTTTCCAAATACCACCTCTGGCAAAGGCAAGGAAGGAGTCCAAGAGCCTTCAGATACTGAGCCTCCCCTCAAGCCTCAGCTAACAGCTTTAACAAGCCTGCTCTCAGGAAATGTGGTTCAGGCAGGAAAAGGCAGGGAGACTCAGGGCATGTCTTTAATAAGACTACTTTATGCATGCTAGTGACAGCCGCATCTCCAAATACCGCCCTCAGCTGCAGAGAGCCCCTCACTCCTTCTGTCTTCACAGGGGCTTCCCTCCACCTCATCACATCAGCCTGGTGCCAGAAAATCTCTTCCTCTCTTCTCCACCTGGCATTTGGAGAAACCTTCTAAGTTACTGTTTCTTAATATTTGCACATTTGGACATCAATTATACTCTGCAATGAGTTTTATTCAAAATAGCAAGAGACAAAATCTTTGTCTTTTATTTAAACTGATTTTGTAAGACACTGAAATCACCTTGCTCCAAAACTAAGGCCATAAGCAGCACCCAGTAATGCCTGTGCCTTAATTTAACCAAGAAATATATAACTGCTCTGTGCATTACCAGTGTTCAGTATTCTTGGGAGAGGACTGGAAATTATTTAACTTGTATAAACCCTTTTTTTAAATTCAGGTTTTAAGTTTCTTTTGCTAGTGTCATGGGCTTTTTAGTTTATAGATTATACTTAAATCTTTGGGCTTCCCTCTACAGCCACATAAGTTTTGTCAGAAAGAAAGAGAGTTGCTCACTCCACTGGACATCTCCAAAGGCTTTTGGAGGTTTGGGTTTAAGTAACCTCAGAGACCACAAGTTGATAGCACTGTTTGCAAAGGGGAACTCCCACAGTCTGTAACCCCAGGACATGAAGGATACACGAACTCTAATCTTCCCTGTTCCTTCTCCACTATGTTGCCTAAGCAAGCCAGAAAAGTTCAGGTGATAAAACATACAGTGACTTCTGCAAATGGGGCCAGAGTGACTGAACTGAACTAGGACGAAGTTCCAGTCTGAATTAGGCAAAATCCTGGAGCTGGTCATGGCTAAGGCAAATGTCTTGGGATGAAAGCATTCTCAAGGAAGGCACAGCCAGTGTGAGCCTCACGATTTATTCTGCTCTTCTCTGAACAGAGGGTCACTCTGCCCCTCCCAGACACGTCTGGATGTGGCAGTGGCATGCAGTAAAGGCAGCCCCAAAGGGAAGTTCACTGAACTGAAGGTGTTCAGGGAAATGCAGATGCATAACCAGAGAGCTGCTAATTCACCTGATGCTTCTTCCTCATCAGCTTATTAGTAGATTTCAGTGTCAAATATAACCTTGAGCATTCAGGTTAATTTATTTAAATAGACATTAAAGGGAACTTGTTGAACAAATACATAAAGTCTGAAATCCCAAACAGTTCCTCATTCTTTCCCTCTCCTTTTATCACCTTGAATGTTGTAAAGACTAATGATTTAATTTTATTAAGGGCTTTGAAGGTGAGGAGTATTGGGTAATTGCTAAATGTTTCTTCCTTGTGCTAATTTCCATCTCCTCTAGCACCAGCTTGTCCTTATGTGACCCTAGCCAAGTGCAGTTGTGCCATTTCATTCCATTCTGTGGCTAATTTGCTCCTAAAATTATTATTTTGAAACACCCAAAGCTTACCAGTTTGGAGGGTCTTCTTACCATTCCAAAGCTTACACATGTGGACTTTTACAAGCAAAGTTCATCTGTTTACTGCTGCTATTCACTCATACCACTGATTTTCATGCTCATGTGGAAACAATGTGATTTTAGAGCAGATTCAGAAGAGAAGGAAGCCAGAACAGGATAGTTAAAAAGACTGGGGAGGGGGGGGGGAGAGGGGGCGGGAGGGGGGGGGGGGGAGGAGGTGGGGGGAGAAGGAGGAGGGAAGAATAAAAGACAGAGGCTGTTGTACACCAGCGCAGCAAAATTCCTAGAACAGGTGCTTCCCATCTGGCCATGCAGTTTCTGTAATGCCCAGTTAATCATCTAGCAGCTCCGGCTCTGAGGGACATTGCCACAGTGGGTTGGCACATTATCATTCCCAGCTGTCCACTTCATCCTGTGCTCTGGGGATCCCCTCCCACAAGGCTGTAAAGGCAGCCCCTGCCCGCAGCCCTGTGCCTTTGGGTACACCCATGTTCAGCAGGGGCAGAAGCCACTGGCCCCACAGCTGCAGTAACCAGGGCACAAAAGGGAATTCCCATTTATTGTCCTTGTCATTGAGGTTACACTGCTGTAAATGTGTCTGAGCTAATTTACCTAAGACCCTTCTGCCAAGAACAAAAGCAGGGGGAAAAAAAAATCCAGAAAGAAAAAGCCAGGAACTCATCTGAGCCCCTAGGGTGTGCTACACACACCTGCTCAGTGTTCTGAGAAAGACCCAGCCAAACCCATCACTGTGAGCACCTCGAAATAGTAGGTCAGACTGAAATCTTGCGCTGTGGTGGCAGCGCAGATGGAAAACCACACCCCAAGTCAACACAGGAACAAATCTGCACCAGGGTACTTGGGTAAGGGTGAAATGGGCAGTAGGATGTATGAGCTCAGCTGACACTAAGCCATGTAAGGGGTGATAGGTAGCAAGATGCCAGGCACATCCCAAATTCACCTCTCACAAAGCAGGATTGTACTACAGAAGCCAGTCTTCAGTGAAAGTTGGACATTCAGTGCTAGATACAGTTGGGAGCTCAGCATCAGCCACAGCATCAGGTTCAAATAACAGGTCTGAAAGATCTTGGAGTGCATTGATTGTTTACGAAAGCCAAAGATTTTCCCATTTCCCAGAGCAGTTGCCCAAAATTTAGTACTGCCTAGAGAGAAACTTGAGTCAAAATTCTGCTTCTGGACACCTTTCACGCTAGCTGTAAATATGTTGCAGCCCAAGTCCTTCTCACTAGATACACAAAAAAATGCCCTTTTCCCCCTCAGTAAGCAGATCTTCACTGATAAACCTCAATGTGTTTGCAAAATTTCCAACAACATTATGAGTGTTGGTGATATATCAAAGCTGAACTGGAAAAGCAAAATTCTGTAACCAGTTAAAGAGTTTCTAGCTTTAATTATGGGAGAGGGAGCAGATTGAAGGGAGTAGGTGGAGGGAAGTCTGGGAACATACAGTACTGTGCACCATGAAATGTTGGAGGGAAGAGGAAGGCTGAAGGGCAGCCCCACGTATTTTAGAGATCTAACAGTAAATGTTATTGCTCTGCACATGTGAAAGACATAACATGTATTTTTTTCAGTCTAACCAGCTCACTTCAGATTGAGGCAAACAAGGAAGAAGAAGTATTAAACCCCCATAGGAGACACACAGTGACTCACAGTTGTACATCTGAGATGAAAAACAAAACCGGCAATTGCCTTGAGTTGCCTTGGCCACAGGAGGGACTCCTCACGATTTAAGGCAAGAGGGGTATAGCACAATCCCTTAGTGCATAAAGCCCAGCTGAATTTACCGACTCCTTCTCATGTGGCTAAACCCCACCAATTTCATTAATTTCCTTATAGTAACAACGTTTCTCCCTACATGTTTGGGAAACCAGACTCCCTGGCATCATAGCTTTAGCAACACAGCCATTCTTTCAGTTGATTTCAGCAGGAGGCACCCATATATGCCACAGTATCTAAGATTGCAAAGCTGGATTGCTAAATCTGAGCAGGAATTTCCACAGGGATGGTCAGAAAATTAATTGGGGTGCTTTTGGCAGTGGAAAATTTCACATTTCTCAGCAACAGAATAACAACACAAAATCCAGATGCTTCAATTCACAATTTTTCCTGGAATTTCTCATGTGAGTGCTTCCACACTCTCTTCTTCTCTGAGGACCCAACGACACCTCCTGCATATGTCAGGATCCTGTGCTGCATCACTAGCAGTGCAGTAAAAGACATCCATGGCTACAATGCCCTATGAAATCTGTCATCTGTCAAAGGAACTCAACCCATAGAAATAAACAGACATCCAAACTAAAATAAACGTGAGATCAGGGTTTTGTAAGAAGCCCAAGCTTTCCAAAAAAGCTTCATTTCATAAACATGCCCTTTTCACTCAGTTACTGATGAGAAATTTTAAACTAAAAGTTCAAATTCTAGCCCTAACACCACAATTTAATTTGTTCATTAAAGCCTAGTCTCTTTGAAAAGAGAAGAGCATCATATATGTTCTATTGCCATGTTTGACCATAACTCCCCCTTGAAAATGCATAACCAACAATTTTAGTAACTTGACAACCAGCACTGTTTGTAGGCATCAATGCCCAAATAGCTCTGAATCTGAGCAGCTCCTTCCTGAACCTTATCATCACACCACACACCAAACAGAAACAAGAGGGGCCCTAGCAGAAGTCCAGAGGAAAGAGGAAACCAAGCCCTGAGAGATGGTAGAAACCAGAGGGGAAGCAGGAGTAACAGTCCTGGAGAAAAGAGAAGTTTGACATGCTTTCCAGCTGGAGCAGGAAACTGCTCTCCTAACCGATTCCAACAGCTTCTGAAGCTGCAAAAACAAAGCTGGAACTGACAGGAATAAGAAAAAAGACAACCTCCTGATTGTGGTCACACTTGATAAACAACTCCAGGCACTAACTTTTTGTCCCAAGCAGATTATGCAACTGGCAGAGACTGCTTTAGTGGTGTGGAGGTGTCCTGGTTTAGGGCAAATTTGGGAGGAAACTTCCAAAGAGGTCCCTCTAGAAGGCAGATTCAAGTGGCCCCTCTCGCAGCTGGTTCAGGAAAATATTTCCTTGGAGAAAAGTGAACAAAATCCAGCACAGGGACACAGAGCTTTGGAAATACCAGTGCTTTTTATCTCCCTCCTTTGAACAGTCATTTTAATTTACTGGAATTTAGGGCTCGGGTACTCCTGTTAGACCACACTGATAATCTGTGGACTCACAAAGCCTGGCTTGGTTAAAGCCCTCCAGTCCTGTCAACATTTTCATTCATTCTGTGATTCCCTCTAAGCAATCAGGTTTTGGTCACACAGGCTTGCTGATTGCCAGCTCTTACAGCTGTGGGGCACTGCTGCAAAAACAGGGTTAGACTTTGGGGGGATGCTGACTCAGCCTCACAGAGGACACTTGTGACTCAAGTTTCACCACAGCATCAAAGGAAAATTCTCCCAGCCTGTTATTTTCAACTCGGTGAGAAGGTTAGCTCAAGCAACAATAACTCAGAAACAGAACTCAGTTCCCAAGTCTATATTTGTCACTACCGGATCTGTGTAAACCAAGGAGCCTATGGCTGCTTCTGCACATGCCACAGTTGCTCCTCTTCTTTCCACAGAGAATGATGTTGGATGTACAGGCTGGCTGGAAAGCCATAATGAGGGACAAAACAATGCCTAAAGCAAGTTTGAGGCTCAGGGTATTTTTCCAAATTGGCCAAATCTTTTCCCTCCTGCCACAGATTTGGAAAACAAACGCACATTCTATTGGTTGTGGCAGCTGAGCTGTCAGAGGTTGCTGCTGCCTGTCACCAGAGTGACGTGTCAGCAAGCCTTCAGGCACAGCATTAAGTCTCATGGAGGCCAGCAAGGAAGAATGTAGAAGTGGAAGGAAAACAATTATGTTTTTACAAGAGTTTAAGAGCTTTTTGCAGAGAAAGGGATACTGCAGGATTTGGAAAGAATCACGTTCATGACAATTATCAGGCAAAGGGCTCCTTTTGGGCCCACAGCTCTGCTACAGTCTCCCAGAAAAGGAGAAACGTAGAATATTTTCTGGCTTAGAAATATCACAAGATGGTGGACCCAGAAAAAAGTGCTGCAGTATCTTAGTTAACACAATTTTTTTTCAGTTTTGGACTTTCCATCCCCCTCCAGAATTCAGTTTCCTAATCAGCTTCACCAAGCCATCTTGTGATACAAATTAATTAATAAACATCTTCATAACCAATTGCTCATCAGTACTGAGGGAGGAATGGCAACGTGCAGAGTCTGGGAAGAGCAGTTGTGATGAGACTTCACTATTGCATACGTATCGGCTACTCACCATTTTGGGGAACTTGCTTTCTTTGAACTTGGTTAATTTTCCTATACAGTAGATTCTAGCCTCACACAGGTTATCATCTGAGTGTGCTTCAGACTGAAGGGGGAGGAAGGACAGAAGTAGCTATTGAATGCAGAGTATGGGAGCTTTGAGCACTTCTTGGTGAACTTTTAAGGAATATGTAATTTTTTTTATAACACTTCTATACTTTATTTTCTTCTACAGTCAGTGTCTCATTAAAGATACAACTTGTAACCCACTGCTTTGTGTCTTCAAACAGATCCTCAGCAAGATTTTGCTTTCAGCATTGACCATTGTTCTGATATTGTAACCCACACCTTTAACGTCAGAGCTGCAATGGTCCTAAGTAAGTGAATTGCTACTTTCTTATGCTGTTCACAGGTAATTCATGTGTAGGTGCTGGTATTAAGAAGCAAGCAAGGATGACAGTCTCCTATAAAATATGAATGGGCTTAATTTCTTAGAAGCTTCAAAACCTGTGCAGGGTTACAAAAATGTCAGTTCTGTTACCAGCTCTGCCTCAGACTACGTATATCACGTTAAACAGGTCATATCAGCCTTTAGCCCCTATTCTGGTCCTACTCTTCATTTGCACACATGGACAGCCAAGGGGGGGGGGGGGGGGGGGAGGGGGCGCGTTCCCTTGAGCTCATGATCCTCATAGCTAAGTCTTCTGGGGACAGTCTTGTTGAATGAGACAGCTACAGCACCCACACTCTTCTGTCAGTACCTCACCAAATTTCCAAGGCTGTGACCCTTGCCGGTGGGGGACTGAATGGACTCCCAGAGAGCAACGTGGGGTCACCTCTCTCTCCCTCCTGGGCATACAAAGAACCATGCTAGGAAAGTGCTGGCCTCAGGCAACAGTCATGCCAGTTTGCCACCTGCACTGGCCAAAATTACACCCTTCAGCATTTGACTAATCAGCAATAAAAGGTAAAAAACGGGTGCACAATTTATATTAGCCATAGCTTGCTTAGTGATTATTTCACAGGAAAGTCACCTCTTGCAAACCTGAGCCCCAAGCTCATCTAGATCCTGTACTACCAGAGCATAAATATGAAAGTCCTGCTGTATGCTCTTGGTGCTGAAAATAAATTTGTGTGCCAAATGTCTTCTAGCACCTGGGAATGCTTCCTTGCATGCTAAGGGTCTCCCTTCCTGTGAGACATGCAGCCTATTTGTCCAGGAAGCATCAGTTTTCAGGTGGCTGCACAGGTAAACAAGCCTGAAAAAAATTGCACTACAGACATTTCCCACAAGTCAGAGTACAGGACCTCTATCTAAATCCAGTAGCCTCCCTGGCTCTGCCTGTGTCAGCAAGCCAGGCATAAGCAGGCAACCTCCTAGCACTGCCAAGCTGCTGTGTTGGTCCCTGGCACATTTGGCTCAGGCCAGTTACTGATTTCCCAGACAGCAGTTACAGGTCACAGGCTGCTCCCAGCAGCCTATTGGATATGATCCCTCTGCTAAGAACACAAGAAAAGTTTAGATATAAGGACACAAAGGAGATTTGCTACACCATTTGACCTCAGAGTCAAAGAATGGTCATGGGCATAATTTATTTAACAATCAAGATAACTGCTATCATGTCCCCTGTCACGTACCTTGAGGGTCCTAGAGACCTGTTCCTGAAGCAGAGATTTCTATGTATCAGAAGTCCTCTATGAAGAGAAAATGTCTAATGGCTCAAACAGCAGGGAGGAAAAAAATAGAATCTTTTTTTAAAATAAAGTAATAAACCTCTTTATCCTTGCACTTTCTCTGAGCGCTTTTTCTGCTTTGTGTGTAGGACACAGCATCGAGGAACTCTATGTCAAGCTGGACATGATCATAAATGGAAAGACTGTCTTAACCTACTCAGAGACGCTTTGTGGGTCGGGTCATTCTAAGCTTATTTTCTGTGGAAAGAAGAAAGGAGGTAATTTAGGTAGCACTCTAAGTGTTTGATGGCTACTGAATACTCCAAGCAGGATGCACCCGCTGTGCTGTTGACTGCACCAATACATCGTAATGTTCTGTTTACTTCACCAGCATGTTAATGGGTGACAGGAACACAGTAGGACAGAGACATTTTAATTTAAGGGCCTGCTTTTCCCCCCAACCTGTTTGCTTGCTTTACTTTTAATCACAGATCATTGCACGCACATGGGATTTCAAGTCCATTAAAAATAACTGTGGTTATGTGACCCCCATCCACCAGCAGAGTGGTTCATAAGCCCTATTTAGAGGCATGTGCTTATCATGTGAGCAAGAAGTATGACAAAAATAAAGGCTAGTTCTGTAAAAGAAATGGCTAAGCAAACAAACAACCATTCTGAACATGCTCTTCACTATTAAGCAAGTCACATATCCTGTCCTTAAAGGCAATTCTTTAATCACTTTATGAGAAAATACGCTTGAATAAGGATATTTGGAACAAGATACTATTTGCTACCATCTATGGTTTGCATCTTGTTTCTGTTCAACACGTGCCTATGAAGCAGTCAGATGAATTCAGCTTATGCCCGTCACACTGCCAGCTGATGAAGACCCGCTCTAGTTGGTTTAGAGTGCTATTTCTTGTCCCCAGAAAACAGGCATCTTGGGCCCAGGTGAGCCTGGGCACCTCAAGGCCCCGTCTGCCATCACCCAGGCCAGGTAGTGCCAAGTTAGCTGTGCCATTTCTGGAAGAGCTATGATAATGCTTCTGGACTGCAGTAGTCACGTATCCAGTAATTTTTAAATCCCTCTTACATCAGGATCATCTGTTTAGGCTGATTTTATATAAAACAGGTAGAGCCACAGAGAAGCTCGAGTTGTCAGAGCACCAGTTAGTTACAGAAGCTCTGCTTTCCTTCCTTTCACTTGCATCTTCAAGCTGATAAGAATGCAATAACTCATGTGCAAGGGCCATGAGTTTAAAGACCATTCACAGCACTACTGCTAAGACAGCCCCTGGAAAATTACTAAGACATTTCATGCTGCGCAAAACTATCACAAAGAATAATAGAGAAACGCTGCATGAGCAACAAATTATGTAAATCCTGTAAGCCAGATAGACAAAAAAATTAAATTCAGAAATTTCTTCAACTGTGTATTGAATTACAAGAGGAGAAAACCCACCCACAGACCTACTGAAAAACTATCTTATTCTGATGAAGTACTTAATAACATCCTTTAGTGAATACATTAAGGAGAAGTAGAGTCAGTCCTGAGCTGAGCACAATAAGCTACAAAGCCAAAACCTCCTGGGGTTTCCAAGTTTCTTAATCTTAAACTGACGGGCAATTGTTTCTGTTAATTGAAGTACATTATGATATAAACACACAGTTGGTTGTTTAAATAATACTATACATCTTCATTTAGAAGTATCCCTACTTTAGTGCAATGACGTCTGCCATGCACTTTTTAATACACACCTTCTTATTCAGTAGCTGTTTTTATTTAGTAATTAAGTAACAGCAGGAAAGAAGTGAACTTTCTCAGACAGGTTCAAACTGAAAATGGGGTATTTCTTAATTAGTTGGCAGTTGAATCTATCCCATGTTTTAGGACAGAGAATTGAGCTGAAAGACCTATTTAAGGCAGTTCAGGCATAATTTACCATATTAGCATAGCTGTAAATATGACATAATGCCAGTGCAGGAGGGACAACTTGTGAATGCCCAAGTATGCAGACTACTAAGACACAGGAGAGCAGAGAGCCCTTTCAACTGAAGCTTTTCATGGAGAGCCTGTTTTTCCCTGTTTTATGGGCAACATTTCCAACATCTGGCCAGACCTGACCTGAGCTTAAATATAGTTTCACACAGAATTTGCTTGCCTCTCACAAGGAGGCCAAAAATTGCCTGCTCCTCCCTCTCCCAAAATTAGACAGAACATCATCCTTCTACAGGTTTTGTTGATCCACTTACTTGTGGGGAAAAGCAGAGCAGAACTTACAAGAAAAAGACACTTTTAAGAGACGGATGTGGGAAAGTCTTACTTATTTGAGGGAAGTCTTTTTTTTTATTATTTATATTTGCTCTCCTATAAGGCTACAGTTTTTTCATGACTGGAAATACTCTCTGTGCTGGAAAGACTTAATATAGCTGGAGACTTCATGTTCGTCATAATAATATAGTATTTACTATATTTGTTAACCAAAGGTCATGTCTGGCACTGCTCAGACTTATAAATAGGATTCCAAGATTATTTTTCTTTGAGCTACATACCTGTTGTGAAGTTGTTAGCTCAAAGTTTGCAAAGAAATTTGCCATTGTCTATGTAGGAACAATAGCAACAAAATTGCTAAATTCTTGGTGGCATAACATGAACTCAGGCCTTCCTCTTTTTTAGTAGAAAGTGCTGTTTTTTCCCCATTTCATGCAAAGAAAAGAGTTACATAAGATTTAACAGAGTTCCCAATGCAATCACTAAAATCATAGTGGAAGTTCTACCAGGGTAATATTAAGTAACATGCCAACCACAGCTTGCAGGCTTAAGCAAAGCTACCTTATAAAAAGACAGCTGCATCCTCTGCAAGTTTTCTTTCAGGCTCAACTGACAGAGGCACCATCAGAGCACTTGCACAATTCCTTGTGCACGCTCCCCAGACCTTAGAGAAACCCTCATCTTGCTTCAGACCTCCATTCTATTACATTATTGTCCCTTTCAGTAGGTGTTACAGTGAGCAAGTTTCTAAAATAGTATTTGTGAATAAAAGTATAGAACATAACATGAATTAAAAGAGTGGCTATCACATTGAGAATGTAGGTAGCTGTTTCTGAGAAACAGTTACACCACAAAGCTAGGTCTTTGGGCTGACACACGGTGCCATTTTGCTTAGCCTCTTCATCTCACCTTTTCCTCACCTGTAAAAAGAGTGAATCTCTCTCACCTGGCCATGTATTTACATACGTTTTTTCCCACTCAACTATACATCTATAGCTGGCAGTTATCAACATCATTCCTACATCCATAGCACCCACAGAAGCTGTGTGTCAGTTGCAAGATTGTGTCCTAGAAGAACTCCAACATTGAAGTTAAGCATTGAAGTTCTAAAAATATTTAAAACATAGAAAAAGGAAGAGGTGGGTGCAGATGTACAGGGCCTTTATATAGTACAAGAGTGTGAGAACACATAAAGATTTTCAGTGAAAGGAAGATTTGAGAAAGAGGAGTGAGAATTTCATTATAGGTGTTTAGTCAGGAAGGAGAGGCATCTTCATGACAAATGATAACTAGTAATTTGAAGTAATCCTCAGGAAGTTCTTACTTACACATTTGAAAGCTCTGCCTCAGACTGGAAGCTACTAAAGGCACGCTCACTAGCAGTGAAAAGGACTAAGTCAGTTTTGGTAGAAACAACAGTGAAAAGCTGCTACAAAAATACAATAGTATCACCTTGATTCAGTGGCCCATTAGAAATATTTTATAGGAGCTCTACAGAAACCACTTTCAGATAAATCTACAAGAAGAAGGGCTGAAAGCACATCACTGATGACAGCATGCTTGACAGGTACCATAAATTACCAGCAGCCCAAAAAAAGAAAAAGGGGAGTATTTAATTGGAAAAATGCACTCATGGTTTATGCTCTTCCAAATGTGTGAGCATTTTTTGCAACCACATTTGGGCTTTTCTCTAGAAAGACCACAGAATTCTTTCAATGAGATAGGCTCAGTGTTTGTGACAGCTACACTTACTGCAGCAGATGTGTTCATCCTCTTTCAATGGAGGAATGTAAAAATGTAGGAATATGTGGAGAAAAAAGTCATATTAAGGATGCTGTGATAAACTGCAGTCCTTCAAGCCTTGGAGGATGTTTACACTTCTGGAATTATAGCAGAAATCCCCATGCAATTGGAACACTAAATGGTCTTTGAAAAGCCTGATCCACTGAGGAGGTTTCCATGGTCCAAAGTGAATATGAATTATAAAATTCAGCAGATTTATGAATCCACAGTATTCCCTGACAGGTCTCAAATAGCTGAAAATGAAAGCTGCCCTTGCTTTCCTATAAGGACATACTTTCAAAGCAGCATAGTTTCCCCCTCCCCATTGAAGCAAGGAAGGTCACGGGAGTTTTCCAAAGGACTGGTTGCAGAACCACAGAATTGTTGAGTTGGAAAGGGCATTTGAAGGTCATTTAATCCAGTTCCACCTACTTCAAACAGGGCCATACGACAGCCAGTTGGCCCAGGATCATGTCCAGGCCAAGGTTTTTAGATATATCCAAGGCTGGATGCTCTACAACCTCTCTGGGCAACCTCTGCCAGAGGTCATATAGCCTCACAGTAAAAAAAGTCTTTCCTGATGTTCAGGAGAAACCTCCTGTGTTTTAGTTTGTGCCCACTGCCTCTTTGCCCTGCCACTAGGCACTAGTAGAGAGAGCCACGCTACATCCTCTTTTACAACCCCACTTCAGGTATTTGTACATACTGACGTGCAGTCCCCTAAAGTTTTTGCTCTCTAGGCTGAACCATCCCAGCTCTTCAGTCTCCTCTTTGGAAAGGTGTTCTAATCCCTTAATATGGTCCCTATATCAGTGGCCTTTCACTGGACTCTATCCAATAGCTCCATATGATTCAGCTGTGAACCACTGCAAGACCCCTGGTTAAAAAGAGTTAAATAAGGCTAAAGCTGAAGCATAAAGCAGTAAATGTGGACGTCAAACTGGACAAGCAGCACCCTCTTCTCAAACTGGACAAGCAGCACCTGCTGCTCTGCATTTGAAGGCTCCCTAAAAGATAATACAGTCCATGACAGTGATTTCTTTGATAACTGAGGAAAGGCATAGCTACAACACATCAGAGCAATCAAGGAAAACTTCTCAGAGTGGGCTGAGGCAGAGCCCTGAGACTGCATTCATCTAGTTACTTTATCACAGTGAAGTGTGTGGGGAAAAATAGCTTCTACCTACACTAGATGAGAGATTAGCATTGCCATCATTTCAGAAGCAAATTTATGGCCTGATGACACCTACTTCAGTTTAAAATACAGGCTTTGCAGAGCCTGAATGCTGCATCTATGTTTTTTAATTCTGGATTACTTTCTGAGAGCCTAGATGAAATCCTAACAAGCCACATGATCCAAGAGAAGCTTCCATGTTCCTGTGCAGGACTTTGAGTGATTATTCACAGCCCAGTTTCCTCTCCACTCTCCTCTGCTGTCATCCAAGAATTGCTAGGCTGTGAGTTGACTGAAGAAAAGGTAGTCCTAGAAGGCTCTCCACTGAACAAAAGGACAGGCAAAGCACGAGCCCAGCCACTGCATGGTCCACACCGCCCTGAGGGGGTAGCTCCCAATATGCCTTAGATCACATCACACACACAGCTCAAGTCCCAGGGGAGTCACTCATCACCTACATTATGCAGTCTTCAGTGCCTTTAATTCCCATTTAGAGTCTATTAAAGCTGTGAATTGAGAGGTGGGCTGTACTGTATTTTTAAAAAATTTGAGTCACCGCTCTTTGCAGTGGAGATGTGTCAGACTCCTGGGCTCTTGCTTCATGCACAGAAGCGAGCGGTGATGGTGACTGCTCTCTGAAAATAATAAGACTTCTTGCTGTCCACATGAATTAGCCAGGGTTACAGAAGGGAATTAGTACAGTACATTTGCTGTAGCATAGTTTATCAGTTTGAGATTGACAAGCCAAGACATACTTATTCTGTTCTCTGTTTTGGGATTAGGCTTTTCAGGGCAATGCTGTGTTGTTTTGCATCTTCCCCACCTCCCAGGATCATCAGGGCGTCACATTAAACAAACTTCTCATTAATGCAAAAGTGTAGAACACTGGTGATAGCTCATGTTTCTCCTTTTCCGAGTTTATATTTATTGTCATGATTCTTTCATATAATTTTGTTACAAGACGAACATTTCATGTCGTGTGTGGGAAGAACTTTTGTGGACTGTTTTCCAAATCCGTGCATGGTGAGATGGACCATATTATCTAAAGATGTTACAAAGGTTTTATGCAACCTTTCACAAGAAACAGTTTAAACCAACAGTGAGACTAGACTAAGACAAGTCTCTAGAAGTGACAAGCATCAAAATGCCAGCACACACTCATATAAACATGATGAAACACTTACTCCTCTGTCACTGTAAAAGTAAGGAATATTTCATGACACCTACAAAGAAGAATCCTTAAACAGTTCTTAGACTTTTCCATGACTTGTGTGGGGCAAGTTGTGCAAGAAATTCTGAAATACTGAAACATCTACAAGGTTTATTTTCAGTCAAGTCTGCACAGTTTGGCCCAGTAAGCTATGAGAAAGTAGGAGGAACTGCAGAACAGCTTGCTAATTCTCTCCATTAATGCCAAAGTTGCCCTTTCTTCAACAGCCAAGAGCAGGGATGCCTTACACCATTAGGGAGATGAGGATTGGAAGGTGGAACTCCCAGGCTCTATTCCAGTCACCAACAGAGTTGTGATGTCCCTCAGCAGAGAGACAGACATGTTCTTATTACTTTAAAGTCATGTTCAGCAAGCAGTCAGAAGTCCACACCTACACAAACACTCAGCTCAGACTGGTTTTTCTGAAAGTTACCAAAACAGTACAGTTTGACTGCTGAAGCTGCAGGTGTTTAATAGTCCATGCTAAAGAACTTGAGTCTGGTAGTCCCCCCCTCCCCTTTCATTTTCAGGATGTGCGATGACATAGGAATGCCCACCTGGTTGTGCAAAGACATGCCCCCCCTTTTCTATTGACATGTGCTGCAGATGCTCCTTGAGCCCAAGCTCTGCCTTGCTTTCCCCATAAGGCAGTATACATCCTGATATTTCCCTCAAGAGGGCTGTTGCAGGACTGTGTGTGGAGCATTTTGCAGTTCCATAATACTTGTCACTGGAGGCTTTGAAATGCCATTACCAAAAAAGCATCTATGATCAGCTGACTTTTTCCTTCATGTGCTGCATGTCTAACCATCCATCACCATTGTTGCTTTCCAGAACATCTCTATTATGAGGGACCAGTCACGCTGGGAATCAAAGAAATCCCTCAGGTAAGTTGGTCACAGCTGTGTTCCCAAGCAGAAGGGCTTTCTGGATGAGGTATGGTCAGTGTACTACCAGCAATCACACCAGCACATTCCACGCTTCCCCAGCTGGCACACTGGATCTGATAGTGTTTTATATGAATAATCCTTTTCAATATGAAATTAAGTGGCTTTGTTTATGATGAGTCACAGAAGCACCACTATCCAGAGACCAATTTTTTTTTTTTTTAGGATAGCAGATGTCTGTACCAGCATTAAGTCTGACAGCCATAGAGTTTTTTAGTAGGCTCCCCCTCTCTTACTCTTAAAACAGCAAGAAAAGAAGCAGTTCCAGGGGACTCCCAAGAGACCAAGGCTGCAATTTTGCTCAGTCCTTAGTGAACTGAACAATTTGGAGAAGCTCATTCATCCTCTCTGACTATAAAGGCAATTTAGATAGCTATTGCAATTGAACGTGTTCCACTGTACATACACAGTGTCAGGCAAAGAGACCAAGGTCTTCTAGGTGGCAACTGAAGGTAAAAGTTATGAGGCCAAGAACACTTTCTCTGGATTTATGGAGCCTTAAAACAAGAAAATAATTTCTTAGGAAGGTGAGAAAACAGGCAGTATTCTAGGCACTGCTCTAAATTTCCTGGTCATCCAGTACAGATGCTTTTTACTGGCAGCCTTCTCCACACACAGCTAAGTCTCCTTCTAGAAGTTCAACTGAACCACACTGCAAAAAAAGATAGATCTCAAATGCTGAATGCAACAGCCTCTTAACTGGGCACAGCATGAAGATATATTTGATCAGTACGTAACAAAGGATTTTTTAGAGACCTGCAATGAAGAGGTTGGATCGAAGGGAAGAAGGCAAAGTCTTTGATTATCAAGGCATCTTGTTGAGAATGTGGCAAAGAAAGGATCACAGTCACCACTGCAAAAGCATAGAGTTCAGGTGGTCAGTCAAATACTCCTTAGATTTACTCAGAGAGGCACAGCATGAGCTCTCATTTCTTCAGCAGCAGACATAAAACGTATGTCAGAGGCTCAAAGATGAGGTCTGGGATCAGCTCAGCACTGGATTGCTCCAGGCAGGAAAAGAAAACAGGATCAGAACAGGAATACAGAACAAAGACATGAGTCCCAAAGAACTGGGCTTGCCAAGACCTGCAGAGGTGATAACAAGGATAGCTGGCTTCTGGGAGGATTGAGCCTCCCTCCGTAAGTGCTACCATCTCATATGTCTCAATCCTCCTTTGGTGACAGCAGCAACCAGCACCTTCATTTTCCCAAGGCTTTCACACAGGAGGCTGGACTCCCTTTATGCAGGCTGCTATCCCACCCTAACCAGCCTGCTTCCCTGAAGGCTATACCTACAGAGGCTATATTGAGGCCTTTTGATGTCTCACACAGGAGTGCTTGAGCTCAGAACAATCAGCATCCTGCTCCAGGAGCAGCTTTACTAATGTACTTGTACTTGCGGTACTTACATACTTACGTAGTAAAGCCCCAAGACAAACTGAATAATAGGTATTTAAACCAAGAAGAAGCCATAGAAACATGCAGACAGACCACTAAAACTCCAGTTCTGGGCAAATTAGCTGAATTTTCAGCTAGTTTCTGGAGCCAGAATCTCCAAGACTGATCACAAGCCTCTTTTAATAACATTTTTCACCACAAGCAAAAAATTATCAGAAGGAGAAATAAGAAATCTAATCCCTAAGAAGCAATGGAAATAAGTTACTATGAAGCCTCTTCCATGAATTAAACTATAAGCTTTTAGAGAGTTAACGTGCTTATGAAAAAAGGAATAGGAAGCCTCTTTTGTTAATTAATAAATCAGGCAAATAACACCATCCACCATGCTGACAAAAAGGAATGATTCCATACAGCAATCGACTTCTGCTCATTGCAAAGAACAGCCTCATCTGAGAAACCTGAGAGATGTTTGCACGCTCTACTCAGGAATTACAACCAGGCTCTATTTTCAAGAGTATGTTGCCATTGGGCTTCTCTCTAAATTGAGATTTTACTCTTAACTTGAGTAAAATTTTACCCTTACTCTGTGAGGACGCAGGTCAGATATTGCTTTAAAAATCCCATTGTAAAAGGGAAATGCCAAGAAACCTGACTTATTCTAGCCATGCCTCCTTCTACTCCAGAACCAGAAGGGGTCTAAACAGGACAAGAGCATCCTGTGGTTCAGAACAAGGAGGTCACTGCTGCCAACGTCTCCTACTCCACATTTTGTTCCCCTGTGTGCTCCAGCAAAAAAAAACAGAAATAACTACTGCAGTGCCAGCAACATACAGTGAATAAAATCTAGTTCACCTCCTCTTCCAAATCTGTAAAATCTGCCTTGGTCACCTGCCTGTACAGTGCTTGTCCTAGTGTCTGGAGAGAGCCATTTTGACCAATATGAGATAGCCATGGCTTCTCTTAATGTTCAGATTTTTTTTTGCACTGTAATGACATAAGTTCCCCCCAAAGCCTGAATTCATCATTTCAACTACACAACTGGAAATTAGACTACTTCTTGTTTTATTATATAGGAATTTGTTAGAGATTGAGTCATCTATACACACATTTCCCCCAGTGTGCTCTATTATAAATATTCATATCAGTAAGACTGAACAACAAGATCCATGTAAGAGAAGTGCCAGAGAACTGGGCACCTTCTTTTCCAGTTACTGAACAGCACAGGCCATATTGTGCTTGCTTATAAGAATCATGAGAATCTACACAGATTTGAAGGGATTTTTTAGTGCAGCAAAACCTTTCATTCCCCTTGCACTGTTTAATTTTCAATTGTGCTGTCAGCATTGATATCCCTGAGGAGAGTTTTTTTGGCAGAAAATATGGGCATGTCCTTTACCACCTCCAAAACATTTGGACCAGGAAGGTTTTGGAGGAACTTGATGGCAAAAGCATTGTTCTGTTTCTAGAATGAGGAGTCAGAAACTTAAGCAGTTATATAGTACTGATGGGCTAATCTCTTTCTTTGCATTTGTCTCATACAGGGAGATTACACTCTTTCAGCAAAGCTGACTAATCAAGATCACGTCACTGTCGCTTGTGCCGATTTCACTGTGAAAAATTATTTAGACTATTATTAGCAACAAACCAATTTCATGAAAGCTACAGACTACCAACATTATCCAAGGCAAGTAGGCTGCTTGCATGCTACAATGACTCTGAAGAAAATAATCCTCATATGGTGATTCTTATGCTGTTCCTCTTTATAATTTGCTATTTTCAAGGAGTTACTAGATCCTCTAGTGGTAATTTTATCTCTAAATGCACACTGTAGTCTACTTTTTTCTTCTAATATATACAGCTGTAAGAAGAAAGTATCCAATACCAACACTCTCCTCTTAGGATGAAAATAGCAAGAGCCAGAACAGGCGAGAGCCTAAACACTTTTTTGCAGTAAGTTTTGGAGGTATCCATTTCTAAAAGAGGCTAGAAGATGACTTTCACATATATCACATATTATGCAGTTACAGAACTCAACATCTTAAATCTTCTCTGGAGCCTGCCTGGAGATTCCACTTGCACAGCTTTTGTTATAACCACAGAACAAAAGCAAATAGGATGAACATGCCTTTTTTCCAGTGATCGATGTACTGTCACTAGATTCATATCATTCTAGTCTTCTGGAGTCTCCTGGAATTTTTTGTTCTGTGATGTCTTTAAGCGATGTGTGAATCATTCTGTACCTAGGCTATGTGCTCTTCTTGCTTCTCAATAAATTCATAATGAAAGACTATTTTTTCTCATATCTTGTCATGATCCTAGGATCTCTCCAAAGTTTAACGGGGGAAGGGGAAGGTGATGATGAGGGAAATAAGTTCAAAGAGCACATTTTAAATATGAAGTATCAGTCATGTTTACACATGTTTTATATTCACAGAGGACAAACTGTTCCTTGCTTTGAAGCCCCAGGAGAAGTAACACAAATTATATTCCAAGTGCAGGACACCCCCAAACTATCTAATTCCAGGAGCCTTTGTAGCTGGCATAGCTGATGGGTAGATAGATAACCAAGCATAGGGCAGCACATGGGATTAGGATCTTGGGTTGGAGAGTGTAGGGACCTGTTTGGGATCCTGCCCTGGAGTAGGGTTGAGTTATGATTTGAAAAGGTGTGGGCAAGAATCAGAGACACAGGAGGCTCCTGCAGCTGAGCACAAGTTTACAAAGGCTGATCACAAGCATTGGGCTGCACACCTCATGTTGGAGGGGTTCAGCATGTACAGCTAAGGCAGTTGTGGCTCACATCTGGCCACTCAGGAGCTCTGACATATGGCCTGCATCCTAAACACCCATATTCTGCAGCGCAAATTCCTGAGCAGCCAAAAAATCCCTGGTGCACAGATGACCAACACCTCAGAGCAGCCAAGAGCTAGCAGCAAGGGAGTCTTTTGCTTTCCTCTTGTGCAGCAAAACGCTCACCTGCTATCCCAGCCACGGAGTGCAGGTCTGAGACCTGCTCACACAGGGAGGCTTACCACAGCTGGATGTGAACCAGCAAGCACACAAGGTGGGACCGAGCACATTAAATACACTGCACTTTCAGCCCATTTTTATTACATCCTGGTTTGGAGAGGGGGGGAAAAAGAAGAAAGAGAGAAGGCCAAGGTCTCTCCCCAAATCAAGTTTCAAATTGTGCCATTTTGGGAACAATTCATCCAAGACACCATCACTGCTGCATTTTAGGCACACATAAACAATAAAATAATATCACTATACAGACACAGGAACTTTTTTTTCTCCTCACGCCTGCAGCTCTTCAAATTCATCTGACCCCCATGATTCTCATGAGATATCAGAAGAGTCATATCTCGAGGAGAAACTAACAAAACTCCACCAGCAGCATTCACAAAAGAGTCTACTTGCTCAGCTCTGTTTCACTGCAATCACACAATAAAAGCAGGACTAAAACCAAAATTCCTGCTACCAAGCTTCTTGGTCTGTTATCTGATGAAAGACTCAACAGATTAAAAAGAGACACAGTGCTAGTCCAAGTACTTGTATTTGAAACTGATTGCATAATAGCCAAGATCTTCTTAGCCAAATTCACCAGGCTCCTCATAGCCTTGGGCACATCCGAAGGGGCCCCCAGGCCTATCACAGCAAACAAACCAGCCTTTGCCTCCACATAGTATAGAAGCTCCCTCAGAGCATCTGTCGCAGAATCTGCTGTAAGATGTCTCAGCTGACCAAAAAATAGGAATTAAATCTCAAAAGCATCAGACTTCTGGCCCTTGAGCTCTTCTGACCCTTCACTGTCCACCTCACACATGAACACTGCAGAGCTTCACTCCCAGCACCAGCTGAACAGCATTTGGCTTCCTATCACAAAAACTGCTTGCCCTTTTTCTATGGGAATTAAACTGAAAAACCAAGACTACATCTTAAACCCACATTCCACCACTTAACCTGGAGCTTTTTCCATAGCAGGAGAAAGGTATGTTTGTCATACCACAGCAACAGGGAAGTTTGTTGTCTAAAGATCATTCAGGGGTTGGCAGCTCAAGATCTCTGCTGTCCTCTAAATTAAAAAGGACTTTATTCCTTCAGCCTAAGAATTGCCTTGGTTTTTTTCTTGAATTCCTGTTTCTAATCAGACACCTTTTTGGCACAGTCAAGCAACAAAACCAGAGTTCATCTTCACTGATTCCAGCACAGCAAAAGAATCCCTTGTTGTCCCAGAAGATCTGTGGTATATTCACGCTATCACACCTGAGTTCCAGTACATCTGGCAGCTACTGCAGCTATCTTTCTGAAGGAGCCTTAAAAAGCTTAGTAAGGGCTCTCTAGCAACAGCCAGGCTCTGAACAGCTCAGCTGTGCACAGGTGAGAGCAATATCCTCCGGGGATGTGCAGCCTGAGCAAGAAGGTGGTGAGGTTTTTCTAAACAAAGATCTGCACATTTCCACACCAATCTCCATGAAGTGAGGGGTATGAGGCACAAGTGAACCTCATGGTCAGATTCTGGGCCAGATTCTCAGCCCTTTTGGGCAAGATTGCCTGAACTGGAAATGTCTTTATGGCTGTTACTTCTGTTATGTTGAGAGAGGCTTCTCTTTCCATAAAGATCCATTGTTTAAATTTCTCATCTACCATCTCCTACACTCTCCAATGCAGCCCTAAAATAATCCCAGTGTGGCTGCATTTTGTTATTTTGATGGCGTTCTGCAGCATGAGAAAAGAAAGGAGGGGGAGTAGGATCATCTAAATGGTATTATTCTAACTGAAATCAAGCTTTTGTCCCAAAAGACACAAGGAAGGTAAAGTATGAACTTATCTTTACCCTCAGCTCTCACATAATGGACTGTGATGAAGAATCCACCTAGAGCACAGACTCCAATCTCTTTCATGGATCATTCTGAAGTAAACTTCCCAGGACTGATAAATGCTTCAGTGAGACAGATGGGATGGGATTCTGCTCCTCAGGAGCTCCCACAGGGCTCAGGCAGACACAATGATCAGTGTGCTACAAATACACTCACTGATCAGCTAAAGCTGAGATAAAACAGCTACTACAATGTTTCTACCAAGTCATGCACACCCCAGCCATAGGGACTTCTGTGTCCCAGCAGGCAAAGTCCCAGACTGCCAGACATGAACAGATCTCTCACCACTCCTTCATACCAGCACATCCCTGCTTCAGTGTGAAGGTCCACCCACAAAGGCAGCTCTCACCAGCCTCCTTACAGGGCTGTGACTGCTGAGACCCTCATTTCTAAGCAGCAGCAGGATGGGGCATATGCTACAGAGATCAACCAGCGAGAACAGGAAAGCCTTCCCAGACCTCACATTTGGATGCAGGACCTTCCTCAAGCAGTGCAAGAATGCTGACTGTGGCAGATATGAGGGCAGAAAGTCACACATTTTACCCTGGAAGAGTAAGGGGGAAGTCTTACTTGAATTGCTCTGTCAGCCTAACAGATTGCTTCCATTTCCCCTCAACACCCACACGTCCAGGAGGCCTCAAAAACAAGTACTCTGGCCTAGCATTGACTGGATAATGTGGAGCTATTTAAAAATAAGAATTGTAAAAAAAAAATATTATGAAGCAATCCTTTGCAGTCTAACACCCACAGGGTTAACTTCCTGCTGCCTGCTCCCTTCCCTTGCTGCTCAGCCCAGTCTCCTCTTGGAGGCAGGGACTCTGGTGCTTCAGCACTGCCCTGACCCAGGAAGGAGAGCTGTTCATGTCATGAGAGCTACAGTCAAACCCAGCTTCCCTTTTGCCTCTTTAGTCCAAACATATTTTGAGTTGGCCTTAAAATGAATCTGAACTCAAGCATGCAGGTGTCTACAATGATCTCCCCAACAGAGTACAAAATAAATAAAAGGAACACAGAATGGACAAAACAGGCAAGGATAAATAAAAAATTTAAAAAAGAAAGTTAGAAGTAAAGCTGTCTTTGTTCTGCCCTTAACACAAAGTGAGATGCAAGATATTTGCATAGAAAGATCCCATTCCTGAGGACTTAAAAACCTTCTCTTCTGTTTCCCTCATGAGACTACCCTGTTTCTCACCCCTGTACCTCCTCCCAGAGGCTCTTTATGTATTTCCCTATCCACCGAGACTGAACAAGAACACCACATTCACCAAGTGAGCCCCCACCACTAGACATCAACCATGGAGCCTGTAAGGATCAGAGGGGAGATGTTTGTTTCAGCCAAGAGACTCATTGCCAAGAGGGATTCAAGCAGCTCTTGTTGGAGGAGAAAGGGGGAACCCTGAACAAAGGGATCAGTCAGAGAAGAGGCTGCGGAAGGGAAGAGCCTGGGGCTCAAGGTGATTTCTGCCAGAGGGCTATTTTGTTGATAAGGATTACACAGCTACTCAGTCTGCCAGACATGAGCCTGCAAATGGTAAAGCATTCCCTGTTGGCCCTGTGATAATACCTATGCCATCTAGTTATAAAATAAGCCTAAGGTTGTTTTCCTAAACCGGGCAGTTGCTGGCAAAGCTAAAATAAGACACCGTTGCCTCACACTGCAGTAAAGCAGCCTCACACAATTTCCCTCTCCCTCCTGATACTTTCCTTCTTCCGCACAGCTGCACAGACAATACTGATGCCATCAATGCAAGATCAGGGCACTCCCAGTCCAAGCAAGGAACAACTTAAAAGAGGTTCAAACTCCAATTGCTTTCATCAGGGGAGTGGCTCCACCAGAGCCAAAATAAATGTTTGCTGATAATCCCGTGCCCTCTGTTTGCTTGTGTGGCTCCCATTTTATTAGCCTTCCTATGGTAAATTTTACAGCTGGGGTTAGCACAGCGATAAAATGCACAGATTATATTCTTTACTGTGGCTAGTCTGCTTCTCCCCAGTTTAATGCAGCTTTACCTCGAAAAAAATAAACACTTTGATCCAGGATGCTCTCTTGCCCCTTGCAAACCTTCACCTCCTTCTACTACTTGACAGTGATCAGCTCAGAGACCAACAGCCTGCTCCAGGGTGGGAGGAGAGCAAGTCACAATCAGATTTCCCTACAGAATGCTTGAGATGCTCTTTACAAGAGCACTCAAATCCGAGATCCTCCTCAATCACTGCACCACTGACAGTGATTTACCCCCCCCCTCCCTGCAATGTTCTGCCTGGGCTCCAACAGGACCCCTCAGATGTTGAAATACAAATAAACGCAGGATCCAGACCACAGAAACATATTGGCATCCTATGATTTGATTTCTCACACCATCATCACTGAAGCAGAAACTTCAGTGTCTATGCAGTAAGTTTTGATTCAGCCCCAAACACAATACATAACTTTCATCTCCTCCTTTTTCTTGATTTATTCAAGTTATGCCCCAGCCATTTCTCATTCTGAAAGCCAAGAGAGAAGCCAGCAGAAGAAAGGGACTTGCTTAGTCTTTATTTTTCCAAGTTCAAACTCCCCCAATTGGAAACTACACTAATCTGCATCACTTAGCTGAAGACACCTTTGTTCTAACTACATAAAAATCAAACATGAACCAGTTTATTAACTGTGGCACAGCAAAAGCTGAAGAAGCTGTCAGTAGCTCCCTAGTTCCAACATGGATTTGCTATTGCTTGGCAGCAGGCTAAGAAATTACTGTTCAGTCTTTAATGCTGAATTTTATGAATGGAAAATGGTTTTGCCCCAGAGCTTGTATTTATTATTCATAGCTTGGTCTGCTCCCTAAAAACAGGAAAGCAACATCAAATTCAAGGCCTCCCTGGATTCCTAGGGAACTACAAACCCAGATCAGGAACACACAATATTTTTTTCATTCCTAACCCTTTTGTCAGCATCTCCAAGGGTAAACACATAACAAGAAGCATAAGAGTTCAGGAAAACATTGGTACCTTGTGGATGATGAGTACAAACAAACAGGCCTAGAGCCACTACTACAATGAGCTTTGGTACTGCAATTGCAGAAGGTGGGAAGCAAATAACACTACAGGATTCTTTCATGTCCAAGTCACTGCTGCTTGCTCACACAGTCCTCACCCATAGTGTTGTCTACAATAGCAAACTGCTCCCACTGGCCAACAAAAAAAAGCAATACGAACAAAAACCCCAAGAACAGCCAAGCTAAGCAAAGGGCTCAAGTAGACTCTTGGGTATCTCTGGATTTAACCTCATCAGAGTATTGTGTAGGGGGAAAAGAAATTTTAAAAGATCACTCTTAGTCCACCAGTGGTAACGATTCAGGGAAATTTTTCTATGTCGGCTTGACTGAAATAAACTCTCTGTGCAGACCTTCATATAACTGATCTCAGCCTCAGTATTGAGAGGTATTTTCTCTGCTAATTTTCTGGGGTTTATCTTCCCCTAAGGATGAAACCCCAAACACAGGTTTTGTGTTTGAGGTAACAGAGCTAACAGACAAATATTAAATTTTGAAGACTTTCTGCTTGAAGTCAGGGTATGCAGCCAGATCAAGCAAAGCACTTGTGTCTGGAAAGAGCAATGACTAAAGTGGATTAAATGGAGGAACCTTCCAGACATAGGCTAGGACCACACAGCAGAGAGGACTGGTAAGATAAAGACTCATCACAAGCTATTTGAAAGGAAGTCCAAACTATAAAGTTATGCCTCAACGGTATGGGGACTTCAGCAGCAAAATTGGCTGAAGGAATTCCTGGTTGTGTCAAGACACTGGACTTGTGCTGTAGTTTTCTTTACTTATTTTAGGCTCAGAAAATTCTCTAGCTTGGCTCGTACCACAAAACCTTCAGCTGGGCTGAAGGATTGAGGTCCCAGGGTGCAGCACTGCTCACATCAAAATCACTGCTAAAGTTTCTGCATTGCCCCACCACAGTGCTGCTCAGGAGGCACTACCACACTACCAGGTTTTCCCACCACAGCGATTTCAAAATGTTCCTGCCTCCTCTCCTTCAATAGTAACTACACCCACAGGAAACACCATAGAATGAGATGAAAGAGAGAAGGATGGGGAACACCGTGAAATACAGATATAAATCAAAAAAACTTGCCAAAGTGGTACATCAGAGAAAACATTAGAAAGCCAGTCTGCTGTATTGCATAAGTGATTACATTTTGTACCATTTAGGGAAAATAAAACCCAACACCCATGCTGTTACTGGAACGTCTGCAAATTGTTTCCTTGGAGAGGGAAATGCTGCCTTTACCTATAAGGTCCTGCACATCTCTAAGTGCTCTTGAGACCATGTTGGAGCAGCTGATGTGCCTCAGGAAGTGCACCCTGTTTATGAAGGCTTGCCCCAGCTGCCCTGGGAGCCATCATAAACACAGCATCCACACACAGAATCCCTAGTTTGGAAGAGACCTTCACGATCATTGAGTCCAACCCAGCAGTAACACCTCAACTAGACCATGGCACCGAGTGCCACACCTAGTCTTTTTATAAACACATCGAGGGATGGTGACTCCACCACCTCCTTGGGCAGACCATTCCAGTACTTTATCACCCTTTCTTTAAAAAACTTTTTTTCTGATATCCAACCTGTATTTCCCTTGGTGCAGCTTAAGACTGTGTCCTCTCGTTCTGTCAGTTGAGGCCTGGAGAAAGAGACCAACCCCCACCTGACTACAGCCGCCTTTCAGGAAGTTGTAGACAGTGATAAGGTCACCTCTGAGTCTCCTTTTCTCCAGGCTAAACAACCCCAGCTCCCTCAGTCATTCCTCACAGGGTTTGTGTTCCAAGCCCCTCACCACCCTTGTTGCCCTCCTCTGGACACACTCAAGCATCTCAAGGTCCTTTCTGAACTGAGGGGCCAGAACTGGACACAGCACTTGTGGTGTGGCCTCACCAATGCCAAGTACAGGGGAAGAATGACCTCCCTGCTCCTTCTGGCCACTCTGCTCCTGATCCAGGCCAGGATGCCTTTGGCCTTCTTGGCCACCAGGGCACACTGCTGGCTCATGTTCAGCTGCTGTCACCAATACCCCCAGGTCCCTTTCTTCCTGGGCAATGTCCAGCCACACCTTCCCCGGCCTATAATGGTGCAGGGGGTTATTGTGGCCAAAATGCAGGACTTGGCACTTAGACTTATTAAATTTCATCCTATTGGACTCTGCCCATCCATTCAACTGTTCCAGGTCTCTCTGCAGAGCCATCCCACCTTCCAACATATTGACACAAGCTCCCAGCTTAGTGTCATCTGCAAATTTACTAATGAAAGACTCAATTCCCTCATCCATGTCATCAACAAAAATATTGAACAGAACTGGCTGCAATATAGACCCCTGAGGGACACCACTGGTGACTGTCCCCAGCTGGATGCAGCACTGCTCACCACCACTCTCTGGGCCCGGCCATCCAGCCAGTTCCTAACCCAGCAAAGAATGCTCCTGTCCAAGCCCCGGGCTGCCAGCTTTTCCAGGAGTATGCTGTGGGAGACATGTCAAAGGCCTTGCTGAAGTCCAGGTACACAACATCCACAGCCTTTCCTGCATCCACCAGGCGGGTCACCTGGTCATAAAAGGAGACAAGGTTGGTCAAACACGACCTACCCATCCTAAACCCGTGCTGGCTGGTTCTGATACCCTGGCCATCCTGTAAGTGCTGTGCGATGACACTCAGTATAAACTGCTCCATTACCTTACCAGGTACTGAAGTCAGGCTAACTGGCCTTTAATTACCTGAATCCTCCTTTCCACCCTTTTTGTGAATCGGCATCACATTGACCAGCTTCCAGTCATCTGAAACCTGACCAGTGAGCCAGGACTGTTGGTAAATGATGGAGAGAGGCTTCGCAAGCTCATCTGCCAGCTCCTTCCTCACCCTGGGATGGATCCCATCTGGGCCCATAGATTTATGAACATCCAAGTGGCTCAGCAGTTCTCTGACTGCCTTCTCCTGGATTACAAGGGGACTATTCTGCACCCTGACACCATCTACCAGCCCAGGATGACAGTTGTCCTGAACACAAGCTGTCTTCCCACTAAAGACTGAGGCAAGGAAGGTGTTAAACACTTCTGCTTTCTCCTCATCTGCAGTTACTAAGTTCCCTCCTGCATCCAGTAGAGAACAAAGGTTGGTCTTACCCTTCCTTTTACCATTAATATATTTGTAAAAACATTTTTTATTATCCTTTACAAAAAGTTGCCAAATTAAGTTCATACTGAGCTTTGGCCTCCCTAATTTTTTTTCCTACATGCCTAGCAACCCTCTTAAATACTTCCTGAGAAACCTGACTCTCCTTCCAAAGAAGATACATCCACTTTTTATTCCTAAATTCCTTCCAAACCTTGTTGCCCATCCAGGCTGGATGTTTGCCTCATCGACTCATCTTTCGGCACACAGGGACAGTCTGTTCCTGTGCCCTCAAGATCTCTGTTTTGAAGCACACCCACCCTTCCTGGACTCCTTTGTTTTTAAGGGCTGCTTCCCAAGGAACTCCCTGAATAAGTCTCCTAAATAGAACTAGGACTTCCCTCTAGAAGTCCAGTGTAAAAGTCTTATTGTTGTTCCTCCTGATTTCACCAAATTTCGAGAACTCTATAATTTCATGATCATTGTGCCCCAAGTGGTCTCCAACCACCACACCGCCCACCAGCCCATCTCTATTTTCAAGCAGCAGGTCTAACATCATCCCTCCCCTGGTGGGCTCACTCACCAGCTATGACAAAAAGTTGTCTTCCTCCACACTCTAAAAATTTCCTGGACTGCCTCTTTTCTGCTGTATTAAGTTCCCAGCAGATGTCTGGTAGCTAAAGTCACCTACAAGAACAAGGGCTGGTGATCCTGAAACATCCTCTAGCTGCTCATAGAATAAATTGTCCACCTCTTGTTTCTGGTTGGGTGGATGATAACAGACTCCGAGTAGGATGTCAGCCTTGTTGGCCTTCCCCTTAATTCATAACCATAGGTATTCAACCTCATTTTCATTAGTTTCAATTCCCATGGCATCAAAAGCCTCCCTAATATAAAGGGGTACACCTCCATCTTTTGTCTCTTTCCTGTCTCTTCTGAAGAGCTTGTGGCCATCCAGTGCAGCACTCCAGCTATGTGAGTCGTTCCACCATGTTTCCATGATGGTGACTACATCATAGCTCTGCTGCTGTACCATGGCCTCCAGCTCCTCTTGTGTCACAGCAGAGCAGAGCACCAAGGTCCCTGGGGCTGTGCTCATGCCTGTGCCACCTCAGCTGCACACTGCCCTTCCCTCCCTTGCACCCACACAATGTTCATTCTGCTCTGCTGCACACCTGCTCACAAACCACACCAGCAGAAAGCTGCTCACCTCTGCCTTGGGCTTTCTTGTTGGACTGGCTCTGGAAGGGTCATAGAACTTCTGTAGCCACGAGTGGGGAAACAAGGTGGGAGGTTAAGAGATGCCTAAACTGCTGTGGGACTGCTGCTCACACACAGGGCAGTCCTGAATCTTGCTCAGCTACATGGAAACTGAAATGCAGCAGCAAAAATAATTTTGTGAAGCCAGTTCTCTAGGGAAACCAAGGTGCTCTCCAAAGCTGAGACCCTGTTCTACTGGCATCCCTATGGGCACCTTTTTCCACAGTACCCTGAGCTACAGCTCCTCAGTCCCAGGCAAGTCCTAGCTCTTCAGCTGAACCCCTCCCCATCTCGAGGAGGAGCTGAGCTATGCCATCCTCACCCCATCCTGGCTGAGGAGGCATTTGCAGCAGTACCCAGTGCAGTCCCAGCCAGGCTGCCTGCCTACATCCATGCTGCCTTGTGTGGCAGCCCAGGTCCTGTGCTAATTGATGCTAATAGATCACACGCCAAGAGGATGGGACAGTGGCTACCCCCTCAAACCAGGAAAATCCAACCTGTTCCAAGGAGAAATCTTTACAAGAGTGCCACAGTGATTTCATTTCAAAGTACCATCTTAATTTTTTTTTTGCCTTTAATTAACATGAAATTTAAATATCAGCATTTGGACAACTGATCTGACCTCACCAAAGAGGATCTATCCTGTCATCCCCACCCCACTGTGAATCAAAGCATTTTCTATTCTGAGCCCCCTATCCCTGGGGGAGGAGGTGAGATGAGGGCTTCTTTTCATCCAATGTAACAAAAACCCAAACCAAAACAAACAAATAAACAACAACAACAACAAGAAAAAAGTGTTTGCATGAAGTGGAAAAATCCTGTTTGGGCCAGCCTTTGGACACCAAAGACCGTTTCTGGCTGCTGCACTGACCAGGCCTAAAGCTGCAGCTGATTTCTCCCTTTGCAGCCCCGCAGCGTCCATCACTTAGCGAGAAATCCGTGTGTGGGACTCCACGGCTGCAGCTGGTAGCGAGTAGATGTGGGACACGTCAGTGGGGACCTGGGACACCCCTCCCTGCCAGGGCCAGCCAGGAGGTGGCACTGTTAAACTGCTGAGCCTTCCCACTACACTGGCTTTTTGTCGGGTTGGGGTTTTTTCCGCTCCTACCTCCCCCCAGTAATCTGTTTTCCTGCCTTGAGGATGGCGATACATCACAGCAAAAACTCGTCTGGAAAAAAAAAAAAAAAAAAAAAAAAAAAAAAAAAAAAAAGAGCTCGTTAAACAGGCCATAGCTTTGTGTTCTCACGACTGGTTCCCTCTCGCATAAAGGGCTGGCCGGCTGGGAGGAAGAGGTTTACTCGGTGTAAGGTGATGTTATACAACTTTCTCCCTCTAGCAAGTGCCGGAACTGTTCTGGTTTAACCCTCTGACACCTTGACCCAGCCCATTCAAAGTCCCTTTTTTAACTTCTTTTAAGCGGCCTACACCCTTAACGCACAGCAATGCAGAACACCTACCGAGCCCTGACCCAGCAGGCAAACAACAAAAGCGCTTTATCTCGAGGGACGCCTTATCGCCCAACTCCCGCTCCCTGAGCAAACAGCAGCGGTGGCCGGGGACAGCCAGGCTCGTCTGCCCAGTGCCCGGGCTGCTGGACACTGAAAGAGCGCTGACCTGCCCCCTTCAGCAGTCTGTACCACGATTTGCTGAGCTGGGGGAACGCTCTTTCCTCATGGTGCTCAACAAGCCCCTAATCCCCAGGGAGGAGGCAGCGATGCCGCAAGGTTTTCCAGAATGCGTGTCGGCACTTTCATGTCCCAGCAAGGCCCCGCGGGAGCATGGCTTGTTCGCTCAAGGGAGGTGACTGAACAAGCTGCTGCAGTTCACAGCAGTGCTTTGACTCTCTGTGAATCTGTAATAAAGTTCCAAGCGGGAAAAACATTGTCAGAACATCCTGAAATTATCTCCACTCACACTTTGGTAAGGCAGACACCAGCTTTCCTTATAGACACCCTCTCCCCACCGGCAACACTCATTACAGAGCAAAGCCCCATCATCCAGGAATTATTAATATTCCTGCAACTATTTCATCATCTGTTTTCAAGAGAAAGAGGAGAATGAGAACATACATGCTGGATTTTTACATCTCAAACTTGTTTAGCAGCAGTGGAAGCAACAGGTGGGAAATAACCAGCCAGCCGTGACCTGCTAGCTCTCCCTAAGCTGCATCTGGCCGTGGTTGGAGGGAAATCAGTGGTTGGAGGCTCAGCATGGGAACCGCTCACCTACACCATTTCTACTTTCAGGGCTTCAGAGAGTTCACAAATGAGTGCTGCTCCCTTGAGTAAGGAGGTCCTCACCTGCTCAGCCTGCCTTTTTCAAGTAACAGCCCAGATGAGTCATAGCAAAGATTGCAGTGTCTGTGTCTTTTTTTAGTGAGTTATAAGTTCTCATGGCCACTCTTTTCCTCCCTGAAACTTGCCCCTTCTCTACCACAACTGCAGAAACTACCAGCAAAAATATGGCTTTGTGAGCCTGGTACTCTGGGACAGCAGTGCCCCAATTGCTGGCTAGACAGGCCACAGGTTCTTCTTGCCACACGAGTATTACACACCTCACCTTTCCTGAACGTCACGCACAGATGGAAGAGCCAACCTGTGTACGTGCAGACAGCTCAACACTTTTCGGAAACACTGCCTCTGTTGTAGGCACTCAGACAAGCCTGTGCCCACCCTGATTTCCACTAAGGCCATCAGAAGGATGATGCTGAGCTGGTGGTACCAGCGAAAATAATTTTCCAAGAGCTCCTGGGATTCATTATAGAAACTACCCACAAGCACTGATTTTTCTGGAAACCAAGCCAATTGCCAGCTTTCCTGAGGGCCTGGCAGCCTCTCCTCTCCCACTGAGTGAGCTCACACCTGGCCTCCTGATACAGAAAAGACCATCATGAAACATAGATGGGGCTGCAGTGCCTCAGCTGCAAGAGCACTGACAGGACCAGCACTGAAGAGTAGCCCACTGCCTGCTTTGAAGGGCTCTTTAAACAGATGACAAGGACCAAGCCAGAAGCCTTAGAAATTGCCCCACTGGGACCTTACTTGCCAGAGTAAATCTAGTGTCATACACCAACACAGTCTAAGTGCCTTGAAAATAGAAAGTTTCTAGTTAGACAATCATCTTGATTTTTATCAAAGCCACTTTTCTAGGACTTAACTACATGAGGAAATATTTATCACTGAAGTGTTAATGGCTTAAATATAATTTGTGTCCATAGTAAGAGATTATTTCAGCCTACATTGACAAGACAAAATTTCCTCCTCAGAAGCAGAGCAACAGTAACCCCAGCACAGTACTACTGTTACCCCTTCTGACCTCTGCAGCCAGCCAAAAATGTAGGGAGTGGTAGGCTTCCATTACAAGCAGATTTGGTAGCTGAATGGGGTGTTTCCTCCATTCCTTGCAAAGAATGCACAAATTCCTTTTTTCAACCCCCCTCCCCCCCAACGATGAACACAGGAGAGATCAAACAAGCGATGTATTTGCTCACATTCGCATGTCACCTTTTGAAATTCATTTAAACTCTGTTTAAAAGCCTCTTCAAACTTTGACAGTGGCCCTGGCTATTCCTGCTGCAGGACTCAAGGACACTGCCAGTTGTGGGCCACTGACCCTTTCTGTGCCAGAAATTACTGCCCCGCAGAACAGACAGCTGAGCACATCATATATTGCTCCCAAGTCACCTCCAGTAACAAGCTAGTATGCTAGCAAGCCTGACAATACCAGGAATTACCAGATCTGCTCAGTTCCTGCAGCAGATACACAGCCCCTTCATTAACTGCTTCAGCTGCCAACACAAGAGTCAGCAGATTTTATTTTCCTGAGAATCACCCTCAGATCACTGGCTCTTACATCCTCACAACCCCAGTATGCAGCTGAGTTTCTCCCTCAGGCCAGCATGACCATCCCTGCTATCCCAGTTCAAGCTGATACTACGGGGGGTAAAAGAAAAGAAGAGAAAGAAAAAGAAGGGAATGACAGAGATGGGCAAAAGGGGGATAAGGGGGGTGTGGGGGGGGGGGAAGGAAAAAAAAGAAAAAAGGGGAGGAAGGGAAGAAAAACAAGGAAAAAGAGGGGAAGAGGGGGTGAGTGGAAGAAGGGGAGGGAAAGGGATCACTGTCAGGGGAAATGAAGGATACTGGGTTTGTATCTCCTTAGGCAGCTCACTTCATAGTCAGGAAGGAGGAACAGAGGAAAGCGGAGAGCTGGAAAGTGTGTTCAGTAGCAGCTAGCCGTTAGGACAGACTTCCTCTATCATTACAAGAACACCATAATTTTTCCTTCCTCAATCCTTTCACACTTGAAAAGTCAATAGCCAGCTGAAGACCCTAATGTCCATCGTTTGTGAGGGAGGGGTTCCAATATTTCCAACTTCAGGTAGCATTAGAGGACTTAACTCTTTCCTACTTCTGCCACAAAAGGGGAGCAGTGTGTGCAGATTCTCCCTCCACTACCAGTTTCAGTGAGGTTTAGTCTGTTTGCAGTTTGACCTCAGTCTATTCGTGTCTGCAGCAGCCCCTGCTGAAATGGATAGAAAAGATCCCCAAGTAAGGTGGGAATTAAATTCCTTCTCTTTCCAATCAGACTTGAAATATTTCTTTCTGTTCTTTAACACTGCTGCATCCTTCCTGCAAGGAGAGGGCTGAAATGGCCCCTTCTACTTCTATTCACTTTCACCTAAGTGAAAATCAAGGAGGATGAGCCTAATCTGAAAATTCTACTTCAATCTGTGTTGCTCCAAATAAGGCCAAGAGATGTTTGCAAGAGGTTTAATTCTGTCTTCTTTTGTTGGGATTTTAAGGCTGCTCACAAAAGTATCATTATTAAATCAGGTTTCTGTTTTTTTACAGGGTAGATGCTTGTGGCTTGAGAAAAACTTGATCTTTTCCCATGAAGGGGAGAAATTAGGTGTTCTTCCTTCAGGTATGGAATAGGATTTACCCCCCTGCCACCCCAGCTCTAGGAATACAAACTAAACGTGGCCTTATCTGGTTTTGCAGAAATCAAGATGTTTTCAAGGCTGAGTACCACATGCTCTCATGACTTTTGTGAAAAAGAAGAGTACTGAATGCTTAGGAAAGCAATGCTCCTAAATACTCCTAAACACTTGGGCACTAAAAGTACTTACTGCATTAGTTTCTTCATCATCATGATGCCTTTTAGGCTGGTTAAAACCTCTGTGTTAAGATATAATAATAAGGACTTGTTTAGTGCATTCTAACAAAAAAGGGAACTCCCTCTTCTTTTTTTCCTACATTACAGTACTTTTTAAAAATCTTAATCATGTTTGCTTTTACACTGCACTAACAGCTGACTCAGAAGACCCTGAACTATTTTGCTTGTTGACTGGGCTCAGTAAAGGAAAAAGCAAATAGCTACGTTATGAAGAGTCTGTTAGATACACAGATTACTCTCATTTTTGCCAGTGTTGCTAATAAAAACACAGAAGTGATAGGTCCATGAATACTCCCTTAAGTAATGTTCAATATTCCAGGGCCTGAAATCCATGACAGAGTAATTATTATCTCTGTTTTGTTTCCCAGGGGAGCTGAGGCCAGTAGCACAGCTGGGAATCTCCTACACTTCCAGATTGCCAGCCCACCATATCCCCACTAGAAACTGTCCCTTTCCTGTCTCCGACATGCCTCTGGATCCTCAGGCAAGAGGCTGCCTCAGAAGGAAGCAAGGAGCCAGCCCATGACTCACCTGCTCCCAGACTGGTTTCAGCCATCTCTCTCCTCCAGCAGGGAGGGAGAGGGGCTGTGCCAGCTCCCCACCCGCACAGGCTGGGGCAGTGCGAGACCTCAAAGCTTTGTGAGTGCACAGGGCTGGTTCGGCTGCAGCCGGGGTCAGCCACAGGCACGGTGTCGAGGGGCTGTGCCAGCACACACCAGTGCCTTTCCCAAGCCCTGCTGAAGCGGACAGCACCAGGTGTGCTGCTGAACCTGACCGGGCGCGGCTCTCGCCCATTACAGCCAGTCTCCAGGATCCTTCACCTTGAGTCAGCCGCTGGCAGGGCTCCCGGAGAGGCAGTCTGCTTTGCATCTTCCATCCCAAGGCAGCCCTGGCAGCTGGGAGATGATGGGCACACAGTGCTACACCTCTGTTCTAGGACAGCATTACAAATCCTTTTGGCTAGTCTACACCTCTATAGGAGGGAATAAACAGTGTCTAGATGCCATTGAATCAAAACAGGGTTTAAACTGCTGGGATAAACATGCACCAGCCCATGTGAATGCACTGCTATGAGCTGACAACCAGTTTTTATCTGGTTAGCACTGCGCTCTTCAATTAATTACAGACCAGCATGTCCACACCATGGTTTCTCTGTGATTTAGTCAAGTCAATTTTCCAAAACACTTTTAACTAACCCAGTCACAATCGAATATGTAGAAACATATTTCATGATCAGGGACAGCAGAGTACAGTCAGGACTCTCAGGCACACAGTGCACATAAACCCTTCCAAATGTAGTACAGAAACTCACTGGGGCTGCTTACACTACCCATGCCCACCCCAACCCTCTTCAAGGGGCTGCATCACTCCCCAGTGTTGCTGGGGGAAAGGGGTACATGTCTGGGTCTTATTTGCCTTATGTTAGAAAGGGTAACATTAAGTCTAAACTGCTGAGGAAGGTTTGTGTTCAGTCCCCAGCCTGCAAAAGGAAGGTAACAAACAGCTGAGGAGCAGTAGCATCTTAAACAGCTGCAGCTGTTTCCCCAGTGAACGTGATTCAGAGCCACAGTGTTCAAGAGCTGAAGCTCAGAACATAGCAACGATTCTTGCAAAATATTTTGCTTCTTGTCTTTTTTTTTTTTCTTCTCCCCCACACAGCTTTTTAACCTCTTGGTGCCTATGCTGAGTTCCTCCCAAAAATAGGTTTCAGGGTGGAACATACTTGCCACTTGATCCATGCCTTGCTAAATTTAGCCAAACACAGACTGCCTGTATAAGATGGGTCTCTTGAAATGTCAGTAGCCACAAGTAAAGTTGCCAATGTCATCCAGGAAGTGGGAGACCACGGCAGTTACATTTTTTACTTAAAATAATAATAAAAAGAAACTTTCATACTCTGTGGAGATGCAACCATAAATTTGATTCCAAAAAGTAGAGAGAGTAAAGAAAAGACAGACTTCAACAAAGCAGCACTTGAGCCAGAAGAAAACTTTTGTTTTAACATATGTAGAAGAGATTAACTCTTTGTATTTGACTAGAATCACTAAAAGCTGAAAAAGAGAACAACCCATCCCAACTGGCTTTTGGCATTACAAAGTTAAAGTAAAAAACACACTGATAGTCTAGAGGAAGGAAGGACTTGGAAGGAAAAGAGTGCACCAACATAATACACAATTCCACCTTCTTAAGTCATTAAGTGTTTGATGTCAATCTCTAACTTTATAAATACGTGACTTCTGAAAAAATGTCAAGTACCCAACTTTTCCTTCATTCAACAAGGCACTGTGATCCACAAAAACAGTTTTCCCGGGAGAAACATGGAAAACTTAGCAGGAGTGACACCACAGGCTGCTAAAGAGCCTTTCTTTTGCAGTGCCTAGGCAGTTTTTCTCCCCATGCTCCTTGCAGCATCTCAAAGAGCCAAGTTCTGACACTCAGCATCAGCCTAACTACAAGTATTCCCACAGTAGCTTTAAAAAAAAAGAAATTATATATATATATATAAATATATAAAAGGATAGTTATCTATGAACTTAAGTCCATGTTTAAAGAGTTAAAAATAAACAATATACTTTTTTAAAAATTATCTGGCAACAGTGCCTTTAGAACCAGAGAAGTTCCTGTAGACGGAGTGTCAGATTAGTTTATCTCTCCAGGAAGGAGAAGGCAGGAACCTGAAGCAGGAATAATGCTTCCAACCTCTTCTTCTTCCACTTCCATCCCTCCTAAAGGGAAAGTAAGAGCTGCTAGTGAGGTCAAGTCAGTCAGGGGTCAGACCTTAAGTTGAGCAAGTTCTGAATGAACTCCCTCAGCTCTCTTTGCAAATTCCCCCCTGTATCTACAGACAAGCCTACCTAGGCTCTGTTAGATCTTACAGCTTAGAAACCACCCCAGCTGTAAATAAGTCCCTCTGTATCAGCATGTAACTCTGGTCATCTGCTGCACATTCAGAAACATAAACCATTTGCTGCAGCACAGCTCAGCTCAGGAGGAATCTAAGTGTGGGTGCAATGACTTTTTAGCATGCAAAATCATCATGGTTCTCACCCAAAGTGTATAGAAAAGCTAAGCAAAAGCAGAGCTCAGCTGGCCCAGGGCTGCTGAAATTCCTGTCTCAGGGTGTACAAACAAATGACGGCCTAAAATCTGGAAGAGGTTAGGAAGCATGTCTGAATGTAGGGCTCTGAGATGAGGCTGGGGTATGGGTACACCCAGGCCCAAGAACTGTCTTGTTGTGTTGGCAGAAGTGATGTCTCATATGTCAGCCAGTAAAATGTGATATTGCACTCTCTTGGCCAACAGAGACCCTAGACTTTAAGATGTCTTTGGGGAATAGCCTGTTGCATCTCAAATTTAGCTTACTGTCTGGGCAACACAGAGCTATTTTCAAGATGAAGTTGCCTGAACTTATCCTCCCAAAGACTGAAGCAAAGGAATGAGAGATTAACTGTGAAAAATGTATGCATATGGAGAAATAGAGCTGTTATTCAATATCACGCAACATTTTCCCATTTGAAGAGCTGCCTGACTCTTCAGATAGATAAGCTTCTGGCTGTGATGGGATAGTTGTGGGAAGGGATAATGCAGGGTTCCAGACAGCTGTGGGACATGAAAGTGTTCACTATGCAGCCAGTGGTAGAGATGCTGCAGTGTTTTGTCATCAGTATTTTGCAGAACTCTCCATAAACTGTTGACCTATTTGCCCAAAGTCACAGGTGATTATCTTCACATCCAATATAATTTTGTAAGATGTGGGTGTCACTGATACTGAGACAGTGTAACTTGTATCCTTTCTGGCATTCAGTGATCAGTAAAATAATCCTAACTATGTGCAGAGAATGATTATGGCAGGAAAAAGGGGGAAATGCATGATTAAAACTGGTAGGTGGAGTCAACAGCGTCAAAATTGTGCTGATTCATCTTCCCCATATTTTATATTTTTAATTTATACTCTTTTCCTCCCTCTGCTAAATATGTCTAGGGTCAACTAAAGATCCAGCAGGTATATAGTTTCACAGTCCCCAAGGCAGCAACATAAAAACATTCACCTTTTTTTTTCTGCTTGCTCAGAACTTTTGGAATCCTGATGACTGTGGCACAAATCAGAAAACTCAACAGAATTCCTTGGAGATGTTCACCAGTGTAAAAGCTGCAAGCTAAAATGGAAGCAGGGCCTTTACTTCTAAATAATTCTTATTTAATTCTAATATCTAGCAATCAGATGAAAATCTCTGTTTAACATTCAACAGCTGCTGTTCTATTAATGCCTCCATAAACTACTAATCTGGGTTCCCCAAGGAAAACCTCCAGCAAGAGAACTCTGAAAGATATATCAGATCTTAAAACTGTGGGTCTTTTTTTCTGTAAAAGGTGGGAGGAAGGGATGGATCAGTGGGTTCAGAAGCACTTTCCAAAATTTTCAGAGGCTTTGCACAGTTGCACACTCTCTTTGGTTTCAGAGTTCCTGGCTGGCAACTTCCACTTTACACAGCCAACTGCAGCTACAAGGCTGTGCAGGTGCATAAACCCCCCCAAGCAGCATGAGGAGGACAAGCCCAGCAGGGAAATGCAGGGCATAGTTTGAGCAGATACTGTCAGATTTGTACACCTGCAAACTTCCAATCATAAGAAACAGACCTGAAGCATCATACTGCGCCAGAGCTCCTCTGGGTGCTAATAGCTTCAGAACCTGAGGCAGAGCCTCTGACTGCAAAGGCTCTTCCTGTTTGTTGTGTAAATGTCACTGTCTGTTAAGAAGAGATAGAACTGCCCAAGCCATGGCAGCATCACTCAGGTTACACTACTGATTTGGCCAGCAGTGGGGTAAAACAACCATCATTTAGTCCAGTGCAAATGTTATTCTCATTAAGCTTGTGCCAAGTGATTTGCTAGTTCAGCTAATCTGAATTGGCTGTGGGTACCCGAATGCCAAATAAGCACTTTCCCCTCTTTAATTATAGTCTTCATGTTTCATGATTTAGGTTGCTCCTGTCATTGTTTGCAAGGAGGATGGGGTTGCATAACAGTATGTAACACGATACAGCTGCAGACGGGGCTGCTCAACCAGCACAAGCCCAAATAGAGAACAGCTTCTTCTGTTAACCAGCAGCTGAACAACAGCAGGGAAATCTCACCCATCCCTTTTCTACTGGTAGGGGAAAGGGAAGGCCTGTGGGCTGTCCCTTTAGTCTGTTTATGTCCAGCTCATTACAGTCACCAGCATATCAGTGGGATTCAACATAATTCTCTCTGGTCAGTTCTGCCAAGAAGAAAAACCCAAACTGGTTCTGTGTGTAGAGTTGCTTTTGGTGAGAGTTTTACCAACTTTATTTGAAGAAAATGGGAAAGCCACCCCAACAATTTCACTTTTCACTCACCAAGTGTCAAAGCTAGTAGGTCTCCCTCAGGCAAAAATCCAACCTGTGTCAGCAGGATGTTTTGTTTTGTTTTGTTTTGTTTTGTTTTGTTTTGTTTTGTACAAGGCCTGTAGGATCCAGTCCAGCAACCCTTCAGCCATCATGTTTGGGTCCAGGATTAATCCTAACTTGACCAGATCTTTGTACTTCTGAGCAAAAATCTGTAAGGAAGGAGGGACAGTATTACTTTACAGTTTTCTGTGGCCTACAGGAGGATCTGAGATCAGAGCCTGGGACCAATTTTTTTCCTTGCATTCTTCAACGTAGTCCCTCTGAAGTCACTGTGACCAGATAAGCTATGGAGCATAGCACAGCCTTATGTGGACGCTTGGACAGAGCGACTTATTTTTAGCTCAAAGTTCTACCTTAAGGGTTGCCTGTTTTAACAATCCAGAACAGCCCTTGCTGGTACCTGAGAAAATAAATGAGTTTGAAATCATACAACCTCTTCAGAGTGTTGCAGATGTGTGTGGATGTTCATGTTAGTTTCTAAGGCATCTTGCATCCCAGTGCTTTAACAAAGGAAGCTGCACAGATGTTGCCATTTTAAAATCAGTGCAGTTTCTGAGGTAAAAACTACACTGCAACTTAGTGGTTGCACTGTTCTACCCAAAATAGAAATTTTAAGTATGTTCACTGTGATTCTGGAACATGAGGTGTAGGATTTGTCAAATGAAATGAACAGCTGCACATGCTCTTTGCTGTACATGCTCTTTGCTGTACAGACACAGACTGAGGAATTTAGAAGCTGATGAGTGCTACTAGATTTAGAAAGAGCACCTGAAAACCCCACGGGTGCAAACGCTCAGCAACAGAGATGTGACCTAGAAATCCTTTTCACACATGGCTCCTAGTTCAGTGTGTTGCACTGACCTATAATGGCAGCTTAGGAAAAGGAACCCATGTAACAGAGCAGTTTTTTAACTTGGTGCATGCCCAAACCTGATCCAAGCACATCCCATAACACTTTGGCTACCGAGTGCAGATTGCTATTAAACAGACTGCTGCCTACATTAGTCAGGAACATTGCTTACTAAGTATGTTCAGACTTCTGGTTGTCTTGCACCAGCCTATTATCTGATCTTAAAAAGCTACTCGGCATTCCCCTGCTGGTGAAGGCTTTGCAGATGGCTACATGTCAGAACTGCAGCCATCTGCAGATCAGGTTGGTCTGCAGCTCATCATTCGCAGTTCAGGCAGTGAGAGAGGAGATGGAGAGCACAACAAAAGCATCCAAAACACGGCCAGCTAAACATGACTTCTATGCCAGTTCAATTTCCTTGGGACTTTCCCAGCATTCTTACCCTAACTGTTCACAGCAGTGTTAAGATTCAAGATTTCTTTTTCTGGCCCAGGCATCCTATGGGTTCTTCAGCCTGGCTGCAAAACTATATAAACAAGGATGAAATTCTGGCCCATGTAAATCATGGCGAAACTCCCACTGATTTGAATGAAGCCAGGCTTTCTCCCCACCACCCCCCTCCACCTTCCAAAGTGTATGAACCCAGATTTTAAATATATTTTATAAATAGAGCCGTAAAACTGTACTTTTCAGGCTGAATAGAAACGGGAATATCAAAGATTGTAGCCTTGCTGTTTTCATTAAACTTTCACTGAAGTTGATTAACTGTGATGGAACAACTGTTGTGATCCTGTGTTCTCACTAGGATTGTTATCAAAATTAGCAAAAGTAGTTAAGTCAAAAGAGAGAGAATGCTGTGAAGAAAGTCAGGACCCAGCTCCTGGAACTTTCTTCCAAGTGTTCTCAGAGATCCTGTTTGTGTGCTTAACTGCAATTAATCTTTCATTCTCCCCTGTTGCTTATGGACTCCAGTCCTCAGTAGGATGCTAGGTTCTTTGGCAAAGAGATGCAGGCTGTGTTGGTACCACTCTTCAAACTTCACTGATCATTAACTCATCTGCAAAATTCCATCCAAATATCTTACTGCTTCCCCAGTGCTCCTCCAATCAGCTTACCTCCAGGCAGTCTTAAAGATTTTGGTTCTGGGGAAAGAAACAGAACTCCACAACACTCAATGAGCACCAGGCTTTTCAGGGAAAAGCCCTGTGTTGATTCAGGGAATGCTCCCAAGGGAACAACATGCTGTACCTTGCCCGCTGATAAGCAGCAGCAAGTCATTCAGCAGGGAACTGCATGGTCCCACTTCCCAAGAAATGTAATCCCTCTAAGTCAACAAGGCAGGCAGGGCACCGATAATTTTCTCCAAACAGAGCAGACATTATTACAGGTCTGGTAGTGACGAGCAGAAGTCGACACTATGTGTCTTCGTTACTACAGAAAAACTTTTCACAAACAGAACTGTCTGAACTCTCTCCAGCTGTTTGGGCAAAGTCCAGAGCAGTGTCTTACTGACCAGGTCTCCTGTGGTCTGCAGAAAGCTGATGGAGTTCAAGGGCTACACTTTTGCCATTCTTTGTCCACCCTCTAAATCACATCTAAAGCTGTTAGGAAAGGCACGTACTTCCCTAACAGGAACCAAAGCAGGGTGGGATATGGCAGAAGCAAGGGGCAAATGATGGGGTTTGCACCGATTGCAGGGAAGAGGTGCATTAAACCATGAAGAGTAGTGAAGAGATCTCACCACACTTTCTCTCCAGAGATTTGTCCCATGCTATAAAAACACTGGGTAAAGTTCTGAGCTAAGCAGATTTCTTTCACTGAATGCACAAAATCCGTGCTGTCCCGAGGCTCTCAGGGACCGACAGCCATTAGAGGGCAGCAGGTATCTAACACATCCATTGATGGATCCTTTTTGATACAGGATGTCCCAGCCTGCAGAACTCACTGGGCAACACAAGACAAAAGGTATTTACTTTAAAAAAAAAAACTCCTTAAAGAAGCACTGTCAGCCAAGCACCTTGCCACAGGCAGTACAGCCACATGCCATCCTATGCCAGGAATAAAAGTGTGGTAATGTCTCATCCTGAATGAGCCATCCACCGTCCTACCCAGCTATTATCCCAGAGATATAAGAAAGAATTGCATTTCTGGCAAACATCCTGATTTAACAGCTGAATGGAAGTCTGGAGTGAAATATTCATCCCATGGGCTGCCCTCAGCTTCCAGCAATGAAAATAGAATGGGGAGGAAGGGAAAGCCCCAAACAAAAGGCCCAAAATACTTGAGCTGTGATACTTGTTGAGTTGAGCTGAGTTCCTTCTGACTCAGACATTATCTGTTTCGCAAGGAGCAATAAAAGCTGACCCTGCCACATAGGTACAATCCCCATTGCCTTATGCCACCTGGTCCTCAGGTGAGTGGCCTGGCCACTGAAGGCGGGCTGTGCTCAGAAGACTGCCAGCACAGCATCCCAAGGGCAAGCAGCAGCATCTGCCTGAGGAGGAGAGGCAGGCCCTGTCCTTTGCTGAGCACTCTTCAGCATGAGGCACGGTTTCACTGGCAGCTCCTCTCCATCCCACTGATCCAAAGGTGAAGCCTCTCAGCAAGCATATGGCATAGAGTGGAAATAAAACTGGCCTGGCAAGCCAGCAGCCACTCAACTCCCATCACTGAGAACAACTCACTCATCTGCTCACATTGCCAAAACTGAGGCAGCAAGGGCTTAAGCCCAAGTCAGAGACTTGAAGCACAACATGATGCCAGTGATTTCAAGTGACAGACACACCCAGAGAGCTCCTCAGCGGTGGACTAACTCCAGCAGCCAGCCACGCACAGGCACAAAATGTCTGCAGGCCCCTGGGGAGGCCCTGAGCTGCTGCAGCACCGCCCTGGGGAGCTGACCACGCTCCCGGGCCCCAGCCCCACAGCCAGCAGCCAGCCGGGGAACTGTCTCCTTACATGCCCCGAGATTTCCCTGGTTTGAACAGGGGAAACTTCTCCTCTGTTGGCCACAAAATAAAATGGGTGCCCTGTCTCCATGGTGCTTCCTTGCTCTCCAGGAAGGCAAACTGAGACTGCTATGGCTGCTGTACCCTGCGGGCTGGTGAGAGCCCTGCGTAGAGATCAGGAGAGCCCTGCCAGCAGGGCTAATGTGGCTCATGGGGGTTTGCCCACGACAGCTGTGCCAGCCCCAGGCATCTCCCACCGGGCAGGCAGGGCAGGGCTGTGGGGAGATGGAGACGGGCCCTGCTGCCACATTGTTTGGGCCAGAGCTGATGGCTCTGGGGGCTGACACGGGGTTCCAGCTGTGAGGGAGCCCTGGTCAGCCAGGCAGGACCTCAGGGCTGGCGCTGCCCTCAGGGTCCGAGCGGAGCTTTGGTCTGCTGGGCCTCCTGCCCAGCATGGCACGGAACAGGCTTGGGCAGATGTCTCCTGCGGGACCTGGGAAGCCCATGGCTGCTGTGCCCAGCCTGCTTGCACAGGCAGTGACAGTCATGTACCTTTCCCCCAAGCTGCCCGAGCCCCCTGCCCTCAGCCTGCCAGCAGCAATGCCTGACGTTGACCTCACTTCCCATCTTGGTTTCTGCGTGCTGGGTTTATGATGGCCATTTGCTTTTGTGTCAGCATTGTCCTTTAACTGAAATAGCTCCTCTTCCTCCTTAGCATTAACCTCCAGGATGTATTTATAGAGAGAGATCATATCCCTCTCTCAGCCTTTGTGGTGCTGGACTAAATAAGCCAAGCTCTTTTAGTCTACTTTTATAACCTCAGCTCCCCAACACCCTAATCCTCCCGCTGCCTTTCTTTGCACCTGTTCCAGCATGAATCAATCTTTTTGAACGTGAATGACCATAACTGCCCCTCATTGTGCACATGGCATGTCACATTGCTTTCTACAACAGAATTAGTATTTCCCTCTCTTGAGCACCAGAGCTCTGCATCAGGCAGCTGGGGACCTTGCCTGCCTTCCTTCCTCATGGATGCAGAGTCATCCTGAATAACAAACTAAGTTCTGAGAAGACCACGATATGCTGGGGCAAAATACCACTGGGTAACAATGAGACAGAGAAGCACATGATATAAACCCAGGAGCATCATATTTTAACAACTAGGAAAAAATACTTCGGAGCAACGCTGTGGACAAAGATTTTTTCATAAGTTCAGGAGATGGAAAAATCCAAAACTCTTTCTGTGACAATCTCACACTTTAAAAACCTACCAAGTTTAATATGGAACAAAATATTGTGAAAGGGCTGCGTGGAACAGGGCTGTCATAAAAACCATTCACAGGTGGTAAAATTATCCTTACAACAGAAGAACTAACCAAGTAAAATGTGTCCTATATAGAGCAAACGATGGCCACTGTCCCACATGTTTTTTGCAGCATCTCTGAGTGCCTTCATTACTGTTCCTGTGCAGCTGCTGTGCTTCTTTATCTCCCAGCATCCCTTCTGACGCACATGACAATCAATCCCAGTATTTCTATCTTTAATCCTTCCACACTCTGACTGGTTAAAGGAGACATTTTGATCTCTGTATGTGCAAGATTCTGAAAATCCAGTAATTAGAGCAACTCCAGGGCTTTTCTGTAGTCCTGTAGTGACCAGCTAGGGATCCCAGTCACAGCCCAGATACACCACACTAGAGCCCATATCACATCTGACCACACAGCTCCGTTCCTTTCTGAGCCTTCCAAACACCAGATGCCTCTACTGATAAAGGAGGATTACCAATCCATGTTCTTTCAGCTACTGTCTTTATGCCATCCATCAGGATGTTTTCAAAGTCATGCAACACATGGATTCTGTTCTCCAGCAGTGCTGGGGAGGAAATGGGGCAAAGGAACTTCTGCCCAGCCTCCTGGAGACCTCCTTGCACCAGGAAATGGCCTTAGTGCCACCAAAAGCATTTAAAGGTAAAGCTAAAAGCCACAAATCTTCAGGCTCTTCAACTGAATAATCAACCCTTGTGTTTGACTTCTCCTGTTTGTTTTCTGTGCTAGATGGGCCTCCTCCGTTTACAGAAGGTGACCCCAGGGAGCGGGCACTGACCTCCCGAGGTGAGGCCGGTGACCTGCCGTGTGGCCGTACGTGCCCAATGCACTCTGCTGCTGGGCACTAGGGGCCACTCTCAGAGCTGCTGAGCGCGGCCAGCAGCTGTGTCTTGTCACTGTCCTCCCCTCCCGCCCCTGCCTGCTGCCCTGCTCACTGGAGCTTAGCTGGGAACCGGAGGGGAGAGCTAGGAGGGAGGCAGAGACAACTGGCAGAAATGAGGCTGGTACTGGCTGGAAGCGGTGGGAGGAGGGAAAAGAGATGAGCTGAGCCTGGGAGAGGAAGAAGAAAAACATGCTGCTGCAAGTCCTTCCCCCGTGGAGTCTGAAGAAAAGAAAGCTGATTGCTGACAGAGAAGATTAGGAAGCCCTCCCTTGCTCATGCCAGCCCATCCCTACGAAAAGCTGCCACTTGAGTCCTGCCCTGGGACTTGGTGTCAGAGCACAGAGCTGGACCAGAGCGTGGGAATAGAGGGACCTCCAGCTTGCTTGAAACAGATGGGGCACAAGCTTCATACACCCAGGATTCATCTTCCCCCGGATTCCAGCTGGAGGTAGCACCCCTTGGGCCTTGCATTACCCCCCACAGCTTCCTTGGTGAGGGGAAGAGGAAGGGACAGAAGAAGAGGAGGTGCTGGGGAAAGCAGAGAGCAAGTGAGGCCAAGACGGACCGTTGCGCCTGGAGAATCCCAGCAGACAGTTCTGAGATGCTCTCCCCTTAATATAGCACCATCTGCCCAGCTATTTTCTCCTCTGGCTTGGTCACAGGGATCTCCACATTGCAATCAGTGTGTCTGGCATACTTGAGCTAGCTGCAGCCCAGCGGGGTCAGGCAGGGAGCGATCACAGCAAGGACACAGCAGCCAGCCCTTCAGCCTGCTCTCACAAAGGCAGCCAGCTCTCCAGGTCCCTGAACTGGTTTTTGCTGAAGGCCATGCTGCTCCCTCTCCCCTGCTTTGACCTGTACTGACTAGATCAGCCAGCATGTGCTGCCTTGCAACAATTTCAGAGCAGCCTGGTCCCTGGGGAGCATGGCTCCATGCAGCAGGGGGATGGTATGCTGGATAAAGGAGAACAGGTGCACCTGGGCGCTGGTCTGAGAAACAGTTGGGCAGGTCTCATGATTTTGTCACAAGTCACATTATTCCATATTTTTTCATCACACCTCAGAGACAAGAGCTTCATTCTTCACCACAAACCTGACCTTGCATAAGAAGCCAGTAAGAATACCACTTTTGTGCTCACTGCTTGTTTGCTTCTCTGAGCTTTGAGTTTGGAAGGTAAATTCATTTTTCTCCGGTTCAGGATGGTGGTAGAAGGAATTTTAAGAGACAGCACATTTGTTCTCAAAGGATGTGCTTGCCTACATCTTTTTTCATCTTTTTGTGGTTTTTACCTACACCGTCTTTGTGGTCTCTGATGCAGAACCAGGGCTTCACCTGATTCCATTTTTCACAAAGTTTGGGCTGCCGTGCAAATAATAATTACAATCATTTATATGGCTGAGCAAAAGCCTTATTTTCTTCTTTTCCCTGAAATGGGTGTGACACAGGGACAGACTGGGCAAAGTTTGCGAAACATTTTGTACTGTATGCTGATTGCTCCATCTTTTAGACCAAGTTAAAGCTCCCAAGTAAAGAGGGAATTTGCCAGGGAAGATCCAGCAAGGACCAGTGACTCGCCTGGCACAGTGGAGGCCTGTGCTTTCCCTGAAAAGATAGCATGATGTCCATCTATGTACCCTGAAACCAAACCAAATGATAAATTTCCTCCCCTATGAAGCAATCCTACAGCACAAATCAAGATTAATTGACATCCTCGTGCCTTCCACAGCTGCACAAATGGTTGGTACAGCACAAGTGGGGCCTGTTCGCTAATCGTGAAGTAGCTAAGAGCAGACCTTGGATTACTGTGGTCTATAGTAATATATCACTTTCCATAAAAAGAAAAGAACACTGTGCTCTCTTTCCCAACACTCTTTCACCCCAGCTCATCAGTTGCCCAGCAATCACTCTCCTCTACCAACACTTGCATAGCAGACAGTGGCTTTTAATCCTGGAGAAGTTCTGCTGTGCTGAACTAAAGTAAATGGAGCAGGGAGAAGCAGCTGGGTGCAGGGGGAGGAGTTTTCTTTACTGCAAAAAGAATGCAGTACTAGGGGAGTTTTCAGGTTAACAGAAGTCTAAAGGCTACCCTGTCTTTCCTAATGGCCCAAAGTGCTGAACTGCTACAGGGAGAGGGAGAATATCTGATGGAGGGTGCAGACTGCTCTCTCTTCAGACTAATTCCATCTTTCACTGCACACTCAAAGGTACTTTTGAGTTATGCTCTGTTTCAGTTGCAGGAGCCTTCTAAGGCACATACGTTATGTTTTCTGTTGTGAAACCTATCATTTCACAAACTGGCTGAAGTTTTCAGTCATTTTGCAAAATGCCAGGAGCTGATAGGTATGCACATGAAATCCTCACCCTCTGGCTATTACTAACTACCTAAATCAAAGAGATGCAAAACTATTCTTATGTTCATTTCTACAACGAGGCAATCTTTTGTAATTACTTTTAAAGCCAGTCAGCAACACCCATCCCCTGACAAAGCTAACTAGTATTTTCACAACTGAGCATTGTAACACCAGCCATTATATTTCAGTCTTGACAGTAACATCTGCCTCTGACACCCAGTACTCTGGCCCATCACAACTCCATCACCCAAGGCAGCCTCCCTCAAATGAATATTGATCAACTATCTGAGTTCAATAATAAAAGTTTCTTTCCATTAACCAAAGGGAAAAATAAAGAAATGGTCACAGATAGAATTTCAAGTGGCACAGCACTATATGCTACGGGAAATAAATCAGTACCCAGATCCAGGATTGTGACACCACTGTCTCAGTGCAGATTCTGCAGAGGAAGATCAGGGTCATATGCAGAAAGTCAGTCAACAGTGAGCACCATTAGGAAAAAGGCAAACAACATGCTGGATGTATAAACAGGAGAAAAACCCTCAGGACAAGTGAAGTAATCCTTCCATCCAGGACTATCCAGGCTGGAGCTGGACTGCTCTCTGGTTTTGGAGACAATTCTTCAACACCAACCAACTGGAAAAAGCCCAGAAGAGAGGTGTGACATAGACAAGAGGCCTAGAAAACATGATCAGGGACAAAGGACCAGAAGAACTCTGTCTGTCTGAGAGCATCCCAGTCAATACAAAGTTCATGCAAGCACAGCTGCCCATAGACTAACCTATTTCTGATGGCTGTAATAGCTGTAGAGCACCAGGGTGCCCAGGATGCCAATTTTAGCAAAGCAGTGCAACAGCAGTGCCAGGCAGATTGCAAATGACTCCAACTTTCCATCACTTGGCATGTTGATGGAGAAGAGAAATAAGGCAGTGAGGTAAAATGTCTGCAATTCCTATTCCAAAAAGGCTAAACTTTTAGTCATCTTGTGAATAAAACATGTTGCACAAAAAAAAAAAAAAAAAAAAAAAAAAAAAAAAAAAAAAAACCCACCCAACTCTGCAGTCATTCCATGAAATTATTTTGCAGGATGAGTAACTCGCATATGAAAATATTTTTTAGAATCATTCTAACCAATTGGGCCACACTGTCATAATACCTGAACAGTGTGCAGTCTCAGGCCCCTATAGGTTACAAAGGGCTGCTCACTTCTTTTGAAAAAGGGCAGAAGGCCCCAGAAACAGTTTACATTATTTGACCACAGAAGCCACAGGAGTGTTTGGCTAAAAACAAGGTCTTATAAGTCCAAGGCCATAGGCCTGTCTGTGCATTCCCCATTTTTCATGCTGGTTTTGCTCTTGGTCGCCCATTAGTTCAAGTAGAGCTATAACTATATATTAACTAGCACAGCAAACTACCTGAATCCTATGGGAAGTAACACAGCTTATTCACCCAAAATGGTGAATAGTCCTAGTCACTTTTGATCTTGCAGGGAGATTCAGATTCAGAATCCAGCCTTGTGGCTGAAATGACCTCTCAACCTAGGCCCTGTAAGGCTGAAGTCACCTCCCACTCCATACCGTCTGGATCAGATCATGGAAAGCCTTTGCCCTCTGTAAACAGATAGGCAGAAACTGAGCATGGAAATATCAAGAAATTACAAGAAAAAATACCAGTTATCACAGTCCTTGCTGTACAGGGCAGAGAAGGCCTGGCTGCTTTCTGTTAAAATCCTTGTTTGGCTCAAGGCCTGTGTGTACGCAACTTTCATTTCCTCTCCTCCATCTTTGTGTTCACCCAAGCTCACCTTTCCCTGGAACAAGGCTGCCTGGCACTCCTTGTAGTTGTTCTATGATTACCACAAGCAGCCTCTCCTATACAAAAAAGGTAGGACTGGAGTCAGACTTTTCCTAGTAGCTCTCCTCTGGTGCCAGCTGGACCTTCTGATCAGAACTGCTTCTCCATGCTGCTGGCACTATGCTGCTGTGCAGCAGTACCCAGGTCAGGTGTGAGAGGTGTCAGGGAGGTGTAGCTGCAGTGGCACAGGGCAGCAAGAGCTGCAAAACCCGGTCTGGAAAGTCAGGTGAATGCCCTGGCAGCAGGCCCTCATCCCAGTGCTGTGCTGGCAGGTGAGTGTGTTCTGGGGAGGATGAAGTTAACTCCACTCCCTCGGCACAGTGGCATAGATTGATTGCAGTGCAAATGCAGCCCAAATTTCTAAGCCTGCTGGTCAGCCTCAGGACTCGGCATTGATGCATCCCCAGAGAAATGTGAAAAAATAACTGATTCCATAAAAGTAGCCTATCAGTGTTAACTTCTCAAAAGCTTTTTCCTCCAGTTTCCTCCATTGGCCGACAAATCTGAAGATTCTTCCCCCTCAGCTATTGCAACGGCCTTGTGCAGTCAGGACCCTCGGCTGCTGAGGCAGAGGTGTGGATTTATAGCACTGGCTTTTGCATAGTATAACGCTGAGCCTCAGGGATCAAGGGTTATGACATTTTTATGGCTTCTCTTCTCCTCCCTCATATGAATATGAAGCAACTGTAAGGAAAAACATCTGGTTTCACTTTTCTTTTCTCCACCACTGTTCCCATCTGACAAAACCTTAAAAACTTGCCAGTGTTCTAGCAAGCTGTGTGTGCCAGCAGCCTGCAAGGAGCCAAGGATTTTTTGGTGTCATCACAAGCGAGAGTACACTGGTCTGGAAGTACTGGCTCCATCATTGCTAGAAGGCAAGACTACCCAGATCTTGTCCCACTGACAGATGCACTGGCAGCCCTCCTCCTTTGCTAGAGCAGGCTGAAGGGCTGCTAAAAGACTGTCCCTCCATCTTGATCTCATTACAAGCAGCATCTCCAGGGGGAAATGTGGGCCACTGTGGAGAACACTGTGAGAGGCACCAACCCCTGCTAAGGACAGGGAAAACGAGATGCAAGGAGAAGTTCTGCCTCACCTCAGAGTCTTCAGAGGGATTCTTCTGGGGTAGAAAAACAGTCTTGCTCTATTTCTCAACAGTGGCATGCTGAGAAAGGCTTGTGCCTGGCTCTGTGGTCAGGGCTAGTCTGCACCAGAAAAGAAAGATGAGCCCAAAAATCCCAGAAGCTCCTAGGTCCAGGTGAGACCCACACTGTCAGTCAGGAGGAGAAAAACGAAATACTCCAGACTCCGAGCCAGTCTGGCAAAGATGGCCAATAGCTGGCCAATAGCCTGTTTCCACAGCTGGACACTAAGAAATATGATCAGTTCCCTCATGTTATCTTATTTATCCAAGGAAAGACAAAATTAAAATATTTCCAGAAATTTGAAAGCATTTCTCCTTTATCTGTAGGAAAGGAAGGCATCTCTGCAGTGTTGTGGCTCTGGAGAACCTCCAGAAATAATCTCTTCTCAGGATCCCCCATTTTCAAACCCCCAGAGGAAACCAAGTGGACTGTTTGGGCACATCTTACAAAAGAGGGACGACTGCTGAGTGCTGGCCCCAGGGACATGCTGCTGAGTACTACTGCCATGGAGGCCATGAGATATGAAGGTACTTCACAGGGATGAAGTCTCAGGATTCTGTGGCAAACAGGGTCACATGTTAGGCATCCTAAGAGCAAAGCACCCAAATAAACAAACACTGGCCTCCAAGAAAGGTCTGTGAGGGACAGGAACCAAAAGTGCCCATGGCAAAGGATATTGAACATGTAGGAACACAAAGAAAATGTTCTGTGCTGTGGGCTGCAAGAGAAGACCCACAGTATTGTTTTCCAGTTTCTTCCTCTCTTTTTGACTGTCCTTCTTGACTATGCCAATAAAAAAACACCACTCCCTCCTCTTATTCTTTTTCTTTGTTTACTTAACTTCTTTTCCTCATAGCAACTGCATAAAGCTGAAGCCATCTGATATTTCCAAGTAACCAAGACCATTATTCACTGAAGGCACTGGCCTGGATCCTAATTGCTGCTGGTTTCATACTCAACACAAGCCTGTAAATATCTCTATACAGTACTCCTCTCATGTCAAGCTGACCCTAATTCTTACAAGTCCCCTGAAATACAAATAAAAGTGCTGCCAGAGAAAATAGGTGTGCTAGGTAGGCTTTGGAAGGACAAACAGCAGCAAGAGAGGAGACACTGTAGAAATACCATTTTACACCCTTTTCCAAGGCATGCAAAGGAGAAGCAGGTGAAAGGAGTTGGTGGTGACCGGTATTTGCAGGCCATGTGATGGGATGAAGAGGCCTTACATCTGTGTGAAACTAGGACAGTGAGGACTTTCTGGATCATGTCCCAGCACCCAGAGGATGTTTGAGAAGGAAGCTGGAGCATCCCCTTCCCACTTACTCTTCCAAGCCTTTGTTCCAGGCATGCTATTATTCTGCCATTACCCAATTTCTTCATCTTCTTTCCTTCTGTTTACACAAAAGGCCTGTGTTTCATGTGAACCTTTGTTTAAGGTTAAAGAGCATCATAACTGCCAGGTAGCAACATTGCATTACATGGGTGAAAAGGTCAGGGTAAAACTCCTGCTAAGGAAGAGGAGAAGTCTGTGCTTTGCACCTCTCCTTGCCAGAGTCACAGAAAGGTGAAAAGGACAGGGCAGCAAAGCATGTGGTAAAAGTGCAAAATATGGTACTTTTGGTTTGGTTTTACTCTGTTTCATTCTTGTAACCAGAGGAATGGGAAAAAAATAAAATAGTGCAACAACCTAATTATTTCACTACAAAAAAAAAAATCACTAAAGTATCTTTTGGGTTTCTTTTTCTTTGAAAATACAGTTCAACTAAGAGATGGGGATGGGAGGGACATCCAGTCTTTTACAAGCTCCCCAAGAGTTAGGCACTTATAACACTCCCTCACCTTTTTTGTCCCTATTCCTCAAATCCTGCCCATCCCCTGTGTGATTTTATGCTGCCCTCCTGCTCTCCTTCCCATCTATCACACAGTATCTCCCTTTTCTGCTCATTTCCTCCTTTTCTCTGATCCACTCATGCATTCCAGCTTCTCTCAGTCATCCCAAAGTTTGTTATAACATCAACAGTCCTCCAGTGCCTTCAGCCCCTCATCCCACATGGCTGGTTGCATCCTGCCAAGGGGCTCCTCTCCTGACAGCAGGGCTGCAGGGGGCTAAATCCACTGCTTCTCATGGCCAAGCAAGTTCCACCACAAAGAGCAAAAACTGTGGGGAGAAAACTGGGGGAGGCAAAGAAGGCACAGTGTGAAAGTCCACAGCTACATACCAGGGGATGGAAATCAGTACAGCTGGTACTGTGTGTTCAGCTCGCAGCCAAAGTCCTTTCTCTCAAGGTTGTGCTGACAGACTACAAAAACAACGGCTGAAAGCACAGCATGAAAGCCAGCGATGGGGAACTTGCCCCAGCAGAAAGAATCTGTGAAGAGGAAGGTTTAACATGTTTGTTTAGATGTCAAGCCCTTGGCAGGGACTTGTCAGGAGAGGTAATGAAAGGTGTTCATCCAATGCACACCTAGTGCTTCTTGATGCACATGTGTATTTCTCCCAGCCTTTCCACCTAAGTGCTCTCCTTAAGACTCAGCCCTTTCAGAGTGACATTTAAGAAGGACACTGCTCCAAGACATGAAATATGCTACAAATGAAGATATGTAGCAAGCAAATTTTTACCAGGAACAAATATTTGCCATCATTCTGGATGGCTGCTATGCCACACTGCATTCCTCCTGGCACACTAGAGTGGACAAATATTCTCGGAAAAGTAAGTAGATTTCTGCCATCAGAAAGGGCTGACAAACACTTCAGGCCACTGCACCCTGAGTCTTCACTTCTTGTCAAGCTGGGGGCCTGTGCACACAGCTGGCTTCTCTTGCGTGCTGGTGAGATGAAAGAGCCAGAGGATCAGGTAAATACTAATTGTTAGAAAGATGTGGACACCCAGCACAGTGAAAACTGCACGAAGGGTTGCAGATACATGCCCTGTGTTAATCAGCCACCTCTTAAAATCTCTCAAGATTTCTACTGCCATTTCATTTATCCTCTTGCTCAAGTGCCACGTCTACCTGGCAAACGAATTCCCTCTATTCCCTTATGCCAAGTTTCACTCCAGCATGTCAAAACCACTGCCCTACACTGCAGCATTCCTTTCCAAGTGAACTATTCCCCCCCTCCCTCCCACAGGTCCTGCTGATGGCAGCTCAAGGTTGTATAACTGCACGCTCCCTCCTTGATAATAGCGAGAACCAGGATTTCCTGGTATGCCAGAAATGGTTTTGCCACTCCTGCCTGTGTGAAAGGGGTGGGACAGGAGGCGAAGCAGCCATTGTGTGTCACAGCTCTGGGTCGTGTCTGTGCACCTTGACATCCCGCCAGGCTATAATAAGACAGACCTGCAGGGAGCAACATATGTCAAAGTTGGTAATTTTCCTTCCTGCCTTCACTCCTCGAAACCGCCTCAGCTGGATCAATGCCCGCCCAGTTCCTTCTTTGGACAGCCAACGAAGCATGCACACTGCAGGAGCAGCTGCCAGCTCTGCTGGAAAATGTACAGACCAAAAGATCACCTGTGAGCGCGCAGTCTTGGCGTGAGCTGTTCTGCACGTCTGCAGCTCGACAATGCTGCTGTGGCTTTGGGAGGCAGCAGCAGCCGACCGCAGCGCCGGCCGGCCACTCGCAATCCACAGCCAGAGGCATCTCTGGAAACATGCTCCCTGCAGCAGGGAGACCTCGCAGAAGCCTCACAAACCTCCCCTCATTTTTCAGCTGAACCAGGTTAATAGTCCTCCCCCTCTCCCTCCCCCAGCAATTTTCAGCTTCCCTGGACAGCCACGGTCCACATCTGGAAAGGGCATCGCTGGGCCATTTACAGCTGGCTTGGAGCCAGCTGCAGGAAAGATTTGAAAGGTCCCTTGCACTGTCTTCCTTCAGATTTCCTTGGTTCTGTTACACCAAGACCGCTGGTGACTTCAAGTGGCGCCTGCCCGTGCTCCCTGCCATGCCAGGCTTTCAGCTGAGATGCAGCCCTGGCACTGGGCAGCCAGGCTTGGAGAACTAAGTGGTCTTTGGGGCCCACAGAGCTGGCCTCCCTCCCCAGAAGAATCGTCAAAATTTGCAAAAAAAAAAAAAAAAAAAAATCCCCAGCTTGCAGAAGTTTTGATAACTTTTATATCAGCCAGGCTTTTAACTGCTTCTGTGGACATAATTCAGATGCTGCATTGTTTGAGGCTGTCCCGTCCCTCATCAGGGCGAATCTGGTTTAAGATTCTTTCTGAAGAAAAACTGTAAACTCACCTGACCAGCAATCTTTGAGCTCCCAGAATTGCCATAGTTCTGCTTTGCCTTTCCTCCTTCCTCCTGCCTCCCTTCCCCCCAGCTATTTCACAGATGCATGTGGCCCACTTCACACTTTCTAAACCCCTACCTGAATATGGAATTTGCAGGCTGTTTATTTTTGTGACATTCATTTCAGGGAAAATGGGAGCATCAGTGTCATCACGTTACCAAGCTCACCACATTTTCTGCATTGAATGCAAGCAGGCTGGCAGCACTGCTAGACACTGGGGCACTCCTTTGACAGGAGCAGGAAAGACCATGTACTCACACCAACTAATTCAGCTGATTTATTTTTAAATGCTGTAATAAGGCAGGCACTGAGTGAATGGAGAAGTGCAAACCCACTGAGATCTAGAAGGCTCCCAGAGCTCTGTGTTGCTTTATGCCTCTGCCTGCCTCTCAGTTGTCTCTGGGAGTGATTCAGAAAACCCTGTTTAATCAGATTCAGCTCCTGCCATCTGTTAAGTGAGACACTACAGGGACTGAGTATTGTAACAAAATGCATATCAGAATTGCCCTTGATTCAGCACACTCTGTGCAACATGTCCCGTTGCCCTCATTCACAGCAATCAGAGCGAGGGTTTAAGGCTCCTTTTCTCTTTGGGGTGTTATGACTCACTTCAGTGGGTGAGCAGACCACACCGACCCTCTGCATCCCCCCAGCTCTGAGTCACAGGCTGGGATTAGAGGGACATTTTAGGATTACAGACAAGCAGTCTCCCAGAAATCTTCTCTTCCGCCTTTGCCAGTACCTTGCTTAACGGAGGCTGTGTATGCTCCCTGATGTGGCAGAAAGGATGGAAATTCAGGGAATTCCCGGGCAGCTTGTGATTGTATAGCCAGGTGTCTGATCAAAGGTACATATCGATCAGCTTGGTCAGTGATACCCAGCACACATAAAGATGGGATCGCGTAAGTCCATCCATCCTTGTGCTAGGAAGTCTCTTAACAGAGAAACTAAAGAGTGTATTGGCAGCTGGCAGAGATGGGTGTTTTGCAGGACACCTGGTACTTCTGAAAGGCCCCTCCAGATGGCATTGGAGCAGGGGCTTCATTTTGCACACCTCTGAGATGATGTGTTTTGTGCTTCTTCAAGAAGTCACAGGTCTGTTGTGGTGGGACAGCAACTTTATTTCTTGAAGACAACCCAGTAAGATGCATTACAGTGCCATGGGAGCAGAGCTGATTATCTCCTTTTGGTAGGGCAGTTTAGCTTTGCCTCTCACAAAATCCCTGGCTAGGCAGTACCTGCCATTTTGGAAGAACATCTGCAGCAGCTGGAGGGGATGCATATCCAACTGTGCTTGGGAAACACCTTCCCACATGCTTCAGTGTGTTGCTCAGGCTGCTGAAATACCTGACCTGGTTTTTAAGGGATGGATACAGACACGAACATCAACGTTTGGAGAGTGACTCAGAGAATCAGGGACTTTAATGAAATACATTAAAAAAAGAAGGAAGAAAGAAAATGAAAGAGGTAAAGCTGACATCAAAGTGAGCAACAGAGGACACAGAAATTGATGGATTTCACACTCAGTCAATTGTTGCAATTAATTACATAGAAGGAGTTGTGACAGAGTGTACCAAACTGCTCCCCCCACACAGCTGGAAACTCCACAGTTAGTGAGACCAGGGGAATCAGATGTTGCAGAGGATCCAGTTGCACCATATATTTCCACATCTTGCTGAAGCTCCCCAGGTAAGTGTCTGGATTTGGTTTCTGCGGTACTACACCATGTGCCCAAATTCGTCAGGACAGGCGTGTTTATGCCTGCTACCAGCCTGCTGGGTTTGCCTCCCCGCGGGGAAAGCAGGGAGGAAGCGGAGAAATTGTTGGGTTTGCATTTCACAACCGCCTGCATAATCCAGGTTGCTGTGCACATCCCGTGGCTCAGCCTTTCAGGCCCTGTGTGATGGGAAGCGGGAGGGAGTGTTTACACAGCCCGCTGGCCGCTCTGCAGTCGCTATAGCAACCCCAAGGGTCAGTTTATAGTAGGAGAGGAAGTTCACTTTTCGGGAGTTCAGCTTTCCAACACCAGCATCAAGCATGGCTGAAAAACAAAAGGCCAGGCTGTGGGAGGAAACACATTTAAAGAGCTTCCTATGTGCAAAACCACCCGAGCTTTCTCAGTCACAGGGAGATGCTGCATTCCTTTCCTCTTGGTCAAAGGCACACTGCCATCCGGCTGATGCCTGAGCCAGAGGGGTACCTCCCCTCTCTCGCAGATGCCTGTGTGTGTTTGAGAGCAGGGCAGCTGTGGAGGAGTGCAGCCTGGTGCCCCACTTTCAGAAACACCCCTGTGCTGGCAGCCCCAAGCCGAGCGCCACGGGACCAATGTCCCAAGTGTACTTGCTGCCGCATCTGGCTCTGCAGAGGCTGCTTGTAGAGCTTCACAATGTCTCCCGTGGCAGGAAGAAATAACAGGCACTGTCCTTTCTGGCCTGGATGTAAACCAGCAAATGTCTGTGCGTGCAGCCTTGGGATTCTTTGAGCTTATCATGCTGAGACTTAGTCTGTGTCAGTGCTGCCAGTGGTACTGTGATTAAATCTGAAAAAAATGACAGTCATCTCTGAGGTGATGCCGAGGGAAACACCCTCTTTCCAAAGTTTTCTTGGACCTGTACAGCTCCTTGCTCTGTCGTACCTCATTACCAAAATGGCCTGAATACTGACCAAGAGCTAAAAGAGCATCTCTCAGCCACTGTTAAAACAGTGGGACAGTGTCAGAGTGCAGTCACCCTAGGGAATTGTGTTTTCTCAGGGAAAGAGGTAATAAACACAGCATCCCCTCAGCCACAAGGGAAAACAGCCTGCAGCCTGAGTCCCTCTCTCTCCCAGCAGTTCCCATCGCTGGATCTGAAGCAGCAGAAGAGGAAGAGTTCATTGCGGCACAGGGGCAGGGGCCTACTTTAAAGAAAGGTCCACTCCTAGATGAACAAGTCCAACACTAGATGGGAGAACAGGCTGCAAACTTGTTGAGCTCTCAGCTGAGCTCCCCACTGTGCATCATACTCCAGGGTTTCAGGGCAGGGTTTCAGTTTACCTACCCTGCATGCTAGCTCCCTGTGGTGGATATAAGGTTATAAAAGGACCCCTGCACTCAGCAGCTGCTGGAAAAAGAGCCCTGAGTAGTCTTGTGCTTGATCAACAACTGGGGACATGCAATGGGTACTCCTGTGCCTGGTCTGGGCTGCAGTATGGAACATAGGGAGAAGAAAGCCTGGTGAATCCCAGGGAGGTGAACTGACTGCAGTGTCAGAGCAAGAATTCCAAGGCCTGTTTTCCCTTCTAACATGACAATTTACCTCGGTAAAGTATCATTCCAATAAAGCTCCTTCTGTCCATGAAGATCTGTCCACCAGTAGTTGGCTGCTGGCTGGCTGGGAGGTAAACAAGGTGATGGCAATGTTAACAGCTGTGCTGGAGCCTGCTGTGCAGGCAAAACTTGGGCCAGCTCACATTTTCCCAAAGAATGGAGTTCAACAAAGAGGCAGCAAGCCATGGCCCAGAGGAAGAGAGAGGGGTAAAGAGAGGATATGGGAAGGAGGGACTGCACAACTCTGTGTAGCAAGATTTGGAACTGTGATACGTTATGCCAGAGAAAATACCCAGAAAGACATAGCATCATGGAGAAACACAGGTTCCAAGGAGATGAGAAGAGAGAATTATACCATGAGGCGCTGTGCAGGAAAAGGAAGGACCACATGGGTGGGAAGGAGTGACCCATAGCTGAGGCCTTCAAAACCAAAGAGATAAAAAGAGAGGAAAGATGATGAAAATGAGCATGGGTACTGGAGGGGTAGAATGGCAATGAAAGCTACATAGATGACAGAGGTGGCTGAGTGAGGGGAAGGAATTAATCTGGCTATACAAAAATGTCAGATCCACTTGAGAAACAGATATATTGAAGATGCAACTCATTCCAAAGGAGATGTCAAATATATCATACATCTACTTCTGTCTGAAAAGGGGAGCTACAGTAATGATTCCAGAAGAAGACATCCACCCCAAGCAGGTCAGATTTCAATGAAAGAAACCTTCATGCCTAATAATTGTCTGCTCTTGGGTGGCAAGGGGAAGGGCAGAGCTTTGGGATGAGGGTTGTGTGTGTGTGTGTGTGTTTGAGGGTGATCTCCTGGGAGATTTTCCGCAGGGCTGGGTGTTACCTAGGGAAATATGAGTAGGTTTCAGTGCTGCTTCACTGCTGAACTCCTCAGCAGAGATGACTTTCCCAAGGAATTCCACAGGTGGGTTTCCCTTTTGCTGGCAACACCCATCTTGCACATTTAACCCCATTGGCGTTGAGCAGGGGATGCATATAGGGCCAGCAAGCAACATTATGTCCAGGAGGAAGGAGTCAGCCTGCAGGACAAGCTGCAAGAGGTGAAGGAACAGCTTGTGCACTGGCATGGCCCCTCACCCTGCCAGTGGCTATGGCATGGCAAGGATGCCCACAGGATTAGGCCTCTGTGTGTCCACAGCAAGCAGGCTTTGGCATCTTTCAGGCAGGCTGCAGTTCAGGCCCTAGCTTGGGAAGCCCTTTCTCCATTGTCCTCTCCTTCCCGCCCAGCATGTGGGTGAGTCAAAGCAACTCCTGATGTCTCAGGGTCACCACAAAGCCTGCTGCTAGCCCTGGTTACAGGACAGACCTGCCTGATCTCCTTACAGTAATTAACAACAGCCCTTCAGAAGGTTTAATGTCACCAGGAGTCTTTCTACAAGCTCAGTTCACGTCCTAGAACAGTGCTTCCCACTCCTTTTTCCATGTCAGTGAGCAAAGAGGGCTCTGCCCTGGGTTCCATCCTGCAGCACACCCAGCTCCCTGCATCTGCCTCACTGAACAGCCCACGCACAGCACCCAGGGATGCTGCAATATCAGCTGAACTGGGCCACACAGCCTGGAAAAAGCAGGAGGGCACCCAGGTGACTGAGACACCAGCAGCACTCACAATAATGGCTCAAAACCTTGGCATGGCTCTTTGGAAATATTACTTGTGGGCAGGGGGGACAGGGAGGTGGAGGAAGTGTTGTCAGCATTCTTTTGTTCATACTGTATGAAGAAAAATACCCTGAAACAATGCAGTTGGGATTGGCAGCAGTTGTGAGTCACTTGCCACAGAGGCAGAGGTCTGTATGAAGCCCCAAACAGGGCAGGAATTTAATCCAGCTCCCCAGATGCTGCATAAAGGTGTAAAAATGTGAGCTTTGGTACTGGTTCACCATCTGCTTCAAGGTACATGTAACAGCACAGTAAATACCATTTGCATGTATTTGCAGATTTACTGGTCAGATAAGTGGTAAGGGTGGTATGAAAAAGGCCCTGCTTGGAAACAAGTAAGGTTAAAAAGAGGCGTCTTCATCTTTGTTGGTACCACGACTTTGTATGGAAATAATGCTTATATTCATTAGACTCTAAGTGGTCATCACAGAGGGTAAAAATAATTAGAGAGGAAATAATAGGAAGGATGTTATTTAACACTGTAAATGTTTCTATATCCTCACCTGTGCCTGAGTATTGCCACTGCACTCCCTCAAAGGGAGTTTATTCAAAGAGAAAGAAAAAATTAGTGAGAGAGAAGACAAAAATTGTATTGAAAGAGGTTGAAAAGTCAAATGAAAAAATCTTGTACCTCATAAAGTCCTCTGGCTTGTTAGAAAATGTTTATCTCCCTTAAGTCTAAAGGAAACAAAAACTTCCAGTTCTACAAAAAAGACTGGAAAAATATTTTTTTCTATTTGCCCACTCTCATCACTTCTGCCCCAGGGACATCCTCTCAATTTTAAACTGATTTTCTAACCCTGCAGTAGTAACCTCCCCCAAAGTACACACATCTTGTGATCAGCTGCGAATCACAGCGGGACAAGAAAGCCACTTCACTTCTCCCACATCGCTGTCCCCCTCAGTCTCCACTGAAGACAAAAGCCTGGGGGGGTTATTTCTGTTTTCTCTGAGATGCTGATCCTGGGGGAACAATGAAGCCAACTTTCCACAAACATCTCAAGGGTAAGACAGCTTTTAGAAAGGGGGATCAGGCACCAACAACACACCTGAATGAGGGACCTGACCTTCTGAAAGGCTGGGAGGAAGGTCACCAGCATCACAGTGGGAGGTGACATAGGTGAATCCTTGTGAAAATGCAGCATCCTCAGCTCCTTCAGCTTACTCTAAAAGGCAGGGCTTCAAAATGAGTCATGTTTGAGACTCCAAGTGGGAGATGGAGAGAGTCATGTTTTAATGTCTTTGATGCAGGAGCCCAGACAGCACTTCCTTGTGATGATGAGGTCTGGTACTTGGCTTTTTTCTTAACACATGGTCAAGAGAAATGGAGTCATATACCAGGAGAGAGAGATTTACCTACACTAATAACTACAATAATTCCTGCTCACTTTTGTCTTCTTTTGCAAAACTGCCCTGCATACAGAAAGGCTTCCTTATGCAATATGTCTGATAGATTCTACAATTTCAAAATGCACTTCTCTGCATCTAGTCAAATCATCAGAGAGGTCATTTTTTGTTCAGCTTTTATATCACACTGGGGGTTCTAACTGCTGCCTGGCTCCTCCTGCCCTCTGAAGCAGTCACATTTCCCCTAGAAGAATTACAGTGAGGCCCATCCCAGGCACATTTCTTATGGCTGAAATGCTCTAGAGCAGAGGAGATGCTTTAACTTTTGCTTCTTTTTGCAGCTTTCTTATGACTGTTCTCTTTATGCTTGGCTTAGCCTGTTTCCCAAATAGGCAGGACCACTTCCCTTCTTGGTAGGGGACAGTGCCACTTTCTCACTCTCATCTGCTGGCATGCTGTAGGTGTACTGAGGTGTTCAGCTCTTTCCAGAAAAAGAAGTTTAACAATTGTAAGATATCCCTGTGGAAAACGTACCACTTTCCAAGCATGTCAATATTCATAGAAGGCAGGAAAACCCTTACTAAAAGAGAAGAATTCACTACATTTCTGTTCATTCTTCTTGAGGGTGTCCCTTCAACAGCACTCAACAGCCGTTAATAGGGATAATCTCCTGCTATCCTCATATCACTAATTCAAATGCTAATGGCTCTCAGTGCATGAGAGGTTATTCAGCCATTCGGCACTCCAGGTACATTTTGCATGAGGAGGATGATGAAGGGATTAAGGTCCTGTTGAGATTCTAGAAACATTGGAAAGAAATGCTTTCAGATTAATTTGGAGAGGAGGTGATGTCCAAGACAGTGTATTTGGTTTGTATGGCAAGGCTTTTGCAGGGGAGTGCTCTAAGGGTGACCTGGGTCAGAGGCTTCCAGAAGTTTCCCCCATGTCCAATAGAACCATTGCCAGCCAGACCTAAGATGGACCTGAAGCTGGCCAAAGCTGAGCCCATCACTGATGGTGGTAGCCCCTCTGAGATAATGTGTTTAAGGAGAAAAAGTTGCCACACAAGAGCAATTGCAGCTGGAGAGAAGAGTGAGAATATGTGAGAGAAACAGCCCTGCAGACACCAAGGTCAGTGAAGGAGGAGGGGGAGGAGGTGCCCCAGGTGCCAGAGCAGAGATTCCCCTGCTGCTGGCCCAGGAGGTTCACAGTGGAGCAGAGATCCACCTGCAGCTCACAGAGGATCAGGTGGATGTGCACAAAGGAGGATGTGACCCTGCAGCAGGGTCCTGCTGCAGCAGGGTCCTGGCAGTATCTGCGTCCCTGTGGAGGGAGGAACCCACCCTGGAGCAGGTTTGCTGGCAGGACTTGTGACCCTGTGGAAGACCCACACTGGAGCAGGCTGTTCCTAAAGGACTGCACCCTGTGGAAGGGACCCATGGTGGGGAAGCTCATAAAGAACTGCAGCCTATGGGAAGGACTCACCTTGCAGAAATTCATGGAGAACTGTCTTCCATGGGAGGGTCCCCTGGCTAGAACAGAAAAAGAATGTGAGGAGTCCCCTCCCTGAGGAAGAAGGAGCAGCAGAGACAATGTGTGATGAACTGACCACAGCCCCAGCTCCCTGTCCCCCCTGCACTGTAGCCCCAGTTCCCCATCCCCCTGCCCTGTGGGGAGCAGGTAGTGAATTTGGGAGTGAAGTTGAGTCCAGGAAGAATGAAGGAGTGGGTGGAAGGTGTTTTCAAGGTGTTTTATTTCTCATTTTCATATTCTGATTTGATTGATAATAAATTAAACTAATTCCCTCAAGTCGAGTCTGTTTTGCCCATGACTGTAATTGTTAAGTGATCTCCACCTGACCTTATCTCAAGCAAGGAGCCTTTTCTCTCTCCTGTGCACCTGAGGAGAGGAGTGATAGAGCAGGTTGGGTGGGGACCTTGCATCCAGACAGGGTCAAAGACAGGAAAACCAGGCAGGGATGAGGCCAGCAGGAAGGATTTGCATGTTTTGATGCCTCAGAGGAACTCCAAGATTGAAAGACCCTGCACCCAGCCCAGCCTTGGTGCCAGCTGACTGAACCAGGGCTCTTTTGATCTCAGAAAAGTGCTGCTTGTGCAATGGTAGTGCTCAGCAAGCACAGGTCATCATTTTGTTGTCATGGCTAAACCACTGTCCCAGCAGTGGCTACTTGCACAGGAACAGAGGCACCGTTTCCTAAGGCTTGGGGTCACTGCCACAACTCTGCTTCTGGCCAGGTAATGCCAGGCTCAGTGACCCTCCAGCCATGCGGTGCAAAGTGCCACACTGTCAGTGCCCTGTGGGGCAAACTCTCTGGTGCTCCCTGCCTCTGTGGCAGGAAAAGGGCTGCAAAAGGCAGCAGCAAAACCTTCAAAATCAACACCACTTTCATGGAGCAAACTTGCAGCTTGATCCATGCCTTTGTGTGTGTGCATGTGTGTGTACAAAAGGCAGTTCAGTGCATTAATTTATATTATTTCACATGGGTAATTCCCCAAAAATCTCCTGATCTCTACAAAAGTATGTATTTTCTTTTGCATGGAAATAACCGCAGATTGTTCGTCACACTGTTAAACAGGTCATACCATTACCTGTCAATGGTATCTACACAAAAGCAGAGCTGGAGTTAAGCCTAAAACTTATACTCTATTATGAAACTGCTGATAATACTGGAATCATGGGAGGACCATCCATGTGGTCCTTCCATCTGTGTCTGTCCTTCTGCACAGAATTATGATGATGACAAAAGAGAGGAACAACGGTGACTTTGGCTTCCACTGCAGGGACTATTTGATGTGCCTTACCCATCCCTTCTGTTCTTCCAGGAGAGTACCCAGATTCCTGGTCTTCTGTCTCAAAAGTGGCAAGTAGGAAGAGAAAAGAAGAAGAAGAATTAACAGATCAATATAATTGATACTGAGGAGGATATATAGAAGCTGAGGAGGGTAAAAGGCTGGGAAAAAAAGGATAGATCTTCCACAGTTCTCAGCAATGCTCCCCTAAAACACTTGTGACCACATTCTCCAAAGGAATCAATAATCAATGAACATGCACTTTTATCTGTTGAAAAAACTATTTTGACGTGAAACCAATGATGTGTTTCATAACTGGTCTTAAGTCCACAGAGGACACTATAATTTAGGGAATAGTACTGGCCAAAACACTTTCTCAGCCTCACCATTCATCCTTGACTTTCTTCCTAATTTTGAAATGATCCTGTATTCAGTTCTACTGGCTTGATATCTCCAGTCCCCTCAGTATGTTATTCCTAATTCTAGTTCCTCAGCATCTTCTCCTCAGAAGAGTTACTTATGCACCAGAAAAGCTGCTCTCATTTCACGTTCCAAAAAAAATGTGCCATGTTTCTGTTGCCATGGCAGTGGTGTGGGTTCCAACCAACCATTTTAGCCACACTAACTTTAAAATGGTAACCAAGTTTGAAACTCTTTGGTTTCCTCCCAGAAAACGCAGAACCAGTGCAGTCAGCCCAATAACAAGTGCTGGAAATACATCTGCCCTTGTGGGCTTGTGGGTGACCACCAGGCAGCCATGACTGGTCCCCTCCACTGGCTGCAGGGCTGACCCAGTTTCTCCTTGGAGCTGTCATGGCAACCTCCACAGTCACATTTGTTGCTTTGCATGGAGCAACAGGCTATGGAAAAGCAAGAACCCAATGCCAGTGGCAGTGCAAAGTGGGAGAGCAGCTCAGCCCTTCAGCCCAGGTCCTGATCCTTAACAAAACCCATGTCATGTGGTAGCAAAGAAGTTGGACACAGAAGGAAAAGCAACCTGTCTCTTAGTCTTTTCCATTCTGGTGCTGCTCTGTTCCTCATCAGGAAGCACATTCAGGCTGGCTTGATAAAGAAATGAGGCACATGGAGACATTTCATGTGCGCACACCATGAGGCAGAGCCTGCCCTCCCTGAACTCAAGGTCATTGCCCACACAGACCTAACTCAGCAGAGGTTTAATATCCTCAGATCCACAAAATCCATGGGAAGACTCCAAACAAGGGAGAGTGATCATGACTACACACAGAGGAAGGCAACAGTGGGAGTTCAGTCTGTACTGGAGAGTTTGCATGAGTATGGCACAGGTGGAGGGGCACCTGCCTGGGCTGCTCCCAGGACCTCTGGCTGTGCATTTACCCATTCCCAGCCATTCATTACTCTGGGAGGGAGCTGCCCACAGCAACAAAGAAATGTCAGCACTTTATACTAAAACCCTTGCCAGTGAAAGTGGAGAGAAAAATGTTCTGAACCATGGGGCAGACACCCAAAAATCCCTCCTGTGTGGTGGGGAGAAGGGAAAAGAAGAAAGAAAAAAGAAAGAAAGAAAGAAAAAAAAAAAAAAAAGGAAAAAAAATAAAAAGAAGGAACTAGGGGGAAAAAAAAAAAAAAAAAAAAAAAAAAAAAAAGAGGAAAATGCCTGGGAGGTTTGATTTATAAAGGGAAATGAGCTGTAAGATAATGTGCTTGGACTGGCCAAGCTGAGGCGGGTGCGAGAAAAGTGGGTGACAGCCAGCAAGCACCAGAAAGAGCCCAGGCAGTGGAGAGGGAAAAGCACAGCCTGCTCAGAGGGAGTGAGACGCACAGAAAGTGCATGCTAAGTAGGAGTGTCAGGATGACATTTGAAAAGGGGAAAATTTAGGCTGAGTGTCAGGAAAAGCTTCCTGACAGTGAGATGCATGCACTGGAGCCATCCCGCGGGAGAAGCCCTGGAAGCCTCATCACTTGGCTTGCAAGGGCTGAGCTGGAGGAAAGCTGCAAGTCCTGGAAAGGCCCTGCAGAAATCCAGAGCTTGCAGAAAGTCAAGAGCAAGGCTTGCTTTAATTATGGGAGGCCTGGCTCAGAGATGAGCTCCACAGCCAGGAAGATCGTCCGGGAAGAGGGGAACTCCCAGCAGGTGACTGGGAGGCAGCAGGTCCCAGGCATGAGCATCGCTCTCCCCATGGGAGCCTAGAAACAAATGGGTGAGCAAGATAGGGAAACAGATAGGGAAATAAAAAAAAAATCCCTTCTCCTTTAAGGCAACATTATCTCTCAGCAAAGAGTTGTTCTGCTCTGGCCAAGGCACAGTCAGTCAGGGCTCAGGCTTCTGTTAGTCTGGGCCCCTGGGAAGGCCAGCTGCCAAAGAAAGAGGGAAATTTTCTTTAGTCAGGGGGTAGGGCATGGGTGTATTGGGAGGGGAATTAGAGAGCGAGTGAGGGAACTCGCACAGGAAAGCGAGGGAGAGATGGGGCACATATGTATTCACTGTGTCTCTGGATGTGCAGCAAGGCAAGAAGCCCAGCAGGATGGCTTGGGAGTGGGGGAAGGAGGTAATGGCTGCAGGCAGAAGCCAAGGCAGAGAAACTCCAGGAATTATGCTGTTTCTCTCCTATTAAGAAGATGCTTTGTCCAAAGAAATCCGTGTTAAAAACAGCCAGGGCATGGACTCTGGCTCCAGAGCTCCCTGAGCCATCAGCCTTCCCCATCACAGGAAGAGGAGGTGATTTCCCCAGCAAGGAGGCAAACAGAGTAACTTCTCCTTCAGGGGACTATCCCTGTGCCACATCCCTGGGCATGCCACTGGGCTGGCTGCGCCCAGCCTGGCCAGGAGGAGCCTCTCCATCATGGCACATGAAGACCTATAGCACGCAACTCCAGAGCTGTGAGCCAAGCTCACAAGCAACCTGGTGTGAGCTGAACATCATGCCACCAATTCCAGTGGCCTTACTGGGAGCTGAGATCACAATGTCACTTCCACAGCATGAAAACAAATTTGAAACTCTGACCCCTTGTGAGCTCCTTCTCCCCCCAAGGAAAGTATCTCTGTGCCAAAGGTAGCCACACATTCATGCAGGAGATAGTCAGGCACCGGCAGTTAAAGCAATAACTGAGCTGTGGCACAGCTGCCCTGGGAGTGCCATCCCTCTCCCATCCCAACTTTTACTGCTGTGTTCCTTTATTCAGATACACCGCCCTCTCCATTTAAACAGCAAACCCAGCAGGGCAGGAAATGACACCCCATGCTCTTGCCAAGCCAACAGAAACGGAGCTAAAGTGGAAAGCCTATTTTAAGAGTAAAGTACAATATAAAGAGGTTGCATTTATTTCCAGACCAGACATTACAAACCCAGGGAATTCAGAGTTAAAGTTATGCTTAAAATAAATTCAAACTTGTTGAAGTGTGGCAGTGTGCTACCAAGGCATACAAATAGCCTTAATTCTGCCCTGCAGTGACACACAGCCGTATGACTGTGATTAAAATGTTTTAGTACTTGTGCTCCTAAACTAGATTACCCTGATAAATACAATTTTTTCCGTATTCCCTTGCTTTTCTCCTCCCCCAATAACCCTGTGCCCCAGATATAGCCACTAGCACAGATTTCACTGCCTACCAGGAAAAAAATATATATATCACAGGTCCTTCACATCTGTACTGGGAGCCCCGGGCTAAGTGTTGTCTTGGAAATACCCTCCCTCCCATCGTCAGATCCGCAGCCACCCCTGCCCAAGGCTCTGGAGAGCACAACTGAAGTGTGCACCAAGTGATCATTTAGCCCTGCTGAGGAGAAGGGAAGGACTTTCCTCACACCTTTGATACCACTGTAATCTACACTCGGGTATTTATTTCACAAGCCCATTAAAACCTGGGGTTTAAAGTGTAGGGAAAATAAAAGAGAAAGAAAGAAACATCATCTGGATAAACAATTAGGGCTTTTTGTCAAGGCTTCAGGAGCTAATCGACTCCAGATCTGTTCCACATTCACATTTACATGTGAAATTGTACTTACTGAGCTAGAAAAAGTCAGATTAGCATCGAGAGTCAACTCTGCCCTTCAGCCACATAATGCAAAACTTTGGAGTGAATGGGGGCTCCCAGGGTGCAACAGAAGGCAAAGTTTGGCCCCAAATACTTAAGGGCCATTTGGCCGAGATGCACATGAAAGTGGCTGCTCTGCACTTCAGCCCAGTTTGAAATGATTCTCCAGAAGTTGTATTTACTTAAGAGAGTGGGTGGCCTGAATTGTCACAATGTGTTCAAATATTTGGCACTAAATCACAGCTGCCCACTTATTTGCACTTTTGCTGCTGGGCAGCAGGAACACCCCTGGAATTAGTCAGCATCAGATGCATTAATAAGCTAACAGATGTATTATGGTTTACAGTTTGGACTTCTTTTGTTCACATAAATACACACCTCCTCTCTGCTTGTTTCCCAGAACAGCATATCTTCTTGAACATGTTGACTTTCCAACTTTATTTTATCTGGCCTTTATTAATGAGCTTGCAGAGTTTTCTGTTGAATGCAGAAAAGCACCTTGCCCTTAAGCAGCCTTTCTGAGCATCACACACAATCTTGGAGAGACTCAGGAGTGTGAGGGGAAATGGTCCAGCCTCTGAGAAGTTCCTCTTCACAAGACAAAAGCCATCCTCTGCATGCAAAGATCCCAAGTAAATATGGAACCAATAACAACCAGGAGCAAAGACCTCTACATAAGGAAAATATTTACAAAGTCCGTGTTACAAGTCACATCATCTGGAGGAGAATGCTTGCACCTTTGCTCTGCAGAGAGCAAGTAATTTGTTGCACCAAAGGAAAGAAAATCATGCTATCTGGTTTAACACTCCCATGATGGATTCATCCCACTTCTCCACTGCCAGAAACCTTTTATAAATCACAGATATAGCATAGGTCATGATTTAATAACTTGCCAAGAAAATTTATCCCGTTCAAGAGGACTTCAGGACCAGCGTCAATTCTTTGCAACTTGTATGCCTAATGGATGCTAATTGCAAACCACAATACTTTTTATTAAACAAATCAACAGAGTTTTTAGCAGGATAATGCTCTAGCCTGGAATCAGTGGGAGATAGGTTTGTGTGTGTGTGAATAAAATAATTTTTTCAGAAAAAATTGCTTATTTGCTGACATTGAAGTTTCTTGTGGGAATACATCACTTTTATAATTAAATTTTCATCTGGAAGATTTTTCAGGTCAAAAATGGAATTTCTGGTCAGAATCATAGCAGGGAGGAACACACAGGAAGCCAGGCTCTCAGCTGAGCACAGCCAAGCCTCTTGCATCCCGAGCACTTGGCTTAAGATGAGCCAGCAGCTCATCTGCCATATGCCTGCTCCTTACCTGGTCTTGACCATTTTTGGCTATACTTTTCCAACACCATTTCCTGGTTCTCCTTCCAGCCCCTCCCAGAAGCAGGAAGTGCAAAACTATGGACAGAAAGCATCTGCTCACTGTACAGTTGTATTTTCCGGGAAGCATCCCCAAATGGGTGCTTGCCTCCAGCCGGAGGAGCACAAAGGAGCAAACCCTCTGCCAGCAGCCACTCTCACCCACGCAACATGATCTGGGAGAGGATGTCTGGCCATATCTGCCTTCCCCTCCATGTGCAGGAACGCACCATATCAACAGAAAACACCTTTGGTAAGGGCATAAATGCACCACCCTCCCCGGGAGGCTGCACGGCGTTATCTGCAGCAGTGGAAGGAAGCAGGAGAGCCGAGCTGCTGGCACGCCTCCCTACCCTCACAGCCTGATTCACCAGAACAGCCCGGCTGCTTTTTGCCACCATAATGACCACACACCAGAGCTGCGAGCCTGGTTTCACCAGCCAGTTTGTGACACTCTTGTGCCCACAGAGTGGTACTGAATAGCTGCTGGAAGGAGCTGGTGAGCCTCTCCACGAGCTCCTCTGCATTGCACACCTCAGCCAGGCTGCTGCAGCAGAGGTTGAAACCGAATTGTCACCAGCCCCTCCGCATAGCCTTGTCCTCCGTTCACCTTCAGGAGGGCAAGTCAGAAGTGGTTCAGCTCAGCCACCACAGTCAAATGAGTCTGAAACACTGCTAGGAGGGATGAAAATCACATGTGAGTGTGTGTGTGTGTGGTTTCACAACACCTCCCTCTCCCCACCGCCAGCCACACCAGTTTCCTCAAAGAAAAGCAGAACAGTAGAGCACAGACCCAAAGTTATGCCGTGATGCATTAAAGCCTTGTTTTCCCACTGCTTAAAGAACTGACCCAGCCCCCTCAAGTGTTCCCAGCATACTTGAATTGTGAGTCAGAGACCACAATGGAGATACTTGCCTGGCTTGACAAAGTTTAAGTATCTCCTGCCAAATAGCAATCACTGATTTTTTTGCTCTGTCACTCATGAGTCCTGTTCCTGCTGCTCTAACCACACAAGACACACTGCCTCATTGTGGAAGCCAGGATTACTCATTGGATGCTTACCTGTAGCATCTCCAACTTTTCATAATCCCCTTCATGAGGAGTGCTGCTAACAAACCAGAAGGAGATTTGCAGGTTTTGAAAGCTCTTGTCTCTGTACCCTCTGTGGAAGCAATAGAGGATGGAAAGAACAGCAATACTGAAAAGTGAGGCCAGGAAACACTTCATCTTTGCAGGTGGGGTCTAATATTTAAAAGGAATAAGAATTCAAGAACAAGATTTCTGCAGACTGGTCTGGCACCTCACTTAGCAGAACACCCTAAGGCTTAGGAGTTAATCTGTGATGGACCTTTCCTTGGGCTTCATTCACCATAGCTAAAGCAACTGCCTGTCATGAGTTAGCATGCAGAGTGGCAAACTAAGTTTTTACTCTGTCACTTGCAGTGGCAAAAGGCCTGCAGCACTGAGCAGGGCTTCATTTTCTTCCACACCCCTGCTCCGCCACATGTCATCCAAACAGCTCATACAGCCCTGCTCAGGGCAAAAAGATTATTATTTTACTCACTGTAGGTCACACTCATTTCCTACTTGTTAATTTTCCTACACAATCCTGAGTGCCAGAAACATTTTTTCACAATTTGTTCCCCCCCCGCCCCTTTTTCTTCCATCAAAACGCACAGCTCTCACACAATCCGAGCACTCTGGCAGAGAGGCAGGAGGGCTTCAAGGAAATCCCCCAGTAACAGAGTGCAAGTCTTGATCAGCAGTGAGGGGAGTTGGCAGCCCTGCAGTGCACCTCAGCACACCAGCTGTTGCTCCAGTGGTGGAACCACACTGGGATGAGTTCAAGGACCAGCAGCTGAGAAAAAAAGTCAGACACAACCAAACCCTTCAATGTTACATGAGGTCGAGGTTGTGTATGTGCACGTGTGCATTTGCTTTATTTTTCTTTTTTTTTTTCCACCTCAACTAGACTTAGTATTTCTTCAGAGGATGCATGCTTGTACTTGTACCAAGAAATCATTCCCATTATCTCCTTCATCACCTGGGTTGCAGTGCAGAGAGCAGCCTGCTGTTATCCATCCCTGGGCTGTCTGGGGTTTGGGACAGCTGGGCTACAAGGCTGGAGAGATGGGGGAGTTTCTGGGCTCTGAGGTGCACAAGGAGGAGAGAGATCATTTTGTGTGCTGCTAATCTGTCTCTACAGAAGTGCTGGTTTTCGCCTCTGTAGCACCTGCCATGGGGCACCCGGGGGTGGGACACAGGAGCAGAAAGAAAAATAACTTCAAGCAAGATTTACTCCCTTCCTTATTAGCTAATGCTTGCCAAAAAAAGTTATGCAGAGGCAGGGGGTTGAATAGGTCTGAGCGGACTTCACATAACTGATGTAAACATTACACTTTGACACCTCTCTCCTCTCAGGAAGGGGGAATCTTTGACTGAAGCTGTGTCCAAAACCTTAGACAGAAACCCCGGAGCTCTAGGGTGTTCTTCCCAGCTCCGCCTCAGGCTTGAAATTTCAGGACCATGGTGTTTTGCTGACAAACCTGAGCCATGCTAAACTGAAGATAAAATACCAGTGACAGTTTCAAACCTCCCATCCCCCCCACCCCCATCCGAGCACAGCACACATTGCTTCGAGCTGTGCACATGTACTGACCTCTCCCAGCTTGGTCCTGGTGACAGGGTGATACACGGCCCAGACCCGCTCTCCCTGAACTCCCCACAGGCTCTCATCTAGCACAGAGACAGGCACTGGAGGTGCCTAACAGGGAACAAGGAAGAAAAAGAAGCTGTTTCACTGTGCAACTAATACAGATCTTAATATGAATCTCATCTGAGCTGAATGAAAAACCCTGTTGTACGGTCACAGTAGGTCGGACCAGCTAGTGCAGGGGGATGCAGTGCAGTTTTAGAGCACACTATTCTGGACAACAAGCTTTGGAAAGTGTTTCTGGAGGTTGAGCCAACCTCACAGTGCTGGCCCCAAAAATATTTAATGTGTGCCCTTCTCAAAAAAGACATTTTAAAGGAGTCTGGATTGCAATCTGAATTCAAGCAGCTTCTTTCAGCTCTCCATCCTCAGAAGCAGTGCAAGCAGATCAAGCAATTCAAGAGGCATAAGCTGGCCCTGGTAAAGTCTCAGCTTGCTCCTTAAGCCAAAAATAAAGAATATGTCAGCAAAACCATTGCATATTCACCTGGTAAGTTTCTAACGCTGTTTGTCAAGCAGTGGCTGCCACCAGTGCACACCACAGTCCTCTCCCTGGTTTCGTGCCACCACCAAGCCATCAGCTGGGCTGTGAGAGTGTCAGCTGCTGCCTGCATTACAAAATCTGGAAGGGATGGACCCTGAAACCAGAGAAGCAGCAAACAAGGACCACAGCAGAGCAGGACAGGCTGCTCACCAGAAGTACCTCTAGCACTTAGATGACAGATTTTTTGGGGCACTCAGAAAACCTACATAAGCACATGCATTTGCACAATGTGCAATGAACCACTAGCTCTGCTCTTTTGACAAGAGCATGAAGTGATGGGACAAGAGGTAACGCCTTTAAACTGAAAGTAGATTTACATTAGATACTAGGAAGAAATTCTTTACTGTGAGCGTGGTGAGACACTGGAACTGGTTGTTCAGACAAGTTGTAGATGCTCCATTCCTGGAAGTGTTCAAGCCCAGGTTGGACAGGGCTTTGAGTAACCTGGCCTAGTGGCAGGTGCCCCTGCCCATGGCAGGGGGCTTGGAACTTGATGATCTTTAAAGTCCCTTCCAACCCAAACCATTCTGTAATTCTATGATGGCACATGAGACTATGAGAGCACCATCTCCTCACATCTGACATTCAAACCTGAGGACTTCAGAAGCCTAAAACAAGGGGTGCACCTCTCCCTTGCCCCTGCTAACTCACAGTAGTTGCAAGGGAGGCAGCTGCACACGTCCTCACTCCAACCCACTGCTGGAATCACCCGCAATCCGCCAGGCTGTTACACCCTTACAAGAGGGCTTGGCAGAGCAGCTTCCCCAGGCCAAGGCAAGGTTTGTATCAGGGGCTAAAGATCAAACTGTATCTATCTCTGAACACACCTTTGTTAGTTTTGGCTGCACCCTTTTGGGTATCACCTGCCTCCCCAGGCAAACATGTTCCTATCCCGGGTGCTACAGGCCTGCTGCGCTCCTCCAAGAGCTGCATCCGCCTGCCAGGAATCTGTGCACCAACTGCATCCACATTAGCAGCCAGCAGCCAGAGAGGGAGAGCCCCAGCACTAACGTGGCTGCAACAAGGATGTTGCAGGGAGCAGAGGAAGGAGCTGGAAGCAGATTCCTGGTCAGGCTGCTGCTTGGTTTTGCTGGAAACTGGAATGGAAAACTGGCACCGGCATCCATCCACGCCAACAAACATTGCATTCATATGCAGAGCTACAGAGCAAACGATCTGTCAGTTGTTCATCTGGAGAACAGGTTTCACAAGCCTGGATTAAATGATTATGTTGCCACAGCATGTGCTTCTGGCTGCTCTTGGAGATAAAGGAAGTAAGGCACAAGGAGCCTCACAGGAGAGAGGCCTGAGCCTGCAACCCAGCTCCCAACACCTTAATGCTTGGGAAAGGTTCAGACCAGCAGAGAGCATGGGAGATGGGGAGCAAGTGTGTTTAAAAGGATGAATTTTAGTGCTGATGCGCTGAAATCGCTAATGCAGGAAAACACCTCATGTGATCGACAACAGAAGGTGCACACTTTACCTCCAATTACTGCCTCCAGATGTGCACCAGACTGGCTGTATTTCTGAGCCTGCTGCTCCTTATTCCCACAAAGCTGAAGGCAGAGCGAGTGCAGTTGGAGGTCTAACAGCACATGTGCAGCTCCACAAGAGCCTGTGTCCTGCCTCCACAAAACCCCCGTTGAGTGACTCCCTCAGGATGTAATTGCAGTCGACTTCATTCCAGGCCATGAGCATATGTCTGGCTACGGACATTACTGCAAGCACACAGGGAGAAAAAAAAAAGAAACATAAAGCAGAAAGTGCAAAAAAACACTGGTAATCCAAGCCCAGTTAGGATATTCCTCCATAGAAAAAGGTTGCTTCACTACCTCTGGCAGTCTGGCCAGCTTCCCTGCTGCATTAGTCTTTTGCAAGGCAGAAGAGAAAGGCTGGCACCAGCTTTGCAGACTCAAACCCAAAATACTGCACCAAACCCATGGACCCCAGCAACAGCCCCTGAATCCCTCTGGAGCCCACAAGGGTAAAAAGCAGAGGCCCAGAGCACTAAACCAGCAATTTTAGGACTCTCATGGACTTCAGAGAGCCATGAAACCTTGTACCAGGGAGTCCAAGGCATCTTTTTCCACTCTGTGGCCTTTGATGCGTTCACCCCATGTCGCCATCTCTCAGGGGATGATGTGTCTGCGCTGGGTGCCGTGAAAGGTGCAGTGATGCAGTCACAGCACAGCGTGGGCAGCAGCAGCTGGAGCCACCACTCTCTGCCCCCACCGTGTTCCAGAACACGAGTAGTAGCAGCAGCACTGTTGCTTTCATATTTGCCTTTTTTTTTTTCCTTCCAAAAGTAGAAACCCATGGTCTGAGCACTGGGAGCTGTTACAAACACTGCTCTGGGGAGAAGTCCCTACAAATAGCCTGCAGCAAGCACCCAGCACCCAACACTCCCAGCTCAAGCACCTGCAGGCTGGCAAATCCCTGAGCCATCCAAAGTAAGGTCTTATCAAAGGGAAGTGCCAGCCAGGCCTAAGCAACACTGAGCTGCCCTCCCCACCTCGAGTGGCCATGAAAACACACAGCATTTATCCAGCTGGGATTGCTCCCAGTCAGGCATTTACGTTCATGGCTCATGGACAGGTTTTTAAAAATACATCCCAGTGCACGCACGGATGTACTCCAAGATACACTTATATCCACAAGCACATGACCTAGGAGGTGGGTTAGGGCTGAAGTGACTCAGCCTCCCGGTTACAGGAACAAAATTAGCAACCACTCATAGACGTCTTATGTCTTAGATGGGGCTAGATGGCACTGTAAGTTAGTTAATGTCCCTTTGCCTCAAGAGATTTCGCTTCGGCATTAAGATCAGTGGAAAACCAGGAAAGCTGGTGTTCCCTAGGGTATATTTTCCAGAGCTGGGCTAGTAATTCACACCAACAGCCTGATTCAACACATTTTCAAGGTACCCAGTCAGGAGCTGTGTCCAACAATTTAGTCATTCTCTGGATTTTTTTTTTTTTGAGAAAATAATTCTTGGCTTGACAGCATTTAAACATATGTTTTCTCCAAATACTTGGCCTACATTTTCCCTCCTTTAATTTATCCCATTTCTCCTCATTAACCCCTGCCCCCCCACCCCCGTTGTTCCCATGCTGGATCCCTCTACCTCTCCCGGGAGAACAGTGATGAAATGACATTGGCCTCCCAGACCTCCTGGCACATCACCCCTTCTCTTCAGGATCAGCCCAGCAGGGCAAAGAGCCCTTTGGCCCGGAGCCCCTGAATCACTTAAGGATGCACAGCTGAAACGGAGCAAAAGCAAAGTGGTGGAGGGAGGCTAGGACCGGGCTTGGAGGGACAGTGCCTGGCTGTATTCAGAGCATTCCGGTCCCACGGCCTCGGGTGTCTGCCTGAGCTGGTTGGGAGACAAACGAGTAAGGATCTGCCCTAATCTCACACCCAGACCTTCCAGAGCCTCTGCACTCCGGCGAGAACGCTGCGGCTGATGGCACCGTGCCATCGCAAGGGAACGGCATCCACGTGGCTGGGGAGGAAGAGGGACGTGCAGTCCTGGTGCAGCACATCTGCCCCTGGGGCTGGGAAGAGGGTGGCCACCTCTTTGACAGAGACCCTATCCGTGCATCTAGCACTCTGATGGGTATCTCTCTCCCATCAGTTAACAAAGGGAGGAACCCTCAAGGGGGAAAAAAAAAATTAAAAAGCACACCAAACACCCCCAAACCCCAAAACACTGTTCCCAGCACAGGATCCCATCAGCTCCCTGACCGCCTGGGTCATTCATGCCTGTGAATCGTTACCTCAAGTAACAGATTAGTCACGTACATTTGCAATGGCAGCGATTCTGCCAAATAGCTGAGGAGCGGGACAGGAGAGCACCAGAATGACAAAAACAGGCAGAGGAGGGGAGAGGAGAAATAAACGTTCCTTCCTTTTCTCCCATGCCCCCTCGGTTTTCAACAGCGTTTGCATGCACAAGCTGCTAAACAGCTGCATCACGTGGCGGTGAAACCCAGGCATTATCTGGCCAGAGACTTGAACAGCTCTGTCTTTCCTTTGTCACCCCCGGGCTGGCAGAAGCATTGCCCAGCAGCCAGAACACTGACAACTTCTCTAAGGTTGGGACCAAGAGCCTCCCATAGTAGGAACAATGTCTGGCAGCTGGGAAAACCTCTCATTTGAGCTCCCATCTTCTGAGTGACTGACAAATGCCAGACCCCGAGAGGGCTGACACAGGCTCGGGGCTGCAAAGTGTCCCGCTCAGAGGCGAGTCACTCGGGGAGGAAAACAAACAGGTAAAGATCCCCAAAAGCTCCTGATTAGTATGTGGCTTACTGCAAACAGTTCCTTTCTTCTTGCAATAGCAGGCATGGAAAATCACCGTTGTCATTAGAGCAGCAGCGCATGGAGCTGGGAGCAAGTCAGACTGCTCCTCTGTGCCGTGCATGCAGTGTCAAACTGCCCTTGTCCCGACAACCTTCCAGCCACAAATGCCCTGGCAGGTAACAAAGAGGGAGATTCAAAGCAAGAACACCTGAGTGATCCAGTAACAGGGGAAAGAAAATGCAGGCTGTTTCGGGTCATCTGCTTTGTGCCTACATTCCCAGACACTCAGTCTGTCCCCTGTAGTTCAGGGAAATGCTAAATGGGCCGCATGGCCTGGAGAAATTGTAAGGAGGGGGAAAAGCAGATGAGTGCCTGGGGGAAAGCTGATGAGCTGGTTTTCCAGACAGGCGTTACTACTGCAATAAGAGATAGGGACACATGTAGGCGTTCCCTGTCCTGGTAATAAATAACAGCTACAAAACTCTTATTAACCTCTGTAAAAGATGTTGGTTCTGCCAGTCCATCCATAACGAATCTATCTGTTACTTTGGTACTCAATTCAGCTGTTCCAGAGAAAGACAGAAAACACAGCAGGCCGGCCGCAGTATCCCCACATCCCAGCCAAAGGGAGTCACAATTGCAAAGGATGCATCCTTGCTGTCATAAAAATGATGGTCCCCTCTTGTATCCTCTGCCTTAGGGGGCAGCACTGAAAAAGGAGACTAAAATACAAGCATCACTTCTGAGACAGGAACTTCACCATGACACAAAATAAGGAAATTTTTTAAAAACTACCTCAGAAATCTTTTACCTTTCCTTCCTAGGAACAAGCAGCCCTGGGGCTTGGCCTGAGCGTCTGGCCCGGTGAATTCACTTACAGTCCAAAGAAAGCCTGGCCCCATTCATCAGCAGGGATGGGAAGCGCCAAGTCTCTCCTCCTCTCACCATCCCACTTCCTGGAGGGGAATTCAAGGAACAAGTGGCCTGATAGTGCTGAAGGGAGTTCTGCCCCATCTGCTGCCAGGCTTCCCACGCTGTCCCATTTCAGAAGCAGCATGGGGAGGAGGGGGAAATGCATAAATCAGAGCTCTGATACTTGGCACTACAGCAGGACATAGATTAAATTACTCAATCATTTTAATTGCTATCCAACAGTAATAATCTATTTAGGCGATTTACTCTAAAACATGCATAGCACTTTGGTATGTTTATAATGCTAATTGGGAAGGTCCTGAACCAAACAGCCACCCTGGATAGCAAAGCTGTATATTTGGGGAGATTTATTTGGTTAGCTGTTTTCAGAACTTCATTAGAATACCGTTTTTCTTAGCTTTTCTTGCTTCAACATATATATTTTTGTCTATTTACTTGTCAATCTCATGTATTTGGCAGACATAAAAAAATGCAGAGAAGTAACCAAAATTATACACACTTTCCATGCAACACAGGGTTATTCTTCCATGTCTTGTTTCTGCCCTGCATATTTAATTTTGTACTCCTGTGAGTACTTGGGTGCTCAGGAAGAATGCCATTTTTAGAATTACCAGACTTAAGTAGCTGCAGCTACATAAATGAGGAGTATGTCAAGACCTGAGGGGAGCCAACAGTTTTACTAGGTCATCAGTTAACCCACATGGCCAGGAGTGCAGGGTGTCAGTGAAGGAGATAATCCAGCTCCAAGACAGATACCAGCATGCCTCCATGGGAGTTTTGTGCTTCACAGAGGCACTTTGCTCTCCCTTATGAAAGATGGTACATCAGAAAAAGTTCCTCCTGCTTTACCTGCACTGTTAGCACCTGTGTTATTGCAGGTAGGCACTGGGAAGGATATGCTGGGTATGCAGAAACTGTTACCCACCATATACTGAGTAAAACAACTGGGAAAAAGATGGTGCAGCCTCTGCTCTGGCTGTGTTTATCCTACGTGTCAATGAACAATAAAAACAGGGCACTGAAAAATAAACCTCACTGCTTCAAAAAGCCCCCAGGAGAGTACCTTCAATGGTATCATATTTTTTTCTGTTTCTTTCTGATCCTTTTTTTTACTGTTGAAGTTGACATCTTTTTCCTCTTGCTGAACCAGCATTTCCTGAGAGCAAACCATAGTCAGAAATTTTCCATCCAGCCCTGAAGTGGATTTCAACATTTGGTGCTTGTGCATGCTCATGAAAAAAGGTTAATATCAATCCCAGAAAATTATCTACACGATGTTCAAAAGGATACCAACAGTGAGGAGCAACACCTGCCCAGACATTCTCTCATTTCTTGCTTCAGAGTTAGGGTCAGCTCTTCTCTGCTCTCTTACATTTGTAATAGTGATCCTCGTTTGCATGTTTGCTGCCCAAGTGATCTGTCACTTGGAAAAAAATCCTACCATGGGGAACATTGTCTTTCGTGACACAGCACATCCCCTTTCAAACGCCCTGGGGACATTCTGATGATTTTAAAACCAAACATCTTGGAAAAGAGCAGCACTCTCCCAATAAACAGCAGTACAGTCAGGCCTCAGAAGGCAAACAAGCAAGGCAGGAGCTTGTGGGAGGAGATGGTAATAAATACAATAGTCAGCTTCTTAATCACCCATCCCCAGTGCCTGATAACCATTACCGTGTTTCAGCTGCCCTGCGCATAACAGCCCTCCATATTTGGAGGACTTTACCCGGCAAAATCTACTCAGGGATGAACAGCACTGAAGTGTATACACACCCAAGAACTTTTAAAGGTTGAAAAAGGAAAATCTCTTGTGCTGTGAGAGTCATCAGGCATGAGGCAGCCTGGGTATACCAGCCTCCAGTCTGCAGCAGTTGCACTCAAGCAACCCCAACAGTCAAGGCTTTTTTGGGGAGCAGGGACGGACAGAGAGAAAAACCAGCTTGTCCTCACTCAGAATTCCTGCCTGCAGGGCACTCAAGCCAAAGCTGTCTTAATATGCTTTTAAAAGGAGGCAAATGACAAGCAAGACATCATTTCATTCAAAGCCCGGCACTCCTCCACTGAGACATCTAGAGCTGCTATCGTCAGCTTTAGGGGCAATAACTTCACCAGGAGGCGAAGCTGGTTTATGAGTGGGAGGAAGAAGAGTTAAACCAAACTCATCAACCCACCCAGTGTCATCAGCCAGCAGCTCTGAGCACACTCTCACGGGGAAGCGGCAGAGAGACACGACATCCCAGCAGCGTGTCCGAGAGAGGATGTGTCCTAAAGGACACAGCTGATTCATCATCCCGCTTAGGAATCTCGGGCAGTTTCAGCTGCAGAGGCCTGACCTGCTTGGCAGCCAGCCGGCCGGCGTCAGCTGCCTCCTGGAAAAGGGAAAGAAAATATAAAAAGCTTTGAAACGACAGAGTGGGCAGAGGAATGGGGAGGAGAGGAAAGGAGGGAGTGCAGGGGGGAAGAGGTGGCCTTGCAGGCTCTGGTTGAGTAAGAGGCTAATTCCCCTCACTCCCCGACCGCGACTCCATCTAATTACCCTGTTTCCTCTGAGCTGATTGGAAAGTGGCCTTGTGTCTGGAAAAGGCAGTAAGCATCTTACATGCATCTGTTCTACCTAATCCCTAATAACTAGTGCCTGTGTGTTCCGGGAGAGGAGGAGGAGGAGGAGGTGGGGGAGGATAGGCAGGGAAGGGTTTCCCATGCAGGCTGCCATGTGGCAGAGGGCAGGGCGGCCTTGTGGCCTGGGCTGGGGGCTCTCAGGGAACTAACACTGTTCCTCTTCCGCCTGTTTCACAATCCGGAGGCCCTTTCCTCCTTCCCCTTGCAATAATAACAAATCTTATTTAAAAAAAAAAAAAAAAAAAAAAGGGAGAGAGAGAGAGGGCTGTGGCTGGGAATAAGGACACATTTTGCTGAGCCTCGCTGCAGTTGGGATCCGTTTAAGCCACTCATTTTCCCCTTGCCCTAATCCTGCATTATCCTTTAGGCATGACGTTCAATTCCTGAAGGGGGGTGGGAAGTGCTCCCCAGGGCCCTGCCTGGTTTGCCCAGGAATTTGGATTGCACTTTTTATGTGCAGCTCCGGGAAGGGGCAGAGGGACAATTATGTGCAGCCGTTTAGTAGCCAGGCAGGCACATTTTCAGCGAGTTCTTCCTAGTAGGACCTAATTCAACTCGAGAAGAGCACAGGGATAAACATCTCCATTTGCCAGTAAAAGGATTGTCACATCTGGAATTTACACAAGTTACGAGGAGCCAGGAGCCACTATTTCATTTCACTTGCGTGGTGTCATAAAACATGTTAGCACTTTAAAAGTGTTGCGGGGCAAGATGGATGCAGAGCGACAACTCCCACAGCCCTGCCATGCGCCCACCCTCCCCTGCCACCATCGGGGACACCAGACTCTGCCCTGTGTCTTGCTCAATGCCCTCAACTTTGCTCCAGCCCCTAGGAAGGGAGGCTTTTGGCCTCCAACACAGCCAAACGCTGGCTTCTCTTCTCCACATTCTAGTCCCCGGAGGCTGGGAGAGGGAGCTCGCTGTGCCCCCTGCACACCTCATAGGGAGTGCCTTTTTGAAACCAGTTTCAAAAAGGCTGGCTGTGCCTCTGTGGGCTGTTTATTTCCAAGAGCCTTCCACATTTTTCCAGCCAGTTTTCCACTGTTTTGCTTTTGGATTTTTGCAGTTGCAAGCTTTGAGCACTCCTCCTTGCAAGAGCCTCCTTGCTCATCCCTCAGCACACCAATGGTGCCAGAGGCACTATGGGCTGATTTGCCATGGGAAGCCCCTGTCCTCACCTCTGTCCAAAAACACTGGGAAGCATCCTGAAAAGAGCAGTGGGATACAGGCATCCACAGGCAGGACACATCCCATCCAGTGGACATACAAATTAAGGGGAAGATGAAGTCAATGGCCTTTTGACCTTTGGCACTTCCCATCTGCACACAGGCCTTAAGGATGAGCAAGGCAAAACCCAACAGTCCCTATTTCCCAGTTTGTTTTTTCTCTCACTTTGTCTCATGGTGCGATGGTTACCCAAGAAACCTGCTGCCTGCTGGTTTTCATTAGGGACCGAGCCACACTGGGCAGGAAAACCAGAACAAGCACAAAAGTCGCCTCAGGGTCCGCCGTGCTATTTGTGAAACACGGTGCAGAGGTAAAGGCCTTCAGGTTACCGTGTGGAAACTCGGGTGTGATTTACACCTCCTCCTCATCCTCTCTCCAAGGGACAAAGGGCTGCCTTGGGGAGGCTCACTTCACCCTGCAGAGGACTGGCAGCATCACTGCTCACTTTGCTGCTTGCTGGCAGGGCACAATCCCAGCTTTTGTGAGTCATCCACCTAACCCATGCAGCATGGGATCCACAGACTGGAGTCCTACCAGTGCTCACACCAGCCTGTCAAGGATCAAACCTCATGCCAGGGACAGCTGCCCTGCAGTGGAACAAACAGCAGTAGCCCTGCAAGGGTGATGGGAGATGGGGACAGTCGGCTGCCTTCTGTTTGAGCTCTCGTGACTGACCAGAAAAGTGAAGTGAAAGAGCACAGTGGGAAGCTGGAAGGTCACACTTTGCTTCTAGTGCTGTCCAGATCCTTCTGCAGAGCCTTCCTACTCTCCACATGCATAATTCATCCCATGTCACTCTAACTAAACCTAAAACACCTTGAGATAAGTTGGTGCAACTTTCCCATGAGTGCAGGCTCCCTGACACTGTAAGATTAGCAGCAGAAAGAAAAAAAAATCACTCAAAAGTGTCTTCAAAACCTCCATCTTTAAGTAACAGATAAGTGGCATAAACACTCAAAGTAATGTGCCCACAACCACAGGCAGTTTTCTGTTAATTCAGGCTGAAGTACTCCGAAAAGGGAGGTCACCTTCCTCCCAAGCTGCAAAAATGACTTCAGGGAGGAGCTGTGACCACAGGTGTCCCTGTAGCACAGACTTGCCTGAATGTGTGAGGGTCGGTGTGGAATATAAACAGTAACAAGCAGATGGTGTTTTAGGGGGAGAAAATATCAAATTTATGGCCAGAGGTTGTGCTTACAGTTACAACTGCAACCTCACTACCTCCTCCTCAATATTCCTACCAGCCATGCCACAATGGCTCCAGCCCTCTGAACACCTTTTCCACAGCCTGATCAGTGTAGCCTCAGGAAAAAAAAATCCAAACAGGCCAACCTCTTCCTCAGAAGACACACTGGCATGAATTCTGCTCCCCAGCTGCACCTCTAAATGACAGGAGCTGCAGAGGGATAAGAAGGAAGAAAATGTGGCTTGAACAGATCTCCTCTATTAAAGAGTCAGCACAGGAGGAGATTTACTTGCACCAAAGACTGCCAAAACCTACCTGGAGTTTATTTGCAGAGCTGGGAGGAGAGCAGGAAGGTACAGCCACCTAGCCTTCCCTCAGTTAGTGCCTGTAGCAAGAGCAAGTGCTCACAGTTCAGGAGCTGTTTCTCATGGTCCTGAGCTGTACATAGAAGGTGTCAATAAGTCCCTCAATATCTTGTATTCTTTGAGATTCTTTTCAAAGCATATTTAAGGGTATCTAAAACAACATAGGTGTTTACATGACAAATTCCACATGCTGCGTATACACACATAGTTTTCAAAAATGCTAAAGGGATACATTTACTGTATCCTGCTTCATGCTCTGCATGTGGCACCATGTTCCCAGCCTAGAAGGAAATAAAACAATCACTACCTTGTATGATATGGGTTAGAATGAAGTGGCTGTTTTCTACTCTGCTTTCATTAAGGCCATGTCTTTCCAGGATGAAACCTTCATATTTGGGAATACTGAGCAGATTTATTCTGACACCCATTCTCTGGGGACAGTCTGCAGCTTCTCTAGGACAGGCTGTGGATACAGCATCTTCATGGTCACAACCCACTGAAGGACATTCGTTATCACCCATCCCAGCTGAGCTAATTAATCCTCAATCGTAATGGCTTATTTTAATTGTCTGAACTCTGTTAAGGCAGGACCGAGTGCCCTTAACTCCTCTAATTCTAGGAGCTGGATTTTCAGCTCACTTCATAGTTTGTTTTTTTTTCTTGCACTGTCTTAGCACTAAATCACAGACCATACCTTGGGAAAACCCATATCTTCAGGACCCTGTCCTGGCCCAGGAAAAAGTTGATTTTACATGGAAGATGACCCTACTTTGAAGGTATCCCTTCCACCCAAAATGTCTCTGAGATAAAGGCATTATACTACTTGAGTGGGGATAAGCAGAGTCGAAGCTGCATGAAGCTGGGCTGACCCAGAGCATGGCCAGGGCACTTGGCTCCCCTGGGAAGAGCCTTCAGATGCCTGGCTGGGGGCCAATGCCTGTCCAGAGGTGGTCTCTTTTGGGGCTGTTGATACTCAGCAAATGAGAATAAAATAATGTCACATTAATGGGCCTGGGGACAGAGTGACCGCTCCTGAAAGTCAGAGCCAAAAGTGCTCACCCAGGGCTAAGTAGTGAGTGCACTGGCAGAAGCACAAACCTTCACTCTCCTTCTTGCTGGGTCTCTCCTTTAGCCACAGGCTCCATGGTAAAAACTTATCTGCTGCAACTTTATATAACAATTATGTCACCGTTAGATTTCAGAAAGCACCTGCAGAATCCAGTTAACTTACCACACCGAAAACCAAGAAAAAACAAGGTATTTCAGATGAAAAGATAAAATGATGACATTGTTTTCAAGAGTGTAGCCTTTACAGTTTATAATTAAATATAGCCCTCTATTTGTGCTATTAACCAAACTTTAATGGAAATCCTTGAGAACTTTACTTAATACCCTTTAACGGTAAAATGTAAATAAGGCATTTTTAAAGCAGGTAACAAACTTCTTTTGCAAACAACGGAAGGTATTTTGCCCACACCACAAATGTTATAGGTGATCCAACTGAGGGGCCAAGTGGACACAAACTTTACACTTTTCCCTTTCTATATGAACTGGTGTAAATCAGGAACAATTCAACTGGCCACTAAGCATAAGAGAAATGCAGGGGTTTGCTGTGGCTGTAGCATATTCGGCTATGGCTTTATATTTTAATATTTTTACAGTATCTTCCACATTGGTGCTTGGGAACTCCCAGGTAGTCAGAGATGCAATTAGATAAAAAGAGGCTATTTGACTTTTCATCCTTATTCCTTCCTGCCTTGCTTTTGTGTGTTTAAAGCACAATCTTTCAACTAATTAAACACATTTGAATATTCTGTTGCATGGGCAATGAATGTCTAATTAGACTCAAGAGAAAGATTATGTGCTTTCGAGCTGACACTAACAGTTCAGCATAAAGGTACCCCAGGCACCACTAAATGTAACCTATGAGCTCCTGCTAATAGCATGCTGCCTCTGATCTCCAGAGGATTATCTTACTCCTGAGCTCTTATAGGAGCCGTATACTGAAAGGGGCCTGAAACAGATACCCTGTAATTTACATCCCTGCTTAGTGCCTCAGTGAGGAAAGGCAGCCTTTGCTCCAAAATGTGTTTCTTTCCTACTCTACTTTTCAGGTCTGAAGTTAAGGCACGTGATCTTCAGGGCGCAGAATGCTGTAAGGAACATCTGGGTGGTTTCAGGAAAGAAAGTGTAATTTTTTTAGCATTTTTTTTCTTTTTGTTTTTTTAATGCATATTCAGTACCACTTTTTCCCCCTATAATCACAGAGGAACTTCTTAAATAAATTATATTAGACAAAACCCCATGTCTCTGCTCCAAAATTAAAGATGTCTGCTGCATTATCCTCACCAAGCACTACCTCCTAGTGCTATTATTTACTACACCTCATAAATATCAGAGTCCTTTTCCTTTCCTCTACTTGCATTTTTCCCATCAATTTTACGCTGCTGTGTTTTGTTTTTGTTGTTGTTTTTCAACAGAGGTTACCCTCCTAGCCACCACATGATAGTGATTTTTTTTTTCTTCCCCATTTTGTGGTTGGACCAGCTCAAACAACTAGATAAATATTGTGGGGAGCTGACCCTTAAATATTGGGTTTGCCTGTTTTTTTTTCACAGAGGTCTTTATTTCCTTAAGTTGTAGGTGGTCTCCTTAAGGCAGCAGGGAGATGAATCTGGTGTAGTGAAAGGAGGGGAAAAAGAAGAAGCAGAAAAATCCCCTTAGGATGTATCCTGTGGTAAAACAAAGTAAAGAATATTTTCAGAAACAGTAAGAAATATTTTAGGGCAGCTCCAGAAAAATTCAAATCCAAATTTTCTGTGGGGTTCAGTGAACACTGCAAATTGTGCATTTCCCCCAAAAGCCCAAGCCAGGCAACTTGAACCTGATTTTAGAGTGAGTAATGGGGACCCTGTCATTTCTGTACCCCTTGGCAGTTGTGAAGAGGATTGTGTGGGTTTTGGGTTTTTTTAAGATGTCTGTTTTTTCAGAGTAAAGTTTGTTTAAAAAACAGTGGGCTAGCTAGCTACTGAAAATCAGCCCCTATCAACCACTGTCAGCAACAGATCCAGATGGGGGGCAAAGCTCCTTTACCAGCAGTATGACTTTAATGTAAGCAATCTGCAAATTTCCTCTTATCTGAAAAAGAAAATGATACCTGGACAGTCCAGGAGATAACAACAGTCATGCAGCCTCAATGTCAGCAACACCTACGACATTGCTAGCATTACCCTCGGGTTAGCATGGCAAATCACACCATGCCATTGCAGATCAGTCACTTTTCCATAGAGTCAACCCCTTTAATAAACTTCCTTCAGCAGGAGGCTGGCTTGCATTTTTTGTTGTTGTTTACACTGTCCATAGGACATGTCCTCTGTCAGCATAGAGGAGAACTGTGCCAGAGAACATGTAGGACCTGTGTCAGTGTACTTGATTCCCTGATTTCATCTTACATAGCATGTTTCACTGCAACTGCTTTGCTTTACCCCTTGCTTAACAACAAAGAAGTACTCAGACTTCAGAGCTTTGTGTCTGTGCCCAAGCTTCAAGGCTGACACATCTCAACGTTGAGAATGAAGTGCAAAATCTCCTTTTCCTGTTCCAAAAGCATGCAGTTTGGAAAGTTTAGGGATGAAGCAGGTGCTCAGCTAGAGAGCACACAAACTCCAAAGCTGCTTCCCTCCGTGGGCCATAGGTAGTCAGGTTGGCCCCACTGACACCCTTCTGCAGCCCACCCCCAGCCATGGTGGAGCTGCTCCATGCCACTCACTGTGCTCTGCTTGTGAGGCTTTCAGGGTTGCACGTACCTGACACAGGGCATCTCCTGGGACCCTTCTTCACTTTTCTATAGGGAAGGAAACCCCAATATGTCTGCCAACTCACATACCACATATCTCAGCTGGAGCTGCTGAGGCAGATTGCTAAACTTAATTACTAGTTCCAAGGGCTGAGACAGTGAATGACAGGTCAGTTCATGCAGTGAGCTAGCAAAGATTGCTGATAAATGCTTTCTAATTGAAAGGATGATAAAACAACTGTTAGTCACTGAGGAGCTTGAAGAATGACTTAGTCCTGGGGTTTTTTACACTATGAAGAGCAAGAAGTGATCATGAGTGACATTGCAGAGGGGTGACCAGTTACTACTCCCCTGGTCCTATTAAAGAGATTGAATAGAAATAATCATTAGCAACTTGGATAAAGTCTATTGTACTCTGGAGAACATCAGACATTTCTGTGAATTAGGGAAAAAATAAAGAACAAAAATAACTTCTTGCATGCAGCACCCTTGGGAAATCAGCTGTCTTAACAACACGATGTATCCTTTGCAGAGCACTTTTCAGCCCAAAGTGTAAGACAGAGGCTGTGGCATCAGAGGTCCAGGTACTCAAGGCCCTGCTCCAGCAATAGCAATGATCTGCTGTATACAAGCACTTTGAAACTCAGAGGCTGAACTTTGCCCTAGAAAAACCTCTACATGGGCACATGTACCTGTTTGCCACTCAGGCATTAAGACTGTCACTCTTGCAGTGGGGCACAGGAGTCAAACAGGATGAGAAATGCTCTTAGGTTGCCACAGCACAAAAAGCCTGCAGAGCTGCCCTGCAAAAGACCTGTGCCTAGGCATGACCCAAAAGTTACCTTCTGCAGCGTTAAGTGACACAACACTGGCTGCTGGGAAGGCAAGAAAACAGCCACCACCCATTAGCAGGAATCTCTGCTGCCTCATTTCCATGCTGTGCAACCCTGGAGGATATTTTTTTTTCCTGCTGCTTCTCTTTCCTTTCCTCCTCTTTTGTGGTCTTTCTAGACCAGGAGATGTTCAGAGTGAGACTGCCAGTGAACTTGCTCAGTGCCTAACACGAAGGGCTACAGTCCTGGCTTAAGCCTCTGGGTACTGCTGTCACAAAGATAATCATCCACGACACTTGCACACACCACATTGCTGAAATGTAGCCATGTTAGAGGTGAGCTTGGGATGCGGCCAAGTGACACAAGCCACAGAACACATATGAAGTGACGTTCTGCCAAAGGCAAAAGGTCAAGGCATATTTGCACTCTTGAGAAGCGGACCTCACCTTTTGTGTTAGCATGTGCCTTACTTTTCCCTTTCTGCCCCACCAAAATCCACACAGAGTTCTCACTACATGGTATTTAGTATCCGCAGTATGAAGCCCAACATTTTCCAGGAGGTTGCAGCACTCCCGAAACTGTGTTTTCCATGTTTAATTAGTGACAGATGAGCTGTCTCTCCATTAAAAATTGTGTAAATTCTTGCCACAAAGAAGACCATTTTGCCTGGAAAAGAGTGTGCCGGGCTGGTGCATCTGACTAGATATTGCCATGAGGGGAGAGAGTCAATACTTACATTAACCAGTGTGTGAAAGTAGTCCAATGATGGCATGATAACTGTGCTTGTATTTATGGATTCAACTAGATGTAAAACTCTAAGACCCTGTTTTTTTTTCATTTCAGATGCCCAAACTCCTGAAAGTCCACATTAGTCTTGATCAGGTCATTCTTGTTGTGCTTTGCTTCAAGTCAAAAGTCCCTGGCTATGGACAGACCTTCTTCACAGTCAGATGTGCAGGTAGGTATTTTGACAGAACTGCATGAGACAAATCAGATCAGCAGTTCTGCCAGTAAAATCCTGGAGATGTAACTTGCAAAGTAGGGACAGGGCAAAACATTCTTCCAGTAACTGTGTCCAAAAGATATATCAACCAGGAGGGTAGTGACTACAATATTGTATAAGCATTTAAACCAAGAACTTCATGTAGTGCCTGGCCATGAATAGAGATCACCTTGGGCCACTCACACCACATCTCAGACCTGATCACCATATGATCTCCATGTTATAATTATGTATCAAATATAGTTATGTATATGTAAGTATGCATCAAATATATACAGGTTTAGTTTATGTAGTCTCTAAGAGTCCTATCCCCATTGTGCAGGCACCTATGTTAGTATAAAACGTCTCTGTATTGACTAAGTGAAATATATTTCTATAATATATTTATTTATGGGATTTTTTAAAATTTTATTTACTTATACATACATAAATATGTCTAGCTTAGAGATAAGCTGTCCTGCTCTACATCCACACAAACTACTATGTACCCATTCTCACTGCAAGATTTTCTACTGGTGTTTGGAAAAGTGCACCTGCTTTTTCCAAAAGCAACCTAGTCCGTGGCTGTGGTGGTTGTAAAACTTCAATATAACTCCCAACAAAGGCTCCTCAGCCATTTTCACGCATACTGTAAAATAAAAGAAACATGTCTCAATGCTACTGAAGCTTTTCTCCCTCACTCCACATTTTCACCATCAATGAACATTGTTTGGATCAAAGATTGTTGTTTCATCCCAGGAAAAGGTTAACAGTGTTGGCAGTGCTGAGGCAGTTGCTCCAAATGGCCTACCTAGGGGTGCACTACAAATCAGATCAGGCAACTCATTCTTTTTTCTTTTTTTTTTTAAATAAAAACATATTTAATTTTTCAGTGTGTCTTCTTTTTTCTTGAAACATTTTTTCAAGCCAGCTGCAGCTGCATCCTCCATCTCCTTAAGCTACAGTCTGAATTAGCATCCATTTAAATTAATAAGACAGATATCCCAAGTTTTATGTTTCATGCTTACAGCCAAGCTGAGCAGATGTGATGCATGTTTACAAATGCAGAGACATTTTGGGAGTTGCCTTATTTGATGTCTGGACTTGTTTTTACACACTCCTCATATTGCTGCAAGTTCTTGGAGGAGGATCCTTCCATGGTGACTTTACTAAATGAAATAAAATGAAGCCTCCTTCTGTTTAAGTCAAAGGGAACTTGGCTTAAAGCTTTTTTTTTTTTTTTTCCTTTTTTTTTCCAGTTGCAAGATATCTCTTTAGCTTATATCTAACTGTGTCATCAGTAATTAGGCATGTAAAGGAAATCAATCTCAACAGGGATGTAAGATTCAAAACCTGCCAGTAAGCAGTAGATAACAATTCTTTTTAAACACAAGCTCTTCAAAATTATGCTTATTAGTGGAATACGGTCTCTGAGTCAAACTCCCAGATAACCTAACAGTAATTAATTTTGTTGAAAAGAATAAGCCTGAACTGTTGTGGTGACCACAGGAATACCAACCATTAAGATAAAGCCTGGACAGAGTTCCTCTAGGCTGGGAAGTATGAACAGCAGCATGACAATTGCGAGGAGGGACAGCAGTGTAAAAAACAAAGCTAACAACAACAACAAAAACTAAAACAAACAAAAAACAAACAAACAAAACAACAAAAAATATCTCCTAACACAAATTTAGGCCTGGGAAATGCATGTCAGCCAGTAAGGAACTCTGTTCCCCTTAGCCTGGAGATTCATGGTGTCCTGACCAGGTGCAAACCACAAGGACTGCTTTGGGGGAATTTGTTTCCTCCAGTGGTTATGTGCATCAAAAACTTTTCTCTGATAGTTACTGGAGCTAAGATTTCCCACCTAAACATACAGGAAAACATGGCAAAGCATAGATATTTTGTGACCGTACATGTACTTCCAAATCTCTGTACACACACAGTCACATGCAAACACAGAGAAGGTCAGATGTGGAGTTGAAGAGAGGCAGTGTCCCTTCTCTAGTTAAATGTCTGCACACATAACATCAGGTTCAAACACTGAGGTGATGTAAATTGGAAATGCTGTCTTTAAGTCAGTAGAGTTAGGCCATTTGATGCTGATCCAAAATATCCTCTCTAAGTATGTAGGCAGACCCTGCCCTCCTAAATCTGAGCGCTGAGTCCACTGAGTCAGAGGTAGTTTACAAATGATCAAATTTACTCTTTTTTTCCTTCCACCTGGAGCCTATTAATTCATAAAATTTGGGAAACAATGAAAACCCACTGCAGTGTTTTATTAGATTTTTAAAAAGTCCTGCATTCAACAGTTGGAGTTGGAGTTACTTGCAGGAGTTAGATTAACAAAGTTGCTCTAGCAACACAGTTCTTGAGATGCAGTCAGCAAACCAAGACTACAAAAACAAAGAACCCACAAATCAAGCCCACAAGGACAGGCAGCTAGTTTCATTGCTTCTGACAGCAAGGTAGTTTAAGCCCTGCTTTCATTTGGCCATGTGTGTCCTTAGTGATTTTGAAACTGGGAAGGACCTATTAGATATGTTGAATTGGGGTACTGCCAGTAGCTATTGCTTTCAAGACCTTTACGCAGTGAGATGGGAAGAATGTGTCCGTGAAATAGATACTGGAGCCTGTGTGTTTGTGCATGTGTGCATCAACTTCAGAAGGAAAAAGGCCTGAATGAGTTAGATCTGTAAACTTAGCTCCCTTTGGGAAAACTCCTCCTCGAGAAACCTTCTACTTTTTCAGAAAACACAAATTCTTGTTATTCCAGCTCTCTCATATATTTTGTAATTCTGACATGCAGTGAGATCAGTGTCTACATTGGCATGAAGGACTCCTGCAATTATGGCACAAATGAGGAATAAAATATCAAGACTGCTGCACAGATACGCAAACTGATGTACAGGAAGGTTTAACATGCTGCTTAACAGTCATAAATAAGAGTGCATGTGTATCCAGATACATCTCTATCTTTGCTCTTATAGTTTTCACTTAATGAGTTTATTTAGTCAAAATTCTTCTATATCACAGGAAGAGGCACCTGGAAGATACTTGGAAGTTAAAAGGACATCACAAACACTTTGCCTGTGTGTTTCCATCTTGCATCCATACCCTGTCATTTCAATTCACCTCCAAGTTGGACTGAAGTGGAAGAATAACCAGGCACCACTCCAGAGCATCACTCTGATAGGGAGACAAAGACATGTGGGTGGAGAGCAGCTCAGAGGACACAAGGCTGACCACTGGTCATGCTGCATTGCTTCCTGCTCCCCTTGACTCTGTGCCACTTCCAGACTCGCCTTACAGCACGCTCTATGAGCCTTTTTGTTAGCCCTAACTCCCAGCAATTGCCTGTCTTTGTGATTTTAGAGCTCCCTGCTCGCTCCACAGCTGGTAATAGAAGCAGCCAGACATCTGGAACAATTGGCAAGTCCCTATTGCCCTCCCATGGAGCGGGGTGTGCCCTCCCATCCATTTGCTCTCCGGACCAGGAGTGTGGGAAGGGACAGGGGGCTTACCCCACATGCAGCCACGGCAGCCGAGCTCAGCTGGGAGGTGCCTGCAGCTCCCAGGTTCAACCCCTCCACATCCAGCAACTGGGATTTCTCAGATGAATGCTCCTGCCCTGGAACTCACTCCCCTTGGCAGCTGCTCAGACCTTGAGTCTAATAACCTTCAGGGCACCTTACAAACTTCATTCATTTTGTTTAACCTTCAATTACCTGAGTTTCTTCTACAGTTTTCTCTGAGACTGAGGCCTCCATAGCAAACAGGAGTGAGAAACAGACTTCTCAAGTTTTTCTGCTAAAGACAGCAGGGCAACAAAGTAAATACAATTACCCATGCTATCTAAACCTAAAAACAGTACTGAAATGTGTACAAGAAAACAACCTTGACATTGATAAACCTAAAAACACTGTCCGTAAAGAGTTTACTGCCTCTGCTTGTCTCTTTGGCAAAGAAAACATTTCAGACACAGAGCAGGGATATTGCAAAAGGTCAAAATAAAATGCAGAATTAATTTCTTTTTTTCTTTAATTTGTAAAAACACCTGCTATGCTAAGGATGCCAGAAAAGTTTTCTTATTTCTTTCCTCTCTGAGCAATTGCTAGAGCTGCTGCAGAGACATTTTGCAATTGTGAATACAAAAGTAGGTGGTTTATCTGGCAGTCAAGCTGTGGTTCCCATGATGAAAGTCTGAGGACTCTGGCACTGGCATACACATGCCAGCTACTCCCTCCTGTGATCCTGTGATCCCCTGTCCTGCAGCTCACCCAGTCACTTTTTTTTTGTTTCCATGTCATGATTTCATCATAAAGTTTCTGAACCCCTTGCCTGTAGCTTCAGATCATCTCCTGCCTCAAGTGAAGGGACTGCCTCAGGGAAAGACAGCCTAGCTAAAGCCTCATGTCCTAGTTGCCAGGATAAAGTAAGGGAGGGAAGAGGTTTAAGGGATTTTAAAGTGTTCCCTGTAATTTGACAGTTATTAATCATGTTCCAGCTCTCTTAGTGCCTCCAGCTCCTTCGTAACTTGGTATGTACCTGCAGAACTCCAAGAGTTTCTATGGAGTTGCAAAAAGTAAAAAGAAAAAACCCTGAATTGTTCCCAAAGCACTTCAAAATTAATTGCCTAGATTGTGGCGTTGAGGTTTGTTGAGCTTTTTCAAAAATCCTGACTATTTCTGTGGCCCAAAGCAGGGTAGAGCTGACTTTCAGAGTCAGCCTGGTTGGAGCATGTTGCATTTCCTCAAAGAGAGAATCATTTCACACTTCGCCTGGATTTGCAGTAAGTAACACTGGAGGTACGTGAATCATGGCGATAAATGTTGCAATGCACAGCAGACTCCTGATTCAAAGTCTTCCCTTTATGAAGCTTTCCTATCTCTAGGACAGGATGATGTAGCTTTTGAGTAGATCCCAGATGTGGGATCCCACTTCAGCACAAACCACACTGAGACCTTTTTGGCAGAGATGAGTCCTCTCTTCCTGGCCAGACAGTGCAAACACAGCTCAAACATGCTCGTCTCCTTTGGCTTGGACCTGGTGAGACCTGGAAAAGGGAAGAAATGAGCACTACAGCTTTTTGTGCCTCAGCCATAGAAAAGGACAATCTGCATGGCTAACACAAATTAACCCAACCATTAATGGTCCATACACTGGGCTTTCAGCTCTGCACATTTTCAGTTTGATCCTCTGTAAGGCAAGGTAGTGTTCACCACATTTATGGCCTCAGTGTTTTGGGGGAACCAGGCCAAACCCTGTGACATCAGAATCTAGATCTGCATCCATATTTTGTAGCTACTGCCCAGCTCTGCACTGCATTAAGAGTTTTGGAAAACACCGTTACAAGAAGAAGGGAAAATCAAAAGTTTCCTACTCTGTATGATGAAGATCCCACTTGGGAAATCACCTACCCCACTACTCCTCCAAACAAGATGCCAGGCATAAATATTCACCACGCTGAAAGTAAATACAGATCCTTCTGCTAAACCTGCAGCTCCAGACAAACAGAAAAAGGCTTAAATGAAGGTGCGAGACCAAAAATGAACTTCAGCAGCATGAGTAGGTACAGTCCTGGGGAGCACAGGGAAGCAGAGGTGAAATCATTTAGCAACAGTACATGGTGGGAATTTAAGTGACTCACAGGAGCAGCAGCTTTCATTATTTCAAACCATTGAAAAACATCCTTGGTCCTCACACCAGGGTGTGGCTGCACACATTGAAATCGTCTCAGGTTTCAAGTGGCAGAGGCATCCGTGGGGCATCTGGTACCCTTGGGACTCCTCCCTGCCCCGTGATTCCCAGGCAGAGTGGCAGGATCTGCACAAGCTCTGGAGGGCTGCCCACATTCCTGATGTTTCAGGCAATACATGTGGCGGGGGAAGGCAGCCCCCTGCCCGGGGTGCACTCCTGTAGGGATACACTGGCAAGGGGATCAGCCTTTGTGTTGCTGTAAAGACAAAACTTTGATCTTCCATCGTCTGAAAAAAGTGAAGTGGTGGGAAGGATAGAGAGGGGAGAGGAGGTCACAGAGCACATAACCACCCAGAGATATTGCCCACCACCTGGGAATCCCCTGAACATGGGAGAGAGCTTCCTTTGCCAGAAAGCTCAGCCAGCTGTTTTCCCAAAGGGCTCTTTTGGGGTTACAAGTATCTACGCATAACAAGGAGCATCTTTTAGCCTGCTCTGCTTTTTATTAAGCACTTTCTTAATTCATTTAGTGACATCTTTCCTTCATTTCCCAAAGCCAGTCACCCACTGAAATTACTGACCTTAGAAAACCCCAAAAAAAGAGTACCACTCTTTTCATAGAAAAGCTTGGCATTAGTTCCCAGTAGCAACTGCAGAATCCTTATGGAAGAAGCCCATTAAGCAATAAAGCACAATAAAGTACAGCTTATTACACTAACATAATAATTCACACCTACAGTATTGCTACTAGAATCACACCTGCAGTGTTGCATAAAGCCAAAAGCCAGGAACTGTTAAAACAAGCTAGCCAATTCATTATTACAATATAATTTCTGCCTGGGGATACACTGAAGAAAAGATAAAATACTGGTATGTGTTCTTATTTGAGTGTGGACAAAAATCTGGATTTTAAAAGGGAAATGAACAAGTGGTTTAATAGTAAAGTCCAGTGGAGCTTGATTAATTTAAAACAGTACAAAGCCAAATGCTGAAAATTAGGTAGTGGGGTGGGGGGGTCTGCAGCAGAACAGGAAAGAAGTGGATGAGGTGACACCATGGCATCTCGCATCTGGTCTGTGGCCTGCTATCATGGGGCAGGTATTTAGCTGACCTTAAGTGAAGGACCTCATTGAAGCCAGCAGAGCTATTATGTTCAGAGAGCTAGCTGCTGGGCTGGAAGTAATTTGATAGAAAAAAAAATTAAGTGCTTAGTCAAAATATCTAGCATGCTTTCCCTTTGAAACATCCCCCAGTGATAACTATCATAATTATACTTCCTTGCTCAGGTTGGTTACAGAGGAATTAGGCAACCATCACCCATTCTTGCTCTTTGAAGAGTTTCAGCTGTGTTAAAGGCATGGGACATGACACTGCTCAACTGTGTCAGCAGCAGGTCATCCCATCCTAAAGTACTCCCGAACAAGGAAGAATTAAAAACTAAAAAGATCCAGACAGTAGAGACCCCATCTCTTATGGCATTCTCCAGATAGTTCAGAAAACAAAAGAAAGGTGTTGTTTTATTACAGCATGAATGGGGCTGAATGTTCCCATTTCGCTTGGTTATGACCCTTATTGGACCAGTTCCAGGATACAAATCAGGGAGTGGTGCTCTGTACTTGGGAAGTACCTTTTCTATTTAGAATTGTGGCTGGCCAGAGAGCAGATGTAGCCTGCTGCTGCTATAACACCTGGCAGGTTCTGGGGGCTCTGGGGGAGCTGAATGCTGGCATTCAGTCTTAGTGCACCTGTAACAGTGCCTGAAGCTGCCCCTGGCATTACAGGCGAAATAAAGGCACTGCCCATTCCCACGCACTGGCTAAGAAACCTGCTCCTTACCGTGGGCTCCCTTGGCAGGCTGAGGCCCTGTGGGCTCCTTTGGCAGGCTGGGGCCCTGACTAACAAGCCCCACAGCTTTTGTGTCTCCTCATGGCCCTGATGGCCCTAGGTTGGTCACCCCAGCCCTGCTATCACATCCTCCTCCTGCCTGGCCTCCCCTGCCTCTGCTTTCCTGTCTGTCTGATGAGCTGCCACAGAAACAACCTTCCCTTCCCACTGCTCCAACCTTGTCCCCAGGTGCCCCTGGGAGGTGACAGTCACACCAGATCTTCTGTATGGAGGCTGCAGTCACCTTCCCTGGTAACACTTTAACTCTAAGCAGCCAGGCAGGCAGGTGAAAGGTCATGGTGGTCCCTGCATTGCCCCTGCTGACAGAGTCCATTTCCCTGTTGGCACACGAGGTCCCACATACAGTCAGCTTCCTCAGATTGGATGGACAAGGGTGTCCACCCTGCCCATGTCCTAGCCTGCATTCTGGATCCCCAGGAACAACAGCCAGGCATGATGCCTGCCCACCACCAGATGCAGAGGACAGGAGGGCACTAGTTCTCATGCCATGTCCCTGTGTCTTAGGTGGCCCCTCAGATCTCCAGACCATGCCAGTCTCCAGGAGTCCATGCGTGACAAAACCCAGGGATCCAGGTACTTCATGAGGAGCTGAACACAGAACCTGGTGAAAACCCCATAAATCAAAGCCCACAGAGTTATTCAGGATTACCACTAATTAGTTAAACAAGCCTTACCCTCTGTGATTTCCATGGAGACTCGGTGGCCCCAGCCTCCACTGCTTCTATTTGGAGTTGAGAAGTTATCAGGGGCACTTCCCTCAAAACTGGGTTGAATTGTAACATTTTTCGGTGGCAGTTTGCTTTGGTCTGAGGATTTCTGTGTGCAAAACAAACAAACAAAAAAAACCCCCCAAAACGCAACAAACAAGTAGATAATTTCTAGGAACAAATTAATGTGTTTAGGGACCGAGTTGGAAGAAGGGGGTAGAAAAAAAAAATTTAGAAATGCCTGGAACATGCCCAGAGCTTGTCCTTAAGTGAAACAGGGTGAAAATGAGTCCAATCTTTTTCTTTGAATTTTGTATTCTACCTTTTTAAGTGGCTCCTTGAAAACTTGTAACAGCCAAAACTGTGTTTCACTGCTCTGAAGTAAAAGTAATCTGGGCTTCCTCTGCTTTTTTTTTTTTTTGTGAAGCATCCCTTTACAAAGGTATATGCTGTGCTCTATTCAGCTCCCAAGCTGCACTTCTGAACTACCATACATACATACAATTAATTCTAAAACCTAGGAATATAGGGAAGGAGGAGTGACACACTGTAGACTTCCTTTTTTTTTTTTAAGAAGCCATTTCTAAAGATGTGGCAAGGAGAAAAAAAAAGTGCAGAAAGACACATTTTATATTAAAACCAGCTGTGGAAAGAGGGGAAAAAATTAGGTCTGTGCCAACCGGCATCGAGGAGAATTTTTTATGTTTCAGCTTCAGAGTTGAATCTGCAGCACGCCGCGCCACATGCTGATATCCGTCAGTGTAATGACTATGGCATCTCAGCAGCATAACACTCCTGCCAGCAGAGAGAAGGGAGTTGGTAAACTAAAATCAACCTCTTCTCTCCGTCTATTACGGTGTAACCTTTTGGACAGTTAGTGAAAACTGGTTCAAACTGTGCTGCCGTCCAAACTCCAGACCCATTGAAAAGCCTGCCTTGGCCCCAGGCCAAAGTCCAGTGTTTTATTACCAGTCTTATGTCTTTCTCTCTCTTGCCTTCCATTACCCACTTATTTTCTTTAGCTTTTTATTAAAAGATAAAGAAAAAGAAAAAGGAAAAAAAAAAAGCAAATAAGTATCCTTATAGTACAACTTTCTTAACAAATTCTGGTACATGCCATAGACCTCGTTAATTGATTCCACATCCAAAACAGAAGACTTGGGCTATTTTTGTAGTTCAAAGCTGTACATTGGCCAACATCCTCTGCATATAATTAACCCCCTATTTCCATGGAATCTCTGCATTAACTTATTACAGACTTGGCTAGTAATGAACTCCTGGGAGAAGTCCACACACAAACATTGGCCATTGGCTTCACTGCCCACGTGGATTAAACAAAAATTAATCTCATCTATTTGGTCATTCATTTGGTGTCTTTAAATTGGAGGCATTTTTCTGCTTCGTTTGATGCACACAAAGAAAAAGGGATCTGGCTACTGAACTTTATCCAGAAACATCCATGTGTGGAGCAGATTAATGGGAACTTTTCATACCCATAATAGCTTTACAGCAGTGAAGTAGAACACACAGTTCTCCCTGGGTGACTATAATGCTCTGGGAGACAGGGAAAACAAATGTGGCTAGAAGATAGTAATGTTTTGCTCATCAAGTGCTGTGAAGTTTAGACATCATTAAAGTGACGTGTTTAGAACTGGACCTGGGAGGAAACCCACATTTTTGTTAATGAAAGGGGGGGGGGGGGGGGGGGGGGAGGGGCAGCGGTGTTTTGTTTTGTTTTTTGTGGTGCACTCAAACTTTTGGACACTGAAATAAAAAGAAGGATGTGACAGAAAGAGATGTCCTAGAACAGCTGCTGGTATCAAGTGACCACATGTAAAATGGTAAAAGGAAATTGACAGGCAGACTAGTAAGGAAAAGAAGTGGAAGCAGGAGGGATTACTGACTCTCCCTCTACCTCCTTCTCACTGGAAATGGTGATTTCTAAATAAAGAGAGATGAACAGATATTTTTATATCATTTAATTGGTAGCAACCACCTAGCTGACGTCCCAGAGAGCAAGGGCCTTCTCCAGGATTTGCACTGACGGCAGCTAAGCCACCTTACTTCCGTGTGCCTCATTTTTCCCATGGGATAAGTCAGGGTAAGAATAGCAGTGTCCTCTAGAAAATGCTCTGAGAGCAACTAGGGAAGAAGACCTTAAGTGGATAATTCTAAATAAACTCACTTCTCCCCTGCCTCCTCTCTACCTCTCAAACTCTTTCTCAAAAAGAGAGTAGCTCTTGGGTTTTGGGGTTGCAGTCTTCAACAGCTCTTTACATCTTCACATCTCTATACCACGTGGAGATCTCTGGTCCATTGGGTTCACATGGAGGTGCCCTGAAGGTCTGTCATGGGGACTAATGGTCTCTTCTCTCTGCCATGGACACAAAAGCTGCTTCTTGGCATTAACTGGCTTTGTCAGGTCAAAAACTTCAAGGTCATTCCATCTGTGCTAAAGAACTCCCTCAGACCCTTACAGATTCATGCTCTAACTTTTGTGGGCAGTACTAATCCTATTTCTTGCATGAGATCCAAATGTAGCAAACCTGCTTTTCCCGTAAATGCCCCTCCCTGCGTCTCATGTGATTTTGGTTCTATTTAGAAAATACTCGTTACTTGGAAAGGTATTTATGCAAATTTTCAGTTGAGGGTGTGCCATGTGCTGTGAAAACCCACAGTACTGCCTAAGTCACCTCCTTGTACAATATTTCTGCTGTTGTAGGAAGACAAGCCACATGCTTTAGGGTCCTCAGGATTTCCCCTGGCCCAGATAAGTGCTCCTCTTCCTGCAAGCCAGGGATGGAGCCCCTCAAAGACCAGGACCTCAGAAGTGACCTGAGCAGACTGAAGGACCACCTTCTGTGCAGCCCATTCCTCACAAGGGAGCTGCTAGCCGGGATCAGTGCTGGACAAAACCTCTGCCTTTCTCTGCAAAGCCATTGTTTTCAGTCTGAGCTTTTCAGGCTCACCTGGCATTTGCTCAGGTGTTTAAAGGTTGGGTGGCAATTCCCTGCCTAACAGCACCCAAGCCAGCTGGATTAAACCTCCCTGGCATTTGTCAATGTGCATCAAAGCTTCAGGCAGCCATACTGATAAGTAGGGGCAGATGGGCTTGGAGGAAGGTGGGCATGGTGGCCCAGCTCCTTCTTGGAGGCATCTCTCCACTCCCACCCACCACGTCTCCAGCCAGCATCTCCCCAGGAAACAGGGCTGAGGAAGCAGCTGGCTGTTCCCCCCCACATCCCCAGCACCTGCTCTCCCCCTGCTACCTCGACATCCCACTGGTGTGGTGAGCTACATCAGTGGGAAAGCAGCCAGGGGTCACTGGTGTACAGCAAGAAGCAAAAATGGTCAATTTGCCATCTCTTCAAACAGCCTGGAGCCCCACAGTGCAGAAAGCACATATGGGTGAAGCCCCCAAGGGAGGAGGGGACTACCTGCCCTGCACCTCAGCCTTGCAGGAGGGAGCGGCAGAAGCCATGTACCTTGTAATACCTGTTTCAGATGCACCTGAACAGAAAGCATTATAAATCGCTGAAGGGCCTGGGAAAAGAGAGAACATTCACATCCATGGCCTTAAGTGCTCTTCACCTGAAAAACACCTGCTGAAATGTTGCCATGACTCTCATGGCAATGCCTCCAGGGTGGTGTGTCCTGGGGTGACATTGCCATTCATCTCCTGCAGTTTGAAAGAGGAGCAACAGGACCATGACTGGGTGCCCCAATGCCTTTTATGGTGTTTTCAGGCTGAACAGAGAGTGGATAGGCTTTGTTCATCCATTGAAGGTCTCCAGTCACTTCTGACAGGCTGCCACAACCTACTGGCCAACATCTCCTGCCAAAAAAGGAGAGCAGAAAGCAAAGGGTGTACAGAAAATGGAAATCAGGCTTGAGGACAAATACCAAAGCCAGTGAGGATGTGGCTGAGACCCACCCACTTATGCAAAGCAGCTTTGCAAGTTCTTTTGCCACCAATATTTAACCAGTCAACCAGTTCATCTAGTCAGCTACGTCAGCAAGCACCTCTGCTCCAACCACACCACTCTGATCCTCCAAGCAGTTGCTGTTCAGCACTGCTCAGGCACAACACTGCCAGCTAGAAACGCACTGGCTCAGGTACTGAAGCCGTGCAAAAGAGCAGCAAGGCACAGGGGATCAGCTAGCTGCTGGAGGCTGACACAAGTTCTCCAACAGAGCTGCCCAGCTCGCCTTTTTCCAGGCACAGGGTGCCTTTTTCCAGGCACAGGGTATCTCAGGCTAGATTACAGAAAGCAGAGCACAGCTATGACCAGTCCAGGGCACAGCAAGAAGAGGAAGAAAAGCAGAAGTGTCACGTATGCTTACTGCATCAAACCCCACATCTGAAGGACACTGCTGTCATTGACTGTACATAGATAATTTCTGCAGGCAAACACATCAATTGGGCGTGTCCAGGCCCGTGTTCATTACCAGCCTAGAGATTAAGTTGGTGGGATTCCTGCAGTGCTGAATTACTTGGCTCATCGCAAGCACACATTCTCACATACAAGTTTTTTCATCAGAGTGCAAAAAACATTGTGTAAGGATTGTGACTTTAAGATCAGGATTGCACCTAATCTAGCAGTCTTTTTTTCACAGTTCCCATGAAAACAACAGTGTGATTGCCCTCTATTCAACATTTACTAATGCTTCTAAAATACTGGGAAGAATTTTGCTAATCATCCATTTCCTTACACTTCACAAAGGAGCTGAAATAAACCCTTAAAAATTAAAAGACGTGCAACAACCAGCGGAGGTCTGTAAGCTGCAGCAGTTAAGTAACCAGCCAGCAGATTACAGCACAAAAACCTTTTCAAAGGGAACTCGATAGCAGCGCATCTCTGAGAACTCCATGAATGAAGATTGCTGTGTTGCCTCTGAGGGACGATTTTGCTGAAAGTCAATGAGACCCTAGGGGAGAGACTTAGGGAATTCACTTCTCATTCAGCCTGAAGTCTTCCAAAAGCAACTTGGATATCCACACCTATATCCAAAGCCTCATGCTCAAGCACCCAAAATTCAGACCACCCACAGCTTTCACACACATTCAGGCCCCTTAGGAGAGTCGAGGCTTGCCTAGTGGATCCAGAGTTTCCCACTTCTATGCTTCTCATATTTCCTGACTCCATGGAAACTACCCTCAGCATAGGAGGGAGCTGCCTGTATTAGCAGGGAATGTAGCCTGGAGAGGAAGATGAGAAGAAAGCAACTCTACTGCTCTTCAGCCAACCCAACCATCCTGCAAGCTTTGCAAGGCTCTGCAAGGAAGACCATGAACCTCGGGGAACCTGTGGTGAATGTGAGTGCCAGGTGACATCCTGTGAAGGGCCAACTGATGGAAACAGTGACCAGGCAGCACACTGGAAACCCTGGGATTTCAAATGCTTCCTTGAGGTTTAAAACTTGATGGCCTCCATCACACACTTCCCAGTCAGATTTCCCATGATCAGCATACATTTTTTTTTTACTCTCTATGGTGCTCTGGATGATCTGTAAACTGTGATCACAGAAGAAGAATGCTATAAAAAGTCCCAACAAGCTGTTGGGACCCAGTAATTTCTATAAATTACATTTACTGTTTAAGTTCAGGAAAGAAAAAACAGGAAATTGATCTACAGTAAAAGCAGACAATGCTGTGTCAGGAAAGCATAGAACTTCCCTATTTATCAAGCTGGGAAATGTCAGCTGGGGTTTTGAAAGGCAACCTTTATGTGTCAAAAATGTAAAATTCACAGCAGAGCCAGGCTTCTGAAACTTTATCTACACAGTTGCAAGCCTTGTATAGACATGAGGAAGTTCTACCAGCTCAACAAATAGCATGATTTTTAGAGTAAGTTATCCAGGCCAGCTCTGTGAGTGAGTATTTAATTTTTGGTTTATTTTGGTTTAGATTAAAATTGACTTCAAAATCAATTATTCTGGTTTCAAACCAAGTAGTCCACTTTGTAACAATTTTAAACTTTGCTCTCAGTTGTGGAAAGCAACTTTCCCACAGAGCGGAGAACAGGACAAGTTTTAATTCACACCTTTGTTTATTTGTGAACTCCTGTGTGGAGCTAGTCTTATTTTAGAATAAAAGCACTCATGAAGGGCCTCAAGTAACAAGAGAGTTAGAGCCCATATAATTATTTCTGAACATTTTGTGTGTACGCCAGCTTTGTATCACAACACCCACACTGTATGCCAGTTCTGATGTCATGACATAACTCATTGTAATAGATTATTTGGGGATTAAAACCAAAACAAACAGGTATTATAAGGAAAAAATATTGCCACATGAGGGCATGCTTCATCTCTTTCAAAAGCTTGGCTTTTCGTCTCAATCTAAGTCAAGCTACATTTTACGACCTAGTTTTAGAAAGAGGAAAACTCAGGTTTTATTTATGATTGGCTAGGTTTGTAACATACCAATTAAGTGCAAAATTAGCACAAACTTTGAAAAGAAACATTCTTTGCTTCCATCCGTGGTCACACAATTTTCCTGTGGTGACAGCAACATGCACTTTGGGCTTAGGGCAGAGGAGATGAGCTATCTCAATGCATAATACTCGTGTTCTGTACCCCGTTGTGCAAAATAAGCACGACACAAAATCCAAACACAAAGTTATGAAAGACATAAATTTCACCTTTTGCCCAATGGGAACAGCTTCCCAGCCGACCAGGCACGTCAAGGCAAAGGGAGGCATCTCATACTGTTCTCTTGCAAAAGAAGGGCAGGGTTGCAGGGTTCCCCGGGGTTTCCCAGCTCTAACACACCACTGGATCCGTCTCCTCCCAGAAAAGTCTGAGTCTGCACCCCCCTGACCGTGAGATTGCTGCCAAATCTGCACCAGACCTTCCTGGGGATTCCTCTAGTCACATGGTCACCCCAACCAAGTGTTCCCTGCTAAGTCCCTCTTTTAGGAAAAACTACCATCATCAAGCTTTCTGAGCCTGACAGGTCATTTGTGCTAACAGCCCAGAAATTAATTAGGCCTGCAGACCGTACTGACGGGCAGCAAGAGGTTAATCTGTCCACTTAGACAGCTGCACCAGAGCAGGAATCCTCAAGGCCACAGACATTCTCTGGTCCTGAAAGGAAGCTTTTGGACCCATGGTGGAGCACAGTGATTAATTAGGAAACCCCAGCATCCAACTGTTTGAGTCACTACAAGTAGTTTTTCTTTTAGTGAGTCAGAGTATCTGCACATTCTTGCTCCCTGGAGACTTGAGTACTTAAATGTGCAACATCCTGCTCTGGTATCACGTCTGTGCCATGGAAATGATTCTACAAAACATTAGGATTCTCCCAGCTAATTCTATTCTCTAGTCAATATCCACTGATGCTCAACATGCTGCAGGATCTGGCTGGAGGTGATCTGTGAAAATCCAGTGGGAGGGTGTTTTCCCACATTCCAGAGTAGCAGGGTCATGCACAAAGTTTCGGAGCCTGCCACTCACCTGACCTGGGCTCAGCATTTCCTGCCAGAGAAGCATCAGATCCTGCAGCCTTCATCCTTGGCTGACCCAGGGAAGCTGGAAGCTGCAGAGGCTGTACCTCTCACAGCACATGGGTGCACAATTTTAGAGGCCTGAGCTTGTGCTGACTAAGGTGTTCACACTGACGATAAAAGCCAGCTCACAGGGGAAATCTTTCTTCGGTTTCTCCCTTTATCCAAGAGATGTAAATTCACTCTGTGTGTGTCTTTCACCACCGCACCCATGCTCCAAGATTACTTCATCTGGCCACAAAAAGAGAGACGAAACACGAGTGCTCCGATGCTTGTGAAGACAGGTGCAGTAAAAGCCTTAGGTGGAGCAGTAAATAAGCTGAGAGACAGGCTTTTAATCCGATGATATGGAAAATACTGAATTCCCACATCTTGTTGTTGTTGTTGTAAACATCTTTCAGTCATAAAATTGAAAGATGCCAGGCTTTATGTTGTCACTGTAAAATATCACAGGAAAATGCACTGTGGTATTAGATAGGAGCATGCCAGGTATTCTATGCTAATGGTGACTACAATTTTGCTTTGTCTCCTGTGATTGTACCTAAAGTAGTTTTGAATTTATGCTGGAGCACATAAATGCCTGGACATTTACATTTGCACTATGCCCCTGGACGAGCAGACCTGAAGGAACAAGAACCCTGAATGTTTAGGCAGGGATCAAGTTTCTCCTTATCTCTTTTGGCAGGCCATGAACTACTTTTTCATGCACCTCCTGGCTTCTCCACCAGCTTTCGCACCACAGCCTGAACCCAGCCATCCTTCCAGGCCACTCCTGTTCCAGAGCCCTGCAGCTCCTGGTGGAGCTGTAGCCAGCCACCCCTGTCCACTGGCTTCAGCTGCTGCCTCCTCCTCAAGGACTTTGCACAGCCAGCTTCTTCACCAGGACCCAGAAGGGCTGCACTGTGATTTGCTAATGGATTGGAAAGAGAAGCTGGATCCCCCAGAAATAAAAGCAGGGGCAGGGATATGATCAGGCTGTCATGCTGAGTGCTAAGGGAGAGGTTTCCCACTCGCTTGCCTGGCTCCTGGTATGCAGAGCAGCAATGTTATCTGCTCCTCTGAGCATCCCAGGCTTGCCTGGCATTGGTAGATAAAGGAATTCACTCGTATCTTTAAAGAGGGACAGGCTGTGTGAGAGGTGGCCTGCAGCCCCATCTCAGAAGTAGGAGAAAAAAGTCAGCGAGTTTGTGGGAGCAGGAGTGAGGGACACCTGAGTCACACGTGGTGAGACCAGCCTGGCACAGGCACTCACCCAGCTGGGGCAGTGGGATGGGCCTCCCACAGCTTCCTCTGCTGAACAGTGCTCTACACACAGGAATGAACTCCAGCACCCAAGGAACAGCCTTCCCACCAAGCAGGGAGGCAGGTGCAGGGAGCAGGGTGAAAGGGACTGTCAGTCTGAAGAGCGCACATGGGAGAGAAGTAAAAATGATGGAGCTGAGCCAAGTAAATAACAGAAAGAAGAAAGTGAAAATAAATAGAGCAAAGTAAAAAAAGAAATACATAAAAAATAAAGGGGAAGGAGAAGTAACCACTTTTTTACTGGCTCCTGCCTCAGCAACACAGATCTCTCCTAGCTCATAGAAGGACAAGAGTGGGTCTCACAGGGCTTCTTCCCTGGAGGAACATCACCCAGTGAACAGATCCCATAGCAGGAGCCTTCTGTGGACAGCAGAGGAGCTGACCTCCACCCACAGTGCCAAGGAGACTGCCCTGTGACCAGGTGGGTGACAAAGGGGCCTCCACTCTCCCTGGGCTCCTTGGACCCATCTCAGCTTGACCCATACCACCCTTTTAGAGGTGGCTCTGGCTGGGAGTCAACAGGAAATCAACACCCCTGTCAAAGGCTGGAGCAGCTTGAAGGTCACAGCAAGCTCCCTGGCAGACCTAGTGCCACTACTTTTCCCAGGAAAACACAGGAGGAGAAAACACTTCCTTTTTCAGCACATGCCCTCCTGAATTAGGCAGGACAAGGATATTTGACATCACTTGCCCATCCAGGAGGCCTGTGCACATCCATGTGGGGGGACTGCCACCCAGTACAAAATCCTCAGAGAACATAATTGGGCACTGGAGGTGTTCTCTTTCCTATGTCCACGGCATTGACTGGCTCACCAGCTTCCCCAAAACACACTGGTAGGACACATGCAGCAGGGGCAGGATGCAAAATCTCCAAGTCCTTGATTTCATCCAAACTTTGGTGTTATTTCTGACCAGCCACCACTTCAGCAGGTGGCATTCTAGCCCCTGTGCCAGCATGTACCCTTGGAGGTCTCTCTGCCAAAACCTGCCCTTCCTTCACATCGCTGCAAGCATGGCCTGTCTGGGAGGGTTCCCTGAGGGCTGAGGAGGAAGGGAAACAGCAACATTAAGCTTAAAAGGCAAAATCACAGCAGGATTCAGGCATTGAAGTTCCTTCGGAGCCACTGAAAATTCCATCCAAAGTCCCAGCAAAGGCAGGTTATACAAGTTAAACCTGCCCACACACAGGCACCGCTGTCCCTGGGACTTTTGCCCCACTCACAACAATAAGTCTGTTTATAAAGCACCAGCTTCCTGTTCCAGCTTCACCACTTGTTGCAGCGACAACAAGCCCCCGCAGCTGCAAGGCTGCCCCTTGCCACTCATTCCATCTCCTGACAGGAGCCAGCAGGACAAAATCCTACCCACCCCAAAGCATCTCTCAGTGCTCCAGCGACCATCCTCCCCCAGCATTTGTGCCACTGGTGGCTCTTGGAAAACTGCCAGGCTCCGCATGGCCATGGCCAAGGTGCGAGCACGTTTTGACGGCTGGGAACCTGTGGCAGAGAGGCAGCCAACAGCTGGGCTGAGAAAGCTGCTGCTGCTGCTGCTGCTTGCCAAGTCTGCATGGTCACCATAAAAAAAATATTGCCAGGCTTTTCATGGAGTAACAGCTAAGCACGAGCTCCCGCTTCAGCCCAGAGACAACTGTGCCTGCTTCTCTCTGCGGAGGAAAATTCCTCTCTGACTGCACAACAGGCATAAGGGAAAGAGCACATGGCAGCAATCACGGGAGAGTGGCAAACAGCCATCCGAACTGGTGGTCACAAAGCTGTCCAGCAGCTGCAGAGAGAGAGGAGGGGGGAAAACGAGCCAGAGGGGGATGGAGTGGAGGAGGAGAAGAAGCTTTAAAGACAGGCATTTAAGGGCAGCCCCTCAAATGAATCAAAACTCACTGAGACATGGTTACAACTCCCTGTTTAGCAGAAGGCATCCACAAATTAATAAAAAGGAATAAAACCCGGACAACTAGGAAGTCTGTAGTCAATCAGATTCATACATATTTAACAGGGACATTCATCTGAATAGAGGCCTGCCTGTAGCATGCTAGAAACAAGTCACACTGCCTCGGAGGCTCGCACAGAAAGCTTTGCTCCAGGCCAGCACGGGACAGAAAGGCAGGGGATTGTTTGCTGTGCTCAGGGAAAAAGCAGCCCTGATGTGAACAGAGAAGATGAAGACGCCAGTGAGGTGCAGGGGAAGGGTTATCTCCCATGCTGGTGAGATGCAGGGAAAGGGCATGCTCTCTGGACCCTGACCCAGGAAGGACAGGATAGATCATGCTCTGTTTCACGGCTGAAACCCGCCTCCTGGCACACGCTGCGGGGACCAGCAGGGCTGCTGCCTGTGGAGCCAGAGCAGCTGAGCTGCAGCCCAGGAGACAGCACAGCTGCTCAAAGGCAGCCCCAGGAAAAAGCTTTAGCTCTCGTTTTGTGGTCCAGAGCTCTTGTTGTCAGTGCAGGAGCACGGCTTTGACAAGAAGCCCCAGAAAGCTTCTTGAAACATGTGCTGGGATCATGACTGATGTTAGGAGGATGAGGGATGAAGGGATCACACCTCCTTTAGTCCCTCTAGCAATGGTCTGGATCTAGGCATGGATTTAGGCTATAAACCTATTGCCACACATCCTGGTGGGCCCTTTCAGAGCTGCATTAGTGGGAACTCAAGCCTAAGAGAACCATGCTGCATCAAACCACGTTACTTCTGCTACACCTCTGCCTGGGCACTGGCAGAACCACTGCCCTTGCATGTTCTGCAAGGCTTCACAATGGCATATCCTGTATCAGACTTGCTCCATGGGCAGCCCTCAGCAACCTTGGTATTTGATGTGAACCCGTTAGCATAAAAATGGGAAACCCAAACTGGGTACTACTGGCTTGGGAAGTGTCATCATACAGGGTTCCCCCTGCCTACTGTCCTCCACTGGCAACCATATAAAACACAAAAACAATTGTTACTAAGGCGAGTTCCCTCTCTGTCCAGCACAACCTGTCGCAGGAGTTCTGCAACCCAGACTGTGTCCTCACTGACACCTGCTCAACCTCAGAAACCCTCCAGAGGTTTGCACAGGCACAACTGGCTGAACTTTCCACTGAGACACGGGAACACAGGTACTCTCACCCCACAGGAATTGCCTCTTGTTGACATGGAGGCTTGTAGGTGGTGTTTCCAGAGCAGATGTGGAGGCTCTCCCTTGGGGCAGCAGCAATGGCTTTGGTCCACCCTGTCATCTGTGGCAAAAAGGCATCAGCCACACAAGGAGAGCCTTTTATCAAACAGATGGAAGGTAGGACATAGCTGAAGAAAAATGGGGAGCGCACCTACAGCACACGACAGTAGTACGTGATATGTTCCAGAGATAGGGGAAAATGACAGTTATGAAAGAGACAAGAGGGGAAAGAAAAAAAAAAAAAAAAAGCCTTTTGGCTCAAGTCCAGGGGGAAAGGTTCATTTCTGTCATCAGACTTAATGGTTCAGCCTGGGGAGAAATGCAAACGGCACCAGGTCCTCCCTTCCCAGAGAGGGAGAGCAGGGTCAAATCCAGCAGCACCACCTTTCCTCGCCCTGCACACGCCACCTGCCTCAGCCTGACCTGAGGGAGGCAGGAGCTGTCCTGAGCTGCCATTGGAGCCGGGTTCACAGAGAACAGCAGTGGCCTGCTGATCGCTGCATTATGTAGGGAATCAAAAGTACTTTTGCCCCAGGCAATACAGTAAGCTCAGCAGGAACCAGTTTTCAGGCATCAGATATATTACATGGATGCCACACATCCCATTTGGCAACTCCCCTCACGTGTTGCAAGCTTCTGGACAAAGGGACTCCAAACTCTCTGGATCTGGCACAGCACTCACTGGGCTTGAATTTAGACATACATTCTTGGCCAGCAGCCCTGAGCTCTGGGAAGGAAGCATCCTTTTCCCCTTCTCCTCCCTCCTTCCCACTCCTGCCCCCAGACGGAAGGCATATTGGATCACTCCTCTTTGTGAGTAAGGGAATGCTCTTCTTCTGAAATAACACTCTCTGCATAGGCAGCTCTGCTGGTCCTGCACTTCTCAATCCACCAGGACAAGAAATCTCTGCTGAAATACTGTTCTGCTGAAATCAAAACACATCACAAAATCCAGCTGCCTTTGACAGGATTTTCCTTAAGAAGAAAATCAGGAAAACAAGGAGTTCCTGATAGAGTGCATTGAAACATTTTACAGCTCATTTAAATGCAGCATAGCTGCTTTTTTATTCCTATTTTGAAGCTACTTTAGTTTTGTCTCCTTGTATTGCATTAGGTAAGCTGCAAAACTCAAACCAAAGCTTCCAGTTATTAAAAAAAAAAAAAAAAAAAAAAAAAAAAAAAAAAAAAAAAGTTGCAAGTAAGAAAACTGAAGATTTTAAAATTTGCCAAATCAAAATCTGAACAGTAAAAATCCTCTATAAAACCAAACCTAAATATCAAATTTCATTCTATGTATAAATATTAAACACCATTTGAGTACATTTCTCAATCTGTGAAATCCCCTGGTGTAGATAAGCCTTTAGTACTAGGTAGGATGATAAAACTGCTGTACAGTGTGAAAAGCTGCTGTAAAATTATTGCAACTCCAGTAGGGGGTTCTACAGCAAGTACAGCAACTAAATTTTTGAAAACATACATATATTCTACCACCAATAAAAGTATGCAGCTAGGAGAGAAGCTATCTATACATCATTATTTACAGTTTTAGGAATTACATAATCCTAAGTGACATTTCTCAGCATTCATCCTCCCCATGACTTTTCAAAACAGGCAAAAAACTTCAGCATCCTGTTCATTGTGTTCTCATGTGCATTTATGCAGTCCTATTTGTCTCACAAGTGTAAATTAGGGAAGGATTTGGCCCATGATATCCACAGCCCAAAAGAGCTACTGTAAATCCTTAAAGGAGCAGCAGGGGGAAAAAGAGACAACAGCCTTAAAACAATTAGTGAGGTTAGAGACAAAAGAAAAATAATTATGTTGACAAAAGCAATGGTATATGTTAGCTTGACCCTAAGTAAAACCTTAGATACTGGCTAGTAAGTTCTCTGTTGGAATCACTGAACTGAACACTAAAATAAAAGCCAGTTTGGAGGGGGCAGCAGCTCCAACCTACAGAAAGCAGCTTTACATACCAACCACAGGCAGCAAGTAAAGATCACTGTGTTTAAGCAGAAATTGCAGGAAGTGTGTGGGTGGCAGTAGCCATCCTCCACACTAGAGTTTAGTGGAGGACACTGTGACCATTCCTGTGGCTGGTCCAGGAAAATATCCATGCCGTGGCCAGATACACTGCCAAGATGCATCCCTGCTTTCCAAGGGCTCAGCAGCTGGACTTGGGATGAGCCTCTTGGATTTGCCAGGGCCTGAAACAAAATTAGACGAGCCAGAAATGAAAGGTGAGATCCTGGACCAAGTACAAGGATCTTGGATCCTGTACAAAAGTCACAGAGATCAGATGTCACCCAGTGATCAGGGGAAGTTTGGATAACATCAAAGAGAAGGTAGGCCAGCTATGTTAAGAGGAAAAAAAGTGCTTCAATTATAGCCCAGATCTACAAGTCAGAAGATTCAGTTTATACTCTTGACAAAGCTAAAGCTTCCTGTGACATCTTAAGCAAACTAGTTTGCTCCTCAATCCAACAGAATAATAATTTACACAGTCCAGAGCTTTCCACTAACGGAAGTGCACGGACTGCTTGCAGCTCCCAAGGAGAAAAGTGCTCTTACCTTAAAACATAGCAACAAAACCCTCCCATCATCCATCTGCTGAGCACAGTGGGAATGCTCTCGGTGGGGTACCACACACAGCCAGCTCCCACTGATGTAAAACATATTTTAGTGCTTGCTACTTAGTCCCAGCGCACTGCTTCCTATTCCTCATAACCATCTCTATCCCACCACATTCTTCATGAATGGAAACTATTCATATCACTATACTAGAAATAGCCAAGTAAACAGGAAAAAACCCAGAAGATTTGCCAGCAGGTGCTATGGGAGGGGAGAAGGTGATGGTGATCAGCAGCTTTGGCAGCCATGTAAATGGCACCAAGCACAGAATTTAACCACCTCTTTGTCGAGAAAGTCAGAACCACAGGGATTCATACTTAGAGGAGGCTTTCCAACACACTGTTGGCTCTTATCTCAGCCCAGCATTGTACATGGTATTCATCACAGGCCATGACAGAAATTATATCAGCATTACAGCAACCAGAGTAGCAGAATATTCTGCAAGCAAAAAACCCAACCAAGAAAACCACCAGTGTTTACCATGAATAATGTCAGTTGTTCTCCAGTTTCCAACTTCCAGTTACGGCTGTTTGGCTCTGAGCTAATGAAAGCACTTTGAGAACATCAGTCAAAAGGAGGGCAGCATCCAGATGTATTTGACAGGAGTAAAAACCTATGTAAGCCCTACGTTTCTTGTCTAAAAGTCACCACCCCAGAATAGCTTGTGATCTAGTTATTTTTATTCAGAGAAGAGCCTGTGCCTTGAGTTTGGATCACAGTCCAAATTCCACTAGAGTTTCAGGCTGTTGTTAAGGTAGGATGCTCCACTCTGGCCCAGTTCAGAAATAGGATGACCAGTAAATTAGGGATCTCATTTATAGTCAGGGTCAGACATTAGAGGTGGTCCATTTTTACAGGTTTGTGTCATACAATAAATGAACAGTTTTACATGAAAAGTAAGGGGTTTTTCCTCAAGAAGGGAGGAATTTAGAAACTGTGTTCCCATTTCAGAAAGGCTGCAGGTTGTTTCATGGATGCTGGGAAGATTTCTGAGTCTCACCAGTCCCCAGAGGTTACCATTTGATAAAGGAGAGCATATTTCACTGGCTGAAAATCATAGTGGTGAGTACTAACAGCTCTCTCTGTGTTAAAACACTATCAGCACACACACACATTTACCATTAGGTCACACACAGTATTATAGCTTTCTCTGTTTTGTCCGTGCATTCACCAAGGATTCTGTGACAGTTTTCTATATTTTGGGATGTGGAAACCCTGTAGGAACTACAGGATCTCTTAAAAACCACCTGCCCATTTTCTTCCTCCTTCCTCCCATTTATCAATGATCCCTTGAGTACAGGAGCTTTCTTCATTGCTCCAACTGGACATTCTTAAAGGTTTTATTATAATTTTCTAGTTCAGCTTTAACCATAGTGGTAGTAATGTAAAAATTAATATCAATTTCTGTAAATGCTCTGTTAGTAAATCTGAAAAATAATGATCTCTTAGTTACCTGGGCTTCTACACCCCTGTGTGCCCATCCTAGAGCCTTTGTTTACACAGGAGGCTGACACAGTTCCAAATACACCATTTAGTTGCTCATGTAACAAATAAATCCTTCACACGTATTATACACACATGCTTGGCACAAAATGTAGAAGTGCACATGCACACGAAACAGGAGTAAAATAGTCTATTCCAGTAGATGCATCCAGTCCCACGCGTAGGAGGCAATGCAGGAACTGTTTGTGTTCTGTGGGAAAGAATTGAGCCACCTCCTCTCCTCTCCCTCTTTTCTAAAAGTCAGAGTAAAGCAGTGCTAGTAAAAGTGCTCTGTCTTAAACATAAGGAATGTCAGCTGGGTTAACAAGCACCACCTTTGCCTGCGCTTAGAACAATCTGAAAGGCTTCACCTGATGGATTAGGAAGACCTTGAACAACCTTTTCGAAGAACAGAGCAATGGATATAGGAGCCATCAGCAGAGGATTGGTAGCAAGCATCTGGAATGGCTGTAAAATTTCCAACCAGCTCAGCTGCTTGAAAATAAATGTCGTCCACATCTTTATGGAACTGAGCTGGTACATCTTCAGACATCCCTTACATAAATCTCTTGTACACTCAAGAGATTTATGATAAACACTTGCTCTTTCCTTAACCTCCAAAACCTTTTCCACCTGCTGAATAACTCAAGAGTCTTTCCTCTCACCCAGCCTGCTCAATATCTATATAAAGTCTCTGGAGAAGATTCAGTGGCACCATAGACTGACTTGTCAGCAGTACACATATGACACCCATCTCTACATTATCTTCACCTCCCATGCAAATAACACCATTACTCAACTCTTCAAGGGCTTGACTAAGATCAGCAAATGAATGAAGTGGCAGAAACTGAATTGTCGCAAGAGCCTGGGCTGACAATGGTATAGGAAAGTATTTTACACTTTGATAATGTCCATTTCTGGCATTAAGACTAACTGAAGATTTAGTGTTAATCTGAATTCTACTATCCTGAAAACCCTGTAACTGTTGCTGCAAAAGTCTCAATCCTTCAGCACAATTTCCAATCACATAACTGAAAAGATTGGACTTGGCCCTTAATGCTTGATTTCTACAACCTAATGGATTTAGAAACAACAACCCATGCAAGAATGCTTCTGACCATTTACTCAGCAGCAGAAGACCACCAAACAAGCTTAAGCTCTGTTCTTTGCTCTGCTGACTACTCAGTCCTATCTTAAATTCAAGGCTTTGCTCTTCTTTTCAAAGCCTTCATGACTTTAGCAAAAATTGATTTAAGGGCATCCACACCTCTGAAACATGACACTGCTGAAACCTGACAGTTATATTGCTCTGTAACAAAATAAATACCCATTTTGGAAGGTGTGTGCATCAGGGACAGAGATTCCCTGCTGCCTAGGGCACAACCTGCAAGGAATTTTGGAAGTGCAGAACCAGAGAGAAACTCCAGTTTTTCAACCCAGCCTTTCTTTCCATGTTCCAACTGTACCAAAACCATCAGCAGGAACAAGGAGTCCATGGCTGAGAGACTGGAGGAAGTCTGACATCCAGGAAACTCCCCTGGGAGTTCCCTGGTGTGTGATGAAAGGTGACCTGAGCTGGTAGCATGTTGATGCTTCAGCACAAACAGGCTCTTTTATGTACCCATCTGCCCCCCTCTTTCAAACTCATAGGAACTTCACTTTCAGATCTGTATTCTTTTGTCAACAGGCTCAAACTTTTGGGGAGATGAGAAGGGAAGGCATGTGGGATCATGTATACAGACTTACACACATAGCCTGAATTCAGATGCTTGTTTTACCAGGAAAGAGTTATTGGCAACAGCACTCTATGTAAAAAAATAGGAGAGCAAATGAGAAAGAAGAATGTCAAAGATGTCTTGTGTTCATTCTCATGAGCTCATAAAATGATTGGAGGCAGATAGATAAAGGTATACAGAAACACCTGAGGAGCCATTGCTTTCCAACACACCAGTAACAGCCAGCAATTCAGAATCTGGAGAGAACCACACAAACATATCCAAATGATAAATGAGTCACCAATGATAATTAGATCTGACAGAAATTTATTTCCTCCTAGAACAAATCCAAAGACTGCTTTTCAATTATATGAGATGCAAAACAAGACAAAAAGTTGAGATACCACTGAAATACAGCTGAATCTATGTCCATAACTCACTGTTGCACAGGGAAGGGACGTTCTTTTAAGGTTGTGCTCCCAAGTTACTTTTTCATTTCCTGACCACTGCTCAGTTGCAATGCCTCTAACTATGTTAATATTGCCTGCCAAGGAAAGTAAAGTGGAGATGTCCCAATAGGGGAACCAACCACACATATATCTATACACTGTTCAGAATAAATGCCCTGACAATGCAGAATTGTCATTATGCATCTAGCATTCCATGAATCCTCCAGCTGGTCTTGCATGGGAGGAAAAAATGTGCACGTATGAGCAGGGATCCCATTCAGAGACACTAAAACAGGTTCATAATAAGTCATCCTGTTTTCTTCAGCACAAAAATAAGCCCTTATCAGGCATTTTTTTCTGACAACTGGCAGTAACTTTGTGCATTTCAAATGCCAAGCAGACAACTTTTCAAACGCTTAAAAGGTATGTGAAGGTTGAAAAGCTTGGAAGGCTTGCCAAAGTTGATAAAACTTCACTGAAAAGTTAAACAAAAGTTTCCACAAAATTTTCACTGCAATGACCACTGAACTTGAAATCTGCCTGAATTTGTTCAGGCCTTTGGGCTAATCTGACAAGAAGTAAGTGGCCAAGCAAACCATCAGAACTGAAACTTGGAATCACCAAAGAGGCCCACGACAAGCCTCTGCCTTGGGGTTATAGCTCTTCCAGTGCCTGATTCCAGCAGCTGGCACATCGTGCCAGAAATACAGCATTTTAGAGTTACAACTGAGAAAACAAGCAAAAAAAAATAAAAATTAAACTTATGCCAGTTTAATGATTTGGTAAGGCAGCCAGCATCATCATGAAAGTGTCCAAATTTTAGTGCAAACCATCCTCCTTCCCATTCTCTCACAAAACCCTTATCTCATTTTCTTAAACTGACAATTCAGAAAACAGCCAGAGTGCTGCTTCTTTCTGCCTTATATCCTCTGCCACGCTTGCACATGTGCTTATCCAGTAACAGGCATCACTAGTGAAATGGGATTATGTTCCACTGGTTAAGCGCATGAGCACAGCCCTGGGTGGGGCTGCTGGAGGATCAGCTCTCAATAAAGTGTCCAGTTTATAATCTAGCAGGGCGAAGAGCAACTGTCTCTCAGAATGAATAGCTCTTCTGTCTCACCATCTCCTGAGGCTGGCTGCTGGGCCGGCCTGCCTCATCGTTTGGGGTTTTTTTCCTCTGTCTCTCTGATGCTGTTACTCTTTTCACTAAGTTTTCGCTGTCTCCCAGACTGCAAATATAAAGAGGAAGGAAGACAAGAAGTATCCACCCGTATCTGGTCACACACTGCAAACTCCAGCAAGATGAGCAAACGCTCTGCTAGCATAACACGCTATAAACCCTTGCTATTTACTTATTCCAAGGAAGTTTCGTTTCAGCCCAGGATCCTGCTCTTTGGAACCGCCTTTGTGCCCAGCGATGTCTTTAAAAGGGATGCTCGGCGCAGGCCGGGCCAGCGGGCACGCCCAGGGCGTGCAGCCTCGGGGGCAGCGGGTGCCCAGGGTGATGCTCTGTGTCCCTCCCGCTGTCCCCGTCCCCCCCCGCCGGGGCGGGGGCGGCCCGGGCGCGGCCCCGCCCGGCGGAGGCGCGCACGGCGCAGCGCCCTCTGGCGGCGCGCGGGGGCGGCGCGGGCGGCACCTGCCGGGAGCGCCGGGGCAGGTCCGGCCGTGGATCTCTGCCGCGCGCCCCGTTTCCAGGGACAGCCCCTCACTTACCGACGGGCGGAACTCCTCCTCCGCTGCAGAAACAGCCCGCGGGAAGGCTTGGGCACCGCTTCTGCAAAGGCTGGTGGTGGCACACCCGAGCATCTCTTCTCCAGAGCGGTTTTCTGGCCAAAGATTCCCCCTCTGCCGGGAGGCTTGTAGCAGAGCCTCCCATACCCCCAGGAGGCACGTTTCCTTTCCATGGCGATGAACTTATTCAGCCTCTGACAGAGCACACATCTGCAGCGTGCTGCAGTTAGGAAGGGCTGGCTGCTCCTCAGGAGTGACTGACTGCTTCTTGCTACCCACCGTCCTCCTCTCTTTCTGTCTCTGTGCTTGCACTGTGTGGTGTAGAATGACTCTTTCCTGTTCGCAGCACTTAAACAAAACAACAACAACAAAACAACAACAACCCTTAAATACCTTCTGAAAGTACCACCTGAAAACTTTCCATCATTCCGTACTTTCCTCCTTGCCAAAGCAAAGTGAAAGGTGATACCACCAGCCACTTGATCAATCTCTGTCAGGGTCGGGGGCATCTGGCTCCCCTAAGGGTTTGTATAGTAGGAGTCTGTTTCTAGGACTATTGGCTTTTCTGCAGGAGGATGCTGTTTTTCAGATCTGATTTAAGCTAAACTCCAAAAGACCACAGAGAAAGAAGAAGCAGGGAGTGTTCACCCAACTTCCTGGAAAAGACACCCGAGCTGTTCTTGTAGCCTCCTGCAACCACACTCTGTCCTCCCCAGCCCCTACAGCTGGTCCCAGCAATTGCCAGCACTGTGGGCTCTGAAGGCACGGGAAGTGGCCTGCAGCTGGCCTGGGGAGCCTGCCTGGTTTGAGCAGTGTTTCCAATTAATAGCCTGCTCAGCAGCCACATCGTGTTCTGTGAGAAATGCTATGTGTCACTAGCAGTCTCTTGATCCAAAATGTTTGGGAGAGCCACTGTTCTGTCCCCAACCTCACAGGGACTTTGCATCTGGGAGGAATGCCTGGGATGGAGAACACAAAAGGACAAGCTGGACTGGAGCACCCATTATGCCATTGAAAAAAAAAATGAAAATAAGATGTCAACAACTTCTATGGGCCTAATTGTTTCTTCTCAAACAGATTGTTAGCTTATGTGAATTAGGATAGCGCTACAGAGTAAACCAAAGAATGGAAGGGGGGAGGGGGATAGCCTTGGGATCAGAAAGGCACAATATGGGTCTTTATCCCTACTGCTTGCTGGCTACTGAGTAACATTAACTAATTGCCACTGCACCCATCCACCCCCCAGGAGATAGTGGCAAGAGAGATGAAGAGACAGAGGGCAGTAAGACTGCCTAAGTTTCTGCAAACACCACCACACAAGGCCACCCAAAGGACTGGGGCTATGACTCCCTCTCTCTGCATCTCCTGCTCCTGCCCTTGCTGCTCAGCTCTACTATCAAACCGAACCAGACAAAAGTAAATTGACTAAAAACCAGAAACTGTCGTTTTCTGAGCCAGATTCCTCCCCTGAACTGGTCCACCTTACAGCCACGTGCACTTTGGACCAGGTGTAAAGATAATGAAACTGCTTTTTTCAGTATTTGAAGAGGACATCAGACTGCAGCCTGGTGAAACACTGGGAAATCCCACAGTGAGCCACAGACTAGGAAGCTGTACTTTAATTTCAGCAAAACAAAGATCAGGCCGTGAGTGAGTGATGCAAATGCACCTAGTCAGATCTCTCCACTGGACCTTCAAGAGAAAAGAGGTAAAACATCAAGCACAAAGGGCAAGCCTGACTTCTCCAAACACAAAATCAGGACAAGCCAAATCCTGTCCAATTGCACAACATTAAAGAGTGATTCTGTGTGCTCTCTTACCTTGTGCTAAGAGAACAGCAATGTTCTGACCTGCAGTGATTTATGTGTAGCAAATTCATGCCATAAACAAGTGAGAGGAACCAAAATCTCATGCCCTAATCCCTCAAAGCAAAACCAAATTCTTTATGGTCAGCAAGCCTGCTGATGGAGGAGGTAATGCTTATCCTTATTTGAATCCAATAAAAACATCCAAACAAGAGAAAGAGTGCTCCAAGAGCTTTTCTCTGTTACATTTGCAAATAATGTTAAAAAAAAAAAAAAAAAGAATTAATCATTCCACATGCTTTATAAAAATTAATTTATCTTGATGTCTCCCCAGCTGGACAGGTGTTACTACCTCCAGTGAACATATGAGCAAGCTGAGTAAGACAGACCTGGCCCTGTTTTTTTAAGTAACATCTAATTTTCAGTGCACTTCTGAGTGCAGGCAGCTTCTGTTAATTTTGGCTAGAGCTGTAAGTGATTAATACACATGTAAGACAGATTCTGGATATCTCAAGCTACAGGGCTAAAATTAAAGCCCATGCTTGAAAATGTGATCTTAAATGACTTGCCCTTGGCTGGGCAAGGCAGGGAATCTGTTGCAGGATCAGGAAAATAAGCCAAGACTTCAGATTCCTCGGGGCTTGTCTCCACAAGAAACGTAGGGAAGCAACACAAAATTGCAGCACGCCAGGAACATTCTCCCCAGGTGGACCTGCTTTGGTGTTCACTGCTTTCAAAGAGCAAATTTTAACCCCTCCATAAATTCATCCCTTCCCCCACAAACACAGGAAAACCCACTTCTCAGTGCTCAGCACTGTCACTTGCTGCCACTTTCTAAACTGAGAGGTGCTCGTGCTCGTGGCAAGAGAAGGATGTGGTGACTCCAGAGGCAGCAATAAGAAAGCCAAGGGTAAAGTTTCACTTTGGTTTCAGCATAAAGCTTCCCCATGAAGATGTTTTGGTTTGCAATCAGCACTGAAGCAGCTTACCTGTGTTTCAAAGATGGGTGAGTTACCTCCCACTCTGCACACTCAAGGTTGTGTGTACCCATTTAAAGCAGACATATGGAGGATCTGAACAGCTGCCCACACTAGCTGGAGAACAATGCCAGCCCGAAGGAGGAGCTGTGTGGTTACATGCTAGTACTAAGCAACATTTATCTCTACAATACACCCTCTAAATATAATTTAAAAGTGTCTGCACAGGGGACTGGGCTACAGATGCACATCCTCCCAAGCTGAGGTGATGCTGGAAAAGTCTCTCAACCCAGCTTGTGGCCCTTCAGGCCTGCTCTGCTCATCTATGCTTGAATGCTTCTCACAATTTTTCAGGCTGAATGAGGTAGGTTAGAGGGGGCGCCTAGTATTTCAACATTACAAGCTGCCACCAAATGACAGGAAGTGGTCAACCCACAGCTTACTCCCTGGATCTGAAGCAGCAGGAACCTCTGGCACCAGGGGAGAGCTGGAGACAGAAACTTCTGCCACAGCCTACGTGAATGTCTGTGGCCTAAGTGCAGGGTAACAGTGTCCAGAAGTTCATCTCCTCTGGCTTGTCACATGCCAGCTTTCACATGGAAATGAGCCTGGTGCTAATGCATTAAATCCTGGCTAACATTTAAAATCATGTGGGCATAGCACTGCCATTATTTAAATTTTGAAATTACTATGATACAGCTTAACTGGCAAAGATCAGTGTAGACTAGATCTGCCAAAAACTGGTGGGTGCAAAGGAAGTGCTGCAGTACCGTGTGGTGAGGATGGCAGCCAGCCACAGAGTGACCACTCAGTGGGTCCATGCACCACACAGGCAACTCTGAGGTCAATTTATGGTCTTGGTGGACTTGAGAAGAAGAGTAGTACTTCAGATTGCAGACATACAACTGTTTGAACTGTAGCAGAGCCCTTTGGTGTAGCTCCCCCTCATTCCTTACAAACCCACAGAGAGACTTACACCTGCTGTCCCACGACATCAAGTCAACTGTTTGTGTAGCTGAGCTCCAAAGACTTTTTTTTAAGGACCTTTGGGTTAAAAACACCCCGCCATGCATTCTCCCTGAAACGCATGTCTTTTCTTTGAAGTGGATCATTTCACAGGACTGGCTTAAAGGGCAGCTAGACAAACAGCTGTATCAGCACAGCCACTGAAGCAGTAACCTGGGGCATTGGAGAAGGAGCCAGCCAGAGCAGCCACCTCCCTCAGCTGCGAGCTAAAGCTGGACACCTCTCTGTGACCCAGCTCCACTGATACGTTCCAAAGGGTCTGTTTTGGTTTGGATTGGTTTTCTGGTATTTATTTTCCTTACATTTCCTAAGTAAATTAGACTTACGTAATTGTTCTTTCTGACAATTTTCTTGTAATCTGTTTCAAGTCTGCTGTCCCGTTCTCAGTCAAATCAGAGAGAGTTTCAAACATAGCATGAACCTCTAAACCCTTTAAATCCATCAGTGTCTGGGTAGAGACCCAAACTTGTGTCCTCTGCAAGGGGAAAAGCAGGCAAAACTCAACTGCTACCCAATGCCGCTCTTCAGCTGACACACAGCTCTGGGCTATGGGTTCAGAGGGACAGGGAGAGAGCTGAAGTGGTGAATTTGATGCTCATCATACAAGGCCAGGCTTTGTCACTGTAATTGCTCATGCACAGCCTGGCTTTATCCAGACTTTGCACCTTATGGCCTGTAGACTTCAGTGTATACTTTTGTTTCAAAATAAAGCATCCTGTCAGGATTTCCTTCTCTGAGTCATTAAAATGTAGTTAGTACTTTTAAATCTATTCAGTGACTTCTGCATCAGGCTATTGTAAGATAGACTGTCTTAACAACAAAAGTAGTACAGACATCCTTAGTGAAAAAAGGTGACATGTACTTCTGTGCAGGGGCTTATGTGTACCATTTGTGAAATATGATGACTGATGCTGAATTTATACTGCTAAAATGCATTTTCTGGGGTAGCTTAACACAGAGATGAATTTCATCAAACATGAGAGGAAAAAGGTAACTTGTCATCCAGATAGGTTATTCTGTGATCTATAAATCAGAGAGAATAACAATGCATACTGTATTCCTGCCTGCTCCCACACACTTCTGCTTGTCATCGCAAGAGCTCTTTAGTGCCCTGAAATACAGCTTGGCAGTAAAAATTAATTGAAAGTGCGCTACAATCATTAACTTTTGGAGCTTCACAGTTTGCCCATCCTTAAATAACGCTGGTTATAAAATCCTGTTTGCACTACAATTCCTTGGCTCTGTGCCACGTAGCATGTAGAAAAATCAGCAATATGTGCAGCAGGGACTTCTCCGGCTAAAATATGAATGTACATAATAGACTTTCTTCTTTAGCTCAGCAGCAAAACACTGACTCAGATCTAGAGACCAGTTATAGTCCCAGTGGTGTTTACTCCATGTAATTAGCAGTATCAAGTGTGTTGTCTTTTGGGTAGCCTGATTGTTTCCATATGCATGAGCACCTTCTGTGAACGAAGACAGAGCAAGAGGCACACAGCACTTGAAGCGCACACAGCGTTACGGGAAGCACATATGTTTTAAATACCTTATCTCTACAATTAAGAAGAGTTTAGAAATTGGTCATATAAATCTTGGGAAATGGGGCCAACAGGGAGAGAAAAAGGCCTTCTTTCCCAGCAAGAACTTTGCCTGGGTAACTACTCGAACCCAGGTGCCGGGGATGGCGCAGACATCTCCCTGCTTGCTGATGGGAGAGCAGCATGAATCAGTAGCTCGTGCATTGCTGCGGGAGGGAGAATGCTGTTGATGCTGTGTTGGGGCCTGGAGAAAGATTGGGCTGGCATTCGAGGTGGGGCGTGCCTGGGAATGCTGCACAACATTCATCTTAGGGGCAGGTACTTGCTGAAATTCCAATTACTGAGGGAGAGGGCTGAGGCAGAGTGAGGCCTTGCCTTTGCCTTGCAAAGAGGCGCAGTATTTTTACCTCAAGCTAGTGTTTCTGACCAGTCCCAAGGTAAAAAAGCACTGAAGCCAAGCAACTTCAGCCTCACTGCAAGGCAAACCAGGCAAGGTCAAGTGGGGGCTGCTGCTGGACTCGCCTACAGAAGCAGCAGTTACAGAAGGGTTTTTTTTTTTAATTAAAAAAAAAAAAAAAAATCCTTGAGCACAGGAAAGACAGGCCCTAATGTCTGTTTTGAAAAAAAGAGTATGGAAAGGGGGCTTTTGGGCTTATTTATCCCTTGTTCTCCCTCTCCCTTCCACACCCCCAACACTGCCACATCTGTCAGGCTCTCTCAACCCTCAGGCCTTTGCCCCGTGGCTGGCAGCATGGCTGGAAGCTGCAGGGAAGTAGGGAGAGACAAGGAGAGCCATTTGCATTGCAGCCTGGCTCCTCCTGCTCCGTGCTGTCCTCAGGATCCTCCACACGCCTCTCGTTAGAGCAGGGCCCCTCTGCACCTCACCCTTCGTGACGGTGTGCCTCGAGGCACGCCTTGCTGATTGGGAAAGGCTCTCCCAAGACATTCCCTCGCACACCTATTTTTATGGCTGCAGTAGATGCCTGAATAAAAGCCACCTTAAGTAACTGTCTTGGGCTGCGTGCTGCCTTGTGCCATCCCAGCATCCCGGGACAGCCTCTCCTCCCCGTTCTTGTGTGCTTCCCGAAGCCTCCTATGTGTGTGTCTGCTTTATCACTTTGCTAACAAGATTTCAGTGTCTGTTCTGTAGCAAACCACTCAACCTATAACCTGGATTCACCACAGGAGAGTGCTTGACCAGGATATTACAACTACTTGGTTGTCATCTTTGCTGCTGCAGATATGGTAAAGATTTAACCTTAAAACTTGCCTTTGCAGTTCAGAAAATACATCCTTGCAAAGCACCTTTAAATTTGAGCAAGTGTAGTTAGGCTTACTGGCTGTACCAACTTGCTTCACACACTTTCACCTGCCTTTCTCTTTCACCTCCAGGAACTATCAAAAAGGCTCCCCAAGCAAGCTTTTTAATTAATAAATCTTCACTATAAAATACTAGAAAGCAACATTATATGCAACAAATCCAGACAAAACATTCTTCTCTACATATCTCCTTGAAAATATCTTGCAGTTTGTGATTTGGATAGAATTCTGGAAGCCTAGTAAGAATAAAAATCTTTTATTGAAAAAGGCATACACTGCTCATGGTCGATCATTCATTAAACAGCCCAGCAGTTTGTTTCAATCGTGTCTTCTGACATTGGGAATGAGGATGCTACTATTTTAATAATAAGCTATCAAACTGTTTTGCAAATAGTCACTGCATTTTAATTTCTTGAAAAGCTCAAAAAAGGTGAAAAATGCATTTGCAGCACAGCTACTGCTGCTTATTATATGTGTATATTATTTCGGTATTATTTCAACCTCAAGATTTGTTTATCTCAGTGAAAAATACTGCACTAAAAATTAGTTTAGTAGTTTTTATATCTATCACAGTTGACATTCTGCATTTATTAGTTTCTCAGTGGTTCCTGCCAGGTTTTTTTCCATTTTTTCTTTTCTCATTTCCAGTGAAATGTCTGCCATTGACAAAAGCTCTTCACCGCATGCAGTCACTGTCATTCGTGGTCACAACAGATGCAGGGAAGCCCAGTGTAATCACTCAGAAACATTTTCAGGGAGTGAAATAATCTGTGTGCAATACTGTGTCCTTACAAACCTCCCTGCAGGTGTGTAACTCTTCCCTAGCGCAGAGGAAAGTTTAAAGATGCTTGAGGTACAGCTACCAGCTTAGCACTTGCAGCACACAGGACGGTGCATCTTATTTTAAAGCCTACGTAAATAATAGATATGTTCTGTGGCCCTTTTATGTGTAAAGTGTTAGGTAACTGAGAAGTATGAATGTTTAGTTCAAATTTAATAATTAAAAACACAAATGTACTTCATACTGAGCACCCAGACCTCTGCTACATGCACATTTCCATAGAGAGAAAGAGAGAATATCTGGAAAATCACTGTTTCCGCTGTGATGGAAATAATGTACTGTTTATGTGTCATGTTATTTTGAGTCATTATTAATCTATTACTCAGCCAGGTTTGTAAATGTGGTACAGCACTAAACATTTAGGGTGACATTGAAGATTCCAGGCCTGGACTCCACAGATGTAAGCATATGTGTAACATGTGCTGAAGTGCTTACAGGAATGGAGCAGAAATATGTATCAAGCCCAAACTTGAAAACAGGTGAGTTTAAGTTATACAAGGACAAAGAACAGAGAACCAATTTTTAAGCAGACACTTCTAGGGTTCGGAAATTAAATGGCTCTTTTTATTCCCATCTCCACCACCCAAAAAAAGAGCCCCTAAAAAGGGGGTTGAGAAACACATGAAATCTAAGTCATAATTTTTTAAACTGAGGCTCCTTTTCACCATGGAGGAGGTGGGAAATCACTTTTTTTTTTCTTTCTTTCTTTTCTTTTTCTTTTTATTCGCCCAGGGCTGCCTGTCCAGCACCAGCCCAGGTCCTCAGGCCAGCAGGTATGTGGGACTGTGGGACAGAAGCCTTTCCTTGGCACAAACCAGGGCACTCCTGCAGGCTGGGCTCCACAGCAAGGAGCTGGTCATAGCTGGTATTTTGCAATAACAGAACTGAAAAATAAACATCAAAAAAGAAAATAAAAGAAAAGCTTCTCTTATCCACGTCTCGTGGCCACCACTGTGGGCTGGTGCGTGTCCCAGCAGCTGGGCTCCCCTGTGACACTTGGAGTGTCCCCAACGCCGTGCCCTCAGGCCCGGCACATCTGCACCCTCGGGGAGCTGCCCCTTCCAGGCGCCGGTGAGTAGGGAGCTCCCAAACCCAGCACCTGCACAGCGACCCGGCGGCCCTGGGGGCCACCCTCTTCTCTCCTCGCCTCAGACACCGCTCTGTTCCCTGAAGGGAGCTTGGAAAGGCGGAGCCCGGGAGCCGGGATAGCAGGCCCCGTCCTGGACCTCCTGAGCCCCAGCCCCATTCCCAACGCTGGTACCCTCGGGGTGGCACCTGCCCCCGGCTTGCCTACACCCCCTGCCCAAACATCAGGGCCCTCTCACGGCCTGGAGAGGCCTCGGCTGCCCACAGCACAAGGCCGGGGAGAAGCGGGCAGCGCCGCTGGCGCGGTGAGGGGGGGCGAAATCCCTCTCAGGTGCCCGCAGGGAAAGGGAGTGTCCCTCCCAGGGGAACAGACGGAGCGCCCTCCTCTTACTCACCTGCCCGCCCGCCACTTGGGGAGGCGGGGGGAGGTGTTGCAATTATCTGGGGAAAGGGACGAGCCCCAGGAGCCTGAGAGTGGGACAGGGATGGCGGGGTTACGTAAAGGAGGTGGGCGAGAAGGGGAGCGGGACAGTCAGGTGTGCGCATCCAGACTAAGCCAGGGGCGAGGGGACGGCGGAAGGGGCGCTGGCAGAGGAAGCTGAACACTCGTCCCAGAGGGGCTGGGAAAGCGGAGGGAAGGGGCACAGCCTCACGTGTGTGAGTGCAGGCATCGACGCGGGTCGTGAAAGGGCTGGACAAAGGGCAGGAGCAGCACCGCTGCACAGACAGGGTGGCGAGAGGGAATTCCCCCCTTTCCCGGAGCTCCGCAGTCCCCCCCTCCCGTTCCCCAGTGCTGCTGAGGAAACCTGCGCTGCCTGCTAGGAGACAGCCCGGGGGCTGCGGGTGTGCGAGGCTGGCTAAATGGAGGCTCTGCTGTCCTGGTGGTTGCTGCCGTAATCGGGGAGGGAGCAGGAGGAGGAGGAGGGAGGGATGTGAAAGTGGGTCAGGAATGTAACTAGACTCTGCCCCCCTTGTTGCAGGCGCAGGCGGCGCTGCCTTAGCGATGGAAAGCAGGCATTTCAGTGTTGATGTTCCCCAGTCCTGGCGGCTGACGGTTACTAGGGGATCCTGAAGGATGTGTTTCCCTGTGACCCTTTGAGAAGAAAAACTTAGTTGCCGCAGTAACCAAGTTTGGCTTGGATGAAATGATGCAGTAAATAGCATAGGTGAGCCTTGCTAAATGGAGGAGGAGGAGGAAGCTGGAACTGTACAGGCTGGATTGCTCTTGCAGTCAGATCGAGAAATGTTTAAAAAATATCCCAACAAACTGTATTAGTTAACTACACGACTTTTATATTTTTTTCATGCAATAAAACTCAGAATTTATCACCTATTTATTGTACGCTACTAAGAAAACAGAGATAGAAGCAAACTGTCTTAGTGATGTAGCATGAGGTACGGAGCTCATCCACAACTCTGCAGTAGCCCTGAGCAGCCCTTTTCAATGCAAAAAATTTTTGTTTGATGGCCTGAATTTTTGAATGTTAAGGGGTGTGAAAGAAGGTGAAGGCTGGTTCGACACCTTAAGTTTTCATCCATCTTCTTTTTAGCATTCTTACTTTAGACTAACATTTTTCAATATTGTTACTTAGATTAAAAGAGAACACATGAACTCTGCTTCTAAAGGAAATCCACAAACTATTTTCAAAGTGGAAAACAAGCTAAAATAACAAGCAAATAAATTTAACTTGAGGCCCCATTATGCCTAATTTCTCCCTATTCCCTCCAGTTGTTTTCATCTGATTTCTATCTTCCTCTAATAGAGAAACGCTTTCATTCACAAGAGCGGGAAATCACTTCTCAGAGTTGGAATGAAGAACTGAAAGGAATCACAGAATAGATATACTGTGATATATCCATTTCTTTTTTGGTTTTCTTCCAGAGTTGTATCTTTTCTAAAACCCTGGTATTCTAAAGAAAGAATGTGTTGCTGTACCATGAGACTGATTCTGCTCCCAGCCTGAGAACCCACAGAGGAGAACTGAGCTGTCAAGCTTACAGATTCCTCAGGAGTGAGGGGATACACGGACTGTCAGTGCAGGGCACACGGCAGGTAGGGGTGCACCCAGTCGATGGATGGGGGTATTTGTGTACATTTCATTAAGGGAACAAAACTGTGCAGCATTAAGGGAGCAAATTGTGCAGCTATTCCTTTTACTCCTTTGAATATTTGTCAAGGAGGTATTGCTGTGCATAAACATCCCTTTAGCTTATTTCTGTAGCTCTAAAGCTACTCAGTGTTTAAAAGCAGACATGCCCTTTAATTCAAGGACATTCAAGGATGCATAATGAATGTTACTCTTTCTACTTTTTCCAAGAGATAAATTTTCCAGTTGATTTCCCCTATCACTTTCTACTAAAAGATGAATTTAATAAAGAAAAAGATACATGGATACAAGCAAATTGTGGTGAAATATAACTAATACATTGTACTATTACACCTGTTTTATTAAAAAAAAAAAAAAAAAAAGGAGAGAGAGAAAAAGAAAAAGTAGAAACCAATAATGGTTTAAGTGCTATGGACCACAAAGCTTTTCTTTAACTCAGTGGAGGGCCTGGGTGATATCTTATAGATGAATGTAGCCTATTGCCTTCAGTAAAGGAAAATATTTAGACAATCTTCATCCACAGCTTTAAGATCTATAATGGCTTAGGTATGTCATGGTTTTTGGTTTTTTTTTTTTTTTGGTGGAACAATATTACTTGGTTTTGTCAACTTTCCTGGCAATGCAGAGCAGTCAGTGGACAGTCTTTCTTGCCACCTGCTTGCCAGGGCCTCTGCCATTGAGCTGTCTTGCACATCGGGGCAGGGGGATCCCACAAGACCCTGTCATTGCCAGTGAAAATGTCAGGTTAGAAACTTCCTCTTTGGAGACTCCCACAGAAAGTTTTAATGGTCCCACCTATTACCAGCATAGTTTTGCTGTGTGTTGAGGCAACCCAGTGAGCTAGGAAAATTAAACATTACAGAAGAAGCACTTGTGCTACCAACCATTCCTTCATTTATTGGCAGGGAGGATGTAGTTCTGTTGTTAGTCTGGGGCCCTGTTTATGCCCCTCTGGCCAAGCAAAGGGCAGGCTAAGCCTTATGGAAACAGTCCCAGGAAAATCCTCCTGTGCTCTGTGCAGGAGCGTGGTGTTTCCTATTTATTCCCCCCCCCCCAACACCCCCCCCCCCCCCGCCCCTTTCTGTGGGGATGATGTGAGGAAGGAGGTGTGGCCAGAAAGTTGCTGCTTTCTAGTTTTTCTTGGCTCTGGCAAAGGCCTTTCTATTCAAGGGTAAATGACAGGGACCTTGAGCCACTCTAAATCCACAGGGATGTCTTAGAGAAGGACCACAAGGACCAGATAATGTGACAAAGCATGAAGCACAACTTAGGTACAACAGAGAATTTGACCTTGACCTGTGGCTGCTTTGAACAGCATCTCAGACTAGACTTGGGCATGGGCTTAGTCTGCAGTGAGAGGCTGGTGGTTCATGCACAAATGTGGAAAAAGAAGCATGGGAAAGTTCCAGGTTTGATAGCTGAGTCCATCTGCCAAAGTATTTTTGCTTTGTTTGTGCTTTAACTTGTACACTGGAAAATCAGGAGGGGGAAAAGCCCCACTATTTAAACAGAGCTTTTTCTAGCTGTGTTCAACTGAGTTCCATGGTTATGAGGCAGAAACAAAGATGTATTTATTTTTACCAAATCATGTTAGCAAGCTAGTGTGCATGGTTTAGTAAAATACTTATTTTCTGAGTAATTTTAGCACGTCCTGGTTTTTAAAAGCATCATTTCCAAAATAGATTATAATAATATCTAAAAATATATTAGCTCATCTTGCTTCTACCTAGCAGAGGAACAATTTTGCATCCTACTGAAGTGCCTGTGTGGCTTCAAGGGGAGGATAGATTGGACCGCATTAAGATAGAATCAAAGATTTGGCCACATGCTATTTTTGAGCTTTAGTTCTTTGGTTAGTATCTTCCTCTTACCAGACTGAATTGCAGAAACTTCTGTGTAAACAGGATGAAACAATGGCAGCAAAGGTAGGATGCCATACCAAGCTGAATAAGGACCTCAAAGCCCATTACCATTTTAATGATGACATTGTTAAGCAAAGTAGCTTCAAGATTAAATCGTTTACTTAATTAAGAAAAACTGGCTATTTATCGAGTGTTTTACCTCTAGCAACCAAAATACAGCGGTGTTTTCTTTTGGAACTCAGCTCATGTAGTTTCAAAGCTGTTTGCAGCTGAAGACTGTCAGTCACTCAGTGCACTTACGAAACAGGTTTAAAAGCAGCCGGGTAACAGGATGTGACATAGGCTCTCCTCAGCACAGCATCTGACACATCCCTGCACTTTTCTAATAACTTTGAAAGAGGCTGCTTAAGTTTGGAATGCAACAGGTCTCCCTAAAGCTCGAATCCAACAAGAGAGCCTTAAGAAAGGTATATCCCCACTTGTATCTTATTGGGAATTATTTCAGTGAACTTTTGCTTATCAGTATTGAAAAGATGTGTTAAAACCAGTCTGACAACTTTTTTTTCGTAACGCCATGTGCTGGAGGGCCTTGAGAAAACACTTTTGAAACAATATCAGAGCTGAGCTACTGAAATGCTTTGAACGAGAAGAATGTTCATTAAACATATTTCCCTGGTTTTTGTACTGTCCCAAAGAACAAAAGTAAAATATTTTACAATTTATAGCCCCTTTTCCAGTGAGATGCTACAGCAAGAGCTCAGAAGATTTGCATCTTGCAAGTAAGAACATGATGGACTTAAAATGCTTAACCTACTCTGCTTTTTTTCAAAATTTTAGCTGTGAATTTACTGGATCCTGTTTCAAAACATGCATATAAAAGCCCTAATTACCCACCCAGCTCCCCTTATCTTAATTCACTGTAAGTCAGCCAACACCCACGGGAGAGGCTCTGCAGTGACTGGACCATGAGAGATGCAGACATTTCGTACTTCACTGGAAACACTCACTGTGGTATAATCCTGCTTTCTCCTGGGTTCCTATTAACTAACACTCCTTGAAGTGAAATTAGGTTTCATTGCCCAAGGCTGTACTCTTTTCTCTCCTGCAAAAGGGCTGTGCTTCAGGTCACAGGTCTGTGCACGGGTCCTCCCACCCAAGCCCAGGGCACAGTGAGAGTGCCTGCCTGACAGATCAGCTCCTCTGCAGCCACCTGGCAGTGCCTGTTCTGCACTGAAGGGCTGAGGAGGGAAGACACAGATATGGAATTTGCAAAGCACACCAGCATCCTGGTTCCCTGTTTTCCAGCCTTGGATTTCTCAGTACTTCTCAGCACCCCATTTTTTTTGATGTGTAGCAAAGTGTTTCATGTCAGAATGGGTTATTCAGCACCTCTGAAAAGTACAATCTTATTATATACAGATTGCTCTGAAAAATTGAAACCGGGTGCCACAAAACCAAAGAAGATTTAGAGGAAATTGTTGATGTCATTTTGCAGGAGATGTTTCCCGACACAAAAGCTGATGCAAACAAATAGTAACATCATGCTGGGTTTGAAGCATACCAGCTAAGACTAAACATGAAATTCACCTAGAGGGTAAGAGCCTTCCAGTATTGCTAGTCAGCAGCAGAACAATTTAAAAAAAAATCAGGATATTGAGAGAAATGTATTAGAAAAATGTCGAGCCCAACTCTAGAAATGTTCACTAGAGATGCTACCCAGCAGGGAATGATAAAGGAAGAATCATCTTTACATCTAGGGTTGTTTTGAAGAGCTGCTGTTGATGGAGCTTCCTTCCAGGCATTCCTGGGAGCCATGTCTGTTTTAGTAACTAGGAAATAGATGGTGGATCCTGCCATTGGCAGGACCTTTTACACATCCATCTTGGTATTTTCTTTGAAGTCTTGGGTAATCGCAAACAAGAGTCTCTGTAGAGATGATTTCTGCAACACAGGAAACACCTGTACACTCTCCTCAAATTATTTCTCTATGTGACAAATGCACACCAACTCTGCTGTGTTTGTCACAAGGCCTTTTCACCCTCGAAGTTAAGGTCAGGAGTGAACCACACAAAAAAAGCACTAGATAAGGCAAAATCCTTCCCCTAAAACTTTCTTCCTTTTGCTTCCTACTCTGTGTTCTCTGTTTTTTCTCCTTTTATTATTCAACCCCAGCTTGCCTTCCTAGAAGCATCAATCCATCATTCCCTATATTTATTTTTGTGTCTGTTCCTGAGTCATCAAAGACCAGCAGATTCTTTTTTTACTACCAGTGTGTTTAGAGCAGAGGTCCAACCACAGGCTGGTTTGCATTCAGAAGCTGTAAAAGTAGAAGTGTACCAGTCAGTGATGTGATTTCTGCAATTTCTAAACATTTTCCTTTAAACATGGTTGTACGGCTCACACCTCTCTTCCTCATTTAATTGGAGCCTGCTCTCTTTCATTCACTGAAGTGCACACTTTTGATACAAGCAGGCCCAGACCTAGGAGAGGGGGTTGCTGTTCCTGGATTTTCTACATCTTGCTGATTAGCTGTCCTCTCATTGCCTCCGTTCCTTCAGCTGTGCAATAGTGCTCCCAAAACTGTCTGCTTTATTATAAAGTGAGTTAAGATTCTTGGTGAAGAACATGGGATGAAATCAGACATCCAGAGTTGTTGCAGAAGTATTCCATAGGAGTATCAGTGCATGGAGAGTTCTCCAACACCTTATTAGTACACACAAAGCAGCAAGAGTTTATTCAAGGTTAGCATCTTCTACTCTTAAGCTTGGCTGTGGTAGAAGAGCATCTTAGATAAGAAAATATTTGTGCAGCGTGATATCATTAGTGTGTTCTGCTTTAGGTCTTGTCAAGATTCTGGCAGAAATATTTGCAAAGAGGAAAAAAAAAACCTATTTCTCTTTTAACCAGTTATTAACCTCGAGACAGCCTATACATACTTACAAGGAGGTAATAAATGTTGTGCAAAGAGTATCTCTTCCTTTGTTATCTGAAATCAGGATGGTTTCTAGTAATTTTGGTGTTATTATTTTATTACTAGGTGTTACTGTATCTTTTAATATTGTACAGAAAAATGATAATAGGTGAATTATCCAGTTTTGGAATTCCTTACAGTTATTTCTGTAATTTTATCTTTTCTCGAAGCAGGCCTCAGGAATTAGTGTTGTAGGATGTAACAAAAGTTGGATAATTCAGGAACAGTTTTATAAGCACTTAGACCTGTTAGTTACATTGCTTTATTTTCTTGCTGTTGAATATGCCCAGCAAGACACTGAGGTGGGTTTTTTTTTTTTGTGAGAAACACAAAGTAACTTGGAATTAAAATCCTCCCAATTAAAAAAAAAAAAAATAATTCATTGCACTGAATCATGTAAACAACTTCGATACCAGAGGCACTGCACCTTAATCTGATATCTGAATTTATTGGATATTTTCACTTTCGTTTTTAAAGCAACTGAAATGCACGTGCAGATTTAGGGTTCTGGATAGGGAAGGAAAGTAATTACACTGCATCTTCATTCCTCTCCAAGTCATCCCCTAAAATGTAATTTTTCACCCAAGGAGCAGTCTGTGTAAGATGCAGAATAGTTGTACGTGTTGTACATTTTACTAATCTGAAGCTGAGCCTTTTCATCCTCACACCATTTTACCTCCAGGTCCTTTCTGGGTCAGACACACATTTTCCAAAGAATGTCCCAGAAAGCACTGTGCAGGTGCTATTATAATTCTGTATATTCCCACAATGGACCAGTGTGTCTGTGTAATGAGATCAGGAATTTTTCTTTGGAGAGTTAACGGTAATGCCAAATGATAAATAAAATGCTGAAATGAAAAGTAGGTCCCAAAAAATTGGAAAGCATTGTAATAAGTCAACATTTATATTTCTAACTGTGGGTGAGGTCTGCAGGAAGGGTTTATGGATGAGACACAGCCAGCAGAGTGCATGCAGCATCATCACTTTGAGCACATCACCAGAATACTGCGAAGTCACAAGGTGCACGGCTATTCAATGATTGAGTTAATAACTCATGGAGCCTTGTGATATACAGAAGCATTTGGCAAACATCTAATATTACTGGACTGTTTAAAGGTGTTTGCAGGTCACATTTACAAGGAGATGTCTGTTATGCAATATTATTAACAGCTCTCTTTGCTGTTACCTGCACATTAGCCAGTTCCCACTGTACCAGGAAACTATTCTGTTCTTAGATAGCTGACTCCATCCTCTAATTTTTCATGCATACAGGCTATAGCAGAATACTTCTTTAGGAGCTCATTTTGTCTTCTGTGTACAAATAATTATTGGTGTTTGATAATGAAAGAAAACATTACTAAATGTATACTTTTTCAAATTATCTATATAAAGATCTCTTTACTTATGTCACTCCTCTTAAAAGTACAACACATTTCTTCATTACATTATTTGTATACCTGAAAGCCATTTCTTTTGTGTTCACAGCAATCTTCATATCTCCCTTTAATGACAGTGGTCTCCACCACTTTTCCCAACTGTTTAGATTTCATTGGGAAGAATCTAACTTGTTTTCTTAGCAATAGCTTTCCAGGTGCTTCAACATGCTGCAGCATATTTCACAAATTGTAGAAGCTTCTAAATGAGTATTTCTCACCAAGTTTCACTTCTAAAGTAATCCCAAGATGCAGGAAAATATTTTCATCCATTTTCATCCTATTTTCAGAGATCACACAACAGGTTATATTCATCATGCTATTAATTTTTTAAATGGGATGGCTGTAGTTTGGCATCTAATTTGTACTCATGTGCTTAAGTTTCAGGGCTGCTCAGCAGCCATAGAAGCAATGAATGTGCTGAACATCTCTGAAAATCAGGCTATGTAGGTACCTAGAAAATACAGAATCAAGTATCTGACTAGGGGCATCCTAATTAGAAAAAAAAATAACCTTTTAAAAATTTTATTGAACGTCGGTGAAGGATTGGTTCCTAGCAGAAACAGAGCATGTGACTTAATGGATCTCATGTTCATTCAGAAGTGGCAGATCTGATATGCATATTTATAATGTTTGGCAAACGTAGTGATTTTTCCATTTAAAAACTAAGATGTAATTACTGATCCTGATTTTTCATGGGTTTTTTTCACTTTTTTAATTCTAAAATATGTAGTATTATGTTCTGTAAAATTTGGGGAGAAACAGCTGGCAGTGGCAACTGTGATAGGACGTATTTTACTGATCCTGAAAGCTTAGTTTAGGCCCTCCTAATTACATGAAGTTCCCTCTTCTCATATAGCCCTGGGATAATTGGATGGTATGGCATTCCAAAGCCTTTGGGATGCTAAAATAATCATGCATTAACCCTATAAACATACTTGTCCTTTGATGTTCTCACCACTTAGCTGCTAGCTGAATAATTACAATTCACTTGTGATCAACTTTCATATGGTAAGAGTGATAGCAATGATAAAGAGGATGAAAAAGTTGCAAGACACTTGACATGTGTTTTTAGTTCATATGAAGGTAGGACATCAATTTATAGGAACTGATGTGGAGTACACCATGCAATTAATGCTTTTGGTCCCCATTTCATTGCTGGAGGGAAGTGGGGTTTGTGCTCGGTGGTGGGGAGCAGCCACAGGAACTGGTTGTGGCTCTCTGGCTGAGATAAGTTTATGCTGTTCCCTTTGGCAAATCATTGTCTTATAAATTCCTCAATGCTTTGTTCAAAGTACAGCTGTGTTTCAATAATAACTTATTTCTGTATAATTCCAGTTCAGTGTTCTTTACTACATATGCTGCTAACATTTTCACACAAGTACCCCAGCTGTACAGCAGCCCTCTGCAGTCAGCACTAGCCCAAAATCATGCCAGGAACTGTCTGTATTAATTTCCATGCAACCAAACTTTTGTATACTGAACTACATTACACCACTCCCATCTTACTTTCTCTTCATTCCGCTGTTGTCCTGGGTCTCCAAAACTCACCGCTTTTATGCCAATTTTACCTCAGTTTACTGCCACAAGATTTTGCTGATTCTTCCTATTTACATGCAACATACATGGTTTTTTTTATCCAAGTACCAAGTTTTGCAACAGCTGTCAGTTTCCAGATAGGAAATCTGAGCCTGCTCATTCTTTTCCAGTGTGGTTGAGTAATGTGGTGTTCATCATAGGACAGGACTAGTGACACCAGCTCTACTGAATCACCACATTCAAGCTAGCACAGTGAGTATTTCCTCTGTTTTGCAGTGTCAGTAACCTGGAGTCTAGACCAGGAACATCATCTGTGGATTTGTTTTTGAGATCATCCCAAAAAAACTGTATGGACTGTGGCGAATTTTGTCCATTGACTGGTGGACCAGGCATCCACAGAAAAACATCAGGCCAGAGTTTACTGATTAAGTCTGTGCCTAGAGAACAAAAGACTAGTTCTGAGGTGAATCACTCCCATTTACAGCAGAAACCACAGTTCTGAATCTCAAGTCACACAGAAGCATATCGACTACACAGTTCTTTATTGCATATAACCATAGCAAGACTCTATAAATACCAGATAAAAATAAAAAGGAAACAAAAGCAATCTTACTTCTCAGTCAGAACTCTCATGCAGCTTTCTAGCCTTACTTAGTGTGTGTGTAGGGGGATAAGCAATTGTGGAGGGCATTAGTGTCCTTCAGCAGAAGGTCCTCATTTTCACATGAGGACCACTGCTCTGAAGGTTCTGAGATGAATTGATGACATTCAATTGTACGTGTTTTTTTAAATCAGGCTTTTCATCCAAGTCTCAAGAGGTAAGAATATAGTGCTCCAACCAACTGTGCCACTGGACACCTTAGCAGTGTTCTCTTCAGCCTCCTCTTGGATTGTCTGCTGTGTAACTCTTATTCTAGACATTAGGCTCTACCCTCAGGGCTTTTCTTGTTTGTTTTTTTTTTTGTTTGTTTGTTTCTTTGCATTTAGTAATTTTTAAAATCATTTTGCTGGATTATTCAGGCTGCTCATTTGTACTCTCAGAATTACGTTCAGCCACTTCTGCAAGGGAAAGGACATAAATGAAAACCGCATAATGAAACAAGCTCAAAAGGTGTATGTGAAATGAGTACATAAGATTGTTCATGAAATTATTAGAGAAAGTCTTATTTGCAGTTGACATTCAATCAAAACTTATAGCTCAGAAGATAATTTCTCTGCTGAGTTAAGAGAGCCACATCAGTCTATTACCACTTCGCAAGAGGTTGCAGGAAAAATTTTGCATGACTGTTAGGATTTCAGGATATTTTCATAGACATTGATCCCAAGAGATTTAATCCTTTGCTGTGAACACTGCAAGCTGAAAATTGTGAGTTTAAATGTCTTCTGCCCTTTCTAGATACTTGGAGTTCTTTTGAGGAAGAGGCTGATGTCCGTGCCCTGTTCTTAGAGATCATTTGTTTCAAGAGTTGAGATTTCCATACAGTGAATCATTTCAGGTAACAGCTCTCTTGAACTCATTTTGATAATAGTGGTTTTGGGTTTTTTTTTCCTTTTCAAGTTTCATTTCAGTTAGAGTACAGTCCCTCCTGACCACCAAAGTAATTGGAAAAAAAAAAAAAAAGGAAAAAAGAAGTTTATCTATCTGCCAAATCTTTCCTCCCTATATGCTCATTAGGAGAAGTTTCACCTTCTTTGTATTGCACAGAAGGAAGGAAGATTATGGAGCATATTATGTGTTATTCAAGTTGACGACAGGAATGCAGAAAAATGTATTGAGAATACTTTCTTATCAAGAATCCCTTATTTAAAAACAAGTGAATGTTGAATGATAAATAAAGGTAAAAGGACTTAAATGCTCTTATCCGCACTGCCCTAAATTCAGACACTTTGGAATTATTGAGTTTTCTTTTTGTTGAAGCAAATACTTTCCTGTATGAAAGCTTCAGAAGTTATCTAAAATATGTCTGTATCTTACACCCCTCTGGTCTAAACAACTGTCTTCTTCTGCCAGGAAAAACTTTGTGCTGACCGTTTTTGCTGTGGTTGTGGAAGTCATGTCAGTAGAATAATTCCTTCTACCTCTCTTAAATATGTGTCCATTATGGACAATCTGTTAATTTAGCATGTCAGTTTTGACAAGCAAAAAGCTCTCCTGGTGTAGTTACAGCCCTACACACTGCAGCAGAGGTAGAACTCCCCCCAAAACAATTTACAACAGCAGAACTGTGCTTTTGCCAGCATGACTTATTTTATCGTTGTCTGAATAACACAAGCTGCGCTGGTGAAAGTATGGTTCTGACTGCATAACTCTGAACATTCACTGCTTTTGGTAGCACAGCTCCGTTTTACCCTCAGTTGCAAACCATATCCCTTTGCACATCTGACCAGCCTAAATATGCCTGCAGAACTTTATGCAATAGACCTGACCCAGTGCAACTTTGCTTCTGGTTTAAGGAGGCACAAAGCACAATTTAATAGGTACAAAAGCATAATGACTCTTTACATGCTCATTTGCCGGAGTCCCACCATTTTCTTCTGCCTCCTCCTCAATTCTTTGCCTTCTGCATCCATCAGCCATTTTTTCCCTGGTAATTTGGTTCTTCTCTCTTCTTCCCCAAATCCTGTCCCTGCAGCCTCTCCCAAGTTAATCTCTGCCCTTGAAAGTTGTCCTGCTTTCTCCTTCCTTGCAGGGTAACTGCTTCCTTGTATACTTTCTTCATGACTGCTGCCTCACTTCCTATTTCTTCACTTCTCCGCTGCTTGCTGGCCCTCTCTGCTGCTTTGTGGGTGCATCACAAAGCACTGCCCACTATCTTCTCCCTGGGATGGGGGGGGTTTCCTTCTTCCCCATCCCCTTTTCTATTTGTACTCTGTAAGCTATAATTAGCTGTGGCCTGAAGTTAAGAAAATAAAAATGCAGGCTAGAAAAATCAAATCCTAACAGCAAAATCAGCGAGTATACAGCCCAAGCTCCAAACAAAAACTGTTGAATCCTCCATAACTGAGGATACTTAAAGCTAAACCAAGACAGTACTGAAAAGTGTACTGCACAGAGAAATACTGTGGCAGCCTCAGAGAATGGATGGCAGGTGTTTCCCATCCTAGTCTATGATACCGAAAGATAATAAGTGATGCTGGATATTGCTACCTTCCTTTAGCTGCCAGTCTCTTCTGGTGCTACTGCAGCCCTTTGAACAATTAAAACATGAAGTTGCTGTTAACATAAGCATTTATTTTAATTGTGAGAGGTTTCAGAATCCGCTCTCCCTAGCAAATGAGACACAAGGAAACACACAGCTGGCCTACTACTTGCCTTCAGGAGGGAAAATAATCACATTTAAGCTAACAATCAATTAGGTGTGAGAGGCTGGGGGGGGTCAATAAGAATGAAATGTCAGTACTAAATCACAAGCTGGGTATTAAACACTGACTTCTTTTAGCACACCTGTGGTTTTTGTGCATTGCCAGGCAACAAAAGTTTCTGGGCAACAATGCAGAGTTTTAAAACAAGTGAAAGTATTGCAGTGGGTGGTTTTGCTTATTGTTCTTTTACCTGTTCCATCTCTGCACAGACACACTTGCACATGGATTATACAATCTGTTTCTGAGGCTCTACATTAGTGACCACAGAACTGCTTGAGAATGTAAATGTCAAACATCTGCCCACTAGTTTTTTCATGCTATGTTTTTAAACAGTCTAGTGAGGAAGAAGTAGGCTGTGCTGGTCCAAAATTTGCTAAATAATTAAATATGCAGGAGGGAATCTTACTTAGCTTTATTCATTTAAAACATACTATTTTTAATACTCCTCTTTAAAGAACTTCTGTTTCTAAAACTGTAATAACACTCTTGCGCCTCTGTTGTTTGTTTTGGTTATAAGGCTGAAAGATATGTCAGTTGATTATCCTTTTAGCCATTCTCTATAGTTATGACTGTATATCCTGAAAGAATAGGTTTAGGTTGGTGAACTTGCCCTGAAAGGGTTTAGAAACACTGGTTATTGTTACCACAGTTTAGGTGAAGAGTTTATGCTACTTTTTACATCCTGAAAATTAGAGCTGGGGAAAGGGACTAGTTAATCAAGCTGGTCCAGTCTCAGCAACTCTGCATTGCATCCATCTGCTGGAGACTCCCACAGTAAAAAGAGAGAAGGAGATGGGACCAGCAATTATTGCAGCCAGAAACTTCAAGCAGTCCTGCAATATGCCCTGCAGGCTGTGATCTGTGGGGGGTGGGGGGTGGGGGGGAAAAGTGGTGTGGGTTTCAGAAACACTATCTTCATATTTCCATATGAATCTTTAGCCAAGAGGTAGTCTTGGCTGGCTAGGTGAGTCAGTTCAAGGACTGTTTTGCGCTGCTGAAATGTCTCAGAGCAAACAGGGAGCGAACACTTCCACTCGAACTTTTACATTTGCTATCTGTTATCACTAACATACTGTCTGCTGAGAAGAGTCATCCAGCAAAGTGGATGGCTTTCTACCTGGAGAACTACACAGGGATTTTGGGGGATATACTGGTTTTAATTCCAGCCTTGCCACTGCCAGCCTGTTGGGATGTGAGGGAAAGTGCTTAAGCATGCTGGGATACATCAGCTCTTCTTTCACTCTGTAAAGTCTAATGTTAGGATAAGTTTGGACTAAAGCTTTGGCCTAGCTCATCCAAAGCTGCCCTTGGATATAGTGAGTGGGGTTGTTGCAGGAGCAAGTTCCACCACTCCCTTGTTCCCCAACTGCTCAATTTCCAGAGGCCAGGGTGGCTGAGCATGGTGCTTCATCACATTTCCCTGCACGGGGAAAATGGGAATGCTGCAGGATGCTGTGTCTTCAGACAAACGGTCTGAGAGAGTTTGCAGCTCATGTGTTATGCTCTTCTGTGTGGTTTTCCAGTGCACAAATTCATTACATTTTCCAAACAATTTATAGGAAATACATTACTTGAACTTTCCCCATTTTATTTTGTATAATTACCCTGCCTCTGTGGTGATCACATTTGTCAGTTCTGCAGTAGTTCTTAAACGGTTTTTGACCCAAGAAACCTGTATCTCAGTTGGAGAAAAAAAAAAACCCTCTAAGCAAAAATAACCTCAACCCATGAGAAGACTCAGCAATGGCATGTTTGTTCATTTAAAGAAATAACCAGTTGAAACATAAAGGAAATTCAAGCATTTCTTTTGGTTTTAGGTTTTATAAAGACTTATTTCTCAAAGCCCTCAGGGCTGTATTCTCTGATCCTCCAAGCAGGCTTTTCCCTGTGTTAGTATGTCAACCGAGTTCTCCCTCTTGGCACAAGTGAGGACATCAGGAAAAGGATGGCAGCAAGAGGACTCCGGATGCTGAGCAGGCACAGGCTCAAGCAGGGCATGGAGCCTCAGATGCCTGTGACATCCTCTGTGGCTGGACAGCCACGCGTCAGGGTGAGGGAACTGGGCCTTGGCAGCTGCCCTCACCCAGCAGGAGTGAGGTGTTGTAAAGTCAGGGCCCAGTCCTGCCTCTTAGCATATAAAATACTCCTGGTTACTCCAAGCTGCTTTGGCTGAAAGGGAAGTGTAAATTTGATAATGTCTTGTAAGATGGGGGAAAAAAAAATTTCTAGCTAACCTCTAACTTCTCTCTTAATCCTAGTGTTAGCTTTAGTCTCTGTGCTTTAAGACATCCTCAAGTTGTGGCCTTCATTTAAGCTATACATCCTATTTTTCTTCTCTCCTCGAACACCTTTAATTAGCATCTCTGATACTTGAATTGTGGGTGGGGGCCGAGTTGTCCTTTTCTTGGGACCACAGCAGGCGGCTTTTGTCACCAACATTGTTGTGTCACCCAGGGGTGTCAATGAATTTGATAATACACTAAACACCTTCACAAAACTATTGCTTTTATTTCTACGATTGTTCATTGTATTTAGCATCACTGTGAAAGATGAGAGAGGTGGGGGAGGGTTGCACAGAAGCTAGAGAAAAGTCTTCTTGCCCCTTAGTGTGTTTGTGATCACTGTGGGTATTCATGTCCCAATATCCCAAAAGTATAGAAAATATGAATAGTCCTAGGAGAAAAAAAGACATTACATATTTTGTCATAGTTGTCAGAGGAGATGGGATAAATCACAGTAATGCAAATGGTAAAAAGTACAGTGTGAAGATAGCTGTATCATATAAGTCATGTAGTAACACTTTGAGAGAGTCATTCATAAAAGTGGGCTTTATTAGACAGAAAACACCTCTACCTTCTCTTTCATTGTAATAAGTAATACAAAATAAGAACCATTTGCTCAAAACTTCACATTCAGTACTAGACCACAGTGGCTTTTTACCTCTCTGATGCATTACAAAAGTTCAAATGACAGAAGGCTGAAAAACTGAATTTCATTTCTCTTGCCCACAAATAACCCAGAATTAAAATTAATTCCTTAACTGTTAAAAGACTTTTTACTATTTTATAAACCCTAGTTAATGGGGTTTTAAAGTTATTACATAACTTTTTGTTCATCATTGGGTTTTTTGTTGGTGGATTTTTTTAAAAAAAATAGTATTAATGTAACACAGTATGGACTCGTTCATCCTTCATCCCATCTTTTTGAAAGAATAGAGATAAATGCTATAAAAAACTATCTACATATTTTCTCCAAACATTAACATCATGTTTTTTTTTCCAGTTTGAGTTTTGCATGTCCATCTTTCAAGAGCAGATTTCAGATGCTGAATTAAGAAACACTTATTTTTCTATTCCATCTATCTGCTTGCTAAACGTCCCACATCAAAGTGCTCTTAAGCACCTCCAAGGTTAAAAAATATATTGAGGATGGGAATCTTCATGTTGAGGTGGTCCAAAATGCCTCCAAGACTATTCCAGAAATATTAGGCAGAGGTCAATGAGACATGCATTTCTAACCTCCAAATATGATTACCCATACAGGAATTTTCAGCAGTTTCAACTGCAGCCATTTGTGTAAATAAATGGCTGTGCAAACCAGGCCAGTCTCCATGGATTTGTATGTGTGTGCCATGAAGGCTTAAATCACAGCAGTCTTCCAATGTAAATGCAATGTTCCAAGGGCTGAGCCTGAGGTGGATAAACTGCTCAGGTTTTTGATTAATTGGGTGCCTGACCACAAGAGATACTGAAGATGCAAGCTGGCTGTAAAGCTGCTAAACTTACCAGCAGTTCTGCCACTGCAGGTTGGCAGGTACAATGGGGATAGAGATGAAAAGGTTGAAGACACTTAGCTATCAGTTTATTTTTAATGGCTTCCCTTTACTGTTTGTTGGTTTGTTGTTTTTTTATTTTTTTTTAAATAAAATAGGAACCTTAAAACAATGAGAATGTGCTTTCTCATGTTTGTTGCTAATATTGTGGAATAAACTATGATATTGCTCCTCTGTCAGTCAGCAACTCCGCCTGGGTAGTACTGCACAGAACTCAGTACAGAACACAGGTGACAAAAATTCAGCCTGCAGAAACCACCAAACAAACACACACAGGTTGAAGCTGCAGTTTCATGTTCTGAATACATGTGTACTACCTTTCAGTTTCACAGTTGTGGCATTTCCAAGTTCCAGTTCACCAGACCTGCAGGTGTTTCACTTGGGAGTCCAGAAGGGAAGAGGTTTATTCCTGATATGAATCACCAGCTCATGTCTTTAAGACAGGACTTGTGTATTCCTGACTTGTATACCTTTATCAAGTATTTGAAAAAATGGTGCAAATGAAGTTAAGCATGATATCTTACATGCGAGACTGTGAAAAGAGTTGGTTGAGGGCTTACTGCCACATACCTGGAATTTAGCCTTCTTTTCAAAGTGAATCCTTTCTCAATAAGGAGATAGGCTACCATGTAAGCTGGCACAAGCCTTTTGCCTAGAGGCCATGACTTGATTTCTTTAAAAAACAGGCAGAGACGCCAGGTCCACCTCACCAGTAACAGCTTTAAAAGGCCTAGTTTTAGTTTTGGTAGCTCTAGATAGAGTGTAAATAACCATTTCCTTTAAGGTAAACTGGTTCCTCCTATACTCACCAGGCACTCCATGGAAGCACTGTTGGTTTACTTTTCTTTTTTTTTTTTTTTCCCCATCAAGCTTTCAGGATGGAGTATTGCCAGGTATTTTGTTTTTATGTACTGTTATTATTTGTCACACAACTCTAAACCGGTACTGGCTCTACAGTGAAGTTCTCACCACTCTGAACACCTCTCCATCACTTGTTGAGTCTCCTACACCTTTGAACTCCCACTGCAGGGAAAGTGACGGGAAGGATGGTGCACTACCTGTACGTGCAAGCGGCCGCATCTCGCCTTTGATTAGACACAGCATTTGCACCTCCTGTTCCTGTGCTGATGTTCGCGGTCCTGTTAAACTTAACGTGTCCTTTAGGTCTGGATGGACGGCTGACCTCTGCGGGGACCCAAATCGCGCAAGGATGAAAAGTTTCTGAGGAAACAAGCACAACCAGAAGGAGACTCCTGCCCGCGGAGCAGCGGGCTACTGCCTGCGGCCGCTGTACCTGGTGAGGCACCGGGCTGGGAGGCGGAGGAGGATGCACAGACATTTCCACGGCAGCGGTGAATTCCTTAAAGCCGGCGGCGCGGCACCGCCACCGGCGGCTCCGGATGCGCTCCAGCCCCGATTCGGGAGAGTGGCCGGCTGTCGGGGGACAGACGCGCCGGGCCGGGAGCGCGGCCGGCCAGGCCCGCCCGGGAGAGCCCCGCGGGCGCGGCCGCCGGAGCAGCGGGAGGGCGCGGGGCGCCGCGTGGCACCTGGCCGCCCCCCCGCGCTCCCCCCGCGCCTGCCCCGGGCATCCCGCTGCTGCGCTGCCGGGCGGAGAAGGGAGGGACGGAGGAAGGGGGGGGGGGGGGAAAGTTGTGCTCACTCCTCTCCTTGGAGGCGCCCCTCCCTCCCCGCGACGAGGGCGAGTTAGAGATGCTATTTGCAACAGGCTGCTGCTGCCGCGGGAGCGCGTCCCCGGGAGAGGAGCCGGAGCGACACGTGATGTGTCTCCTTATCAGGGTGCGCGGGGCAGCGCGGGGGCGGGCAGGGGGCGGGGGCGCCCGCGGAGCGCGGCGCGGCGGGGTCCCTAACCGTGCCCATCTCTCCCCTCCAGGGAGGCAAGGAGGAGGGGAAGTTAGCGCGGAGTTGATGAACTTTGCACATCCACAGAAACGCCATTTTGATTCCTTTTTCCGGAACAAGTTTGCGGCTCCCTCCCGTGCGCGCTCCCCCCGGCGCGTCCCCGCGCCCCCCCGGCGGCCCATCCTCCCGGCATGTCGCGGCGCAAGCAGCCCAGCCCCAGCAAAGTCCGGCGTAAGTACCGCGGGGCTGACCGGCCGCCGCGCTCCCTCACAAAGGGCAAGAGCGTGCCTTAACTCCGGAGGGACTTATTTCTTTTTTTTTTTCTCCTCTTCTTTTCCTTTTCTTAAGGGGGGGGGGGGCAGAAAGAAAGATGAGGAAGAATAAACTTCTGGGAGGGGGTAGGCGCGGGGATGAGAACGTTGCAGCATGTCGGCTGGTCGTGCGACTTATTTTAAAAATGAAATGTTTGTTAGAGGGGGAAAAAAAGTTTCCTTAAAAAAAAAAAAAAAGAAGGAAAAAAGTTTGGCTGGCAGCGGTGGAGATGATGATGAGTTCGTGCAGCCTCCCTCTTCCCTTCCCCCGCTCCTCCCTCTCCTCTCCTCCCTCCGCGGCTCCTGTTTTTTTTTTTTTTTTTTTTTTTTTTCCCCTTCCCTGTTGCAGACTTTCTACCAACCAGCGGCACCAGCCGCGGCGTTTTGCCTTCAGGACCTGATGCTCATCCATATTAAACCGTCTGAGCTCAGGAATCCGGCCAGATCATCCCCCCCCTCCTGCTGCAAAGTTTATTTTTAACCAGCCACCGCCACAATTTGGATGGGGCTGCGAGGAAGCAACATCTTCTAGCCCGGCTCGCCCCCGTCTCCCGAGCTTGCCTTTTAACTTTTCCTTCGGGCTTATTTTCCTGCCGGCGGTGGCGGCGGGTCCCGCGGCGGCCCCTGCCCGCTGTTCCCGGCTGGGAGGGCCGCGCCGGAGCTGGGAAGTTGGGATGAAGGCGCCCCTTCTCCGCAGGTAGAGCCGGCTTGCGCCGCGCATCTCTCCGCTGACTTTCCGCTCCCCCGGCAGGGCCGGGCGGCCGCGCCTGCCTTTACTCGGCACCCTGGTACCTCTCCCCTCACTTCTCTACCCCTCTTCCTTACTTTATTTGCTTTTTTTCTCCTTTCCTCCACTTTCTCCACCCGGCCTCCCCCCCCCCCCCCGCCTTCCTCCCCCCCGTCCCGGTAGGGACGTGCGTGTCCTTTCCCCTCCCGGCCTGCGCGGCGGGGGCGGGGGGGAGCCGTGCCCGGGGAGGGCGGGGGGCGCTGCCCCCCGTGGGTCCCCCCCGTCCCGCTGCCTTTGTGCGGTGCCAGGAACACATCCCTACGCGGCGGGGCCAGCGGCGGGCAGGGACGCCTGGGCGGCGTCACCACTACAGGAAGGAGCCGGGCAGCATCCGAAGCTGAGGAGGGGTGTCCGGGCCCTCGCCCCCTTCAACCCCATCGTGGCGGGGGGGAGAGGGGTGAGGCAGCGGTGACCCCCCTCTCACAGTGGCGGTGTTTGAGGTGAAAACAAAGTTTGGGGCGACGCGGCAGCCGCCCCCCCTCCCCCTCTCCGGCCGCGGTGCCCGGTGCGGATGGGAGCCGGCCGAGCCCCGTCTCTGGGCGACTGCGCTCCCTCCCCATCGCCGTTGCTACGGGCCGGACACCCCCGGCGGCGCCGCGGGGGCCGCGCTGAGGATGCGAGGCAGCTCCTCCTGCCCGGTTCGTAACACACGGACTCGGCATCCCCCCCCGCCCCATCCGCGCAGGGTGAGGGGCGCGGAGGTCGCGGGCCGAGCCGGGCCGGGCCAGGAGCGGGGCGCGCCGAGATGCTGCAACTTTTTTTTTTTTTCCTTTTTTTTTTTTTTTTTTTTTTCAACAGAAGAGGGAGGGCGGTGGATTGAACTTTGTCATGTCGCAGATAAGTTTCCTTTGGCTTCTTCTCCCTGCACTTCTCCCCCGCCTCCCTCCGCACGCACGCTTGGGGTTTTTTTCTTTCTTTTTTTTTTTTCTTTTTTCTTTTTTTCGTTTTTAAATAATATTCCCCGTTTCACCTCTCGGCTGCGATATCTTCGCCTGCTCGGCATCCTCGCGGGGTTGCGCAGAAGGAGGAGAGCGCTTCTCCTGGCTCAGCACATTTCCCTGCCCGGGCCGCTGTGCTCGGCTGCGCACCCCGCGGAGGCCCGGGCGCCTCGGTGCCCCGCCGCCCTCCCCCGGCCGCGCCGCGGTGTCCGGCCCGCAGCTGATGCTCTGGTCCTGCTCGCCCAGGAGTCAGCATCCTGTCCGGGAGCCACTGGGCTGATTGCTGGAGGGAAGGCGGGGGGGATTGCAACCATTGAGTTTTAATCCCAGCTCCCTCTTTCGCCCGTTTTCTCTTGGAGATAAGATCAAGTGTATTTACTTATTTGAGAGAGTAAACATCTAGTTCAGTGTGATTTTGGGGCAGTGGTCTAGGAGAGACAGCAAATGCAGTGGATGTTTCCTACCATTCCAACATCCAGCCCCATGCCTTGGAAAAGAAATTGCTTATTAGCAACAGGAGCAGTTGCTAAATAACACCGTGTTGTCACCCCTACAGTGCACAGTAGAGAGCTGTTATGATGGCTGAAGTTTTTTCGTTGAGGTCGGTCGTTTTGACACAAGCACTGAGTTTTGTTACCGCAGTTCCTGTTTTCCACAGGATCAGCGTGCGTGAAAGGGATGCAGTGACTCAGGGTCAGGCCAGCCATATTTGTTTTAGGTTTTAATTTTCTCTTTGAAGACTTAAGGGTATATAGTCCTTTCTTGGTGTGCCTGCATAATGCCGATTAGCCTTAACCGGAGTTGGGTACATCTAGGAAAGAATAGGTCCTTTTGTTTGTTAGAAACCCAGAAACAGCATGAATCCATCATCCAATCAATCAGAGTACCAGGGCTGTCCCTCACCTGCCGGCAGGGACGAATCCAGCCTCTCATGCTGCCGGGCAGCTGTTCCCGAGTGTGGCCTCTTCTGCTCTCTCACCTTCCTCCTCCTGACATCCGTATTTGGAACTGAATTCATATAATGTAGCTGGAAAAACTACCACCCTTAAAGTGCAATCAAGTAAACTTTTATTCTGCTTTCATTTCACAGACAGCTTCTAGTTGTTAAATTGTTGTTTGCCCATCAGAAGTGACTATATGTAGCCACTCCTGGACATTTCTTTTGAGAACTAACAATGCTAAAGAAAAAAAAATATATATATATTTGGCTTATATAGCAGGTTGTTGACTGTTTTTCTGGGGTTTTGGTTGGGTTTTTTTTCCCACCTGGACCTGGGTGTTTGAAGCTTCACTTGCAGATTTCAGTGTAATGGAGCATCTTATTCTGACTTGGCTCACCCAGGTTGTGATCCCATTCTTAGCTCTTTACAGTATTCAGTGACCCTCTGATGAAATGGCTTTTCTTCTTGAGGATTGGGAAATAACTTCAAGTTTCGAAACTCAGAAAACTGAATCTCTTCAGTTATCTCTCTACCTGTCAGTAGTATGTGTGATCTCTTTTGGTACCAAAGATGAGTTCAGTGTTTCCCAAAGTGTACAAACATCGACTTGTGTATTGCTTTCCTCACTCCTTAAGGATATTATCACTTTGCCTATACTGAAGTAACACTACAGTCATAACAGTAGCTTGAGTTTAGTCTGTGAAACTTTCTTCTTAAACAGAAATAGTTTGAATTGCTCTCAGTCGGATTGGATTTCTCATTTAAATAAAAACTGGTGATGCACTTACACCGTATAGATTAAAAACATATAGATAAATCCCTTTGGTTATATTCATTATCCCTTGTAAAAGTAGGGGGTGCTTAGAAGGTCATAGGATAAGTGTTGCTAAGCAGCTAAACAGAAGGATGCTAAAATTAACCTGAGTGTTTTTGAAAAGGATTCACTTTTTTAGTTGCAATAATTTTTAAATTGACTTAAAATACACCTTTTGTTAGTAAGACATCTGAAAAAAAAAAGTACTTGGATGCATAAGTAAAACTTTCCAGGGGACTGTGTCAGATGTTCAAATGATCTACATACAGGAGTAGTTCTACCCTCCCCCAGTCTCCTTAATTTTACTAACATCGGGCCCTCGATTTGTGCCCTTTGCAAATGTCCTTCCAGAGTTATCTGTTGCTCTAGGAGCATCTGATGTATGTTGGATAGCAGCCTGTAGGGACAGTCTTGGGAAAAAAGAAACTGCAGAAGTTCCCCAGGAACAGGCAGAAAACAAGTAAATCCTGTTAGTCCGAAATCTATGCATGTGTGGAAAAAGCCCCTTTTAACTTTTTTGATGGATAATGCCTAAGTTTGGAAATCTCTGTTTTAAGTGTACACTCTTAAAACATGTGAAATTATGTCTTCCTCCTTCAGCATGATAAAGGTTGTTTTGAAACGAGTGTGTTATTGGACCGTGTTACTCGACCAGTTTGCGAGGACTGCTTTGTTGATGTGGTAGCTTCTTTCTTGGGAAGTAATTGTCTGTAGAGGAGGATGGTAGTGCTGCTTTTTGTTCTCCTGAAGGTAGTGAGAATGTTTGTTGCTCCCTGTCTTCCACCTCCTTTCTGAATTCAAGCAAGATGGACAGTCATAGGGTTACAGCTTTAAAATATGCCTTTTCAACAGCATTCTACAGCTTGGAAAAGGGCCAGAAACTGCTTCGTGTTCTTTTGAGAACAGCTTTATCATGGATGGAGTGCTCGGGTACCCTGCAGCTTCGCTGGAAAGTCTCTTAAGGAGCAGATGTAAACTTTGAGGGTGAGAAGGAATTGCCTTCTGAGAGTGCAACAGCTTTTTTTCTTGCTTTGGGGTGGGAGATTTGACTTGGCTAGTTGTTGTTCAGCAGTTAAAGCAGATTTTCTTAGTGGAGGGGTATGAGAAATCCTTTCTCTGTGTGCATTGTTTTATTTTGTTTGCTTGTTTGTTGCTTTCTTTTTAATATCCTGCATAATATCTTTTTTAATATCCTCACCTGTGGGAGCTGTGGCTTCCCCCTCTCCCCCACGCACATTTAGAAGAATATTTACAGGCAGTGATTTCAAAGGCAGGACTTGGGTATTTTTGGGAATGTCACTCTCTGGTGAAAGTTCAGGTATTTGTGTGGAGCCAGGAGGGGATTGAAGCTTGCAGAGCTTTGCCAGGCCAGGTTTGGTTATCAGCGTTTGATTACAAATGAACATAGGTGAGGTTGGCTGAGGTGGGAAGTGCTGGCTCTGGTCTGGGGTACTTCTGAACAGGAATTTCAGGAGCATTGACTCTTTGTTCTTCTTTGGTGTAAGAAATCTGATGATGGCCTATCTTTGATGTCTGCCAGTGATGTTTTTCCCACCTGAAGGTGTTCCCTCCACCTCACCCTATATCACTCTTTTGAATAGCAACATTTGAGGGCCAGTGACTTAAAAGAGTACAAACTTGGGAGACAGCAGTACCACAGCATCTCACCCTTCTTCCTTCAGCATTTTACTTGGAGCAGGGTGACAGGACTTATTTAGAGCTTGTGCTAATGCTTTGTTATGAAATGTTGAAAGTAGAAATAATTGCCAGCTGGGGCATATGCTCTGGGCTCCTGTTGAGTGGCTCGTTCATGTGGTAGTGGAAAAGGGTCAGAACAAGGAAAAGGGCCTGGACAAAAGGGAGAAGAGTCAGTGGGATACTTGGCTTGTGGCTGTGCTGGTATGAAACCTGTTAGAGCAGCCTCCTGCAGTCAAAGAGGAATCGTCCTGATGTCACTGAGCAACGCCTGGACCTGTGCTTCCTTTAGAAACAACACAGTTCAAGTGTATCCTGCTCTTTTTTTTTCTTTTTCTTTTTCTTTTTTTTTTTTTTTTTTCTAATAATAACAACATTTCAGCCTTCAGGTTGGCCAGCCTAGCAATCAATAAAGGTGGTTGCCTTTGCCTAGGTGCTTTACAAAAATACATAGTTGATGGGTGGTGACTGTTTATTCAGAGTGATTCAACTAAGTAAGGCTAAGGGAATCTGAATACCTCTTTAAAGATGTGGAGAGAGGCAGCTGTTTCAACAGCAGGATTCATCTGCAGTCTCAGCCATCCACAGAGGTGTTACAGCAAGGGAAGAGAAAAACTGTCAAAATCCCCTAGGGCATTGTTAGGCTTCTGAGCTAAAACAGGTATTCCAAGGACCTTTAGAGAGGGAGGCCTTTCAGGCCTTGATGACCTCTCCTGTCTCCTTTGCAGGTCTTCCTGTAGAAGCATGTGGAATGCAACTTTCAAATTCGTTTTTCTGCATCTAACTTTCCTGAGTAAAAATGTTTTTTGTTTAATCTTATTTACTTATATAATCTCAGGATTTTGAGAGATCCTTTTCCTTTTGAAGAAGACATCCCCACATCCTGCTGTCTGAAATTTCTTTGAAGATCCATTTGCACAAGGGATGTTATTTGTGTAGGGCTCTGAAAAAGTGTGGGAAAGGTGCTTGCACACAATGGCCGAGTGACTTCCCAGTGTCAGCTTTGAAAAGTGGAATTTAGACTTTCAAGTCATTCTGGATAAAAAATATGTTAAGCTTCTTGGAAATTTTCTTTGCTGATGTGCCTAAGTGACTTGTGTTAATTTGGTTCTAAAAGAGAAAGGTATTTTGTGATTAATAGCGGAATTGCCAGCCTCTCATACATGTAGAATTTCTCCACTTGGCATCTCCTGATAGATACTTTAACAGGTGTTAGCATGTGCTTTCTTGAAACAGCACAAATGTACTCGTAGGTGTTTTAGGAATGGGGGCTTGCATCATCTGTCCTTTGAAAATGGAGGATGATCAGCCGTTGACAAACTTTTTTTAGTTAATTCACGTATGTGCTTCCTGTCTGAGGATGAGAGAAACAAAATGTTCACACTGAAGTGTAGCTGGCCTTTGCTTTTATTGTGTGTGATTAGCTGGCTTTAACTGGAGCCCTTGTTAGTCCTGTTTCATGCGGCAGGTGATGTCAGTGTTCAGGTGTATCGGTACCTGGGAGTTCTGTGCTCAGAGCTCTTGCATCACAGCAATAAATTCCACTGCCGTGTTCAGGCTGGACTCCTTCACTGGAAACACGAGGGCTTGGACAAGGGAGAACTGCTTTGATTTTGTACCGGTACGCAGCACTACTTCCTTATTAATTTGGGCCACTCACAGTTTTGGGTAGGGGAAAGACCCTAGTTTAAGTTCCTCTTTTTGTTACACAGACTGTATTTTCTTCATTAAGTAATAGCATTTCATTGCTCTTTGTGTTTTGGGAACACGAGGAGCAACCAGGTCATGAAAACCTGTGTGCTGTTCCTCATTCAAGTGTGCATTTTTTTTTCTGATGTTGATGCAGTTGCCAGTGTATTGAGGAAAAACACAAGGTGTCTGTGGCGTCTTGTGCATGTGCTCACCTGCTTCATCCCCTTCTTCTCCCCAAATGCATTAAGGCATCCTGAATTGGTCTTCAGCTGGATAACTTGCAGCACAACTCAGATCCTTCGCTGTGTGTACATCCTTATGCTTTTGGGTGGGAGGAAGGAGGACTGCAGAAGGAGGTTTGCTTTCTAAGCAAGACACTGAAGGTTCAGGAAGTGGAAGCACGTGCTGTAGAAGCCAGCTGTAGAAGAGCTGTAGCTGGATTACTAAGGGATTCCATTTGTGAGGTTTGACTGTATTTTCCAGGGGAAGAACTATGAGTGCAGTGACAAGTGCTTCTCTATAGAGATGTAACTTATGTCTTGTATTTAGTTGTCAAGTGTATTTCATTTGGTCTGTTCTTCCAACCACTGCAGGTATCATTTGTTTTACTGCCTTATCAGCCAGGTGTTGCTGAGTACATTCTACTACATTTCCAAGTAAGGTTCAAGACTGTGGTCATTGGCAGCTTCTGGAAGAAGTCTTGGAGCAACTTCCCAGCCTTTACAGCAGATAGGTGTCTTTTCTGCTTGGTAGGATCTCCTGTCACTCTCTGGACTGTCAGGTTCCTGACTGTCCATGATGTAAAAGGGTAAAGAGAGCTGTGTCCAAGTGCCCCTGTTTCCCTGGTATAAACTTGCTTTGTTGTTGGAAGTTGTTTTTGTTCAAAAAGTGAAGAATTTTATTTCATATCAGTGTTGCCTGCGCTCTGTGGGTGAAATATTCTCCATCCTCTGTCTCCATTCCTCCTCTTTGCAAAATGGCAGTGTCTCTTTGCTGAGCGTGCCGTGGCTACCGTGTTCAGCCAAAGCAGAGGGTGAATTTCTAGGGATGAGGGAGATGATGCGTACCTCAGAGTGGATGCTGGTTACCTTGGGAGGAAGCCATGCAGATTATAAACTCTGCAGGGAGGATCTGGTGGATTCTGTAAACTCTGCAGCCTCAGTAACTGCAGTTTCAAGCAGTTCCAAATCTCTGCTTGCAAAGCTTTTGGAACTTGTAAGCTCTTTAAATCTAGTGACTGAGGATTTTCCATGCTTCCCTTTTCCCTTGAGAGGAAAAAAAAAAGTTAGAAATAAATAGTAAGATTACTCATTTTAAATGCTCAAAAGCCAACAAAGTTGAGGTGTTCACAGAACAATTAAGTAGATCAAGGTGAACACAGATCATGCCCCATTGCAGTTGCTGTTCTGTGTTTAAAAAATCAATAGATACGTAAATAGTAGGTAAAAGTGGAAAACGTGTTTTCATTTGAATCAACAGCAAAATTCTTTCATGCTTCTCTGGACTAAGATTTTATGTGGAGTATGTACAGCTGAAAGCTCTTGAGAATTCACAGCATGAAAGATGCCAGGAAACTTTAAAAAACTGAAATACTAATAGTGTCTTTGTATTTTTTGGTGTTTGAAATTCCTACAGGTGTAGTTACAAAGTCAGTGCATCTATTCTAGGAGCCTGTTTGATAAACAGTAAATGGTATTTGCAATATAATAGTCTATTTTGACTAAATTATTCCATCCAGGTTTTGGGCATCATTGCAAGTGTAGCCATTGCTGTGTCCTTTTTTTTAAATCCTAGAGCTTGTACTTTTACTTTCTTGAGTGTATTCAGTCTGGTGAGTAGGAGGAGGACTTGTCCTTCCCAGCCCTGCCCTTCCCTGCAGGAAAAGGGGAATGTAGAGAATTCTCCCTGAGGATGGATTTGGGACAGACATGGCCCCTGTGTGTTTGGGGCCAGAGTTTTTATTTGCACCATTTCGTAACTCAATCTCCATAGAAAAAGATGTGGGTTAGTGGCTTTGCAACGCCACACAGGCCACAGGCTTGCACGTGGCCATGGTCTGCCCCAGAGCCGACGTGTGCTAGCGCTGCACTGTGGATGTACTGATGCCTCCCTGGGATTGTCCTGGAGGTTCAGGACAGAAGGATCTGCTGTTGCCTGACTTTCGACCTCGTGTACTGGCAGCCTCTCTTGTGCTTGCACGGCCTGAATCGACTGACTTGCAGTAAATGTTTCCGTTTGTGTGCTCGCTGTCTTTTCAAAATGATTGCTAAAAAGTATTTGGGCCAAAAATAATCTACACTGGACAAGAAGATGCCAGCAGCATGTGCAAATTGCATGCTGTAGTTACTGTCCCATCTACTAATTCAAACAGAGCTGCACAGATGTGGATTAGGAAAGTCCAGACTGCTGATTTAAAAATTTCCAGTATTTCTGGTAATGGATGTTTATGTGAGCTGCCTAGTCCAAAGACCCAGGAAATGAACTGGTGGTGGTCTTTGTTTAATTCCTGGTATACAGATGCCAAGTGTTAGGCTTTGATTTCCTACTCTGTAAACTCTTAGGGGCAGGGATCAGCATTCAATTACTGAGTTTTGAAAAGCCACCTAACACACTGTGGAACCGACCTGCACAGCACCACCTCAGTATAAATGTTTAATTATAACTATCTTCTTACCCCATAGTGGAGCCTTTCCAGATACCAAGGTAGAGGCATGCTGGGAACCTGCACTGCTCCTGCTGAGGTGTCTCCTTATAAATAGACAGCTTTGGTTGCAAAGCAGCATTTGGGCAGCTCTCATAAATACCTGCTCTGCACGTGAGGGACAGATTATTTATTGATTTCTTTTCTAGGTGGTATAGGTGCAAGTACATATACATGTTCAGGAGTCTGCCTCTGGTTGTTTGGTTTAGAAGCAAATACGTTCCTAGCTTTAATATGTGTTCTGAACCATCAGTCGAATCACATCCTTCTCTCTCCTTTTTGCCTGAGGTCTGTATGTAAAAGGGACAAATGTCAGGGTTCTGAAATTAGGAAATTAGAAGAAGAAACTGGGAATAGAAAGATGTCACCCCCTCAGTATGTCACCCTCCCAAGACTGAAATATGAAGTCCAGTTGCTGGCTCTTATCATTCACAAATTAATTTAATTCTGTTGCCTTGAATGATTTGTGTTGTAGTTTTAAACTGAATTCTTAAATCATCCCAAAAGTGATGTATGTATCATTCATTATGTTTATACAGCATAAAAGCATATGGAGTAATGGAAACATCTAGAAATTAGACCTCCAGAGAAGACTCCCATTTTAATCAGGTTACTTACTTGGATTAAACCAACCCAAATTTAAAACACATGGGCTCATGTATTAAACTAGTTGCACTTTCAGCACCCCAGGGGTCCGTCTGGGAGTTTATCGGTGCGTTGTTGTAGTCTGTTCCAGCCAGCTTTGCAGAAGCAGTTCGGTGTTACTAAGGTTGGAATAAGCTGATGTCAGATTTTTGTCCACAGTGCTTAGCAAGTAGAGGTCAAACACTTGTACAGCCGGTGATACTATGACTTGTTAAGAATGTACGCAGCAGGTCGCTTTTCAAAACATCTTTTGAAAAGCAGCCTGTGAGAGCAGTGCCATGTAGGAGAGACACGCATCTTCCTCTGGCATCAGCAAATGGATGCATCCTATCACATTGGACTGCTGAGCATGTTTAGTCATGTTACTGTAATAAGCTCTGGGAACAGGAATGGGTTCTGCCCTGTTGTGCTTCGGGAAGATTTGAATGAATTTGACTGGTTTGTTCCAGGGAAACTCGTGTTTCTATGTGCTGCCTTTGTGCTCGGTACAGAGAATTAAGGAGTTGAGTTTGTTTCATGGCTGAAGGAGTGTTTCTTTGCATTATAGGATTGCTAACATTACAGTACCTGAATTCTTATTCTTTGTAAGAGATTAAACTAAAAGCATGACTCCCAGAATTATCAGTGTTTCTGGTGCTGATAGTGTACAAACCTGTTTGGTTTTGGGACTCCCCTTTGCCCAGATAAACTTGAGTATTAGGGGCCTTTCTTTGCTTCCAGCCATAGCCCTCAGGCATCTATGTTTTTCTTGCTCTGGTGAATCATCCTCCAACATACACATGTAAATTTTAATTGTGCCTTGGTGGGAGTTACCATCTTTATCCTTATTTTTTTGTCTTATCCTGATAGCTCTCAAGTTATTTTCTGAATTTGCTGGGGGGTGTGTGCACGTATGTCAGCAGCAAGTCTAGATCAAGCCAAGCACTGATCCTGCAGACACTCTAAACGTGGATATAATTCTACTTAAGCAGGTTGTTCCTTTAAAGTCAAAATACTGGCATGGGCAAAAGTTAGGGGAAGTGTTTCGGGATTGGGGCCTGCCTTTAACTTTCAGAAAAAGTATTTGTGACACAAGCCAGAATCTTTAACCCATGTGAGCCACAGCTCCAAACTCATCTCAGCAACTTCTGAACTTCTTCAGGAGGCATTGCTCAGCCCAAGGAATTGTTGCAGCTCTTGCCACCCGAGAAGATTTGGTTTTGAGGAGAAGTGGCCAGAAAGGTGGCCTTGAACCCAAACATCTTCAATACACGGTGTGTGCAAGAGTTAAATGAAAGTACTCCAGCAGCTCATGTGCTCTCTGTGTGCACATACTTTCCTAATCTTGACATGGGGTCTGAGCTGCAGGCTCTGAGGGTGTATGTGAAGTTGGCTTGGCTGTCACCTTTTCACTCCCCGGATCTGGCTGCAGCTCAGCACAGGGACGCACCCCGCCGCTGGATTACTGGCTGCAGAGCCAGCTGCCTAAAACCTGCCCGCCTGGGACTGGCTGCGCCGAGAGGTGCCCTGGCACACCTCTCCTGCCCTCACAGTGCTTCCTGCCCTTGCGGGGAGCAGTAGAGGGAAGAAAACGTGCTGCACTGGCCCCCCCTTTCCTGTGCCTGGAATATCTCTTGCACCCATCTTGTGCACTTGGGTCGATCTGGACGAGCTTTCTGCTCCTCTGCCATCATCATCTGGCTGGAGAATAGCTTCCTCCATGGATGGGTCTGCTTTTGAACAGGAACCGCTGTACGGAGTGGTCTCGATGCTGGTGGGCTGCCCCTGCATGTAGGGAGAGGAAGGGCAAAGCACGTGTTTTTCTCCTCTAGATGTCAAAGTCCTAAGGGCAACTTGGTCTGGTCTTTGGCTCTCCGGGAAGAGAAGTTGCAGTTCTTTCAATCCACACTACGCTGTCAAAAATCATCGAGCATTTTTGACCACAGGCTGGAAATGAAAGCTGCCAGTCTTTTTTTCCACGTAGGTTTTTCTTTGGAGAAGCTGCCAGTGGCCACCTTGCCCCACCCTGCAGACGTGTGGGCGGGAGTGGGGGTAGCCTGCAGGAGGGAACATCACCGAAAAGGCAGAGTGATTTGGCTCGTGGCCACACACAGGAGCAGGAACAGCTGCCTAGATGGCCCCCGGAGCCTCACTGATGTCAGCAATACCAGCGCTCCTTAAAACGCAGCACCGTGTGTGGGGGGTGACGGGGAGCAAGGCTTGGGAGCAGCTTGAGGCGGTTAAGCAGTACATAAAACCACCTCCACGTTTCTTTTTTTCACACTCCCCCCCCCCCCCCCCCCCCATCCTTCTAAACAGACCTCCGTTTTCGATAGGAATGGGAAGGGTTTGGGTGAGTGAGAGTTACAAGAAATTCATAAAACTAAAACAAGTTACCAAAAGCAAAGAGCAGAAAGAATATGCATTGTAAAATTTGCATGTGGCTGCAGCGTGTCTGTTTGCTTGGGCTTTTTCCTTCTAAGAGAAGTGTGGCTAGAAACAGTTCTGCACTGCTGGATAAATCTGTTCCCTCCTTTGTCCCCTGTGTTGTCTCTGAGAACCTGTCACACTGTGACAGATCACTGTCAAAGATCATACTGTGTTTGAAAAGTATCTGGCTTGCCTGGGGATGCTGTATGAAATACGGCAGGATGTGGCATCCTGCAGGGAGCATGTCATGTGTGCTTACTTGGCATCCTGCATGTGCTTGAGCAGAGGAAGGGAATGCACATCACAAGAGCACAGTTGTTCGCAGCTTCCTTCCACTCCCCCTGGTTGTTCCAGAGAGACAGCACTTTGTGTCACCCATGGGTTTACTGAAGCTGCCTTTCCTGGTGTGTTGATAACCAGGCTCCCTGATGGAGATGCCTCTGCGTGGTTGAGGGCGGGGAGGAGGGCTGTCTCGTGACTTCCATAATGTGGGATGCACAGTGCAAAATTGCCCCTGTCATAGGTACTGAACTGGATGAATGTGAGTTCCTCTCAGGCCAAAGATGGCTTTTTCCAGTTTAATAGCTAACATAGCAGTTTCAGAAGTCACAAGAGGATCTGACGTGTAGCTGGAAGTGCTGAGGGAAGAGGATACCAGCTTTTCCAGAACTGTGCAGCTCAATCACAGAACGAGGTTGGACTGGACGTGAAACTGGATTCCAGGGTGACGTGGTGATTGCAGCTTCTGCCGGCTTTGCTTCTTCCCACAACTGGGGAGTTGATTTTCCCAGTAGGCCTATGCCAGCATAGTCCTGCTTCTAGTCTTGTGGTGTTATCCCAACACAAGTCGTGCTTGAATTGCTTGCAAAGTGGTAAGCAGCACACAAATCTGGGCAACAGGGGTGAGCCAGCCTACCCGGGCTTCTTGCAAAGCTGAATTTGCAAAATGCTGTCTCCATCAAGGGCGATGTAATAATAAGTTGCAGAGATTCAGTCTTGAAAAACAAACAGTGGCACACAGGCGTTGGGGGAGGAGGGTGTAGTGCTCTTTTATAAGGCTCTTGCTTTTTGTTAACTCAGGTTAACCTCACCAGTTGGATTAACTTTTCCCATATCATTCCAGAATTCTTGTAGTAATTAGGAAAAATGACAGAGGGTCACAGCCCTCATATGTGGCCGAGTAAGCATCTAGTTACATTCTTTTAAATTGGACAGTGGCATGAAGAATTTCTTTACTGAAGGTCACAGAAGGAGACAGTAAGAGAGGCAGAAAAAGAGCCCAAATGCTGTGAATCCAGTCCTGTGTCTCCACCATTAGATCATGCTTCCTGTCTAGGCAGATGAACCCACATAAAAACCTCGGTTCACAAACAGATGACATTCAAGTGCTACCAGCATTGTAAAATATGGCTAGGACTAATATATTTGCTCTGACTTTAATCTTGAGTGCCTGGTGGAACACCTGTAAGTATTTACATTTTAACATGAGCTTTTGTGCTTGTGAAAGCAGACAGTTTGACAGCAATGACCTCTCACACAAAAGCCTGAATAAGTGATGAACTTCCAACAAATCCATGACCTGAACCCTGCTGGATGCATATTGAAGGTGACAAGTTAATATGGCCTGTGGCAGTACCAACAAGAGGCCTGGCTCTGTGCTGGGCTCTTCTGGTGGAATTGGTCCACAAACGAGTCTCTAACCACTGTCCCTATTCAAAGACCTGGAAGTAAGCATGCCTGTATTCACTGGCTGGGTGAGAACCTCAGGCAGATGTTTGATGCAGAAAAAAATCAGTATTTTTCCAAAGGTTTCTTGTCTTGCTTCTCTGCTCTGACCCTGGATGAAGGGCTTGGTTTATGTTGCAGAGGAGGCAGAAGGGTGGATGTGTCTCCTCCCAAGCAGAGCACTTCAGAGTTTGCTGTGTTGGAATTGAATTGAGTGGTAGTTAAAACTTCAATTATGGGCATCTCTGGAGCTGGACGTGTCTCTGCTGCAAGCACAATAACCACTGGCCGTCAGACAGGGATGACAGCCCTGGTACAGTAACCTCTGAAATCACCCTGACCTGAATCACGTTGAAGCTGTGGCTCTGGCTGCATTTCCTCAGGACTGCCCTGTCCTGGAATGAGCAGTTCCTGGTACCTGCTTCTTCAGTGAAGCTTGGATTCAGAGCAGAGAATGCCTCCTCAAGCTGATAGAAATGCCTCTGGATTTGTTGCAGGAGGTGTTTTAGATCTGTGCTAAATTTTATGGAGTAAGTGATGCTGCTTTTTTTGCCTGCCTAACTGAAAACCAGAGGCAGTCCTGATTGTGTCTTACTACCGAGTCAGACCCAAAGCTTGTCATGCCCAATGTGCTGGTCAATGTGGATTTATCAAAAGAGAGTATGGCAAGAGGGCATAGTGTCTTAATGATGCTTTCCTAATGTAGTCTACCAGCAACATGCAGCTTCTGGAATTCCTTGAGCCAAGGGGTATTTACATAGTTACAGTATTTAGGTTCAAGAATCCTTTTTTTGTGAGCTTGTCCCGTGGCTTTTTGAACCTGTATTGACTCTTGCTATGTTGTGATGGTGAATTTTGCAGTTTATCTGTGTGCTGTCTTGGAGAGGAGGTGAAAATTTGATTTTCTAAACCTCTCATTTTATGCTTTCACTTAATACCATTTAGGACTTGTACTAAGGGAAATAGCAAGTATTTATTCGCTACTAACCTTCTCCACACCTTTCAGGATTTTCTGGACCTCTCCTGTATCACCTCTGTGGCCTTCCTCCCAGGTTGGAGTTCTAATCTGAGTATCCATTATTATGCAAAAAATTTTTCCATACTTTTGATTACAATGTTCATCAATGCTTTTTAAAGGTTTGGTTTGACTTCCTAACATCTATCACAGGCACTTTATGCCAAAAATACTTTATTTGCCTAGATATTCATTGCTGTAAGACATATACATGGACAGGCTTTAAAGATTTCCCGGTGCTGCCATGATTCTGCAGCAGTTTTTTTGTGAAACTTTCTCCATGTTGGCAAGACGCAGTCAGAAGATGCTGATTGGTGAGGTTGTTTGTAGGTCTGGCTCAGTTACTTCCATCCTGATTACTTGAGAACTGCCTGTTTAAATGGTGCTTTTCTTGCTGTTTTCCTTCCCAGATATACTGCTGGTTTCCATGAGCAATGTCCATGTATCCCCCCACTTAACATGCCCCCCTGCTTCCTCCCTACAAATGGCAGCGTGAAGCATGGCCTGTGTATCTAAAACCTTGATGAATACAGCCGTCCAGAGACAAGGGACATTTGTCCTTGCTCCCTCTGGGTGTTTCTTTAGGTTCCACTTAAACTGAGAGATATTACCCATAATAAAGTTTGCCCACTTCCTATGCTTGCCTCCTGAATTGGGATGATGACTGGGATTCATCCATCAGTTTATTCTTGGCCGGTATCGCAGGAATTGTTTTGAGCTCACTGAAGTAAAATTAGCATATTTTGCAATGCTACTGTGTTTCCATCCCTTTTTTTATATTTGCTAGTTGTGAAGCCACTTGGCTACCTGTAGGACTGACTAGTCCATGTTGGTGGACTTTTAAGATTTTATTGTTTGCAACTGAAACAACTTTGCTGCAGTACTAGCCATACTGCTAGTATTTACTGAGTTAGATTGCTCTACAAATCAGTGCTTACAAGGCTGCCGAAATGCAGCCGCTTGTGGAGAGTGAGGAAGGAGAGTTTTAGATCAGGTCATGCTAACCCCTTTCTTCCTGGGTGTGCTGCACATTCTTCATTGCTGACATGGCCTGAAAAGGAACCTTTCCTTTTAAAGCTCTACCTTAACCTGCTTACCAAGTGATGTCTACTACTTGATTTGTGTTTAGTTGTTGAAAACTTTATTCTAACTTGCCTGAACTGCACACTTGGTGATTAGAAACCTTCTGGTAAGGAAAGCCTTTCACAGTGAGAACTCAGTATTATCTAGGTTACTTACTCCCTCTATTAACCCTCTCAGTATTGATGAAATGTAGTGATCTTAGGAGAAACAAGCCCTGCTCATCAGGTAGTACTGATTTATGATGGCAATCTTTGAAGGTTGCTGTGTGTAAAACCATTCTAAATAAGCTGTTCAGCACTTATTACTGAGCTCTGTAGGCTTTGCAAATTATATAGTATTTGAAAGTAGCAAGCATATGTGTTTGGAGAAAGTTTAAAAGAACAGCCCCTGCCCCCTATCAAGTTGTGGTTGTAGATCTGATTCTTGAATTCAGAGCTCCTCTTGTATTGCTCTGCTGCCACTCTATGCATTTAGTAGCTTAAATTTAAATTTAATACCATAAAGGTCATGTGAGGAACAAGGCATGGAGCCCTAGAATGGCATATGCTTTGCAGGTCTCTCTCTGCTCTTGGGTGTTAGATCAGGAAACCCTAAAAATAAACATAAAATAAAGTCATTGTGTATGTGTAAGCAGGAGGGCATGTTTATGTTGCTTTAATTAGAAGTATTTTCTTGACTGCTTGTTTTCTTGGGGTACATATTCAAAATAATAAATATTTTAAATATCTTAAAGGTATGCCTTAAAGTGCTAGGACAGAAAGCTGATAAGGACTTCTTACATTTGTCCCTCTGTCTTTTGAAAGTTCAATTTTGGCGCAGTCAGTTCTCATAGCAGACTTACTGTGCTGCTGATGTAGTTGTGCTGGCAGAAGGAGGTGGGAGAAGAACAGAGGATGACAGGACTTCTGATTGCAGTGCAGGTAGAGCAGATTTTAAAAGCCCTGGCAACCATCATTAAAAAGATCTTTGCTCAAACCATCAGAACCATCATGTCTTCCTAGTGAAGCAAGGGCTGGGATGAAAAGGGGAAGGCTCAAGTGGAATGCCTTTTAGCCAGTTTATCTTTGCAAGGTCCTTGAATCAACAAGATGCATTGCCTGCTAGGATGGATCCTTGATCCTAGAATCAGTGCTGCTAGGTTAATGAAATCCTGTGGACAGAGCCTAATTCAAGCTTGCTCCATGGGTGGGGGGGTGATTAGCAATGTCTGTTCTATCTGTCCTTGTACATAGGAACTGCATCTGCTGTGTATGTTTGGCTTAGTATTTTTGCTGTCTTGGAGTTGTGATGTTGAAAAACCAGCACAACCATTTTGCATTTTTTAAAAGATGCTTCATTTCTAACATGTAGGTTCTTACCTGCCCTCTGGCTTCCAGACTCCTTGAAGGTGAGAATGAGCATCCCCTCTATGGCTACTGTCAGTTCATGGGTATCTCTCTGTGGTTCCAGTAACTGTTAAGAGTGGCAGGTTTATGTTAATAGAGCCACTTTGCCTGGTCCCTCCCTTTTTCCTTTTCCCACTTGTCCCTCTCTTTCAGGTACATTGTGGTGTTTGCCTTTAAAGGTTGTGTTTAACACCACTTGTATTCAAGCATCTTCCCTCTACCACTTCAAGGCAAGTATTCTTCCAGGTATGTGAGCGCAAACAATGCAAAGGGAAAAATCTCAATGGAGATCTGTTCTTGATGTTTTTTATCTCTTTGAAGAGGCATTTTTTAAAGAGTCTTTTGATATTTAGGTATTTCCCTAAAATACCTAGCTTTCCTTTTTCTGGTGTGTCTTTGCCTTGGTAACTAAAAAAATTCATGATGACACTGAATTAGTGACTTCAGAATGGTTTCCTTGATGACCTAAATGGGCATTTGACATCATAGGATGAAGAAGCAGTAAAACCAGCTTGAAGAGGTTTGGTTGGGGGGTTTTTTTGTAATTTGTTTACCCCCTCACCTCCAGCAGTTCACTCCTGCTGTTGTAATCTTCTGAGATGCTGATATAAGGGTTTGTGGGGTTTCACTTTAAGTCTTATCTCTAAAATGTTCTGAGTAGCCAGTCCTCTTTAATTTTTTGTCTTTGAACAATCATACCTCACCAACTTTTGTTTTGATCAATGACGGGGAGGCCAGTCATAGGCTTTCCCTTGCATGGGAATGAGCAGCTGAAGGAAGGGAAGAGCTGGAGAGATGTTGACCCTCAGTGCAAGCAGCGCAAAACTATGTGCTGTTTTTATCAAGAAGCTTGAGAGTTTTGGCTGCAAAGATCTTCCCACCTTATCACACATTCTTTGTTTTCTCTCTTGATGCAAATCTTGTCACTGCATTAGCTGTGTAAAAAATTCTGGAAATCAGGTCTCCTTTAGCTGTTTTTTTTTTATTTCCAAATTATTTTCCATCTTGAGAGAGTATCTTTCTTAATCATGCTTGATATTGTGTAAGGAGATCATGTTTCATCATGTAAGGTTGTGGTCCAGGTTTTGTTCTGACTGGACTGGTACAAATCTGGTGCAGCTTTGCCAGTGTTGGTGTGTCTTCTGTGGAAGAAGTCAGTTTGAATAGCCAGGGTAGAGTATCAATCACAGCCTAGAAATACCAGCCTAAGGAAAATTAGAGTGAAGACTGATGTAGGTTTTGTTGGAATGCCCAGGCTTCTATTATAAGATATGAAACTAAACATATGCTAAAAGCCAAGTGAGTACAAAGACTGCAACAGCACTTTTCCGAGAAAATTGTCTTGTTGCGGAGGAACATGGACTGTGAAAGGGCCTTATAGCATCTGCACATTTAATACAGGTTCTATCAGTAGCTATCATTGGTTGCAATCGTCCCACTTGTTTTTAGATTTCTGAAGTTTTTTTTTTTGTAACTGTTTGGGGGAGTAGCATATAAAACAGGGCAGCATGTAGAAATCTAAAACTCCAGCCAAAAGACACCTCCTTTTTGTGTCTACGTGTTGCAGCTGTCTATCTCTTGGCAGCAGGCAGCCTGTGTAGAATGTGAGGTTTTAGCACTGAAGCGTGGAAGAGACAACTAAGGGGTTCTGAAGTTAAAACATTCTTTTCTAGAGAATTTCAGTCCTCACCATTGCTTAGTTATTTGGAGACTGTAGGGTAGGGGTTTTTTTGGTTTGTTTTTTTTTTTTGGGGGGGGGGGTTTGTTGTTGTTGTTGGTTGTTCTTGGGGTTTTTTGTTTGGTTTGGTGGTTTTTTTTGTTTGTTTGTTTTTTGGTTTGGTTTTTTTTCTTTCAGTAACGCCTTATATTCACAGTATGATAAACTGAGACAGGTTGCTAACTCTTCACTTTCCTCAGTTCTGCAGTTTAGGAATCAAATGAATTGGAGCCAGTTGCATGGATACCCAGCTGGGAGGAAAGGCAAAAAAGAATGCATGCATGTGTTTTGTTATGGGTAGGAGAGAGGGGAAAGGAGAGACTTCACTTTTTTTTGCCATGAAACACTTTTGTATTAGCCAAATAGATGCTTTGTTACAGGGATGTCAGCATGGGACATTTTGTTTCTGCATAAATTATGGATAACCTCATAACACCTAGGGCATAGTTACACCTTCCAGTCTCCCCTTGTTCCACCTGGAAAGTCAGAGGATTTTGTGAGATGAGCCAGTGTAGGAGCTCCCCTCCAACACTGAGTTGTTTGCATTTTGGAGGGAGTAGATGGATGCTTTTGTACCAAGCAAGCAAACTGAAAAGGGAAAAGTGTAGTAAGACATTGTGAGACTTTCCATTAAAACCTATTTTTTAAAAATTGCTTTGTGCCTTCAGTTATGCAGGTGTTGTCAGAATAGAGAATGGAAACTGTGTAATCATTGCTCTGAGAGGCAGGGTTTGGGTGCTGATCTCCATCTTCCTTGTAGACTAAATCCATGCCTTTAGCCCAGGGTTTTCATTATTCCAGCCTGGCCTGAGATGTGGTTTTCCTTTCGGCCGAGACATTAGTATTGCTGTGGTTGTTACATCTGCCCTGGGCAAGCAGCGAACGCCAGCAGAGGCAGTTCTATTCGCTGGTGGTACTGCTGCCTCGCTGGCGCGGGCTGGGCTGCTGCTCTGACTTACAAAAGTACGGTTAAAGTTGTTCAGCTTTTTAGTGCATGGATGAAACCAGACTTTTCACTTCATAGAAAATGTTCAACCTTTCTGAATCGTGTAAGTTCTGGTGTGCAAAGGCCGTGTGATGGTGCTTGAGCAGGTTTCAGCTTTCTTTTTGTTGTTGTTTTTGCTGTTGCTCATAACTTCAACGCGTAGCTTTAAAGGCCTTGCTCTTGGGGAGGCTGGTATTGAAAGGAGTGGAAATCATCCCGGGGAGAGGAAAAGGACAGGCTAACCTTGGCACCTGGGGCCTGGCTATTATGTTGCACTTCCTCTGCGGGGCGGCGCGGGGCGCGGGGCCGCCGGAGTGATGTTCTCACAGCAAATGGAGGAAGTTCCTCCAGCAGCAGCAGCGCTTCTGGATCTCCTCTCGCCTGGGGGATGGGGCAGGGTGGTGAAAGAGGGTTATACAAAGCACCGAGGGGAGGGGGTGAGAAAAAAAGAAGCAAAACAACAGCCCGGATCCTTCAGCTACGTGCAAAGCCCGACAGACTTTTTCAGAAATGTGAATACTTCGCGTATTCACCCTTTTGGGCAGGGGTTGGGGAGCAAGAGAGTGTTTCTTTCCCTGGCGCTGCTGGCGGCGGGGAAGGTACCACGGGAAGGAGCCGGGAAGGATGGAGGGGGGCGGCCGCTCCTCTCTCACTGGTTGCTGACTAAACAGTTCTGTCAGCTGGCAGTCGGCGCAGCCTGGGGATTTGCGATAGAGCTCCTGGAGGGTGGGGGCGGCTGCGCGGGGGGAAGGGAGGGAAGGGAGGGAAGGGCCGGCCCTGCTGCAGCCGCTGCTGCTCCCTCGCCTTCGTGGCAGGGAGGCCGGGGTCCCCTGGACACGGCCACGGGGAGTTTTGGCGGCGATGCCCGAGCGAAGGGGATGTTCCTGCATCCCTGTTTGACTGGGCAGTGGTGCGGTGCCTTGAGCAGCAGCCCCAGCCCGTTGGAACCTGTCCTGTGCAGGAGCTTGTTCCCATCCCACTGGTACCCGCGCTGCCCCCGCCGGCTGCGTCGGAGCCCTCTGGAGCACGTGCCTCTGCCAAAATGGCCAGGGCTGGTTGGTGGGGTGCGAGGAACACACTCCCATCCCAGCTCGGAGCTGGTTGCGGATGCTGGGGCAGAGGGCAGCCCTGCAGGGCAAAGCTGTGTTTGCCCCTTGCCGGGCTCTGGCTGCGCTCGCAGTGACAGTGCCAAGTGCGGAGCTGGAAGGCTTGGGCAGTGTCTCCCCCCCCCCCCCCCCCCCCCGTGCTCTGCCACAGGTAGAGACTGCCCCATCTAAGCATGTTAGGAAGCAGACAGTGAATCCTGGCCGCTGTTCAAGTTTAATGTTTCCTTTCTCGGCCTTGAAGGCAGATGGAGCCCAGGGTAGCCCTTGCACAGAGCAGGAGGTATTTACAATGATTCTTTTAGGTTGGTAATGTTCAAATCCTATTTTTCTGCTCCTCTTGTTTTGTTTTCCATAAATCGTGTGCTGTAAAGTTGGAACAGCCTTGGAACAGCTGCGGCCTTTCACCCATATGCTTCCCTCCCCTCCACCGCCTATTAGGAGTAAGTGAAGGATGGGTTGTACGTGAATCACCTCCATACATATTTCACTTCTGTCCCAGCAGTGCAAGACAGAGAAGGACCCTGTCCTGACAGGCAAAAAGGGTGTGTGTCTCAGTTGTTTGAGGTCAACTGAGTTAGCCGAACACAATTTAAAAAAAAAAAAAAAAAAAGCTCTCTTGATGCTCCTTAAGGTACAGCCTACCATGTCCAAAGCCGTGTTTGTGGCTGTGCAAGACCAGTTGTGTTAACCTGCATCTTAATGAATATTAAGGTAGGTTTTTAGTAATGTTAGTCTGACTCAACTGAGCTACCATGGTTGTAGTCGTGAGTGAACCTGTCCAGCCCAGATGGACAAGCTTGCTGGAGGCTTTAGTTTGCAGGGTTTTTAGTTTGCAGGGTAGTCAGTGTTTCTGACAGTCTAAAGGTGATTTGCCTTTTTTTTTTTTCTTTTTATTTTGCCAAAGCTAAGTGTGCTGTGAAAGATGAGTGAAGGCTATAGAAAAGTGTTTATATTGTGATGTGGAAATCTACAGCTCTCGCCCAAGAGCTGCTTTGTTGTACCTTTGTACAGCTCTCATCACCTCAGTGCAGTTCTCAGCTGGGTGTGTTTTGCCTGGCACTCCTTCACAGCACACCTGGATGCCCTTTTATGCACAAGTTAAGCAGCAGCATGGTTTTGTAGGGCCTTGCCATCCTTTGCCAAGTGGCCATACAGACGAGCTGGGCAGCTGGGCTGCTGTCAGTTTGCTCTCAGTAATGTAGGTGTCGGCAAGCTGGTGTGGGAAGGCTGTAAAGCACTGAAGGATCCGAGTGACGCCTCAGTCTCCATTCTGCTTTAAACACTCTGCTTGCAACAAGCTGCAAGAGCGAAGCACTTCGTGAGGGTGTGTTAAAGTTGATAAAACTTGAATCTTTAAATATTTAGCTTTTCCCTGGATTACTGCAGGTAAAAAAGGCTTGTTTGGTGCTGGGTTTTTTTTAAGTAGAGAAAAAAGTCTCCAGGAGACAGGAGGACACTGAGGAGTTAGTATAGAGCCAGATGTACATCATCTGTATTTTAAAGCAGGCAGACCGTCTCTCTGAAAACGGAATTACTTTGAGAAGAGAGGGGTATATAACTGAGTGCTTAGGCATATGGTCTGAAATGCTGAATAACCACAATCCTCACTAACTTCACAAGGAATGCTTCTGGAAATGGCTCTTGATGCATTGGGTACAAAGCACTACAAGTGCGGGTAAACAGTTCTTTAAAATATTTTGGCACACTGAGAAAACTTCAGGGAGCACTACTTGGAAGCTGAACACTTGACTTTTCGTGGATAAGATCAGTTTAAATAGGTGTGTTTTTCTTCCTTCTGTGTGTATGAGAGAGGGGAACAGGAGGGCAAGTGAAAAAGTCAGAGGAAAAGACCTCGTTGCTGACTGGGGAGACTCGTTTGACCTTCTGAGCCCTGTGCACTTGTCTGTGGTTTGCAGCCAAAGGCTCTCACTTTGAGAGCGCCTTGCCCCTCGTGCTGAACTATTTTTTGACGCACTGAATGAATGCAATATGTTAACACTCCTGTAAGTCCCAGAATTGCTTGGCTGCCCCTTGCCCTGCCTGCCATTCGCTGGCTGAAAAGGTACCATTGTTTGTTCTGCAAACAGTGGGTGATGGTTGTTTCCAAGGTGACTGCAGCACTGTTGCTGCCCTCTAGTACAAAAAAAAAAAAAAAAAAAGGTCATTAAACACCTGGGAGCATCCCACTGTCACCAGACAGTGGGAGGGAGACAGGAGCTCCCACTGTAAGAGCTCTCTGGACTGGATATTACAATACAGATGGAAAAAATGCCAATAAGCTAAGAAGTGGCAATGCACACATTTAGTCCATGCTACAAAAAATTTTTCCTAAGTAGTGCATGGATACAGCTGTTGAAAATCTGCTGATTGTTTCTAAGTCTGTCTCTGCTGGGAAGAAATTATGGTAAATTTAAAGTCTCCAAATAATAATGATCAACTGCTAGTTGTAGTTTGAGTTTACAGTAGTAATATTCTGCTTTTTCACTTAATTAATAGGATGTTTTGAAGACTGCTCAAGCCAATGGTGTATGGTCTTCTACAGGGAAATCTAAAAGGAAACACTCAACAGTTCTGCTAGACTTGTAGGTTTTCAGACTGTTTTGGAAGACAACTATTTGGGGATAAAGTATGCATCCCCCAGAAAGAGAACCCCAGTAGTTCTTTCATCCCTTTTGTGTATTCTTGAAAGGCCTGTGGTACTCAGAACAGAGACTTATTTTGAAGTGTCTAGGTGGATAGATTAGAAAAATTTTTTCAGTCTTCTTCCTGAGCTGCTTGCCCATCTAGTCATGCAGCTGTTTAGCAGGGGGAGATGAGTTTAAAAAGAAAAACAAGCTAACACTTCTTTTTAATTGGTCATGGATGCTGCTAGCAGAACTTTGCCTCCCCCTGCATCAGGTTTAGTACAGTTCATACACAGGTTTCAGTAAACATTAACCACTTTTATCAGGGCTCACAGCATGCTGAATGGTTAGCAAAGAGCATGTACTGAGAGAAACAGAGAAAATGAACAAGTCCAAGGTCAAAAGGATGGTAGGTTTTCCTTTATTAAAATAAGGGGTGGAGAAGGTTGACAACACTGTGGAAAAAATAGGCCTGTGTGAAAACATGATTCTTGTCCTTAAGCTTTCATCTGGGTGAGAGTATGTGGGGGTACTGCAAGGAGGATGTGCATCTGGAATTTTTCTTCTGCTCCAGTGAGAAGACCAGAACAATCAGCCGTCCTTGCGCTCTTGCTGACTGACAGCTTGAGCTCCTCGTGACTCAGATCAATCCAGAGCAGAGTATAAGCTTAGCTATCGCTTGTTGCATATTTGTAGGGGCCTGTTCCCACCCAGCATCCACAAAGATCCCACTGACTTTGGCAGTGCACAGCCATACAGAGATCGCAGTTTCCTCCCTTCTGTGCCTGCAGTGATACAAAGCCATCCTGGTTAGGAAGGGTGGTTAAGGAGCTGTGGTTTAGCATTTTGCCTCACCTTTCTTTCTCTTGGGTGACTTGGACGTTTCTTGATTGCATTTGAGGGCTACAGGGCTGCTAACTTTTCTGCAGAATGAATTGCTCTGGTGATTAAAAAATAGTTGATCAGCTTAGCAATGAAAATGAGGTAATTGGTGGGTAAATTAGTGAAATGATTTTAAGTTGAGGTCTGGAAAAAAGGCATTTTGAAAAGAGCATGTAATCTGCCCTAATTGAATTTGTTGAAGCATCTGATGCCACAGTTCAAGTTGTAAGTTATTTTTAATTGTGCTAATCAGCATATCCTGTCCCTCCTTGCTCCATTCAAATAATACTTTGCAAAAGAAGCAGCAGCAGCATTCACCTACATATTTCCTAGAAAACAGCATCACTGAAAGGTTGTACCTCATTGGAAAAACACAGGTTTAGTTAAATGATACATCAAACACAGAAGAAATCTAAACCGTGTGTGGCTAGGCTGACAGTAGTTTGAGAAACACCCTACACTGCATGCCCCTCAAATCAGAAACGTGTGCACACAGCTAAAAATCTCATCTTTGTGGTGACACAGATGATTCAGTGCAGGAAACGAGAGGAATTTCATTCAGCAGTTAAGCATTTGTGGGGCGGGGGTGTGAGGAGGTCATGGTGTTCAACATAGCCAGTTAGAAACCTTCAGACTCCTTTCCCTACTGCATTTTATATTGATTTAAATCAGGGCTGATACTGGAGGCATCAGCACAACAGGCAAATTCCTGTTTGTTCCACCTGGATCAGATGGGAAGTAAGAGGAAGAAAGGAAGAGACTTTTTTGTTGGTTTTAAATTTTACCTACAGACATTAGCCATCCTACTCAAAACCATCCCTTATCATGGGAGGTGCAACGACTCACTCTTGCATCCTGCTGGAGCTGAGCTGTGGGGTGGCTGGGCCAGTGCGTGGAGGATGGTCACCATGAGGGCTGCAGTGGTGGCCCACGTTCTCCCTTCTGCAGTGGCTGCATGGTCCCAGGGCAGGCAGAGGGAGAGCTTTACATGCAGGCTTGCAATTACAGCTTCTTGAAAGATACCATAGTTCATCTAAATATAAAATACGGGCTGTGGTTTCAGTCTGAAATATTTGTGGGATTTTACAAAACCACTACAAACAAACAAAGTAAACAGCAGCAAAAAAGTGACACATTTCAGGCAGGATTTTTTTTTCCCTCCTTTTGCAAGGTGATGCGGAGACTTGTATTCTGTGATTCAGTGTTCAAAGGAAGGACATTTCTCAAATGGAGTACTTCTTTGTTCATCCCTTATTCATAGACTTCCCAAAGAGGTTTATATTAAAGTTTTTCAGGAGGCTGGGATGTAATTTTCTTTTCAACTCTGTTGATGTTCTGCCACGGTTTCCCAGGTGTTTTCGCTGCCTTCTCCAAATTTAAAACAAACAAACAATTTCCTAGTAAGTCGATCATGTGTTGTGTTAGAAGCCTTTGTAAAGCCTATAGAGAGAAACAAAATCATGTGTGCCACTTGAATTCTAGAATGCAGAGGGCAGGTTTAATGGGAGCATGTACAAAACATGACATGTATGTGTAGACTTTTGCCTTGCCTGGAAACTGACCGAGGAGTAGAGTCAGATAGTTTTTAGATTGCTTTGATGCTCCTGTAAAAGCTTTTGCAGTTTTGTATTTGCTGTAGGTCTCCAGCTGATAACCAGCATTAATGAAGTGGCTTTTTATACAATTTTATTTATGCAACTACAGTGCAAGCTTTCTTGCAAAATCAATCATTTGCAGTGCTCAGCTGGTAAACAAAAGCATTGCCGTTCATTCTCCAGTGCCTCAAATAGCCATGGCTCAGTTCTCACCACTGTAGCTTGCCATGCATGCTCCCAGTGTTTATTCCTTGACTCCAGTGGATCTCCAGGTCTTGGCTGCTTGTGGCACTGAGGTGCAGGAATGGCTTGCTCTCTCTTGAAGAACCACTCATCCTGTTTTGCCTTTTTTTGGTTAGTTGGTTGCTTGCTTGCTTGGGTTTTTTTAAACCTCTGTAGAAAAATACTTTTACTGTCAGCCTGTTATAATAAGCTCTCAGAAGACCATTAGGTTCACTGGGGATAGGAAGAATTACATGCATCCCCTTTTTAGATACCTTTGCAAAGGCTTCAGTGCAAGAGGACTCTATTAATAATGTCTTAAAACACACACTCTCTTGATAATACAATGGAGGGACTCATTCCATCAGTCAAAAATTTTCTATCGTCTCTCCTTTGGCTGGGCTTGCCTTGGCTGTGGAAGACAGTGTCAGTTCTCCCAAACTGTTGAGGTAAGTTTTTAGGAGAAAATTTTTATTGGGCGAGATGTGAGACCTCTGTGCTGCATGAGCACCAGGAGGAAATAGGGTGTGTGCCCCAGCACAGCCTCAGGGCAGCCAGGAGTGCTTGGGGAGAGTTGTTTCTTATTTCCTATCAGTGTGCAGATGGGACTCAATTCTTCTGGTGTCTTACAGGAACTGCCACTGACTCTCCCACTGAACTTCAGTTAGGGTGTATGATGTGAGGGTTTTTTGCTTTATTACTTAGCTCAATAGAATGGAGCAGGTGACAGGTATTCATTAATGAGCCATACTGCTTAACTGCTTAGCTCCAAAGGGAGCAACTTTTGCATCAACTTGCATGGGTGTCTTGTGCATCTTTGGGACAGGTCAGATTTGCTTTCAGAGATGTGAGGTGTGTTTGAGGCTGACTGCAGTGTCTGGCATTTCAGCTTCAGGAGCCAGAGCTCCCTAGGCCAAGGGCAGCCTGGACAGCATGCTCCTGTCCTACAGCAAGGCCTGGATATCTGTAGACCTGTTTGGGCTTCCCGGCAAAGGCTTCCCAGCTGAACTGTCCAGATGGGCTACACGTGGATCAGAAGCTGTGAATTGAGCATCCCCAGAGTGAGGTGGCATGGGGCCTGGAGAAGGGGCTTAGTGCACACCAAAGTCACTGCTCTGGGCAGCTTAAAAGCCAGGATTTTTTCAGTCTTGAGGCTCTCGAGTGGGGTCTTAGATTCAAAGCACTAATTATTTCCTTGTTGGGACCCAGACTCTTTAAATTTTTATTAAAGGAATTGTCTGTGGTGACATTTAGCTAGCACCAGATGTTGGCTTTTAGTTACCAGTGTGGAGGTGGCATAGCTAATAAAGGCAAGGGTAAGAAACTTGTGAGAAACTGCCTGTCACATGCAGCTTTGTGTACTGCAGCCTGCATGATGGCTGTTGCTTCTTCATGGGCCAGCGTTCTACAAGAGAGCTTTTTCTTTTCTTCTTCTATACTCTTGACTGGCCAAGTGTTTTCCAACCATATGTCTTTTCAGGTGGCCTTGCTCTTTTGTTAGAGACTAGCTAATAGAGGGAGAGTGCAGAGGGAGCTCAGTGGCAGATTTGGGTTTTCTTCCCTTGTATTTTGGTATTTCTTCTGAACATAACTTTCTTGTAGATCATACTTCTCCCCCTCAACCTCTTTTGGCCATATCCTCCCTCAGAAAATGTCAGCAAGCGATTGTTTCTTTTGCAGAGCTGCGATCCCCTAGACAGAGGCTTTTCCAGTTTTATGAATGCACCATTTGTTGCTGAGGGCACAACTGTTCGATATAACTGGCTGCATCCCACTCTGCTTGGGCCCAGCATGCACTACAGCCAGGCTATGCATAAACCAGATTTTTGTATTAAATGGCACCATTTTGTCCACAGCAGCAGTCTGTCTGTCTTTTGTGCGTGCGCATGTGAGACTTGCAGTTTTCAGATGCAAAATACATAGAGAACAGGAGTTTTGCAGAAATACTCAGTATTACTCAGTGAGCGTACCATGCTATTTTAAGGTTTATTTTTCTTAGGGAGTTCCTGACGAGTAATATTTCTTCATTATTTTATGTAGGCGGGCCAAGGCAAAAGCACATTTTAAAATATTTTATAAAATGGATGCATGGTATATTATTACAAATGTAGTTGTTTTGTTGGGGACATACTCAGCTGTAGCTAAACAGAAAATACATGTAGCACTTTGAAAGAGGATGTGCTAATTTATGTTTTATTGTTCGTCATCAACCCTCTGTTTATCTCCCCTACCACCTCCTTTTCTTGTTCAGTGTCACAGGGCTGGTGACTGTACAGATGTAACCACTTAAAGATGCGCTGCACTTTATATTTTTAATTATGTCTAGGAAATGTCATCTGATATCAAACCTGACCCTGTTTCTCACCACCTGCCCTGCATGCCCCCCTTCTAAGGTCAGCAGAATTTACTGTTTTCAGCTGAAACACTGTGCAGGAGGGACTGCTGTGCTGGGCCAAGATGTGTTGGGGGAGGCCGGAGGGGCTGCACGTCCGTCAGGCAGGGCTTCCATCCCAGCCAGGCTGCAGTTGTTACTATTTCCGAGCTATGGTACACACACCTGAGATGTGTGGTTCACAGCTAGAATAGTGCCACAGCAGCCCTCTGGCAGTCTGAGTGCATGAGTTGGAGGTTAGTTGAGTATCATGCTGGTGGAATGCTCTTTCTCTGTCGTTTCCCTCTCGGTCCTGGAAAGCAGCCTTTGGAAGGTGCCATCTCCATTCTTAGTTACGTGAGCACAAGCTGTAAAGCAGGGAGGCTCCATGAGACTCTGGTCCCAACAGCTGAATCACAGCTTAGGGTTTTAGTCAACACTGCCTACCTCATTTGTCTTAATGCCAAGAGTTTCTCTTTAGAAGCATAGTGCTCTCTTTTTCCCATCTCTCTTCTCTCATACCTGTTGAATCCCTTCCAACAAATAAGAACACCTCAAAAGCAAGCCCACCAGTTTAGAAATTACTCATTTGTGCTTAGTAAAAATACTTTCCATGCTCCATCATTTTACTGTTTAAGAAATGGGGAAAATTTGAAACACTTTTGATTTTCCCTCTAATGAAGGCAGCACTGAGTAGAAATGAGGATTCCCCACTTCAGTCTCCTTTGGGTATCAAGATGTGTCTGGGCATCAGTCAGGCTTGCCTGTAATGTTTGTAATTCGTCCACCAAAAAGAAGTAATAAAATATACAGCTATGAAGCCTTCCTGTGGAGGTTTCTACACATAGCCCCCAGCCTCACCGCGTTCCTTCATATATTTACTGCCCACATAATGTTACCCGTGGGATGAGAGTGGGAGAGGGAACTTGTTCTCTTTCATGTAACTGCAGCACAGTTAATAATTGTACCAGACTTCAGGCACTCGCGTGACCAAAGGGATTGATCAGGCTCATAGTCGAACAGAAGTTTTTTCAGGCCCATCTTCATGTCTCAGCATCCCAGTAGATTCAGAGAAGGAGCCAGATCTGCTTACTCTGTGACTGCTCATTTGTTATGAGCTGGCTAGCATATAGCACAGAGACAAAAGCCACTCTGGCCTGAAAAGCCCGCGAAGAAAAGGAGGATAGTAAATACATCTGTAAAATGGTGTTCAGGTTACAGACTGCATGTGTCTCACAAGCTCTTGCTGGCTTGCTTCATCTCCCTACCTCCCCACCTTTTTGTCTTAAAAAAGGGATGGCAAAATATTTTGATAAATGCATCAACTGCTAAATGGTTGATCTGGTTTTTGGTTTGTTTTGGGGTTTTTTTTGGTGGGTTGTTTTTTGGTTTTTTTTTTTCTTTTAAAGAGGAATCTTCATTTAAGCATGTGTTTCCAACACTTTAATCTTTTATGGACTGCATACTTGCTGTGGGAGTGGAAGGGGATGTTGCAGACTTGCTTTCAGTGTACTTGGGAATCTTTCCCACAGCATGCAAACTCCCCAGAAAACATGTGAAACAACGGCCTGGAAACCAGGAAGTTTCTGATGCCTAGCACTCGTTGCTCTGAGGGATTTGCTGTGCTCTGGAGGTCATGAAATAATCTTCCTTCTTTGCTGGCTTCTCTGAGTTTATTTTACACATGACAGAGGGGTATGTGTGTACTGCTGAGCTTTTAGGGGTCCTTGTTTCTGAAGCATGCTTTTGCTCCTGGTTCTTTTGTTACTGCACTTCCATGATTAATACATCTGCTGCTTAAAATGGCTACTGAACCACCATCAAGTTCTTGTGACTAGTTACCGACTGCTTAACCCCTGTCAAAAACCACCCAGCACAGCTTGGAGTTGACGCTTTTGTTGCTTAGCAGGTTTATTTCTGATCTTCGGGCTACTCATTAACCCTGTAAATACTGTACACAGTGAAGGCATAAATCTGCTGTGGTGGTGATGGTATGTCCTGGTGCTGTGATTGCTGCTGCTGCTGCTCCCGCATTGCAGTCTGGTTAGATTTATGTGGCATGCAGTCTTCCAGGTGTGTGTTTTGAGGTTTGGGGCTTTTTTTCCTCTTTGTTTTCCCACCCCCTTACCACTCTGTGTAGTTTTAAGTTTTCTTGATGAGTTGCTAATGTCTAAAAGCAGTGATGAAGGTGAGAAGTCTGGCACCTGAGGACGGATGGTCCTGTGAGTTGACAAGGAAGATCCAGTTCCCTCCAGGAAAGAAACTCTGCGTCCAGTTTCAGTCTGTGATGAACTCAGCGTTTTGTTTTCTGGCATCTCCGTTCCGTGTGCGCATGTTTGTACTGGAGTGTGATGGAGCGTGAAAGGAGTCAGAGGAGAGAAGGGGCTGCAACTTGGCTTTGGACGCCAAGAGAAAAACAACGAACAACCTCGACCAAAGGGAGAGTTAACCGGAACATGCCACAAAACAGGTTAGGCAGGACGTAGAAGCCAGATGCGAACCTTCTTCTGTGCTTTAAGGCATCTTCAGTACACCCTCCTCCCTCTACCCTTTCAGGATTTCCCCCCTCCTCCCCGTTATGAAATAGTCCTGTGCCAGCTGGGTTTGGACGTGGGGCAGGCGGATGGTTGCAGCTCTCGCTCGCCTGCTGCCAGCTGTTTCTTAAGAAAGAGAGGGTGCACTTGTCCGTGCCCGTCATCCTGTGGCAGAGGCGCAGCATGTGCCTGTGAGTGCCTTCGTCCCCTCCGCCAGCTCGCCCGGCAAACAGTCCCAACTGAAAAGTAGCGGGGGAGGAAGAGCAGCACGGAAACAGGGAATGCTGGCGGGTGGAGCTTGGAGGGCTGATCCTCCACATAGTTAATCATTACTTGCCACATAACCTGTTCCTGTTTTCTGGAGGTTTCACTGGCACTCACAGCCAGAAGTGTATGAGGAATATGTGACAGACTGCTTTCCGAGCAGGATGGTTTGCCTTGCAGCAGGAAGCCCAGCATCTAATACAAGACATCATTTCTTCTGTAACGTGTTTATGCCTAATCATTCAGTAAACATACCATATATAGTCTGGTTTCTGCTTGCTCTAACACCCTGCTGCACGGCGAATTTGCTGGTACCACACAGATTCCTTGGCTCCTGGTAACTGCCTGACAAATAGGATGTTGCCATATGTAACATAAATATTTCACACAACTGGGATTTTTTACACTCCTGCTCATAGCATGTTTTTCTGACTGTGACAGTCTTAAGTCTGGCTCTTAAAAATTGAGAGGATTACACAAAACGAGGTACCTTTTCAAAGGATGGACTGAGTCCCCACATGCACGTTTTTTTGCAGAATCAAGGTTCCATGCTTCCCCTGAACATCAGATGTTTGTGTTTACGAATCAGTGTTTTGGGGACATGGTTTTGTCTTTCTTTTTTCTCCTCTCTCAACTTTAAATGCCTGCTTCATCCTAGGTGATGGATCCCAAGTTAAAGCTTTGGTTGACTGAGAGCTCTCTCTTTTCTTTTTAGCATCTTTTGTAGAATGTCTCCCCTTATTCTTTGTCTTGGCCTTCTTTCTGTTTAGCCTGTGGTAGCACGGTGCTAAGCATTGCAGAGGACATGAAGAGCAGCCCTGTGTCTGGATTCACAGCTAATAATCTCTTACATACAGTTTGCCTTCAGGTTTTTTTGCTTGTTTGTTTTTAACATTATGAAATTGATTCAATAACATTCTGATTATTTCTAGGCAGAAGTAGCTCAGGAAAATGAGATTAAGCCTTCCCACGTACACCAGGGTGTGGTTTTTCCTTTCTGTGCCTTCTACATCTTGTCCTGTTTGTTGATGTGTGAGAAGACAGTGCAGTGGTGTGTACCCCAGATAACCTTGCACAGAGCATTCTGGCTGTCTGCTTGGTGATGCCTGTTAGTGCCTGAGTTCAGCAGGGTGGCGACTGGCAATACCTCCTGTACCACTGAGATGGTTGCTTAATCAGATGCAGGTCCATACAGGTGGATTTTCCTATAGTGGCTTGCTCCTTACTTAGGCAGTGCTTCCAGAAGGGAAGTCTTTGCAGGGGGCAATGTTTGGGTGTTACATAAATGGACAGGACATGCATTTCTGGGACTCGTCTCTCATTGGCCTGGTCAGAGTGAATTATGTCTGACTGCTTGGCAGTTAATTGGACCATCCTTCCCATTTCCTAAGCTGATAAGCCCCTCACTGTCTGCCTCAATCAGGCTTCTTTGTTTGAGAAGTTACTAATGCTGCAGAAGAACAGAATAACCACTTTCCTGTAACCAAGTGAGGGGCTCTGATCGATAAATCTATGAAGATTCACCCTATTTCTTCAGCAAAATCCTTTCACGAGGCTTACTTGTACCGTAACACCAGTAGCAGTTGACAGGTACTGAAAAGTAGGTATAGCCAATGTATTTCATACGTACCTTGTCCCTTTTTGAAAGATAGGTAATTTGTGATTAAGTGTTCCTGTGAGCACCTTTATTCTGGCAGATTCCAGTAGCTGTGCTGAGCCCCACGGGGTTCTTTAGATATCTCTCCATCAGGATTGGGTCTCAGAAATGGCTTTCTTTTGCCACAGACTGGGACTGTCTGTCTTAATGTGTCTGGATGGTGCCTAGCTTAGAGTGGGTGTTGCCAGAAGGTGAGTAATAAATGGTGATTAATCGTCTCTGAGCTATGGATGTTTGTATGAAAAAGCACTTGGCTAAAGGCTGTGCTTCAACAAGCTCATCAAAATTAACCACATGGGAGACAGTAGTGTAGCATCCCAAAGGTCTGATGCTTCTGTCTCTTGACTTGGTTATTTTTTGTTTTGGTTTGGGTTTTTTTTTGTTTTGTTTTGTTTTGTTTTGTTTTTTTTACTTTTGTGGATTTATTAAATCTGATTGAGGGAGGAACATGGGTCCCTTTGTCTCCAAATATCAGTAAATATCAGTGGAGTGGTATCAGTGTTACAGATTGCAAATGGGCTGAGTGATACAGAATCAGGGTGCACTAAAAGTAAACACCCTTTTGTTAGACTGCTCAGTAATCTTTTTAATGCAGAGGTGTGGTTATGAACCTTATAGGTAGGCATCCTTGTGTTTGTGCCATTGAGTCTATGATACAAATGCATAGGAAAGATGTAAAGGTACCAATTCCTGTGTTAATTATATATTGAAGTTGAAAAGTACTGTTATATTACAGGAGACCATTTATCCTTTGCAGTCAAAATAGTAAATAAATATAAAACCTAAACCCATCATGATTTTTAAAATAGTTCCAGTTCTGAGTTTATGTGCTCATTTGAGCAATGCATTGCATCTGTGTGATTGTACAGTTATTTCTAAAACTTTCTGAAAAGAGGATTCATTACAAAAATCTTCCTTCTCCGTCCATCCTTCAGCTGTTTCTCGCAGCTTTCCGGGCCTGAAGCACACAAGGCAGGTATTGCAGTGTTTGTTCCTTGTACAAAAATGAGAAGCACTGTGACTTTTTGTTCCTGAAAACTTTTCCAAAACGGGGTTTGTTTTGATGTAGTCGTAGAGGATGCATTTCTGAGTTGGTGGTGTTGAGACCCAGGATGTCTGTGGAATTGTGGCAGGGTGATAAGAGGACATAGTCACTGTTGAGTTGGGGTGGCTCTTAGTGGTGTTCTGCCATTGCTGTTTGTTGTGCCCCAGAAATGCAGGAACCCAGGAGAGCTGAACATAGGGCCTGGTCTGTAGGGCAGGATCTGCCGGAGGGGCTGAGGGAAGGAACCACCAGCGGTGGCTGGACCACATCCCTTCCTCTCAAGGACTTACCTGCAGTCATCAGACCCCAGGCAGGTAGCCAGAGACTTCTCCTACTGTGACTTCTTTTATTAGCATTTTTGTTGCCTGACAGCATTCAAGGTGATGGGCGGTGTATTTGCATTTTGGATTTTAAAGTTTCTGGAAGAGAGTTTGTGGTGTGTGCCCTGTCTGAACATTTCCTAGGCTGGTTCCAGACCAGCCAGCAGACACTGATTCAAAGGCCTTGCCATCTACCATGGGATCAAGCTTTCTGAGTGGAGGTGATGAGGACATGAAGGGGGAGGAGGTGTCTTTGTCTTAAAAAAAAGAGAGTTAAAAAGGAAAAACTGGATAGCAGGCAGTTTGTCACTGTGAGTTTCTTGGGAAGAAGGAATCTGCGTATGCAGTGGTCACTGTGGTGGCACCCCGTGTGCACAGGGACACACTGGACACACCGGCATGGTTAGGGCAGAGCAGCACAGGTAGGCTGCACCGCAGTCCTGCCCTGCCAGCTGGGAATGCAGAGGTAGCAGAAGGCAGCCCTCCTGCCCTCAGCCAGCCATCAGGGATGCAGAAGTTTAGGAAGTGTTCAGCCTCAAAATTAGGGTGACATGAAGGTGGAGTAACTGCTGGGCCTGTAAAGGAGCTGTGTGTTCATGTGTGTATAGGATCTTAAGCACAGAAAGGTTTGGGGGGAGTCTGGAAAGGGTCCATGTTTGAGGAATGTAGTTATTCTGGCTTCCGAGGTACTTTTTTTGTGTAGACAGCATGGAAAACGATTACAAAAACAAGTATTGCAAGACACTTAAGGAGATGGGAAACTGGCAGTGTTAAGGCTGCGGCTCTTGGGCTTATGTGGCTGTGAGAGAATTCCAGCTTTTTTCTGCTTCCTTTCTCCAAGCATTTTCTGAGTTGTGAACAATCACAAGTGGAGTTTATCCTGAGGGCTTAAAGTCAGCAACCCCAAAAATGCATTGAAAAATGTCTCTTGACTTTAGGAATGAGGGTCCATGACAGCAGCTGGATTCGAGGGAAAAAAAGTACCCTTAATGTTTGCTGCCAACCCCACCAATTTAGTCTCAGACCTCATCTGCTGAGATGTCACACTGTCTGCTTTCACCGTTTTGGAGCGGGGGTGACTGGGGCTAGCCATACCAGTTTTTAGGGAGCTTAGTCAGCTTCCTAATTTCCAGGTGTAGTGAGAGAGTCATCAGGGAGAGGAATGGAGAGAGAATGTCAATAAGTTGCTCTGCTTGAAAGAAGCTGGGCTGCCGGGAGGATTTTCAATTGGAGATCACCAGGCAGTTTTTTATTGCCCCTGTTTTCTCTTGCATGTGGCTCTACAGAGCTTTACCATTTGTGCTGAAACACTGCATGTCAGGTGTTTAGCTTCAGGCCACATTTGTTTTTGAAAGAAAAGTAAGTAGTAAAAAAATTCTTCAGCCATTTCTGAGAATGAAGCTGAGGGAAAAGTGACTTCAGGCTTTGAATTATTTTCGTGTCCCCCCTTTTTATAGAAAATAGAAAAAAACTTTGAGTGCCTAACAGAGGGGAGAAAGTTGACCTGTTCTTCAAGTTCTCAAAGCTATAATGCAGGGGCATTGAGATTTGAGAAAGACATAGTGGGTGGGAGATTAGAATTATAACCATCACTTGATTCGGTTACTTGTTATCATAGCTGATAATGGCAATCATGATTTCTCCAGTGTGGTCTGGTCCTAATGTCTGTTGTAATTTGGAAGTAAAAGGCACTGTGCATGATCCAGTGGAAGCCAAGCATCCTCATGTCTGTCTTGCTCCAGAGCAGTTGGTCATTTCAGCTCTGTAAAGACTGAACTTAGTAACCTAGTCCCACATCTTGATTAAGCACCTTAGTGATCTTGTGTATATAGCTCTGTCCACTCTTTCAGGTGCAAAACAGGTGGGGAATGCGTGATTGTTTCTCTTGCACTGTGATGTACAGGTATAGGTATAGAATTCCTTGTCGAGGGATTTGTTGGTGTAAGATGAAAACGCTGTTCTTATGAATGTGCTTTACTCTGCAGGCACTTCTGCTCCATCTGGAGTAACGGTAGCTTGAAAGTTGTCAGACAAGATTTGCACTCCTTGCCAAACACCACTGGTCTCCTAAATAAAAACAAGGGCCCAGAAGATTGTAAATACCAGTGCATGTGATGTAAACAAACTTCCTGATTCAGGCACCACTACTGAAGCTAATGGTTCTCCTCTATAGAATGAACCTATTAGTATCAGTTCATTAGCAAGACTGAGGCCTTGCTTTGTAATGAGCCCTTCAGTGTAATTTGCAGTAGCCTGTTGACTGTACCTTACTAAGCTGCTGTGGGTGCAAGAGGGAAACAAATTGAGGCTGGAGTAATACTTACCTTCGCTTCCAGTCAGAAGTATTTAGAGCAAAAAAAAAAAAAAAAAGTGCCACACCTCTAGGATGTCCAGTCAGCTTTCCTGCAAACCTTGGCCACAGAGAATGAAATACCCCTGGGGCTCAGTACACAGGGCAAAGGCTGCTGCTATATTTAAAAATATGTGTATGAAAATGGAACTGGAAGTTACTGCAAAGATGCATTTTGCAGGTATCATAACAAGGAAATTTTTAGTAACCAGACCTGAAAGAATTTGCAACAGAGAGTTTCTCAGGATACTCCCTGTCTTTTCTCATTTGCTTTGCTGAAGTGTTAAAAGAACACCTGGTTTCTTTAGGTATTGCTAGCAATAAGTTACTTTATGGTTTTGTTTTGATTATATACCATGTATATGTATATTTATTTTGGCTGGATTATGGAAGGGGGGTCTGTGGAAAGAGAATTTTAAGTTCTTTAACAAGAAACTTGATTGAAGTTATTTATTCATGTTAAGCACCCCAGAGCAATATTGAATAGCTCTGTTCTCTTTTGTTTTGAAGAACTCCTTAAAATGAAAGAAAAATCTCTTTTTTGTTTGTTTTCCAAGAGGGGTAAAAACCTGAATTTAAAAATGGTTTAAACAGTTTAGTGATTCTTACCCCATTTCTTGCAAACTTCTCCCTTGCCCGTGAGCCCAACCACTCTGCCCCTCTCCACTTGCCCACAGATTTACCATGCAACTAATTTTAGAGGTGGGTTTCACATTTGTTTTAAACACACTGCAGTCTCCATCTCTGGTAATCCACCAGGTGGAAGCAGATGTGTAGAATATCTCTGCATGTATTTGTAAATCTGGGTTTGAGCAGATTTGGCATTTCTAAGAGGGCAGTGTGTGTGCAAAGACAAGGGAATCCTTGGCAGTGTAATGACATCAGTAAAGCAAAAATTTGCAGTTAACCACTACCAGGGTTCGTTGGTGGTTTTTGCTTGTGTGGTGGGCTGGGTGACATTGCATTAGCCAGTTCTTCTGATGCATGGTTAGGCATCGCTTCCCTTGCTGTTCTGAATTACAGCAGGGAGAAGGGTATCAGAGAGGGGATAGGGAGAATAAGATAGAAAGTGATTTCTTGGAGATGAGTGCTCTTCTTCTGCTAACAGAGGTTTTGGTCTCTTAGCTTCAAGTGTGCTTTTCTGACCTACAGACTTGTTCATCACTTACTGATGTCTTCCTTGTGTCCATCTTCCTGTTTACCACCTGGCATCCTGGTACCTCTCTGCTCTTGCTGAAAACAGTGCCTTAGAAGTTTGGGCAGTATCCCTGTAGTGTTTGGCCCTCACAGTGATTTTGCTTTGAATGCATCTGGGTTGGGAAATACGCTAAAAGTGCTAAGATTTTTATTTTGTTTGGTTGAGGGATGGGTCGGTGGGCAGGGTAAGTCCACATGGAGTCAAACAGGAAGCTTAACGTAGCTCAAAGTGGCCTCCTGAAAACATCCCTCCAGTCTGGGAGTCTTCTAAAGGCAGTCATTTGGAAAGGGGCTGTGCTATCCAGATTTACAGTGCCTGTTGTGTTTTGTGTAACAGAAATGCTGTGGCTGTGTACTGCTGCAGGTTTTTGTTTTCCTTCTACAGGTTTTGTTGATGATTTCTCCATTGACCTGTTGCACTAAACTTCGTGTCACTGCTTGACTAAACTGGGCTCTTAATAATTTAAAGTTTACTTAGAGAGCAAAGCCTGGACAGTACAATGTGTTGACTATATATTGGATGAAATAATTTCCTTACTGACTTGTACTCTTTGAGCTTTGCTTAATTCTGAGCATGTTATAGAAACAATCAGATTTCCTAAAAGTGAAGATATCTGCATTTTAAGTCCTGTGTTGCAAAACTGAGTCCTGTACTTGTACTCTATGCATGTTGGGACAAAAATAAAATGGAGGAAAATCTCAAAGAAGCCTTTTGCATCACTTGAGGCCCAGTGGGAGCTGAGGGTCAGTATCACTGAGAATTAATCAGTTCACTAGAGAATATGATACAAGGAAATGATGGTATTGCAATAAGGTTTTCAGGCTTTTTATTAGTAGCAGGAACTTTAAAAATAAAAAGAGAGTGAGAGAAAGCCTGGGAGCAGAAGTGGTCTGAAGGGGAAATGACCAAGGCAGAGTTGAGCAATGCAGAGAATGGTGATTCAGGAGTGCTGCTTCATTGCATCTGTGTGAAACTCCTGTCTGTCTTACGAAGGGGGGTGAGAGAGATCACAGTTCTGTGCAATCTCACTTCTTAATGCAGTTTTGAATAACGTGAAACAGTTCTGGGCCTTCCACTTTTCTTTCAGACTGAGGATTTTAAACAGGGAATGCCAGGCCTGCAGGAAAGTGACTGCAATCACAAATCTGAAAGCAGCATGTGACCTTTCCTGTCGTTTCTAACAAGCCAGAACTTTGCAGAAATCCGCCCAGGCAAACTTTTGGTCCTGCTGTGCCCCAGTGCAATAATTATAATGCAGAAACAGCTGATGGGTCACGTCTCCAGGCCTGTGCAGCGTTATGACTTGCTACCTACATTCCATGTTTAGCTTTGAGAGATCAGATGGTGCAAGCAATGTGAGCTAGCAGTGCCTGAGGACATGCTCAGGGCAACACGTCCTGTCCCTCTGCAGCTTTGGTTTCTTTCCTCTACTTCTGACCCATCCCATCCCCTTAAGGGGATGCATTTTACAATAAATACCTATCTCTCCAGGAGGTGAGCTGCCCCTGTGGAAGCATGTGTGCCATTCCCACTGTGCTGTATGTTAAATCCAGGGGCCCAAGGTTTGTAAATATTGTCTCTAGCTGGGCACTCCAGGTGAGCTGCTTGCCCTACTTGCTGGTGGCTCTGGAGCTGTGGTTGGTGTACATGTGGCACACGGTGGCAAAGCTGTTTCAGCATTGTTACTGATGTGATTTAATGAAGCATGAGTGGTGTTGGAGGGGGTAAATTTTGTCTTTGTGCGTGGGGGAAGGGTCATTGACAAAAGTTTACAAACAAACAAATGAGTTGAAAATTAGGCCTAATTCAGCCATGTGCGGGAAGGGAGGTGGATATTTTCGAGATGTGTTTGTTTTGTGCTTAGCACTCTGCAAAAGTTACACCCAGTCCTTGATGTAGGAAAAATTGGATAGGTAAGCAGAAAAGTACTAACTCATTGCCTAAGACTGCTCTTGCTCTCTTACTCTCCTCATCCAGGGATGCCATGGGAGAGGTGCCGTAGAGACATTTATATTGTGGTAGTTTATGTTATTGTGAACTTATTTTCACTGGGTTGAATTGGAAAACTGAACTTCAGGTATATTTTAAAATGTTTTTATGGCAGAGATGTTGCAAGTGAGCTATGAGTTGGAGAGAAGGGAGTGAGGGGAGAGCAGGAGGAGGGAGTCTGGAGATGGAGCCGGTTGTGGGTTCATTCCACTACATCTTTTCATCTTTCCCCGGTACTGCAACACCGCAGGAGTAGAGTTACCGACAACATTCTTGCTCAGGTCTCTCATCCCTCACTCAAATAGAGGGTGTAATTTGACTATGTCTCAGCTCCTATGTGTGAAGGCTGTTGATGAAACTACATGTATGTGCATTTTTAAGTACAGACAAAAACCAAACCCAAACAAACACAAATCTCAGTTCAGATCTGTTCCATGATCATGGATCACCATGTGGTTGTTCAAACTCTAGAACTGGCACAAGGCCGGAGGCAGAACACGTGGCCAGAGCTGTGGGGTAAAGTGAGGACTGGCAGTCTGTCCTTCTGAATGACAGCTGTGGCTTACATCAGGTTAAATCAGTCTGTACACTGTAGGCTGAGGCAAAGCAGAATGGATTAAAAGCAGGTTTTCACTTCTAGCCTTGAGTTTCCTGCAATCCTACATCAGCTTGTGGGGGTGCATGTATTTCTGCATCCCAGCTGCCATGGAAAACGAGAGACATCTTCTTACAGGACACTTCTCACAGTCAGTTTTTATTGAAGTTTTCCTGATTCGAATGGCTGTGTCCACAGTTGTCACAGATGGATTGTGGATCTGGATTTTTACCTCCTGCTTCCCCACCCCTATCAGCTGTTTCCGGCTGCACACAGGTTAGCAGTGAGGCCTGCTGGGCTGCTTAATGGGTGGCCTGGCGCTGCCTTTGGGCTGATGCAGATCGTTTCCATTGGCCAAGGTTATCTCCTCCTGACCTTGTAGCCAGAATTCAGCCTTCTGTTGGCACGATAATTGTGAAAAGGAGGGCTTCTGAAAGAATTCCTAAAGGCTGGAATACCCTTTCTGGTTTTGTGAAAACGGTGGGTTATTTTCATCACTGCTCTGAACAGGAAGGGAAAGTGCCTTAATGTTAAGTTTGCAAAGTCAGAGAAGGTTGTGTTTAAAGATTCTTTTTTTCTAAAATCTGCAGTGGAGACTATATAGATTTAGTATGGCAGGAGGCTGCTGTGCTCAATCCACTTTTGCTACTGTACTTTCTTGGTTGCTTGCTCACTGCACACTGGTAGCTTGTTGTAAAGGATACATGGCATCTGATTTCTTCCTAGCTGTAGCCTTTTGTACCAAAATGTCTTTTACCTTGGTTGCAGTTGGTTCAGTTTATGGGATTAAATGTGTTTGCATGCTTTTAGGATGAACAGAGACTTCTGTTACCTGTGTAATGGAATGAGGCAGAGGGATTAGTGGGGAAAATTGGAAGAGAGGGAGGAGTTGAATGGGGTTTCTTTTCTTTTCTGAAGTCATGAGGCTCCTCCTGTAGCAGAGGGAGCATAGTACATGGAACCTGAAGACCTTTAAAGTACATGCTGAAATGGATGCTGGGAAGATACAGTACAGTGCTTGGGCACAACTCCAAGGCTCCCAAGGCAAGTAATATTTAAACAAGCTGAACAGCCCCTTTCGGCAAGCAGCAGGAAATCCAGCACTGAGCTTTGTGTTGTTGCATGGTCAGCAGAAGATAAAAGCTCAGGCTATGCAGCTGAGGTTCCCTCCTATCACTGGATGGCAAACTGTTAAAAAAAGATAAAAGAACAGAAAAGGACAGGGGGTCGGCATAGTGAAAAGGATTCCTTCATATTTTAAGCCATCGAAGTACTTTGAAATACACTGAGCCTGATGTAAGTCAGGAACAGCACCATCGGGGTGTGTTGGAGCTTTTACATCAGCTGGCAGGCAAAAGAGATAAAGATTGAACATGGGTAGGACTGTGATATGCGTAGATGCCTCACCACAAGCCCCACAGCAGGCAGGAGCTTCCCAGAACATTTGGTTTTTTTAGGAGCAGGGCATATAATGATGGGTCTGCTGCTGACTGGAGGTCTCATTCTAAAATTCAATCATCATTCAGCCATGTACAGCCTTTCCCAGTCCCACTTTCTGCAGCTAATCCTTGGTTAGGGACTATTTTAACAATCAGGAAGAGAATTGAAATGAATGAGATTGCTAGTTCAAGTCTTCTAATTAGTATTTACTGTATTCCTCCCCTCTGTCCCTCCTCCTCCTTCATCACAGCACTAATGTCTTGGGAAAGAAAATGCTTCAGAGCATTTGTTACCAATTTAGCAGCAAGTACGTGCTCAAATTTGGGATTTCTTGAGATCTGTGTGTGCCATATGTAGGCAAAATGTAGTCCTTGCAAGTTCCAGTAGAAGGGAATAAACGCAAATTTGCTGTTCTGCAGATAGTGTTTCTTTAATCTAATGAAACTTATATTTGTGCAGCCTCTTTGTTTTGGTGAGACGGTTAACCGTCCTCCCTAGGGTGCCTAATTGCTTATCATGAACTAATCAGTCCCCTGGGTATATGAAGGGATGAAACACTGCCAAGATATAGCCTGTGACTTCCCCAGAGGTGTGATAACCCTCCCAATTACCCCATTCTTCAGGGAGCTTCCCTACTGCTATTTTAAAGACCTCATTACTTCAGAAATCGTCCATGTTTGGAGATTCTAGGAAGTTTAAAGGGGTGTATTTACTGAGAATCTTTTGAACCTGTATGAGCTCATATTTTTTATGTCAGATTTGTATTGAATAGTGTTTCAGGTTTGGTGTGAAAATGCTGAACATGTTTCTGTTTATGAAAATGCCTACCTTCATAGGTCTGGCCTGCCAGACCCTAACAGATAAGGAAAAGGCCAGTTTCTGTCTTCAGCTGTTAGTAGATAGGGGTGGCAAAATCTTCTAACTTCAGAAACCCCATTTGAAGTTCACATGAAATCTGGTGGTGACTCTCTTCTAATTTTTGGTAGAATGATAGTTCCACGTTACCATGTGTGAAATGAGTGGGCAGATTAAAAGTTTTTCACCTTGCAGTAAAAAATAATTCATTTAACTAGTGGTTTTGCTTGCATTCTCCTTTCAGTTTCCTGTTTTAACTCATTCATAAGACATGCTTGTCTGCTGTACAGGTTGAGATAGCTACTGATTGCCTGAATTCTTCTCTTGTGTCTTTATATATTGAATGGTTGAGTGCCATGATGCATATAAAGCTTACTACAAAACAATAATCTTTGAACTGGAAGTGGAAAACAGCTACTGCAATTTAGCATCTGAGTTCTTGTGTTGAGGTTTCTTTGTCCTTTACTTTTGCTCTGAATGAGCACAGTTTTTGTGTGAAATTTGGAGGATTCAAGCAGTCAGTTAGGTAGAAATAACAGTTTGTTCCTTGAAAGAGCTGTAACGTAATCGATGAATAATATCAGACTTTTTTTCTTTTGTGGTTCTTTTAAAATACTTAAGGTTTTCTTCACTTTTAGTTGTAGAGTACATTTTAAGTGACCTTAGCAAGACTGATGTAAATAAAGATATTGTTATAGTGTGTACTGGCTTAAAACTTTAAATCAAGGTGATTTCATGCTTAGAATTAAAAGAAGGTGGCTGTGTGGGCGTGTATGTTTGTATGTCTGAGAAAATGTAAGTGTGGAAGCATCACTCCTCAAAAGAAGTGAGACTTTCAGTATTGTAGATCTGATTATGATATTTCAGTGTTGCTTCGCTGTGTCTGCATATATGAAAGTGATTACTCAAGTTTCCACCGGCAAACTCTTGCTGTCCTCCTGCAGAAATTGGGGTGGGTGCACAGGCCACTTGATCACTTTTTGTTGCCGTTGTTCATTTTTCTCTATTTGCAGCTACTACTCTACCCAGAATTGGGCTGAACCTATGCACAGTTTATATGAGTTTGTTTCGGGCTAATATTTTTGTTAAATATGTGTCAGTGGAGTCAGCAGAAGGAAATTAATTTCCCTTTTCATATGTGAACTGTTTCAAGAATTGTCTGTATCATCTGTTTCATGGAAATGTGTGAAGCACTAGCAGTGGAATTGGTTTTTTGGAAGGAGAGGGTGGTTTTGGACTAGCAGCAGACGTTTTTGGCTGGAAGAATAGCAACTTGAAACTTCGGTTACTGAAGAAACCTGTTCACAATTTTGTCTGTTTTTTGTTTTGTTTTTTTTTCCCCAGCGTTCCTGAAATAAACTTCCTGCAATTCTTTGCAGTGTGCAGGTGTCCAGACTCCCCTTTACTCATGGTCGCCTGTGAAACCCGTCAGGCAACTGAAGGCTGTACCTAAAATTCTGCTGGCAGTGCAGCCCACTGCAGTGGCCTTGATATAGTTACGGTGGACACCTTGTGCAGCCACAGCTGTAGCATCCCCTCGTAGTCCGAACAACTGACTATTGCTGTCCAGGAGTCTACACGTGTGGAGGACTGCCTGGAATAGAAAAAGGAAAGCTGCAGAGAGTGTAAGCTGCTGCTTGATCCGTGTGGCTGTTGTGCCGAGGAACATCAAAACTTTGCTGGATGGATCCGACAGCTCGTTGCAAAGTAGAGGGTCAGTCTTGCTGGTTATTTGCAGTTATTAACCTTAGTGAATTTTATTTATTTTTTTGTTTGTTTCCTTTGTTTTTATTTTTTTTCTCTGTATGCCTAAGAGGATTGTGGCCTTGCTACCAGAATGCTCATGTTCAGGAAACCTGAGGCTGTTCCTTCTGAAGGGCTTTGAAGATCAACAGGCATTTCCTCCAGGGTTTACAGCATTGTTGGAGGAAACATTCCCTGCAGAAGTCTTCAGGCCTATCCGCCCGACTTTGGTCATTTCTTACCTCACCAGCACATGGATTATGCTGTTTGCCGACTGTCTAAGCTGCATGATGACCTCCGTGGATTCCTTATGAGCTTTTACAAGGCCAGGCCTGTGTACTTTGTAAAATCCTTTAGAAATGCCTGCTAGGCTTTTAAAGTCCCAGAGCATAGACTATACTACAAGGAACTCAGAAGGTCAGCAGCTGGATATGGTTGTGGATGAGGGGGGATTTGTGTGTGTGTATATGCCGTTCTTGTTTTGAAAATACATATTTTTTCAGGTCAGATAGAGATATATTGTTCCTGAGAAGGCTTCTTGTACTGTCTGATAAAGCAGAGGGACTTCTGAATTCCATAAGAAATTGATGAACAAGATAACTATGCCCTTTCTTTGCATGCGTGTTGCAGCTTATGAAAATTAACAGATGCTGTTTCATTTTGTCAGTGTGCTGGAAGCACCTCTCACAGGTTACTTGCACTGTGTGTGCTTCAAAATAGAAAGAGAACTCGTACTGAAGAGTACCACTGGCAACTAGCTCTTCTGTTTAAAGTTTTCCAAATGGCTTTCCTGTGCAGATCTCAACTTGGAGAGGCTTGCCAGCACTGTCTATTGCTGTAATTAATTTACCTAACTAAACCAAGGAAGAAACTTTGTATTTCGGAATTCAGAGCTCTGCAAACAAGCCCAAGGGCTATTGGCCAGCTGGTCTGAGCCAGTGGGTGTGCTCACAAAACTTGTGGCACCGTGTTCCTAGGTGGTGAGAGAGAGCTATTTTTCCGAAGGCTGGATTTCTCCTTCACCTGGAGGAAGCATAAACCTTAGTCTGAGTGATCTTTGGTACTTTGGCATCTGTGGCAAATACATATCTACAATAACCCCCGGTAAAATTAAAACAGCTAGTTTGTATCTTTTAACTCTGGCTCACAATACCAGGAGAATGTCACCTTTTGGTTGTCTGTGCTTAATATCACGTGGAGGTTATGTAGTTGGTTTATATCTGTTCCCGGTCCTTAGCACACTGTAGGAGTTAGTTGACTTGAGATCTGCTTGTGTCTCTTATGGTGGGGGGCAGATTTTGGCTTTGGCTTGTGGGCCTGCAGAGTCTGCTTGGCCTGGAGATACAAGCTCGGAAGGAGTGCTACCAGTTGTCTTGCTGATGAAAAAGCTGTGTAGGCCCTTGGAATATTGCAATTGGAGTCTGACATTACAAGTGCTTCCTAGGGTGGATGGGAGAGGGAGGGCTGTACAGCATGCTTCTGAGTCTCTTTGCTCCAGCATATCTCTGTCTCCCTTCCCTGTGGCCTGTGCTTCCCTCTCTGAAAATCTCAAGCTAAAACTCCCTAATTTAACAATCTGTTTCAGGGGGAAGGGGGTAGGGATATGATTTGTGTTTCTGAACTTTTTAAAGTTATCTTGGTTATCTTGTTGTTGTTGTTGTTGTTTGGAGGATGTGATAGGGGGAATAGTTTCTGTGCTGACCAGAAACAGAATGCAGAAAGATATGATGTTAACAAGGTGCGGGGAGAAAAGGAGGTGTTTGTTTAGAAAAAGCCTAGTCACTAAAGCCTGTGGGGCAGAGGAACCCTGCTGATAACACAGATGAAACAGTCTGCCTCTTTCCTAACTTAAGAGGAGTGGAGCTTTGTAATAAATGGCTGCCATGTGGCAGCTGTCTCCCAGCTTCGTGAGCCTGGCAATAGTTAATCCTGTCAGCAAGTCATGCTCCCTGGAAAAGAGCAGTGAGAAGAGCTTCAGACTCTTGAATCATTCTATTTGCAAAATATTTGCATGTTGAATGTCTTTCCACTAAAAAAAAGTTTGGTAATTCGATGTAGGTTTCCATCTTTAAGTAACATTAAAGTGCAGCTGTGTTGGCTTTTAAATAAAATGTTAGAAACGTGCTGAGATATTGCAACTCTTTTCTCTCTTTCAAAAAGCAATTTTAATTTTGGAAGGTGTATGTTCCAGAGTACAAAATGTACTGTGTAGGGAAGGGACGCTGTGTTGCTATCCCTCTATGTTAAAAAATTACAGGTTGAGCATTTAAGGTCGTGGTTATCCTTAAAAGCTTGAGGCTTTAAAATTAATCTGTTCACTTCAGTTTGCTTTTTGTATTTTGCTGAGCATGTCATGTGTCTGTCCTTTTTCCAAAAGTCAAAAAACTAGAATTTTGACTTAAAAAATTGGAGATTTTGTGGAGTAATGCAGCACCATCAGATTTTACAGGCTTATGATACAATCTTGATGGTTGACAACACTACCACCAGGAAATGGGTTTAAATCCCCGTAATTTCTATTTTTTTCTTTTCTCATTTTGCTGTGTTATCTTGTGAAGCATAAAATGTTTTGGCAAGCTACCTGGTACAGTGCTCCAAGCAGAGAGTGCTCTGGCATCTCCTGCAAAGACAGTGTGGTTGGGCTGCAAAGGATGAGTTGGGAGCTCTGCCATGAGCAAACTGATGCTCTCCCCCTTGGGCTTGCCTGTGTTTGCTAGCATATGGATGCAGTTAGAGTGGTGAAACACCATGTGGGACATAGCTACTCCAAGAGGAGTTTTTTCCTGGTCCAGCTTATTCTATTTTCAGAATGATTTTTGTTAAAATTGCCTGTGCATTCAGTTCCTCTGTGAAACTCTTCAAATACTCATCTTGGAGGAACAGAATTGCGACTTGAGCACCACACAAGAGGCAGGGCACTAGCACAGGAGATTTTCTGTATCTTCCTTGGTGTGATTCATCCTGCCTCTGTAATCCCTGCTGAACCCATTCTGCACACTCACGCAGCTCTGGCTACATGTGAAGAGCAAGTGTGAGGGGGTGAAATGTTTCTCCCTCCGGAGATTTGCTTTAAACCTTCACCTCGAGTGCTGGTTCTGAAGCTGCCCTTGGCTGAGCTGCTGGCCATCAGGGTGAGGGACAGAGACGGGGACAGGGCCAGGCCCTCCTTCCCTCCCTCCCCGCCTCCCTCCCCAACAGCTGCAGGCACCAATTGCCAGGGAGCAGCCCAGCCGCATGGTTTTGTGGCTTTCTTCCTCTTGTTCCTAATGTGCCTCCTTGTTTCCGTGATGCTGTGCAGAGGAACAACCAGACGGATTGTCTCCTCTCGGGGTGGGTGCCCAGGCATCTGCACAGCCAGTTGGTATGGCACAGGAGCCCCTGTTTTTTCAGTGACACCAGGGACTATTGATGGCAGGCTGGGGCTCTGCTGCTGCTGCTGCACAGATGCTTGCTCTTGGCCCACCTTAAAAGGACAAGATATCCCGTGGTTTGGACTGGCCATATATTGTCGGGGATGTCAGCATCTCCGTCACAGCTACACGGCTGAGCCCGGCGTCCTGCTTTGCCTGCCCTGCATGCCTGCAGCCTCTCCTCAGTCAGAGCTGAGGGGTGCTGTGACTTGGAGTATTTGAAGGGGAGGTCCCTTTTCTTCTCTGTTACTCAGAAATGTTTTCCATCTAGCTCACCCATTGGGCTCTTGGACAAGTATCTCGTTCCCTAAGCACAGTGCTTGCTTAGGCACACAGGTGATGGGACATTAACCTATAGCTGTCCCCACGTCCCCTCCAGGGTTTTAAGTCAAATGGGTTTGTCAGGGCAATTTCAAAATGAAAAAAAACCCCAAGCAACAAACACAAAAAGCTACAAAATCGTTTCCTCATTTTGCAATCCTTCATCCCCTCTTGCTTGTCTGAGATGGCAGCAGCAGCAGGAGATGAAGTTTTGTTTCCCAGGGCTGTGCTTCCCCAGGATTGCTGGGGCTCTCCTCAGGCAGGTGCATCTCCCTTTCCTCAGCCTGTTGGGCATGGAGACATGCATGGTGGGGTTGCTCGCTGTTCGTTGCTTCAGTTTCCCCCTGCCTCTCTGCTCTCTTGCCTCATCCTGGACTCTTCGGGATATGTGGGGAGTGATTCTGGCAGGCAGTGTGATGCCACTTGCCTGAACTGTCCTGCCTTTGCAAGATACTTCCATCCTGTCTTCAGGGCTCACTCCCTCCAGTCTCTGGCTCTGCTCTGGACTCCCACCCTCTCCCACACCATGTTCCAAGGCTGTCCCCTTGCCCAGTGGGATGTAAGCCAGCGCTGGCCCGAGTGAGAGATGCAGCAACTGGACTGGGGAAGATTGATAGTGTGGGGAGAGGCCTCAGGCCATGTCCCAAGGAGTTCTGCCCTGCTGCAGCCAGTGCCAGCCCAGGGGAGACACGAAGGGACTTTCTCGGGTCGCCACTTCATCTAAGGCAAATAAACTGGAGTTAAAGCCAAGAAACACATCGACTTCCTGGAACTCTGCGAGCCGTCCGCACAGCTGTCCCCACTCCCCGAACACATGCAAAGCAGAGCTTATAAGGACAGACAGTATTGCTTTTGTGTCCTTCCTCAGCCAGTGGGGAGGGCGCAGGGGAGGGGATGTGCTGGGTAAAGCCCAAGGCCTGTCTTGTTCCGTGTTTCCCCTGCGTTGCCGTGATTCCCAGTGACTGGGGGAAGCCAGACTCCCTTCCCACTGGCCTCCTCACAGCTGTGCAGCAGGCATGGATGGGGATGGAGGAGTGTTTGCAGTTGTCAATATGGGAAGGAATGGACAGATACCTGCTTAGAGCCACTTGTTTTACTTCTTTTAGTCTCCTGCTTGCCCTGACTTTTATTTTGTTGCCTGAATGTGGTGTTGAAGGTTTGTTAAGCTAGCTGTCTTCAAATCTCAGTAGCCTTTTTGCTTGAGCAAGCTCTCGAAGCTAACTGCAGTTTTGTGAGAAAGGCTTCCTGGAGGGCCATGTACTCACCAACAAGCTGATACAAACTTGTATGAGGAGATGAGGAGCAGCTCACAGATACGTCTTTGGTCAGGGGAAAGAATGCTAAGGTGCTAGAAAAGTCTCAAAATTCATCAGCAGCTGCCAATCCTAAATGCAGCCATACATTATTGCAATTCTTGCAGTGTTGTGTGTTCTGTGCGGCACTGCTGTTCCCAGAAAAGGGCAGTGCTGGTCAGGAACTCAGTGCAGGCTCAGATCAAACTCTATGAGGTGATTACCAAATGTGCTGGGCTTTCCTGTTGGGAGCCAGGGGGCTGTCAGGTTTCACTTTCGCTGTTTGTGCTGGAGCAGCTTTTGCCTGAGTTCTCTTTTCTGGCCGAGCACGACCACAGGCTCCTGCGTGAGGGCCGTTCCCACAGCACACAGCGCTTGCGAAAGGTGCAAACATGGCCTCCCTCTTCAAGTCAGCAAATGGAGGACAGGGCCAAGAGGATGGGCATGAATTCCGTCTGTATTAAGGCTGCTCAGTAGCTGTGTGCATTGCTGTAAACCAGTTGGACCATAAAGGTGAATTTCACCCAGGAAACTCCTGCTTTGTCCTTATGGTGTCTCATTGTTACATTAGTACAACTTCCTTGTTTTCAGTGTATTGCACCAATGTAATGCCAGAGTATCATGGTGATTCAGAACTGTTCGCTAGAGGCATTCGCCAAGTTCGAATTCTGGTATGCTTTGTGGAGAGAAGCTTCTGGTCATCTGAGCCAAAGTCCTGAGGAGCATTAATAGTCCATAAGTCACCAGAAAGGGAGTTTTAAAAGCTACATAAAAATTAAATGTGCACATGTATCCCATCATGCTTGCAAGGAAATAAAACAGGAGGAGTAAATATGTTTGAATATTTAAAATTTAGCCTGTTAGATGTTCTAGTAAAAGCATGCAAAATAGTCTGGAAATACAGGGATCATCTTGTTCTTGTTTAGTGCTTCTTCCCCTGTCCTACTCCCACCAGAAGATCCTCCATAACTCAGTTTTAAGGCATGTCCATGAGCATGTGGTTCACTTATTTATTCCATGTCTGGGTGTATGTGTCTGTGTAAGTTAGACATATGGATGTTGTAGACTCACAGGGTTATTTCAAGCGGCAAAGTATTATACCTGCACTAACACAGGTAAAATGATTGTTTCACTGATAGCTCAGAGAGCTTATTGAAGGAGAAGAGTCTGTCTTCTTTGGTGCTCAGAGAGTACCCTTCAGTAGATGCTACTCCTTTTGGTTGTTTTGTGCTTGGTTTTGGTTTTTTTTGTTGAGGAAAATTACACTTACAGGTGCAAGTTCAAAAGCTTTGGGGTAGCATTCTTAGTTTTTACTGTTAAGTGAAAGAGCAGCCACCAGATACTCCCATGCCACTCTCTTTCTTTCTATGCTTGTCTTCCTTTCCCCATGGGCTGCTCTGTACTAGTGCTCCAGCATTGGTGATGGTGAGGTGACGCTCCCAGTGTAATTTTCTGCTGCTGTGGTGCGGAGTCAGCACCAACACTTCAGTAGCAAGGCCGCAGTTGGTATTAAAAAAGGTCAGTTGGGAAAACTTTGTTCATTTGGTTTTCCTTTGCCTTGAGGCAGTGCTTTGAATAGTGTTAACCCTTTTTTCTTCCCACACGATGCCTTTTCACTCTTTTTCCTTCCTGCCAGCTTTGATGGAAAGTTATGTTCAAAAGGTAGTGAGGGTGATAGCGCGCATCTCTTTTGGGGTGGGAGTGACCATTTGTGCTTGGGAACGTTGCCTTGTGCTCTGTCCACTCCTCTGTGTATAAGCTTAGTAGGAGACCAGTGCATCAGAAGCAGTTTGGAGCGCAGTGTAGCGATTCTTGGGTATTATAATCTCAAGAGCAAACAGTGAACTTTGTTTATTCAAATGCGATATCTCTCTTTGAAGTTCTGTTCTTGTCTAAATTTGTATACTAGCAGGTCTGGCCTTCATTTAAATGATCCTTGGGGTTTTTTCGTGCCACTTGGAAAAAAAAAACAGTGGGAAAGCCTTGACTAAGCTACTAGTGTTGCTAAGGTGGAAATGATGAAGCAGGCTCAGGATTCCTGTTTGGACCTCATGGGAAAGATTGGTGTGAAAGGTGTGGTAGGGGAGGTTGCACATTCCTGAACTTGTCATTTCTTTTCCCTGTTTATTCTCCCCCACTGTGTTCTGTACTAAATACTACAGTATGTTTAATGAAACCAATAAAACTATTTGGCCAAGAGTGTTAATCTTCCCCTGGCCCAATTAGTGCATGGCTTCTACTTTCAACATTAATGTGGATATTTTTCGGAAGGCAGAACAATAAGCAGCTTTGTGCTGTGTGTACCAGGTTTTCCCTGTTCTTGCCTGTATTGTGCATTTCTTCCTATCTATTCCAAAGGGAGAGCTCATATGCAAAGACAGTGGAGCAGTCTGGAACAGAGATTTGTACCAGCTCCCAGGGGCTGGGACGTGCTGCTCTGTGCTTGTGTAGCGGCATCTCAGTTGCAAGTCAAGTGACTGTGACTCTGAAGACTCATTTTTTCTCCTTTCTTCCCTCTCCCGTGGCCTGTGTTCTCCTTTTTGCTTCATCCATGATGCTCTTCACCAGGAGAAACAGCCGTAGCTGTTTAGAGTGGTCTTAAAACAAACAAATTAAAAAAACCCAAATAAATACACATAAGCAAAGCGGGGGGAGTAACTGTTGATGGGCTCAGCTTTAATATACAGTGGAGTCACACTTTAGCCCAAAGGAGGAAATAGGTCTAGCAAGTGTCTTCCTGTACAGACTGAATGGGAAGCAACAAGGTTTTTTCTTTTTCTTTTTTTCTTTTTTTTTTTTTTGTAAGCTCTGCTTTTGCAGTGTCTCTCCCGTTAGCTGGTTATGTGGGGCATCAGGGGTGGATCTCTGTCAGAAGCAGGAGCTGTAGGCCCCTCAGGGCTCTTTGTGGGATGGAAGTTGCCCCAGTTTCATGTTGTCAGCAACCTCATCAAGTGGAAGGAACATGTTCCTGCAGAAAGGACAGGTCTCTTGGTGTAGCCAGGCAGAGAGGGCTGCATTGTCTTGTTTGGTCCGGACCCCCCTACCATTTGTCAGCGCTCTTGCTTAGTCACTTGCTCTCTGCTTTTCCTCCTTTTCACACAGGATGAATGTGACACTGGGGGGTTTCTTCAAAGTAGAAGATGACTTGAATGCTTGTGACCACTTCCCTGTTTCCTAGAGGCTTTGGTCCGATGTTGAATGCAACCTGAGGCTGCACTATTTCTCAGCTTATTTCCTGTTTATCCTTTTTCCTGGAGGTCTTTGTTTTCTTTTGGGGAGAGGGAGGAAGGAGGCTCTGTCAGCACAACCTCCACGCTGGGGCATTTGGTGTGAGCTGGGAGTGTTTACAGTCCTGAAGGCAGTATGGCATAGGGCATCTGTGCTAGTTCCTGCCTGTCTGATTCCCCGAGTTTCATAGGTGCTGTGGAAGAAAATCCCAACACTTCACCATCCTCAGGGATGTGTTTTTTAGAAGAGGGAAAAAAAAAAACAACCCAACCAGCCTAAAGAAAAAAAACAAGGCTGCAAGAGAAATCTCTCAGTATGTTCTGCCTAAAGGCACTCTGCCACGGGTTTTCCCACAGGAAGGAGTGATTTGGCCCAGCATTCTTATTGTTTCTATATCCTATTGCAAATAGAAAGTTATGCTTCTGAAATTGGTGTGTGCTGCTCATGCAGTTGTCTTTGTTTCAGTGGCACATTTTTGTTTCATGCAAGAGAGTGGAAAATGCATAGGTAAATAAAAGTATGCAGGAGCAGTTCACTTGTGATCTCTAGACTTCTTCCAAAATTGGAAGTTTTTAATGTGCAGAAAATGGTTGTAAGGACAAGATCTCTGGCTACATATATTTGCTTGCATTTGGAGGAAGATATTTGGATTCAGAAAAGAAAAATAACTGTGGGCTCAGAGAAACTATGAAAGGGTGTAATAATATAATACATAGTTTTCCTCCTGAAAAAAAAACCAAAAAACAACAACAAACCAGAGAGCAAGTTGGCAGGTTTTTCTGAGACAGTAGGTAGGGTTTTTTTAATGTGCATATATGCCTGCCCGTTCTGCAGGCTCTCTCTGTGCATTTCCCATTTTCAGTGTTGCTAAAAGCAACATTGGGAATTCTGACTGTAGTTCTCTGGGAAGCTACTAAGCTGTCTTAAAGTTACCTTGGCAAACACAGGAGTCTTCACAGTTACACAACAGATTTTTTTCCAGGATGTATCAGTGATGACATTAATGTGCTAGGTATTGACTGAAAGAGGAATGAGTATGTGTATTTTGGAAGGAATTGTGTATTTTGTTTGTTTAGGGTTTTTTTTAAGGACTAAAGCCCCTTTTTTTTTCAGAAATATCTCCAGATAGTTTAAACTGGTCCTTATTTTTAGTAGTGCAAAGCAGATAGAGCAGCAGTTTTAGACTTAGGCCAGTCTTGAAAATAATTCTGTTACTTATTCCATTCAAAAGTAAGCTACCGTGTAAGTGGTTAAAGTAAGATGGGGGCAGGGAGGAAAGAAAAAATTATGTTGCTCTGGAATGAGATAGATCTTTTTTAAAAGCAAACAAAATAACAGTAAAGTTACAGCAGTTACAACAGTTAAAACAAAATAAAGCCAAACAAATAAATGGCTCCCATAATTGCTGGAGAAAACACAGAAGGATGGGTGCTTGGCCTCACCTTGGAGCAAGAAATCCCTGTGTCACAGGGATCACTAGTATTTTCTCAGAAGTACAGAAATAATTAGGGAGAACTTATTTTGAGTTGTTGAGGTTAGTCTGCTTTTCTGGTTTTGAAGGTGCAGATGGAAAGCAGTGTTTGTTAAGAGGTTGATGTCTTCCTGAGCCTTACACTGCCTGGGCTTAGTCAGGTCCTAGGTTTTGTCTCTAGACTGCAGTGGCTTGCTGTGCCAGATCATCTGTGAGCTGCTCCTTAGAAGGTCGGCAGCTAAATGTAGGAAGGTTGAATCCACTGCTCTGTCTGGCATGGTGTGAAATGAGGAACCACGTGACACGAAGGTGGGGGCTCTCTTTTTGCCTGCCTCTTCTCTTGGGTGCTCCAGATTGTTGGCAGTTGGGGTAACATAGTCATATATAGTTCTCAAATGCTGTTCAAACAGCATTTGAAGATGTGTTGCATGACTGATCTGCATGTTGTCCTTAGAATGTAATTCTTTAAAAAGGAAGAGACTCTGTTAGCTGTGGTTTGAAGGCAATTGTCTCTGTTCTCTTGATAAAATCCTGTATTGAGCTTACTGGTTGTGATTTGTAAATCTGAGATGATGAAATGTCTGCAGTGTGTTTGTTTTCATAATGAAATAAACATTTTGCTTGTAAGGCTATAAAGGGTTAAAAATGTATCAGTAGTTTTCCACATTACAAAGAACCTTTTCCAGAGTCTATAGCCATGAGTGCTGTGGCCAGAGAACTCCTCTTTCTTATGTGTTGGTCATTCCCCATCACTTCTAAAAATGATGTTTAACTGCCCTGTCATTCTCCAGAGAGAACAGGCACCCTTCCTTAAACCCCAATGATAGCATGATAAGTTTGTGGTTTCAGAAAGGGGTGTGGAGGAATTCTGTTGATACATACAGTGGTTACTTACGTCTTCAACTCATGTGGGAACCTTGGGCAGTGGATGTGAGGAATGTGCCAAATGGGCCGAGAAACCTCTGTAGTAATTTCACCACTGCTAGAAGGAAGAAGGTGGCCAGCATGAATTCATGTATTGAAGTAAATGCTAATCTTCCAAGAAGAGAAGAGGGGACCAGTGCATGTATGAAATTGAATCACCTAAATTCTCTAGGTGCAGAATATTCTTCCAACTTCTTAATCAAATGTCACTACTGTAAGTGATAGGCTAGCTTGCTCTCTCTTCCTGTTTTTTGCTGGCTCAATGCTGCAGACCAAGCTGGTAGGGGTTTCTTTGTTTGCCCAGGTTTTGCCACTGGCAGAAGCAGCAGCATCTCGCAGCCCAGTGCCTGGGTGCTCATGAGAGCGGGCGCTTGGCTGCACTGGCACTGCTGGTGTGCTTCTGTCATCAGACCTATCTGGTAGTCAGGGGAGCCCCCAAAATAAAGGGCTGTAGTCTCACTTTCCTAAAGTGGCTTCCATAAAAGCTTACTCTCTTTCTTTTTTTTTTCCTTCTCCCTGATGTAGTGCTAGAGGGTGCTGCTGAAGAAGAGGCTGAAGAGCCAGACCCAACTGTACATACTACACTAAGTGAGGAGACCAGCAACCCAGAAGAAAGCCACAGTCAATCAGGGGAGAAAGATGAAGGTAATTGGTTTAACTAGCTCTGTGACTCTGCAAATTAGGGCATTGATTAAGAATGTAGAAACATTTCTCACCCATCCATACATCTTATTGTGTGAAGAGTGTAAGATACATTGAGCAGAAGCACTGGTGCACACGTTTTTTTTCCCATCCCTAACTTTTATCTGTCTGAAAAGTATAAAATAGGTTGAACAGAAGCATGGGCACATAAATTCTCAACCAGCACTGCAGGCTTCCAAACTAAGATTTTCTTGGCTCACAGTAACTTGGCACCACATAACTTAGCCTCAAAAAACCACCTGTTTATAATCCTCAAACTTATGTTCCAAAGACAGTATTATGCAGAGATCAAATGTTCACAGACAAACGTGTTCCCCCTTGTTCACCCTCACATACTCTCCTGCTGCAGTGACTTTCTCACAACACACATTAAGATTCTGTGCTTTCCACAGAGGTGACAGAGCAGTAGACTTGCAGGGTGTTCCTGTTAGAGAGACTTCTTGAGGGGGAAAGGAATGTTAAATTTGAAAGCATCTTCCTTTTCAAACTTGGAAAGAGGAAAATAGAAAGCCTTTCCTGTGTGTTTGACATGTCTGTATGCTAAGAAGCCAGAGATGAGATTTTAGGTGTATTTTGAGTTTGGTATCTGAGATAGGAATATCCCTGCTACTTACAGCATGTGATGGAGAAGTTTGAACCTCGACAGCTTTAGCTGTGACATTTGTCATGTATGTAACACATATTCTCTGTGGACCAGTATGGCTTGGTGTACCAAAATTGCATATGTGCCTTTTGTGGCAGTAAAGAGGCAACAGGGGCAATACAGGGTTTTTTGTTTTGGTTGGATTTTTGCTACTTTAGCTTCTGTATACAGAGTTGGCTTAAACCACGCTTGAAAGAGAACCCAGTACCTTGCACTGTGTTACTAATGCCTTAATTGTGCAGTCCTGTTTAAAACTCAGACCTGCTTGAATGATTGTCCTTGCCGGAGTGTGCCTTCATCAGTACTGCCCTACCAGTTCATGGTGATCACAGGGTACCACAAATACCATTTCACAGCAAGAGAATGTAAAGTAAATCACTCTATAAGCTCCATATTGAATTAAGGTTGAAAATGAAGAAAGTGGGAATGTCCTATGAGAAAAATGTACGCTTTGTCCTGAGCATTCCAATATGAGAAGCTTGTCCTGTTATAAGAACTCCAGTAATTATGGCTTGTTGCCTGTGCTCCATGATGGTTCAGCAGAGTGTGATGTGAGTTACAGGCAGCTGAAAGTAGATGGGGGTGTTTAGGTTTTTTTAAGATGGCCTAGGATCTCCTATGTGTGTTTTTGTTTTTAATTCCAGAGAAGCAGCTGGAAAGCTTAAACAGCTATAAGGTATCACCAAGTTCACCAAACAGTTTGGACGGAGCAGACTTGTCCTCCATTGATGCCATGATGTCAGCAGTGATGAATGTGGGGAAGATTGCTGAAAACGGTGGGAATTCCCAAAATATCAAATCCCCCTCAAAGTCTCCTGCACCAAATCGGATTGGCAGGAGGAATCAGGTATGTAAACTCAAATGCAGGGAGGGCAAAGGGGAGAGAAGCAGCTGCCTGGAAAGTGATAAGATGTAATTTATATTTCTTTGATTGTTTAGCCTTTTTTCCCTTCAGTAGTTGTTTCTTGCCTCTGCCATTGTTCCTCTATGTGTGTTTTCTGGTATCTCTCCAGACCGTAACTTAGGAAACTGAGAATCAGAAGGGTCCACTTGCTTGGATTTACACATAAAACATTTGAGCACGAGCTCCAGTGCCATGCAATGGTGAGCTGATCTAGCAGATGCCCCTAGCAGTGACAAAGTCACCTAAGAATTGCCATTTTGTCCTGCTGCATCCTTTCTCCAGGCTCTTGCATTCACATAAATTCGCGAGGTGTGTAGCTGCCCTGCAAAAGATTCAGGTGATTTATGGTTAAAGGCAGAACAAAATATTCATCCGGATGCTCAGTTCATATGTGTAGTGTAAGGTGCCCTTAACTTTTTTGTTAATAAAAGCCTGAAGAGCTATTGCAGAATGCCTTGTATGAATTTTGCAGAGTAAATATATGTAGCTTTTATCAGATTTTTTCCATTTACCAGTTGATGGCACCAGCTGATAGCAATATTGATCTAAACAAGTGAAAGGAGAGAGTTGTATCAGTTAAGCTGTGGTTATTTATATCTGTGTTTTTCTCCTGCTGGGCCAGGCTCCGCCAAAGAAGGTGCTGCAGAATATCAAGAAAACCCCCAGATCCCTGTGGTCGTTTGACTTTAGAGCTTGAGGTGAAGCACACAGACTTTGTAAACGAATCAAGATGTAACAGGGACCAGAAAGATTGAGAGGCATGACTCATGTGATGTTCCTATAGTAGTTTATTAATAGCTTGTTGAGTAGCTGCCCAGTTGACAGACTTACAACTTGTCTTGGATTTTTTAGCATGAAAGGAGTTAAAAGCCATTAGCTGTAAATGGACATCTTTAAATGAGGAATGGGCAGTATACAGACTGTGTTTGTGGGATTCTGTTGTCTAGTACCTGGCTCTAAGGTTTATTTACAATGTTCTCACTTAGGGGCTTCCCTGATTCCTTGATTTCATCATGTGAAGGGAGGCACTGGAGTCCAGACCAGTCTCAGGGCAGTGCTGTTTCACAGCTGTCCACCGGTACACCATGTGGTCTGGCTTCAGGGAAGTTTATTAGTGTTGGTGACCTTTATTCCACCTGGTATTTCGGTGGGCATTGAATCAAAGGAAGCTCTAGAGTAAATGTGACAGGATTAGGAAGGATTCTTACAGCATAAAAATAAACAAATACATTGAAAACATAGTAAATAGCCTGTTTGTCTTTAGGCTGAAAGATTGTTAAGGCCAGAGGGGCGAATGGCTACATTAATGAGCAAATAGAAGTAAGATGTGAAATACTAAGTGGGTCTCAATCTTGTTAGCATGCTGTAATACAGGGAATTTCCACTTTCAGCGTAGCGGAATGAAAGCACTGAATTGTTTTAGTGTGTAGCAGTGCAGGGATCTCAGATTCTGGTCAGAATATGCCCCTTATTATAATTTCAAGGATAATAACAGCTGATTTTCTGTGTCTGACTGCTGTTTCCCCTGAGTTGGCAGCGAAACATTTTGCCCTGAACCTTTGTCCTGAAGTCTATGGTTCTCTTTATAATGCTGACTTTATCTTGGCTGCCGTCTACCCATGGTCTAATAAGCATGTTCTCACATCAGCTTGCATGTATTTTAACTTCTCATTTGCTTTGCTCTTGAAGAAAATAAAAAGTGTGACAGAGGTGTTTTTTGGGCTGGAGAAAAACAGACAGACTTAATGCACAACTCCAAAAGCATTTGCCATCAGCTGAATGCAGAGCAGTTGTGCCAGATTGACTTACTAAAGAGAGAGTAGCTGACAAATGAGCTGCTAATTTCATCTTTCAGTTCAGGAACTGTGTTTTCACCAACTTGGCTCTGGTAGGGTATCTGAGCGTTGTGTTTTAAATTGGTGAATGGGGGTACTCTTGCAGTAGGGATGCTAATGTTTTTTGGTCTGGATTGGGTTAGTCAACGGATTTGCTTGAGCTGTGTTAAGGTATGCAGCATGTAGCCTGTCTGACCACTGGAGAAAGTTTGGGTTTTAGTTAATAATAAACCCCAGATTCAATACTAATCGGGTCTGGCTGGGCTATAGTGTGTTTCTGATCTTTGCTTCAAGGTGAACCAGTAATTATCTTCTGTTATATTGCTGATTTGAAGAGAAGGCAGTCTGGAAAGCAGGCTTTGAAATCATCAAGTGCATCATGTAGAACTGCAGCACTCCTTTTAAGAGGAAGGGGGCAAAAAACAGTAGTGCATTGATAATTTTGCAGAAATAGCCTGGGGTTTAAACATCATCTAAACTGTCAGCACATATGCAGGGGTTTTCCTCACGGTACAGTGTGTTTGTTCTCTGTCTTGAGCCAGCTTTTAACAGGGTGCAGTATAATTGGAACTGAACATTACTCCATGGTCAGGTTGCATATAGTAAAATTAAGGTTGTATAAGTAGGATGGAATGAATGTTTGTGACTTATATGTTTATATATAAAAAATGGGGGAGGGGCACTGAGATAATGCATTTTAATTTTCTTTGAGTGTTCAGACTTCATAATGGCAGCCTTTCTTGCTTTCTTTCTAATGTTTTGCAAGTGCTAGTACATTAGACATTGGCCTGTATGTGTGGCCTGCAGTGATTACCTTCAGGATGCAGAGGCTGAAATGTAGCTGGAAAAGCAAGTACAAGCAAGAGTGTACTTTTTTTGTGGGAGAACCTAATCCTTTCATTTTAGAAACAAAGTCTCAAGACTTTTTTTCTTCAGGCAAAATGGTAAAATAGCTCTTCATCCATGTCCACAGGTCACAGAAGTTACTGCAAAATTATTATGGCCCTGGTTTTGAAAACAAATTGTAATATAGGGACACTCTAGAATGGTTCCCCAAATCATGCAGGAGGGGATAGTGCTTTCTTGAGACATAAAAAAGAATTTTCTCTAACACTATCTCAGCATCTTGCTGGCTTAATGTGCCAGAGAATTTGTCACAGAGACTTAGGTTAGTCATTCTCAATGTCCTTTGTGAATGCTTGTGTCTGACAACCTGGAAATGATTGCTTCTGAGTTGATGACTTCAGAATATCACTGGGGGAAGAGAATTGTGTGGAGAAAGGAAATGCATAGACACTCATACCCATCAACTTGCAGCTAAAGAGCTGCTGAGAATGGGTTCTGCTTTTTGCCTGTTTTCAAGCTTTTACTAATGATACTTAAGATAGCCTGCCAAGAACTTCAGTAGAAAATGTCACTTGGCATAAAATCAATTATGCTTTCCCATTGGTCAGCAGAGATGGTTTTGTACTGTCTTGTCACTAGAGGTGTGCACCATTCTAATGGAAAACTTGAGGTTTAATTTTGAGTGCTAAATCATCTTCCTTTTAATATACAGGCATTGGTGCGTAAGCCATGCCTGGCTTCCTGGTGAGGTTGTGAAAATGCTCTTTACATCATCCAGTAGCCATCCTTGTGGACCAGTTGAGGCAAACAGCTTCGTTTCCTGCAAGAGTGCCATTTCATCTTGGGCTGGAAGAGTAGTGGCTTTGCTCGGTGTCTCAAGGGCATACTTAAATCAGGTTGAGCTCTCTGGTTGGCTTCATTGTTTGTACTCGTGGTTTGACCATGGTTACTCCTAATTCTCACCTGCGTGGAGAATGATGGTGTTCATAATGTGTTCTTCTGGAGTCACGTACACTCCTGCATTGTCACCTCTTTCTTGCTATGATCTCATCAGATCTTGCAAGCTTCAGAAGGGTGGGGCCTGGCTGGTGTGCCTGGATGGGATGCTTCCAGCAGCAACACAGGATGCTAAAGGAAATGGTGCTGATGATTCAGTAAATGCCACTCTTCCTTCTGAGTCAGCCATGGAGCAGAACATGCAGCCCCTACAAAAGGGCACCAAGATAGTGCTTTGCCATCAAGATGGGGTGGAAAACCTGAAGTTCTGACAACTTGTGCTATTAAAAATCCTTGGGAAGAATAATGATGTTCGCCCATGTATTCTGATAATATTCCAGGAATTACTTTCTGGTCTGCTAAATTCCTCCTGGCAGTTTGAGCTCCTTGCAATTGCCTTCACTTCCTGTCCTAAACTGCTACTGCTGAGTGTCTGTGTGCTGTTAAAATGGCTGCTGTACTTCTGTGGTAGTTGAAATAGCCCCTGTTTATAAATTCACAGGTTTCTGAAACTTGCTTGGAGGGATCTATCAGATGATAAATGTATAAATGCAAGTTATTCCGTTAACAGTGGCCTTTTGTACTTGGGATGGATTATGTTTTTCCACCCTCATCACTGACAGCTTTCTAGTCCTTTTACACTGATAGTCCTGATTGTTTTGTTCTCTTTTGTCCACAGGAAACAAAAGAAGAGAAGTCTTCCTATACCTGTCCTCTGTGTGAAAAGATTTGCACTACACAGCACCAGCTAACTATGCACATTCGTCAGGTATGCAGAGTACCAGCTCTTGATTTCTTACTTTTATTAAGAGTTTTTCATTTGCCAGGTTGCATTTTGCAGTGGTGAAAAACAATTCCATGTGTAAGCCAATGAAATGCTTCCATTGTTTTGCTTTTATTTTAGCCTTCTCTTGCATTTTCTAAAAACACACCTCACAAACCTAACCCTGAAGTGGGTAATTTTCCTCCTTTCCTTGCCTGGCATTCCACCCCCCCACCCAGTGGCTCAAACAAGGATATGTGTCCTGTTCTGCATAGCTTAAGGTATCCTAAGGATCCGGAAAACCACTTCCATCATGAGGCCTAAGTCCTGTTTTATTATCCTGTTTGAGTACAGATCTTGTTACTGGTCATGCAAATTAAGAAGCAGGAAGACATAATTTTGAAATCAACGCAGTGTAGAAGAGCCTCTCAGTCTTTCACAGGATACAGCAGTTTGGGGAAATTTTCTTTTTTTTTTTTTTTTTTTTTTTTTTTTCTTTTTTTTTTTTTCTTTTTTTTTCCTGGATAATGCACTTTTTTGTCAGTTACAGGCCTGTTCTTGTTCCTCCTGAAATATATGCATACTTAATAAGAAAAGGTTTGCCCTTTTCTCCAGCAGAAGGTTCTGCTTTGGGTGCTAAGGTGTGGTTGATTACTGGCTTCACTAGATACTTGTTACTTCAGTTTTTCTTCCTGTACTGTAACTGTTACATAATTATTTTTTTCTTACTCACCTGGTGTTTTTAGGTTTTGGCTTGTGGGTTTGTTTTTTTTTTTTTGTATGTGAAGAAATCTTCCAAGTCTCTGAATGCAAGTAAGAAAGAGTGGTACATATAGCTCAGTAGCTAATGGCCATAACTTGACTTGTAATGCATTCTTATGGCCATGGAAGTCTGCACATACACTCAGAAGCAGTTTAGTTTTGTTGTCTTACTATGCACTAGTCTTAAAATTACTATCTTTAAAGAGTATTTGTTTTTAAGTGTCCGTCTTCTGCTGTGGAGTTCATAATTCCATCCTCTTTCCTCACCGCTCAAACAACCCCAAACCACTGAAAAGCTTAAAGTATCCCAAGGTGTAATTTGTCTGAGGGGTTGTTGCTGAGTCCCTCTGTATCCTCTTTTGCTGCAGACCCAGCAGAAATGCTGCATTGCAGACTGTATGAAACAGCTACTTGTGCTGGTGCATTAAGGGGTTAAAGATGAGGGGGGAGGAGGGGGGCTGGAGTTGAGGGAGGAGGGCTGGGGAGGAGAGGTATCTACAGGGCACACCTTCATGTGAGGTATTGTGCCAAGTGGCTCTTACGAGCTGCTTAATGTAAGATGCTTATAGTTCTTGCTGATATTTTACTGGCACTTCAGAACAAGCATTCAATGAAAAAAAAAAATCATTGCTTTCTCCAGCATAACACTGACACTGGAGGGACAGACCATTCCTGCAGCATCTGTGGAAAGTCTCTGAGCTCAGCGAGCTCCCTTGATCGCCACATGCTGGTGCACTCAGGTGAAAGGCCTTATAAATGTTCAGTGTGTGGACAGTCCTTCACCACCAATGGAAACATGCACAGGTGAGTGCTGATCGTGTCCCAGGAGTTTGGAAAGGATTACAGCATTGGGGGCTGTTTTGTTTCCTTGGAGGGACTAGCAAACTGACTAAAGACACTTGGGCAGAAAATGTGGAGGATCTGTGGCCTACAAATATGGCATAACACACACTACAGCTATTAGGATGCTAAAGTAGTGGGAGGAAATCAGGAGTGAGAAAGATTTTCTAGCTTTCTTTAAGTATTATCAAGAGTTGTTATAGCTTTTTTTTTTTTTTTTTTTTTTTTGTAATAGTAGTAGTATAAAGAATAGATTTTTCTCAGGGGATGAAAATATATAGCCAAGTTATATAGGAGCTTCTAATTTCGTAAGTTCAGAGCCATGGATTCACATGGTTGTGTTAGAACATCTGGGCTTTTGTTGGTCCTGTGTACTTAGGTATCCAAGTGCCATCACAAAGATTCCTCTTTGGTATATTTATCTTGGTTTTAGGTACATACATCAATATTTGTTTGCACTACAGACAACTTATTGCACTGTAGATCTGGCAAATTCTCTGCAGTCCAAATTTCCAAGTGTAGTTTCCCTTGTAGGGATGTAGCAATATGTACAGTTGTCAACTGGGGAAACAAAATGTTAAAGTACATAGATCTTCCTTCCCCTCTCTCATCCCTTGATTCAGTATTCATTTATTTGCATGGGTGGAACATCTCAGAACTGATTAAGACTTCATGGATTCCCACATAGCTTTAGTCCCCATATCAAAGAGTTTACAACCTACAAAGAAACTGTGAGACGGGTGGGGGAAAATAATACTGCTTACAAGCAGAAGGGCAGGAGTGATGGTTGTGGACTGGTTCTGTGTGGAAAGGAAGAGGTGTTGTTTCCCATTACCAATAATTTTCCAAGCGGTGTTCTGTAGGTGGAGTGAAAGGGTGGTTTTGATGACAGTAGGAAAGATAACATAGTCCTGCACAATAGGAGAAATGCCGGCTAGCAGCATTACCTTTTCTGTATCATTTTGCTTGTGTTAAACACTTGGGTGAAAAGAGGAAGGAATGCAGTTCTGTAATTCCATGTTTATTTAACTTAAAATTGACTGAAATTGGGAAGAGTTGGCAAGATAGATAAAAAATGAGAAGGGAAAAGCGTGAAGAGGTACTGGCCTTGGGCACTGAATAAATCACACATCTGACTCATCTGACCAGAGGTGTTGTGAGCCACGTTTGCCAGATCGGGTCATTACTCTGTGTGACGTGTGGAAGGCAGGGCCACTACTGAGTTGCACCTGATGCCACTGTCAGTATCCAAGGGTGACTTCCAGCGGTGGAACTCTGGGATGGTCAGTCACTTGTGTCTGGGTAGCTTGCTGAAGGACTGCTTGTGTGGTTTATTTGGGGTTTTGCTCACTGGGCATCTCTTACGCTCTCCTAGAAGCAGGAAGGGGAGGCTTCCCCTGCAACTTGACTCCAGGCCAACAAGAGATTGATGTAGTCACCTTTGCTTATGCAGGTTTCCCCACACAGAAATTCTTAGCATGCTTTTGTAGCAAATGTATAGCCAGAATTGCCAGACTCAGTAACTTGCCCAAAAGTAGAGATTAGAACCTTTTGATAAGAAAATAGTTTGGTTTTAATTTTTTCTTTTAACAAGATGATGCCTGATGTTGCCAGGATGGAGTGCTGTATCTGCTGACTGGACTAGGAAGGACCTAAGTTCATGCAAGGAAAATCTTGATATTAAAAGGTTTTTTGTCTGATAGGTGCCTGTCAGTTCTGTTAAGCTCCTTCTTGTGTAGGGCTGCTCTATAGCGGCTGAAGGATGTTCCTGAGCTTGATATCTCCGCAGCAAGTGACCCCAGACCCATGACAAGCAAAGTCCTGAGCACACTGAAATATTCTCGTTCTGCTAAAGGAGAGTTGTGGTTGGCGGACTGTGCCTTCTGGTCTTTTTCAGTGAATAACCTTTTCTTGTTGCTATAACTGACTGTAATACTGGATCTTGTTCCTGAAGGAAAGCATGAATGTGCAAGTAGGCAGATAAGGATAAATGCAAAGTGAAATCAAATTTTTTACCTGGTGCCATGACATACGGACAAGGAAGATGTTCATTTTGCCCACCAGTACCTCCTTCTGAAACAGGTATTTCTGGTCTAAGATGGTGTGAAGTAAATTCCTTTTTCAGGCATTTCAAACTTAGCTGTAGCATCATGTCCAATGGACTATCACTGCTGTGGCTGAATGTGTCTCACATCTCTTTCAAAACTGCTTCTGCCTCAGGATTCCAGAGTAAGGACCTGTTTGCCAGGTTGTGCCTCGTGTAACTCCTGCAGGCCACGTCTGTGGTGGTGCCATGTCTGTTCTTCTGTACCAGCTAGATGATACTACAAGTTCATCTTTCTCCTCTTTTGTTTGCAATTCTTTTCTTGTTCTCTATTTTTGTGCTACAGAATCTAAGTAATGACAGATGTATGTCCAAACCAGGAAAAAAAAAAATTAAAAAATTTCTCATGTGCCCCTGGTAGCCAGCATGGTGGCATCCCTGGACCATTGCACAACATGGGGTCAGAGAGAGGAGTTACAGGTTTAGCAGAAACTTGTGATGTGCTGGTAAAGAATCAGTGTAACTTGTTAAGGTCCTGCAGGAGCTTTTGAAGATTTACTGCACTTACACCAAATAGGCTTACTGTACAGGAGAGGAGCGAGGGAGAAGTTGGTCTGTTGGTGTCTGAATGGGGAGAAAAATGTGTAGGCTTATGCCATGTCCATCCTCTCTGGTTTTTTCCCCTCTGCCAGTTTTTGGCTCTTATTTAGCTGTCTATACTATTTTTAAATCCAGACTTTAAAAAGACCTTTTAGGGGAAAAAGTTCAATGGAACGCTTTTGTCCAGGGAAATACTGTGCCATGGGAGTACTTACTGCTGTTCTATCACAGAATGAAATTTCTCCTCTATCTTTCAACCTCAAAACAGCCACATCATTAGACATTCATCTGAGTAGAGGAGGGTAGGAGACAAGTTTTGGTTGCTTTTTTGGGTTAGAAAATGATTACCAATGTTGTTACACTCTGAAGTGCTGACCATCTCCATCAAAAGTATTTTTTCACCACCTTCACTTTACCAAGGGAGAAAAAAAACTCCAGAGCTCTTACTTGATGCTCTTTTGCATTACAGTAAAACTTCTGTGCAACAGCCAAACTTTCTGCAAATGAGTGAGAATGCTGTTTCCTGCACATCTCTTCCTTGTGTTAGTGTAGCTGTGCTGGGGTGTTGCATGTACTCTTCACTTGTGAAATCGATGCTGGCCTTCCTGACTCCCACAATACGTGCAACACTTCATTTGTTAATGAGTCATAGCCTCTCACATGAAGTCCAAATTCTTTTTGTTGTGCTCCTTGGCTCCTTGTCAACAAGTTAAGTTGAATGGGCACAGCAGACTGGGGTGGAGGGGGAAGGTTCTCTTGTGCAATACTAGTAAGGAAAAGAGGTTAAAACCTGCTTCCTTTTCTGACCAGTGGGACTCTTGGCCAGGATTTTCAACAGGGAACCTTGAGCCTAGGGTATCTCAGAAAACTCTCTTACAGGCTGCCAGGCTGTTCAGGAGTGACCTGACCCTTCTGTGGGGACAGTCACATTTGGAGAGAGCAGAGATCTCTTGAGAGTGCTCAATGTTCAGAGCAAAAAACTGATTTTCTCATTCTTCCTGATGTGCTGCCTACCGTTTGTGGAGGGTTGGTGCAATCTGATACAACAGCTAGAAGATCTGTTAGTGCTTGGTATCAGCATCACGAATTGCTCTGGAGGTGATGCTGCATTTTTTAGAGTTTTCTTTTTGACCAGTATTGGAAAGAGCAAGTCTTCTTGGAAATAGCAAACCTTCTAGAATCAGGAGCTGTTTAGGGATTTGGGCACATTGTTTTCTTGGGGCTCTTTAAGAATCTAGAGGAAAGAGTTAGATCACAGTAGTTTCGAGTTGAACATACCTGTAACTGGCACTGTAATGATCAGTACATAAGAAAATTTACAGTTTAGGATATGCCTTACTCTCACCCTTCTTTGCTAGAGAGACAGACCCTGTGGCTTTCTCTCAGTCACAGTGAATTCAAGTTGAATACTCACATCTCCATCAGGAGCATAAACTTTATGAAGGGTTAAGGGGTGTATAAAGGGTTTCTGCAGCTCTTTAAGAGCTGGGGATTTCCAGTGTACTGTCTCCACTCAAAACATTGCAACTACTAAAGACTTTCCAAAGGTTTTCCATCTGTACTGTCATAGTAACACCCTAGGGAGTTTATCTGTGAATAATCCCAACTCCAAGGAGCCCTTTTAGGTCTAGACTCTGACACCAAGTAGGAAGTTTCAAGTCTTTTACTATATCTCTGCCACAGCCCCTCCCCAAAATGCAGACAAGAGGAGTTAGGCTGCTGCTGTGGTTGTAGTGGTGGTTTGTGAGCATTAGGAAGGGACCTTGAGGAAGAGAAAAAAAAAATTATTTTACTTACTGTGTTGCATTCAAAGAGAATGTGCATCAGCTTTCAGTGGAAAGGGCGATGCCTCCATTTGCTCCAAAAGTGTTTCCTTTGGGGGTAGGATACTTTGCCAGCAGTTCCTTTCCATTTTTGTGACTAAGGATAGCCCGTGCCTATCACTTTAAAGTCACATTTTCCTCCCTGCCAAAGACATGCTCTCCATGCAACTAGAAAATGTTAATCGGGTATAAATGCCAAAAGGGAGGCGAGAAATGACCTTCCTGCCAGTTTCCAGTGGGAAGCTATTAAAGGCTCTGTGGCAAGTCTGAAAAGAGTAGAGGGATAATACATGTTTCAACCACAGCTTCCCTAGTTTGGTAAATGAAGGAGTATTGTCCATGGCTAGTTTTCTCCAGACTGTCCATATAAGTCTGGTAATGCAAACTAACTGGAGTGTTCCATTTGAAACTAAAATGTAGCAACCATCTACCTTCTTTCTCTTCTTTCATTCCTTGCCCCATACATGACAAAATTATTCAGAATGGCTTTTTATTTACATGCTGCTTAGGTACTTGTGGGCTCTTTATGTATCATCTCAGGAGCAGGTCTCAAAGTTTGGGGATTTTTTTTTTTTGGCACATGTGAAACACCACATGCAACAACCACATGCAGAAGTCTTTGAAACTCAGATTGGAAGATCTGGATCACAGAAGCTATGCTTTGAGGCATTCTTAAAAAGGGTCCTATCAAAGAAGGTATTTCTTCTTTTAATTAAGAAGGCACTTTCATTTCTCAATCTTACTTTCAGTACTAGGTAGTTTTCCCAAATTTCTGATTTTAATATGCTGTGGAGAGATAAACAGCTGTCTTTTTAATCAAGGTATGCTACTATTCTGATGTTCAAGTCTTTATGAAACAGCACTTTACCTGTGCACCTGTGTGTTGCTGACTGGGTTTCTTGAAAAAGACAGAAAATGCACATGCTGGAGGATAATCAGTGAATTTTGACGTTTTAACCAGCCATCTTTGCTAGCACATGAAGAACATGCATGTCTGGAAGATTGTAATGCACTGCTCAGAAAATGAGTGTTGGATCCTGATAAAGGCACAGGGGTTGAGATGTGTACACTTCAAAGGTTTCTCTGCTCCCTTTAACAAGAGTCTGTATGTCATGGGCAGGCATGCACACAGGCCTCCTGTGACTCTGCAAATGTCTAATAGGCAGAGTGTCCTCAAGATCTGGCTGAATCCATCCTCTCCCTGCATTCCACCTGTGAATTGCTCCCATGTTATTTATGGCATTGGCCTGCTTCCAGTATGTTGTGTGTGCTTTGTGGGGTGCAGTGCAGTAACAATGACTGGCCTCTAAGTACAAATGGGATCTCTGTAGTCCACCACATGCAGGCCGGCATTTGCTTAAGATTGGAGTTTTGGAGGCAGAGCATAGCCAAATGTGATGAAGACCTTTTTTCTTTCCCAGAAGAGGAGAGGAACTGCCTTATTACAACATGGTTTGCTTTCTGGTGGTTTGCTAGTGGAAATTTGGTGTAGCTTTGAAAAACTGAACGTACATGATCTTGAAGCTAAAAACAAATAGCCAAGGAGCTCGCCACACAGAAAGTGATTGACACTTCACACATGTGAAAAGGCTGTCTCTAATTGTCTTTCATAATAGAAATGTCTCTTTGGTCATCTCCTAAGGAGCTTTTATTTCAATGTAGTAATTGGTAAACGGTGCTCTTAAATATTAAGAATGAGGCTGTACTACAGGCTTTTAAATCCATTCCTTATTTGTGGGGGGGATGATTGAATGACTGTCAGCATGCTAGTGAAAGATAAGCTTCAGCAAATGCAAGTGCCCTAATTCTTCAGCAAGGATAATGAACACAAAGGGCTAACTTCTGCTTCTAGTTACTGATGACTGTAGTTGTGGGATGCAGGTGAGATGTGATAGCTGTTCTGTCTTTCTTTGCAGTTAAAAATGTTTGTTACATTTTTTTCTTGTACATTTTGTAAACAAGGATGGGGCAACAGGTGGAGGGAAGCTTTTTGGCCCCTCCTGTCAGCAGATAATAACCAGAATATGTGTTTGGTGTTCTGCCGGGACCCCCATGTTTTGAAGAAGGTTAAATTAGAAAGAAGGAGAGAGAGAAAGAAAGAAAGCCTTTTCAACAATACAGCAGTAAGAGAAGAGTCTGTTTCTCTGTGTCTTTGATATGAATTAGAAGTCTACAGTATTTTTAATTGTTCCAGGAAGAAACTTTTGTCTGTCTCACTTTTGCTGAGTAGATTTACTTCTGGAAAGACTATATATAAACTTTCATTTAATTTGCATGGCTCACAAATAGGGTGCTCAAAAAAACCCTTCCACCAGTATCTTCAGCAGTAAAAGACTCTGGATGACCTCCTGGGCCACGGAACCTCTGTGAGCCCTCAGAGCTGAAAGGAGATTCCATGATTTCAGATGTGTTACATGCTGCTTGTAGGCTTGGACAAGTATCCCCCTTCAGTTATCATTAAAGAGCAGCAAAGGAAGTTAACACAAAAACATGAATGCTGAGATCTGATTAGAATCAAGTGAAGCAAGGAAGTGCAGAGTTAAGATTTATATGCAGACCTTAATTAGCCCCATTGTTCTTGAGAACCTAAGCGTACACAATGAGGAACATTATACTTGCATCTCCAGAGCTCCTCGGTACCTAAACATAAGACTTCAGTGTGCTTTTCAGTCCTAGATTTTCTCTGTGTGTTGCCTTCAAGCAGTAGCAAAGTCTAATCTTGTGCACTGTAAGGTTGTGGGTTCTTATGTTTTGGTTTTCTGCAAGGCAGAAAAAAGGGGACACTCTTAATGAATTTAGGTTTCTGGTGTGATTTGTGTCGAGGGGAAGGTGGTCTGACGTGGCAGGGTAATGCCGCCCTCCTCACGGGCAGTAACATAAATCTCCCGTATAACAGAGGGTATTGAGCGTAGCTTAGTGCTGCTTTGTTACCCATGTCACAGTTCAAATAAGCACAAGCCACTTGACAGATTAGACTCTAGGCTGAGAGCACATGGCAGTGCGAGACCTTGATCTTTCCACATAAGTACCCTTTCAGGAATATTACCTCCTCTGAAGGTCTAGTATTCTCAGGGATGTTTCCTCCCCTTCTCACCTTGAAGAGCTACAAAGTAAATACGAGCCTTAACTTAGCAAGCACTAGAAAATCCAGGTGATCTTTGTGAGGAGTTGAGGTGCTTTTAGTCCTCTGCCATAAACCTGACATGTGATTCTTGTGGACATGTTAGCTCTCAAGGTTAACAAATAACGTGTTGTTTTGTTCACTTTCTGGCTGGTGGTTTGTCTTGTAGCTTGTACTTTGGTTGGCTGATTGTGTGTAGAAAATGCTGGTGGTGAGAAAGTTTGCTGAGAGAGTTGGTATGTTAAGGTAATCTTTGTTCAGCCTGTTGTGCATGCACATCAGAAATACCTGCATCACTTCTCTTATGAACATGTATTCCCTGTCCTCTTATCCTCTGAAAAGATTCCTGGGCAAAGTACCCATGAGAATGAGGAAAAAGTCTATCACAAACTGCATTTGTGGTTGCTGTTGTTCCACCTTTAATGTGTGTCTTCCAGCTTTACGTTTTTTCCCCTCAATATCTAACCTGCTCAACCTGTTCTAGTTCAGCATGCTGGAACCAGCAAACGGCAGAATATACCCCCCTGCTCTCAGGGTCAGCAAGTTTTTTCCTCTTTCTTTCCTCCCCTCTTTTAAAAATAGGCTATTCCATAACAGTAGATTGACAGCATTGGAGGAAGCTTCTGTAGCTGTTAAAAAAAAAAAAAATTAAAAAAGAGAGGGAAATCTTGTCATTTGGACTTAGCCAGATCCTTTCACTCGGGTTGTTGAGCCATGATGCTCATATGCACAACGTACACAGCCTAGGCAAAGACAGAGTCTTAAAAGTAGTAGTGCCATTACACAACTGCTAAATAGCACATAATATGCAAATGCTGCTTTCTGTTTCTTGAGGGTATCTATAGATATGCCGAGTTCTTCAGGCTGGTCTCTTAGCCGAATTGTGCTAAACACTCCCAGTGATTCTTTTTGTAAATCCTCAGAGTCAGCTTTCCAGTGCTGACTCATGTGGAAAGATACCTTGAAACAGAGAAGGTGTACAACTTCTGTGTGGCTCATTTTTTACACCGAGACACTTCAGTGGTAGCTTTTTTGACAGTTTCAGACAGAGGGGAGAGAGAGTAAGGCGACAGTTGTTCATGGACCGAATTAATTCCACTTGAGGGCTAAAGTTCCCACACTCTCCTGTAAAGTAGCACAGGTCATGCAGGGACTTTTGTTTCCAGTTTGACTAAACACATCTAACAAGATGTGAAACTTCTTCCTTGTGCTTCTCTCCTCAGCAAGGGAATGCTGTAAGGAAGGGGGACCACATGTTCAGGAACAGGAGAGGAAATGGGCTGAGCACGTGAAACCGCTTTTGCTGGGATGCCTTCCTCAGCGCTGGGAAGTTTGCAGTTTGTGTGTGTGCAGTGATAACCTTTTACTTCCTTGCCTCTTGAGATACTTGCTGGCTGCTGATACCCGGGTAATGCAGAGACCCTGCTTTCAAGGAAGATGTGCTTCCCTTATCTCATGCAGCTTCCTTGCGTGCGTGCGTCCATGTGTGTGCACGTTTGTGTGTGTGTGTGTTGGGGAGAGATACTCGGCTCCATCTGCACAGCGTCCCCAGCAGTGCTGTGGCCGTCTGTTTTCTCCTTCTCGAGCTGTGTGACGCAGCAAGTTGTTCTGTGCTGTGCCATCAGGATTGCTCAACAGTGCCGTGTGAGAGGGAACCAACAGCTAGAGGGCTTTGCCTAGTTCTGGGAAGTAGCTGGGGCTTATGTTTGCTTGGTTAAGAAAGGGGTGTGGTTCTGAAGGGGTGGCAGGACATACCTAGGACTTCTTCGACTGTGTTTGCTCTTTAGGAGAAATCTTTTCCCTGTTGTGATGTACTTTCTCTAATTTTCTCTTTCCTTCTCTCTCCTTTTCCCCCCTGTTATTAAAATTTTAAATGGCCTTAATTATCCTTACCTTCTAATAACACTTGTTTCCTTTAAACATAAAGTTTCCTGAAAAATCAGCAGTGAAGTAACTGAATAAGGTTATATAGTATCGTAACTAAAGGACATGCCTGAAAACCACAAATCTCCAAAAAGATTGAAGGAAACAGTTCAGAATGGCCCAGGCCAGATTTGTGGCACGCTTTAAAAAATATTACTTCTGCTTAATTTTACTGTTATTAATACACTTTTTTCTCCAAGCTTAAGGAAGTATGGTGGCCTGAGAAGGATCTTGTTTAATAAAGGAGGATCTTGTCCCATATAAAAGTTTCTTATGACTTGGAAGTCTCCTTGCAGTATTTGGCGTTGTTAATTTAGGTCTGCTCTGAACATAATGTAAACTGTGTGTGACAGCTTGGTGAAGTAGTACTGGGAAGCTCACACTACATTTCCTCGTCTTCTCCCCACCTTTACACCAGGGTTGATGCAAACTGCTTTCTTCTGCAGTCCTTTGGGAGGCTTTGCTTTGGAGGCATGGTTTGAATCACTTCCCTGTCATAGCATCATCAGGCAAATATTTGTCTCCCTTTTTTGCCTTTGAGGTGTTCTGACGAGGTTGCTGTTAGGGAATAGGAGTAACTTTGAGCCAAGCCGGGAATGCAGTTGTATCAATTTCAGCCTGTTTGAGCTTGCTGAGTCTGTATAGCAAGTAGTTGCTTAAATGTGAATACAGCATAATTATTCAGAAGTGGTTACCCCCCCCCCCCCACTGGATTTGTAGATCATTATCTTTCACTCATGCTTACAGCTTGCCTTTATTCACAACAACGCAAAATTTTTCTCTAGGATAAAATATAGAATGCTCTGTGTGCACGTGTGTGTATCCTGTGTCCTTAGGTATCATGTATTGGCAGCTGCGGGGCACTGGCTAACTCTGCAGACTGTCCTGGTAGCACTGAAAAGAGATTTGAAATCTGTCATTTGAAGTTAATCACTGGTGGCTTTTTCAGCCTTAGCACACCCGGCCAGTCTTGGTGGATCTGAATAATGGCACTTCTGTCATGCCAGTGATGCCGTGTGCCAGGAGAATCCCACTGCGCCGGGAGCCAGGCAGTGCGGCAGCCACTCTGAGCCGGGGAGGATGCTGAGGGCATGTCCGTGGCGCCTGGGGGATGGCGAGGGGACAGCTACATCTACGTGCTGCCACATGCTGCTGTGTGGAGTGGCTTCCCAGGGCCACCTTAGCCTTGGTAGACAGTGTGAACGAGCACTGGAGACTCCATGAGGATAATGAGTGTGCCAGCAGGATGGCAGTGCCTGGCTGCCACGGGGAGCGCCAGCAGGGGGATCTCCTGCTGGGCCTACTTGGAGACATCCGGCTGAAATGAGTCAGGGCATCTCAATCTGATCCTTCCTGGGAGCTGTTTGCCCCACCCTGCCCTTTCCCTGCATGCACTGAAATGAGTTTCCTACCAGCATAGGCATAGAGACCGCCTGCTGCTCTGCTTCCTTGGTTTGTCCCGTGCTAGGGTTCAACACTGGTTACCACTAGAGTGTATGGGGGTGCTTGAAATTTGTTTTGAGATTGCTCCGCAGTTTTAAAAGGGAGTTTCCCATGTGATTGGGATTTTGGTATTCGTCTCGTGACTTGCTGTGAAGTGTGTGTGCATCTGAGGGCTTTTTGGGCCATTTTTGGGTTTTTTTGAGAATACAAATATTAGGCCAAAGAAGAGAAGACAAACAGAAACTTGTCCTAGTACAGGTCATGTCTGATTTCTAAAATTACCTGCATCTTTTTGGTTCCTGTGATTACGACTGGCAAGGGCTGAGTGGATTGCTCTCTTAAGTGGGTGATGTTTGTAATTAACACTGGAAATACATTGTCAAAATAGATTCTCTACATGTTTTAACAAACAACTCACTAAACTCCTTAACCCAAGGGCATAATGTTACTGTGCTTTTGACTTAAGTGTCAGTCATATTCACAAGACTCATAAGGAGGGACTTAGCAGCCAGGCATTAAACAATTGTTCCTAAAAATACTGCTTCACTTTCTCTTTGTTTAGGATTTACCTCCTGGGTGCATCAAATGGCAGGAGCTTTGAAGAGAAGTTCCCTGTGTTTTCCTACATTTCCAGACAACTTGGGCTAAAGTATCATTTTTTAAGACGAATGAAACAAAAACAGAGACAAAGATAACATGACATAAAAATATCTGAAAGGAATGTAATTTTAAAGGCTGTCTTCTCTTTCTTTTTGAGACATTTTCCATTTCATGAGGCCTGAAGTACATCATGGTCCAAATTTCAACCTGTCTTGGATGCATCCTTCACTCCTGTTTGTTCTGGTACCATGGCACTAAGTCGAAGCCTTAACAAATTGGACTTTTTTTCTAAACAGAGATGTTTGGTCATGTTCTGAAGGATAAACTTTTGTTTTTTAAGTATGTAAAAGGGGATTTATGATTCTTTGGATTTTGTTTACTGTTATATGGGAGGAGCAATGTAAGTGTAAGATCTTGAGACACAAAACAGTGAGAGATGTAAAGCAATTGAGTCAGCTAAATTGTACTGACCACCTCAGTCCTTCCCAGACTAGCTTGGGAACTTGAGTAATTCTTTTTGTTGGAAGGGGAAGAAACAAAGTGAATTGTAAATAAGGTGAAGGATAGAAAGCACTGATTTTTATTCATTGTCTTTGATTGGAATGATTGGATGTGTGGCTTCCTTGTCTTCAGATAAGCTTCAGATATATGAAGATTGTCCACTTGGTTTTGATATCAAACTGCTTAGAAATCACAAGGGAGATGAGGAATAATCATGTGCAATGCAGTAGAGTATAGGGTACATCTAGTGGTAAAGTGGAGAAACTTATAATCATATGTGGGATATGAAGCCAGAACCTGAACTTGATACTGCCAGATGATCTCTCTGGGCTGATAATGCCCGGATTCATTGGCCTCCCCACCGTATTTCCACAGACGTGAGGGAGGAGGAGGGTGTTTATACATACACTGAGTTCGGTGCTCAAGAATTAATCTTGATTTAGATGCTGGGACTTTCCCAACCAGGCCTCAGTGAAATTGCTTGCTGCTCCCCCTCTGGACATGCTGCTCCTTCTAATCAGACCTACCTGGCATAAACCTCTCTTGACTGAAAGCCAGCAGTGCTTCTGCTGCCACAGTTCTAAGGGAGAGGCTTAACCCTGAACCCTGCTCAGGGGCTGCAAATGCACCCTTTTGTTCCATACCTTCCTTTAGGCCGGGCCTCCAAGCCAGACAGGCCTTTTTTCTTTGGGACCTGAAGCACATCAGGAGGCATGGAAACTCAAAGTGGAGCTACAGTGTACTTTTTTTTCTCCCCAGAACTAAGAGGTGAGGGATTCCCACGCATGCTGAGGGATTATTTCTATCCCAGAGCCAAAGTGGTGCTGATCAGGTTATCTGCATGCAAAGCAGAAGCTTCTGGTTTTGTTCATAATTCAGTGGGACCCAGAGCCAGGAGCAAGCAGCTGCATCTTGCATTTCCCTCCTTCAGGATGCTTTGGCTGCTCACTCTAGCCTTGAGCCAGCCAGTCAAAACCTGCCCACGTTCTAGTTTTGGCATTGAAGCTGTAGGCTGCCCTGTTTTGAGACCTCCAGAAAGCTTATACGATCAATATGCAAATACCCTTGGCATTAGGAAAATGCATCAGCCCTTTAGAGAGATGTGGTAAAGACTGGGATGTGACCAGCAGGAGCTGCTTGTCACTTCAGCAGGACACATGCTCCCCTGCTCTCCCCATGAGTTACTTCCCATAGACACTCATCCAACACCATCCACGAGAGAAAAAGGAAAAAGGCACTGGACTTCTGCATTTGCCTATTACTACAGAAATCTCTTCTTCAATATAAAGTTGCAAAAGGTTCACTTGCTGCTGTTCTAAGGGCATAGTCACCCTCCTGAAATCATGCTCTGCATTACAGTATGGGGCTGGAAACTTTTTCTCCCCATTTGTCTTTTAAAAAAAAAAAAAAAAGGAAAGAAGCCAGGGGAATTCTTGTGCAGTATCATCTTAGTCACCCTGCTCATGTGACCCTGAGAGGGGAGAGAAAAGCTGTGGCAGAAGAGGGGAAGCGGAAGGTGATTCTCAGGGGGAGGGTGGAATGAAAGGCAGTCAAGCACTTGAAAAAAATGTGATTTTGTTGGGAGGGCTGACTGGCACACAGTCCTAGCACAGTTGGATCCTCTTGGCTCACCTGTGAAATTCTTTGTATGAGGGGGAGTGAAGAGATTACGAGGAGAGCTTTTTCTCATACAGCTGTGCTGCAAAAAGCATAGCATATAGCAAGGTATTTCCTTTTTCTTGCATGGCAGTTCTTAATCATTAAGAGTTTAGTTCAGAGGTGGATCAGACCATGTTTGGAAAAGACTTCGTTTCCTCTTTTCATTTTATTCTTATTTTTTGCAAATTTTTCTGGTTTTTTCTCTGGTCTAATTTTAAATAGAGTTCCACCACTTTCTTTGAGAGTTTAATCAAGGCTAGGTAGCACTTAGTGCAAATGAGTCCTCCCTAATATTAAGCTCAAGTTTTTATCACCTCACAGCATATCATCCTGTGTACCATGGTTGGATTTTAGTGTTCCACCCTCAGCACTGTCCCAAGTGTACGTGTACTTGCATGCATGCTGGGGAGACTATGAGGTACCAATTTCAGGGCTCTGTACCTTCCTGAACTTGTCTGCTGTACTTTGGTTGCTCTGTAGAATGGCTCAGAGCCACAGTTCATTGATTTAATGAAGAAATCCAAGTTTCATCTGCTGTGATTCTGGCTGTCTTCTGAGCTGCAGTAGTGGTCACTTTAAAGCTGCTGGCACATGTTACTGTAACTTGCATCTGCAACTGAATATGAGCATTTCTGTGCACGTCCTTACTTTGCCCTTCCTTTTTTTTTGTTTTTTTGAACTACATTCTCACTTAAAGTGTTGAGTGTTTATCTTTATTTTTTGGAACTGATGAATGTCATATTATTTTTCTTTATCACTGTAAGATGCTGAAAGCCAGACTGACTTACGAGCCTGTCTTTTGCATTCTAAGTATGCCACTGTTGTCAGGCCAAAATATGTTGTTATAGTCACAAAGGGAAAATAACTTCTAAACACAGCTTTGTTCCTGTTCTTCTTGTATCTTGGCAGGCTAAACAGTGAGGTTGAACATTTTCAGTGTTACATGTAAGATCTAATCAAGGCAAACTCTTCTAAAGGAGTAAGGCAACACAAATACTTCCCCCCCCCCCCAATAATTATGGTTAGGAAACTTTTTAAGTAGAAGAAGCCTCAGTGAAGGGAGTGTTTAAAACAAGGGTTGTGGATGTAGATGTGACTTGGCATCTGCTGGAGTTCAGCTCATGTTAGGTGATAAATGTTGTCTCAAGGCAGAATGACATCCATGTTGCAAAGTAAAAGAAAGATGAAGATTGTGTCTATCCTTTGTACTTCTTGGCTTTATCTTCCCGCTTATCTTGGGCTGTAGCTCTACTAATCTTTTTCCTCTCCACCCTTAACTTGATGCAGTGAAACTTGCTTAACCTGCCAAAGGAACAACCTGCTGGCTGTAATGTGGGCAGGTTGTGACTCTCCTTGAGAACTCTGGAACCTGCCGCTTTGGTTTCGGAATTTTCCTTTTTTTCCTTAATGATCACATGCATAGAGCTATCACAGCAGCTGTGATGTTTGACCTACACAGTAAAAGTCAAAGGTGCAGTCAGGGTGTCTTCCTCTTTATAGCTCAATAGCTTAGGCTGCTTCCTTTCAAATATGCAAAACTAAAACATGAAGGGATCACTGCATTCCTTGCTGTGGTATGGATTCTGCTGTGGCTTTTAGGACATGGCAAAAGCACACACACTGCAGGAATGAGAACTGCAAGCAGTTGGGGCAGCCAGTGACTGACACCAGACACAGCAAAGCCCCCACCACTGTGGTGCTCTGCCCATGTTAGCAAGCCCTGCCTTACTGGCATACTTCACACTGCAGGCACAGCTGAACTGCTTTTGGGATGTGCAGGAGCCAGTGTGTTTGAATGCATTGTGTGGGTCATGCCAGGCGGTGGTTCAAGGCTGGGCTGGCACTAACTGGAGGTTCCAAGGGGTTTTCCTGTTGGTGTGCTGTGGATGTGCCATCACACCTCTCTCAAGTAAGAGCCAGCTCCATCTAAACAAGCAGAGTTCAACAGGTGGACAAACAGCAGGAGGAAAGAACTTAGCCCTAAGGAAGCTGGTTTGCATAGGTAGCTGCTAAACAGGAGTTGTGCATACTTGTTAATGGTTGGAAAGAGACTTCAAAAGAAAACGAGAAGAAAATGTCCCATGCCCAATGCATAGCAGGTTTTCTTGTTGCTTGATTGTTTTCTGGATGAATGTGATTTAGCTTGACTGATTTTGCTCTCTAGCTGTGTGAAAAGTAACTGGCCAACTAGAGTTAGCTGTGCTTCAGCCAAGCTGCCAGAGGGTTAAGCAGTCAGGCCGTGTGTGAGTGCCTGGGGTGCAGGGACAGACAGGCACAGCAAAAGCCTCTGTTCTTACTTTCAGGAGATCATTGAAATGGGAAAGCAGTCTTTACCAAAAAGAAATAATAAAAACATAGACAAACAATCCACCTTCCAGCTTTTGCTTTGCCTGTTCAGTTGAATATTTTGATTTTTTGTTCCGAGATGCTTTCTGAATTTTGTCTTCTGTCATTCTGGACAGGAACCCCTTGAACAAATAACTGGTTTCTTCTCCATTTTTCTTGTGTCAGTACAGACAACTGCAGCTCATGCTGTTGTTTTATCACCCATGAAAGAAGCTCTAGCTAGCATAAGAAGTTCGATCAGTGTCACAGGGGCAAAAACCCCAAGATTAAAGAAAACGAGTCAGTAGAATATCTATAGATGCCTTCCTGCAGATATTGTGAGGTGAGGTAGCACTGGATTCATGTGGATAAATCAGTTGCTTTGGTGGCTGTGGTGCCAGAGCTACCAGAGGGCCAAGGCAGGGAAATGCGTGGCACTCCATATGCTGTGTCAGCACTCTGGGTTTTCTCTGGCTCCTGTCAAATCTGGAGAGCGCCAAATGCTCAGACCTTCAGCATTTCTTCTCCTCCCAAATGGGTGATCATCAGGGAAAGAGGTCAGACAATTTCAGCAACCTTTCCATGATTCTCTGTCCAGTCTGCTGGGCACGTCTGCACATGGATGTGGCTGACAGGTGTCACCAGTGTCCATCCACCATTTGTGCAACCAGTGAGACTTACTGGGGATCTGGGGAAACTACCAGTTTTTTCTTGTGGACTTGATCCTCCAAGCAGCCCCAGACTTGATGGATGCTGAAAACAGGCAGTAGCTGAAAACAGCCATTTTAATCTTGTATCAGTTCTGGTACCTGTGGTGCTTTTGGCTTGGGGTTCTTCCTGCACAAAACCCTGCAGTTTGAGACAGTGATTTATATGCCTTCTGTTTTTTAAAAAGCTTCTGAGATTGAAAAAGGAAATATTAAAAAAAGCATCATGTGATGAGACACTCTTCCCAGCAGCTCCAGTGGGGTCTGCTGTGGGTCAGTTTGGTCCAGTGTGTTATCTCGAAGCATCATGCCCTTGGCATGCATAACTAGAACAGATTTGATGTCATAGCACCAAAGCAGTTATGAGGATGTGTGAGACTTGTCTGGGTTACAACATGATAGTGTGCAGTCATGTTAAGTGGCACTGTCCTGAGCTGAGTTGTGGATGTGACTTCTGACAGATTTACCCGAGTGCCATTAGCTTTGTCTCCATTATGGTTTTTTGAAGTCAGTCCTGTGGACAAATGGCAACTCCCTCCTGCACTCACATATCTAGCTATTAGAAGCAAAACATTTCCACTGTATCTAGGAGCATGCATTTGATTTTTTTTAATAGCTATATAAATTTGAAGTGAGATTAAAGGCCATACCTTTAAAAAAAAAAAAAGGAACATTTACATTTGAGCTTTGAGTTGTCAGAAGCATGGTAGCAATACCCTCCATCTCACTGAAGAGAACTAGACAACAGTGTCTTCCTCAGGTTGCAAATACAGAAAACCAAGAGGCAAGTGGGTCAGGTAAACAGATATTGATGAGATTGCTTCCTGAGTAATTGTGTCCCTTTCCCTTTTCCTGTGTCTTTGTGACAAGAAATAGTTGTTTTCCTGGGAAAGAAAGTTTGTCAACATGCCTTGGCAGTACAGTTTTGCAAGCTATACCTAGTGCACTGAAACAATGGGACCAGATAATCCTGACTTCAAAGCTGCGTGTGAAATTTGATATTGGGGTCCACCATTGTGTTAAGAACGAGAAGGAAACAAATATATTTAAGAAGTGTTGCTCTGGCGTTGGCTTATACACATCTACTTGAGGTGCAGTCTCAAACTCTAGGTGCAGAGCCAGTTGAAGGTGAGGTGCTTTTTTTTCACTGAGAGAAGTGAAAGCTAAGCTGCAGGCTTTTGCTTACTAGGCTGCCACAAGACAGGGAGGCTGGGTATGTGGATTGCTGAGCAGGTTTAGGCAGAGCCAGGACCTCATGGATGATGGGGAATGGGCATGGTGCTGATGGAACTAGATGTTAGCAGGGCAAGTGTCGTGCTGTGAGTTGGGACATGGGGAAAACTTGTGGGCTCCCTTCTGTGGCCCCTCACGGGCCCAGGCACTGCCAAGGGTCCCTGCTGGATCATGCCCCAGCTGTTTTTCAGAAGTTCAGCCTGGTTTATGGGATTTCTGATGGTATCCTGTAAATGCAAACCTTAGAAGTGATGTTGGCATTAAAATTTATATTGAACTTCCTTCCCTGGATTTGCCTGCTGACAGTGTCTTCTTCCCCTTCCTGCTTAGGCACATGAAGATTCATGAGAAGGATCCAAACAGCACAGCGAGCACCACTCCCCCCTCGCCACTGAAGCGCAGGCGATTGTCTTCAAAACGGAAGTTCAGTCACGATGCTGAGCTGGACAGAGAGGAGAGGACACCTGCAAAAAAGGTTCTTTAGGGGACATGAAGCAAAAGATGTTCCTGGTTACCTCCTAAATTGTCAGCTGTTTGGTTTGTGCACTCATCACAGACTTGTTTCAGCTCTGTATATGAGTTGCCATGCTTATTCTGTGTAGCTGGCACAGTTGTGTGAGACTGAAAATTAATTTCTAATTTCAGAGATTGAAATAATTAAATTTTTAAAATTATTTATTGTTTAAATTTTTGCGTTTGCTTAGGATTTATAAATAATTATTGTTGGATGACAAGAGGATGTGCTATTCTGCTGCTGCTGCAGCTTTTCCTCTAGATTTTTTTTTTCCCCCTCCCATTTATTTTGTAGTATTCTTGGAGGACAGTGATTTAAACTTTTAAAAAGCAGTGTTTACTTCAAAAGCAGCAGCAACTGAAGTCTGCTTTTGTCTAGATCTGAAGGGGAAAAAAATCTACAGTACATTTCCCTTTCATAGTAGCATAATCCTGCCTTATTGGAGGTTCAAGATTGACCGGAAAATATTTATTTGAAGGCTAGATGTTTCCATTAGGATTTTGTTTTTGAAATATTTTAACACATCTCAGTCATTTGCACAAAATGTATGGTGTCTGCCAAACTTAACTAGACTCTTTCCACTTACTGTCTCTAAATGGCAAGCCGGTAGCAGTTCCATTTAGCACAGTATCCCTTGCTCTGTGCATGCTTTTCTCCCTCTAATCAGAAGAGAAGTATAGAGAACATGCAGAAGTTCATTGCTTCTCCCTGAACCACTTGACGTAGCAGTTGGCAGTATCTCAGTGGCATAAATAATTTAGGCTGACAGCTTCCCTGGCTTTCTGAACGGGGAGGAATGCTAGTTCAGTGGTATATAAACACATGGGTTTATAAGTTCTTCAAATCACAGTTCCTCATTAGAACTGATATATCTGTGACTCAGCTGCACACTTTATCTCCTACTGAGCCTCCTTTTCTGTCATGCATGTTCTTACACGTGTGCTGAGGCTCTGTTGCTTACGCTTTCCCCTGAAGAGTGAGTCCTTTGTGTTTTCTTGCAGCAAGGTTACAAATAAAGCCTGCAACTTTCTGTAAGAGAGAGACTTTGAATGGATTGGAAGTTTGGTTTGGTGCTTACAAGTTGGTTGAGTGAGGTTTTTTTTTTCCCTTTTTCTGAAGGTTGTTGAGGATGGCCATTCCGGTGAAGGGGATAAGAGGGCTGACGATGAAGTTTATCATTGTCCAGTGTGTTTCAAAGACTTCTTTTGCAAGTATGGGCTGGAGTCCCACATGGAGACACATCCAGATAATTCATTGAGGTAAGAGATAGTACCCAGAGAGTCTCTGGTCACTAGACTGCCTGAAGAAGCCTGCTGGGGAGAGGCAGCCTTCTGCTGTTAATTGCCCTCCTTTTTGGTTTTGAGTGGGTTCTTAAATGCTTTGCCTCATCTTGTGTGACTTAATTCTGTTATTTTTTTGCAAATACAGGAAATCTTGCCAGTTAATAGCTGGAAATGTTTTTAGAAAAAATTAAGGGCCCCTCTTCCTCCCCTTGAAACCCCATCACTGTTACATAAAACTGTAAAATGCCAACATTGCAAAATTTTAACAAGATAAACTTAAAGATGCTTAAAACTTGATAAAAAGCATTCAGTTATTATCCTGTGAGATTATTCTGTTTGTGAAGAAAGCAGCAGCTGGATAGAAAGGGATTTTCAGTCACTGGAGTGAGTGAAGGTAGATGAGTTTCTGGTTTCAGACTTTCAGTAAAATGTTTTATGCTTTTCTGCCTTTTAAGGTTAGGGAATGATGTGGATTTTGGCTTAAATGAGCTTTTCTTAACAAGGAAAAATTATTTATTAATTGTTCGGGAAGGTGCTTGGATGTTGTGTTTTGATTCAAGTAATTGCCTCTGGGACTCCTGAAACTGTTTTATTTCCTGTTTTTTTACCACAGAAAAATGTAGAGCCAGATACATGAAGATATAAAAGAAATTTTTCAAGTCTAGTTGAAACATGTAGACAAGCTGCTACTTTAGGAAAGGAGATTGTCTGTTTGCAGAAACTTGTCAATATTTTAAACTTATTTTGGGACATTGAACTCTAATGATCCTTTTGGTGAAGAAGTGAAGAGTTCAGCATCTTGAAGTGTCAGCACTCACTCCTGGATACAGGTTCTTTATAGAATGGCATGGAGCAGAGGTATCCCATTCTATTAAATGGGATTAATTCTACTAAATTTCTCCTTTTTTAAATTTTCATTTAGAAAACCTTGGTAAATACTTGTAAAAATACTTTTAAAAGGCATTGTTAATGTTGCAGTTACAGGGGAAAGGAGTTGAAAGCTTGGTTCATTCAACAGTAGTTAATTAAATGTACTTTGCTGTTTCTGAAGTAAATTAGGTAAATTTTCATTATAGATCAAAGCTGAAACTGTTGTTCTCCAGTAACAGCTCTGCAACCCCCACAGAATGGAGTCTGGAACAATTTTGCCTTACACTTCATGCTTTAGAGAAAGCAGCTGGCATATTAGGTTTATCCTGGCATTACCCTCATTTTGAAGCTTCTCTGAAGATATGACTTCTTTGCAAAGTTATATGCCATGGAACTGAGTGGAGAAGTGGATTTTCTTGCTTTGAGTGATGGATATAAGATAATGGAATAGATATCCTTCTAGCTTGGCGACTTTGCTGTCTGCTGTGGCAAGGCAGCAAGACACAGTGGCTGTGCAAACATGCTGTTCCTCTTTATGCAGCTCTTGCTCTAGTATTAGACTTGCTTTGGGATAATATTCTCCTGAAATGGATTTTGCTACCCTTGATTCTGTTGAGCAGCAAAGACTAGAATGTGTCCCTAAATCAAAGTCACAATTGTCAAGCTCCGTGGGTATGATTTAAGAGTGGTGCTGGGATGCTTATCTTTATAGAGTTGTCTAGGTGATAGTGAGGAGGTTTTGTCAGACACTTGCCTCAGCCATTTAAGATGTGTCAGTGAAGACGGGACAAGGAAAATGTGGTCCTCTCTGGACAGCTGATATATTAAGGTGCAACTTACCTGCCCATCTGGTTTAAACCACGCCTTTTCTTCTAGTCTAGACTAGTCAAATGACACTCTCTGCCTGGCCCAACCTGACAGAAAATCCTCTAGTAAGCAGAGCAGTTTGACTGCTGTTAAGGTGACTCTTTCATCCCAAATGAAATGAGTTCAAATCCTTGGCCAGCAGGGGCTGTAGTCCCCTGGTTCCCAGAGTTCTGCAATACTGTTTGTAGGATTTAACAAAACATAGACAGTGTGGCATGCCATTCTCAGTCCTCAGTACAAGTAAATGAAGTCCTTTTGGTGAGGCTTGAGGGGTTTTTTGAGTGAAAGAGACGAAGAAAAGAGAATCTTTTGCTAGAGTAGTAGAGCAGGAGACCTGTGTATACAGGTGTACTTGTGGTGGGGAAGCAAAATGCAGAATGTTAGAAGGCTTTCATCAAATCCTGTTGTTGCCTTATTACAGAAGACAAGGGGAAATAACTCTTGTTAAAGTTCAAACAAACAAAAAAGCACAGTAACTGCGTTGTGAGCAAAGGGCAGGGAGCGTAACACCCCCAGTCTCTTTTTATTGCCCATATTGTAAAAGCAGAGTCACTTGATAAGGACCTGTGAGGAAGGTATCGGATGTGTATGCCAGAGTCAGATACTCTGGGTCTGGTGGTTCATTTGGAGCTACTGCAGTAGGCAGTAGCCCAGCACAGACTGTTTTGTTATGATCAGAAATAAGTGATGCTCAGTCTGCCTAGCTCAATCTGCCTAGCCAAGGCCTTCCGTTGTAAGGGCACAGGTCAAACATCCAATTCCTTTTTGCTACCCTATCTCCTATAAAAAAGGATTGCAGACTGGCTCTGAAGCAGTTCCCCAGTGTGCACTGCCTTGATGGCGGCACCATCCTCCCTTCAGGGATGCATCCGTGGCCGTGGCAAGGTGCCAGGGTGGGCAGGAGCTTCTGCCCGGCTTCCCTGTGGTCCTTTAATCCTGCCATTTCAGTGCTGCTGCTTAAATACAGCCTCTTGCCCCCAGAGCTGTCTGAGTCTGTCTGTCCCGGCCACCCTCTGCTAAGCAGCAGAAAAGGTAAGGCTGTCTGGCAGCCCTGGGATCAGTATGTGAGCAGCTAATTTACAGGGTGGGCCATCACCCTTCCAGATACTGTCAAATGAACAACTTTAAATCACAGGGTTAGCTGTTCAAAGTCAGATGAAAAGACACTCCCCATTGTCTTGCCCAGAACTGCTTTTTCATGTAAAACCCTGAGCAGGGAGCACCTCATTGTTTACTTGCAGCAGAATAAACAATACTTAATCCACTGATTGTGTGAGAGGGGCTCCCGCTTGGGAGGGTATCTCTTGATTATGTAAAATCCTAAATCGTGCATCTTTGTCTCCTAATTATGGTAAGAACTGCCCTGGTCTTGCAAGCAATAATAGGGCCCTTTGTCCCATTGATAATGGGCTGTGGCACTGCATCTCCTTCGTGGCATTACACCCCCTGGTCAGTCCTGTCCCTTTGAAGCCCTGGGTCCTGCACCCTAATTAATGACATGAGCTGGCCCTGGCAAGGTTGTCTGCAATGCCCCTTAGCAGTGGGAGGTGGCCCTGGGTTGCTTTCTGACCCCCTTGGCTTCTCCACCTGGATTATTTAAAGAAGTCTGCTTCCCTGCAGCTGGGGCCTCAGGACACTGTCTATTTTGGTGAGTTTGTATCTGAGTGTTGATAAAATTAGCAGAGAGCTGAAACGCTGCACAGCCAACAGGGAAAATTAGAAACCTGACAGAGCAGGGGAGTTTCTCTTGAAACTTTTGTGGCACAGGGTTGCTGTCAAACGTGAAATTGTGCTTGTAAAGGTCACCTGACAGCTCTGAGCAACGTCAGCAGTGTAAGCAGAGGAGATGTGAGGATTTCCCGGGGAGAAACCTCTCCAGATGCTGTGCTGGGTTTCTCCTCTTTCCTTTGGCAAATACAGCGGAACAGTACATGAACTGTAAAATTCCTCTCTTGGATTTCACTGTAGCCAGAGCATACCCATTATATTTCCTCTCCTTCTCCTCCAGCAGGTTTAGTGCAGTACGCTGTACCAAGAGCTAAAACATTTTTAATTTTTCCTTCCTCACAGCAGCAAAGGGACATTTCATTTATGCTGCCTCTCATGTCTGGGTATCTTCCTGAGGAGAGGAGGAGGGAGCTGGTGATGGTGTTAGAGTTACCTCCTTTCTTAGACTCATTCCAACATCATTTCTCACCCTGGATAGTTATGCAGTTTGAATGTGGTAAAAGGCTGCCTCTTAATGAACATCGTGAGGCTTTCTGATCACATTTGGTTCAGTGTGGCATTGTCTCCAGTTACAAGATTTGGTTTTGCTATATTTTTGTAAGATACAAGAAATAAGTAGACACTGCAGTGTGAAAGTCACTCTCTGCCTATGTCACTGAGCTGACCTGGTGACCATAACCAGCAGATGCCTGTTGCCATGAATGGATTCAGGGGAGATTAAGTTTTTTGACCTTCTACAGAGCCTGTCCAAACAGTGATATAATATATTAAGCTTTGTAACTTGAAAATCCTGGGCATATTTTCACAAGGACAACAAAAGCAGTTCTCTTCCCCCGGGGTTATGTGCTTCTGAAAAACCTTCAAACAAAGGAAACCAAAAGCTGTTCACAGCCTACCTTGTTCTTCAAAACAGCCTGCCCAAGTTTTGCTGAAATTATGTAGAGGTTGAACACTGCCATGGAAAGCAATTGTTTTGAACTACTCACAGGTCAGTAACAGGCACAGCAACAGAAGAACTCAGGCCCTGGAAGGAAAAGTGTTAGGAGTCTCTGACCATTAGGATCTGTGGTCCTCTGCCTCTAGTTTTGCCAGGGTAACCACTGTGAGGTCTTGTTTTTGAAAACACTAATGGGTGGAAAAAACTTGTCACTGTTTCTTGGTGTTACCTGGCTTCAGCAACATGGAGTGGACAGCTTAAATGCTGTAGCAATGGTCTTCTGGACTCTGTGGGTAAATTGAAGACATCTGTCACGTGTAACTTGCAATTCAGGCAGGCTGGTCACCAGGTTTCCCCCTTTGTCAGCACATCCACATTCTTCAGTGCATGGTGGGATGCTGCCAGGCAGCTGGATCTATGTCCCAATCTTAAATCATTTTAGACAATGCACATGAGCAGCCCCATTTAAGTCAGGACAAGAGGAAGTGGGTTTTGGGTGAAAAAGATACCAGCTACTCAGAATATGGCATGTTACTGTTACTGTTCTTCAAGGCAGTTCTGCACACTGGCTTTAGGGAGATAAAATAGTCAAGGAAAGAAATGAATGGAGATTCAAAATGTATGGAGACGATTTCAAGTCATTAGCACCAATAGAAAAGACTAGTACAATATTAGGTTGTTTTCAGAGCAGTAGTTGTTGCTGTGTAAAAGTACATTGAACTGAATGTTAAAAGGAAAAAAAGAAAACAGCCAGAAAAAGACCCTTAGGTGTCATTCCTGGTTTTGCGAATGCCTATCCAAGCAAGTTTAGGAATTCACTTTCTATCTGTTCTCTCCTTATATAGTACGGAATAATCCTGGTTTCTACATGTGGCAAGCCTTTTGTGGGAAGAGGGTGTTAGTGATGCCACAGACTTGCAGGAGTGAAGGTGTTTGAAAACTAGATGTTGTTTGCAATTAATTCTACTTTGAGACAAAACCACGGGTTCATGGTGGGGAGAGGAAGCTTCTTCCTGGTAGTTGACACTGCGTTATTGGAAGCAACTTGAAGGATGAATGACGAGTCATCTTCATTCACCACTGTGAGGTTATAGACTACTTTTTCTCTCTGTCACAACTGTTGATGTGCACATAGCCTCATTCCTTGTTAGAATTTCAAAATAAGAAACATTGTGCTCTTTTAATGATGGTGGATAATTCTGAGGTGGTTGTATCCTACACAGTTGTTAAGAGGGATGGAGAGCACTCCAGCATAGGCATAATCATGGACCTCCTTGAGCTCTGCTTTTGGCATACTGTATTTTGGGCCCACTGCTTCCTTTTTTAGTCAATGAGATTGTACCAGCAAGGACAGTTTAGGTAGAACTTGCTCTGGAGTCACTGAGTATTAACCCTGTTAATGCTACAAAACTTGTTACAGCCAAAGATGGAGGTGACAAGGGGCAGTGGTGTGACATTGTCAATTCAGCTGACTCTCTTGCTCTGCTCTCAAGCTGTTTGCTCAATGTCTTGCTGATAGAAACTAGGAACCAACTCCTATTCTCTTGCTGGCAGCATTTTCAATGCAGGAGCAATTCCATGAGACAGCTGACAATGAGGAAGTCCAGCTCTGGTAAATGCTATGACCTGAAATATGCAATTCTTGGTAAGGCAGAGGAGATAGTATGCAAGCAAGCTGGTGAATGCATCCTTTTACTGAGCAAATGGAGAAGTAGAAATCAGCGGGTTGTCTTGCAAAAGCAGAACAGAACTGCACGTTACGGGCTTTCTGAAGTTTCTGTTCAGAAAAGAGAGCTGGGAAACATCTGAAGAGCAACGCGAGTCCAGCACTGGCCTAGAAGTGGTCAGCTCACATCAGGGAGCTCATTGTGTGAGGAAACTGGGAATCCAGAGCAGCTGGATAAAAATACTGGCTGGTGAATGGACACGGAGAGTGATGCTCCCATGTGAAACTGTGTGCTCTGTCACATGGTGTTGAATATCTTAGCTTGGCTGCCAGAATAGAAAGTGGGTAAATGCAAAGCTGGCTGTAGAGGAAAGCTGCTTGTAAAAGGGCATGCAGGAGGGAAAAGGGGCTGAGCCAAAATAGGTTATTAGCACGCCTGCCTGATCCTAAGGAGCAGGATTTGTTTATTCGCAGGCTCTGTCAAAGTGCTGGGTGCTACTCAGTGTGTTGGCAGTCATGTCTGCATGCTGAGCATATCTTAACCTGCAAATGTAGATAAGGGCAAGAGACTGCAGTCCAGATTCAACTGTGCCTATTTGTGAGCCCTGTTGTGGTCAGTGGATGCTTATAGGATAGAGAAACCCCTGGAGATGTATTTCTCTTTACGTTAGTCATGAAAAACGGTGGTGTTTTTTTAACATGGTAGACACATAGATTTCTTTTTTAACTCTTGCTATTAATTTTAAAATTACAGAAGTACTTGGCTTCCAAATTTGAAAGATGTGTTAGAAGATAGGAAGGGTTTTTCATTTCTTACCTTGAAAGAATACCAGAAGGTTCACTTGAGTTGCTGTGCACAAATAACCAACCACTGTTATTCTGGATGTCATGCAGCTTCTAATTTTGGTAGCTGTAGAGGACTGTTCTGGTCAGCTTTTTTCCCCCCTAGATATGTTTGCCCTAACTATTAAACCCTTCATTGTTATTTAAGTTGATCTTCAGCTCTTTATCTGTGATTCTATCCAGCCAATTTGTTGACACTTCTGGTTTTTAAAACTTTGACCTTTATTAAGTAAAAAAAGTCATTATGAGAAAATGACTACTTTGTGTGAGTGTCTGTGGGCCATGTCCTATTTTGTCATTATTTTGTCTTAGTTACATGTTAATTCTGTTAAAGTAAATGGTAGAGTAAGCTACTTTTTCACCAGGGCAGAGGTGTTTAAATCTGGCACTGTTGAAGTGTTGCTGGTAAATGCAGTTCATTACAGTGTTAGGAAGAAGTTCTCACTCATTTTTCTTTGCTCACACACAAAGGAAGTTAAAACACGACACAGCATGGCTTGTGCCTTTTTATTAAACCTTAACAGCAGCTAATTTCACTGGAATTACTCTGAAGGTGGAGTCACTGGTGCGGACACTGACTCTGCTGCGTGCTGACAAATTTCTGAAGCACAACATCACCCTGGTTTATATCGGGTCTGTCCTGGCTCCTGCACGGTATTTTTCTTGCCTGGACCACAGTGCAGCTGTAGGAATGTACATAACGCTGTGCATCCCTCTATTAATAGAAGGGTTGGTGCAGGGAGTTCAGCCTTGGCTGCATCCAAGGGTGGCTTCTTTGAGGGAGAGGATTAAAGAGAGTGACAGAACACGTCTAACAAAATCAGGCGGCCAGTGGGGTGGTGGAAGCGGGGGAAAGTTAAAAGAAAAGTTCCTCCTTTGCCGAGGCTGTGAAGCAGCATGCACGGAACATCTAGCGGGCTATGTCCGTCCCCTTAGGCACAAGGGAAGGGGAGGGGAGCCTCTGCAGCTGGCAGGGAATTGGCTCCTGGTGCTGCTTGCGGTTCCAGCACAGCCCCATAGCGGTGGGCGAGGTCGAGATGGCAGAGCAGCAGGTCCTTTGGGGTCACACACGCGGTGGAGCTGCGGGGGAGGGAGGCGGGAATGGGCATTGCAGGGCAGCAGGAGGACTCAGAGGGATCGCTAGGAGGGAGGCAGGAACGGGGTTCGCAGCGCTGCTGCTTTTCCGTCATTCATCCGCAGCAAATGGGAGAGATTAGTGCGGCTGTTGGATGTTATTTCCCAAGGCCCTGGGTGTGGAGGCCAGGAAGGGTTGTTTTTTGGTGTGTTTTTTTTTTATCCAAAAGGAGATGAGTATCTGGGCCTGGGTGGGGTTGCACAGGAGCAGAAACCAGTTGGCTCTTCCTCATCTCTCTCAGTTTGCCTGGCCCCAGAAGAAGTGAAAGAGAAGCAAAGGAATTCATTCCTGAAAGGGCATATGTCTGTAACCTGCTAGCTTTTCTTTCAGGTGGTGAAAGCCCTTGTGTTTAAAACCATTCTTTCTCCATCTCCCCCTCCTTGTCAGGCTTCCCTGAGCTGGACACTGCTAGTGTGGAGGCTGGGAGTCTGCTCCCACCGCCGGTGTGGACATGAGTCAGCAGCAGGGAATCACCCATCTTTCTGTTCTACCCAGCTGTATTATTTTTAGGTCAGCATAGGAATTTCTTTGCTCATGAAAGCCCCATTAATTCTGCAAATAACGTTAGAGAGAAAGGAGAATAATAGCAACAGAGGTAGAAAAACACATGGTACCGGCTGGGGATTTCAGTGGGAGGAGTTAACTTCATAACTTAATTGTGTATTAATAACTTGTGTCTCAGGATATGTTTCTTTTTTTTTGTTTCCCTTCTGTTTGTGGAAGTTGCTAAAGAGCACAGACAGGAAAGGAACAAAGTGGTAGCAAGCTTTTTATTTTCGATAAGACCTAGAAATTAAGATTGTTTTTATTTCTTAATGTCCACAATATGGGCAACTTTGTGTTAGTGAGCTGCATGGATGAAAACCTCAGATTTTCATCTGTGTCGTTTCAGAAGTACAAGCAAAATAATGGTAAATGTCAATTTCTCACCAGCAGTCTCAGGTAATGCACAGCATAGTGTTTGTTTAATTTCTTGGTAACATAACATGATAAATAAAAATATTTCACCTTTTCATCTTGACTACTGAAATGTAAAATCTAGAAGGATTGAGTGGTTGTCCGCATTGCTCTTAATCAAAATCAAGACTGATTAATTTTGCTAAAAATTTGCCTCTGCACTTCCTTTCTAAAATGTCTTTCCATTTCTTGAAGAACAGCCGTTTCCTCTGCTGACAAATTGGAGTTGTCTCAGAGGAGAGTGTAATGCAAGGCAACAGGCATTGCTTATATAAACTTTTCTTGCAGAGGTGCCACTTATCAGAAGTGTGGCAAATCCTGCCTTGCCTCCTTGAACGAGCAAGCTTTGCAAAGCACTGACTATTTCTTAAAGCCTGTTTAAATGCTTTTATGTCCTAATTAGCATTACAGATTTCAAGAATACTGACTTATTTTAGGAGAAAGCTTTTCAGTGGTGTGTTTTTTACATAGAGATGCATACACTTGTCTGCATCAAGAAAATAAGAAAAAAAAAATGGTGCACTGGTATAGCAATAATTAATCAGACCTGCCTGGTGTGGTACATGCCCTGAGCACCAAGGGAAGCCTGGTTGTTGCATTGTTACATTTTGGTTCTGATTTTGTGTTCTAGGAGTTCTGTTTCCTTACCTGCTTGTTTTTTACGCTTCTGCCAGTGAGCCAGAGCTTTAGTATTGTATTTGCATTGTTACAGATGTGAGCAAGTCCAAAACACGAAGGCAATTGAGAATTAAAGTAATTTTAAAGGGGCCTTAGCTGCTAAAACCAATTTTTTCCTTTTTACTTAAAACTGAATCTCTAAACTTGGAACTGAACAGCTTTTTTCTCCCTATTCTGTAACCATATTGAAGAAGAAAAATTGAAAACTATGGCCAAGACTAGCAATCACATGATAATACAGCACCTTTTATTAGATACATCTGGAAACTTACCTTGCAAGTAGAGTGCTTTTATCTCTGCACAGGTGTTGAGCCATTGCTCAGCCTGTTCTGCTAACAGCCTCAGAGCCTGTTCGCATCACTATTCTGGGCAGCCATGCCATCCATGTTTGACTTGGAACTGCATGTCAGCAGACTTGTGTAATTTTAAGGAGAGGGATGCTTTTCTGTTAGTCTGGTTGGTTTTTGGTGGTTTGGGGAGTTTTTTTGGGGTAGGAGGTTGTTTGTTGGTTTGGTTTGTTTTCCTTTGTTTTTTAAAGTTCATCATGAGCAAACTATTGCCATATGTTTCAGATGCTTTATTTGATATGCTGGACTTTTCAGACTTTCCACAATTACTAATACATTTATTTATTTTTTAAAGCAGTTTAAACAAGATGGAAAAGCATTCATATCACCTAAAATTGCTTCCTCTTTTCCTTCTTCGACTGACTGGGTCTAGATTTAAAAATACTGTAGGCAGTGACACTACCCAAAGATGGAAAATAGTACTGATGACAAAACAGAGAAATTAATAGTTAGACTTCCTTAAAAAAACCCTAATGCTTCCAGTTTATGCACTGTTAGACATGGCAGCTTAGCCCGTTTTAAGTTAACACAAGACTTAGTCAATGCAGCATGATGCTTGCTAGTTAGGTTAGTTAACTAGTTAGGTTTTGACACTTAGTACCTGTAAGCTTTTCTTGTAGGTGCTGGAGGTCCAGACTTGGACCACAGAGGAAGGCAGGGCATCCACAGCTCCCATGTGGTTCTGTAAGCTATGCCACCAGGGCAAGGTGCATTTATATGCCCTGAAGAGCCTGCAACTTGAGATGACAGGCTTGATATATCTGGATGTTTCTTTTTTCATCCAGGTGCTTCTTTCTGATCTGATGAAAAAAGAGCTTAATCTTTCTCCCAGTTTCTCTTTTTGTTTGCTGATTCTTCACTCACAGCAAAGAAAATAAAAGAAGACTAAGGAAGAAAGAGTAAAATAAATATGCTTACTAAAAGGGAAAGCTTATATTCCTTTTATAAGATACATTACTTTTGTTTGGGGGAGCAGAGGTAGTTCCCTTTGCATTGAAAACACCATTTTTAACTTTGAAATTTTTGCTGTCCTGAGGCTAGCAGCTGATCCAGGTGTACTGTGAAGGACTTTCACATGGGTGTTTGCTCTGAAAGATTAACTCTCAAGTGCTGCTTTTGATGGGAGACCTAAATAAAGTAGTGCTGGAAATCAGCATATTGCAAGAGGGAGGTGAGGGGGAGTGCAAGATGAACAAGGCACACCTCCCTGCTGTGTGGGACGTGTGGCTGCTTGACAAGGAGCATTGGCTCCTGCACAGCCCAGATCTTGGGAGTACAGTGGCAGGAGTCATTGCTCCCAGTTAACTCTGTGGTGCCATCACTGGTAGCTGTGCCTGCCCTGTCACACACGAGGAGATACAGCTGCTGCATGTGTTCCTGGGCCCAGGGCAGGCCAGGCACATGGGGACCCCAGGGCTGCTTCAGGATGCCCCAAGGTCAGGGTCTGTGTCCCTTTGCAGAACAGCCTGCAATGCTTCCAGTGGTGCAGGAGAATTGTTTCCGAGCCCTCCTTGTTTGTATATTGATATACCAGGAGGAACATGTTAGAAGTACTGCTTGTTTTCATGCAAGGCATTTTTGTTACTTCTAAAAGCAAATTATTTCAGTAGCCCGCAAATTCTTCAGGTGGCTACTTATAAGTTTTTAATGCTCTCCATCCCCCAGTGGTTTTGGTGGTTGTGTTTTTGTTTTCACTGAAGATGAAAGCTTTGCATCATAGAATAGGTGCTGCCAAGTGAGCTGTAGGAGAGCCGTTGATCCTGATGCTGGAGAAGCACTGTGTGTTGGCCATCCCCCGCCCCCCCGAGATTGTTGTCACATTTGGCATACCTCTTTAAGTAAACATTAGCTTTGTAAATGGCATTGGTTTGGTATTTAATGGAATGCAGGAACTATGTCAGCAGTAATTATACAGGTAGGATGCAAGTGAATTGACAGGAGAGTTAAAACAGATTAAGCCTTCAGCGCATATTTATGTCTCAAGCTTTCTGGGTACTGTGATAACAATGGCTGTGTTATATACACTTCACACTTGGTTCTTTCACCACTCAGGGACTGAGTCCAGTTGCTTTGTAGGTGACTTGGTTATCTCTTCATTTTCAGAGAATAAAAAAAATGGCTGTGGGGGTTTACGTAGTGATAAAATGAACACCAATGGGAGTTTGTTAGGGACAGGACAGGAGGGAGTGGTTTCAGGATTTTGTCAGAAGTCATTTCTAATTGCGGGATGTTTTTTGAATGAGTAGGCACATGTCCTTTTCCTTGGTGGAGACGGCAGAGACAGTGGGGAAAAGCAAGGCCAGGGGCAGATGTGAAAAACTCCTCGTGGATATAATACTCTCACTGAAAAAATCTGACTGCCTCCTACCCACTAGTGTTTTGCTTCTGGGAAACCCACACTTTGACTGGAAGCTGGACTTGTAACCCCAAGGAACCTGAGGTTGAGTGAAACTCTGTGTCACCCATTGAATGCAGAATGGACGTGACCTGTCATGCTGCAGAGCTCACGTTCCAAATATTTAAAAGGCAATAAGCTTTGTTGACGTGTTGGCCAAATGTTGCTGCATAGCCCTTTCTGCCTGCAGCATAGCTTTGATTGTTTAATGCAATGTTTTATGTGAGAAACCCTTGTTTAGCTGTATTTGGGGTTTGAGAACTTAAGAGAAACAAGAAATCACAACAATAAAGCGTGAGTAGGAAAAGCCAGTGCTTCTGCATTTTTCTTCAGGGCAGACTGGCTGTGAAGGAGGCATAAAAGTGTCAGAAGTATTGAACCTGTTTCAGGTCTTTCTCCTCTGAACCTTTCTCCCCTTCAAGGATCAGTAGTTTTCCTTTTAAAACAGTTGCTTTCTCATAACAGCTTTGAAAAATACCAGTGAAAGTTTATGGAAAGGCATGTGTGAGGAAGATTCACATGCAGGTATTAGAGTGGCGTTCAGTAATATGTTTTAAGCAGTGGTTATGAAAGGTGCAATTTTTACATTTACTTGCTACTAAGGTCAGATTTAGCCTCTCCTTGTCACTGATTTTTTTAAAAAATGTTGTTTATTTTAACAGTACTTTTCAGTAAAAATTAAATGGTGTAAGGCCATTGAAATATTTTTCATTGGACAATGAAAAGGTTTTCACTAGGCTGTTATCTCAGCTGCTGTTCTACTGTCTGCTTGTGTGAGATTGTCAGTTCTCATATTCTTTGAACTTCCAGTGGACTTACTAGCCAGGAACTGGTAGAAAGTGACTGTGACCAAAATGGCCTTTTGTGGTGATAGGTTTTGACACGTTGTGGCTTTATTTTGCATTTAGCAAGTTCTTAGTATCATGGGGTGAGAGGAAAGAGGACATCGCACTGCAAGAAGAGTGCTAGTTCTTAAGCTTGCAGCAGTCAGTAAGTAATTCCTGTTTCTTTCCTTTCCAGGTGTGACATCTGTTGTATTACCTTTCGTACTCATCGGGGCTTACTGCGCCATAATGCAGTTATCCACAAGCAGCTTCCCAGAGATCCCATGGGAAAGCCTTTCATTCAGAACAACCCTTCAATTCCAGCAGGCTTCCATGACTTGGGATTCACGGACTTCTCCTGTAGGAAGTTCCCCCGCATTTCTCAGGTACTCTCTGTTCTTCATAGCTTAAGGTAGCAGCTGCTACAGTGCTTATCTGATGAGGTCATTGAAAGATTCATCCTGCATGTAGAATGTTTTGTGGAAAGTACATCACCACTGTTGGTGTAGGCTTCAAACACTTTATTCCTCTCCTTTTTTCTTTTTTCATCTAAAGAATATTGGCACTGGGGACATTTTCATCATTATAGTGGATAACTATCAGTGTAAAGATGCATAAAAAATTTTGAAGGAAAACTGGTCAGATTAGATCCTTGCCCCTTTGAGCATACCCAAAAAATCCTACATCTGAAATCAACAGGGAGTACACATGGTAAGGAAGACATTATTTATTTTAGTTTACTCTGGCAAGGATGTAGTTGGAGTATGAAAGTTCTTATTACAAAAAAACTTTGAGCAGTCACCTAAGTTAACAGTGACATCTTCAGTGATTCCCTCACAAAACACTCCACAGTTTTCCTCGTGTAAGGTTTGAGGGTTCCGCACCTTTGGGGAAAGTCAGGGAGGTAGTCTGTAAATATTTTTCTGAGAGCCATAAAGTTTTCTGTTGAGTGGTGTGATTCCTCCCTCTGTCAAACCTTGCCTGCCTTAGTTTGGATGAAGCTGCCTATCTGTTAAAAAATCAACAGCACAATCCGCCAGAACCATGCTTAGTTTCTGAACTTTTCTTATTCTTCTGGAATTAAAGCATTGATTTCCAACTCTTCTGACCGCAAAGTTCTTGACTTGAAATTTGCTGCTGCACTAGGGGAGCATATAGGTCTTTCTGTCAATCTGTTACAGTTTTGGTATAAAACTTAAAGTCAAAGAAAGAACTTTTTAAACAAAGTTTATTTCTTTTGTAATTAGTGACAGACATTTAAAGTTATTAAGGGATTTGAATGCTAGTATTTTCCTTTTGTAATAATTTTGCTTGCACTGTGAGGGAAGACATAAAGTATTTAGAGTCTATAAATACCTTGAAGCCCTCTACTAGTATTTTTCTTGGGAGTATAAACGTAATCAGACTTCCCTAACCCAGAACGACTCTGCTTTAGGCTCCGAGTTTCACTGATCTGCTTTTGGGGGATTTTAGTTTGGTTGGCTTATATATCAATTTGGATGTTTGGTTTTTTTTTTTTTGTTTTTTGGGGTTTTTTTTGTTGTTTTTTTTGGTGGGTTTTTTATTTCTTTTGGGGGTTTTTTTTGGTTTTGTTTTGGTTTTGTTTTTTGGGGTTTTTTGGGTTTTTGTTTGTTTTGGTTTGTTTGTTTTTGTTTGTTTTTGTTTGAGGGTTGTTTGTTTGGGGTTTTTTTGCTTCCTCTCCTCCTGGTTTCTTTGTAGTAGAGCTAAAGGAAATGGTCTACTGCCTGGCTTCCTTGCTGTGTAGTATGTGTAGTATGCTGAGGCTCCTGTCCTGTCAGTGACACAAGAGAAGTTTCTGATAGGGAAGTTTAGGATGGAAAAGAATTCGAGAGCCTGAACAGCCTTCTGAACAAGTTTACCATTATGGAAGGGAACTTTCAGATAATTGGCCCCTAATTCAGATACACCTCTTAAGCGACTAAGGGGAAGTGGGAATATCTCCATGCCAGGTAGGTGGGGGCTGCTCTAAACCTCTTAACTCAGTGGAAGAGAGAGTGAACTGTTTCTGTTTCATAGCAGTGTGTGATACCTTTCCAGTTTGAGATTCCTACTCTAAATGTTTTTGCATGTCTTGCAGGTCTGGTGTGAAACAAATTTGCGAAGGTGCATCAGTGACTTCCATAGATTTATTTGCGAGATGTGTAACAAGGCATTCCCCATGCTCTCGGCACTCAAACTGCACACAGAAACTCACGTGGTGGATCAGGGAAAAGACAAGCACAAGCCACAGTCCACGACCCCACCTGGTGAGAACCCAGACCAGAAAGCCTTCATGGCATCCTTGGGCCTACAGTACACCAAAGACATCAAGCCTGTCAAGCAGGAGGACAATACGCAAGATGAGGTCCAAGAAATGCGGCTCAGAGCACTGAAGAGTAACCTACCTCAGGAACCCGGCAGCACCAGTCTGCTCAGCCTCTCTCCTCTGGAAGCTGCCTCCATGGGAGGGTCATTTTCTGTCCTTCCCCCTACAAAAGAAAACATAAAGCTTCTTTCGCTGCAGCCTTTCCAGAAGGGTTTTATTATCCAGCCTGACAGCAGTATTGTGGTGAAACCCATCTCCAATGAGTCTGCCATTGAGCTGGCAGACATTCAGCAGATCTTGAAGATGGCTTCTTCTGCTCCTCCTCAAATCAGTCTTCCTCCACTTTCTAAGGCACCTTCTGTCCCTGTGCAGTCAATTTTCAAGCATATGCCACCACTGAAGCCAAAGCCTTTGGTAACGCCCCGAACAGTTGTTGCAACCTCTACACCTCCTCCTCTTATCAGTGCCCAGCAAGCCTCCCCTGGCTGCATCAGCCCAAGTCTCCCACCTCCCCCTCTGAGGCTGATCAAGAATTCAGTGGAGTCTGCCTCCAACTCTCATCTCCCCCAGCCAGGAGCCAAATCAAGTCCTTCCTCGCAGTTGCTCCTCCAACCCAAAGTAGAGCCTTTAACTCAGCATGAGATGAAGACACAGCTGGAGCAGGACAGCATCATTGAAGCTCTCCTGCCTTTAAGTATGGAAGCCAAGATCAAACAAGAAGTCACAGAAGGAGAGCTCAAAGCCATCATTGCAGGGGCAGCAAACAAGAAGACCCCGACCATGAGGAAAGTCTTGTACCCCTGCCGTTTCTGTGACCAGGTGTTTGCCTTCTCTGGTGTCCTGAGAGCTCACATCCGTTCTCACTTAGGTATTTCCCCATATCAGTGCAACATCTGTGACTACATTGCAGCTGACAAGGCAGCGCTGATCCGGCACCTGCGGACGCACAGTGGGGAGAGGCCTTACATCTGTAAAATCTGCCACTACCCGTTCACAGTGAAAGCCAATTGTGAGAGGCACCTGCGAAAGAAGCACCTCAAAACAACCAGGAAGGATATCGAGAAGAACATTGAATATGTCACCAGCAATGCTGCAGAGATGGTGGATGCCTTCTGCTCCCCAGACACAGTGTGCAAGCTGTGTGGAGAGGACCTGAAGCACTACCGGGCCCTCCGCATTCACATGAGGACGCACAGCGGCTGCCAGAAGAAGAAGCCGTTCGAGTGCAAGGAGTGTGGCACAGCCTTTTCGGCCAAGAGGAATTGCATTCACCACATCCTCAAGCAGCACTTGCATGTGCAAGAAAAGGAGATTGAGAATTACATCTTAATGGTGGACTGCAGTGCCCAGGAAAGCCAGACAGACCCTTCTTTATTGGAGGACAGCACTTACATGGACCACAAGCCCATGACGCCTTTCCTGGAGCCACAAAATGGCTTCCTGCTGGGAACATCATCTCACGTTTCCATCAAACGTGAACCTATGGGCAACTTCCCCATGGATTTTGATGAACCGTTGGATTTCTCTCAGAAGAGCAAAAGCCTGAGTGCTGTGCAGGTGAAGCAGGAGAACCTGTTCGGCTCATCTTTGTCCCTTTATGACTGTTCCATGGAGCCTATTGACCTGTCCATCCCCAAAATCCTGAAGAAGGATAAAGATGATGCCCCCTGTGAAGCCAGGAATCAAGAGCTGCCTGCTTCTGGGAACAGTGATAAAGCCTATAACTGTCTGCAGTGTCCTTTGGTTTTTGGTGCCAATGGGAACTTGGAAACAAACCGGGGTGTCAGACATCCCCAGCCACTGAAAGGTTCGTTGCATTTGACTGTCCCGATCATTTCCCCGGCTCTCCCCAGCAATTCTGCCTTGCTGAGACCCCTGAGGCCTAAACCACCACCACCACCTCTCTTGCCAAAGCCTTCAGTAACTAAAGAGCTGCCGCCGTTGGCTTCCATTGCACAGATCATTTCGTCTGTGTCTTCTGCTCCCACTTTGCTGAAAACAGAGGCTGCAGACACCAGTCCCAAGGCAGTGAGCAGCTCCACTGGGTGTGACAAATCAGGGAATGCCAAAGCTAAAGTGACAATCGTGACCACCGTTCAGAGAGACTCCAGCCTGCCCAGTGATCTCTCTCAGGCTTGTGATCCAGAGCAGTCTCCCGTTGCTGATGCTGGGTTGACTAAGAAAAGAGGTAGAAAGAAAGGAACGAAAAATAAGCCTAAACTTAGGAGTAGTGTGGATCTGGAGTCAAGTGGGGAATTTGCCAGCATAGAGAAGATGCTAGCTACCACAGACACTAACAAATTTAGCCCGTTTCTGCAGTCCACTGACAATTTCAAGGAAGAAAGTGGCAGAAATGGAACAAGTGAGGATGAGAAGGAAACTGCCAAGGATAAGCTGCTGAGAGGGAAGAGGAACGCTTACTCAGACTGCCTGCAAAATATCCCCTGTCCTTACTGTCCTCAAGTCTTTCCATGGGCGCATGCCCTGCAGCGGCACATGCTCAGTCACACAGGTAAGAGTGCTCTGTGCTTGCAGTAGGTTGTAGCCCCTGAGGTTGTTCCCTATGGAATGGCGTCTCCGTGGAGGAATCTTCTGTTCTCTGATGTCTGAATTGTACTCTTCTTTATTATTTTGCTAATCCTTAGCTGTTGCTGTTGCATGGTGGTGGTGGTGGTTGTAGTGGTAGTAGGTTTTTCAGAAATGGAATAATCTCTGTGTCTTGGGAGTATCAGAGGGTAAATAAAACCATCAATACCCATTTGACTTCAGTGGCATAACTTAGTGTAGCTGGAAAGAGGCTCAGGTTTCAGTTGTTCTGTTATTATTGTCTTGTCTTGAAGGGGAACGTGTGTGTTGAATATTTCATTGTGCCTTACGTGGTTTGTTTGTCTGCATCAGTAATGATAGAAAAGATCTCTAAAAATGAGAGACAATAAGTGTAGAACTGTGGCAGGAAAATAGAGTGCTTAGCATTTTTTTTTTTCTTGTGGTGGCTTTTATTTAACAAATCAAAGGAGGATGCGAGAAACTGCTCATCCTGAGCATTACGTAATAGCTTGCCTCTAGGAAGAGTTTCTCCTCACAGATAGACAACTAAAAGTGGGCACATGCCCTAAGGTGTGGAGATGTATGGGATCTCTAGCATTGTGCCGCTGTGTAAGTAACCTCAGACCTGGTGTAAACAAAAGGAGGAATTGGGTAGGAGATTTATTCTAGGTCTGGGGTTATTTTTCATTCTTTACTATAAAGGAAATACTGCATTGAATGCTGTGCTGATTTGAAGTTCCCTCATTCTTCTACCCACACTATAATAAAGTAATTAGTAGATTCTCATCTTGCTCTAGAGGGAGAGGACAAAGCTCTACTTGCTATTGCACCCTTTTAAGTCAGTCACAGTTGTTGATATTATTTACCTCATAATGCATCTTAGCTCCTGGCATAAAGAATAAAAGTTAGGGATTTTTATAAGAAGCGTAGGGGATTTGAGTGTAGCCTCATAAAAGTTAGCTTGCTTTTTTTTTTTTTTTTTTTTTTAAGAAAGTGAGGTTTGCTGAAATGACTGTTTCATGTCTGTGCTAAAGAGGGAAACCTGAAGAGGTAAAAGAGGTTAGCTAAGAGGTTTAAAGGGAATCTGAGCTGTGGAGCAGTCCCTATTACAGTTTGGTTTGGGTGACGCGAGGACATAACTTGCAAGGTATCAGTGCAACAGTGAGGCTATTGTTTTCTGGTCCACAGAGAGCAAATTATTTCATCTTATTAAGCATGCAGTTTACTTTGAGGTGAAGGAGAGCTCTTTACTCATCTCTCAATTGTTTTCCAACACCCTGGTCTCCAAAAAAAAGACACAGTTACTGAAGAACTGTTCATGAGACAGAAAACAATGGAGAGGCTTTTCCCAGACTAAGAGGTTTGACCTGCTTATTGATGGCAGACTTCCAAGGTAGCAGCACTGGTGTAAACCCTTAATGAAGACAGGAAAATGCACTCAGCCATGAATTATACTGGTAAAACTTGTCTCCCTTACGACCACCTGGCTTGGAAGGAGACACCATCCTTTTGGAAAGCCTGTACTGCAATCCCCACAAGGGGAGCAAGCAACTGTGACCATAACAGGGCTAAATCCTCACCACGGATACAGGAGTTTTGGTGGTACTATGGCAGTGGCAATAATCACATTCCAGTTGGTGTGCTCTGGCAGTGATGATACTGAGCTCTTTTTTCATCATCATCTTGGTCTTGAGAGGGAGATATTGCTGGAGGATCACCCCACAGCAAGCTTTAGCTGGCCTTGGGGCATTCTGCCTTCAGATGGCATGAGCGTTCTCTTTCTAAACTGAGAGTTTCCAGCAGCTCCCCTGTGGCAGCAGTGTCCATGAGGCCTCCCATGAGGGGAGGGGGAAAGCTAAGCTGGGAAGGTAGAGGAAATTTAGGCCAGGGAGGTGGTACCAAAGCAAGCCCAAGAATGCATTCAGGTGGAGCAAGCCGTGTGTTTTTGTGGTTGGTGTCAGGTGCTGGTGGGATGCAAGGAGTTCGTTGGCTTTATCTTCTGGATGGGCAAATTGGTTTTCTTGTGGAGGAATCTACAGTGTTGTAGTGCAGCACAGCGTTTCTGTCCCCACCTTTTGCACAGGCAGATAGCTTGTGACTTGGCAGATAGCTCTGTTTTTTAAAATGAGTCAAGAAAAAAAATCTATTTGCTAATCTTTGTAAAGAGTAAAGGGGAACTTTATTATTGTCTGTGCTTGATGGCTGCTCCCTGGCCTGGGTAGAGAAAGGCCTAACAGGCTGATGTGAATGGTGTAGATGAGAGTTCTGGTGATCTGCTTCCAAACTGCATGTGTTGGATGCGTGATCCATAGGCAATCACAGCAGCCAAGCTGACTGTATTACACTGCTACCAAAAAAAAAAAAAAAAAAACCCAACACCCCAAAGCAGCTGTTCGAGCTAAAAAGCAGCATTTAGCTCTTCTGTGTTCATTTGTAGGAAAGCTGTTATTGAGGTAATTCATGTAAGTGGTCTAAGTTAGGATGAGAAAAAGGTATATAATTAAAAGCATTTAAGTGCTGTCTGTATATTATGTTTTGAACTGCTGTATTCATACAGACATAAGACGATTTTTGCAAGTGTGTCTTTCATGTTCAATAAAATTTCAACACAGGCCACCTTCCATGTGGTGTCAAGATCGTGTTTTCCTTTTGTGTAAGTGCAAAAGTGCACATGCTACCAGTGACCCACACCCCTCATGCAACCAGAAGTGTCTCTCGTGGAAGCTTTTGCCCTGTTTTTCCTTGCCTCAACACCACTGTGTGTTTGGTTGTTTGTTTTTTTTTTTAAACTCAAAACCATTTCCATGAAGAAGCATACACCTTCCTCAGTGGTTTTTTATTTTAATGGTGAGCTCACAAGTGGGACACTGGGAATTTGGCACAGCTTGGTTTTATACAGTGCCTAACACAGTAGCTGTGTTTTGTTTGAACATGCTTGAACACTTGCTTTTAATACTTTCTTTCGCTTGAAGTCTTTACTGTATAATTTACTTTTCTATGTTCGACTCGGTTTGCCTTTTTTTGTTTTTTGCTCTTCCCTGCTGCTCTTGACTTTTTAAATTCTGAGAATAGTGACTAAGATGTGCCCTGCAGGTGATGCGGTTGGTTTTGCCCCTTTTATAGGATGCACATCAGACTAGGTTCAGTATAAAATTACAGTAATGGTCATTTTTTACCACTAGTTTGTTATAGATAACCTAATCTGTTTGCAGAGAATACTTGAGAATATTTTCAGAGGGATACTGGCAGATCTTACTATGGCCAAGATTAAATTTTGTAAAAGGTGAGGTTTAATGGCAGAGGAGGTTTTTTGGTTTTGTTTTGCTGTTATAACAGGAACAAACTGTACAAGGAAGTATCTGTAAGCAAAATAAAGGAATAAATAATTAGAAAACTCTTACACCTAGCCTATGAACCTGAATGTTTCCTGTTGATTTGAGGTTACAAGTCACCAAAAAAAAAAAAAAAAAAAAGAACTTGGAGGCATTTTTATTCTTTGCTTTTATGATTTAAGTAAAATTGTAAACGTCTTTGCTTTGCGACATTTGTAGTTACCATGGTGAATAATGTGTTTCTGCTAGGACAGCAGTGGCAGGAGATACCTTGAGGACTGATCTTACATGCTTTGATTATTCAAATGACCCTTTATACTGAAAAAGACACCCTTCACATGACTGGATACTGTGAAATGTCCAGACTAGGCTGGTCCTGCTGTGCTGCTAACCAAAATTTACACTCAGTCCAAGTCAATATTTAGGCACAGATGTATTTTAATACAGGCCATGACTATTCATATGGAAAAAATTAATAAAAAAATCAAATCACATTGACTTTTTAGGTTACCTTCCTGTGAGTAAGTGTATTTTATCAGAATAGCAGTCGCCTTTAAGGGACAAATACAGAAGTGCTTTTTTGAATGTTGTGGTTTTGTGACTTTAAAGGTGACATTTTTGGAAAGCATTGCAACTTGGGGTGAAAGGATTGGAGTTTGCACAGTAAGTGGAATTTTTGTTTGGTTTTTGAGACCCCCAGCTAGGACATCTGTGTGGAAAGAAGAATATTTTATCTATTGCAAGTATTGGTCTGTATCACAAATATTTGATTAATACAAACATTTAAAAGGCTGAAAATAAGAGAAAATTGTGACCTGAGATGCAGATTGAGTTTCAAATAATTAATCCTCAGCTAATCCTGTCATTGCATGGTTGAAAAGAAATGTGGAAAGGAATTGGGCTATCATGAAGCAAAAGGATTTCTGCTTGACTTTGAAGTTTTGTATTTGCATTGTGAATGAAGCCAGATAGAAGTGCAAAAAGCAGTGATATTTGTAGCCATAAATTTATGGTTGAATTAGCAGGCATCTAAGAGGAAAGAGTGACTTGAAAGCCTACAAAAAAGCGGAACCATGATGCATCAAAAAAGTTGTGTTGACACTGGAAGAAAATTAAGAGAAAGAAACAGCTCCTGAGATATCTGTGAGATGTGGGGAATCCCTGGTACAGGTTGAGATGTTGACTAGAACAGAACCAACTTTCAGAAGATGAAAGTGAGAGAGATACCCACAATGTTCTATCAAAGAGGCTGCTGGCTGTGGCGGGGGGGTGGGCGGTGTGTGTTTTCAGAGATTTTGGGTGTGAGGTGGAAAGTGTGACAGGAGCTGATCTCCTTTTACAAGTAATTATCCTCTCAATCTCTTTCTTCATCACAAAGATGTCTTGCAGGATTGTCATTCTCATTGCACTGCATGATCCTGGCTTTTCTTTCAACTTTTCCTGTGCTTAGTCCCTTCCCTATTCTAGTCATTTAAATGAATTACAGACATAAAAAACTTTCTCCTAAGGGAAAACAATTTATTGCTTATTCAACATATGGGCCTTGATTCCACTGAAGTCAGTGGAGAGATGCCCTGTGGCTTTGATGGAAATTGTGTCCAACTCTCATAGGTGATAGGCATTTCCAGAGAGAGCTTGCTGTTGAGGAGCTTGCAGTCAGGATATTGTGGTTGATCACCAAACAGTAAGAGAGGCAAAAGAGGAAAACCAAGGAAGCTTCTTATTACACACAAGGGGAATATTCATACATTTTATCTTGCATCAGGCCAGAAGCCCTTCCCCTGTCAGAAATGTGGTGTCATTTCTGCCAAATCTAGCAGAATTTGCACAAATCTGGAGTTGCCAGCTGCTACCTGAGGAGAAATGTGTTTATCCCCCAGCCTAAGGGAGGGGATGTTGGATTTCACAGTGGCACACACAGTTTTTCCCTGCTGTTTAGAACACCAAGGCCAGGTTGTACTTGGTCAGGCTGAACACTGCAGACAAGCAAAGCATAAGAATGGGAGAAGTGCCCTTCCATGTTGGAGCAGTGGCACTCCTGTCCCCAGTGGCAGCAGAGGATGTGCTCTTTAGTGTGAGCACATGAGGGCCGCCTCCTCGGGCCTGTTGCTCTTAAAGCTTTATCAGCATCCACAACTGCTTCATTAGGGTTGTGTGTTCGAGGGCACATCCCTGCCCACTCCCTTTACAACCTGTTTATGGAGCTGCTGTCTGCAGGTCCTTCCAGTTGTTTTCTGAACCTGCTGATGCAGTCTGGTTTTAATTTGGCTGCTGCTGCAGCCCAAGCCAGTGATCCTGGAGAGACATCAGCGACGGCTTTGAGTCCTCCTGCCTGGATGTACCTGCCAGTACTGTACTGAGCATCACATAGGCACGGTTTAAATTGTTTTACCTTGTGTTAATCCGCACTGAAGCTCACCTGCCATCATACTGCCCCCTCTGTCTTGACAGTAGCAAAAGAGATTGGCTGTCAGATCATGCAAGGCTTTGTTGTAGCAGGTGAGTGGCGTTTAGCCGCAGAGGAGGAGATGACACAACACCAAGGGTGAGCACAGTCACTCCAGATTTACTGTGCTGACCAAATGGGATGTGTGCAAGAAGGAAGCTCAGCAGATGGTGCTACATGTCCCATGCCTGAAAACTGCTTGCACAAGGGAGCTGTTGTTGGAAGTTATTCACACCTCCAGTACAGACAGCGTCACTTTGTGTCACTTTGAGTTGGTTTCATGGTAGAATTGTTGAAGTAACAAACCTAAAAGCAGCTAGAAGTTGTCTCTGTGTGTCAGGGTAGTTAAAATTACAAATGAGTTATTACTCTCAACCTCAGGGTAGCTGCTGATCAGATTGCAGAGAGTGTGCACAGGATTTTCCTCTTACATCTCCATGTACCAGTTTGTTTGGGAAAGTCTGCTGCCTTGCCAGCCTCTCTCATCCTTTCTGCTTCTTTTAATACAGCAGGTTGCCTTGCAGTGATTCAGATGTGGTAATACAGGTCTCAGTGCTAGTCTGGCATTGCAATCTGCCGTGCTGGGGACCTGTTACGACATGATTTGATCTTGCCTATCATGAAGAGACTAAGTTGCCTCGTTACCATGTTAACAGCCTGTAACTTCAGAGGGCTGTAGCACAGTATCTGCACTGTCACGTGGGCCCATCCTGCCTATGCAGACAACAGATGGCTACAGCGTGAGAGAGGAAGACTCGTGTTATGACATGATCCCTTCTGAGAACAAAAGTCTGCAGGAGGGGCTCTGAAAGTGCTCACCTCTGAGAGTTTTTACAGCAGAATAAAACTGAAATGTCCTACTTGAGTCGATTGAAGACTTACTTTATAGTTAGAGGGGGGCTAAAGCAGCTCAGCTGTTCGGTGATGTGAGGAGGCAGGCATTTCTAAAGCCGCTCAGGCTTGGTGCAGCACTTAGGGTGGGTAGGAGTTAGGTGCAAGGTAGATGTTGTTCTCAGCAGCCGGCGCTGGGCTGGTCAGAGTGGTTCGACCTGCCCCCGGCAGACAGAGCCTTGGGCCATGGTTGGATAACACAAAGCACTTATTGGCAGTACTGGCTCGACCTGTTCCCAACTGTTCATCCCTGCAGCTGTAGCTGACCCAGCTGCCCAAAAAAATTAAAAGGGCAAGGGGAGGGACTGGTAGTCATGAGATCAGTTCCCGGATCTGGCTGGCAGTACAGCCCTAAAGGAGCACATTGATGCAGCTGAGGTGTGGAGCTGGCAGCATCTTCTGGGAGGCCCTGGGATAGATGCTGTTGAAATTGGCTTTGTTGTCAGTGCTTTGTGTCTTCAAATAGCAGCTTTAGGCATCAAGGAGGCAGCCCAGATCCGATAGTGCACACGGTTATAGTTACCGCATGCACTTTATAGCACAGCTTAGCCTTTATAACGGGCTTCAGCACGCAGTGGTTAATCACGGTTCAGAATCATTCAACAGCTTTGGACTTGCAGACTCCCTCCATTGCCCAAAAAAAAGGGATTTCCAAATCCATGGAAGTAAACTAAATTTGGAATTGTGGCTAAGTTTAAAATGAGGTGGTTTCGTTTGGTGCTGGCTTTAAAAGGTGGGTAAGTGGCATGCTCAGGGCTCATGAGCAGAGTCCTTGTGAGAGCTGTCCTTGGAAGTGAGTGGTCATTTGGATTTCACTGTGTGCCAGAAGGAAAGGGAATAAAGGGAGATGCTTGGATGGTGTTTGGTCAGCCATAAATGAAGCAAAGCTTTAGGATGAGGGTGTAAGACAGGAAGTGCAATTCAATAGAGTATCATTGGGAACAAGTTTATAGAGGGTTTCTTTTGGTCTTGTTTTAAACCAAAACAAAACCAGGATGGTGGTTTAGAGCAGGATTCAGAGATGAGGAGGCTGTGTAAGTGATGGGGCTTGCTCATATTCTTGCTACATGGAGAGAAAGGGAATGGTCTAAAGTGCCTGAAGCAAACTGAGGACATTTTCCCCAGCTCAGAGCAGTCAGACCAGGGGAGAGCTGTCCCGGCAGAGACGCATACAAAGAAAATGTGGAGCAGCTTAATGAATTGCCCACTTTCATCACGTTAAAGCAGCCCTGCCTTTGTCTCCTTAGGGCTGTCTGAATGCTCCCTTCTTGCAACAAAATACAGTTGACAGAGATCTGGGATAGGAATGGGGTAAGGGATTATCTCTTACATAATAGAGAAAGAGAACTTACTAAAGAAAGATCCCTTTCGTAAAGAGACTTGCCCCTAATGTGAGAGGGTCGAGCACGACTGCTCTGTGTTAACTAGACAAATATTTACAAAGTATACTCAACAGTGAATTTTCTGATTAGCATTTAGCAGAATTCATCTTTGCTCTAGATGTCTGCCACACTGTGATCCCTCCAGAAATCATGTGAACTCTGGGTATAGTGGGGGACTTTTTCCAAGCCATTCTAGCTGTCTGTACCTCTGAACTACATTTGTGGGTATTTCTTAGAGGGCAAAGGGCTTGAAATCGTGTTTTCAGTGTCAGGCAAAGTTTTACAGCTGCTCTAGAGCCAGAGCTCAGAGTAAAGCAAGAGTTATTTGCTGCTGGGTTGGCCTGAGTGTGCTAGAGCTGTTGTATGAAGATACTGAGGAGCTGGTGTATAGCCTGCTGCCTGTAATGCCAGCTCTACATCAAAGTGCCTTTGGGCTGAATGGTGCAATCCATCATAAGCTCTAAGTGTGAATTTTGTGCCTGCTCCCTTCAATGCAGATTCCCCCCCATGGTAGCTGCAGTCAGAGCCTGTCCTGAAAACTTTACTTTGTGACTTCAGCTGCTCTGTTGAAGTTACTGGGGAATCATGCTGTGTGTTAAAGACAAAAAGTGTTTCTTTTCCCAGAATTGATTGTTTCTTTTTCCCCAGATATATTCAGTTTCATTTACTGTAAATAGTCCTTTTCTAGCTTGAATATTTTCATTTCATAAGGCATGAAGATGCAACCAAAGCTCTCTCAACTGTGTGGGCTGATTAAATATTTAACTTGAGTGTTTGCAGGTGATGTAGTGAAGGTGGCTGAATTTTATCATTTAGAATATTTACAATAAAAAATAGAGAAAGATAACACCCAAAATTTTTCAAGTTGACTCTGCAGGTTTAAAAGATGTTCTCCAGTTCGTGGGTAGAAGTAGAAGCAGCATTCTGTATGTGGGTCCAAAAAATCCTAAATTTACTAGAACTGCTACCACCTAGTGGTGGCTGCCTCTATTGTAAAGTATAAAACAAGCTGGGGTTATTTCAGTTAATGTAGGGAAAATAGTAAGTCAACAGCTCATCTGACTGATAATGCCAACTGCTTGTACCATATCCAGTGGTCTGTTTGCTCCAGTTTTGAAGATTATTTATGTGATGGGTTTTCTAACTCCTCTCTTGGGATGTTAGGAATGTTTGTCAATAAAGACGTGCTTTAGCACCAAAATGTTTTTCATTGCATCCTGTTTTATCTACTAACTTTGTAGCATCTCAAGCTGTACTCTCTATTCCACCATAGTTCCAGGAAAAAATAAAACCATGTGTAAAAAGAATCAAGCTAGCAAGCTCCCCACCTTGATCTATATCTGCTCTTTCATCTGAAATTTTTCACATTCTATGTCCCCCTTCATAATTTGGGTTGCATATGCAGGAAAGCAGTTCCATCCTCTTTCTTGCCACCAATAAAAGATGAAGTGGGTTCTTCTGACTGAGCTGATTGAAGACTGTAATTTGATTTGTAAATAGACCTCAGCAAAACAGTCTTTCCTTTCCACAGTTGGAAGGAAAAATTATTTTGGTTATATCTAAAGAGTGGTTTCTTTCATGCAAGCGGAAGAGTTTTTGGATTCTCAGATGGAGTATTGAGGTTTAGCTTATGAATATATCTCATGAGAAGTTCTTTTTTCCCAGGAGCTGATGAGGCAGCACCTAAGTTACCTGTTTTTTTTGTGTTGCCTTTTTCCCTATGTCCTTACCTCCCTGCTCTTCTCTTCTTTCTCCCTTATCCTGCACATCTTTTTTGACTCTGGTGTCAGAATTGAGATCTTCAGATAGTGTCACCTTCTCCTCATTTTGGGGGAGTGACACACTCTGCTTGCACATGACAAGGTAACGTATTCTGCTCCCATGGTTGCTGAAGAAGTGGCAGTGGGTGGGGGAGCCTTGACAAGTGGATTTCTCCGTTCTTGTCCTCTTGATTCACCAAGTGTAAATTCTGGGGGATAACAAATGGACCGGAAAGCATTTTACAGCCTTAGTAAGTTAAAGATGGGAAAGGGGCAAAAGAAACAGCAGGCCTTTCCTGTGCATCGTGTTTCTTTCACTGCCTGGAATCGAGTGACTGCTCTGCAACATAAATCGGCCAAATTCTGGAGGTGGGAATTACCTGTTTGAAGAGGAGCTCAGTCTTGTTGGAGGGATGTTTGCCCAGATTTGAAGGCTCAGTCCGAATCCTCCTCCTTGTGTAAGATACAAGCCTGCTGGAGCTGTGTGGCTAGCAGGGCTTCTGTTGCTGCAAGGGGCGTGTAAGTAGGAAGAAAGCAGTAGTGCAGGCCAGGCCTAACCTCTGCTGGAGTGGATGAAGGAGCTGCCAGTGCAAGATTACCCTTGCAGCCATCCCTTGCACTGCAGGAGAACTTGCACACTGGGCCTCGCACAATTTTCTTCACAACCACTGTTTTTACCACACACCCTCACAGCTCCCCTGCTGCTATTCCAGTTAATCAGAAACAGAACTGGACTGATTCTCACCTGTCCCCAAATAACCAGGATTTGTGCAAAGAAGTTTCACTTTTTTCACCAGCTGCAGAACCAACTGCACAGGTTAGAGATAACCACAGAGCAGCTCAGCTAGTCAGGAATTGGTGCTTTATGTGAAGTACATGCATGAAGTTTCCTAAGGGGCCTGTGAAACTCCTCCTCAACAAGGAAAAGGGCAGGTCTGGTGTGTGCAGGTGAGGAAGAAGCGCGCTCCCCCAAGCACATACAGGTGTCAGCATATCCCTGGCTATGTCACTACTTGAGTTTTGAATGTTCCTTCAGGGGTGCTGGGCCCAGAGCAGCTTCAGAAGGGAAGGCCTGTGTACATTTGTGTTCCTAGGGTCTGGAGTGGGCTTTGCCCTTTGTGAAGGCACATGGTTTAAATTTAAAAGTTTGTTTTTCTTTATGTTTACCTCATCTGCTTGCCTGTGCCAGAACATCGCTTACCTGTGGACCACCTGTGCCTTGAAGTGTTTCCTCTTGTGCACCAGAAAATGTAGTTGCAGACCACGCATGCAAGAACAGAGTGACAGCTGGGAAGAGGCTCAGGGCACAGAGGAGAGTAAAGAAAGAGATAGAGTTCAAGTACAATTCCCTGAAGAACGAGTATACTGTAAGAAAAAAATATATATTTCTCGAAATACTAGAAGCAGAAGAAGAATAATTTACAGAAAAATTGGAAAATCATGGGTGATTTATGACATTGAACATCAAAGTTGGAAATTGTGTATTGAGAGTTTTAAGACATACTGGTTTTGGCTTGCTTTTACCTTGAGTGCCACCCATGGGTATTCTCCTCACTCACTTTGCTTCTGATGTTTCACATTGAAAAAAGCTGAATAAACTCCTTCTGCATCCACTATTGGATGTTTGGTCAATAAAGAGTTACAGAACATCTCTGGGTATGATTAAGGGGAGCTTTTTCCCATCTTGGTTTCCTTGTGCTCTTCACTCATCTCCATCCTAACAGAGCTCACATGGTTTCCTGCCCCTCTCCCTAATGAACCCCCTCTGTGCTGTGCTGGCAGCCTTTCTTTGGCCTAGCACACATCCCATCAGGGGAGCATTTCCTGACCTCGCAGTGGAGGAGACAGGGCAGCCCACATCTGCTTTCAGATGTCCCCATCCTCACATTCTGTAGTCTTACGCACTGATTAGGGCTTGCTTGCGTGTTTTAACGGGCAGATAATTAGATGAGCAATGAACTTTGTGTAATCCACTGTCTGTGTAAACAGATCTGTTTTGATTAAAAGGTGAGATTGCTTTTTGTGGTAGGTCACTTCTCTCCCCTTACGCTCCCCCAAGAAAACGTGTATCATGAATTGTGCTCTATTAAGTAATTGTTGGCTATCACCAGAAACACTGCTACACTTTGACATTTGTTTAGTGGCCATTTATTATCACTAGTGAGAGGAGATGGGGCCAGTGCAAATCATGTTGCAAGACTACCTTCAAACTAGTAAGTGCCTGAGAACCATCTTCTTATCTTCTGTTTTTACTCCTTTCTTTGGAAAAAAGCGCCTGTAATAGCAAAACTAGGCAGTTTGGAGACAAGCACATGTTGTAGTGTGTCAAACAGAGAACTTGCACTGCTCTTCTAGAGTTTCTAAATCCCTGTAGTTACTCAGCAGCTATCATTCTTGTAGATGAACGTTGAAATGCCGGGTGGGTTGTGGGCTCCCTTTGCTGCTTGCTGTCAAAAAGAAGGAGGCGGGGTAGAGGACTTACAGGAAGGTTTCAGCTTTCAGAAAGCACGACTTGCAAAGTTTGTGTCCTGGAACAATTCCTGGGAAGGTGGCACGGGGGATGCAGTTTCATACTGTGCACCAGCAGCAGCTTTGGCCTCCAGAGCCAGACCAGCTTATTTTTTATTTACAAATACACTAGTTGTGTAGAGCTTGGAAGGAGTACAGCTCCAGCCTTCTGTTCTCCTTAAGCACCTTACCTGTTTCAGTTTTTTGGACATATGTTACATCTTCAGCAACATTAATGCTGCACACAGGTGAGTAAGCAAAGGACACCATTAAGGACCACATCTTAGGTAATTTCTGTCTTCTTGTGGGTTAACTGTGAAACAGCAAGGCCTGTTACTGTCCCTTGGCTTTATGTTTTGATTCCAAGTGGCTTATCAGAGACTCAGGTGTGGACAAACCTCCACATCTTCCACTTTTATGGTGTATACCCAACTTTTTAAGCCAACTTCTGTGCTACTGTCTGCACTAACTATTCACATTTAGTTGTATCAGGTGGTTGCATGAGGCCTTTCCATTTCCTTGGAAAAACATTTCCTGCTACACAAAAATTAGTTTGATAAGTATGCGGGTTGTATATTTCAATCCATGTTCATGTTTTTCATACACAAGTTTATTAGTAATACATCCATGTGTCTCTGGAATGGTGTATTTGTGATAGGGATCTCAGCTCTTCTTTGGTGTCTCAGCATTCTCTGGAACCATTGTGTTCTCTGGTTAAAAAAAATTATATTAAAAAATTACTTTAAGAAGCTGCTGAGATAGTGAGTCTGTTTTGGAAAAGAAAGCATTTTGTGAAAGAGTTTGTATCATCTTGTTTATATTGTTCTGTGGCGTTTTGATCACTTCAGCTGTAAGTTACTGGCCTGGGTCACAGACAGGAGAAACAGATGTTGGGATGCTTGACCAGAAGCAATGCTCCTGGGTCTGTGTGCAGGCTCACTGCTGGTAGTTGGGAATCATCAGGGAGCATCCCACTGAAAGTTTCTCTGTGTTTCCTTGCAGAGAGCCAGGCAGATGCAGAGACACTAGCTACAGGAAACAAAGTCTTGAACCTGAGCTACGGCGAGAAGGAGCAGTCAGAGGAAAAGACAGAGCTACCAGAGAGTGAGTGCAGCCCCAAGGAGGAGCAGAAGGCTGACTCCCTTCTGGCAGAAGAGGATGCTGAAGAAAAAGTGGATGGATATGAAGAGGGCCCTGAGGAAGATTCTGTAAGTAACAAAAGTCTTGACCTCAATTTTGCCAGCAAATTAATGGACTTCAAGCTGGCAGAGAGTGACCAGTGTGCAGGCAGCAGTTCTCAGACTGAAAGGAAACATGCCTGTGACATTTGTGGCAAAACCTTCAAGTTTGCTGGCACTCTTAGCCGTCACAAAAAAGCCCACATTCGTGAGGACAGAAAGGATGAAAGGAGCAGTGAGGATGAAAGCAAAAGCATTCAGGATGATGCAGGAGTTCCCTCGATGCAGGACTCTGGTCTTGAGCAGGAAGAGTCTCCGTTGGACTTGAAGGTAGTGGAGTCTCCTGTGGACTTTGAGGCAACAGGAAAGGAAAATGAAGAGAGCGAAAGCATCTCTGAGGGGGAAGGCACAGAGAGAAAGTCCACTGAGAAGAGCAGTGATGACAAACCAAAGACTGATGGGGCTAAGAGTACTGCAAAAGCAGACAAAAGAAAGAAAGTCTGTACTGTGTGCAACAAGCGTTTCTGGTCTCTGCAAGATCTGACGCGACATATGCGGTCTCATACAGGTAAGAGGAGGCTTGAGGGCAGAACAGACCATGAGGTGTCCCAGCAGACTGAAGTGTCTGCTCTGGAGGTGCACGATGGCTGCTGGCACTTGAGGCTTTTAGTCCTGAAGGTATCTATGAGGTGTCTTCTCTGCCCCAGTCCCCCATGCTGTATATAAAGCCTGTGGGGGCAGCAAGAATTGCAGTCACTGCCTTATTTTCAACTCCCAAACTGTTTATCCTCGTGACGGCTTGCAGAGTTCAGAGTGAGGGCAAGTGTGGAGATCCCTGGCCAGCTTCTGACTCCCTTTTTACCATGTGTGTGTGGCTTTACTACTTCTTCCCAATATTTTGACCAGCAGTGGAGAAACTGTCAGGGTATCATGAGACTTCACCTCTGAGTCAGAGTTTAGAGAGAGAGAGAGAGAGAGGATCTGGTTTTGTCTGATGATCTGAGCCTAATATTGGTTACATGCTGATGATGTGTGTGACCTGCTGCTTGGGTGGAAGGCAGAGATACAGTGGGCAGTTGGGCAGGGAAGGTGGAACACACGTAGTGAAACACTTTCCCAGTGACTTGACTGGGCAGTGGGATTGCTTTATTTGATAGGCAGATTGCATCAGTGCCTTGCAAATGAGATGAAGCCATGAACCAGCTCAAAGGTGAATTAATCATTCATCCTTATTAATTATGTATTTTACCTGCAAGCAAGCTGCTCTGACGTGGGAAAACTGGTGCATTTTGACATTTTGTGTCTTTTGAAGGTTCTCACTGCTGAAGACCAGACCTTTGCCATTAACAAAATATTTGTGCTGTAATTGACAGTGACACCATAGAGTAATGCCTTAACTAGACTTCAGCTCTTCTAAATCACAAATACTCACCTATTGAGTGCAAAACTCATCTGTTTTCTTCTGCCATTGAGCCACAAGTGAAACGGGACAAGTCCCATTTTAATGCCTATTGCCATACAAGTGCAGAAGCTTCAGGGAAATGCTGATACCTAAAGTACTGAGCTTTACCCCCAAACAGTGTGTACCCATGGACATTTCCATACTCTCTGTTTGAATTGTTTTCATTGCATGCTGGGTTACTGTGGGCTTTATCAGTATGGGGTTTTTTTCCTGTTTATTTCTCTTTCTTATTTGACACTTGAAGGATGTTTTAACGTAGAATATGTGTGGAATAGGAACTTGGCACAGTGCTTTCTTCAAATTCATAAATGTAACTATGACCTACCCCCACTGTCAGATCAATGTATTTTCAGCTGAGGATTTTGCACCGATGCTGTGGGTTGACTCTTCTCCTTGTCTTCTTCCCACTTGTTCAATGATATTGACAAAATACTGTCAGGTTGCACATTGCTTATACTTCAGTTTTAACGTGTGAGGTTTTTTAAAGATACCTGTAAGGTTTGGGGATTTGTTTACTCAGAAGAACATCATTTGGGACACACTGAGGTATGCACAAAACCTCTGCCTGCCTACTGTGTGTCTCATTGTGATGTTCATTGGCACAAGATGGTGTCTTGATGGAATTGCAGCATTGAAGAGACTTCAAGAGGCACAGATGGAAAGGGAGGACAGGTTGGGGTGGGACCTTTAGTTCTTCAGGTCAGATAGCACCTTGGGGCAGTGTGCATGGTTCATATTTTGGGAGAATTTTGTCTGTGGGGCTGCGGTTGCTCTGTTTTTCAATGAGTTCCTGCTTAGGAAAGTATTTTCTCTCTCCACATGTGTCTGGGGTTGACCTGCAGCAGGGAGCCCACGTGATGGGCTTGTTTCATAAAGGCTTTCAGGTTCCAGAGATTGACTGTAAACTTTCTCCAGAAAAGTTGCTGACTAAATTAGGCAGGATGCTGGTGAGCACCTGGTGCTTACAGACTTTCTCCCTCCTTAGTGCAGGGCGTTGCCAAGCTTGTAGACACTTAGTTTTGGTGGTCGATTTGTGCTGTAGGCATTTACGTGTATTCCTACTTGCACTCCATCAGCTAGTTTGCTAGTACAGAAGCAAAAAACCTGCGTAAATGTGATGTTTGATGTAGAACTGAATTTCCAAAGTGCAGAGTGTTTCATGCTGCTTGAAATAAGAGGGAGGCGCATGTGTGACCTCACAGCTGACTTTGTGTTGTAATTCTCTTCCAGGTGAGAGACCTTACAAGTGTCAAACCTGCGAACGGACCTTCACTCTGAAGCACAGCCTGGTCCGTCACCAGCGCATCCACCAGAAAGTCAAAAATGCCCGAAACCACGGGAAGGAGAGCGACAAGGAGGAGACACAGTCGAGGTGTGGAGAAGACAGTGAGAATGAGTCCAGCCACAGCGGCGCCAACCCCATCTCTGAAAGCGAGTGTGACTCCGCGGGGGGCGTCAGTAGCCATTCCTCCCTCCTGGGGAGCCGGAACGAGCCCCTGGCCAGCGTGGTCCTGGACTCCCCCTGCGGAGAGGAGAGGAGCGGCGCCTGCCTGGCAGAGCCCACCAAGAGCGCGCAGAAACAGATGGCAAAAGACCAGGAACCGCGAGGCAGCTCCGAGCACGAGAGGCCTTCAGGTTTCATCCATGACTTGCTGGAGATGCACAACACGCCGTCTCCCATGAATCACATCCTGGCCTCTGCAGACAGCGCGCCTCAGCTCTTGGGGGTGGAATGACTTGCTAGGAGGTTGGACCCGTCTCAGCAGGCAAACTGAAGCCAGCAGAGCAAGGTTTCTGGAGTCTGGTTTTGGAAGAGCGACCTTACAGCTACGGGGAGAGAATGGCAGACTGGACGTGGTGCCATATGCCTTTCAGTATAATAATGCAAGAGACTACAGTATATACTGATTTGAGTGCCTTACTACTTTATTAGATCTTTTGGTATTATAGATTTTTTCAAAAATGATTTTAATATTTTAAAGAATTATTTGGAGAGGACCCTTTTTCATTTAAGCATTAATGTTACCTTTTGTATTGGTGTGCGTGAGCTTGTTCTTGTATATCTGTGATAGTCGCTGTGTTTGTTCTCTGAGCTGGAAATGGGGCAGTGGGGTGGGAGGCCCTTGGATACCATAGCCAATAACTGGAAGAAAAATGATGTGAATTTCATATGAAATAGTCAGAGGAGATGCAGAGGAGACGTTGATTTATTTTTTTTTCTCAGTAGATGTTCTTGCATTTGCCACATGGTGGAGCATTAAGCCTGTTCCAGGCCTGAACAACGTGGCAGTTGAAGGTGTTCTAAGTGGTTCAAGCCAAAAGCAGAAAACAGAAATGAATATCAACCTCATACTTGTTTCCACTTTTCAGCATTAGAAGTGGTCTTCTAAATCCTAGGGGTTTTTTCTGGCCGTCACGGACTGAGCGTGTATACAGAGAAGAGTTACATAGCAACGTAACCTATGGAAATTATGCACCCGCTGTTACATATGTTTGATTTGCTTCAGTATATTATTATTATTATTATTATTATATTATTTTATAAATCCATCAGTTTGCTTGTCTCTGCAGTCAGCAGAAGCCAATGGGCAATATTTGCCCACGGAGATGCAAAGCGCAGCTTGGATCCCGTCTCGGAGTGTTCTTGACTCATCGCTTTCACCAGCTCCTCCTCCTCCTCCACCTCCTGTTGTTGCAGCTCTTCTACTGTACTTTACATGAACCCCTTCCTCCGACCGAGCGGAGCGTCCCGCGGAGGCCAGCGAGGCATCGCGGCGGGTGGGCGTGGGTGCCACAGCCCCGGGCGCGAGAGAGGCGCTGCGAGTGCCGCCGTCACCTCGCTGCCGCCGCCTCGGTGACAGCCCGCGTCACTCACAGAGCAAAGTGATCCCGTCTTCCAGTGGAAAGCAAGAGAGAAATGCGAGCCTTTACCCTCGTCTTGCTTCTGTCGTGTTCTAAGAGCAAGAAAATACTACTGGTAATGAAACTACAGATATACGACATGGTAAAAATAAAGAAAATAAATTAAAAAAAAAACAAACCAAAAAAACCAAAAAAACTTAAAAAAAAAAAGAAAAAAGAAATTCTTCCTGAGATTTTGGGGTTGATGCTTGAAGACTTGAGGTGTGTGTCTAAATTTCATATCAGTAATTTAACCCCTTTAATGCTGGCAGCTGGAATTTCTCCGTATGGCTCCTGTTGCCGGCAACAGGTGACGCTCCAGCCACCAATATTGAAGGGGTTAAACGAAATGTATCCTACTGTAGCTGCGCATTTTTAGGAGTGCCCAGCGTTTTTGTTGTCCTTGTCATTGTCGTTATTGTTGTTTGTTAATTGTCCTTCAGTCATGACCTCTGGGACAGACAGAGCCATAATAGCATTGCCGGAGCCTCACTGTGCTATTCCACCACTGCAGCCCCCAGCCCAGCCCGCACTGTGACCCTCCCTCCTTCCCACCGCAGAATCGCTTTTCCTGCTCTCACCAGACATGGAGGAAGTGGGCCTCGGACCCAGTCTATATTATATAATATATATATCTATATATATATCTATATATTAAAAATTCTCGGAAAAAATTTCTGGAGACTGAAATCTCACTGTCCAGAATTCAAAGGAAGAGAAACGTTCTTGAGTAATATTCTTGCAAATAGAGTAAGAAAAAATGGTTGAGGTATATGTGATTTCTATTTTTTTGTGTTTTGTTCTGTTTTTTTTTTAATTTTTAAATAGGGATGTTTGAACCAGTTCAGAAATAAAGCTAACGCCAGATATAGATAAATCAATCACAACCAATGATTCATTTGAAACTCTACCCAGGTGCATTCTACTTAATTAAAACCAGTTCACGCATCCCTTAAATTGTTATTACTATTATAATTATAATAATAATTATTATTATTATTTGGGGTATTTTTTGGTTTTTGTAATTTTTTTGTTTGTTTATTTTGGGGTTGTTGTTTTGTTTTGGGTTTTTTTGTTGTTTTGGGTTTTTTTTGTTGGTTTTTTTTTGTTGGTTTTTTTTTTTTTTTTTGCAGCTCTCCACACTAAACTGCGCAATACTGTGGGGGAGAAGCCATTACTAAACTATATGCTGCAGAACAATGTAGCAAGTAATTAATTCCCAGCAGCCTGCCGGGACATCTGCTAGCAATAATCACTATTGATTTAAAGCTTTATTTAGCCTTTATCTATATCCTAGTAGAGTATAAGGTCTTGCCACATTTTATTGACATTTTTATTAGTTGAGTTTGACTGAGAACTGTTGCTGTTGTTGGGGTTTTTTTTGTTTCCCTTCCTCCCCCAATATTAAACTGTGAAATTTATAATGTGTTTAAACTATGGGTGAATCTTAGGCTTTAGTTTGCATGTTCAGCTAATTTGTCTCTATACGATTTTCGTTTGAATCTTTTTATTTTTTTTCCTCTCTCAGGGCTTTTACAAAAAACAAAAAAAACAAAAAGAAAACAAAAAGAAAACAACAAAAAAATCTTCTAAAATTCTTTTGCCTGAGTTGCAATGGACTTAACATGGAGATAATTCAATCACTACATTAAGCACTTGACTGTGAAAGCGCAAAAAAGAAAAAATAAAGGAAAAAGAAAAAAAAAGAGAGAACCTTGTTTGAGGCTGTTGTGAAATAACTTTAGGGGGCTATGTGACAGTCTGATTCCATTTTCAGAATGATTCATCTTCTCTTTCCTCTCTGTGTGTCTCCTTTCTCTCTCTTCTCTCTCCACGAAGGAAGTTTAATCCTAGTGATTTCATCCCATGCAGGAAACAGTAATAAATGTGTAGAATTCATATTTTTCTAAAGGGAACTTAAACTGCTGCTACGAATTGTGTACAAGACTGGTTTATGCCACATGAACAGAGAATCACACATTGTTTTGGTACTTTTATTCCTCTTTTTTTTCAGTTGTACAGTACTTCCAAATTCAAATAAAAAGTAAAACTTGTTCTGTATCAAACCATCTAAGCAATAAAATGTTATATTTAAAAATTATAGGTTATGAAATGGGCGTGGCTCTTCTTGTGGGTTTGTGGTGACTTGTTCTCAGACTTAGCTCTGCTGGAGGACGACGTGCAAGCTGGCGTTTATCTGTGCCAGTGAATCACTGTTTCTCTCCCTTGGGTTGATCTGAGTTTGAGCTGGAGATGATTGCAGCACTCTGAAAACTAGAGTTCAGACCACTGTTTGCTGGTTGCCAGGCCCCTTTGAACCACTGCTTGTCTTCCACTGCAGTTCCTCAAAGCAGCAACTCAAGACAGTAGAAAAGCATTGGTTTTCTTGCATAGGCAGGGTCAGAATTCTCTTTTTTATTTAATGGTAGGCCCGTGGTCACGTTGGTGAGCATCCTCTCAGCATGTAGTGTACCAGTCACTTTTATTAAAAAAATTAGGTAGGTTTCTGTTGCCATAGTTTTCTTCCTGCATAAATGTTTATGGCTGCAAACGAAGTCTTCAGAATGTATTCAAAAGCCACATGCATGTGTCAAAGACAAATCCTTTGAGCTTGTCAGAGCTGCCTTAGCTGCATTTTATATGCCTTCCTATACATAAAATGCATTTCACAGGACAGTGAGCCAAAGAATCATCTGAGTTGTGTATCCAGCTCTGGAGGCCAGGGAATTGCAGTGAAGCTGAAGCATCTACATCTTCCTAAGTCCTGCTGCGGTGGTGCTTTCTGGCAAAGAAGTGAACCAGGTTCAGAATGAGAGACAGACTTGGGGAGTGAACTGCTGCTGCTTTCCTCCCTCAAGCCTCCTGCACCTTCCTGATGGAGGTCAAAACTCCTCAGAACACGGTCTGCTGAGGACCTTGGTCCCTCACCCCCAGAGAGGGACAGGTTAAAACAGAAGCAGTCAGCCAGCCAGCCCAGCCCCAAACCGAGGATAGCTGATAAAGTGGGACTCTGAAAGCTCTCTGGGTGAGCTCATGAGGTGGAAACATCCTTTCTGAGGGAGGAAACCTGCAGAATATAATTTTCCCTCTTCCACCCACTGACCTGAATCGCCTCTCCTCTCGTGAGACTGATGGGAAGCTCGTGTCCAAGTGGCCCGGGGACCTGTCAGGAGGTGTAAAATCAAATAGGGTGAGTTTATGTGGCTAGGAAGTGACAGTCACTAATAACTTACAAAACAGATGACTTAGAAAGTACTTGGTTCTTGGCCATGGAAGGGTTTTATGGCTGTGCCCAGCCCTTTTCTCCTTCTACCTCAATTTGACAGTGACTATTGCTGAGTTGGGAATTCCCCTGCTCTTCCTGCCTTGGACAGGGTGACACCCTGCAGGCCAGCCGACCTTCGCTCCTTGCTGGCATTTCCCTTTCCCTCTTCCTGTCTCAACTCCTTCCCATACTAACAACCCATGGCAGCGATAGCTGGAGCTGGCCTGGAAGACCAGGTTAGCAGAGATGGGGAGGTGGTGGTGGTGTCTCTGTGTGCCTTCACCAACCTGCTGCTTCCTTGCCTCATTCCCTAAAGCTTTTTTCCCACCTTGGCAAGGGTGAAGCTGAGCTTAATTCCTGATATGGACAGGGGGAGTGGCACAGCCCCTCTGTGAGTCACTGCTGTGGATCTCCCACAGCAGTGCTTCAGGCATGGAGGCCACATGCTTGCCCAGAGTATTAAAGTTTGGGGAAGACCCAAGTCCTCTGGCACCACAGGGATGCCTTGACAGCGAGGGGCACCAGGAAAGTGGTTTTTTTTCTGAAGTGTGGAGTGTGAAGCTGTGGGGATGGGGAGGAGATAGCAGGACTGGGTGAAAACTGGTTGTCCAAAGCAGAACATGGAGCCTGGTTGGAGTGTCTTGCATTTTTGCTGCTACTGAAATGCAAACAAGTAAAGAGAAAGGAATAGAGTTGCTTGCTTTTCATTATGCAGCTGTCTCAAAGTAGCCAGCATTTGTGAGATGGGAGGGCTGTACACCTACACCCAGCTCTTCAGAAAGTGAGTGCACTGAGAAATGATTTGCTATTGACACTTAGCAGTGTTTTGGGCTGTCCTGTTGGAAAAAGGTTTTCTCCAACAAAATGAGTCACAATTCAACTAGCAAAGGCAGCAAGGGGCTAAAGTTTACTTGAAACATTTCCTTCTTCATAAGTCTCCAGTTTGGGGAATCATACATGCCATTTTCTTTCAGCATTTCTATAGTTATGGTGGGATTGAAAATGTCACTTTTGGAAACCCTGAAGTTTAGGGTAATCTGCAAAAGGGAGATTCAAGACACCAGCACAGAATAACCAGCACTTTCTGTACGTCAGAGAGGCACCATTTTCATCACCCGTTCTGACAATGCAAAAAAAGAAAAGGACGGAGAATTGCATTGGATTCAATTGGAACATCTCTTAACTGCTGGACTATGGGAAAAGGGGCCATGCCAGCACTTCCCAAAACCTGCGTACTGGAGTAGCCAGCATCAGGGAGGGAGGTGAGTAAAACCTGTACAAGGCACCAGCATCTTCAGGCGTTGTGGGTCAGCTGAGCCCTCCAGCTGAGGAGGAGCTGCATTAAAGCTCTTTCCCCCTTTCATCCCCTTCCTCGGCAGGAATTACTGTGCAGGGGAGAGACTGCACCCGCACTGCAACAGCCAAAGGAGCAATGAGGGAGATGCTGGGATTTGGGCTCCAATCTGTTTGGAAATAAAGGAATTGACTTAGATTTTGCAAACCTCCATGTCAGGGAGGAGCTAGATGTTCCATGAAAAATGGTCTGAGGTTGGGAAGGGGGAAGAGTGTGTATGAGGAAAGGTCTAACTGTTAGTGGGATGGCATGATGTGCACACATATCTGCATCCTAGATTGTGTGATGTCTGAGCTGGGGATGTGATGGGTCACCTGGCTGTGTGTGCTCTGCAGGCTGGAAAACACCACATCACTGCAGTGATTCCTGGAGTCCTGGGTGTGCTCTCCAGTTCCTGGGTTTGGCCACCAGCCCCACACTGGAGCTGCCCTCCTTGCTCCATGTCCTCATGTCCACACTCAGGGAACAGGGGAAACAAACATCCAGGAGCATACTGTTGTCCCCATCTGGAAACTGGTGACTGCTGGTACCTGCAGATTTGCTGGTGGATCAAAGGATTTCCCTAGTCTTGGGCAGTTAGTGCCATGCTGGATCACAGGATTAGAAAAACTGGAAACAACCCCAAAATGACAGGAGGAATAGCACAGCTGGGGTTCCTGAGCCAACAGCTCTGCTGAGGGTATGTATGGTCACAGTTCGTTCCTCTGGTTTTGAAGGACATTAAGAGGAATAGTGGTTTGTTCATGGAGCCCCTGCTAGAGCCTGAAGTGTCTCCTGCAGGTGCAGGGTCTTGCACTCAGCAAATTCAGACCTCTTGGCATTTCTCAACACAGCCTCCAGGGTGTCCTTCCTTGTCCCCTCAGCTGAGAATTGTGTTCTTGCAATGCAGTTTCAGGGAATGCATTTTTAGGTGATCTAAACTCTTCTCACCAGTCCTGAAAGGATGATTTTTGCCAATTAAGCCCAAGGTGTTTCTCCCACAGGATGAGGTGGTGTCAGACACAGAAGGTGTGTGCCCTTGGCCCTATGACAAGTTAGGGACTCACTTGTCCAGTGGTGTGCATGTATTTCTTGGGAACTATTAGAGGACTGGAGGGAAGGGCAGGGGGAGAACAGCACAGGGAGGAGGGCTCTGGGACAGAATTATTTGGTGATTTTAGGATTTGTCACCAGCTGCACCACTACAAAAGGTGCAGAAACTGCAAGAGCACCACCCCTGTGGGCTGCCAGGCCTCATCAGTGGCCTCACCTGGGCAGGGAGGCCTATTTAAAGCAAGGGGAGGGGTGAAGGTTGGGCTGTGGGTAAGGAGAAAGTTGTTTTTAAGTAACATCAAGTTCTGTATTGTAAAATGATGTTTATGAGGCTGTTTCTTCCAGAAGGATTTTTTTTGTTTTGGTTTGGTTTTGTTTTTCAAAAAGGACCCAGTTAGTACCTGGGAGAAAAAGGGTGGAGAGGCAGAGGGCAGGCGGCCTGCTCCAAGGCAGCAGTGAAGACACAGACTGCTGGCAGGTCACTGCGCAGAATGGATGCCCAAAAGATACAGGAACATCTACTTTGCTGTTGTTGTATGCAAGTGTCACCCCAGGTAAGTGATATGTGACCTGCACATATGCGCCAGTGGTAATGGGCTGCCTGACAGATGACAAGCTTGACTGATCTCTCTGGGAAGATATAAACCTCCAGGGTATTGCCAGGTAAGGGGCTCTGATGCCTTCATTTCAAGAGGTGCCTGAAATCACCCTGTAGAAGTGAAACTAAATAAAGTTGAGAAGCTTTACTGAGACTTTTCAAAAATTCTAGGATTGCCTACTTTCACTTCTCAAGACCCCTCCCAGAATTTAAAAAAAAAAAATCCTCACAAAAAGGAAGCAGGAGTTTTTCATATATTAAACAATAGTAAGTGGGAAGACTTCTCTGGCTCACCCAACCTTACTGCGTAATGCAGTAGAAAATGTTGTAGCAATCCTCCAACTAATAGGAACTGAAAATAGCTTTCTCCTTTGCTGTGCTTGTTTATTTCTCTTGTGCCAGATCTGTCTCTTGTTTGGCAGGGAAAACTGCCAGGAGTGTATGAGGAAACTCTGGACGATGGGTGTTTGGGATACGCTGTTGTGAAAGCACTTGAACTTCTCTAGAGCCTTTCAGCAGAGGGGTTGTGAAGCAGTTTATGAACATCAGTTAATGGGAGGCAGTAAATAAGAGGGATCTGCTGGAGAAAAGGCTTTTCATCATGAAAGGCCTGATCTGTTTTCACAATCTCTCAGGCAGAGGTTAATGCGGTGAAGGCCAGCGCTGCTGTGGGCTGACTTTCCGTCTGTAATTTTTAGCCTGTAACCACACGTGGAGCACGGCCCTGCTGCTCGTAAAAATGTGCCAAGGTTGGGACAGAATGTCAGCCAAGAGGGGCCAGTGGCTCCACGACAGGGCCTGACCTGAGCACTGGGGTATGTGGAACAGCAGAAATAAATGCTCCTGTGAACGTGTGTGCTCAGGACTGTGGGCTCCTGCCCTCAGACACAGAGTTGTATTTGGGTAACAAAAGCAGTTGGTGTGTTAGCCTTTCCTCCCATCTCCTGTTATCTCATCCTGCAGAGAATGACAGCCTAGGTTTGTTGTTTTCAATGAGCAGCATCTGGCTTCCAAGGAATCTGCACCCAAAATAAGTATCTGTACTTTATTTGGGGTGATGGCAGTGCTAGCTGTGAGATGCAGGCTGCCTTTGACCAATACTCCTCCCAAGTTTTTGCAACTCAAGCTTGGGAAGGGGAAACTGATGGACAAAACCTGGCTGCAAACAGAGGCTGTAATCTTTGCCATTGCTGTTTAATTCTACCAAAGCACAGCCCTACTTGATGCATGGTGCTTCCGGGCAGCAGCTGGGGAGGAGGCAGCACATGGGTGTGTTCTCTCATGTCCAACTGCATGCGCTGCTGCTGAATGGGATCCAGCACTCCTAGATTTGCACACTTTGCCAGAAAAGTCCTTTTTTTGTGACAGGACATTTAACATCATTTAATATGCTGCCTTCAAGATGCCTGCAAGACTAAAGCTTTACAGCCTCCAAGGTTACATGCATCAGGTCCACAATACTCCACAGCCAGGGAAAATCGAAGAATCAACCTGCCTGCATACATACAGCACTCAGTGAAGTCTGCACCACAATAGTGAGTCTGATCTTTGATCTTGTGTCTACATCACTCTCTGTCAGTATCTTGGAGCTGAAACCACAGAGGCTGCCTAGCATAACTACCCAAGACCCAGAACTCACTAGAAAATGAGCCAGAGCTGTAGGTGAGGGAAAGGGAGGGATCTGGAGAAGTGAGCAACCTGGGCACCCCATGGTAATACATTCTGGAACAGGATGCAGAGCCACATGCTGCCTTTAATGCATTTGGTTATTACTTTTTGTGAACACACCTCTTCGGCAGTTTTTAACTTGTTCTGAACCATAAGAGTCTCTTTAGCAGCTGCAAAACACCTGCTTAAAAATTAAGGTACCTAATTTGAACAATACTTAATTAAAAGTGATAACATCTTCTCCACCAGTTCCTTCAGGCAGTGTTTTACTGAACTGCAGCTGAGGGATGTTTTGCAGTTTGTCAGCAGCTCCTTGGTGGCCTGTACTTATTCCCCACTGCAGTGCATCAGTGACATCTGGCTCCATTCAGTTCTGGGGATGATGGTCCCTGGGGATTGCCAGTGAAAGGAAAGGAGTAACCACAAGGAATGCTGCAGCTCACTAAAGGAACAGTAAATGACACCCAGCGAGATGCTTTGCCCAGGAGCAGGAGTTCAGCCTCAGGAGAACCTTGAGGGAATGTCTTGCCCTGCATGAGCACGAAGAGAAACTACTGAGTGATTGTTCCAGCTGCACGACTGTGACTGAAGCCTCGTTCTTCATCCTTGGTGTACCTTCAGCTGGGGTGGTGGTAATGGAATGCTGCAGAACTGCAATCTGCCAGGCTACTACAGTGCTGGAAAGGTCCCTGAGTAGTGTGTTTTCTAAAATACAAACTAAATCCTGCTGCTTTTTTTTTCTTTCCTGTGGTGCCTAAGAACGAGATGTGCTTCCTGCTTTCCAACTTGCTTTATAGCAGCAACAAGTTAGGATTAGTTGGGCAAAATGTCATTTCCAGCTGTGAGAAGTAGTTTCATGCTCTGTGAACGAACCACTATTAACAACCAACCAAGCAATAACCAAGCCTTAAATACTGGCTCTAAGGAAAATATGACACACTTCCAAATCAAGTGTTTTAGGGTATTTGAACTTGCTTCTAAATATAACCTGTTATTTTGGTGGCAATGTTTGCCATACCATGCTCAACAGTAATCAGATGCTATTTGAATTCCAGCTTTTCCTTTCTAATGGAAACTTGCAGGGTATTTTAACTGCCCTCCTTGCTGTGTAGACTCCTGATGAAAACAGGGTGTTTGTTCATTCTTTCACACTTGAAAACATATGGGTGGAAAACTTGCCAGCTGAGTCTGGGATCAAGTCCACACTGCTTGCTTCTTCAGGGCTGTAGATCCAGGCTCTGCCAAGGGAGTTCCTTCAGTGTTCTGAACAGGATGGGCTCTTTGATTCAGCTTGCATGGAAAAGCTGAATGGGAACCTATCTGTCTGTGTCTGAATGTGGTCAAGGTGCACATGGGATTAAGAGATCCAATTCAATTTGACTTCTAAGGAAAACCGGCTGTGGAGCCAAACACCAGGTGCCAGAGTCAGTGTGTCACTGTAAGCTCTACCTCTGCAATTCCTCTGCCTGACCCTGTAGGTGGCTATAGCCCTGAATTTTTTTGGTGGCAAATACCAGACACCAGCATTTACAGCTTTTCTGAGTTCAAGCTTCACATTTACCAATTATTTTCTGAACAGCACACAGAAGTGCAGGGCTCAGACTTACTTCAGTGGCCAAGATACAGCATAGAACGATTTAGAAAGGCAGACACAGTTGTCTGAGCCCTCCCTTTAGATACTGCACTTTGGGAAGGGGCTAAAGCTCTCTTTGTTATGAGAAGCAGCTGTGACAGGCTTGGGAGATCCCTCAGCTGGCAGAACTGAGAACTGCTGGCTGTAATAATTTCCATCTAGTGAATCCAGGATTTTATCTCTGGGGTTAATACTCTTAAATCACACAAGCTCCACCACTGCAGCCTCATGTATATGGAAAATACAGTTTAGCTCCACCCAGGCCCTGCAGCGCCAGACTGAAACTCCTTTACTAGAACACAGACTGTGGGGTTCTCTTGAAAATCTGTTCAGACCATTGTGAGACCAAGTGTTCTGTTTGCTGTGTGAAAGAGACAGCTCTCAAGTGACAGATTCGTTATGTGAATTTAAGTGACAAAGGGAAAACTCAGTTATGATTTCCACATAGGCTGAGGAGATTGAGAGTGATGAGGAAAGGCAGGTTAAATTTCAGCTTTGCCTCACAGGCTAAGGGACTGGAGTGTTGTAATGCTGGAATTTTACTGTATCTTGGTAACTATAAATTTATAGCCAAGACTAGTTATATGAGGGAACAGAAGAGATAGCCAGACAGATTTCTGGGACCTCATCTTGGTCTTGGTATTTGTTCTTTCTAAGCCAGCTATTGCAACCTATCTATCTTGATCTTTTCAGTCAAAGATGAGACAGGCTTCAAATTCTAAAGATATTTTTGTGTGTTCTGGGACCTAAAAGTACATCAATACATGTGCTTTTAATTGTTTTCTGTCTTTTATCCACAGATACAGTTCACAAATACAGGGGTCCCAGCATCCTTTATTTTTAAGCCTTTTTTGTCGGCTTTTTTCCCCCAAGAAGTCTTACCTTCTTATGTTTGGATGCAGAACACCTGCTGGAACTGCTATTTTCAGAGTTACTGCATGGAATGTGAGGGTTTGCTTGGTCACGCAACAGCATGAACATAAAAACTGTAAGGATTTGGCCTTGTGCTTCAGCAACCTTTAAGCATCTTAACAGATCCTTTTTACAGTGCCTGTGCTTTAACAAGAGGTTATTCTTTCTAGAAATGCAGGGCATTAAGGCTCACTTTTAACCAAACAGGATTCAGGAATTTAATGAACATTTTCCCAGGGCCCTCCCTTAAAGTAATTCCAATCTTAATTATTAGTGCATTGTTTGAAACACCACAGAGTACTTGCTCAATATTATTTCCATTCCAATTACACAGGTAGAAAGGCAGATTTTTAAGAATGGCATGTTTTCACACTTTGCATATTTGCTACTACCAATTGCTTATCAAGGAAAAGGCCTTTTTTTGGTGCCATACTCATGCTTTATTAAAAAAAAAAAAAAGCTACACAATGCTAAGAAAAAAAAAATCAAATATACTTTACAAAAAACCTGCAGCTGTTTTCAAGAGATCTGATCTCACTTACAAATGCAAGTCAGCAGGTAAGAAATTAAATGATAATTTAACACTTCAGTTGCAGTACATCACCTGAACTTAATCATCCAAAACAATCAGTCATTCTTAAATTGACTGTTGATTGCAGATACATAAACAATCATCTGTATCAACTGATTAGAAAAAATCCCTGGGAAAATTTAGAGATAAATGGAAAAATGTCAGGAGAATGTTACTTAGCCCACCTATAAACTTTTGCAGAAACTAAGAGATCTTTCTGGTTTTGCTCTCCTCTGTATGTTAACTGCAACTCCTCTGCATATTTTAGAAATGTCAAAGTGTAAAGCTGCTAAATTCTGGTCAGTGAGGGGATTAAATTAGTACAGTATGGATCTATGTGTACAGCTGCCAACCATCTACACTAGTGCTGTGTCTTACTATCTCCATGGAAGTGTATTGTGCAAGTCTCAAATAACTTCAAAACGCTCTTGAAACAGCCCTTATGTCACTCTATGAGGTAGGTACTGTCCTTCCTTTGGAGAAGAAAAGAGAACAGACTCTCTACTGCTCGGTACATCAAGCACAGTGAAAAACAGGACAACCAGCCTACTTTAGCATGTGACTTCCCTGGATTCAGGGCTCTCACCTGCAATATTATGTTTAGCACCATGCATTCTAGGAATAACCAGTAAATGATACTTTTGATTATACCTTTTCCAAGCTAAGGAAGCTGTTCAGCATAAATGTTTTAGAACAAGCAGAAGCACTGCCATCTCTAGGCTGTTCCACACAGCTCCACAGCCTAAAATTTAATAATTTTGTACGTGGAGAATGAACCTCTGTCATTTAGTCTGACAGCAGCTACTCTTCTTTCTCTGATTGAAGGATAGTGGGGAAAAAAATGAACTGCTGCCAGCAAGCAGACAGCATACAGAGGGCTATAGGTATCACATGCAGTTCAAGGGTAGCCTAAATTAATGCTTTGCTCCCTCTGTAGATGTAAACTCTAAAGCTTTTCCAACTCCAAGTGTAGAATTGTTAGGTCTTCATAATTTTTTGAGTAAGTTAAGGAGCTGTGAGAAGGGAATTCACAGAGGTCCTTCACTCTAAGCCCATAGTTCATTTGCCCTCATGTTAACATCTTTTACTAATAAAGAAACCCTATCCCACATCTTCTTTCACAGTTACCACTCTTCTCAGAACCCCCCAGGAGCAGTTGTGTGGCAGTGTAGTTAAAATGGCTGAGAACTGGTAAGAATGCTGGATTATATAGATGCTTGTGCTGCCAAATGGAAATGGGTGGCAGAGACAGGCAGAATCGCTGCTGTCTCATCTTTAAGTAGCAAAACTACACTCTACTCAGCTGGTAATAATAATAATAATAATGATATTGATATCCAGCAACATACCTGTGACACTAAGCCAGCCCTGTTTAAAAACTGAGTAGAAAATTCAAGTACCAAAATAAAAGTTTCTAACTAACAGGATAAAGCAACACCCCCAATTTAAGAAAACTGAGTGTAATAGACTGGCTTATCCACTAGAAATAACACCAGAGATGCCAAAGCACAGTTACTGCTGCATGCTGGAATGTTACTGCTAACTTTCAACTACAGCAAATTCATGAGAAACAAGTAATTAAAAAATGTTATGACATTCATCATGAGCAGCAGTGGTCTACTGGCCCCTGCTCTTATGAACTGCTTCTGGCTAAGAAAGTCACTATGAACCATCTACAGTGAATTCCAAGTAGTATCATCAGAACAACCGCCTTGGTACACCTGGACTTTCCCACTTCTGATTCCAGGGGAAGCTGTCTTCTCTCTTCTTTCATGCTTAGAACTTAAGCATTTGGAAGTCAGCCACTGAGTGCAGAAAAGAGAACTCAGCCTTCAAATACATACTTCTTATTTGTACAAATAAAACTAGGATATTACAAATTAATATCCCCTGTTCTGATCCTTTGTCTTTTTTCCTGGCATAGCACTGTATCATCACCACCCCCTTAAAGAGTACCTTTAAAACTTGGGAAGAATTAAGAGTATACAGTTCAAGATAACCTATGACAAGAAAGTGAAAAAAATCCCTCTCAATGCCAGGTTAGAGACATAATCCAAGAGAGGGAACTTCCAAGTTCAGTGCATCAGGTGCTGCAATCACTATGGGGCTTTAGCACAGGAAGCAGTTAATCCATAAACACTCTGCTGAATCAATGCAAGCTGGAATAAAAGCCTGCAAGTCTACCACAGAACCGGTCAGATTATATCACCAAAGGCAACTAAAGCTGTTCCACACAACTTGAGTGGAGGTACCCCTTATGAGGGAAGCATTCAGCTGTTTCCTAAATGATTTGACTGACAATTAAGCAACCTTAACTGCAAAAAATATTCTGCCTGGACAAGCTGCATTTTCAGGAAGTTGAACAAAGCATCTCTTCCATAGCAGTATGAGTCAAGAACAGCTTCACAGTTCATTCTGGCAAAGCATGTAACAAAATAATGCCAGCACAGGTAGTTTCAGAGCCTAGATGCTTCAAACACACTTTGGCAGGACTTGGAAGGATCACTCAGCATTTATCAGCTCAGAAATTCAGTCCCTGCAGACCAAGTGTGGAACTAAACGGGCATTTTCACAGATGGGGATCAGAAAAGGGAGGAAAAGAAGACACCAGAGGCCTCAAATCTACGCCTCTCCCTGAACTCAACAAGCTTTCAGATAGCATTCAGACATAGGAAGAGAGGCAGTTGAGTTCAAGCCTTATCCAAGCAAACATGTTCTGCATATTGGCTCTTTTCCCTGTCAGTCAAATACTGAATACAGTGGATGTGGATCAGTACCTCAGTACCTGGTAATCATGTAAGCCACAAAAGAAAATCTTGTTTTGATTCAGCATACTTGACTTTGATTTTTTTTCTGCTTGACTAGTGAACTAACATGCAGCTAGTGATGAATATGCACCTGTGTTACTAGTTAAGAAAGACAAAGTGAAAAAAACCTCAGACCAATGTACTGACCAGTGTAAAGATGTCTCAGATTTAAAAATTGTAAAGGATGAATTAAATAGTTTGCCAATAAAAAGAATTATTTGAAGCCAACTGTTTTTCAAATCCAGTTTCAAGTGTGTACAGCAAATCCTTGTAAAGCTTTAAAAAATAAATGGGCATTTTGATACATATGACATTCTAGTTCTTAGGAGAGAGAACCAAGAACTCACTGAAAAGTTGTTCTGACTTATTCAACAGTTTCTTGAGTAAACATTGCAGAACTACCACTATAATCTGAATACCTAAGATGCTGGCACGATTCAATAACTAACCATTTAACAAACTGGGTATAAAAAAGAAATTTATGAAGTAATACCAATTCAGCACACGAATTCCATGCTTCACAAGTTCTGCTGCTGTGCAAGAGTCTTCCTAGCATCTATGCAGCTAAGTTCAGATTTTTAGGTCACTGCATGCCCAGATCAAAACAGCAGCAAAATATCTACCACTACAAGCAGCTATACCCAATTGTGCCTTTAGAATGAAAACGATGCAGAAGTTGAGATGATCAGTGCCTGGCCACTGAGACAGGACCACACACACAAACTGCAGTGTGCGCACCTTGTAAAGAGTAATGTCACTCGCTGAACAAGAACAATGCATTCAGCTTCTGATACAGATATGATACAATCAAGACAGATTAAAGTCACCAGACATTCAGATTAGGGAGAGGAGGAAAATCCTTCAATGACAATGTACAGATGACAAGCCAGCATTACAAAGAACTCTAAAGGCACATTTCAGGTAACATGTTTCTGTTAAGACCAACTGCTTACACACGCAGGCACAAATCTTAATGGCTACCTCCCCCCGACCCCCAACAATTGAAAAAAAAAATTAAAAGAGAAGTGCATTTTCAGTAATATTAACACCATTCAGTTAATCTGTTCAGTCCAAATGTTTAGCAGTATTTTCCTTATGGTGATATGGGTTCTCTGCACTACTCCAATCCAAAAAAACCAAACAGGCAGAATTAGTAAAGGTTCAACTGTTGCACTAGTTAACATTACTCATCAGAGCCCACTGGTCTCTTCTGTGCCCTCTTGTAGGGCAACCTCCTCGGTGAGGCTTTATCTAGATTAAAAAGAAAAAAAGAGAGATGGTTGCATCAATTGCAATTTTTACATGAGCATGTATTTTTCTCGTCCCAAACACAACACAAGCTGCCCTTCTAGTGCAATGCATCACCACAAAGAAGCCAGTTCAAACAACTTGTTAAGGCTTTTGAACTACCAGCACCCTAAACAGAAGGTAACAAAAAAACCCACTATTCCATTCTGTAACATGCAACAACAGGGTAAGGTTTGTTCTATTTGCCAGTTACTAAAATGCAAAAAACCCCAAACCCAAAACCCTCCCTATGCAAAACTGCAGGTTCTGCTGCTTAGAAAATGTTCATGTTCAGTAATTACACTTTCAGAAAGTTAAATGAATTATTTCGATGACCACTGCCTTGAGTTTACATGCCTGAAGAATGTAAGATTGACTCGTCTTTAGACAGCTATGTCTTGCATGTAATATCTCCACATTCACACAACTAACAGCAGAAGAAAAGTGTCTTTGTTGCGGAAAACTGCACTTTTCCAGGAAGCATCCAAATTTGACTGGATGATCTTTAAGGCCCCTTCCAAACCAAACCGTTCTATGGTTCTGTGATTATTGCAGAGAAGCTTCAATACTTTGCATGAGGTGCTGAAGTGATTGCTAAGTGTATCTGGTGACTGATTCTCTTAAACAGAACAATCGCCTATATCCTCCCTGTTTAGAGTTTGTGCAAACACAAGGAGCAGCCATCATGCCCTTACAGGCTAATCAGTACAGCATGAAGTGTCAATAACAAAAAAGTCAAGAATATCTGAGATCTTGAAGGTCATGTATTTTAAAGAATTCTAGTGCAGAGTTCTAACTGAAACTAACCTGGAGCTGAGAAAACCACATTTAAGAACGATTTAACTATTAGTTTTTCCTAAATTTCAAGTATTAGGACATGAATACCTCCTTGGCTCAAGAAAAGGATGATGGCAGGGCCCAAACATTACCAGAATTTGAACCCTTTTAAAATCAGCTTGTTCTTTAGCAAAAATTAGCATTTAGACCTTCAGTTGTTCTTGATAGATTGAGGCTTTTCAAATTCTTGTGTCTGGATTTTATACTACTCTAGTGTCTCACAGAAGAAAGTGTACAAGAAAGCTTTTATCTTCACAAGTAAAGCACTAGTCTTTATACTTATGTTGTGTAAGTACTGTAAAAAATGGTAAAGAAATTTAAAAAGCACAAAGTCATCCACTCCTGTCATAACTTCATATTACAGCTAAGGCCTCTAGCCCTTCTGCACCAAATGAAGCTCAGAATATGCTTGCTTATTTGATCAAAACAGCAGTTTTTGCCAAGTAAGGGCGGCTCCTGCAAAGTGTTTTCTAACTCTTTGCATCTCATGTAGGATGCACTTTACTGAGGCTTTCTCACCTTACACCATGACTGCTACTGATGACAGGAGTTTATCAGCCTGATACACCAAGGTAAGTGGGGAAGGCAAGATAAACACCTGCCTTTTAGAAAAAAAATTCTGGGAACCCTGAGAGAAGACAACAATATTCTACTGAAACTATGTTTCTACAATATAACAAGAAATATATCCACAAAATACATGAAAACATAAATTTAGAAGTATATAAAAGGCATGCCATTGAGTGCATCTGTTCTGCATCTTTCCCTGCTCATGCTACATCATCAGTCACAGCATGCAGGAAGCTGCACTTCTATCCATGCCTAATTATTACACAGACAACACATTAAGCACTTTTCACTCTGCAGCTCACAAGAGTCTGCCTCACCTCTTCTACTCTGCACTGAAACCATGGGAAAGCAAAAGAGAAGAAAGAGTAAGAGAAGTTAGAAATATCCACAGTCTAAAGAAATCAGATATTGGGTTTCATGTTGGCATTTCAGGTATCAAGTAGAACTTCTGGATTTGTGAAGACATCAATAACAAGTATTAACGTGGCTTTTGTTAAAATACACTTCTAATGCTTACTTAAGACTTTGGTCTATAGGTAAACTTCCAAACAACACACAGAAACTCTTGAGATGACAGCTACTTTCTCCTAGTTAAACCATCTTTGCAATCCAGGTTTTGGGTAGAGATCTTACACTGTTGAAAAATATTCTACAGAACAGATTGTAAAAGTCACCAATAGTCATTATTTTATCAACCAATGAAGTTGAAGGAATGTTAAAGGCTGTTGAAGGCTGTTAAAGTAATAACCTGATCCTTAAACACAGTGCTTGAGACAATTTGTTATTCCCTAGGAGATACATGCTCCTCTAAGAAATTGGTATCAACTACTTACTCAGTTACAATTAACTGGTCAAGTTAAGTTTGTTACAGTGTAGCTTGTGAAAGGCAGACTACTTACTTATTTGATTTAAAGTTTCTTGGGGAATCCAGCTCATATCAACATCATTCTGATTCGATGTTCCCATCTCTACTTTCTGTACCGGTCTTTTCCTCTAAAAATTCAAGAAAGAAGAAAAGATTTTTCTTATAAGTAAGACCTGGATAGCTCAGGTATTAGAAATTACTAAAGAGGCTACATCTAGTGAATTACAATTATTTCACTAAGGTACAAACTTAAGGCTAGTCAATGTACACGGCTGTCTTTGTCATTGGCAATTTATTCCCCTAAGCTCTGTACCTTACAACACTTACTCCACATAAAGGCACCAAGATTTCATGCATACCTGGGCAAATTCATTCTATCTTTTGCTGATGATTAGTCAAACTTTGTGATGACAAGTTTCATTTTGCTTTCTCAGATTAGCACAATATATTCACATGCGACCTGACCTTGCTAAATAATCAACATAATGGCAAAGCTTTGCTAAGAACTAAATAAAGGACTGACAGCTGTTTCTCCCTGAAGTCTGACCTGGATTAAACTAATAGGCAGAAATAGAGAGCATGGGGAAAATCTACCCAGTAAGTACTCAATCAGTAGACACAGACATCCAGTGATTAGAAGGTATTCCAACTCAACCACTTCAGAGTGGAGCCAAAGGGCAGACCCAAAGGGCAGGGGGCTCAGCAAATCACAATATCTTCCATTAGGAACAATTTTTAAGAATGCTCTAGTTTCCCAAGTAACCTCTAAGGTTCTAAAAATAAATCTTCTACCTTTACCAGCATATGCCAGAAGCAATCACTGAATTGCTTTCTTTTCACATCAGAAAGGACTTGTATTAACAACTACACAGACAACACACTACCCACCTTCCTAGACTCCAGTAACTGATGTAGGCCAACAATGACCAGCAGACCAAGTCCAGCGAGAAACATGTACATGAAGATCCTTTGAAAAACAGTTTAAGAAACCATTAACTAAAAACGCCAAGTTTTAAAGAGAGTTTATGAAGAGGCATGCATAGAAATTAGGCCTAACTTCAGCCACACATCCACTTAATCTTTCCCAAGAACTTCTGTATGGGGCAAGTGGGGAAAATACCTAAGGAGTCGGAAACTAAAGTTTCAACAACTAGCATGTAATTATTCTGACTTGGATTTTAAAAACTCTAATCTTAAGTTTCATTCTGAACAACAGAACAATTGAAAAATGCTGTATAAATTAGAAAAATGTTACAATAAATAAATATTGAAATTTAGTAACTTCAAGAATTCTTTTGCACTATTAGGAAGTTTCAAGATATTGGGTCATAGGCAATATTTACGTCTGTGACAGCTTTAATCACTTTTAAGACCCTTAGAAGTCTATATGCTTTTAGCATGCTATTGCAAAACTGCTAGAAACTATTAATTTGCAACAGAGCTTTGAAAGCTTTTGCTTATCTTGCTCTGTGTTCCACAGCTAGAACTCTACCTACAAAATCAATTTTCTTAATCTGTGCATTCAGGTTTGTTTTGAAGAATTTTATCTGAAGTATCTGTTGATACTTAGGAAAAGGTAAACATAAGTTATAGCTAAAACTGATTTGGAGATTGAAGAACTTACAGGTAAAGAACTTGCTCCAAGATGAAGATCTGAACTCTCATTTATGACAAAGGAAATTACGGAGTTAAACTAAAGAAGATACTTAATTGAAATACCTGTAATAGGGGAATTATCTGTTCACAGGACATTCACACAAACTGATTCTAGTATTTGAACCGTTTTGAGAGCTCCTTTATCAGATTATCACACATTTTCACGTGACCAACTGCTCTTTAATTTATACCATTGTATTTGAGAAATACAAATTAATGCAACAGCTATATCTTTTGGATGATCTTTTTTAAAAGAAGGCTTGATCAAGAGGCAATTTTTACTCGTGGCAAGACAATTCACATATTCAGCACTGTCTACAAGTATTTCTGAAGATTAACTTTTTTAACACACATCTTCACTTAAAATTCCATTCCAGGTCTGCAATACTTAAAAGCACTTTAGCACAGCATATCCTTTAAAGTTATTCAGTATCAGATCTACCTAAGTCTCTGGAAAAAATCACTCCTGAAAGATACTACAGACAGGGGTTGGAGGAACTCAGTCATTCTTTGCTGTGCTATTTGGTACTCCAAATACATCTTCTGGTTTACGTAATCTTAGATTACACTGCAGTGTTCCAGAAGAAAGCTATTCCAGTCCTGACAGCAGGACCCACAGCCTGATACTATGGACTCTCTGCATCTTTTAACTCTTAGGAAAAAGCATAGTAGCATAACAAAAGTTTAACAGCTTTGAATAACTCTGTAGCTGTATAACATCGGGTCCTATTCCAGGCTTGAGCCCTCTAAGCTAAAGCACATCTTTAAACTTCTCACTGGCACAGTACCAGTTCTGAAGATCCCCACTAATAATAGAGATCTTAATTTTGGGAAAAGTTCATCTTTTCAGCCTGTCAAATGCTGCTACACAATAAACAAAACACAGCAGACCTAACATTCCATAAAATGACAATACAAGAACTATTTTCACTGGCACTATCAATGTTCTACCAGTGCACCAACTAAACCTGGATCTCCAGTCTCCTTACGTTTCTCCATCCAGCCCATCTTCTTTTTCAATAATCGTAACAGTTTGATTGAAGACAGCATCTTGAAAAACGTTGCCCTAGAACAAAGTTTGCACAGAACATTTTAAATTCATTTCTTCAACACATACAAAAATGTTTACCTTTTCCATGTTTTTGGAGAAATTCTAGAAAGCAGCAACTCCTGCACGAGACTTTCTTAAGGTTATAAGTTGTGCTAGCTACACTTAACACATGAAAGCACAAACAAAATTTTCATGCCTACTACAGCTCTAAGGCACACCAGCTTCCACTGCTGATACAATTTTAAGTGCATGTAGGCAGTCACTAGCTATGCTTATATATCTACTGATTTGCTTAAATACTAGAAAGGCATTCACTTTCTGGAGAGGTACTTGACTAAGTAGTAGCTTCCTGACACCTCCAGATGAACTAGAAAGATTCAAATGAATCAGAGCATCAGGCTTACATTTGCATCTCTGTAGTTGAGATTGATAACCAGGCCAAAAGGACGACCACCCATAGGCTCAGCAGGGATGAAGGAATACTCAAATGTGGCTTGTCTCTGTGGTGGAACTACTGTGTTCAGAGAGAGAGCTGTGAAGTTCTGGATGTAAAACTGGTAGTCCTGAGGGTAACGGAAAGAAGCATCCAGAGACTCGACAATGAAATCCTCTGTGCCCTTATTGGTGAAGCCCACCAGAAATTTTACAATGTTGTTTGCGGGAAAGTCTGAAACACACACAAAAAAAAAAAAAAAATTCAACCATTAGAAACCTCTTGCACTACACACAGCCAATTCTAAACAGAGAGCATCTAGAACAGACTGCGGTTTTAGAGCTTCACTGTTTTAGGCAAACACTGATGTAGCCTAAGCAACAGTAAAGAGAGTGGTAGATTAGCAGAGGACTCTTACCTTCACCTTTCACAAATAAGATGGTTGTATCAGCACTAGGTGAGGCTTTAGGTTCTCCTGACAAGTCTTCTTCCTCTTTTTCTTCTGTCTAAGACAAGAGACTTTTTTGAAAAATCCTATAATGAACAGTGAAGCAAAAAACCACGCTTGGTTCATGACAATCCCATGTATCAAAGCATGCAACAGTGGCAAGTATTTGTACCAAATCTTGCTCTTGCAGAATTAGCACACGGTCTGTTCTCCCTCTAGATTTGATGAGCATCCCTTTCAGCATTTATCTTTCTACTTTTCACATCTGGCACAGTGACTAATCTGAACTACATTTAACTCTATTGAAGGGTTTAGAATCAAAAAGCATCAGTAAAGCTTCTGTTTGGGGGTGGAAGGAACAGAACAGAATCTAAATGTTAAGTGTTCAAATCTAAGCTACTTCTATTTAGAAAACAAGCATCTCCAAAATAAAGACAGCCATAAAACAAATGAGTTACTTTCACTACAGGGAGTGTTTAAGGCAGCTTTCTATTCAATTTTAATTAGTTAATTGTTATGTATGCCTGGAAATAGCTAGGCTATTGGAACTACATAAGTCCATGGACTCACTTGCTCAAGTTCACCTTGTGATGATTCACTTTTTAATTTGACAAATGCAAGCATTAAGGGCTTATTTTCCACAAGGGGAACATCACAGTCCCCACCAAACAAAAACAAGGCTGACCCAGTACAGAACAGTCTCAGATAATGGCTTAATCTCCTGAAGCAGTGGAAATCCTACAAGATCAGTCATACACATACCATGAACTAGGGAACCAGAGCTCAGCATGCAGCATCTTGATTGCAAGACACTATGAAAAGTCCTATATTTTATTTCAGTGACAAATAAAAGAAACTGCCTAAAAAGCACCACGTTTTGTACCTGAGTCACAGACCATTTATTAAAAGGAAATTACATCCAATATTATTCTTTAATAAGATTCTGTCAGTACTGACATAGTATACTTTCTACAACTTAGCAAAGCTGGTCAACCATAAGCTCACTAACTTTACAACAGTAGTAAAATCTCATAGAATCAAGTAGCAACATAAATGCAGATTTACCCAATCTGCATTTTTATTACGGATGTCTTCTCCTACTAATATCCCAAACTTCCTTAATGTACACCAGAGATTTGAGAAAATTTTGCACCACTCTAAGCACACTAAGTGTCTAGCAAAGCTTAACACTCAACTGTTCTAAGCAGATCACAAAACTATGTAAAACATTTTACTTTTTTGTTTGTGATTTTTTGGGTAATTTTTTGAATTTGTGTTGTAAATTTAGTTAGCTGTATTTTTTTTAACAAGGGTTTCAAATTTCATTCTGAGCTTAACTAAGAACCAAGGCTCTGTTGTCCCCTAAAAAATAGTATCAAAGAAGCTAGAATGAAGTAGTTTCACCCCCCCAAAGTTCCTCTCAGTTTACTGAAGTGCAGCTTCTGAGAGAAAAGGACTACAGGGCTCCTACAAGAATGTGGTTCTCTCACCTGGTGTGGTTTTTGGGTTTTTTTGTGGCCTACAGTTTTGATAGTCAGAAATCAGGTTGTCACCATGTGGATTTTCAACTGGTAATTCAGAAAGAAATGATAAATCCTTCTGACACTTCAAACTGAACACAAGCTTAATCAGATACATGGAAATAGCTACCTGAATAAAGCAATGTAAGTAAACTCAATTATTTATGTTATCCAGCTTCAAGCACTTCTGATCTAATTCATACTTTTGAAATAACATTCATGTACAATTACCAAGTCTGTTGGCTCATCTTCTTCAACTTCAGCTTCATCATCTTCATCTTCAACTATAGTATCTTCCACAGCTTCCTCATCTTCTGTTGCATCTTGAGCTGCAACTAATAAACCTGAGCCTACCAAAACAAAATGCAAACACAAGGAAGCTTTTTAAATGTCTAGTTAATCAACAAAATACTGATGTTTAAGTACAATTCTCAAACCAATGTTTGAGGAACTTCTTAAAAACCTGTCCAATACAGTGTTTTGAAGCCTCAGTTAGAAAAACCTCCTATTCAAATGACGTCTGAGTTGATCTTTTATCCTTATTCCTCCGCTAAAAACTCTCTCACTTACTCATTTATCTGCCACTAAGTCCAAAATCAAAAATTTACAACAGGATGACAAAAAGTTCAGCGTTCACACAGCAGTGCCTACACTTGCAGAAGGCAACCAACTCACTTTAAAAGCTATTGTTCAATTTTTGAACATGCTAATGTATGAAAATAATTTAATTTTGCAATTACAAAAGTAAAAATAAGGCATTGCTATTGCCAGGAATTTAGGAAGTGTTCCTTCTAAGACTAGCAAATCTAACAACTTATTAGCACACTGATAACAGAACACTTTGAAACATACCTAAAAAGTTACCAATTTTTTTTTGTACTTATTTTCATTCAAGTTTAGAAACATGAAGAATGCCTTTTTTACCATGATCTCCTCAATATCATATATAGCCATATATCCAACAGAACCACGACACCAGGCAGAAAAGAAACGTGACCTAGAACAAGGCTCCAAGATAAGTGCAATCTGATAGTCCACTGCCTCTTTGCGTGGAGCCAAACCTCATACATTCAAACACTGGGCAAATATGATTAATAAAAAAATTGGCCACAGGACAAAGTTCTGTCTGTTTGCAGTTCAGGGCACATGCAAGCAAGGCTGAGATCTAAAACACGTGCACAAAACTACAGGTTTGGGTTTTTTTAATAAACGCAACGTTTTCTGAATATGAAAGAGTAGAAACGAATGGATGACTGATTTACGTGGGTCTGAAAAAAGACCTAGCCGTTATAAATAGAAAATTTAAAAGAAATATTTGATAATATTCATGGGAAATAGGAATCCTTGAGCAGGACAAGTGTATCCAAGGACTTAAGAGCAGCCACTCAGCGCTAGAAAGAGCAAACACAACTTTTCTTCTTAAGCGTCTTCAGAAGGCACACTCAAAGACTTTCGCTCGATCATGTGCAATACTTAACCTAAACCTTAATTACCGCGATTTCATTTGATGTTTTAAGTCTGGAAGTGTGAAAAAAATTTACTTTCTACAAAAATTCTTACAAATAAAGGTGCGGAGTTAAAACTAAAACTGAAGCGCGTACAGATAGGCTGGAGGCACCCTTTGCCATCTGCTGCCCAGCACACGCTCAGACCCCTTACGGTCTTTTCGAGGGATGTCAGAGGGGCTGATGATGTGGCAACAGCGGGAACGGAGAGCTCTGGGAAGGGACTCGCACACGGAGCGTGCTGCAGCCCACTGCGGGAGCTGGGCGAGAAGCCTTCCCCACCTCTCCTGCCTTCCCAAACTTAGTAGTAGGAAAGCGATTTCCAGATCGTGAATCAGATAACGCCACAGCGTAAACAGAGATTAGCGCTCCTCGGTGTCGCCAAGGACACTCGGGGGGGGGGGGGGGGGGTGGCGGCAGACGAGGTGGGAAGGCAGGGTGGCAGCCAGCGCATCTGCTAGGGAATGTGGGAGGCAGCACCGCGGGCGAGCGGGAGAAGGACAAACCCCGCTCAGACCCCCTCAGGCGGGGCTCGCCGGCTCTCCCGGGCCGCTGTCACGGCCGAGCCCGAGGCCGGTGCCCGCAGGGCCCTGCCCGCCACCGCGGGTGGCTGCGCCGGGACGGGCCGGAGCAGGGCCCTGCACCCGCCAGGCGCCCCCGGACGGCGCCGGGGCCCCGCAGGCACCGGGCCGGGCTACGGAGCCCCGGCGGCGGCGGCCACGTGCGCGGGCGGCCAGGGCGATGAATGAGCGGAGCCGCCGCCTCCCGGCAGAGCTTCCGCAGGCCCGGCGGGAGCGGCTCCCGCTCCCCGCTGCGCCACGGAGATCCCCGCGCACACCCACCAGCCCCGCTCCCCGCGGCCGGCAGTGACGCCCGCCCGCCCTCACCTGGGCCGCCGCGAGCGCCCCCGAACAGCAGCGCGGCGGGGAAGACGAGCAGGGCGAGCAGCAGCAGCTGCGACAGGCGGCTCATGGCGGTAACGATGACGGCGGCAGCCGCGGCAACACAACCTTTCCCGTGCACCCCGTCCCGGCGCTGGCTGCCGCGGCGGGATGTCTAAATGGCGGCGGCGGCGGGCGCTGGGGCCGGAGCAGCAGCTGGAGCCGCCTCCCCGCGCTGCTCCATCCGGGGCCGTGCCCGCCCCGCTCCGCCCCCGCGGACGTGGCTCGGCCGGGCAGGAGGCGCGGCGGCCACGTGAGCGCCCGGCGGGGCGGCGCTTCCTGCGCTCCCTGCGCTCCCTGCGCTCCCGCGGCTGGGCGCCGCTGCGGGGAGGCGTTCGCAGCGCCGAGCCTCCTGTGCCGGGAGCCTTCGGACCGCGCTCAAGGCGCCCCGGGCCCTACTCGGTCCTACGCAGCGCCTGGGGTTGGACTTAGACGTTCCTCGTGGCGTTGCAAAAGGTGGAATTTGAAGATGTAATCTGTGAAGCAGCAGCTAACAAGCAAGCTCTGTGTGATGTACAGGTGTTAGAAAGACAAATTGCTTGTCGGTAGAGGCGTCTTGTTGAGGTTTAGGCCTTCACGTGCTACAATGATGTCAGTCCTGGGCAGAGCCTGGGAAGGAGGATGCCGCAATAATAGTGGACACAAAGAATGCAGAATTTCCGGGCCACAAGGACATTTGGCAGAGCTCCCAAGAAAAGTAAGAAACTTAATAAACCCAGTAACTGTGCTGAATCAGCTCAGAGTGGATAAAAGGCAATTCCCGCAGGTAGAGATCACACCGACCCCAGAAACCCCCTGACTCCTAAGCAGAGAAGGAATGAGCATGCGGATTAATTAGCATGAGAAGTGAGAGACTCATTAACCAATAAAAGATAGAATGCTACTTAGTAAGAGAAATATGTAACTTGTAGGTAATGAGCATTAATGCCTTTGTTTGTTAAAATGTATAAATAGTGAAAAGTTTGGATAGTTGGTGTGCTTGATTTGTGGAATACCGCTGAGCATCCAGGCTGGAGCAACTCTGAAAAAAAATTATCAATGTCTCTCTCAAGTGTGTAATTATTGGCTTGTTACACACCAGGTAACAAGTCCAATCTTTTTCTTGACAGAAGTGGATCCCTTCTAATTCGGAATATTCTGTGATTCTGTGGGAAGCTGACTAACATACCTGCAGAAAGACCAAGAATAAAGCATATTACTGAAACAAAGGTGCTATCGAAATCTCGTAATTCCATGTTGCGCTAGAATAGCTGGTTTGGAGTCAAATAATTGATTGTTTAATTGAAAATTTCACAAAGCATGATAGGCATTCAATATGATACTGATATATTGCCTTAATCTCAGTAGACCTTTTGTTAAATGTGATGCAAGGGATGTTAAAATGGAAAGCTTTCCCAAGCCCTACAATCAAAACATTAGGTGAAAATAAAAATGCCAAGGTTCAAACCAGCCTCCATGATTTCTCTTTTCTCCCACAGTTTATTCAGCAGTTTGCATACAGGGTAAAATGAAACAATAGTAGTGTTAAGATACATTCTATATTTTGAGGTAACTTTGTCATTTGGGCATATGCAGCTTGCTGTTATGGCAATGGTAAATATAGTCTTGAGGCTTTCATTTTTCATTTTCACTCGTTTGATTTTGAACCTGCAAACTACAGTAAAAAAATCAGAAGTAACCATTCTGGCTAGGCTTAATCTTATTTTAACATGCTGAAAATGTTACTGAAATGCTGTTAAGTATTGACTGAAAACAACATGTAAATATGAACACTGGAAAACATTCATTGCAGCTGGGAAAAGTATTTCTAGTCAGATAATATCCACCCAATGGTATAATATTACTTTTTCTGTAAAGGTCTTTCACCAGGTGGTGATGTCTTTATCCTAGTTGTGGTTTGGTTGTTTTGGAGTAGGTTGTTTTGGTTTTGGTTTTTTTTTTTTTTTGGGGGGGGGGCAGGGAAAACAGTTGTTTGGTTTTTTTTTCCCTAGGGAAAGTAAAAGAATACTGGCACGCTGTAGGAGGTTTCCTATATAGCACTGCAGGAACTGAAACATTTTGTGCCTTCTATACAGTGACTATGTACTTTAAGTGCTGCTTTTCCATCTGAGATAACTGTTCTTGATGTTACTAATTAATTCATCTGTATGGTGCTCTTCCTGAGTTTGTATGTTGTGGGGGCACAGAAAAGTGTTAATTAACAGTGTGTCTGAAAATAGTTATGGTACCTTGACTAGCTTCAGCAACACACCAAACCAAGTCTGACACCAATGTTGCAGCTGTAAGGCTGCATTCTTTTATGCTAAGTATTCTACCCGTATTAAACAAGTTATAATTTGAAAGAAAAGTCTCAATGAAAACCTGAAACAAGCTGCAGAGACTTTTTTTCTTTTTGCATGGGCTGCTCTGTGTGTTCATTCACAGGCATAATAAAATAAGTGTTGACAATATGTGCCACTATTGTGACACTGAGCTTTGACATCTGTTATGTTGGATGTTAATTCTGAGAAGACTGGTGTTCACTCGGAGTTCATGTTGCCCCTGGGAATGTGATTACAGTCATGTACAAGCATTGTATCCTTGCATTTAAGGCAGGATTTTCAGTTAGAAATTACATGTAAAAACTGTTACAAGGAGATATGCCTTCAGTTTCATAATGTGTATTACAAAAAGGGTGAGCATTCCTAGTCTGTGATCTAAAAGTAATATTTACCTTACACTTCCATTTTGAACTTCTTAAATGAATCTCCCAGATGTGTTGTTTCCTCTTTGAAGATATCAGCAAAAGGCAAATAACTATTTACATAGAGGCTTATTATTTTTGCTATCAGTACTTGCTTTTGACGTGGTCAAGGGTTCAAGAATCAGCTGGACTGTCTCTCCATTATGTACTGAGTGCCTCCTGTGGGAGATGAATTCAACAAAGCACTTTTAGGAGCAGTGCCACATTTCCAGTCCTAATCTGTTTTCTGCTTCCTTTTGCATAGCATACCAAGATGTGTCAGGAAAAAGCTGGCTGCAATATTATCTGACTAGGATGGAGAGCTTGCTTCTACTGTAGAAGGAAATTTTGTTGGGACAATCAGGAGGATCACTTTCTTACTTGTTCCCTGAGCATCTTGGTTTAGAAAGACAGGTGTCCACCAGGGAAAGCTGGAGCTTCCCTTGGAATAGAGAATGTAAACCCCCTCCCTCCAAATTATTTTAATTCTGCAATTAGGGGCTTTCAGGCAAAGATATGGGAATAGGAATAACAGTTCTTTACTAGGAATATTTAAAATACAAATGTGGTAGTACAAAAAAACAAGCAAGGAAACAAAAAATCCTAGAAACGCTGGAAGAGCCAGAATACAACCTTACACCCTGTTGGTCAGGGTGTTGGTAGTAGTCCAAATAAGTCCTCCTGGAGTAACAGATGTGGATCTGTTGGAGTAGTGTCCTGTAGAATGGTCCAGTGGTGGTGAGAAGGGCCTTGTCTTCCTCTGGGAATCCAGTGGAAAAACATGCAGTCTTGGTGTTTCTGACTCTCAGTTTTTATCTAGGTAGGAATGTTTGGCTCTTCCCACTGGGTGAACCATCTCACAATGGCATGATGTAATTGTTTCAGTCATGTGGTAAGCCTAAATGGCCCATTAACAGCAGATATCCCCCTGGAGAGAGGATAGGGTGTGGTAGAGATAAGGAACCACCTGGCTTTACAGCTGGCCCATTAACAGAAGACACCTGCCCCCTCCCCCCTGGAGTCATGAGGAATGAGTTTATACAAGAGAGAAAGAAAACACCTCCCCAACCGGTTTCAACAGATGGAAAATAGAATACACATTTTTGGTTACATATTGTAACCCAGGACGCTGAGTTTTCCTGGAATTGTACCTGTTAGTGTAAGTGTTCAGGGGGTATTTTTTTTTCCTCAGTTGTTTTTCTGTGGACATTGCTCTAGGTGTTAATACCTTGCAGTTGCTACCACGTGCCAAGAACTGCATCCTTCTTAGTTCTCTTCAGGTTCAGGTCAATGCAAGAGTTTTGATACGTAACACCCTATTCCAGTGCACCCCAAAAAGGTAACTTGTTATTTTTTCTTGCTGTTTTTTTCCTGAAAGTTTTCTGGGGCTTACAGATAAGGTCATTTTTTTTGCTTTCAGAAACTGTCAAAAGCTCTAAAATTTTTCTCTTACAGTTGGTGATTTTGTATTCTTCCATATTACATCATGCCCACTGAAATCAGAAGATGGAATATTACTTTTAAAAAAATTGGGATCATAATTTATCTCTTCATTACTTTTTGTAGACCAGAGAAATAATTCTATGGATATTGAATTCTGAGGGGTTTTCTTTCCTTTTAATTTCTATAGTACTTTTCAAAATTACATACAGTTACTGTATGTGGTAGTTATTAATAATTTCAGTGAGAATCTCCCACTTAGATCTGTTAAGATGACATTTTTCTTTCTCACCACTGATTATTACTGTGGAGAATTAACTCATTGGAAATTGATGCAGGCAGAAAGGGGTCATACAGTAATCCTCATCCCTGGAAGTCCTTTCAGCTGCTTCTGGTAGTACAGGAGAAAAAGCAGTGTTCACAGGAGCTCTTAATGAGATCTCCCAAATTTTTGCCTGAATGTGGTGGTTCTTTGAAGGTTGATTCTTTCCCAAGTTTTTTTCAGGATGGAATTTTAGCTACCCTATTGCTGAAAATTGTCTCAACCACACACAGATTCTGTATTTTATTTAAGGAAAGAAAAAAAAAAAAAAAGGATACTTCTTCTCTTTGGAGATCTCTCTTACAGAAATATATGGAAAATTGTGTTCCACAAATTGACCAAATAATTACATGGGGTTTTTTTGAGAAATGGAAAAAAATCAAATGAAAACTCTAATAGTCTAGATAAAATTGTCATTGCTAACCATGATTTCTTAATCAGATTTATGGATGTCATATGCTCCAAATGACGGTAACAGGAAAGGAACCTCAGAGCTCCCTTTGGCCTTGTCCAAGGTTGCCCAGCTTAAGACTCTGTGCAACACTTGGGTTGAGGTGATGGTTTTGCAAGATATACAACTTAAATCATACAGATTATTTTTAGCCACAAGATTTTTCCTTGCCTCTGCATGAAGAGTAGAAACAAAATTGTTGACATGAAAAGATAAAAAGCTATTTTTATTCTCCACTGCAAGTTAATTATTACTACCAGCTCTGTGATAGGCTGGCTATTTGGTGGATTTGTGTCATTCTGCACATGGATTTCATAAGCCCAGTCTTTCTCACCCAGGAAGTGAACTCCACATACTACAGCAGTATTTGTTAGCAGCACTGAGTATATCCAAACAATCTCCAATCTCTTGGTTTTACCACTGTGAGTATTGTCACATATGGCGAAAGCAAAGTTCTATTTTAAGCCTGAAGTACAATAAGGAAATAAAATATAGCCAGTAAAAGAACATGTACATGTAATTACGCGGAGTAATCAATAAGTAAGAATGCCACCTTTGGCTAAGATAGAGTTAATGTTAAAGAAAAAAAAAAAGAAAATTGAAGAATAATTTCTAGATGTAACACTTCATGCTATGGAAAATGAACAAAGCAGATCTGTTTTCTTTGTGAGTGACTTCTACATCTCTAATCATTATTGGAGTGCATCTAGAATATTGTGTCCAGTTTTGAATGTTTCCCAACCCACACAACACACAGACAAAACTATCCTCAAGCTTCTGCAAAGTTGAAGAAAGAGAAGGTAACAAACTATGCAACATTTACATACTGATCCTTTCCTTCCTTTTCCCCTTGAAGAAGTAAAAAACAATTCATTATCTTTTTATTCCCTCGTTTACTTGAAATAGTAACTTGCAAAGTGTTTCATCGGTGCTTGAAATTAGATTATTGCATAAATATCTGTGTAAGACAGAATTCCATACTTGGACTCAAATCCTGTAAAGGACTTCAGGAACACTATATTACCTTTAAAATTCTTAAAGCAGCTTTTTGGACAGAACCCTCAGCTGGAATCTGTGGAAGTTTGTCCCTAGAAGGGAAGGGGAGCTGCTGCATCTGGCAACTGGGAACTGCTGCACATGATAAGTAGGATTGTGCATTATAGATACTTTTGGTGCATACAGTATCAGACTGAATTATGCTGTAGCTGTCTATGGTTCTCTGACTATATCATATCTCTTTCCATCGATTTCAAGCTGCAGGATGTGGTTTTGTTCTTGGTCTTTCACCCTCTTTTGCTGCAGCTTTTGGTTCTCCCTTCTGAACTCACAAACCTGTTGTTGTGTTTTCTTCATCTCAGCTTGCTCATTTTCAAGTTCTGCTTGCAGGATTTTAAGCCAAGCAGCCAGCTTGTTATATTTAGATAGTGGCTGTTGACTTTCTGCCAACTTGTCATCCCTTTCTCCCTGGAATTTTGTTTGCAAGGACAGGAGTCATTTCTGTGTGTATCCTCCTTTTCCTCCCTCAGCTCTGTAGGATGATGACCCAGGAGTCAGGCAAGGGCTAAGGTTTGCTATCTGTGGATACACTGCGTGCATTCCATGTTATCGTTGTGGATGGAGATTTGTGTAGTTGACACTGAGACAGGAAGGGTTGGCCAAAGGAGGAGACAAGACAGAGATAGGAGCTCTGTGGAGATAGGAGGGTCCTGTTCCTGCTCTGAGTAGCGAAACAGAGTTGTATCACAGAAACTTCAAAGGACACAATGGTCAAAAAGTAACTTTTGTCGAATTAAGGGTGGTTTAAAGATTGAAGAACACACCCCTGCATGTGCTAACAAGCGTGATGAAGTTGAGTGAGAGTTACAACTCAACTCTCCACGTAAATCATGCTGTACATAAAGCGGGAGGACAGTAACATTGGGCTGAGTTTATGGAGCTGTAAGGAGCTCCCCGTTCTATGAGTGGAGAGATCCCCTTTACTGGGATCCTCTTTACCCCTTCATTTAATCTCCCTGTTTTTATTCTTCCTTGGCAGCAAGTAATATCCCAAAATGCTGGAGTAGGGTCCTTACCAACTTTCAGCATTTCCTGGGGGGAACAACACTTTCTACCGTCAGCTAATTAGAAGAAGGAGAGATCACATGGCTTGACAGCATTCTATTCAGAGAGGGTGGAGAAGCAAATGAGGACAAATTTGAGTAAATTTCACCCTTCCTGTTACTGTCCTGGTGGAGTTGTGTCATTCTGTTACTGCAAAACAAGAGGTGACACCCTCTGTCCAGTTTATGCAAACTAATTTTTTACCAACTTCTGTGGAAATTTTTCATCTGTAAAGACGATGTGGGCAAAATTAAAAAATGATGAAAATTAAGAAGTTAATGCTTATACAGTGCCTAAAGTCCCTGCACCTGGATCAAGTTCCAGTGGATTGACAAGTCTAAAGTGTAATTTTCAGATTTTGGCTTAATGTACAGTAATCCCTGATTTTAAAGCAAGAATTTTTTAAAAAAGGAAACAAAACCCACCAAGAAATCAAAATTCATCTGTTGGCTAACCCATTTGATTATAGAAAATCAAGAAAAGGTAATGTTAACATTAAAGAAAGAAGAAATAAATAAAAGTCTTCCACGCTCTAGTAATTGCTCTCTTTACTGAAGTTTGAGAAAGCTGACTAAAGGGAGATTTTACATACTGAAGACAAAGAAAGAAGGCAAAAAACCACATTTGAAATGCTACTGAGTTAGTCTGTACATTTTTTAATGTACAGAAGCTTATATATTTTTAACTGAATTTCCTAGACACTTTAATAAATTTAGTAATAAACAGGAGTAGAGTTTGATCCTCCATGTTTAAATGTTTTGGTTCACTTTTTTTCTTATACTACCGGTAACTGACAAAAAAGAAAACCATAAAAAAGAAAAAGCATCTCAGATGCTGGGGGAAACCCTCTGAGAGTACAACTTCTTCTTTTGTTGAACCATATGACACTGTTCTTTATACCTATTTTCACTTCTCTGTTTGACTGGATCAGGCCTGGTATGTGCCCTGTGTTCTCATGGAAAGAATCAGATTATATACTCATGTTATTCTCTCTCCAATTGTTTGGAGGCATTATTTGTTATCCAGTGGCTGCCTACCAAAAGCCTGTAATTTGCAATGTCTTTAATTTTTAATTTTAATTTAATGTTTTAAATTTGTAAGAACTGTAATTAAACATGATTTAATTTAAATATTAATTAAAAATTTAAATAATTTGTAATCAGAATGGGAACTGCAATGTAAATGCATTACTCCCCACATTCATTACTCAGTTAATTCAAGGCACAACTCCAGTACCTGCATTTAGTATTCTCAGTACTTCTCTTTTATGTTATACATCTGTGACGCCCAGCACCTACATATAAAATTTTGCCAGGTAAGTGCTGAAAAAGCACTACTAATAACTTTATCAGAGAAGGGTATTTTCATCATTCAAGCTTCCATTCAAGCAGCATGGAGTCTTACCATGGCTCCTCCTGGAAAGGGAGTTTTGCTAGTTGAGTTCAAATTATCTTCTCCAGGAAATTGTTTCTCAGTATCAGCACTTGAGTGTGTCTTAAATAGAGATACAGGGAGTTGAGTGAGAAAATAAGACACATCTGTTTTGAAGGATACTTTAATAATACAGTCCAGCAGTGACCCCACATTTCTGCAAATGGCTCTTCATGAGGACCTACAACAGGCTTAACAGATGATTATTCTGGCAATGAAACATCTCCCAGGTTCCTGCACTCTTTTTTAGTATTGTTTTCTTTTTGCCAGCCCAACATTCTCCTTTGATGTGGTTGTTCTTCCTTGCCTAAGGATTCCTCCTCTGGGAAAAATGTATCCACACCCAAAGTCTCCTTCCGATCAACCGTGCAGAAAGGTGTGTTGGTTCTACAGCAAAGGACTCTGTTAGTTTTCTGAGAGGTATCCCAAAATTTACATGGATTCAAAAGAACTAAGTTTTTTAGAGAATATTCATGGAGATAATACAGATGAGGAAAAGAGGTATTTTGCTTGGAACTTAATGTATCACTCGGCCTCCTCAGCATGTATCCTTTTTCATCGGGAGTCCTCTATCAAAAATATGACGGAACTACATGAATGTTCACAACAGTATTCAAGTATCATATTAGCTAATTTATCTTTCATATATATGTGTGCCTATTCCATTTAAACCAATGTCTTGCATAAAGTGGAAATATAGCCTAGAATATTGGAATATCAATCATACAGCATGAGATAAAGAGGATCCTGGTCACTTGCTGTGTTGCTGTAATAACTGCTCAGGATACTGATGCCATTTTCCATTTTGCGATTGGTTTTTATGTCAATCATCTAACAGTCCCTTGACCATATGCTTTATTCCCCCCCTCTCATGTCTCCCTGTGCTCTCTACAGTCCGTATTGTTCATGAGTTTCACTCATGCCATGGCAGTAAGAGCTGACCTCAAAATCTAACAAAGTCTGTTGATTTTAACAGGCTTTGCACCAGCTAAAGATCTGTTAGACAGCACTGTGAACTACCAAGTACTGCCTGGCATACTTTGGCAGGGGAGGGGAATGTGATAGATGAATGTCATTATAACATTCTCATCCCAGCACATTGCACTTGAAATCCCTCTCATGTTTAGCCTCACCAACAAGAACATACTGCATGTCAGATTTTCCAAGATGGGCTCAGGAGCACAGGTTGCTTCACAGAGCTGGCAGGCAGTGTGTTTTCTTGCCACTGAGTTGTACATTTCATCCTGCAAATATGAAAAGGAAGCTGTTGGTGGTCCTATCAAGTCACTTCTTCCAGGAAGGAGCAACACTGCAGTTGTCCCAGGGATTCTGAGTATGCTCTCCGTACCCAGTTTCCCAGCTTCAGTGTGAACCAGAATATATATATATATATACCTGTCCTACATAATACGTTATATTAAGTACAAAATTAGTGCATCTTCGAGTGTGAGCAAACATTTTGATTCTTAATCTTCAGAAAATACAATAGTGTAGCCATAGGGAGATTAAGGGAGGTAATATTTTCTGAGGAGTCACGTATGACAGGGAACATAGAGCTATAGTGGTCCAGGCTAAATACATAGTCTGATAGAGGTCTGTCCCCTCATGGATTAGGGGTGATAACTGGTAGATTTCTGCCACCTTTTTTCCCATTCTCCGTCTGAAAGTATTACCATTTCCTAGTGGACCATTTTCCTTAACTCTTTTGCAGATGAATTGTTTGTAGAACAGCTTGTACTGGCTTCCAAAGGAGCTCTAAAGCCTGGGACAAAAAAGAGTGCTGCCCTCCACGGCTGTAGAAAAAGTTATGCGGAAGCCTGAAGCATAGACGGCATAAAAATGAGTGTGGAAATCCTCTGGCAGTGTTATGTTTCACACAGTCCCTTGTCATTACAATAAACGGGTATGTTTACTTAAGAGCCCTGAATAATTTATTAGAGAGTGAAATAATCCTGTAGAACAGTGCCTTCTCTACGCACATGGATTAACCCACGTGAATTAAGAGTCCTCCAACACCTGGTTCTAGGAAAAAGATCAGTAAACAGGTGATCTTAATCCAATTTCTGTTGTAGGTGTCTGTGCATTGAGGAAAATGAGCACAGAGACTCTCAGAGAGCTGATTTTATGGAAGTGTTGCAGATGCAAATGACACCTCTTGTATTAAATCTTTTTTAAAGGTATCTCTGCACAAGCATCCGTGTTTTCTGGAGAATCACAGGTTTTTCATAGATTTTAACATGCCACTTGGATAATGGGAAAACATCTACCCAAAAAAAAACCCAAAAAACAAACAAAAAAAACCCAAAACAAACAAACAAAACCCCCCTGCATTTTAAAATTTTACCCCTATATACCAGATACCAAAAGCCCAGCACTCACTTTTTTTCTTAATCCTGCATTATGTCTGTATATTAACAGATTATAATGTTGTTATTCAATGCAAGGGGCATTAGGAGCTAAGATACTTCAAGCCAGGCTAGCAAATTTGGAAATCCTTTGGCTTCAATTAGAGCTTTATATTAATAAAAACTGGAATATTTCAGAATATACCAAATAAAACTTCTCAGTATCTACTACAGAGGACACAGATCATCACTTGTGGTTTAGGGAAAACAACCACGAATCTGTGGCAGGAATGTTCATTCCCACTAGAGAGATGAGGGCTTGAAAATGGGCTATTTTTAAGGCTATATTATACAGATGTGCCACGGTTCAGTATTGATGTATCGGCAGCTGCTGGGGATGCACAGAATCACAGAATTGTTTGGGTTGGAAAGGATCTTAAAGATCATTTAATTCCGTCCCCCCTGCTGTGGTCAGGGACACCTTCCACTAGGCCAGGTTGCTCAAAGCCCCATCCAACCTGGCCTTGAACACTTCCAGGGATGGGGCATCCACAACTTCTCTGAGCAACACGTTCCACTTCCTCACCACCCCGGAGGTAAAGGATTTCTAACTAATATCTGATCTAACCCTACTCATGTCCAGTGTAAAGCCATTCCCCACTTCAAGCCCTAGTAAACACTCCCTCCGTGTGCCGACTCTCCCCGCGCGGGAGGCCGGGAAGCGGGTAGGGACGGGAGCGGGGACCGGAGCTGGGGCGGGTCCGTCCCAGCCGCGCTCGCCCGCGCTGCTTTTCGTCCCTCTGGAGGCGCCGTAGCGGCCGTGCCGGCGCCTGCGTTCCGCCGGCATCCCGGCTCATCCCGGCTGCCGGTTCCTGCCTCCCGATTCCTGCCTCCTGGCCGCCGCCGCCATGGATTACCGAGCGCTGGTGATGAGCCAGGTCGTGCCCGGGCAGTTCGACGATGCGGACTGCTCGGACAGGTGAGGGCGCACCGAGGGGTGGGGGCGGTGGGGGGCCGGGCCTGCGGCCGGGCGAGCACGCGGTGCGGAACGGGGAGCACCCCTGGGGCTTGGCCGGGAGCGGGGAAGGGAGAGCGAGCGGGCGGTGCTGCCCGGTTACGGGAGCAGGTGAGAGGAAAGGCTGCGTGTGTGTCTCGGCTTCCCTTTTCCAGTATGTGTGCTGCTTTGGAGCGTGTTTGTCCTGGCAGAAAACCGTGACACGTTACTGACGTTACAGGATCGTAGCATCAGTAAGGTTGGAAAAGACCTCTGAGATCATCGAGTCCGAGCTGTGACCCAACACCCCCGTGCCAACTGGACCACGGCACTGAGTAACAAGTCCAGTCCTTCCTTAAACACCTGCAGGAACAGTGACTCCACCACCTCCCTGGGCAATCCATTCCAATGTCTAACCACCCTTTCTGTGATGAAATTCTTCCAAATTCTTCTGGTGCAACTTTGCAGCTCTAGGCCATGTCCTCTTTTCCTGTCACTTGTTGCCTGGGAGAAGAGACCGACCCCCATGTGGCTACAGCCTCCTTTCTCCTTTTTAGAGAGTGATAAGGTCCCCCCCCCCCCCCCGAGCCTTCTTTCCTCCAGGCTAAACAATCTCAGCTCTCTCAGTTGCTCCTCATTGGACTTGCGCTCCAGACCCTTCACCAGCTTCATTTCCGTTTCCTAGACCTGATCCAGCACCTCAGTATCCTTCCTGAGTAGAGGGCCTCAGAACTGGACTCAGTGAATTAAAACACGAGGGAAAATGTAAAATAATTTATGGAGATAAGTGTATTGAATTTTTGGTGACTGTAACAATCATTTTTGGATATAGAGACATCTGTTTTTCTTTTAAGTGAGTCTGCGGAAGACACAGAAACATGTAAAGAGGGTGAGGTCCCTGAGAACTGCCAGTTATGCACATGTGAGGAAGTTAACGCTGAAGAAGGAGATGGTGATGATGACAACGATGATGAAGAGGAAGATGAAGACTGGGACTGGGATGATGAGGTGGGAAGACTCACGAAGCGGCACAGTGCTGCTGGTGGATGCAATCCACAGGTATGTTGAAGGCTATTCTGTGAGCCTTGAGGGTGCCCAAGAGCCAATGGGGCCACCCTGGAGGCTTTGTTTGTTGTTAGTGTTATATTGAGGACAAATGCCAGCAGAAATTTTTTCTTGAGGGAATCCCCTTCCTTTGCACCTGTTCCTCTGGCATGCTGTATGTGTATGTACATTGTGGCCAGAGCCCCATTTGATTTTCATGTCTCATACCTTGCTGCTGGATTCTCTTTGTCACTGCAGTTTCCTTCTCTTTCCTTATCTTTCTCAGCTTTTCTTTGCTCACCCTGATCTCTACAGATATTCCTCACTTTTTGGTATTTGTCCTCAGTGTTTCTGAGCATCTTCCCCAGCCTTTCTATTTATTTTTAGACTCTCTGCTAGTCATATCCAGGGTGAAAACAGTTCTGGTTTTGACTTAATAGTGAAGAAGGCAAAGGAAAATACAAGCAGAGGAAATGGAAGGGAGGTGCTTGAAGTGGATTAATTTAGAGTGTATGGTGTTGGCATAGAAACTCTGGCATTGTGCAGAGTGAAAAGCACTCATGAAGGTAAGAAGGGTGCTAGTTCTCACATCAGCTTGGACACTAGAGGCTCAAAACCTTATTGATACCAACCTAGCAGAACAGTTGAGATAAATCAGAGTGGTGCTGGTCATAGCATAGCATGTCTGGCAGTGCTTGTCCTGGGTGGTGTATTCTTGCCTTTGTTTAGAGGTTTATGCTGTTCAGTGATGGTGAAATTATGTTCAGGTGTTAGTTGTGTTTGGGAAGGACTACATGTAAGAAAAGACAGAATCTTGGAAAGTTTTCTCAGTTCATTACCTGTGCATTTCTCCCCTCTTATTTTATTCCTGGTTTCTGTCTTCCATTCTCTTCGTTTTACAGACAGAAAATGTGCTGTGTGAGAACCTTGTAGCTTCCTAGACTAAAAATAACCCTGGTTTGGAGTACTTTTAGAATTTTAACTGATGTGTTACCTGTATTTTCTTTTCTTGATTTAAGTAAAATCTGGTGTTAATCCATATCTGTTTCCTTATATCCCATGTGGTTTTCATCTTACAGCTTTAGGCATAGGCATTTTGAGGTGACTTATCCAATGACATGGTTTGAAATTCAAAGGGCTGTGTACAGAATGTGATTTATGTGTACAAATCCTTTATTTCAGGCAAATCGACAGACCTCTAATTGTTCTTTAGCAAAACTGTCAACCCCTACAGGCAAGGTTTTAAGAAAATTTGAACACAAAATCAATTTAGGTGAGTATAATTGCACTGTTGTCTGTTATTTAAACAGTTACCAACCACTCTATGGCATTCTCAGACTAATTCCACTTATGTTAAGCCAGAACTCAGCGGAATGGGTGAGTTAGCCTTTGCCAGGGAGATTAAAAATGGCTTTTGAGTACTTGAAGTTGCCTTTAGTGTCCATGAACTGGCTGTCAAACCCCTCTCTCTCCACCTTCACAGCCACATGGCTGTTTTGTTGGTGTTTTTTCTTTCCCCTTGACTTCTCCAGGCAGCATGAAGTATTTCTTCCCTAGATTCTCTGTAGGAACAAGCTGTTTGGGCGGAGGGAGGGTATCAACTCTGTTGTGTTGATCATTCCCACAGCTGCTGCCACAGCTGCATTTTCTAGATGAATGCAATCCCCTGTAGTATCAGGGGTGTACCTTATGCAGCAGTTCTCTCCCAGGGGCAGAGTTCCTGTGCTAAGTGAAGAGGCTGCTGTCCCAGCTGGTGTGGTTTGATTTTTACCCTGAGATGGAGTTGGCTGCTCAGCACAGCCTGTCAGGACTATGGGTGGCTGTGATTCAACCTTCTGACTGGGTAGAGGTCAGAGGTTGGGTTTTCCTGTATAACAAAGTGTTGATAGAGGATGAAGGCTGCTGGTATATGTAGCCAAATACAGCAGCTTTTATACATTTAGCATTTAATTAAGCACCATTTAAATGTATTGTTGAAGAGAATCTGGGAGGCCATTGCTTATTGAGCTAAGAAAAATGGCATTTGATTGTTACAAGAGAAGAACAGACAAATTTAATGGTGAGATGTTATCCAAAAGGCATTATTGGCATCACATTTCCAAGTCAGTGGAATTGTCTCACTCATCTGTGTTGTTATCTTATAGTCCTGCCCTGAAATGTAAACAGAGTGAAGTGCTAGGTTAACCCCAGTGTGTAGGAAACTTCTTTGGATTTTGGGTTTGGTTTTTGTGGTTTTTTTTCATTTCTTAAATGTTTTTCAGATAAGCTAAATTTTGATGACTCTGTTATAAACAGAGTCACAGAAAAGTCAAGACAGAAGGAAGCAGACATGTGAGTATTATTTATGCTTCTATTTTCACTTAAATACCTTGAACCCAGAAGTGTGGTGCTTATTTCCTGTTTTGAGTAAGTTTGTTAAGAAAAATGAAATTTAGAAGTAGTCTATGTGCAGTTTGCCCTTTGCTCTTCAACTTTTTGGTTTCCAAATCAGTTGTCTGATTCATCCCAAAATTTTGATTCTTTTGTCACTGGTAGCACATCTGATTGTGTTGGTGTAGCAGAGTAAGACAGAAGTGATTGGTGTCATTCCCCTAGAGATAACACCCTTTAATATTCTTTTTTTCAAAACAGAAATCTTTAAGCCACTGAACTCAAAAGGTATTGGAGGCCTTTTGAAAGTTCCTCCTGATGATTTGGTGAGGGAAAAGTATTTCTTCTTAAGAATCTTTTTTTTTTTTTTGGCCTGCAGTTTATAGCCCTAAATTGTAAAGATAGATAGAGTCTTCTCCTGAATGAGCATAATTCAGAAAAACCAGGAAGATAATCTATAAAAATGAAAGGCTCTGATGTTAATGGTGGTGGTTTGTTGATTTTTTTTCCTTTCCATCCCTCTGTCTGCAGGAGAAACCTTTGGTTTTGTATGAACTGAAAGCCTTGCTTCTTAAGGCTGTCATCTTATCTTTGACCCAGAATGTCACGGTTTGCTCTGTCAAGATGCTGAGCCCATATGTGGGATTGTAACATTCTGTTTTCACTTCTGCTAGGTACCGAGTCAAAGACAAGTCAGACAGAGCAACAGTAGAGCAGGTAAGTCCTTTGTTCATCAAGTTTCCCTTTTGACCAGAGCAAATAGTGTAGAATTTTGGAATCAATGAAAAAACTGTTAGAGCAGGAACAGAGTTTTGAAATTCTGTTTCCCTTGTTCTGCTGAAAAGGCCTGTTGTTTGTTTCTTTCTTTCGCATATGAAGGTTAATTTTGGTTCCATAAACATTTTAGAGCTTATTTTTGTGTTTAACATTGTGATTTGTTCATCTGTGTAATGCAGAATTCCATCTTAAGCTTTTATTAAATTTCAAAGAACAAGAAAAATGTTGAGTTTGCCTTTTTTTTTCTTCTTTAGCAAGACTGAATTATTACTGGCCTGAGCCCACATGGCTGTTCTATTTCAGTTATGGTATCTGTATCCCAAGAAAAATCTTACTTTAAAACATTTAATGCAGCTATGGGTGGGACATTATTTCTTTGTCTCTTCTAGAGTTAGCTGGAAAACATATAGAATTAGATTAAAAAAAAAGAAATTTAGAAGAAAAAGTGAAATACCATCCTAGATTCATGGCAAAATTATGAGTGGTTGCTGTTCAGATTATTATTTGATCCTTGAGAAGAATCTGATGCCAAGTGTCCTTCAATATGATAGTAAGACTATTATTTGGGTTTTTTTCCTCTGCTGACTTTTCTGTTTTAAATTTGAGGTGTTGGACCCCAGGACTCGAATCATTCTGTTCAAGATGCTCTCTAGAGGTATCATATCAGAAATCAATGGCTGCATCAGCACAGGGAAAGAAGTAAGTTTTATTGCAAATAATACAATAGGCTTTTTCTTTTCAGCAAGCTGGGTGGAAGTTTATGATGCTCAGAAAATGTAGTGAAATACTTGGCCTTAATTCGACATTTTTTGTGTTGCTTGATTGGTAAGAAGTTATCTTAAGAAAAAGTTATTTATGTTCAAGGAAACCAATTTTCCCAAGTACGAAAGATTTCTAAGAATGCTTTAATATTATCTTAAATTCGTGGATGTTGTTAATTGCATCTTACAACAAAAAGTTTTGGCAAAGTTATGTATACCCACAGTATTAAATAGTGCCTAAAAAAACATACAGACCCAGGTAATTCTGATGAAAGACAGACTTCCTCCCTATGCAGAGGTGGAACATGAGACATTCGGGGCATGCTTTAGGGCCTGAACAGAGCACAGGCTCAAATTAACCCTTCACACAAGGGCTTGTTTCAGTCTCCCAAGTGTGCATGAGGCCGAGTTTTCTTGTGCAATGTTGATTTTATTCTGAGGGCATCGCTGCACCCCTGTGCCATCTTAGGTACTTCCTATAAGCTGCCTTTTGTGGAAAAAGGATTGCCCTTGTGTGCAGTCTCCTTCGGCTGGGTGTCACATAGGGACTGGGTGAGATCAGCTCTTTTCCAGGTGCCAGAACAAGAAGAAGAGAGATTATGTTACTTTAAAGAGCTTTTCTTTAATGTTATTTCTTCCCTTTTTAATCTGATAGGCCAATGTATATCATGCCAGTACTGCAAATGGAGAGAACAGAGCAATAAAGATTTACAAAACCTCTATTCTGATGTTTAAAGATCGGGATAAGTATGTGAGTGGTGAATTCAGGTGAGCTTGACTTCTGCCTGGTTTTACTGGGGAAGAGGGATTGTTTTGAAAGGTGTTAAAGTCACTGGTGCTCATGCTGCATTGATAGACTAAGAGTCCCTGCTGTTTTTTTTTTTTATTTAAAGATTTCGTCATGGATACTGCAAAGGCAACCCAAGAAAAATGGTGAAGACATGGGCTGAAAAAGAGATGAGGAATTTAATAAGGTGATTTTTCCAGTTTTCATTTCATCACGCAGAGGTTACTGAAACTTTTAAGTTTATAGGAGGTGCTCTCTTCGCTAGACTGTGGCTATCACTACCCTTTAGTGTCTCTGGAGTGTTCAGGAAAGTGTCTTTAGCTTCATTATGGGAGAGAAACAAAAGGGGAGGGAAGAATAGAGATCCTCATTTGTTTTCCTGTTAATGCTCTAAGCTCTTCAGTGTGTGAACTCTATCTGACATGACTGAACAGCAATGAAAAGCTAGAAATAGCTGCTGCTGAGCAGCAGCACACTGTGTGATATAGGTTAATCTAGGATTAACCTGAACTGTCTAAAGATTCTTTGACACAGGAATGCTTAGAAAAGGGTCAAAATGGTTGTGGCTTTTTGTGTGCATTTCCTAGTTGTTCTTCACAAGGGAGAGTTTCCTGAGCTCTTACTGTGTTATGTTCAAAGCTGCAGAGCTCCTTTATGCACTAGTGCAAAGCAAATAGAGTTTGGTTTTATTATTTTTGTGGCTTTGTTCCTATATTTCAGGTTGAATACAGCCCAGATACCTTGCCCAGAGCCAATTATGCTAAGGAGTCATGTGCTTGTCATGGGCTTTATTGGTAAAGGTGATAGGTAAGTATCCTTAGAAAATAATTTTTTTTGTTTGTTTGGCGTTTTTTTTTTAGTAATAGCTTTTTCCCAAGGTTTATTAAAACCAAACAAACATACCCTCTGAATTTGTCTACAGTTACTCTAGGCCTGTAAAGTTAACATGTGCATGTGATCCATGGAATGGTCCCAAACATTTGTCAGCTACTACTGCAGGAAATCTGTGTGATTCTGAAACTTCAGTTGTGTGCAAAATTAACTCTTAAAGTGTCTTAACCAGAGATTAATGCTGGAAAGGCTTGCTAATCATACATGAAGATAGTTTATTGTTTTGTAGTTACAGACATAAATGTAGCATGGTCCAAATTAGCTCCTGTTGGAAATAAATCTCCAGAATCTTTAGCAAGCATGTAGCAAAGTTTTGCTGCTCTTCCTGCTGGCTCCTTGCACTTGGTTGCTTATCCTGACTTGCTTGACACGCTCAGGGAGTGAAAGGATCAGGCACAGCAATTAAAGCATTTGCAGCTGGTATGAAGAATGAAAAAAGTATTTAGTTTCTGTTTTGTTTTGTTTTGGTTTTTTTTTTTTGTCATTTCAAGGCCTGCGCCTCTGCTGAAGAATGCTCAGTTGTCTGACTCCAAAGTCCGAGAGCTATACCTGCAGATCATCCAGTACATGAGAAGAATGTACCAAGATGCCAGACTTGTTCACGCAGATCTCAGTGAATTTAATATGCTGTATGTTTTTAATCCTTGCTCTGAATTGTGACATCTAAAATGTATGCATTGGCAACCTCTGTGTGAGAGTGCTGGTGTACCTTTCAGTGAGGGCGGGGTCCTTGTCCTTACTGGGTTTTGTAACTTAGCTAATTAATCATGTAGCTTTTAACCCAGATCTGAGCTTTCTCTGTTAAAAAATGCCAACAGGCAAACAAACCTACCAGAAAAGCCCCATAAAAAAGATAGGAAAAAAATTTAAAAACACAACAAAATCACCTCACAAAACCTCCTCACAACCAGAAAAAAACCCCCATTAAGTCAGGCAAAAATTAGTAAGGTGTCATTTTTTTATAAGGTATTTTATATTAGTAAGGTGTCGTTTGACTGCTGTATTTTTATAACTTGTTTCTTGGTTTTTTTCTTTTTCATGCACCTCTCTGCTTTTTTTTGTTCATGAGCAAACTATTTTTTTAAAAAGTCTAATTATACACCTTGTGTAGAGGAGGGAAAGGATTGCCTGCAATAAGCCATCTTGGCCCTAACATGCAAAGGCGTATGCTGGAGAAAGAAGTTAAGATTTTTTTATTTTGCTGGTTCTTAAGTTTGAAGCCTGCTTTGTTGCCTGCCCCTCAGTAGTCTGGTGGAGCTGGTGCAGCTGTGTGTGGGGTTTCCTTGCAGGTACCATGGAGGGGACTTGTATATCATCGACGTATCTCAGTCTGTGGAGCATGACCACCCGCATGCGCTGGAGTTCCTGCGCAAGGACTGCGCCAACGTCAACGGTGAGGGGGCTGCACCTCAACCCTCCTCCTGACAGCTTGTTTGTTTAGCAGGGTAGGCTCAGTTCACCTTATGTTCTTTCAGGTGTAACTGACTGTAGAAGCTGTCAAAATTCCATTAAAATACTTCCTCTCCTATGTTTTTGTGACTTCCTCAGGGAGCAGCATACTGTGCTGAGTTCAAAGTAGTGCAGCCTATTTTGCTAGAAATCGTCTGTCTGAAATGAGTCATGTGGCTGAATCTCAGACTTATGATAGATCTAAGATCACTCCCAATCTCCAGCAGTGCTCACCCCAATCTTAACTTCCCTTACTTAAAAAACTGTGCAGACATACTGATGTGTTGCCTTCTGTAAGCTGAATCCACATCTGGATTTCCTCAGCTGGCAAGACATTTCTGTGTGTTATGAAGTTCCCTGCACTTAAGGGAAGCTGAGAGGAGGCAGTAATTAATTAGAGATGTTATCACTTGTCATAGTATTTTGATAAGTTTGACGGTGTTTTTCTCTTGAGAATTTGGTCTTCATGTGTGAAAATACGTGTTGTGTAACAGATACACACCTCCTGATAGGGTGTGTCCCTGAGGAGAAAAAAATCTCTGTGGCTGCTTCTGTCCCCCCCTTTCTTTTCAGCTGGCTTTTTTTCTTATTTTACAGAGACTCTTGAAAGTCTGATGCATAATTAGGAAAGAACTGTGTGCATGCTGTATGACTGTTGATATCCAGCATGCCACTTTTTCCTTTTATTCCTTTTCTGTTCATGCATTTCTAGTAACTTCCTTCTGGCTCAGCTAGTTGCACCGTTGCTCTTTATTCATGTTTTTTGACTTACTCTCCCTAGATATTCTAGTGTCTCAGTGGTTTTGGTGTTGTTTCACTTGTTTTCTGTCACTGCAACTTCCTCTGTCTAAACTTTCTACAGAGACTCTTAAGAGACACCGGGTTCTGCCCTAGGTGTGATCTTTGCAGAGATTTGTGGTTCCATGGGCACAGAGAGCTGCCTCTAAGCAAAGTCATTTTTACTCTTTCTATGATTAATTTATCACAGTGAGAGATCTTCTGGGAATTTTAGTAGGAAGTATTTATTAAACAGTCCTCAGTGTCACTCGCTGCTGCCTTTCAGAACAGAAATGCAGCTTTTGGTTTTGGTCATAATTGATTTAAGTAACCAGTTTTGAGTGTAGTAGTGAGGAAGATTCTAGGACATCAAGATGTCTTCCCCTTCTTGGTGGATCATAATGAGTCTGTACTGTATTTCAGTGGCCACTTGTTTCTCTCTGGCAAAAGTTTAAGGTCTCCATTCCTTATTTAAAATACTTTTCTTTCTAAATCTTAGTTCTTGCCAATACTTCACCTGTCTTGAATTCTTTACTTCTTAGCCCATACTCGATTAAGTTGGGGTCCTGCTGAAATTGATTTGGCTTTTATGTTTATGCAGTTTTTCTCCTTTTAGTATTTGTTGCAGCTGAGAGATGAACAGTTTTATTTCAGATGGCCAAGAACCATCTGGTAACTAAACTCCATATGATGTAGAGCATGCTGCTGAGACTTTCCCAAGTCACTTTAACATCCAAGCTGCGTATGTTAAATGGAATTACTTATGGGCTTTGTCTCTCCCTTGTTTCCTGGCAGACTTTTTCCAGAAGCACAATGTTGCAGTGATGACAGTAAGGGAGCTGTTTGAATTTATTACTGATCCTTCTATCACAAGTGAGAATATTGATGACTACCTGTCTAAGGTAAGACTTCATGGCCTTGTTACTGAGTAAGAGGACAATAAAATCATTTCTAGTTCAAGCTCCATCATCTCATTTATTCTACATCCTACTATAAGGAAGCCAGCACATGACATTGTTGTGCTAGTACTTCAGAAAATGCATATAGGTGTTTTGCATCTATACCATTGTAGGATGACACTGCTTTCATTGCATGTTTTCTCTAAAAGTCTGTCTAATCATGAAGACTCAAATGTCTGTTTGAGGTGCTTTAAGAACCAGGATGCTTTAAGTTAGCTCTTCCTTTCTGGCAAGGAGGAGCTCTGCAGAAATATGATTGTGCTTATATGGAGAGTGGTGTTGTATGTCCTGCAGCCGTGCTGGGCCTGCCACAGTTTGGTCGGGGGGAGCAGCAAGTGTGTTTTTCCCTCTGTTATTGCCCTGATCTGCAGCAGTCAGTGTGGTTCACAGCAGTGTGGTCACCATTAGGTGTCGCTGAAGGCATTCCCATAGGGAAAGCTGGAGTGCATGTGAGTGACGGTGGGGCACAGGGAGAAACGCAGATAGGAATGGTTGGATGTGATTCTAAAGGCTTAGTGGTGCGATTCTAAAGAATGATAACTTTTTTGTAATGTTTTGTATTTCTTTAGGCAATGGAAATAGCATCGAAAAGAACAGAGGAGGAAAGATCCAGTCAAGATAAAGTGGATGAAGAAGTGAGGATTTCTGTTCCTGCTATGAAATTAATATTAACCTTACCTCTTCTAAACACTGAAAAATGTTCTGTTTTCTTTGGAAAAATGTACAGTTGATGATAAACAAGACGTTGTTTGTGATACTGAGATGTCTTGACCTAGTTGAGAAGTATTAAGGGATGCCATGTGTTAAAGCTGACAGCAATAAGGTGTTAGAAGTCAAATATTCAATTTCCTGGACCAGTTTGTTTGCTTACATCTAGGTCCCTTAATGTATCTTCCAGTTCAGATTTAGATAACAGAACACCTGAGTAGAGACATTTGATTATGCCAGTGGTTTTGGCCCAGTGATACAGAAGCAGGCTATTTGGATATGTTCATTGGCCAAATTGCCTATCCTAAGCTCCACTCCCAGTTTAATTCAGTTTTTCCACTGTTTTTACAATAAGTGAAACCATCTCAAGTCCATTGCAGAAAGCTGTTAAAGTTCTGGAAATGCTTGATGTGAAGATAGCACCATTTCAATCTTAGTCTTAACTGTCTGTTTCAGAAGAGTTTAAAAAAACCCCAAACCAACAACCAACAAAAACCTCTTATCTTTGGGGTCAATACTACTTGATTTATTCAAGAGTTTTCTGTCTTGGAGCTCAGCATGTTTCACTAACTGCTTCATGCATTGTCAAGGAAAGATTCTTTTTGTTTTCCAGTGTAGCCTCAGTATAAAACTGCTGAGCTGTAGTCATATTCTAGTGTTTGGTAGCAAGCCCATCTTCTGCAAGCAGGTTACTCTTTTGTAACTGAGGTAACTTTATGAGGTACGAACCTGTAAGAGAGATGGTTTCCTAGCACCTAAGTTCAGTTCATTTCTCTTAGACTTTCCATGTGACCATGGCTAATTTGTGCCACTTCCCTTGCAAAAGAGTAGAGCTGAGTAGGGGAAGTGGGGGCCTGTGCTTTGTGCACAGCTCTCAGATGAGCAGTGATGATCATGAAGTGTACTGAATCTGTACTGGGATTGAACTGATACCATGAAACAGAGAAGCAAAACACATCTCTCTGATCCGGTAGGGTTGTAAGCTTGCTGAAAGACTGTTTCAAATGTGACGAATTTTCAGGATGTTGTTGATCTTGCAGTTAGTTTTTATTGTACCGTAGTGCTGCAAGAACATTTTTTGGGTTGGACTGTAGGTTGAAGTGGTATTGTTACATAAAGAGATTAAGTTCTGGCAGTACATTTCAATGGAGTTGCCTCCTGAAGGCATTGTAAACATTACAATAAAAACATTAGAAAAATTCTTAGGATACAAAACCTTAGGACACCAACAGGCTAAGAGATGGTTGGAGAATTTTGTAAGTGGGCTGGTGTGAGTCACACTAAGGAAGGAGCTTATTAGTTGTGTTCTATCAGTAATGTCTAGATTGCACATTAAGTCTGCTCCTGGAAAAAAATAACCAAACAAAAAACAACTCTGTAGTTCAAATGGTAGTGGATGGCTGCTATGTTCATTTGTTGTTTCTCTGATTGTGATTCTTCCCCTAAGGATGCATAATTAGGAGAGAAAAATATCATGACACTATATGTAAATTAGTAAGTCTGTGTTTTCCTTTCACCGTGCTAGGTATTTAAGAAGGCCTACATACCTCGAACTCTGACTGAAGTTAAAAACTATGAGAGGGATGTGGACATAATGATGAAATTGAAAGAAGAGGATATGGCATTGAATGTTCAGCAAGACAATGTGAGTAGACATGATTAGGCCCTGCAAGAATGAGAGAGGGAATATGAATTCTTCTTACTGGAAACTGTTAACAACAGACAAAAGCAGAAGCCTTGCTACCAAGGTGTGGAGTACTAAATCTATATCATACTTTAAAAATGTCCAGTTAATGCTTAATGCTAACAGTCTGGATTTTATCCTGGTCTTCAAAAAAAATTATTTTTAGATAGTAATTTTCTCTGGTCACCAAGAATTAAGACATAATTTGATAATGTAGTTTCTTCTTCTCTCCCTTGGAGCAGATTCTCTACCAGACTGTGACAGGACTGAAGAAGGATTTGTCTGGTGTTCAGAAGGTGAGAAGGTCTTTTTGAAATCCTTCATTTTAGCCATTTTCAGAAAAGGGCTTACAGGTAGTTCAGAGAACACCTGGTCCTGCAGCTAGCACCATGAAAGAAGCCTCTTGTGTGCAGAGGGACATTTGTGTCCAGGATGGGTCTGGCATGGCAGTGTGTCTGCACAACACAGAATTTGCTTCCCTGCACTGTGGCTGATGCTGGGTTTCTTGAGAATGAAATTATAATCCTTGCTGTGGCCGTGATCTCTTGATCTCTAAAGTTAAGGTGAAGATGAGGGAAAGTCTTTCCTGATTGTGGAAAATGTAATTGATTTAAACTGTTGCATGAGTACAAGTTTTGATATGTTCAGGGTATCTTTGTTGTAATGTTGCATAAAGAACAGTCCTCCAGTATAACGCATAAAATGTTATGTCTTACTGTACTTGCACTACTTGACAGTGACACTTCTGTAAAGTATATTGGATGAGAAGTTGGATACAGATCACTTGGAGCCATGTCATTGAGGGCAGAAGCCCTGTGTGGATTCCCCCTCCTTTGCTCTTTAGCAGTGGTGTAGACTCTTGATTTAAAATAGAAACATAAATATGGATGGGATCAGGCTGTAGCACAGTCTCCAGGCTTGTTTAAGGTTTAAGAATAAGTGAGTGCAGATATTTGTGTTTGCAATATGGAATACATACAGTGCCCCCAAGGTAGATCTGGGCATGATCCAAGGATAATTAAAAATAGGCTTCCACATATGTTAGCAAATTGCTGTTTAACTTAGGGAAATTAGTTTGGGAGTGCAAATAACAGCTGTGCTTTGAGCCCTGACCTAAAAGAATCTGTGTTGTACATTCTAGGTTCCTTGTTCTTAGTTGTCTTAACCTACTTTTCATTCTTTATCTTGAGATTCAGTGAGGGCGGTGGTAAGGGAGATAGCATCAGATTGCTCAAGGGTTTCTTTGCAGCAGATTCTGTTTTCTTTTTCATGAATATATATACATTCTGCATATATGTGTGTGTATGCTGTCATTAGGTTTCTTGGTTTTGATTTGTCATAATTCTTGATACACCTTGCAGATTCCTGCACTTCTTGAAGAGGCAGACAATTCAGAAACAGACTCTGATGATGATGATGATGATGATGGTGGTGGTGGTGGTGGCAGCTCAGAGGACTCTGATTCAGGCTGTAAAGAATCTGTACATCCCAAAGATAAACCTCCTGAAGTTATCATGGACAAAAAGGTCAGCTGGCTGGGAATTGTTTGTTTTTTTCCATCTTTGCTTATATGACACAAAAAAATCCAAACTCAGTGGCTCTTGCTTCTTCTTATCTGAAACAAGCTGTGGACCTTTCCTGTTGTGGAGAACGAGGGCAGAGGCAGTGAATTTCATTTGGGATGCTTTATTAAAGGTGGTTTTATGTAGAGCAGTGTGGAACAGAGCTCTCTGTAGCTTAGGCAAAGCCAGAAGAGAGATCTCTATAGGGAATTACAGGGCTGCACAAAATAGAATTCAGTGAAGCCTGGGCAGCTTTTCAGTCCCTCTGGCTACACTTCCAGGCTTTGGTGTACAGGTTTGTGGCTGTGGTCCCTGATCAACCTCCTTATGCCCAGACAGCTGAGACCACTTGATCTGTAGAACTGGAGATATGGTGACAGTGTTTGTACCACAGTGGCTTTTGCAGTACCATTGGTACAGGCTGGCTAACTTTGCTGTGGGCAAGAGATGTAATGCAGTCCAGCAAAGGGATTATGGTTAGGGTGTGGGGTTTGGGGTTTTTTTGAGGTTTCATTTTCTAAACTGTGGAACAGTATGCTCAGTTTTGGTGAGGCTTTCCTGCAGAGTATCACTCATGAGTGAGAGCCTTTTGGCAGCCTTTGCTGTGTAAGAAAAAAACAAAAAAAAACCAGGGTAAAACTTGGCGGGCTTAAAGGGGTTCAAGATCTGGGACACTGCATTTTAGGTTTTTCTTCCTAGAAATAAGATAATATATTTCGTATCTGTTAAATGTAAGTGCAGTGCCCTACTACACACTGCCAGTGTAGAGCTGCTGCCTTTCAGATGTGAAGCAGGGAAGTCTTGGCCACTTGTCATGCTAATTTGTAGGTTTTCATTTGGACTCCTTTTTGAGTGAGATGAAGGGTTTTTTGTAACCTGTGTGTTTAGCTGTAGGTTGAACAATTGATAAGCAGCAATTACTTCTACCTGCCCCTTCCACTTTGCTGACTTCTTGTTTTCTAGTTGAGTCTCGTCCCTTCTGCGTCTGGCACAGATTTATAGTGTGTTGCAGTAGCATGGCATTCTTTCCTGCCAGTCCTGCTGGTGATCAGCTTGCTCTGAGTTATCAGCACTTACTGGATCAATGTTTTTGCATGACACATAGAAACACATACTACAGTAGCCCTGTGGGTAGCAGAAAATGTAGACCAGACAACCTGTTGTGATCTTAGGTGTAAATAGCATGAGTTAAGAGTGCCTCTTGTTCACTTTCTTCAACGGTTGTATGAAACTCAGGTTCTAACTAGTTTGAATTTTGTCTTGTAATTACCAGTGTGAAAGAGTGGGCTCCACCCCCAACCTGTATTTCCTTTTTCCTTTCCCCTCACCGTTCCTATTGATTTTTTAAGTTTCTTTATCTTGATAACCTTATTTTTCTGTCATGTGTTAATTAACTTGTTAGTGTAACAATTGATTGACTTGTTTAGAATTCTTCATTCCCTTCTGGCTTTAAATGACTCGTGTTTGATTCCTTATAGGAAAGAAAAAAGATGGTTAAAGAAGCCCAAAGAGAAAAGAGAAAAACCAAAATCCCAAAGCATGTGAAGAAGAGGAAGGAAAAGACTGCAAAAATGAAGAAAGGCAAATAAATTCAGCTTTGGCTCAGAGAAAGGGATGATGTGTTGTGGATTAGTCAGTCACCATCTTTTTTTCTTTATTAAAAAATTAAAAATCCTTTATTTATATAATACAGTATAAACTGTAAGGGTGTTTTTGTTAATAACATGGTGTAATTATTTGAACAGAGTGTGTGACACAGGTTTCTCAGTGGGAAGGAATGAGTCTAACATTTGGGCCTGCTAAAATTCTTTACCTGTGCAGGTTTGACTTTTTGCAAAACTCACACTTATTATTTCCTTCTTACTCCCCACACCTTCTTCACAGTATGGAAGCAAATTGAGCTCTGCAGGCTCTCACAGTCCCTCTGGATAACCCTGCAGGCATTGTGGCTTTGCTGCCTCCCTGTGCTTGCATCACCATTAATGGCCAAGTGCACACGTGGCTGCAATCCCCACTCTGACCTTCGAAGCCTCTTTGGTGCCTTTGGCTAGAGATCTCATAGGAGAGGAACTGATCAGGGCTTCCAAATCTCCCTTTCTCTCTCTCTGCTCTCTTTCTCTATCCACACAGGGATTGATAGCACTCTCACATACAGTCCTCACGTAAGCGTAGATGGCATTACTGGGGCAAGCAAGACTGGTATTTTCCTAGCAAATGGGAATGTTTGTTGGGACACTGAGATGAAATATGTGCATTTTGGAAATTGGCATTACATCAGCGCAAGAGAGGAGCCAGCCTCTAACTTGGTAGTGAAGGAAGGAGGACTGGCAAGGCCTCTATCCAGAGATGAAGGAGTGCGGTGATGGCTCTTTCTCATAACACCAAGGGCTTAGATGCTGCCAGAAGCATGGATACTTAATTTCCTGCTTGTGTAAAGACCTATTCAGGCAGAGGTGGCCTTGGTGATGGCTGCCCCGAACATGACTGGGTGTGTTCATCAGTGCGGTGCTGAAGGTGATTGAAACAGTAACAGCTTTGGACACTTTGTCCTTGAAGTCCCATTGGATTAGGAATTCTCCCTGGTGACTGACACAGCTGTGGTGTGAGCATCTGCTGTGGCAGCCATGCTTCATGAAGGTAGTGCACCAGGAAGTGTTTGTAGGGCCTTAGGGTTGTGGATGGAGTGTGGAATTGTGTCCCAGTTGTTACCTTTCCCCAGGAACAAGTTGTGCACTGGGCAGACCTCGGTGTTTTTGGTGAAGTGGCATAAGCATAAGTGATTGTGAAGCTGTGTGTGCTTTATTTTGTGTAGCTCAGCAGTGGACGACTCCACCAGGAAGCCGGTCCATGGCTGATCAGTGTGAGTCAGGGGTTGTCAGACACAAGCCACCTTCACTTTGTGTCTGGCTGCTCTGAAGACAGGGCTAGGTGCTGGTTCTTGGCAAAGAGCCTGGAAGCCCCAGAGACAGAGCATGTCCCATAGGGCAGTGTTTACCTCCTTTACCCGAGGAGACACTCCAGAGAAAGGAGGTTGCTCTCATCTGTGCTTGATGGAAGAGGAAATGTCCCAGCCTACATAACTTTGTCTTCCCTCCAGGCTGTACACTGCAGCCTTATCGAGTTTGCCTAGCTCTAGCTGTCCTGTTGCAGGAAGGTGATCCTGAATCTGTCATTTTGGATTGGAACCTTGCTCGCAGTGATGTGCAGCAGGACTGTCTGTGCAGGCTGTTCAAAGCATGAGCTGCCTGCCTCAGGTGTTTGCCCTAGGACAGGTGTACATAGTCGGGGTGTTGGCAGGGGACCTGAGGTGAAGCACAGCCAGAAAAGCCCATGTGCAAGTGCAGCTGGCCTGGGGGTGGCTGTTGCAGTGAGTATGTGCTTGTCGAGGTGTGCTGTGAGTGTAGTTCATGTGTCCTGGCCACTGCAGGCCTCACAGTGAGGCAGTCCACAGGAATGGGGTGGATGGGGAGCTTTTTGGGCATGAGCCATGAGATCACCAGAAGCATCTTCCTGGTAATCTCCCAAGCAAGGGAATGGTTGAAGAATGCCACACATAACTGCCAAAAGTCACCAGTCTGATTGGGTGTGGGGAGGATGAGGGTGAAATGTCATGACTTTGTATCTGTGCTAAAGAAAAAGCTTCAAAGTAGCACAGACACTCAATTATCCCCACTTTTCCCCCAGAGGTGAAGATCTTACAAGGCCCACTTTGTTTGCCACGGCAGCATGTTTTTGCTGTGCTCTGCTGCTGGCACCTGTGCAGGCAGAGTAGTATTACCATATATACCAGTTCTATGGATACAAACAGTGGGTACAAAACCAGCTCAAAGCTAATGCTTCCCCTGCATCTTCCATAATTTTCCTCCTACCCCCTCTTCCTCCACTCCCCAAGACTGTACTTGCTGGTAGGGCTCTTGTGTCTCCTGTGGACTGTTGCAAGAACCTCCATCGTGGAGCTCACCTCACGTCACAGCACAAGCAAACAGACCCTGGAGAGGTGGGCTGTGGGCTGCTGCTGGGCTGTGGTGCCAGATGACCCTGAGATGTCAGAGCAGCAGTGAGACTGAACTGTGCAGGTGTGATACCTACCCCTAAGACTGAGAAATCCCTTCGGTTGACTGGAAACACATTCCTCCTCTGCTCCACTGCTCACTGGGTGTTCCAGTGTCAAAGTGGAACACTCAGATTACTATTTTTTCCCCTTTTGAATGAGAACATCTTTACTGAGGTCGTGCCATGAACTCTCTTGCTTTGTCACTGAGGCTTTGGGAATGTTTCTGCAAGGAGGGCTTTTGAGAACTGTCTGGTGTGTTTTTCAAAGCACAACTGTTTTGTTTACTGTCTTCTCTGAAAATGGATTGGAGTCCAGTTCTGCTGGGCAATCAGAAGGAATTTTTACAGCTGCAAAAGCAGAACTTTCAACTGCTTTGATACTCCTTTCTGGCTTAAATTAGTGGAGGAGGACTGGCTTAAAAAAGGCAGGATAAGGTGCTTTATGCAGAGGGCAGGCTGTGGGGGGGTTGTGGCAGAATGCTGCCTGTGGTGTTTGCACCGGTATGGGTAAGAATGGGCTTGAAATTAGCTGTCTAATCTGAAATGTCGTTAATTATTCTTATTATTATTAACATATCTATAGATATAGATATATAGATATAATGTTTTAGAATGGGCTGAGCATGTGAAAGACATCAAATTCTCAGGCACAGGTCAGATGCTTGGAAAAATGCATTTCTGGGAATTTGCAGCCAAAAGATTTAGTGACATTAGAAAGCTTAAGTATGTAGAGTGGGAATACTTACAACTCTGTTATCAAAGATAAAAATTTACAAAAGCAATTATTCTTGTCTTCCAGGGCCTTTCCAAGTAGTCCTGTCTTTGCAGCCATTCACTGGGATTCAGTGGGAGAGGACTAGAAAGGAGATAACGCTATGTTAATATGTGTTAATATATGTTGTTCCAAAAAAAGTTCATTACTGTGATGGTGGACTTTTTAGGTGGGTTCAGCCCCCCATCCACCTGGGTTCTGCAGTGCTGTATGGCTGGTTTGCACTCTGAGCAGTTGGCACTAAGCTTCCTCTCAGGTCTGAGGTCTATGCCAGGCTAGTATTAATTTGTTGCTTTTTCCACATGACTTATTTTATGTAGCTGTAGAAGCATTGGAAGGAGAAGTTTTGTGGATTTGGTTTCCACGTAATGAAGTCAGTAAAAGCAGCTTTGTAAGGATACATCTGCTCAGAGGGACCTGGTTTACATGCTGAAATATTTTGATCAAACCATTCACAATGCACAACCAGCTGTGGCAGGCTGCATGCTTATATTTGGCCTGTGTGCTCAGGTGAGGGTCACACCTGTTGTGCTTCGAGACACAAAAGAAGCGAGGCTGGAATTTTCAGAGGACCGATGCATCCTGCAGATTTTGGTCACCGGTAGTGGAGGAGCTGATGATGAAGAGCTGTGAGAGCTGGATTCCAGAATACCAGGTTAACTCAGAAGGCTAACTCAGAATTTATTTCGAACTTTCTAGGGCATCGCTGTAAAAATAAACACATAAATTAATGACTCATTGTTTTTACAGTTGTAATTTTCAAAGCAAAAATGCTGACCCTTTGCCTTAGCATCTCGTTACTTTTCTGGTCTTGACATGACCTTACGTTCCTTGTGCTAATCTTCGTGTCCTCTAGAGGGAGAAGTTCATGCTCAGACTGTTGGAAAGTGCCAAGGCTTCTTTAATATGTGAAAAGTACTAATTATGTTTCAATCAGCTACATACCTTTATATAAATTTTGATGGAGTTGTACATGCACCGAGATGTTGTTTGGGGTTTTTTTCTCCTGAATTTGTAGTGCTTGGACAAGATTTTTTGAGGACATGAGGGCATAATTTGTTCTAGGCCAGGCCAGGCCTGCAACAACGGTATTAATGCTGGGTTTAGGGAGACGTTCTAGATGGCACATGACAAACACCAAGGAGACTTCTTGCCCCCTGTACATATGGTGAAGGGTCATGGTGAGAATCTATAAAATATTAAGGATATCATTCTTCAGCTGTCCAAATTCATGGGCATAAGCACCCATCTTTTGTGCGATGCAAGAAATAGCAATCATTTTGCCATGGTCACTAGCCCTAAACACAGATTGAGCTGTTGACAGCTGCTGGGTTTTTTTCCCCTTCCCCACCTCCCCTCCATGGTTTTTTATTTTCAAAGGACTGACATAAGAACAAACTTGGCCTTTCTTCCTGACACGCAGCAACCTGCCTCTGACCTCTGCAGCCCGCCTGGAACTGTAAGCTCTCCTAAGCTGCAGTGTGAATGCTAGACCTGGCCTGCAGCGGTATGTTCGAGGCTATCTCTCTAATCTACCCCAGAGAACCACGTCTGCAGCAAAGGCCACGAGGCTGGGACTTGCAGTTGGCAGGTATTGCTTGGGGGTTTTGTGTGTTTCTTGTTTCCTTTTTTTTTTTTTGTTCTTGTTTTGTTGTTTTCCAAAGACAGCAGGCTATGGTTGCAGCAGGCTGCTGCAGAACAGGAGGAAGGATGGACAGTGACCCTTCTCCTGGCATTAGGAATGGGTTGAGGACTGGCATGAAGGCCAGTGACGAGGACATTAGGACAGAAAGCCTGATTCATAGTTATCTTCTAGAGATTCAGAGCATTTACTTGGCATTCCTGCTCTTGAGCATTCTTTTCATCCCTTTGCCTAATCTGAGCCTCAACCCTTGAAGCCGAACAGGAGCCCTGTGCTCTCTGCTGTCACTTTCCTCCCAGACTCAGACAGGGCTGATTCTCTGTAGCTGACTTCAGCCCCTCACCCATCAGGTTCTGGGGGCAGATCTGGCTTTTTAGTGTCTCCAGCCCTGAGTGCTAACCCCAGTTCCAACTCTAGCCTTGCCCTGAAACAGGAAAGTCCCGTATTTCCCAGACATCATTCTGGGATGTATGATCAGCACCAGCCGGCACCTAAACAAACAAGAAACAAATCTGGTTCTGCAGCCCCTTCACTCCATAATCTACATCCATGATCGGATGAAGCCAGCAGCTTGCCAAGCTGGAAATGTCCAGAATCAGCCTAGTTTGGTGGTACTTCCAGAATCCAGAAATTAAATTCACTGTTCATTCCTCTCTGTCTTTATCCCTGGATGTGGGTTGTCTGAAAGATGGATGAGACTTAGATTGGGCAGCTCTGTGAAGTCTGAATGGATATTTGATGCTGAATTCTGAGCAGGGAGATATTGCAGGTTTGCCATCAGTGCTTTGGTTAGGAATGTGGACAGCAAGTCTGAAAAGGTGTAATATCTTTCTGGATTCTTCACTGTGCAGACTGGTGTTTGTATGGTATGTAAAATAAAGTTGCCATATTGATAAGGTTGCTGTTGACCTATAAATAATCAAAGCAAGTTGGAGTCAAGGTTTGGACAGGGAGGGCTGGGTAAGCAGGCTCCTCACTAGATGTAGTAAGGATTAGTGCTCAGGTGAGGTTTGGTGTGTAGAGTTGTTTGGGGTAAGGTTTGCTCTGAGGTTGTAAGAGGAGCAGTTTTGGTCTGCATTGCCAGAGTTTGCATTTGGGATGCACAGAGCCCAGAGAGCTCGAGTTGGCAGGACGAGATGAAGGCTGATACTGACTAGAAATGGAGAGCAGAGGGTTTGCTGTTGTTGCTGTTTAAAAGAAAAACTCTAATTTATGTGCTTGACATAAGATGTTGCTTCTAATGCTTTTGCTTCTTGTTAGAAAAGGAGCTTAAGGAATTGTTTGTTCTCTTTCCTCCTGTCAGGTTTCTCATTCTGTGGTCCTCAGTCAGGCACAAGCTTGTGGAGGGTTATGTGGACATGTGTTGCAGAACAGTGTGTCTCTCTGGGCTATGAAGAGGACTTTGGACTTGAGAGCTACCACTGTGCACTATAGACCTCAGGTGTAACAGATACCTGGGCCTTTGAGGAAACATAAGGCAGTGATACCATACTGTGTGAAACACACTGTTCATACATTTGCTGTGCTCTAAGAGTGATGAATATGGGAAACACTCGTTCCTTTGGTGGTAGCTCAAGTGATGGAGCAGTGGTCTGGAGAGACAAAAGCAGAGGGGAAAGAGCAATTGAAGAGGAGAAGAGGTTGTTACTTTGTGGTTCTTCAGCCTCTTTTGCACCACTCCTTGTTCTGCATGCTGTGGCCAGTTGGTACTTTCCAGTCCCCCTGCCTTAATGACCCAACTTTGTCTCATCTCCTCACCTTCACTACAGGCTACACATCAGCTACAGATGGGGAAGAACAAAGGAACAGCAGGGAGAGTTGGAGACTCTTCTCAGGGCAGTTTTGACTATTTTTAAAAGCCACTCCCTGTGGGGGTATGTGGCAGTGGTGGCAGATTTGGAGTGACTTGCCTCTGTGACATCAGGAGCATCAGTGCAGAACAGGATGAGAGTCATTACTGGGCATGGGTAGGGACCAGACCAAGGGCTCAGTCCTGCTGAAGGCTCAGCTCCTGGTGCAACTGAAGAAAATGGAACTTTGAGACTGACTTAAAACGGAGCTGAGGAGCTTGCAGCTGAAGAAGGGGTTTCTTGATCATGTTACATTTTTGGTGTTCTGGCACATTAGTGATGGTGGAGTAGAAGAAAGTGAATGGTTCCTTCTAAGTTGTTTTTAAAGCATTTAAAAGAAGAGTTCAGAAGAATCCATTGTGTGCTTTCTTTCCTTTCCCTGAGCTTCTAAGGATTACTGCTTATGGCCCTGCAAAACTAGAAAATACCCTATTTGTGGAGATCTCTTTTCAGCCATCCAAAGTGATTGCATTAAGATGTCATTCAACATTATACACATGGTGGAAAGAAAAGCCAGTCCCGGTCTTTTCTCAAAGTTGAACAGGCTCCAACCTGTAATGGAACCATTTATTTATTTATTTGAGAGTGAAGAAAAGACAGACAAAATTTGTTATTGCGTAAAGTAATCAAAAACCAATTTGAACTTGCCTTCAGTGTTGACTTTCCAAGTATTTCAACATAAAACATTCCCAAGATGCTGGAAAATCCCTGTCAAACTTATTTGATGGACTACCTCCTTTTCCACAGGTGAATGAGGAACACTCTCATCATGTTTTTCATGTGGGGAAATGAATAGCAATGCCCACAGATGCCACTGCAAATTGATTTCAATTTCAATAAATAGAAATGAGATGTTGGCTTTCTGTGACCAGCCAGGCCCTTTTATAGAAAGCCCATCAATTACACTAAGTGCCCTGTGGCTGCCTATGGGTTGTGCTGTGCAGAATTAAAGGATTACAGTTTGTATGGGATTAACAACCCAAGATTATCTCCGTTGGTCAGAGTATGGTGCTAATAGCGCTAAGATTGTGGGATCAATCCCTGTATGGACCATTCACTTCAGAGTTTGACTTAATGATCCTTGTGGGTCCCTTCCAACTCAGAATATTCTGTGACCTGGAAATAAATTAAATGTTTCAATAATGTTGGTGCTGCTTCCGTTGCTCTGTGTATTGCTTTGGGAGATGTTTAATGGGTACAATTTTTTGACAGTCAGTGAGGCTGGGTGATGTGATGTTCTCTTGCTTAGTACTGGCCGGGATGGTGAAGTGTTAGAGATGGGAGCTGAGAGAAATTAAATCAGTTTGGTAGCAAGGCTTAAATGAAAGTGAAGTGGATTTTGATCAAATCTAAAACTAGCTGTTATGGGGAGGGCAGCCAGGAGAACCTACGGTTTTGTACTGAAAAGAAAGGGGACAAGCGAGGGAAAAAAATAAGATGACACAACTGAAATCCTTAAATGTGGAGGTGCAGAGTGCATAGAGTCATTGATCAGTGTGTGCGATGCTCTCAGCCATGCTGGCCTTTCAGGTGCCAGTGCACCATAACAGCACCTTCAGACTCAGGCCAGCTCTTTGCTGAAGGTTTTGGCTACCTCAGAGTTATGTTAGCCAGGGCCGTGAAGAGATGTAAGCTCCCAGACCAACACAGCAGCTCTTGCAAAAGCCTCCAGTGCGTGACCCCTTCTGGGAGTTTGCTTTGTATTTGAAGGATGGTACAGAAAGAAGACACAGAAATTCATGTGGGAAGGCAGTTAAGAGCAGGCATGTCAAAACTGTAGCTTGTTGGGAGTGGTTTTACTTCCAGGGTAGCTGTATCCTCACATCATGGAGTAGCTCCCAGGCTATTGGATCTAGCACGGTTCATCAGGCTGCAGCAGACAAGGAGAGTGAACTGCTTATGCTTGGGTGAGGCTGTGATCCCACTGTCTTGTGGTTGTACATTTTGAGACAGTTAGACTGCAACACCTTGTCTGAGAGAAAAAGCTGCAGAGCTCTTCCAGGCTTTGTCAGTGGCAAGACCCAAAAACTGAATGAAAGAAATGGCTCGATGGACATGAGTGTAGGGGCAGCTACACAATTCAGGGCTATGAGGGAGTTTTGGTACAGACTATAAACAGGTCGCTTTTGTAGCTTGTCAGCATTTGGGGGAGAGGTGAGTGTGAAGGAGTGATTTAAAGGAGGATGGACGTGTAGAGTGACACCTGGAATTCCTCTCCTTTGTGAGAGGAGGATGAGCAACTTTTGTGGGCAGGAGATGGACAGCAGGGGATGCAGTGTTTCCATTTCAAAAGGAGGATTCCTCCCTATCCCTCTTGCAAGTCACAGTGAAACCCTTCCCAATGCTACGGGCCAAATTTTATTCTCAGCTACACCCATGCAACCTTACTGAAGTCAGCAATTGTCTGTTTTGCAACCCTGGCCTGATGCAATAACTTGAGGGTTACATATCTTAGGGGTTCAAGATGTGCTTGCATTGCCAGCACGGTGACAGTGAACAGCGCTGGACATGAAATTGCTGCTGCCCAAGTAACTGCTAAAGAAGAACTGAGGTCAGGAGCATTGCATGGATGTAACTGACTGCATGAGGCTGAGAATACTCATGAGGCATCTGGGATTTCATTGGGACTCAGGAGAGACCGACCCATCTCTCCTTCCAGCTGGAATGCCACTTTCCCACATCAGACACTCCCTTCAGTAATTATACCCTTTTTAGACTCACCCTTTAGCAATTACTTGTCTAAGCCCTGCCTCAAACTGACATCATTGGAAAGTCCAATAAAAATATGGCAAGCTTTTAAACCAACCCAGGAAAGCAGAATGCTGTATTATTAACAGCATTTCAATGCAGCTGTTTGATGATGATTTTCTTAACCTTATCTCTTAACAGGAAGAGTTTGAGTTCCCTCCCAGCAAACAGCCTGAAGGGTCAGCAAAGGCCCTGCCTCATCTTGGGAGATGTACTGGCCTTAAAGGGCTCTCTCTTAGTTCCTTTCTTTTTCTTCTTTTTAACTCATCTTCTCAGTACTGGACACATTCTTCCTGAACACCCAGTCTTAAGCTTCTCAGACCTCAAAATATTGTCCATCATCAAGTCAGTACCTGTGTCGATTCTTGTTTTTCAAAATACTTCTATGTTCTTTCTTTCAATTTTTTAAAGTTTTGTTTTCAACTTGACCACTTCTTTGAAAACATAAAGGCATATTCAGAACTTGCTCTATCTCTGGAAGAGAGGAAACAACAGAAACTTGCTTTATGTCTTAAATTACCTTTTTTTGGACGGAGACAGTGATAAAACTTCAAATTATTCCATGAACTGGACTCTCTATAAAGACTCAGGAAGTTATCACTATTTTTATTAAGCTGAAGCTGAAGAGTTGAACCTGAATCAGAACAGAGTTGAGAGTTTTGGGGTTTTTTTTTTCCATTATGATACTGTCTGAACTGGCATATGGCTCATCCTAATGACATCAGAGTTTTTTGGGGTTTGTTTTTCTAATTCTTGGTTTGCATGGGAATAGTACTCTAGAAAAGAATTTTCCAAACAAATAATAAGAAAGGAAACTACATGCTTAAAAAAGTCAAGGAAGCTAATTGGAAAATTTAGCAGGGAACGATTCCTGCTCTGTTACACCTGATGATGGAAGCATGAGGCTTTGCAATTGTAAACAGATTTTTCTTTCCACCCTGCTTGGCAATTGTCTTCATTTCTTGGGTGTAACCCTTTCATGTACGAAGCTGCACTCCCCATTCCCACAGCGAGGCATGCCGGGTGAACACTTTGATCTCTCCTTCCAGCCTTTGCTTGCTTGCATTGTTTATTACAACTTTTTCAACTCCTCCAGAGCAGGGCGTGATGGATGATCCTTGAGGATCTGCCCTCTAGATCTCTGTGATTGTACTGAGTGGATGGTTTCTCCCTGACAGGTGCAGGCATGTTGATTTAAAACCAAAACAAAACAAAAATCTTTTTAGTAAAGCGAAACCTAGGTGGTGTTAACTCCTTCCTCTGCTGTCATGCTCAGGGCGGGAGAGCAGAGGCTTTGCTGGGCTTCCATTTCTGCCTCTGGCACCGTCACTCCTTTGAATTGCAAATGCCTCACCTAGTACTGGCTCTTGTCATTTGGTACCAGCTGTGGCTGTTCCTCCAGAAGTGGGATGCACCAACCCATGTTCCAACTCTATCTCTTGGCAGTGTGTTTTTGCTTTTCCTTTGTTCTCTGAGGTTGTTTTGACTTGTTTTTTCTGTGGTACTGACCCACTGGCCATGGGAGTCAAGGCGCTTCTCCTGCAGCTTGCAGCAGGCAAGAGGAAAGGTTAGATCAAACCCTGGGTTCATGGCACAGCAAAACCCTGTTAACATAAATCTCCATACTCTGCCCTGATAGATGCCTCAGACTGTTCAAAAAGGTACTGCTTGTCTTTCCAGCAGCTCCCCTGCCCCTGAACTACAGTGGTATTTACAATTGTTTGTCATGTTTGCAAAACACCAGAAGTTAAAACTGTTGTCCAGTTCTTCCCGGCCCCCCCCCCCCAATTTACACATTTTAAAAACTAGCTGCAGGCCTCAGGATCTTTGCACATCATTAGTGTTTCTTCTTGATGATTTGGAGGTTGTAGCATGACTGTGGTCAGCCAGAGCAGGAGCTTCTGAAAGATGTGAAATATCTCCATTCCCTGCTTTAGATATTAAAGAAATTTTTTAATTTCTGAGGTGCTACACATGTACTTTTTACCAGGTCCAGGGAAATGCAAGAGACACACAGGATACTTTGATACCAGGGTGACCCAAGCACCTTTCCCATTAGCTCTGTGCAGGTGTGTTGGCAAAACTGTAGCAGTCTGTTGTAAGTGAACGTGGAGCTGTTTTCTGCATATGCAATTTGTGAAGCAATATCAAAAAGCACATTTAAAAAATACATATGTTATCTTGAATGTTAATGCAATTTGGATTGAGGTGCTTTCTGTGCTTTTGGGTGGGCATGCATCACTTCAAGCTGATCCCTTCAAAAACCATATTGTGGATTTTTCTTTAATAATGGAGGAAAAAATAAGTCACATCCCCAGTCCACCATTTGATGCCCGAGGAGTTTGGATTGAATCGTACACTGAAAGAAGATGATATACAAAGAACATGCGTCAGCTCAGCGAGTTTTTAATCTGTTCCATGATTTGTCCACACTCAGCAGCTTTTTTTTTTTTGGCTGCAACAGAAAGCCAGGGCAGTGCTTCAGGCAAAGGCGTCACCCAAGCTACCTTAGTTGATGAAACTAAAGTTGCTTCCTGAGCATTACTGTCCTGCACATTGCTGGATGAGTTGGCTCTGCATCTGTGGCCAATTTGGATATCTGCTAGTGATTTACTGTGCTCTGAAATGCAGCTGCTTCATGTACAGCATCTGATCTGGGACCACCACTGGGAGTCATCCTTGCTGAAAGTGAGGGACAGATTAAAGCCAGCTGAAGAAAAAAAGGGTTATTTTTATGGTCGTTCTGCATAGTGTTTTTCCATTAATTCTTTTCATAAAAGATGGAAAACTCTAATTCTCTGAAACATCTGAGCTTCAGTTTTTTTCTGGTGGTTTCCTTTTGGTAGTGAATTACTGGGAGATGGCAGGAAGACATGCAGACTGCTGCCTCTTCTGAAGCCTGTGCAGGAGATTTCAAAATAGGAATTAAAAACCCCAACATTTTTTTGAGTACTCAGGCCTGAATTAGCAGGGCAAATTCATTTGGATGCATTTGATCTTGATGATTTGAAGGCAGCAATCCTTCAAGGCCTTGCAAATGGGGAAACCCCACAGGGACAATTCTGAGAAACAGCAGGAATCACATCTCCCTTTTCTCTTTATTTTCTCATAGTTATCTAAGGTACACTGACTACCCCTCAGAAAGGTTTAGCTATCATGTTTGTTGGCAGCAGAGTGTGTGTCATGTAGGTACATGTGAAAGCATTTGGCATGAATATTACCAATATTCCCTGAAGTGTTACTTAACTAGTACTTGGATGGCAATCCTAGATGTAGTCCACAACCAGTGTCACAAAAAAAGTATGGCCTGTCAAGTATGAGTGTGGTCATTAATGCAGGGATTAATACAAATTCTTGTTATGCAGTGAGGTACTGACCTTGTCTGTGCTGTTCTGAAATTTAGTATAAAACTACTATGATCAAAGAGGTTCATCAGACAAAAGTCAATGCAGAACAAGGTCAGAAAATACCATGTTTTTTAATTTTAATGAAAACAGATGGTATTTTTCCAACTTTTGAGTCTCTGTAAGAAAAAAACCCAACAACTATTTTTCATCTCTTTTAGCAAAAATTGTTCTGTGTAAAAATGTGCCATGAATGTCCTTCCAACCACAATTCATTAATGTAAACCTCATGAGTCTACTATGTAGGGCATACCCAGCTTTCACTATTTAGACCATTAAGAAAAAATCCCTTTTGATATTTTTTCAGCCTGAGAAGTGAGGATAATAAAAAATAATGTTAACATATTTACAAAAATCCAGCAGTGCTGGCACAAATACAGAAGTGTCCTAAAGGGGAAAAAAACACATGCAAATGTGTAGCACTTAGAGTGAGAGTGTTAACATTTTGGAAAGAAAGTAACATACTTATTTCTTAGTTATTTCCATCCTAAGTTAGCACACAGGGTGCTGTCCCACAATGCTTTCTGACTGTATTATGACTCCGTGTGCATGTGCTTAACACTGAGATGTGTGTTTGCAAACTCTAAGTAGCAGAGAGGTGGGGTGTGGGGGGGTGTGGGGGGGTGTGGTGTGTGCATGAAAAAGGTTCATGTCTCCTGCATATTTTTGGGTATGAATATGTATCTGACCTTTGCTAAATCTGATGACGTCAGAAGAGCCTGTATTCCACACATGGGCATTGTGCAGCAGCTGAGAAGAGGAGCATTCCTCAAGCAAATGTCATCCGCAGTTCCATGTCTGATAGGAAAGTCAGGTTTCTTCTGGAAGAGGCTGTGCTGCAGGATCCTGGTACCCCTCTGCTTGGCTGGTTGGTTGTTCACTCTCTGGGGAAGGGATGGGACAGGGAAATCAATTAATGAAGATGATGATTGATTGGACTGGACTTCATTTCAGTCACAGGGAAGCAATGCTCACCAGAGTCAAACGCAGCACCAGCAAATGTGTCAGGCTTTCAAACCACTGGTCTGCTGGGAAAATGGAGCCTCCAGGAGCAACATGATGATGTCTGTGGAAAGCCTCACTGAACTGGGAGATGATGTACATGTGTGCTTACTGAAATCAGTGTTTGGGTGGAGTATAAACCCTAATTTTTATAGGTACTCTGGTGGATCTGTGGTCCTATGTGTCCATTACACCCATAAATACCTGTAAAGTGTAATTACTGGAAGAGCAAAGTCAGTTACTGCAAGATTACTGCCATGGTAATTAAAGAGTTATAGAAAAACAACAAGCTTTCACCAATTACTAGGAGAGATGTCACCCCTGGGGTAAGGCAAAGTGAATGCAGAAGCCCAGCCATGGAGGGATGTCATCAGCGGGGTGAGAAAATCTGCAGGTGATTCAGATGGATGGATGGACGGATAGATGGCTGCTAGAAGCTTCCACCAACACCTGTGAAAAAAAGGAGACACAGAGGCACTGTAGCTCACTCCTGCCTGTGCTCTTTCATGAGGCCCTGTGTGGTAGCCACAGCAGCCCATTTTGGTCCATGTCAACGGCAAGAGAAAAGCAGATCGGAAGAGCAAGACATTGCAGGACTTGCTCCTCCAGTCACAAATTTTATAGTACTATTTCCTGCATTGTAGAAAGGTTGAAGCAAGTTTGGGATGCCCTTTGCGCTATAGGAGCCTGTCCAAAAGTGGATAGAAGATTAGCAGGTGTGTGAAAGAAAAACTTTGTGGGGGGTGGAAATATTATCACTATCGTATGATGTTATGTGAGATCTCATTGTGGTTCATGTGGCGTTTGGTGGGAGCTGGACATACAGAGAGGGATTGCTCAGCATCTTTCCCAGCCAGATACGAAGGTTTTCAAAAAAGGAAATGGATGAAATAAATCATCAAATCCAGCAGGCACAAGCGTATGCTGGAAACTGTCCCTCGCCTTTTTGTTCCATTCGGGGAAAAAGGAGGTAAGAGGTAAGAGTAGGATGGGGCTCACAGAAACAACAACCTGAAGGATTGGTGTTACTCACAGGGGTGAGTCACAACCTGAGGCGTTGTAGCAAAAAGGACTGGACTTCCCTGACATCACCTGGAGACACAATTCTTCCCCATCCATTCCCGAAATGGAAGACACTGCTGCTTTTGTTTGGGCTGGCCAAGAGTGTAGCAGGTCAGGACTAGCTGTAAAAGAATGTGTTAATCCATACCAAAATGAAATATTCTAGTGAAAATATTCTTGTAGCAAAAACTTATCGGGTCATCTCAACTAGGAAAAGCCTACTGGACATTGCAGTGATGGTGCGGATTTTCCCTCCTTCCCTCTTTTATCTGTTGTGTCACTTGTAATCTTTTCAGGCAAGGGACAATGTCTAGCTTGGTTGAGATCCTTCAGTGATATAAAAGATATTATTCAGTGCTCATTATCAGTATTGTTTGCTTGGATTATATTGTCTTTTCAGGTTGAATACACAGTGCATTAAAAAGCACACTGTAATAAAAAGTAACAAATAATGGAACTGTAAATGTACTTTGGCCCACTTTTTAGCTGCTGTAAATTATTCTATATGCACTGAAACCTTCTGATAAAGTGCTGCCTTTCTACATGGCATAGTAAAATATATGTTTAAGCAGGTTTAGGAAGATACATTAATAAAGCTAAAACCATGTGTCAGGCAGTTTGATAAAGTGGCTTCAAATAAAAAGCTTTTGACCGAGTTATTCAGCAGGATGGGTTCATGAGCTCTCTTTCTGTGCTGATTATTGCTTTTTGTGTCAGAAGGAAGACAGGATTAAAACCAGAGCTTGTCTGAGAACCATGTTGAAGGATGACATTTGGTATTGGCAGGAGGCAGCAACATTAAATGTCATTAAACACTACACACCAACCGTGTTGCTTCACACAGAACTCCTTGGCATTGGTTACAAGGCATGAATTGGGCACTGAGTCCTTCCCCTGAGCTTCTTACCTTTTTTCCCTTGGCCTGGTATGCTAATGAAAGCCCTGGCCCTGCTCTTTCATCTTGTCCCACATTTTCCTTTGTTGATGTGGAAAAGGAGCGAGGGAGGGGGCCTGGACTGGAGAAGGAGAGATAAAGCAAGTTTGTTTTCGGCTGAGTCAGAGGACAGTCAGATGAAGAGTTTTCTTTGTAACTTAATAGCTGCATTAATCACTGGAACTGCAGCTACTCCCACTGATGGCCAGAGAAGGGCTTCGATTTCTCACAACTTAGCTGATACCAAATGAGTTGTCTGCAAAAGCACTCTCCTAGCAGGTACAATTAGAGCGCTTTAATAGGCATGCAGGACATGTGGAAAGATTTTTAATTATATTGCATTAAATACAGCCCAACCTCACAGTAGGAACAATCTCTTTATGTCATTTCAGATTAAGTGAAATTATTTTGTATAGTAGTGATGTAATAAGAGCATCCCTGGGCAACTAGCTAAGGGTGGCTGTCTCTTTAAAGGAAATAAGGTCTGGATTTGGCAGTGCTAGGTTCAGGGTTGGACTTCATGATCTAAGAGGTCTTTTACACCCTAAATCAGTCTGTCATTCTATGATAATGCTAATACGTTATCACACAGCATGTACTGACAACGGGCTTAATGAGAAGCAATCAGTTTGGTTTGGAGTGGGTGAAATCATCAGTTGAATTTACAGAAGTTTTGACTGTGTTTAAACACACTTGTGTCATGATAATGTAAATTTCTCCCCCTGTTTTCCTTCATGAAGAAAAGAAGGGAGATGTAAGATTTCTTTGGTGAACAGCTTATCCCAGTGGGAGGAAGTTCAGCACTTTACCCCATCGGGCTTTGGCAAATGTCTGTCTAAATATTTTTGGGCTCCTAAATAATCTGGATTTTCATCTGGATCCATATCCATGGTTTCCAAGCAAAGCTTTTCTAAAATATCTGCCTGAGTAACTATAAAACCAAGTGAAAACAAATGGGACTCATTAAGGCATCTCTGAAAAGTTTCCTTTTGAACAGAGGAACACTTTTCTGGAGGGACAAAAATGACAGATTATTCATTTTTCTGAATGAAAACAGCACAAGGATGACGGAAAGTGAAGTAAAAGATCACAACCCCCTGAATTATCCTGAAGTCTGACTCTTCTTGTTGATGCTGCCAGCATTAGATCCCCAAATGCTGAATTGTCCCAGTTTCTTTTGTTTGGATGTGCTCAGCCTCTGCTGTGGGCAGGGATAAGTTCAGAGCCTCTAGAATCAGCTCCTTTACTTTCTCTCTGTTGGGTATCCTGGCAGTGCTTGCACAGCGGACCAGGTTGCAGCAGCAGAGTTTTTCCAGGCTGACCCTTTCTCACCTCTTTGTCTGGAGCTTACCCTGTTCTCCCTGGCAATGCTGAGAGTTCCCACCTAAAAAAGTCTAAACGCTTTCCTTTCTGCCTGCCCTATGTTTGCTGGAGCCGATGCAATGTCTGAATATGCGCAGCACGCAGGCTCCAATTTCTATTTGCCTGATTGCCCAGAGCATGTGGGGTTTTGTATCGCCCTGTAAAAGTTGTATCTTCTCAATCCCCATAAGTCCCATAGATAAATGCAGGCAATCCCACCCGCTCCGAGCACCACAGTCTGGCAGTGCAGGCATTGCTCCTATCCAGCCCCATTGCTGCAGGGTGTTTTATACCACCACAGGCTTTGTTGGTTTTTCCACCCCTCCCTCTCTCTCCTTTTTGTTGTTGGCAGTGTGATTGCTAACCTGGGCAGTGATTTTCAGTCTGGGAGGCAAATGAATGTCAGGGGGGAGCTGGGGGGTGTGCAAATAGAGAGTGGCATATGTTCCTGGCTCACTGGTACAACACTGTGGCAGAGCAGACGTGTTGCTGCCAAGGGAAATGGGCATTTCCTCAAGTTTGGAAAGTGGAAAGCTGACTGGATCCATGCTGCAAAGCACTCCCTCTCCACTAGTGGTTGTCCATGTGGACTTATTTTCAACCTTTATTGTGGTCCCTTCTATAATCGCAGCTTGCTAGACCTGTAAAAACAGCTCCTCGTGCTCTCTGCAGGGATGACAGATAATTCCTTGCAGCCACCAGTGGCAGAACCAAGGCAGGCAGCTCATCCAGGGGACATGTTCCTTCCTGCAACTCATCCAGGGAACACGTTCCCACCTGCAGCTCATCCAGAGGGCATGTTCCCACCTGCAGCTTCTCGGGTTTCTTCTCCACTGGAATGCCCACCCAGGGATGCCAATTCTCAGGTTTGGTTTTCTTTTCCTGAGATTCAGGTGGTGGTTCGAGTGGGCCTTTTTTGCCCTCTGAAGGCCCCGAGCCAGATGCGAGAAAAAAGTGGAGTCTTCAAGGTTTTTTTCTCTTTGGTTTCTTGTGTTTTTTATTATTTTTTTATCTTACAATTTTCTCTGTGCCCAGCTGAGATGTTCACAGCTGCACGGACACAGGACGACTCCCACCGTGATGGGAGGTCGCTGCCTTTTATACAGATAACTACGTGTATATTATTTACAATTATGTGCCAATGCCTATTACCTATACTAAAGGGGTCAACTCTACTCTGACCCAATCTCCTTTAACTACTTTGTGCCACCATCACCAGAAGATGGAGGCCAGGGTAGAAGAAGGAAGAACTCAGGGCAACACCCTAAATCCTCCATCTTGTTCCCCATGCACCTACATACTAAGAATCCTAAAACTAAAAAATTTTCCACCCTGTGACACACTACACTACTGTCTGTCACATCTTTGTGACTTGTAATTCTTCTCTCAGAGTTAGAAGCTCTTTTCCATGGACTGAAGTCAAAGATGGTGTCTCTCTGGGCTCTGTGCCAGGGTCTACAACCCCCCTGCACAGATTCCAGACCCCCCTGTACAGATCTCAAACCGTCTTGCTCAGGTCCCAGACCTCTCTGCCGAGGTCTGTGGCCTCCCAGGGTGCCCAAAGGAATGCCCTGGACTCCAACACAGCTCAGTGTGAAGGATGGTTTATTGATAGTGACAGGATGGGAGGGTAGAAGCTATCTGCCACCCACGCCCTTTGCTCTTTGCCAGGGCAGCTCCATGGCAGCTGTGTCAGAGGTGAGTGTGAGAGCAAATTCTCCCGTCCTGGCCTAGGAAAAGGCCCTGGCCTTTGAAAAGGTCAGATGCAGTGTGACTTTGGAAAGAGTCAGTAGGAAATAGTGAGAAATAATTCCTGAAGGAGTCTGGCTGGCATGCTGATGTGGTTTCTTGTAAAGGTGGCTATACTCTGAGACAAAACTCTTGGCTGGTTAGTCGGAAGTCCTTCACAACTAAATGTGTGATGGAAATACCTGTGGACAGGCTGCACTTTAAGGTAAAGGCTTGGAATACATGAAAACTTTTATATGCAACCTGCTTTTCTATTCTTTGCAAGCTTACTCTGTAGGTTCTCAAATATCACCCACCAGAGGATCTGCAAGATTCCTTTCAAAAGATGGATTTCTAGACCATGGATTGTTTCAGATCACTTCTCATTAGTATAGAGGAGAAAAGGAAAATTATTCCATCTATTCTCATCAAAACAGATGATTCTCAGCACTGTCACAATCATATTCATCAGAGCATTATCCAAACTTACTTTTCATGAGCGATGTTTCTTTCTGAAGATCACTGCTGGAGGGAGATTGCTGGAGCTACAAAAGCAGAAAGTCTGGGCAAAATTTGAAACATCTATGCTCCTTTTCCCATTGAATGTGCTCACCCAAGCTTTCTGCTTTCCACACTGATGGGCTTTCCTAGCCTTGCTATTCCACATGGGCATGATGCTCAATAGCATCGCTCCAGCAGTCACATCAAGAAGGGAGGTGGGCCAAGGCCAGCAGGGCCTGGACAATATAGACATAAAGGAGATAAACCCACACAATATTTGAAAACAGCAATTTCTGTGAACCAGTGATTAGCTGCAGTGCAGCAAATCCACCCCTTGTGCACAGCTACTGATATCAGTAGATTTAAATGCCAGATGTGTTTGGCTCAATGGGTGGAATCGAATGTTTCTCTAATTTGCTGATTTTCAGATTAGCATCCAGGATCACAAGTTGCAGAGGGAGACCACTATCCTCCTTGGACCTCCCACGCAAGTGGCAGGAGCCTGGAGAGCAGGGCAGGGGTCTCAGCTCTCCCAGGTGTTGCAAGAGGGGGCAGAGGGCCAAATCCTTACCCTCTTCTCATGCCTTTTAATTAGCAGGAACTCAAACAAACTTATTGAGGACTGGGATAATTTCATTTCATATGTTGGGGAGCAGAGGCCTGCCTGTATTCCCCAGTTCTTTAGGACATGTGTGAAGACGACAGATACAACAGAAGGGACCATGAATGGAACATGCTACAAAAAGAAGGTAATTGTCTTGATGAGATTGCAGTTTATAAATACAACAACTCCATAATCCAAAAAGGAGTTTCTGTGCCAAATCCTTCCATGTTAGAAATAAACCTATTTAATCATAAATCAAATAGTTCTCCAGGCAGTATGTTTGTACAAACTGAGCTTATTTGCCAGTCACTAAAATTAGTCTGCAGTACTTTTGCACCTCAGGAGACTTTGGTTCTACTGTGCATAAGTGGAAGAACTAAAAATTCTGCCTGTAATGTGGATGGACACTGACATTTCTTAGTCTAAGTCAAGAGATTTAGATATAAGAATACCTAGCTGGTGTCCGACAACGCCTAATCTTCTGCTAAGTCCCCCAAGGCACCATAAGCATGGAGTGTTATTTCACAGGATGAAATTTCCTTTTCCTATACCAATCCTGCTTGCTTCAGTCAGAACTCCTGGAGGCAAAGGGATGCTGCAAGAGGACCACTGTGGGGATTTCTTGGTTTTGGCCATGCCCCATGTTACCCCTCCTCTTTCCAGGAGGTAAGTTTGGCAAGAGCCAGTTTTCCACTGTGCCAGCCCTCCCTCAGGATATGCTGCCTGGCAGAGTTGTGAGGGGAGGGGAAAGGCACAGCAGCTCTCTGTTGAGGCAGCACCACTTGAATGAAGCATGCCTGAAAAAATTCCTAACCACAGACCTGCTGTTAGCTGCAGCAAGATAAAAGGCATATTTTATGAAAGTAACACATTCCAGTGTTGCACGTGTGAGTCAGGAGATGGACAGCAGGGCATGAGTGCTTGCTCTGTTTGTTTGAGTCCATCATGCATTTTGCATGCCCAGGATCAAATGTTTATTATTTCTACTTAATAACAGATCTTGAGACCATCCTACCTGGCTGTGAGCCACATAATGGGGTGTAATATGCTCTGTTATTTTACTGTGGTTTTCTCTTTTGTTGGAAGACTTTTTTTTGAGTATGCTATTTTTTGAGGTTGAATGCAAGATGCAGGAGTAGAACTGTGGTAGTTGGGATCATTTAAGGGTAAAAGAGAAAAAAGGTTTGTTTTTTTGACTAAAAATCTTTTGTCAGATCAAGTAATGTGGCTGGAAAGAAAGACAAGGTTTCCACTTTAGTATCCCTTTGTCATGCCTCTTTTTTTCCCACCTAAGCTTTCCTAGCTGATCCCACACAAGGTGCCAATTCTCCCATACCAGGGCAGGACTCAAGTGCTCTCGCACTATTTGCTAATCCAGGGATAAGGGGAAGTCAAACTGTCAGCTCCAGAGACCTGTGATCCAAAATGATAATTTGAAGATGATCTTTCCCTCTCGAAACCCTTAACTGCCCGACATACAGTCATCCGAAGTAAAAATGGAATTGCCTGTCTTTCCAAAAGTAACGTTTTAACTCAGCCACAAAATGTAGGTTTGATAAAAGATTAGATTTACAGGGTGAGATTGCATAGTTTGCCCTGTGCCAGGGACCAATTATATTATAAAACTAGTTCCTTCTGGCTTTAAAATTTCATCTCTGTGAAAAATAGCCCACTGTTTCAAGCAATGGCTGTATGCAGGATAGAGCATTCTTAGAAAATGGTGTCTGTTACATCTCTTTCAGCCATCTCATGCTGGCATATCCATCTGTTTATTGTGTTTGCTGTTTTCCTGCAAGGTAGTGGTTTGCTGACCTTCTGACAGTGTCTGAGGGCATTTGCAGATGAGAAGAAGGTATGGAAAAAACACCCTTTGCTTGAAGCAAACTGAGATCCCTGCAGGTGCAGGGCTGGCAGTCCACACAGCTGGATGAATTTCCCTGCTCTCTTGTGCTGGAGGCACAAGCTGCATTTTAGGCACAGGCTGTGGGAGCCATGGGATCCTGGGTCTCTGTAAACCTGTTGGATTTCAAGCAGAAATTAAGGCCTCTTTGAGTCCTGTGCCTACCATGCCTGCATTGCTCTTGAATCTCCACATTGCCTTACAAGGTTTTTCTGCCAAGGCTCACGCTGTGCCACAGTTTTACTGAAGTAAATCCTTAATACAGGGCCAAGCTGCCCTCTTGCTAAAAAAGTTATAACATTCATAGAAAACGTGTATATTGTATGCAGAAATATGTTGTGTTGCTCTTCTCTGCAAGAAGTGACCAGCCCTCTTCTTGCAGGTATTAAAGAGAAAGACAACATCAGTAGGTCTGGAGAAGTAAGATCTGTAACTCATACACAGAATTTTTTTCTTGAATCCCTTAAAAAAATGACAAAATGTATTTTTCAACAGAAATCATCGGTATTTAAGACTTGCAGGAAAAAACCAAAATGGCATTTTTGTAAGTCCTTTCTTCACATCATGGATTATCCTAAGTGCATCTACTGCTGAAGCTAACCTTCCTTCCTGCCACGCTGCCCCCTCACATCCCCTCTCTCTAGGTTTCCCAGTCTCTCTGCACTGAGTTTGGAGCCTCTTGCTTTCACAAGTGATGCCCTTCCTGACCTCTGTCTCTGTATCTGCTCACACATTCCTCCCTTATCTTGCTCTCAGGCTGCTCCAGATTCCCTCCGGACCATAGACCATAGTAGACCACACGTGTTTACAGAGCCCAGCTTGGTGCCTTCTACAAAACTGGCTTTCATCCTGACACTGAGTCATATGACCTTCCTCTCCTTTTCCCAAAACTTTCTGTATCTGCATGAACCCTTTCGGCATATACATAACTCTAAACGGCGGCATCTGAAATATTTCTCCATCCATCTCCGTATTTGTAAGTCTGCATATATGATCAATGTTTATATTAGGTAGCTGCTATGCTCTTCTGAGTCTGTTCTGGCTGTATTTTACTTAGACTGTGGTGACCTCTGGGCAGAGGCTCTGCTGTGCATGTTTATAAAACATTAAATATGCCATTGATGCTCAAAAAATAAGAACATTATTCATCTTTGAAAGGACTTTGAAATTAATTTTATGTGTGGAAGCAGCTTAAGAAAAATCTGTGGGGTGAGAATTCAGTCAATAAAGTCAATGGGAATTCTGCCACAGGGTGTTTTTGAGTACAGTCTTTAAATTATTGTTGTCCTATTGCGGGTTTAGGTTATTAGTTTGCTTTGACTTTATATAGACAAATATTGTCTATATTAAGCTCCCTTTCTGTCTTAAATGTCACAGATTAAAATGTCATCTGACTTTGTAAATTTGTAAAGTTGACTACATTTTGCTTGTTAAAATAACGTGAAGCATTATCAATGAAGCACATTTCTTTTTCCCAAATGGGTCACATGGGGCAACATCTCTTCTTTTAGGGTGATATCCAGCTCCAGGGAAAGAAGACTCTAAAATACTCCAAATGCGTGTCACTATAACACTGCTGTGCCTAAATATGTGGTGCTGTTACAAACTTCAGCCCTGTAGAAACCCTATTTTTTATCACTGTGAGAGGCTCCACCCCAAACAGTAATTAGAGCAAAACTCCTATCATAAATCCGCTGGCATCCCCAGTGAAGCTGGCGTTCTCTGGAAACAGAGGTTATCTCCTCCTTTTGCTGCTGGTCCTTTGAACTTCCTGTGGCCAGGGAATCCTCCCGGTTTCAGCTAGAATAACAATTATGAAACTATCCCTGCTCTTCTGGCTGGGGTTCATGTCTAATTAACTTTAACAGGAGTCGTAATTTTAAGAGTGATTTCTCAAAAGCGTTATAACTCAAGACAATTAAGGCTTGAGAGAGAGTGCGCGAGACAGGGAAGGGAGGAAAACAGAGGCACTCCTTGGGGCAGGGCACTTCATGCGTATTAAAGAGCCGTGACTCATTCCTGCCTCTAGTCCCAGCAGAAGTAATACCTTCTGAATAACTTCTGCGTGCTAGATAAAAACTTGTTTGCTGGTGCAAAAATTGTATTGCACGTGTTAGAACAGGCACCCTGATGGGCTATTCCCATCAAAAACGAGGCTACGCAGCAGTGGATTTTTCAGTCTGTTTGTGTAAGTTTTGCACTGGGTTTTCAGCTGTGGAAACTCGTCAAAGTCTGCAGAGAAAAAGGGATTGAGGGGAAGGAAATGCAGACCACTGAATGAATGAATGAATGAATGCAGTCACTCTTCTGGAGCAGGATGCTTCTATTCTTGTTATGCATTAAATATGTGGTAGTGTGTATAGAATACACCCATCAGTCAATTTGATAGGCAAAACCTGATTTTCTTGAGGACATGTGAAACTAGAAGGGAGATTACAGCAATGTAAAACATGAAAATCCTGGGAACCTCTAGGTCTGGCTTTTTGTGTGTTTATTTAAAAGTAGCTCTGAATACAGTACTGTATATATGATAGATATTATCTCAAGCCACGGCATCCCACAGATTTCTTATAGACATGATGCCAAGGAGGACAACATCTCCACGCATGAAGGATCCAGCCTTCTGCAAACATACAGGAAATCAGGTTTTGTGACAGAAATCTGACATGTTTTTTGAAATCTGAAACAGTTTTAAGGAAAACTCCTGCTGCTACAACAGGCGTGATCCCTCTCATTACTAGCAGCATGAGGATTGTAGAGAAATCAGGGTGTTTTTTTACCACAAAATTGGCTCAGAGCAAACTTGACCAAACAGAGCCAGCCAGCGTACACAAAATCCTAACTGCTGTTCCTGGGGATGGACTGTTGCTAAATCCACAGTGAACTTTTTCACTGAGGGACACTATCCACAGTTTCCCCTGGAGCAGACTTCCAGTAGCCCTGCAGAAAGCTGCTCATCTGCTCCAGATGAAGCAACACAGCAAAATGAGTATCTCAGTATGACGAGAGACTACGAGCGAGCGTACACAACCCATGGTCTGCTTGGGAAGAAAACCTTGACCGCCTCGGGAAGAAAAGTCTGACCTAGGCAGTGGAGCATCTTGTGCCCTTGGAGCTGGGACCTGGGAATTTTGTGCCCTCTAGGAGGGAGAGAGTTGATTTTCTCAATGTAGAAGCCTGGGGGCAAACCATCATATAAGTGGTATGGACAATCAGGGGCCCAGGAGTGAAAGAGGGAGCAAACCGCAATGATAGTGTAGATGTGTCCTAAGGAGGATGTCTAATGGTTTTACAACATATTGTTGTAAGCAATGAACATTCATCTTCAACTGTAAATCAGCTTGTTTGCTGTTTACTCATAAGAATTTTGCATTGTCTTCTGCTTGTTACATTTCTAATGTAAGCATAGCTGTTCTGTTGTCTCATCTCATTAGTTTTTTGGCTCATTTGGCACCTCTCAGAGATGCCAAAATACAGGGGATATTTTTGGAATCTATTTCGTCACTATTGTTACTGGCAAAATTACGACCAGCTCTAATGTTTTAGCATGCTTGAATGTGAGTATCACTAACACTTGGACACTTCTATGTCCCCTATGCTTCCATTATAAAAACAATGCTGACAGCTCCATCTTCTCCTAAGTGCTATCATCCAGCAACAAGAAATAAATTAAAAAGAAACATGCCCTAGGAAAAGCCTTGTCTTTGTCCACCCAAAAGGCAGAAGTATCAGGGTCACTACCGAGTCTATCAGATTTTGTGTGTATGCTACTAAATAATAAAAGAAGGGGATTTTTGTCCTTTGGAATGGGGACATTCCAGGGCAGATGTGGTGTGATCATGCTGCTAGCAAAACTTTTTGAGGGACAGTGGTGAACTCAAAAGCTTTGTTACATGAATGAGAAGGTGTTGATTTGGAATAGTCAACATGGATTTACCAAGGCTGGATCATCAGATCACACAGGCTTTGCAGAACCTCTAGAGGTCCCTCATCCCACCCCTCCACAAAGTAGGTCCATGCAGAGCAGGTTGCTCAGGGTCTTGTCCAGCTGGATTTTGAGTTATCTCCAGGGCACCTGCTCCAGTGTTTACCTTCATGGTAAACTTATTTTCCCTACTATTGACTGGGAATTTCCCCTGCTTGACAAAACTGATTGCTCTGTGTGATAAGGGAAGAAGAGTGGTTGTTATCTGTTCTGAGTTTAACTTAATGTTAGGGATGATTTCCTAGAGCACCTTTGTATCTAGGCTGGAACATTCTGGTCTGAACAGGCGGATTAGTAGGTGGGTGAAATACTACCTTGTTTTTTGAGCTTAAAGGGTTCATATTCTACCTGGAGGCTTTTATACGCAGAATTCCTCAGGGATCTATTAGAGTAATTTAATATCTTTGTTGGTGATGTGAAAGTGGAGACAGTGTGCTCCCTCATCAAGCCTGCAGCTGACACCAAACTCACCAAAGGAGAGCGACTGACACGTTCCAGGGCAGAATTGCCACTCAGGGAGACCTGAGCAGCTGGAAGAAGGGACCAACAGGAACCTCATGACATTTGACAAGGACAAATGTGAGGTCCTGCAGCTGGGGGGAAGCGGCTCCTTGCAGCAGTACAGGCTGCTGCTGAGCTCTGCAGGCAAAACTCCACAGCCAAATATGTCCAGTACACATGAGAGTCCTTTCCTCCTCCTGCCCAGCACCGCTGCCTAGGAGCTCCCCTTGGGCACAGTGTCTCTCTCATGCCACTTTCCGTGTGCCCTTTGCCCAGCTCACAGAAAGGTGGAGCAAGCCCTGAGTGCTCTTGCCTCTCCCGGAAGAGCCAGGTTGTGCTTCTTCTTGTTCTTGTCTGCATCAACAAGGTGCATTAGCTACAAAAGCACAAGAAAGCACAGTGCTCTACACAGAATACTTCATAATTATTATTTTATTGCTTTCTTGCGGACAAGATTTTTCAAGGATGTGGCTAGAGTCTGCCCTGGAAGTGAGGCCATACCAGTCATGCAACTGGCAGGACTGGACTTGTTCTTAATTCAAACTCACACTACATTTAACAGAGTAGCATGGGCAAGTGAAATTTCTGCTTATAGTGAAGGAAATCATCTATACAGTGTGTTACATAGTCTTTCATATTGAGTGGTTTTATAGTATCTGTTCACAGGTGTTTTAAACCCTACTTAAGCACACTTAGGACACTGAGACCTATGCGGAAGGCATAGGAGGCATTTGTACAGTGAGCTGATCTGGATTCCTACAATGCCATTTGGAAGTAATTTTCTAGGAATCCGTGCAGAAAAAAACCTAAAACTGCTGACCCCTCAGCGCCAGCATAGGAGCGCAGAGTTATGCCAAGAAAGTTTAACATAAAGTTATCATTTTTCTTCCTTGTTTCCCATCAGACTAATTTTGTATGTAAAGGGTTGACTCTGGCTGGATGCCAAGCACTCCGTGAAGCCATTCTATCACTCTCATCCACAAGGGGACAGGGGAGAGAAAACAGAACAAAGGGTTCATGAATTGAGACAAGGACCAGGAGAGAGATGACTCACTGAGTACCATTATGGGCAAACCAGACTTAACTTGCAGATATTAATTGAATTTATTACTAACAAAATCAAAGTAGGATAATGAGAAGTAAAAAAATCTTTAAAACACCTTCCCCCCCATCCCTTCCTCCTTCCCACTTCTACCTCCTCTGCCATGGTGGCACAGGGAGACAGAGAATGGGGTTATGGTCAGGTCATCACAGGATGTTACAGCTGCTGCTCAGGGTGCAGCTTCCCCTGCTCCAGCTTGGGGTCCCTCCTACAGGAAACAGTTCTCCATGAATTTCTCCAGTGTGAGTCCATCCCATGGTAACAGTTAACAGTTCTCCACAAAGTGTTCCAACATGGGTCACCTTTCCACAGGGTGTGGTCCTTCAGGCACAGCCTGCTCCAGCATGAGTCCCCTAGGGGAGTCACAAGTCCTACCAGGAGACCTGCTCCAGTGTGGATTCCTCTTTCTACAGGTCTACAGGTGGAAATAGGAGTCTGCTCCAGGGGGCTTCCCACAGGTTCACAGACATCCACCTGGACTGGTGTGGGTCTCCTCTATGGGCTGCAGGGATACAGCTGCCTCACTGCAGGGGAATTTCATCTCCTGGAACACCTCCTCCTGCCCCTTCTCCATTGACCTTGGTGTCTGTAGGGCTGTTCCCCTCACTCTAACTCTGCTCTTCTCTGACTGCAAATTACTTCTGCAATAACTTTTTTTCCTTCTTAAATATGTTATCACAGAAGTGTTACTTTCACTCCTGATTAACTCTGCCTTGGTCAGTGATGGGTCTGTCATGGAGATGTCTGACACTGGTTCCGGGGAAACTTCTGCTACTTTTTCATGGAAGCCACCCCTGCAGCCCCTCTGCTACCAAAACCAGGCCATGCAAACTCAACATAGACATCCCTTGCTGGTTCTTCTGCTGCTAATCATGCAAAAAATGAGCATTTTTATGGAAACAGCTGATGTTTCCTAAAGGGAGCTAAATCACCCTAGCAGGAAACTGGATCTAAACAGAAAAAGAGGAAATAAAACAACAATTTTATTTCCTATGTATCTTACTTAGACCTACTTACATGGAGAAGATATCGCAGATACCCACACATCCAAATCAGATGGAAAGCTGGGAAGAAAACACTGATGCAAAGTGGCTTCTTTAGCATCTCATCATATTAGGACTTTAATTCTCTGGTCTCTTTATCAGACTTTTATAATTACATGGAGCAGAGAATGAGAAGGCAGAAAACCAAATGCAATTGATTCTGTTATTTGAACTACAAGGTTCGTGTAGGTGTTTGGGGGAAGGAAGCAAAGCACAGCAGCTCCTGAATGCTGAGCAGCAGAACTACAGCAATAAGTGAGGAGGAGGAGAAGAAGGAGGAGAATATTGCAAGTCTGAGAGAAACTTAGGCAGCAGTGGAATTTTGTCTAGACTGGAGAACACTTCCGCATTTACATCGCCGCATCTTGAGAGCTGCAGAAGTCACAGATGTTTCATGATCCCCGGTGTCTGCCTTGCAGTATTCTGGTCCCTCTGATGACACCTGCTCCTGGTTTAAATTAGTTCTAGCAATGGTTGTGCTTTTATAATGGAGGAAAATACAGCTGGAATAAAAGAGCTCCCATTTCTTATCAACATGACCCAGCTGGAGAGAGAAGAGAGGCTGACTTAACTTCCCACTTCTGAATTTGTCATTAGAGAGTTAAGGGGGGGTGTGTGAGAGAGAAGGCTGCCTCTTTTAGCTTTCTTTTCTCACTTGCACTGCAAACTTGACAGTAACAAAATCCCCCATTAAATGATGAGAATAAAAAAGACTCTTAGGAAACTTTCTGAAGTCAAGTTTTATTTATTTGAAAAGGCCGTTTCCGCACCCATCAATTCTTAAAGCTGCCTTTGCCAAGTAGCTCGGGTCCCTTTGGTGTGGTGAGCTCTTGCTGGCAGGGTGTACAGGCATGCACAGCTGGAGCACACAACACTGTGATAACATCTGGAATTTGTACAGAAGGTATCCTGTTAAGGAGGTTTCCAATCCTACCAGAAGATAAATTGCCCTCCGTAGCCTCAGGGTTTTGGAGAACAAAATAATTCCTTTAAGGATGACACCTCCAATCCTCAGCTGTGAGAAGCAGAGCTTCTGGCACAGCACAGAACTGAATCTTTACTTTCTCTGGTTGTTATCAAAGTCGTAGTGGTATGACCCACAAATAGAACATGAAATGACAGGTCTGCTTGCAAAAACTAGCACAAAGTGAGTTAATTTGCATTCCTTTATATATATTAGATCCAGTTCTCCATTATCCTCCACAGTCTTGTATATACCATAAAAGCTCAGCACAGGGGAGATGCACATGAAAGTCTTTTTATAAAGTTCTACCCTTCCCCCCTTCATTAAGTTGGTAAAGATGCTTGGAACCTTTATAACTGCTCTGATCTGGTATTCTCTTTTACAAGGTATTTTAAATTATGGTGGTAACATTTTAATAAGGCTATCAGTGCCTCAGGCCAGTGCCATAACCCAGTTATTTGAGATGTTGGGATGGCAAACATCTGTTTCGGTGTGCAACCTTGCTGGTGGAAGATTCACTTTAATGAGGGGGAACCCTGTGTGTCTACAGGGCAACTGTAGAGGCTCCTATTTGATCGTTCACTTTCATTTCAAAGAATGAGGACACAAGCAGAAGAAAGGGATGGGTGTCACTAAAATCATGGCATTCCTTATCCCCTTGGGCTTGAAGACACCTGGGTGTAAATTAGAGCAGCTCCAGTGTGAAGCAAGCGTAAAGATCCCTTGAGAGCTTCTACTGTCCTACTTCTCACCTTGTGCTGTGTGTGGTTGAACAGCTCTGTGGTATTTAACACCAATTATCAAACTGTCTGAATAATGAGGGGCAGATGCACCTTGCCAAAATTTCATATTTTATTAACATAATTCATCTTCATAAATGAATGTATTTTGCATCCACGGCGTGTGACTGAAAAGATTTTTGTCCAACCACTGAAGAATAATTAGTCAGAAATAGCCTTGTCTTGCTCTCAGCACTATTAAGTATCTTGAGATATGTTAACTTCTCAAGCACTAGCAAACATCAGGTGTTGGTGAAAGAAACTGAATGGTGACATGAGGCTTTAAAGGAGCCATAATGATGCTGTTGTACACTACAACGACACAAAGACTCTGACTTCAGAAGGCTGAAAATTACTTCTCTATTTTTGGGATGTGTCTTCTCTTTTATACTGTTCTACACAGACTAATTCAATTGGTGACAAGAAGACAAACCTCTTCAATCACATTGGTCAGACCAGAGGGACATCAAGAAGTCCCTCCTAGGGAAAATATGTAAACAAATTTGCCGTTACAAAAACATGCCTCTTGCGTACAGAAAATTCCCTGGGAAAGGAATTTCAGAAAACCAAACATGTCAGGCACGAACCAGAGCTACACCATAATAATTAATTAAAATAACATTAAATATTTGACCTGGTACAGTCACTGTTTGAGTGCTATACTTGCAGCAACATGAAATCAAGAACTGTGTAGAAATACTGTGTGCATGCTCTGTGGGTCATGGTAGGACCATGCTAGGAAAACAATGTCCCGTGCTGGTCTCCTCCACCTGAAGCTGAAGAGTGAGGCATCCTGAAACTTTTTGTCTGAGTAGTCAGTCAGGTTTGACAGGGTTGACACATCCCTTACCACACCCTCTACTTTTGCATGGTATAGAAGGAATTGTGCAGTCCTAAGCTTCATTCCTCTTGATGAATTCAAAGGCTTTTTTTTTTTTTTTTTTTTTTTTTTTTTTAACCCTGCCAGAGACTGAGACGGTAATATTCCAGGGATTGTCTGAAAGGAGCACAGCAGCAATTCAGGAACCTGGAAATGACAGCTCTTGCCAGGCAGTCCTGGACTTGGCCAGACACAGGCTCACAGTGAGCACCTTTTATCAATCGTACCCTGCTCTCCAAAAACTCTCCAAACATTCACAAGGGCATATCTACATTTTAAAGTGCATTTTGCTGCAGAGCCCTGTAAATCTGCCCACAATCAGACGCCCTTTGAGTGTATTTAAGATACATCTTCCCCATGACAGGGATACAGCTGAGTAAGTTGCCTGAGCCCTCTCAGTTTGTTATTAATGACATTTTGGACCATGTCTGCAGGTGCTCAGAGATCTTCCTGCTGGCACCAGCCTCTCTTCACAAGCATAGAACAGCTCAGACTCTGGAGTCTGAACTGTCAATTTTTGGGGGAGAATTCTTGCCTGAGCAAAGGGAGGAAGTGGAAATTCCCAGGACTGACTTTCACATCATCAAAAAACATGGACTTTGTGAATGCTGCCACTCAGCCCAAGCTGCCTCTTCTCAGGCAGCCCCTGCATGGGAGGAGTGGTGCATATCAAGCACCTTACAAAGACACATAGCCAGATTAGTGCCTTGCACATGCAAACTTGTCCTTACTGCCCAAAACTGTAGGAGTTAGGAATACATACTGGTTTACCTGGATGATTTGATCTGTTTGGAAGGCCAGAGCTGGTTTTTTGCAAGCTACAATAATGGAAATCAATTAACAAGTCATATTCAGATTTGTACTTTGAATGTCAGATGTCACTGGTTATCAATGTGTTTCAGCTACTTTAAATTTATTTGGTTCCTATCCAGGCAAGGAGGGCATTAAAGAAAGGATGCCATTAAATAAGCTCAGAAGAGGCCACGTGAAATAGGAGGGGCTGGCAACTACTGCCAAAAGCAATGAATTAACAAGCCATTGAGGGGAATTTCAGTGTGCCCCTGGGAATTCAGTTCTAAAGATAAAATACAGAGGTTTCCCTGGTATAGACAGGGACCAACACGGCATGTTAAGTTCAGTTCAGGTACTGTCCTGAGTAAAGACCCACTATCCAGCAGTCTAAGCCTAAAATACGGCTTTTGGGTCCACCATTCGGGGTTGGAAAGCAGCCTTTTATTAAAACTAAAGAGATATGCCTAGCACCAATATTTTGTATAAAGGAGATTCCCTCTGCTTACTGAAGCACTCATTAGCTGCTGACATTTTGCCTCTCTGGAACTGCTGTCTCCTAACATCCTCATGGTGTCTGCAATTCTAAGGGAGGCACATTAGGAAACAGGGCTGCAGCATGGACCCTAGCTCCAGTTTGGGTTCAGGTGCCTGTAGGAAATATTATACCTCCTTTAGACTAACTTGCTTAAAGAGGAACTCCTAAGATCTATGCAATTTAAAAAGATCCTTACCTTAGGAGACAGAACTCTGCTAAAGGAGATGAACTATGAACTGCAAATTACCACATTTTATTCTCTCCTGCATGTAGTTTTCCTTGGGAGGGAAATCACACAATCATGGTTTGGCTTGAGTGGGAAGGGACCCTAAAGATCAGCTACTTCCAACCCTACTGCCATGGGGAGGGACACCATGAAGGAGGAACACTATGAGATTGCAGTTTGTAGTTTACCAGCCATTTGCACTCAAAAACTCCTTGATGCCAAAGAAAGTCAAGGAACTTAGGATGTGGCCTTAGGTATGTCAGGACTGGGCCTTTCCAGGAATAGTGGAGCAAGGTTTACGTGAGATCATCCAGCTATGACACTGATATTTTCATGCATTTAGATGAATTTCAAGCAATATCTATGTGACTTGACCCTGCTTGAAGATAACTGAGTCCACCTAGGGTTAAGGGCGCAAGAAACACTGACTATTTCAGTAAATTTAATTATTTGTATCTATTTTTTTCATTTCTCTACCTATTAAGATATCTAAGATAGGAGAACTGTGCTGCTCACCGTATCATCTCAGTCTTATCCTTTCATTTTCATTTAAGTGGGGCTAATTGTGCAAGCAGGACCACCAGAACCCAGCTATTATTTAAGTATTTAAGGATTTTTTCTATGTGTCCAGGTAGCAGTGACTCATCCAGGCCTCTGGGTGTATCACACACACGCTGTCTCCACAGATAATGGTGTGTCTCACTGAGCTGGCACACCAGTCCAAGCTGAAAGGTGGGGCTGATTGGAGGTGGTGCTAAAACTCAGCAAGAACCTCAAATCAGTGTAATGCTTTTGGATCTCTAAATATGCATAAATATAAATGGACAGTTTTCAAAGGGACTTGCTGGGAAAAAAAAAAAAAGCTTTATGTTTGTATGTCTAAATACAAATGCCTGACTTGATACAACACTATGCAAAAACCTGACTTTTATGTATATTGGTGGTACTAATTCAGAGATCTGTATTTACGTTTCAAAAAGTTTGGACTGGAGTATCAAAGCACAAAGTTCAAGTTTCCCTCATTCTGCATTTCCTGCCTATTCTACATCTGTTTTCTACTTTTTTCCTTCCTTCTTTACAGCATCAAGCCTCTATATTTGTTTTTCTTATTCATCCTTGTTTTGTATTCTGCTCCCTTATGGCTTTGAAATGTAATGTCAAACCATCCAATTGTACAGATGTAATCTGTATTCAAAGCAGCATCACAAATTCACATATACACACAAATATATATGTATGTCTGTATACATATATATATATATGTATACATATATATATACATATATATGCACTCATATATAATGATTCACGTTACATATAATACAGCATATATATTACAATATGAAAGTCACTGCATGACTTCACATATAATAAGCCACCTTGCATTCCGCCTCTTTGTAGTGCTCTTTACAGCTCCGGGCAGTGCCACCAGGATGCCCTTCAGGACCAAGCAGACCCATGTTTGCTTGGAACAGCTCTTATGCCTCCTCTACACCACACTTCATCACCTCCAGCAGCAGGGCAGGTTCCCATGGAGCCTGAGCCATGCAGATCCCACAGAGTCCCAGCAGCTTCAGTGGCACTGGGGAGGACTGCACTCCTTTGGTTTTCTCTTGAATAGTTTAGGAAGTTTTGGTATGTTTAACTACTTGTTACTTACTGTCCCACGACCTATCACTTGGGTTTAAAATACCAGGAAAAAGAGGAGTGCAGAAAAGACAGAAACAGGACCAAGAATTTACGCATGGTGCGGGCTGCTAGTAATCTCACACAAGTTTAAAGAACTTCCAGCAGGCATGTTGTCGCAGAGCATCAGGTGGCTGATATGGCTGGCTCATGTCCTACACATCGGGATCAAAGCCTCAGGATTATTTCAGAAAAGCCTGGCACAGTTATTCATGAGTAACTCCTGCTTCTAAAAATCTGGCCATCTTTGTTTTCCAACACCATGGACAAGTGGCAGACCAGCTGAGGCAGTACCACTGAGACCAGCTAAAAAATGGTGCTCAGTTGACACCTGAGACTAATCAGATGGTCACTGGCTGGCAACAAAGGCCTCTCTGGGCATCCTACAGCAAACTGCATTTGCCAACACCCTGTACATGCACGAATGCCTTAAAATGACTTTGTCTCCTAAGATATGGCCTATTTTAAAGTTAAACACAACTTTCAGAGCACCAGAAGGTGGGAATTAAGAAAATCTGAGGAGAAAAGACAAGTTTAAATGCCTGCTTCTGAGTATCTTCTTTCCCAGGCACAAATGCAGTCAGCACATGGCACTAGTCCAACATTTCGTGCACTGGGTCACACGTTTCAGCCCTGTTTCAGAAATGCACTGGGCTTGGGGTGCCCAAAGACCTCCTAAATGTGGGGCCCTGTGTATTTTGGAATTGACGAAACAGCACATCACTTTTCCGACGTGTCTCAACACCCTGTGATGCACAGGGCAGACGGCAGCTGCCAGAACACCGGACCTATCCTCGACGGAATGGTGCCGATTCACCCAGGACAGCACTGCCTTGTCCAGGTGCCAACTTCTTTCCGGAGAGGTGGGAAGGTGCTCGGCGTCGAGGGCACCCTGGCCCCGTCCATCCCCCCCGCAGCGCTCCCAGCCCTCGGGCGAGCCGCCCCATGCCCCGCAGCTTCGGCCGCAACTCCGCGGCAAGCGCCAGCCCGCAAACACAGGCAAGGAAGTTTCAGGTGGACTCCAACCTCCGCCGGCGACTCCTGAGGGCAGCACACGCACCGGGAAAAGCGGTGGAAACACCGGTGCGACGGTGACAGAGGCCGTGCGGTGCCCGGGCGGCCACCGGGGAGCGACACCGCGGCCGCCGGGCGCGGCGGGGCGGCGGCCGGGGCCCAGCAGGAACCCGGGGCGGCCGCCGAAGAGGCGCGGAGGAGGCAGGCGAGGCGCGGCTCCACGCCCAGGAGCGCCGCTTAAAACCACCACGGAAAGGTGTGGCCTCGCCTTTCCTCTACCGGCGGGGAGAGGACGGGACGGGACCTCCGCGATTTGCCGCCGCCGCCAGCAGCCCTCGCCGCCCGCCCGGCTCCGCACCGCGCTCCTGCCCTGCCCTCACCTGCGGGCCGCCTCGACCCCCGGCTCCCGGTCTTTCCTCGGCCCTCGGCGGACTGCGAGGGAGCGGCGGCACCGCGGCGGGCGCTGCCGGCCGTGAATGCCTTTCCTGCCGTCGGGTCCGGCTGAGTGTCCCCGTCGCTTTGCCCCTCGCCCCGCGTCGCCCCGGGCGGCTCCCCCGCTGCCATGAGCATCAACGGCGGCTCCCACCCGCGCATCAACACCCTGGGCCGCATGGCGCGGGCAGAGTCCGGCACCGACCTGCGCTACGAGATGAGCTCCCATGTCGTGGGGGGCGGCGGCGGCGGTGGCGGCGGCGGCGGCACCACCCACACCCACAAGACCTACTACTACCAGAAGACTTACGGGGGGGACTACGCCTCCGACGGATACGGGTAGGTTCGGGTCCACCCGGCCCCCCGGCCCCGCTCCCTCGGGGCCTCCTTCGGACAGCTGCCGTGAGCCCGCTCGCGGTGGGATTCCCTAGGTGCGAGCTTGCAAGTTTCTTTCTCCTGTTCTTCCCTGAGGCGTCTTTACTTCTAAAAGGCTTTTAAATGCAAGCGAAGAACTTATTTTCAAAAAGCCGCTTTTGGTGTGACTCTCCTTGAAGAGAGTAGCCGGAATAAAAACAATGTCTCCCATTTGCACTGAGGGCTGTAAATGGGTCTGTGCTGGCTGTATTGACCCAACAGTTCTGTGCTGATAAACACCCGCTTTGCTCAGTGACGCAAAACAAGCTGAAGTGAATTGCTTTATACCCCATACACCCAGGCGCTGCCTTCCCCGACTAGTTGCATAGCTAGGGCTATAAAACCATTTTAACTAGTGGGAAATGTTCTCTTGTTAATTTTTGCGTTTGTTTCTAGCTTGTGGGAGGCCTGGGAGTTTAAGTAATGATCTTTTCTAGAGCGATCCCTGACATTTGGTGGCAGGGGGCAGAGATACATGACAAGCAGCATCGGTCTGCTCTCCTCGCCTCTTATCTTTTTAACTTTCTGCTTACCCTGGTGCTGTGAGCACAGTCAAGATCTTGCAGGCAGGGTGTGAATCCAGCTGTGACTCCTTGTTTGGGGAGTACTTGTTCTGATGGATGCAGCTGTACCAGCAATCTGTGCACATGAAGTCTAACAAGGACCTTCTGCAGAGTGCAGTGATCATGAAGACTTCTCCATTTATCTCCTTGTCTGGGAGTTCACAGGACTGAAAAGGAGTTATGGTCACTGAAGGAAGCAGTGCTGATGTATGGTGTGTGCTACACCATCAAAAAGCACAGCTGATGATGGCTGGTTTGCGTGTGTGGAATGGCTGTATTAAATCTATTGGTCTAATTATGGATGCTACTGACTCAGGAATTGATGCAGAAGCCCTGTCATGTATTTAGTGTTAGAATTTAAGCCCTAATTTTATGGATATGAGAATTAAACATACATAGTAAATAAGCAGCGTACACAGTAAATAAACAGATGAGAAAAGGCAGGCTTTTTTATATCAAGCAGATCTATGAGTGGCCGTAGAGAATGAGGGTTATCCTAGAAAGCACAGTGTGCTTTGCTTAGGTATGTCAGACCAGTTGCTTGAGGACCACTGAATGAATGACTAGACTTGCTTTCTATGGATTTTTTGTTTGTAACTTTTCCCAGTTCTTTGTTTTAGTTCTTTGTTTGACTTTTGGTTTGTTGTGTGCATAGGTAAGTTAGATACAATGAATTGCAGCTAGAACACATCTAGTTGCCAATATAATAGTCTGAGAATATCTATTTATTGCTAAATAATAAGAACAATTCAGTACTGTAGCATTGGGGAGTACACACACTAGGACTCCCAAATGCCATTGCTGCGCTGCCTGTCTGAGGATTTGTCTTGCTAGTGGTGCTTCATTGCAAATACCTTTACTGTTTACAAGAGACAGTCATGAAAAATGAATGGCAGCGCGTGTTACTTCCTGGCCATTCTCTTTTTCCTCACTTTACACCGGTGCAACTCTGTTTGGATTCATTGGAGTGATTTCCATATCATTCCAAACTTTCACTAGAGCACAAATGCTTTCCTTTAATTTAGCATTAGTTACATATTTTAAGCCTGTCTGTAGTTTGTTAGGCTCTTCTTTCTGTAGCATTCAGTGGCGGTGTAGCAAGAGTGGAAAGGACAGACCTGATCAAGAGGTTAACAACCTTATATCAAAATTCTTTCATTTTCTTTTTAGAGTGTAATATTCATATCTCCTTTCTGGGAAGGTATGTCTGGCAAGGAGGTTGCAATGAAAGTTCCTCTTGACTTTATTGTGAGACTTCCGAGTGGAACTAAAGACAATTATTATCAAGATCAAAAAAAAAAATATATATATATATAGCATGAATTTACATATTTTTTTATGTGAAAAAATCTGACCACAACAAATACTTTAAATATTTTTTTTGCTACAGAGCATGTGTGTTTGCCAACTTCCTGAGTTGCATAGGTTTATTTTTAAGCAGTGCTGATAGGAGTTAAAATGTATCTCAAAACAAGTGGTTTATTGTCAGTTAATGAAACAAACAGTTTTGCCTGATTTTGCAGAAAATCCACTAAATGCTCTGCATGTTGTGCTGTTCGGATCAGTGCCATCGTCTGTGGAACTGGTTTTATTAATTGCATTTAGCCTGACATATTCAGTGTCAAAGTTTAGTGGCATCTACTGGACTGAGAAAACTGAGGCTTCTTTTTTCCATGGGGAAGATCACTCTACCCTAATTTTTAAATGCAGCAGGATTCAAGTTAGGGTCTAGTCTTGTAAGGTTTGGGGCGTATTCTGCCGAACAAGTCTGTGCTGAGTATTACATTACTCACAGAGCAATATGAGACGCTCCCTACCCTTAGGGCTCAGCAAGGTGCTTTTACAACATTCCCGGTTTCTTCTGGCTTGGGAACTCAGGATGAGCTTGGCCCGGAGTACAGATACTCAGCTTGACAGTGACTCACACTCTGCTAAACTGCCAATTCATCAGTCAAATATTTTTCAATGTCTTTGCTATGGAGATAGAAAATCTGATAAACCATGAGAGAAAAGAAAAAAAAATGCAAAGATGTGCAGTTTTATTTGTCATTGCTGAGATTAAGGAAAAAAAAATAGCCTAGGATTCACGGTCACGGAGTGACATGAACATTAATTTACACAGTTCTACTTAAGGATTGATATAACTTCTGTGCTTCCAGTTAGAAAATGAGTTAGAAATTTACCTCCCCTGCCCTGACACTTCTTTGAGGAACCAAGAAACAAAGTAAACGTGGAGAAAACCGACTCAAAGCCACACTTTTGCCTTTCCCATCAGTCTCGCAAGGATCTGTAGAGTCCTGGCTAAGCGGAGTGGTGGTAACTTTAAGCTGCTCAGACGGCGAGGGAGGAATGCGAATGGCTGCGGAATACCTGCCCTGCCGGCAGAGCCTGCACCCTGCTCTGGCTGGCGGGGAAATGGTGACGCTGCCACGCCGTGAGAAGGGACTTAGGTTGGCTGTGTCTTTCCAAGCTCTCTGTTCCGTAGGGGCGTGCAGGTGTGAAAGCCTCCGTCAGGAGAAGGGGGTTTGCTGCGTTTTGAGCGGCTGCTCTCCAGCAGAGCTGTGTTTCCATGGTACAGGCTAGAGCCAGTGTTTGGCACCTCCCTCTCCCAGAGGCGGGGGTGGGAGACGCAGCGTGTGAGCAGCCTGCTGCATGGGGCAGGTACGGCCTTTGGGAACAGTTACGGCCTTTGGGAACGGTTCTGTTGCTCCTGGTGATTCATACCAGTGGGAGAAAAGCATGAGGATTCCTGTGAACAGGTGTGGTACGATCCCTTGTGAAACCCTGCATGCTGCGAAGGCACTAAGCCTTGGGGGTCCTAATAATTCAATAATTCAGTAGTGACTACTGGATTTTTGCACATTTTTAATGGTATTTAGAGCGTGATTGTGCCAGATGCAGAGGTCTTTTGAGGTTTCCACCCATCACGGAAACCCTAGTCTATGTGCACACTTGGCAGATAGGACTAGTTTGGTGAGCCTGTGGTGTGCCAAAACTGGTCCTAGTTAGAGCAGCGACATATGGGGAGAACTCCTGATGATTTGACAGTTTGTATTCACCTTCTTTGAGGCGGGAGGGGGAAAACTGGACTACAGCATTTAAACTCCTGGTTATATTCTTATGGATCTCATGATTCATCACCTTCGTGCCGTTGCGTTTTCCAGCATACTCACACCCAGCTGGCAGGTGGTGGCGGATGGGCGGTGGTATGTGCAGGCTCTGTGCTGGGAATGCAGATTCCAGGTCGGGTTTTTCTTCTGACTTGCCTACCCTGGGCATTCCAGGTAATCCCTTTATGAATCTTCTGCTTGTTCAAACAAGTTTGTGTGGAGGGGGGTGGGAATTGTGAAGAAAAAGAAGCGCCTTTTTTTTTTGCTCTTGTTGAGTTATGGGAATCATTCAATATTCTGGATCTGCTAAAAGACTTCCTTTTAAAGCTTCCTCCATTTTTGAAGGAATTAAAAAAATTAAAATGTTTTGAATTTTTAAAAGGCTAGAAGTTTTGTGGAGGGCTTGGAAAATTTAACAAGGGTTATTCTAATTTGTTTTAAATAGTATCTTTGGGACAAGAGCAACCTCTTTGTGCTCCCAAAGCTTTAGGGAGCTGTGAAGCAGTGGGAAGGCTCCTCAGAATTGGTGGATATGTTTCTGTGTTCCCTTTGCCCTGCTTCTCTGGGCACTGATTACACCCTGGATAACCCAGCAGCCTCTGGATGTGCAGTGGCAAAGGTAGACACCAGCGCAGCCCCCACGGTCCAGGTGTTGTGCTGGGGGTGTGCAGGTCTTGTAGTAGCAGGAGGGAAATGGGAAAGCAGAAGGTAGCTGGCTTCCTTGCCCCTTGGGTCCTGCAGTGATGACATCAGCTCCCCCAGTGGGCCTGTGAGGGTGCAAGCTGTGTTTTTAGAGAAGATATTTGGTTTATTCAAAACACATCACTTGGGATAATTTTTTGACTGCTTGAATAAGTCAGTGCCAGCAGTACTCAGCCCTGCTGTGTTCTGGGGATGTGGGCACTGCTGACATGTCTGTCTCTACTCTCATAACTCATCATATAGCATGTTTCTCAGTCCCTTTTAGGAAAAAAACAGGACTAGTTCTGTCTTGTTTCAGTAGAGCTGGGCATCTTGTAAGGATCATGGGTACTGCTCATCAGTTAAGCACAAATCCTAGTTTGGACACTGAGGATTCAGTAGTGAAGTAATGGCTGGATTTAGCTCAGTTGGGGCATATTCCAGCAGGAAGGTGTTGCCTGCGCTGCTATCCTGCCCAAATCCCAGTGGCAGCAGGGGTTGGGCTGTCCTCTCGTTTCTCAGGGAGAGCAGGAGGGTACTGTAGCAAGGGAGCAATGTGTTCTGCCTTGACATGCACTGGAAAGGGTGGCTCCTGTACAGAATGACGACGGGGAGATGCTATGCCTTTCCTAGGGCTCTCCTGACAGTGGAGAGCAACAGGCCTACATTTCAACATCCTAAGTAAAAGCAATTCACCTGTGTTTTGAAGTGTTTTCGTAATTTTAAAACAAAGACGCTGCCCCCTTTTGTTTTCCTTTGTTCCTTTAATAGTTAATGACTGTTAAAATTAAATTATTTTAATAAAGAACTCTGCTTAATAGGACCTTTTTGAAATTAATGAGTTGCCTTCCAAATAAGTGCCATGGTCTAAAATGAGTTGTAGGGACAAATACATAGTTAAGGTCAGAAGCAGTCCAGTCTGTTCACTCAGCAAGGTTCTGCAGGGTTTACAAAACAAAAGCAGCACAGCAAATAGTCAGGTTATTGCAAATATATGTATTTATTAGTAGTAGACCCTGCCCTCTTTTGTTATGAGTCCTGCTAAAGGACCAGCCTCCAGTTCTTTCCATATCTGCTGGAAAAAGATATGTATATATTTATATCTTGCATTTGCAGGGATGCAGTAAAACAAATGAAAAATCTCCCCATATTTTCACTGCATGGTGTGCCTCCAGTGTTGGATACAACAGGATCCTATTCATAGGTTCGAGGTTTAGATCCTGCCAGAGTTAAATCAAATTGTCACAGCAGCAGTAGGTGTTACAATGATCTAACTCATTCTAAACTCGTACAGTTTCATGTAAACAAGGTCAGACAAAACAAGAGACTCACTGACAAAATACTGTGTAAACTAACCCACTTAATCTGTGTTTTCTGAGGGTTGTTGGTATCCTACATTTTTCTAAGGGACATAAATACATTTTTAAGTAGCATGTAGGTTACATGTTTTTACTTTAAATATCCAGCTTTGTTCTTGCCTCCATGCTGTGATACTGTCCAGTATGTTCAGGGTTTGCCTCAGTTTCTTTGGCCCAGTATTTTCTGTGTTGGGCATGATTTTACTTTGGCTGTCTGTTTCCTACTGCCTCAAGGTTGGTTGTTTTATTACTCTGGAGTTTTTTGATCTGCTGATCCCCATTAAAGGCCTGTTGGCTTCATTAAGAGGTAGATAATACTGAGGGACTTTGAAACTGTTAATGAAGTACTTTCCTGTCACATGGGTGAAAAGTATTGAAGATGTGTCCCTGTGAGATTGTGCTAGTGGCATCGTATGTATCAACACTGGTAGATGTCTGCTGAGGTATTGTCTTACTAAGTATTTTTATTTTTTAAGTTCAGAGATTGATTTGTGCCCTTGGGCATGTTTGTACAGCTAAATCCTCTTCAGATTTGAAATTCTTGATTCCTGTTGGCTTGGTGGAGCTATGCCATCAAGCATCAGCTCCTATGCTGGCATCTGCTGTTTCTGATTGTGCCCCAATAACCCCATGTAGCTCTGATTGGTCTTCTGACAGATTTGAAGGCCAGTGCCTCTAACAGGTCATGACCTTTTTATTGTTACATAGGATTGATCTCTGTATTTTTGCTGGCAGAACTGGTTAGATTTTTAACGACAAAGAAAGCATTTATAAAATAGTGTGCCCTTTTCTGCTTTCAGTTTGTATAGCTTCAGCTTCTGCCATTATTTTGGTTATATCTTTATCTATTGCATTGGAGAGCCTTAAATATGTCCCGCTTTCTTATTGTGAAGGTCCCCGTGAACTGTAAACTAGTAATTTGTTGTTACTCTATTTGAAGACCTAGATAGGGTGTACTTAAGCCTCTCATTTCAAGGCCTCTGTTCCTGCTTTTGAAAGAGTTTTGTGCATCTATATTTAGCCATCTTCAGGTTTTCAATTTTTAAAATTATTTGGACAATAATTATGGCTGTGGCATTCAAACATCATTAGAATGAATGCAAAATGCTTGTGTTTCTACTTCTTTATAATTTAATTTAATTGTTTGATTTATTTGAAAACTGCTTTTCTTCACAATTTCTTACCATGTTAACTATAATAGCTATTGTTTAGACCTCTTGTCAGGGTGGAGTAATGTCTTTGAGCTCAGTGAAGTTACCCTGAAGCCAGTGGAGATAGACTGACTGGTTACAGTGTAAATCTGGTCACCATCTATACTTCATTTGGCTTTAATGGATATCTAGCATTTGCCAGAACATGGTGGAAAAGAGTGATTCAAGAAAAAAGTACTCTTCAGTGTTCTAAAAAGAGAAAATTGCTCGGAAGGTTCCTCTCTCTTCTTTATTATGTTTCATTCATGAGAATAATTGTGGGTGTAATTAAATGTAAACTTCAGATGCAGTTAGATATTTCTGTATCTAAACACAGCAGTGATGCCTAAGGAGAAGGAATGATTTAGAGAAGGAAGCTGGCACAAAATCAGACCCATGTGTTATTTTTCATAATTGTTTTCTTTAAGCTGTTTCCAAGATACACAGGGGTGCATTGCACAGTGGGGCGCAGTGTTTGTGCAGCCAAAGGGTCACAGTACAAGCTGGGGGCTGCATGTGTACAGCTTGTTTTATGTCACCAGTGACTCTGCAGTCTTGTCTCTACACCTCTGAGGGTCTGTTTCCTGGTATGAAAAGTTGCTCAAACCTTTTCTAGTTGTTCCAGATGAGCTGACAGAACAGCAGGCTGCTGGTGCATCAAAAGCACATGCTGCAGAAGCGCTCTTAAAAATATTGAATGTTTCTCACCACTCCAGTGATTTTGCCAAGGACAGTTCCGCTTTTTCATTGTCACAGTTCCTTTTGTGCAGATGGTCAGAGTCTGTTCAAGTCAGTGGAAAGATTTCCATTGAATCCAGATTGCTTGCTGGCTGGCTCTGAGTTTGACAGGTTCGCACTGGTACTCTTGTTGGCATTAGTGTTGTAGAGACTGTTTGTCTCTTCAGTGATTTGTAATGGAAAAAGTGACCTACTCTGAGCACAGGAGTTAGAAAACTAGGCAAGGCTCGGAAACATCTTAGCTCTTACTGTCTGTTAGTGGTTTAGTTTCACTGGCAAGTGTTTGGGTTTAGGAGCTGCCTGGGCTTGCTTGGGAGGTCTGATCCCATCACCGAGCAATGGTTCCTCACTTGAAGCACCTCACCCCCATTCAACTACAGTGGCTCACTTTGATGGCTCAATCCTAAATGCTGGAAAAGCAACATTCTGCTGGTATGGATGAAGTAGATTATGTGCAAGACAATAGTAATGACCCTGTTACCTACCTTGTTTTTTTCTCCCACTAGTGATTTTAGTTCTGGGGTTTAATTTGGAGACTCCAAACTCACACTTTATATATTTGTAAGAAAGCACGTCCTCTGACTCCAGGCCCTACATCTATTTTTGTAGTAGCTTGTGTATCTTGCAATTCATTCCTAAGACAGTGCACTAGCTTTGGGTGTTTCTGCTGATAAAAGGGCCCTTCTTACACTTATGTGGACTTGGTGTGCTCCTGTGCTTGCCTAGCTGAGGATCCTGCTTTCCTTGTGTGCCCTGACATTTGATGTCTGGTGTGATAACATGTACAATTACATCACACAAAAGCTATGCTCTGATGTGTTGACTTCAACAAAGACTGTGAGTAATTCGTTCTTGCTGTAACGCTGCCAAAGTTTTGTCTATCATAGCTACAAATACCTATGCTGGAGGAAAAACTTTCTCCTTTATGGCATGCCACTTTCCACGTTCTACCCTATCCCGCAGCAAAATCAGTCCATGCCTGCTGTTGCAGGACTATAAAGTGGTTCTGCCATTGTGGAATTGTCATTAAAATTTCACAATGCAGTTAATGTGTGTGTGTGTGTGTGTGTGTCTGTGAGCCTACATGAGGTGGATTATTCCATGTAACTTCTCTGAACTCTTCTGCATTTGTGTTTCTTGTATTTCTTCAAAATGTGCAATTTCTCTGTATTTACTTCATCTTCTTCTCCCCCACAACAGCCAGAATGGGACCTGTACCATGTCCAGACGCCAGAACACCATCCAGGAGCTTTTGCAAAACTGTTCAGATTGCCTGACGCGAGCTGAGCTCATAGTACAGCCTGTGAGTGCTTCTTGTTCTTCCTATCTAAAGTGATTATGAGTATGACATACATACTCTGTGTTGTTATCTGGGCTCACAGGCTCTGCTTCTTCATCTCCTTTCTTCCTTTTTAGCTGTTCGTGTGAGGCAACTGGGAGTGGAATGACATACCTCCTTCTTAGGTCTTCTTCCCTCTGTATCTGGTTAATAAAAGGGGTCTTCTTGATTTTTTATTCTAAAAAAACAAACCCACCCTCAAGCAGATTCTACAGCGTCTTATTTTTCAGTTTTAGATCAGGACCACTGTCAGTGTTAACACCTGTTACTAATGACTACTTAGTAACAGTAAGTTACTAAGCTCGTAGTGTGTTCTGTAGGATCTTGTCACCATTTTCTGGGCCATAATGAACCTGAACCACCTTAGGAAATACCTTCATTACCTTTATTTTATTTTTCCACATGATTCCTAAAGAAGTAAATGAAGCTAGATTAAAGTCTTCCAGGCTGTTTCGGCTCAAATACATACAGATATATACTCTGCAGAATCTGGTACAAGCCCAGAGTGCCTGGGGGTGGGTTACTCACTGATGCTAAACTAAATTCACTCCTGGCAAATATGGGGTGTCCTCTGTTCCTGCTGAAGTCAGAGGAGGTGCAGGGTGGTGAGTGCATACTCCTGTTGAGGCCACTGAGATGTGAAACGCTTTCACAGTTCTGGCAGTAAATGTGATTTAATGTGCACTTTTAGACCCACTGTGGACAGAAAATTCTTTCAGAACTGAACTCTGTGGTTAGGAGTTCACTTCCTTTTCAGAGATACAGGACGTGTGAGCATGTTTATATAAAAATCAATGCCAGAGTAAATACTGCCTTTTGTTCAGGATTAATATTATTGCAGTGAAGTTGAAAGAAAGAGATGTTTAGTTCCAGCTTGGTGCCACAACATGCATTGCTTGCTTTGTTTCTTTCTTTTCTTTCTAAGGGACAGAGCAATGAGGTCCATAATATTTTACTTGCAAAATCAGGTCACAGCTGCATTATGTTTTGTTCAGCATGGCTGTGTCAGTGTGGGATAAGGTCAAAGAACCATGTCTTCCTAGTTGAAACACTATGACCATGCTGGTCCAACTGCACTGAGAGGGTGCATGGAGAATTTTCTTAGGCTTTGGGTAATAAGGTTGGATGCAAATATGATGGGGCATGGAGCTGGACCCAGGCAAATGGTACTGCTCGTGTTTCTGCTGGAGGGGGAAGTCTTAGAACCTCAGGGAACCTTGTGGAAAATCAGGAGCAATATCTACCATCTCCTACTTAGGACAGTGTTTCCTTCTCATCTTCTGAACACAAATGCATAATGTCTTAAGAAGCACATCATGTGAAGCCTTGGCTCCACTGAAATAAACATCAAGATGTGCTGCTCTTTATGGAAAGTTTTGTTTGATATTACATTTTAATAATTTTCTTCCATATTATATTTCAATAAGGACTTTCCAGTGACTGCGGATCCTTTGCTAGTCAGCCTTCTGCCAGTTAAAACTGGCAGTCAGAGACCTGGAAGTTGAAACGTATCATGCTTCCTAAAGAAAACCCATCCTCACAGCATCTCTTTTAAGACAACCAAAGGAAGCTTAGATGATGAATATTTAATTTAATCTTTCATCCTTTTTTTTTTCATTAGGAATTGAAATATGGGGATGGTGTCCCACTTAGAGGGAACAGGGATTTGGAAGACTGTTTTGCCCAGGCAAATGACCAAATGGACATCTTGGATGGGCTGATCAGAGAGATGAGGCAGATGGGCCAGCCCTGTGACATGTATCAGAAAAGGTATTGTCAGGGAAGGGTTGGGGTCGAGAATGTGACTGATAAAAGTTTGTGGCACCTCAAATGCTCACCTTTGCTTGTGTTGCAGGATGTAATAGAAATCAACAAGGTGGAACTAAATCTGTTCGGTCACCTAACATGGAGAAGGGTCGTGCAGTAATATATTTGTGATAGATATTCACACCTGAGTTGTCTCCATGAAATCTTAGTCAGTATATTTTTTCCATGGTCTTTGCTTTCAATGCTTTGTTTTGAATAATTGATCCCAGTAGGAGAGAGAAATGGTGTTGTTTGTGTGTTTTCTGGGTGTTTTGCTCACAGACACTAAGTGGTTCCTTCCCTTTCAGGCTACTCCAGCTCCAGGAGCAAATGCGTGCACTGTACAAAGCCATCAGTGTTCCCCGTGCCAGGAGGGCCAGCTCCAAAGGTGGTGGCTGCTTCTCCTCTCAGAGTGGCTCTGGCTGGGATGAGTACACGAAACGTGTCACAAGTGAATGTTTAAGCTGGATGAGGCAGCAGAAGGTAAATCTATGCAAAACCCAGGGACAAAGCTAAAACTTGGTGTTGTTTATGAATGTCACCTCATATGTAGTGTTGTTTTGGGTGCCAGTAGTTAAGAAAAGGTACACATGAATGCTCACATGTTATTCCAAGTTCTATTTTTTCCCTCCCAGTGTTGTACATCTAGTGAATTCTCACTGAAATCCAAGCATGGATTGGGGTCTTCTTTTGCAGAGGAAGAGGTGTGGAAGTTAGATTTGAAAGCTAAATGAAACACTGGTGTTAACATAACAAAAGGCATTAGCATATTTGTGTTAGAGACTATTGTGCTCAATATTTCCCTCCTTCCTTCCTTGCACAGATTTCCTTTGATTCATATTTATTTCAACCCTTTACACAGACAGGACCATCTTCACAGATTTTAGCACTGTGCAATATTTTAGAGTTGTTCTCCCCCTGTAGTCTGTCTTTATCACAGAGAAATAGAGCGGATTGCCACAGAACTTCCAGAAGTCAGTGCTGAAGTGCACATGGAAGTGCTGAAGCTACTGTTTGTTGCATTCTGAGAACAAATTTGCCAATTCACAGCTGTTGCTGATGTAACCCAGAGTGGAGAGCACACAGTTTTTGTACTGCTGAGGTGAAAGTTGTGTGTTGAGGTGAAGTTGTAAGTTTGTGGTTGAACAGCCCTTTCTGAGAGACAGGTAGGGAGGATGGAATGAGGTGGCTGAAGTCACACTTTGCAGACTCCTTGTAAATTGAAATTGCATTATTTTTATCTCTCTTTATTAGGTTGTTGCTTTGTGATTCTGTCATCATTATCTGCATATGGCATTTGCCAGGTGGCTCTTACACAAACCAAATGAGGAGGGTAGAGCTCTGTAGAATTGCATATTTTTAAGTGAGTGCTAATTATAGTCTAGTCGTTCAGTGTGGCATGTTTAAGAGGAGGAAGGGGAAGTGGAGATGCCCTCCTTGAGTGGTAATGTGTATAAGCATTGTACCTGGACAGCTGCAGCCAACATTATTGCACTACATATGCTGTGGGAGAGGAAGCTGATTGTGAGACCTGCCATAGCTTGAGGAGTGATGTTCAACAGACTCTGGGCATGCTTCCAGCGATGAAAGATGATGAACAGGCTGCACCTCCCAAAGACACCATGTGACGCCTTGCTCAGACACCCCTCACTAAACACAGGGAGCATAAGCAAGTGCTTTATAGCTGTGTTCCCACACTAAACCTCCTGTGAAAGTAAAAGACTCTCTCTCTTTTCCCCTTCATCTCTACAGCAAAGCTGAGATGGGGCCAGTAAGCCCTTACCTCACTGGGAAAATTTATTTTGAACTTACTATGATGTTGCTTCTTTCCGTCCTGCCTTGCTGTGTCCCATTACTTGCTCACATTGAGACTAGGATAATGTTTCCCCTAGTAATGTGGTGAGATGTGGGAAAAAATTCTGAGCAGCTGCAGTCTTTTGCTGTTCTTCTGTTTTTTGTCTGGATGGTTTGCTGGTAGGAGAATCAGGTGGTAGGGAGGGTTGGTCACATTTTCAGTGCAGAACTGGGGAAAGTGCAGTGAAATCCAGACAGCCTTTGTTCCCATATGGCAGCCAGCCACGACTGCCACTGTTGCTACAGTCTCTTTAGACTGTTTAAATACAACGAGAAGGGTCAAAGTCCTCTAACTTGTAAATGGGTGAATGAAAAATGGTTTCGTTTCTTGGATCATTTTCAGCACTGCCTTTGAACCCCTACTTGAGTTCTGGCTTTGTCATCTGTTGACTCATAGAGGTTTGACTCCAGGCTGGTAATTATCAAATTCAGTCCCAACCCAAGATTAGGATTCCTCTTTCTTTACTGGGCATGTGCACAAAGAGGCATTCAGACAGAGTTGCAGTGTGTCTTTGCAACATAAAGGAGGATTTGGAGTTTGAGGAGCTGAATTTAAAGTTAGGTGGCTTTTCATATTTGAGAAAAATGAAACAAGGAACTGCAGTCAGTTTTTGGGTTAGTAATTAGCAGGTGTATTACTGTTTTTCAAGGCTGTTTCCAAGTATTTTCACTTGGCAACTTACAACAGATATTGCCAAAATGCAAGACAAACAACACATTTTCTAATCATTTCAGTTTATCTTCTGTGGAGTTTTTTTAGTGTGACTGCATTTAACTGAGGTTGTTGAAGTTTACATGAGCAAAATTAAAATGGAAATCTGGTGTACTGGGCTATAGCACTTATCTGGGCATTTTCACATGAATAGCATTGTTTGATAAAGTCATGGTTTGTTTTCAGAGTGATAAGAAAGTAATTTTACTGTAGAATATAAAATAACAGTTTGGTCCAAAGAAAACCAGATGAAAATACACTACTGAGTGAGTGTGCTTCATCTAGTGTAACTGTAAACAACTGAAATATTTTTCCTATTTTGTTTCTCCTACTTTGGGAGATTGTCACACAGTTTAATTGATGGCAATTCAAAGAAACTGTGACTCCCTATCCTGGACTTCTCCTTCTTTCAGTTTTGCCATCTACTACATGGTCTGTTTCCTTCAGTTGAATTCCTTTATGCTCCAATTCAGACAGTAATATTGAAAATGAAAGACCAATCCTTGTTTCTTGTTCCCAGGTTGAAATGGAGCAGGTGAAGTGGGGGTTTGATGCAGCATCCATTGAGCAACAAATTGGTGAGCACAGGAGAACTCACAATGCCATCGGAGACTATCGTTGGCACCTGGACAAAGTCAAAACAGATCTGGTAATTACTGTCCTCCCTGACACATTTCTTGGTCTAGGTGTATAGCATTGGCTTACTGGTGTTCCACCACAAAAAAAGAATGTTGTAAAGTTCATCCTCTTTCCAGAAAGCACTGGTGTCACAATAGCATCTGCTTTCAACTCTTAATTCCTTGATAATTTTGCTTTTCGCGTCTTTCCTCAGAGTTTTAAAATAAAAATTTAGTAGCTATTCAGCTTTTTGTTGTTGTGCACCAAGGCTGGCAAATCAATATTGCCGTAGTATTTGTGAGACAAATGACTAAGAATGATTATTGCCACTTGCTGTCTCAGTATATTAAACAAAAAAGTGAAAGAATAAGGTGGGTGCTCAGATGCAGCCTTGAGTCACCAAGTGTTTTTCTATGAAAAATGCCCAAATTTTGGGCTAAGATTAAAGCTTTTGTTAAGTGTTATTATTTTTCTTTTTTTTTTTCTTTCCTCTGAGACTTCTGTTGCCCTCTGAATTTTTGATTGGAATAAAGGAGTGACTGAAAATGCAGTGTTAACTTCCTCTCCTATCAGCCCAGAAGTTAGGTATAGGGCAGAGGAGGCTTATTTAATTTCCATTTATCTTTTCTCTTATTTGGCAGGAGAGAGTTCAATCTAAAGAAAAAGTAGTCTGTTCTGGAGCCCTGATCTCTCAAACAAGCTGAAGAGTGAAAAGGATTTTGCTCCCTTTTCCCTTCTGCTTCAAATAGGAAAGGTGATAGTCTGCCCTATGGAAATACCAGTTCCAAGGCAGGGCAGGTTCCCAGCCATAGAAATGGGAACTGTGAACTAGTATAAAATACAATATGAGCAGACAGGTCCAATCTCCAAAACTTGCTCTAGAACCAGCTGGTGTAGGAGTTTGGTGCAGAAAGAAATCCAGTTCTGAGTGTTGTTTTGGTATTACAGATTATGTGCAGACTTGGTTATACATCAAGCATCCCCGAGAGTAATAAGTTTGTCCAAGCCTTGATTTTGTACTTCCTGAGTCATCCAATGGAGCAAATCTGCTATTGACAGATGTCTCTTGCAGGCATTTGCAGGTTATCACCTGCAATTATTATGATATTGACACTGTAAAGGAAATACTAGCAAATAGACAACTTGTAAAAGGCTCACTAAGTATTTGCTGTCTCTCTTCCAGCGGGAGAAGGCTGCGGTTCATCAGCTGGAGGAAGAATATGAAGGCCTGCTGGTAAGCATGGGATGTGGTAATTTCTGAGACTCTGTTTGCTTTATTAACACCTATGTGATTGCCAAGGGGCTTTTCAGGTTTTGACAGAGTGACAGATGCACATTTAAATAATTCTATTCAGCAGTAAACTGAAAGTGCTTTGTAGTTTCTGAAAGATTCATTTTGAGTCACGGACTTGAGATTAATGCATTGCCTGCTGTATAATTGACTTATTCCCACAAGGAAGTTTCTAGTTTGCAGGGTGTTGGTCACTAAGCAGGTGAAGAGTAGAACTCTACCTCCTTAGTGGGAGTAAAGGTAGTGATGATATTAGGCTGTATATGGAACTTAAAAAGTTACTCAAAGGTAGGACTAGAACCAAAATCTGTGTAGGGCTGTGCGTCTTGCTTGCTATGGATCTTAGTGTAAAACACAGCGAGAATCTTATGCAAATGGTTTATTTAACACTTGGGATCAGAATCTGATTCCTGGCAACCTGATTTCAAGTAACAAATGTGTATTATGATATGAAGACAAAGAATTTTTTCTTGAAGTGTCAACTGTGCAAAAGATGCTGCTGTAACATCAAGGATATACTGTGAGCAGCAAATGCAAGTAAAAGGATGTAAAATGTTCAGACATTTCTTGTACTTCCCTCCATGCCTTTTTGTTTGCCTGCCTACATGTTTGCTACATGTGTGTTTGAAATAACTTTGAGAAGTTGCTGACATCAGGTTCCCATTGTTCTATAAATCCTGACATGTTGTCCACTGTCCATTGCCAACAGGTTTCATGGTTCAGTAAACCCAGGTACATCTGCTGTCAATTTCCAACAGGTTTTACAGACGTGTGGGTTTTACTGTTATTTTATCAAAAAAAAAAAAAAAAAAAGCCATGCTGTGTTCTTGACTTCCCTTTCTCCACCCAGCTCAGGCATTTGTGTGTTTATGGCTTCTCATTTCTGTACTTCCTTGCAGAAATACTCCTTTGAGAGAATGGATCAGCTTCGTCAATTCCAGAACCTCATCCAGGCCACCAGCAGAGAGATCATGTGGATCAATGACTGTGAGGAAGAGGAGCTCCTCTATGACTGGAGTGACAGGAACACTGATATTGCCAGGAAGCAGGAGTCCTTCTCTGTAAGATACCTCAGCCTCCCCATGCTTACCATTTTCCCTCACTTGGAATAGTCAGGAACAGCCTTTCTCGGGAGAGACTCATCACAGGGTGTTTCTTCACTCTTTTGAAGTCCCTGGGTTTTTTATCAACAGTTTTCAATAAAGTACTATGCAATAACCTTTTGAGTCAGGACAGGACATTTTTTGGAGGATTTTGCTCCTGTTCAGTGAGCTGTCATAGTTTATTTTGACCTTGGAATGTGGCCTTCTTGGTACAGTCCACTACAGACCAGTGATCACCTACAGATTGAGCTCACAGTCATTGTGCTGGCATGCCGAATTAAGACACTTGAATCAAGAAGTTTTAATTCTCCCTGCTGGGACTATGCAGGGGTCAGAGGTCCCTGTACTTGCCCTGATTATCTGTCACCAGGAAGTAGAGCATCTCTTCCTCTGATGGTTCTGCCAGCAGCACACTGTGTGCACAGGCTGCTGTAGTTTGCCCTGCTCGTTGTTGTCTGTGGGTGTGTAGGGAAATTGAGCATGTGTGTTTGTTTAACCAGTATTGGTGCTTATCACCAAATTGGAAAAGGAATTAAAGTTCATGCTATTATGGAGGTGCCTTTTTTTTTGTTGTTCAGTTGTTCTGGATGTTGCAGGATGCAGTCATTTTTGCTTCCATCATTCTTAAAAAAGGCAGAACTTTGTGTGCTTTGCTCTCTGAAACAGCAAGCCTAGAGACAAGAACTGAGATGATTGCACCTTCTTTGATTATACTGGCTTCATAATTAACTTCAGTACACCTAATGGAAGCGCTTTATAGTGTTAGAGGGGATAATTTTACATTGTCACAACTATCTGGGAAATTTTAAGCAGATCATCCTGTGCAATGTACCTTTGGAGTTTGTTTAATGCTGTGTTTTGGTTATTTAGAAACGTATGAGTGAACTGGAGGTTAAAGAAAAAGAACTCAACAAGCTAAAGCAAGAAAGTGACCAGCTAGTACTCAATCAGCACCCTGCTTCAGACAAAATCGAGGTGAGTTAGACTTCGTGTGATTTCACTTGCTCCTTTAGTGAAAATGGGAAAAGTATAGCCAAATGGGAAAAGTTCTCAGTGAAAGTTCACATAAAAAGTGCTGCATTTGGGCTCAAGAAGGGTTTGCTTGCCCAAAATCATGTCCATTTTACCCAGCTGTATGAGCTGCTCTAATGAATGTTACTACCTTCCTCTACAAACCTGGCCATTAACAACTGCATGGTGACAGATGCAAGCAAAAATTAATTCTAATTTTAGGGAGTTATCTGAGTGTGTTGAAATTGCTGAATCTTGTTTGGGCTGACCACAGTGCAGAAGTTATGGTAGGAAGGCATGTCGTTGTTCTGCTGTCTTAGTAGGCATGTTTTGAAAAAAGCCACACCCTTTGTTAAGGGTTTGTGTTTTATCCAGGTGCAAATACTTTCTGCAGCTGAAATCCATAGTGCCTTTCTACAGCTTAGCCAAGACACTTGCTTTCACAGCTTGATGTACACTTACTTTTTAATTAAAAAGGTTGCAACAATTTGCAAGACTTCATTTTATTAGGAAGTGCTGTAGTTGTTGCAGTTTCAAGAGTGTGTAAGAGCTCTGCAACTGAAGAAGCTAAAAGAAAAAAATAATCCTTTTTGCCTTTCAGCCGTTTACTTGGTTAACTGTTATCATATTGTGCAAAATCCTATTTCTCCTGTAGTCAGTTTCTCTCTTAAAGGAAAGATTCTTTTAAGCTCCAGCAGTGAAGTGAAAGTTGTGTTGAGTTTTTTAAAGAATATACATTATGGCTGCTTGAGTATTTTGAATCTAAAAACAACCAGCATAAAATACCATGTTTGGAGGTGTTCCCTGAAAGAAGGAGAACATGGCCATTTGCAGCTGAAATACTTCATTTCTACTACTGTTTGCACATTTCACTCCTTTTTGTTAATGCACCTGGGGCTTTATTTTGATCAAACAAATTCAGGTCATGAACAGGGTTCTCTTTGTGTCTCACAAGCAGGTATTTAACTCATTTCAGTTAGGTGGATGCTTAGAAGTTGCAAAACCATTTGCATGAATTACACTGTTCTGGTGTGCGTGAATTTGTTTTAGCAGATTTTTAATTTGCATTTGTGTAGAGCGTAGATAATTTGCTTGAGTCTAGGTGTGGGAGAGGGATCAGTGTGGTGGCCTGAATTGTGTATATTACAAGTGTGCATGTTTTTTCTTAGGCCTACATGGATACATTGCAAACTCAGTGGAGCTGGATTCTTCAGATCACCAAATGTATTGATGTTCATCTGAAGGAGAACGCGGCTTACTTTCAGGTGAGTAGTGATGTGGAGAATTCACACTACTTTTCAAAAAGTGTGAATCCCATCAAAGATATATTCATTGTGCATAGCACACTGTTGCCATGTTATAAGTTGTGCCAGAAGTGAACTGGGATTTCTCATTAAAGGAGCCCATCAATTTTTAGCAGACATTTTTAAGAGCTATATACAGTCAAATTCACAGCTTTTCTCCCATAGTTCTTTGAAGAGGCCCAGGCCACAGAGTGCTACCTGAAAAACTTACAAGACTCTATCAGAAAGAAGTTCATCTGTGATAAGAGCATGTCACTGCAGACTTTGCTGGAGCAGATCAAAGAGCTGGAGGTACTGTCACACTTGCCTGACAGGTTATGTTCTGCTTTTCTGGGAAATCAGCTGTCCTCTTTAGATACCAAATGTAAACCCAAGTGCACTGCAGTGTTTAAATACAGTACTGTATGAACTTGAGACCATTATATTTTTAAGTCTGGAATGAGTCCAACAAATTCCCAAGTTCCTGACATGCTAACAAATGAGAAAAAAGGAATACTTTTATTCTTAGGTGATGGAATAGATTTTGCCTCAAAGGATGAATGCATTTGATAAATGATTCATTGTGTCACTCTATCACTATGGTCTCTTTGAAAGGATAGAAGTCAGCTTTTTTAGCTGTTTTCTTATCATGAATTTAGCACTTTCTCAAATAGAGAAAAAAATGGTCAGTGGTGTAAAAGACCAATTGATGAAGTCAGGTTTGAAAGTGTAATTGTTCCCTTTTTTTGTTAGCATTCATTTTGTTAGATTCTTTCAATTTATGCCTGTGTTTCTTAAACACCACTTTTAACCACATTGAAGATCTATATGAAAAACCTGCTATGCAAATTTTGCAAACTTTGCGTCTTGCCAGAGCTGCCAAGATACTTCGTTAGATGTTTCTCTGCTCTTTTTAAAAGTGCAGGTTTACACTGTAGGCCAAAGACTCATCCCATTGGAGCTAAAGCAAGCTTTCCCTACTCTAAGCTCCAGATGTATCCCTCTCTTAATGAAACAGCAGGAACTAGATGCCTTTTCTTTTTAGAATAAATTTGTAACATATAAATAATCTTTGCAGAATGAACGAGAGAGAATTCTTGAATACAAGAGGCAAGTGCAGAGTTTGGTGAATAAATCCAGGAAGATTGTGCAGCTGAAGCCACGGAACCCAGACTATCGAAGTAACAAGCCCATTATCCTCAAGGCTTTATGTGACTACAAGCAGGATCTGGTATTGTATCCCTTTTTGGCTGTGAATGAACATCATGTAAACTAGAACATTGCAGATTACTTAGTAAGCAAATGATTGAGCTGATAGGTGTAACCCCTTTATCTGCTTTTGCTCAGCTTGAATTTCTTTGACAGAAGAAGCTCTGCCTTTCTTGCCATTATGAATAAACAAGTAGGTTCTTATTGGTTAATAAATCTGGTCAAAATTACCATTATTAATACTCATATTTCAAATTAGAACTTTAGAGTCTCGTTGATAATAAGACTAAAAGTGTTGTACAGATGCCTCTCAATGTCCACACCTGTTTTTTTGGTGATTGCTCACCTTTCCAGTGCCTCCCTGGATCTTCAGGTGAACAACTCATCTAACAAAAGGGATGAATATACAGTTATGCATTGGTATTCACATTTCTTTTCTGGTTGGGCTGTGAAATGAATGGTGATGTTTTTTCTTCCTCCTCAGTACTGAGGCCGCTAGGGTTTATTTCTGTATTTTTTCCTTAGCAGTAAACTTAGATGTGCTTTCTGTTTATGTGCTTTCTCCTGCACCATGGCCACACCTGTGGCTGCCTGGTATCAGGATTTCTGGCAGTTGGAGCTGGTGAATCTTGCTCTGCCGCACTCACTCCCAGTCACTTTGCATATATGGATGCAGCACTAAATATCCTCATGCCTTCAGCTCACTGGCTTAAAGCCATGCATGGTTGCACAGCTTACCACACCATGTGTCCACATTCAGTCCTTGTGGGGGCAAGCTCCGGGTCTGATGATCTGGTCTGATGATCAGACTGGCGGCTGCTCAGTGTTCCCTGGCTAACTCTTGGGCTTTTTTGGGCTTTTTTTCTTCATGTGGAAACCAGATTCAGGGAGACGGGGCTGATCTGTACTGATCTATTGCCCCAGTAGGAAGCTGAGATGCACACCCAGACCTGGCTGGGAAGCACTCCTACTTCTGTGATCTGGGTGGATCTTCCTTGTCTCTTGGAAGCCCCATCTTGCTTAACTAAGGAAAAACATTGTTCTGCATCCCTTCCAGAAAACGGTGCGCAAGGGAGATGAGTGTATCCTGAAGGACAACAACGAGCGCAGCAAGTGGCTGGTGACTGGCCCTGGAGGAGTGGATATGCTGGTGCCATCTGTCAGTCTTATCATCCCACCCCCCAACCCACTGGCAGTGGATCTTGCTACCAAGTGAGTTGCTGCCTGGGTTTGTATACTTGCCACTGGGATTAGAGTTCACTCAAAAGAGCAACCAGTCATAAAACGTGTTCTGTACCTTGATCGGAGTGCAATCCCCCTGCCCCTAAACATGGGGGATTAAGGGCTAGACCCTTGACTTGAGGAAACTCACTTCAGTGAAACTTGCTGGGGCTAGAAACGTTTAAATGTTAATGTCTACAAGGTTTTTCTCATCTGTACTAATGAAAGTAATGTAAAAATTAAGTTCCAAGATTTTTTCAAGTAGAGAACGAGCCTTAACATACTCCACATCTGGTGGTTGTTTCTTGGGATGTTTTGTAGCTGTGCTACAAGGACAGATACATTTTGATCGTGGGTTTTTTGTTTGTTTTTTTTTTCCCCCCCTCATGCCAGAATTGAGCAATACTATGAAGCTATTTTAGCTTTGTGGAACCAGCTGTATATCAACATGAAGAGCCTGGTGTCCTGGCATTACTGCATGATTGACATTGAGAAAATCAGAGCCATGACTATTGCCAAGGTAAGACACCTTGCCCTCAGGTCAGAGACATCCATGACCTGATATCCCAAGCAGACCCTGTGCAGATGTACGTTCTACAAAACCATGGGCCTTCCTTTTTGCTAGTTTGGTTGCACAAACACTTGCACATATGGAAGTTGTGATTTTATTAAAGGAGAAACAAAATGCTTCCCTACTCAAACACAATACAGATAAGCAGGAAGATTAGCTAAGGGAATTGATTACATACTTGCTGTACTTGTTCCCACTGTACATGGGTATGGATGAACAGAGTAAGAGGTAGAATTTCAAACTGCTCCTAAGGTATAAAAGGATACTAACAAGGATAGATTAACTCAGG